>NC_064616.1:598007473-599257473 GCF_023898315.1 Schistocerca nitens | reverse complement strand
TGGAGTGTGACTGAGAACCTCTCATTTGAATTTCTACAGGAGTGCCGTGATTGTGTTGGCCATATGAGGCTTTGCATTGTTGTGGATCACAATGACTCCACGGGTGAGATTGCCTGGTCGTTATGTTTTGATCGCTTGGCAAAGGGTGGTCAAGGTTCACGAGTAATGCTGGACATTCACTGTTGTCCCGTGCTGCAAGAAGTGAATCAGAAGCAGGCCATCTTGGTCAAAGAAGAACATCAGCATAACCTTTCCTGCACTCGTGTGGATGGTGATGTCCGGCTGTACGTACGGAACTGGTTAACATTGCAGCTCCAGGAATTTTATGAGACAGCCATTCACCACCTTGTGTCACAACAGCCAGGGTCATTTCTTCTAACATACAGGTACTGGTTTATGTAATTATGCCTCCAGCTCATTTCTTTTTGAATGCCCCTTATATGTCAAGAGGCTTTCCACATGTCCAAGTAGTGAAAAATTCTCATTTATTCACAAAATTAGGTGTTATAATGCATTTTCCATATCTGCTGACGAAGTCGATGCACAGTACACACTGTGACTATGAGGCTCCCGTAAAATGAATAAAAGAAGTTGACAGATGTGTCCAGAGACATCACACACTCTCCCCTTAGAGTAATTTGCAAATTTGTAGATTGAAAACTTCCATGAAAAAACATTACGTTGGAAAAGAGTAAAAAGAATCAAGCCATGGACATTGGCAGTGGGTAACTTGGACCTTCTCATTCAACTCACTTCAACTATTTCATAAAGTAGTTCGTATATTGATATTTGTAACAAATATTATTATATTATACTTCTTAAATTACTTTACAAACAATACAGATACATTTGTAAAAGGTCAAAAGACTGGACTACATCTGTTACAATTCCTCTTCATATAAAAAGGTTCAATTATGGACTGCTCCAATTATCAGATCATAGTATTAATATTGCATACTAGCAAAGTCCTCCTGTACACAATGAATCAGCAGCTAAAGACAGTTCTGTAATCTCAGATGTCTGCAGAATGAGCACATTTTGTGACAGGTAAAGGTACATAAGAAGCAGTCATGAATTTGAGGCAGATAATAGAAAAATCTCATGAGTTCTGTTTACCTGCCTTTGCTTACATCCTAGATTAAAAAGGTGTTTGTTCGTTAGAAGAAAGGTCAGTGTTGGCTGTAATTTTTCTGGTTTATTGACAGCAAAATTGATTTTCAATCACATAGTGATCATCTTCAGTGCTGTAGTGTACAAATTAAACTCATAGGCACTGGTGTCAAGTTATCATCAGCAACCAAAGCTATGTAACGATCACAATAACTCATTGCGATCATTACATAGTTTTGGTTGCTGATAACTTGACACCAGTGCCTATTAGTTTAATTTGTACACTACAGCACTGAAGATGATACTATGTGATTGAAAATCGATTTTGCTGTCAATAAACCATCAAAATTACGGACAACGCTGACCTTCCTTCTACTTTCACATATATGGTCGTTGTGCACACAGCACTCTATGGAGTTGCCAATCAATAAAATTTTGCCTAGCTGGGCATGTGCAGCATGTTTGTTTGTGTCATGTGGGACAAGCTGTGGCATGTGCTAAATGAATTTGGGTTTCCAAAACACCTAGTATCATTACTAAAATGTCTTTATAACAGCCATAATTCAAGCATAAAGGTTGGTGGTGAATACTTGGACTTTTTCGATGTGGCAAATGGTGTTAGACAAGACGGTATCCCATCAAATCTATAACATTTATGCAAACTGTGTCATCAGGAGCACACTGGATGGATGAGATGGTAGAATTTCAGTTAGCAGCAAGAAAATCAATAATCTACATTTTCTGGCTGATGCTACCCTCATTGCAGGAAGTGAGGTAAAACTTGGCGATTTGTTTCCCAGAGTGAAGACTATAAGTTTAAATTTCAATCTAGAGATGAACATGAAAAGGAGCAAACTAATGGTTATTAATTGCCAAGATTTAGATGTAATCTGTTGTACAGGGTGCTTAAAGGATGTGGAGGTAGAGGATGATTGTGTATAACTAGGACACTGGAAAGTGTGATAAAGAAATAAAATAATAAATCATCTTTGGCCAAGCAGCAATGGTTTAACTCACCAAGTTTTGCCAGAACTGTGCAATATCCAGAACAACAAAGATGTGCTTGCTGGTATCACTTGTATGGCTGCAAGCCCTGGCCCTGAAAGCTAGTGACAAAGGCTGAAGTAATGGCTTTGAGATGCAGTGTTGGTAGAAGACATTACATCTGTATGATAGCGAGAAAGAAAAACTATTTCTTCCATTATAGAAGAACATAGAATCACACGAAGTTACTCATTTTGTGCCAGTCAAAGATATTTTCAGTTAATTGGGCATATTTTGAGAAGAGAAGGCATCTTGCAAGGTAAAATTGAAAGGAGAAGGCCATTATGAAGAGCAACAAGTGGATGGCTGGGTCAAGCAAAGAAGATAACAGTGTATCTCTTCAGATTATATTAGGAAGAGCTGAAGATTGCTGTAAGAAGTGAGTCAAGAAATGAGGCCATATAAACTGATTAATGATGATAAATAACTCTAAACATTGAATCATTAATGTCATTTATCAGATTGCTGCAGAGAATAACTACTGTAGCAAACAAGTCTGTGTTTATTCATTTACTAATACAAATGAATTCCAACGTGCATAACAAGTTTGAACCTGATAAACCAGGATTACAGGACATATTCTGTGACAAGTATTTGCAGGGTCAGTGCTAAATGTCAATTATGATAGAGTTTTAAACTTCAGTTTCAACATTTTATTGACATGGAACCAGCATCTTTTTTACTATTCCATGAAGCATTTATGAACGAGTCTGTCAACAGTTGCAGTACATATGTTTGGTGACCAGTTTATAACCAACCTGTTCATTTTCAAGCCTGGCCAACTGAGGCTGCACTGAAAGTGCCTAATCTCAATAATAAACATCAAAATGGCAATACATGGTTTATAAAATGTTCGCAGAATGACTGTCACAATCCACACGTGCCTCTTAGCACGTAAAAATAAAACTCATTTTGCAATCATTTTATAAAGCATGTATTGCCATTTTTACGTTTCTTGTTAACTGTACATCCACAGTAGGCCAGACTTGAAAAATGAACCAGCTGGTTCGAAACTAGTTCCCAAATGTATGTACTGCACCTGTTGGCAGATTCGTTAATAAACACGTAATGCAATTTGAAAATTCAATCAGCACTATTACAGTACAATCTTTTACCAAAATTTCCACTCTTAGTTACTTGAATGCCAAACCTCATTCCAGGAAACTGAGTCTTAAAACATATAAATCCATCAAGCAGTTCGGCTTGCTGAGCTTGTTTAAGTTTTAATATGCTACCTGCAACTGTATAGTTTCTGTGATGCCTGCAGCATTAGGAGATGAAATGTTTGGTACAGAAACATGCCTTAGACCATGGCCTAATGCTTGTATAACAAAAATTGCCAAGGATGTAAATACCAGCCATGACTGCATGCATTGTATGCCCATACATATTGTCACTTATTATGAAATAACTCGATAGATTATTACGTTATAGATATTTATCATAGAGAATACAGATAACATCATGTACTAAATGAGGCACAGTACTGTTACAATTTGAACATACCTAAAACCTTTTTAAGGGAGACCATACTTAATAATTTAAAAACAGTTTACAAAAATCTTATTCATTGTCACGAATATACTTTCCTAGATATAGAAATCCTTGGTTACTCGTTTCAAATTTTCATTCTGCTGCAGTCATTTAGGCTTCATAAATCATCTTTAATTAACTGTAGCACTTTGCCAAACAGAATGCACTCTCAGTAAAACAACGATAACTTCATGTTTTCCATGCATGTGGCCCTCATATTGAGGATCCACTTTGATGTATTCACAAAGCAAGTTTAGCACCCAAAATCCATAGGTAGCAGGAAGAAAACCTCCTACCACAGAATATTCAGTGATGTACAAGATAGCTGTGCACACTTTGCAACATATGTGATTACAGGACATAATCTCTAAAACAATTAATATGGTTAACACATATGAAACATATAATAAGCATTTCTTACAATAACATATATGCCGTTGGAAAGAAATATACACCCTTTGCAACATTTCCATTTCATTCAAGATTTATTGCTGCAACAATGCATATGGAGTACATGAAATGATTACAGATCAATAGCACAAGCATTTCCAAGCAAGCCATGCTGAAACACCCATATTAGTACGTGGTGTGGCCTCCACAAGCAGCAATGCATGCACTGACTCTGGCATCCAGTCAATCATACAGATGGTGAATACTATCCTGGGATATGTTATGCCATGCCTGCTCCGTGCTGTTCATGTCGTTCTGTAAGAGTTTTTGGTTGATGAGTCACATGAGTCATTTCTTGTCCCATCATATCCCATATGTGCTTGATTGGAGACAACTCTGGCGATCGTGTTGACCAGGGAAGTTGCTGCATGTCTTGCAGAGCACATTGAGTTTAACGGGCAGTGTGTGGGCAAGCCTTATCCTGTTAGAACAACACACAACATTCCTGTTGCAAGAACAGCAGAAGAAATGGTCTAACAGCATCCTGTATGTACCAAATGCTGGCTTGTGTCCTCTCCAGGAACACCAAAGGTGAACGAAAGTTGTAGCTTATCGCACCCCAGACGTCAAGGTTGCTTGGATGAATGCACTCCATGAGACAGGGCTCACCAGGTGTACATCATACCCACAAATGACCATCACTTGCATGCATGCAGAATGTGCTTTCATCACTGAAGACCACACCATGCCATTCCATCCTCCAAGTGCTCCTCTGATGGCACCAGTAAAGCCATGCACTTCAATGTTGTTGTGTGAGTGGAAGACAGGTTAGAGGTGTACGTGCCCATAGTCCCACTGCAAATAACTGGTTCGCAAAAATTTGGTTGACATATCTGTGCTGTGGTAGGTGTATGATCTCAATATGATAATCCTGGTGGCTTTCTGTTCTGCATGGACATCCAGAACCTCATCTACAGGTGTGAGAATATTCACATGACTAGTCATGCCAGCATTGTTGCACAATTGATGCAGCACATACAACTGGTGTGGTAATTCTCCATAAGGACCATTGTGCAACTCGGAAGGCCACAATTTGACCCCTTTCAAACTTGCTCAGTTGACGGTAGGAAGCAAGGGTGCGAGCTTGCTTCAGGCATTTGCACTACACTGAGCCGTCTTGCTGTCAGCATTCCCTATTGAATAGTAGACATAGATAGTGTTCTGGTAGTTATGCCACTACACTATCTGTTATCAGACGACGTTGAAACCATTATCAGTATGTCTACTATCCCCCAGCTGGCATATTCCGTCATTGGATCAAAGTTGACGCTGTCTTTCAAGGTGTATATTTTTTTCCCCCCAGTGGTGTATCTGCAATACTCAGAGGTGAGTGCTGATAGATGCATGGTGCTGGAGATCAAGTCCTGTCCTTTAACTAACATAACACCTTGAAAGCCAACTATCTAGTCTATGAAGCTCTGTTTGGACTACTGTCTATGACAGTTGTTAAGTTCTGTCTTTGAATGTGAATTTCATGAGACACTCAGTGTTGAACTGTCCAACGATCACTCATATTTAGTGGCTTGCTGTTGTGGTGGCAGTGGATGATCAGCATTGGTTGGAACCGTAGCACAGAAGAACTGATGAGCCGCAACCGTATCTGCAGCTGTGGAATTGCAGAAAATGGGTGAGTGTGGTTGCACATCTCCATTTATCTGCAGCCAGTGGAATAATCTTGTACCTGCAATCTCATTTGCAAAAACAGAAAAGCAGTTCCAGTATCAGTGCCTCCTGTAATGGCTTACAGAATTAGCAGCACATGGATCTGACTGGCAGAAGAAGAAATCAGTTCCATAATATGAATGCCATGTAGGTGACAATGGATTGGATCTCAGTGTGCCACTATGGTGTGAATAGTGTCTGCTTGGTGGCGTGCTCTTGGTCTTGCTGTATATCATATGGCTACATACACAGCACAATGCATTCCACATAAACACGCAAAGGGTGCTGGCAGCTTCATTACTGCTCTTTTCAGGAGCAGCCCTGCTTCCTAATCCAGAAATCACTTCTTGGCTTGATGTGGCATCACAGTATTCTGGCATGTTTGTACTTGGCACTTAGACTTGAATCGCTTTTAAATTTTATGCATTACATAAAACAAAACACTATCTTTATCTCCACTGATCAGTACAAACATCCATAACCCTGAAAGAGATTACAAGTATTATAACTGATATGCTTAAATTTTACCTTTTCTTCTCACGTAATTGTATGTACATGAAATAAGAATATAACATAGCAATTGCAACAGACACCACTGTGTTTTAAACTGTCCAAGTGTTCTGTCAATAGGTTATTTCCTTGACTCATTCAGTTCAGCCAGTCCTGTACACATTCTTTAAAGGACCACTGCTGCCGAGCCTCAGTTTTCATATCACTCACTTTGCAGCATACCATGCCTGACACTTTTCTCATAGCCCTGTGGTTATTAACCTATACATGACATAGATAAACTGGACCAGCTGCACACACTATGTAACTGAGGCATAACTCTTTTTGCATTCTTTACCACATTAAAGTTTCTTCTTTAACTCTATTGCTACATTTACACAGAATAAACCTTAATCATTCATTCTAGTATTATTTGAAAAAATACAGTGATCAGCTACTTTATATATAAATTATATTTATGTCGAGATCTGTTTCTGGTTTTCATTCATCTCCAGTTGGTGTAATACATTTGTGTCTTCTTCAGTACTGCATTTCGAATGCTGCACCTGCCTTTTTTCCGTAATTTTTAGCTGCTTGTTTTGCATAACTTACACCCTTCTAACTTTACTGCTGTATTTACACAGAGCATCATTTGCCATTGCCACATGACTGGCTCAACTTTGGAGACTATGTGCCCCTCATGCTCACCCCATGTAGTTCCTCATGCTTCCAGTGCAACTCACTGCCTGCAGTCATATCTTCCTTATTTTAGTATTACTGAGGACCTTCCACAAGTGCTGTTACACCTCTTGATGGTACCGAGGTCTTCTTTCGTTTGTTCCTTGCACCACAAGCATGACAGGCTGTTCTGTGTCATTTCTATTGTCCACTCATTACACATTTAGTCTTTCATTACTGTTCATAACACTTTTTTTTCTGGCTGATAGATTCGTTTTTCATACCAAAACAATTTCCGTATTTTAAGTTTTAATTTTTTTTGCACCCAGTCTGTTCTCATGGAGGATGGACTCGATCACATTCTGTGGCCAAGGAACTTTAGTCCCTCACCTGCTGCACAGTGTGTCACTGAAAAGGTTCACGCTCAGTCCTCATTTTCCATAAAGACACACCTACGTCACATGCTAATCTTTCATGGCGGAATATTATGTAGATGTCACTCTAATGAACCTCATTTGTGCAAGAAGTGAGGCAGTGATTAGCACACTGTACTCGCAATCTGGAGGACGATGGTTCAAACCTGCATCCGGCCGTTCTGATTTAGGTTTTCTGCGATTTCCCCAAATTGCTTCAGGCAAATGGCAGAATGGTTCCTTTGAAAGGGCATAGCCAATCTCCCTCCCCATCCTTCCCTAATCTGAGCTTGTGCTCCACCTGTATTGACCTTGTTGTTTACAAGATAGACCTCATTGTTGACAAGATATTGGACACTAATCTCCTCCTCCTCCTCCTCCTCCTCCACAAGATGTGAAGCTGTGACTCCTTTTGTTGTGTGGTCCTCCCAACCATTGACTGCTGTGCGTTGGGAGCTGTAGATTTCATGTGTACCGGGTGGGTCCAGTTCTGTAGTTGACTTTGGGTAATGATCAGCCAGGCTTTGAGATTGACTAACGTTGGTACTGGGTGTAATATACAATGCTGTAGTTCCACATTACATGCCTTGGTATAATGTCCTGATACCAGATACTAAGGTCTGTTAAGATAGTTGTTACAGTCCAGCTTTGGTGAGATGTAACAGTTGCTTCACAAGTGATGAGATTCACAAAGTGAGCACTGATCTGAAGAGAATGCCGCGTCAGTAGTGAATAAACAAACAAATTGGAAACAATTTCCAAAGAAATCCATTGGACAGGAGGGTTGTGGTACTAATATTTGTATGGCACAAGACACAAAGCCTCATAAAACAGCTGCAATTGGCTTGTGGCCACACTAGCACTGGTTGTAAAGTGTGTTATGTCTACCATGGTCACATCTCATGTGATGTTTGTGTTAAGTATTGCATCACTTTGACAGCAGATCGGTGTCTTGACTCCCTGTCAGAGTCAGTATGCTGCAATCGTAAACATGCTCCTTGCCCCACGGCTCCATATCAGGTTTTATAACACTTATTGTTATGTGACATTGTGGACAGTTGTCTGCACCAATGTATGTGTTGGCTGCTGTCCTACTCTGTGCATACATAACACTATGGTATATTGTGCTTCCAAAAACTGTATAATGTAAGATCTTAAATGGAGGCTTCAAAACAGCTTCTTAGTACCACTTTTTGCCTTTAACAGTTTCCACTTAACCTTCAGGCTCACCTTATAAGTTAGATCAAGATCTTTTCCTAGTTGTTTTATTATTGTCACTTTGGTGTCACATGCCACTCACAGAAGAATTTTTCATACATAACAACGAACTGTAAATCCCTGGTAGGATGAAAAAAATATTTCAAATGCACAACCAGATCCTATTTACTAAAAGAGGAAGAGCGTTACTATTTTTATCACTACAAGAGTGAGCACCAAGTCACATGAAATTCATTTCAGGGAATTAAAAAAAGACAGAGTTGCCTGTTTCTTCTGCTAGTTATAATATTATAGGATGTGGTATAAGATTACATAACATTTTTTATATACCATGTAAAGAACAAACATTACGAGCTAATGTGAGACCTCAGTTTCTCCCGACATATACAATGTTCAAATAACTTGGGAATGCAACTAAGTGAGATCGTAAAAACCCACCTGCAGCTGTCAGCAATGTCATGCAGCTGCATTCCCTTCAGTTATTTGTACATTAAGAGCTAATAGTTTACTCCATCACTTATATTTTACACATGGGGCTGAGCTGCATGAAATTTCAAAAAATAACACCAAAGAAACAAGGGGTTCAAGTGTTAAAGACTGTTTTCAGCATATGTCTGAAAGAAATAGCAACTATGGCATTATTATGAAATACACTCTATTATTTTTAGTTACTTCTTGATGTAACATATGGTTGTTTGATATAATAATATAAAACATGTAAATAAATTACGGAAATTTTGAGACAAGTGTTTTTATGAGAAAACTATGGAAGCTCGGTTTGCATTCTTAAAGGATGAAACAGGAAGTCAGCTGTGGCACATTCAGCAAAACCATGCCAGCATTCACCTTAGCTACTTACCTAAAGCACATAAAACATAATCTGGATGGTTGGATTTGAAGTTTGAACCACACCGTCCCAAATGCAGGGTCTAGTTCCTTAACACTAAACCACCTCACTCTGTATCTTGTTTGTAAAATGGATTGTAGAGAATTTAATGTATCATTTGTAATTTATAAGACTATTAAAATTAGCTATTATTGCAAACTTTTGATTTTTGATACAGAATTTAATGAATCATGGCAGGAAAATGTGTTGCCGAAAGTGGTAGTTGTACCGATTTGTTGTCCTTTTTTCCCTTTCCGATTTCTGTTTTGTTGCATTGCTGTATTGACAGCCCAAGTACAACCTGTATCTTTTAGATATAGTGAAGAATATAGTGGACATGAAAAACTGATTTTGCATTGTGTATCATGCAAAAAATGTAATCCACCATCTACTGTACAATGCGTGTGTAATGTAGAAAACACAATCAATTGACATATAATAAATTCTATTGACTTGCACCAAAGGGAGCGAATCTTAAATCACAATGTGTGGTCCTGTAAAGTATGATTACTAATCCTGCACCAAGGTTTCATAAATAAATTTTGTAACAAACTTTTGCTGTTACACTTGTTGCAAACTGTCACTTTGTGACTTGAGCAAAGTGGTGCAGTGGCTAGTACAGTGGGCTCACATTCGGGAGGACGACAGTTCAAATTCCTGTCCAGCCATCCATATTTAGGTTTTCCACAATTTCCCTAAAACACTTCAGGCAAATGCTGAGATGGTTCTTTTAAAAAGTGCATGGACGATTTCATTCCCCATCCTTTCATAATCTGTGCTAGTGCTCCATCCGTAATGACTGTACTGTTGATGGGACATTAATCTCTAATCTACCTTCCTTCGTTCCTTCCTTTTTTTATCACTTTGAGGATAACAGCAGCAGTGTTATAATAAAAGATCAATCAAGGGATTTTTGCATAAATGAGGAATAGTTCACAATTAAGACATTTAAATGGATTGTTGAGGTAATTTAACTAATCAGTAGTGATTTACAAGACTACCACTATCAGCTCTTATATTTTGTGTAGAAAGTAATGAACTTTTACAGCAAAATGTGTTGCAAAATATATTTATACAGTACTTTCGTTTTTGTCAATTCTGCAGGAAGGTAGAGATGACTCGCCTGCAACCTTCAATTCCAAGTACACACCACTACCAGGTTCTAAGCGAAGTATTGGAGATCATCAAGGTGAATAAAGATTCAGAATATCGTATTAATTTCTCCGTACAAATATTGTTGCAAGATTACTTTTATTAAAATATACAGCATGTTTTTTGGCTATTTTAGAATTGTAGTATTGTGCGTAGACTTCTCGCACTTTAGTTTTGTTAATAAAGCAAAGTCCAGTCTTCCAGAAAGATTATTGTTTCACTTCTCTCTCTCTCTCTCTCTCTCTCTCTCTCTCTCTCTCTCACACACACACACACACACACACACACACACACACAGAGAGAGAGAGAGAGAGAGAGAGAGAGAGAGAGAGAGAGAGGGAGGGAGAGGGAGAGAGATATTAGTTGCTAATAGCCCTTGATAATGAGTAGGGCCAGTGTGTGAGACCACACAAGAATCTAATATCTCTTGTGATGTGTTTTTATGGTGTTGAATGTGTGTGTGTGCTACAGAAACAAAGGCTTTTATTTAATGTTGGTGTAACTGGGTTGTGGTCATTATGGGCCAATGAGCTAATAAACATCAATGACAGCTCTGCTGTCCCACGTATGCTTGATGGGGCTGAGATTTTGTTGTTTAGACAGCCCAAGTGGAAGACTACGTGACCAAGTGGTGTGGAGATGTGCATTGTCAGATTGGGTTCTGAAAAGGGTTCAGATATGTTCTGGTGACAGGACTGATGACCACACAGATGTAAAAATCACTTGCCAGATTCCCAGATTCCTCCAGATTAGCGGATTAGTAACCCCCACCCCCTGCGACAATTGGCATGTGCAGCTTATTGTACCTGTTGGTTCTGAACAGCGGTTGTGAGCCCACAATGTGTTTTGCGTGTCATCATATCTAAGGACATAAAACTGTCATTTCATCAGAAACAGACTCACAGATAAACCAGTGTCAATGATAAACATACCAAAGGAACATAGTACCACTCCCAGCAAGAGATCAGCTAATTAGTATGTACAGTAGCTGAGATGTCTCTGGCAGTCATTGTTCTGTCAATCAAAGTTACTTTAAAGATCGTTATATCCAGCTGCTAATCAGGGTGTCGAGATGACAGATGGAGAACATATGTTTTGGGAACTGTCTGCCTCCAATCTTCTTTACCACCTGTGAATCACCAAGACATCTGGACCTGTGCTGAGCTGCAGTTCTACACCACAATTTACTGTAGAGAGTTTTTGTGTTTCATAGACTAAGGAAACTCACCCTATGAAGTTGAACACAGCTAAATAGGGATACTGATACATGTTACCATGTCGATTAATTGTGTGACAAATTTCCCATGATGTCCAAAGTTAAATATGGCATGGTCGATAAACAACCATTCTGGGTGCTGAAACCTGTTCAGAATGGGTGGAAATCACAGTACTAGTACATTTCTGCGGTGCCACAAATACTTGAGGCTGAGAGTAGAAGTTACAGAGCATATTCTATTACTGTCATGGTATGAGGATGTGCCTTACTAGATAGGGGTCACTTAAGTAATGTCTTAAGTGTATCTTGTCCAATTTTGTGTGAAAAACACAAGTTGAGTCAACACACTACATTTGGGACACAACAGACAAGGCTCCATAAGTCACTTTCCTGTTGAGCTTGGTCATAATTTCTACAGCACATGTACTATTTGGTTTTGCCGCATCAGAAGCAACATGTGAATATAGGACAGGTGGTTAGCAAACCTTAATGAAGTATTGAAGCATTCTCACCTCCCAGAGAGAGAGAGAGAGAGAGAGAGAGAGAGAGAGAGAGAGAGAGAGAGAGAGAGCTGCTGGGAAAGGATTATATGTTCAATTTAAAACTCTGCTAGTCTGTACATATCCCTACATTTTGTCATTTTGTTTGCTGTGCACTAATAATTACACCAACCAATTGTGCCTCATGGACTGACTTAGAATTCCATTGTGTCACACCCTCCAACCATTTAAGACATGTCACCTTAACTAACAGCAGTTACAGAAATCCAAAATGGCTGTTCCATGAAAAATGTCTTGTGGAAAGCTTTAAAACAACATTGGTTGCTTCTGAAAATTATATGAAAAACAGCTGCATTCTTTTTAAAATTCTCAAGGTCTTCTAAAAATGCAGTTTATTTCACCAGTATGAAAATTAATATATTGATTATCTACAGAGCCAGTCCCTAAAAGGAACAGTAGTTCTAATTTGTAGTTCTAAAAATTTGTGCACCACATTCAAATTGCTATTTGTTTATTGAACTGCATATTGATATGAGACATTGAAACATATTTTATGATCATCATTAGTCTCAGAAAGTAAATACTTAGTGTCTCCTTTTTTCAGGTGCATATGGTAAATGTCGGTACCGCTACTCTGGGAAACACTCTGAAGGGAATCGTTTCATTAAGAATAATGATCTTTAGGAAATAGAAGCAAGACATGCAGCTGGTGTCACTGTTAATTTAATGTGGTATTGTCATTATCTTATTTTCTCTCCTTGCACTTCTCTCATAATCATTAAGTTACTTTCCCATAGCATAATCAAACAGTGGTAACTCCAGGCTGGAATATTAACAATATTAGGAAAAGGATAGATTGCTACTCACTGTAAAGATGGCCCATTGAGTTGGTCAGGCAGAACAAAAAGATTGTTACACATTACAGCTTTTGGCTAAAGCCTTTTCCAGCAAAGAAAACACGGACTTGCTTGTGTAAATGTGTATGTGTGTTTTCTTTGCTGAAGAGCTTTGCCCAAAAGCAATGATGTGTAACAGTTATTTTGTTGTGCCTTTCCCATATTTTTTCTTGCTGGACAGAGCATAGTGGTCATCAGTATTTCATGTTTTACAGAATTTATTTTAGTTGTAAATGAGAGCTTATGTTCAATGTATCAAAAAGAAAATCCACTTACTACCTTACATTCTGTGGCATACATGTGTGAAGTACATTTCTTGTATATTGGCACACTATGAGAGTACACTTTTGTTGCACACATTGCTCAAACTAACCATGACATGATGTGGTATGTCATTTTATATCGTGTTTATATATATTTTTTCAGCTACCTCATATTTACCAACCTAGTATGAAATATTTACTGCTTCAGATAGCCAAAAAGAAAGGAATTCCCAGAACATTGAGAAAAGTAGTCACTGCTGACTGTGGCAATATGTGCCATGCCACCATCTTAGTGGTATTAGAAATCACATCATCTCCAATTACAGGTACAGGGCATGTTGTAACGATTTTTCAGTAGAGTTCTGCTGTAACTGTAAATGTTTGTTCAACTTCATCATAAAAGAAGTGAAATTTGTCAATTTTGTTAGTATGTTAAACACCTCAGTTTGTCATCCTGTGACAGAATTGCATTGAACTAAAAGCTCCACATTAGGAATTACATTCCCTTGATGCCTAGTGCCCTGTAATCCAGTGTAATTGAGGTAGGCACTGATACATTACAACAGTAACAAGAACAGGTGTTGTGAATATTTTCTGTTACTCTGACATGAGGTTACCTCTGCAGGCCTTTCTTAGATTTCCAATGATATGAAATTAATATCTGTTCATTATTAATGGCAACAGTGCCTACGTTTATGCAGTAACTGCATTTATTAAAATACAATGTCCTTCAGACATGCATGCATGTCTGAACGAACAGACACTGTCTTTGATGATTTGAAGCTGTGGGAATTATGAAATGGATTAACATATCATGAATATGTATTAGCATCAGCAACTTGTAACAAATGAAAATTTGTGCTGAATGGGGACTCGAATCAAACCTTGGCTATCCGAGGTTCAGATCGGTACTGGGGGCATGCTTGAATAGCTGAATCTAATGTTTGGAGCAGCACTGGGGGCATGTTCGGATAACCAGAGTGGTTAAGCCAGTTGCTAGTGTCAAGTGGGAAATCCAGGTTCGAGTCCCAGTCCAGCACAAACTTTTATTTTTGTCACAAGTAGCTGATGCTAATACGTTTTCACAATATGTGAATCCATTACATGTGCATTACTTCCACTACATGCCATAGGACTCTGTAGATGCATGTCAGATCTAGTTTACAGATATGATTGAATTTACATTGATATTATTTGGGTGCTTTAGAACTATTGTTTCTATGTCAAGTGGAAAACCTAATCTAGCAGCAGCAGCACAGAAAATAAGTTTTGTGATATAGTTAGAATTGACATTAACATGAAATGTAGCCATTGTCATTTTATAATTGACAAGTTATAAACTTCTAGCTGTAAATTGGGTTCTGATGTCTATGGCCATTTTAAGTAGTGCAATTGTTAACTAATCTTTTATTTGAATGGAGAGAACTACTGAATCAAATACAAATTTAATACCACATTTTTTTTCACTAAAATATACAGTGTGTTTGCGTCATTAGATCTGTTTCCAAAACGAATTGTGCAACAATTGACCAAGTAGATTGAGTACATGTTAAAAATGTGTCATAAAGAAAAGTGAAAGCTAATGATGATAAAGTTAGTCATCCTAATTTTTGAGACTACTGTATTGGCAAGTCATAAAAAGAAGAAAAATTGATGAAAACTGGTCATTCATAACACAATAAAATTGTGTAGGAATTGTTAATTTCATAACTGTGAGTTCAAGTCTCATCTTAGAGATAAACTGGACAAAAGCTACAGAAAAAACATATTCTTAATAAACTTTGCCATTGTTGTTATTATTTACTACAATTGCTACTACTATTATAAGTTGATCTTAAAAATTGCGAAAGTGGAATAGTCATGTGCAAAAATAAAAGTTGTGCCTTAACATAGTACCACTGTTTCATGCCAGAAATAAATTTGACCATGATAGACTAATCCTGTATGAGCTTTACTGCAATATTAAGAATCTCATGTGAGAAATGATACTCTTTAATAACATGATGGTAAGAAGGTACTGATGTTTGTTTTCAGCGGTTGATATTGTGAAATATCTCTTGATACTTTTGTAGAAAAATATTTTATTATTGTAATAAACTGAGTGGTATATCTAACAACTGTGATGTCACCAACAAAGATCTGAAACATGTACAAATGCTTCTCTCATATGAATCATGTTATTCTGTTAAGGCCTTTGTGTGTATAACTCTTTTATACGTAACAGAATTTGTATTGTATACGAGATTTTGTAAATAAATATAGTTAACAGTTGGTTAATGTTTGTTGTCCTCTACATTTTAGATGATCCTCAGTGTATTTCTTGCTGTTATAGGGCTTCCTTGCTGCCTTTTTCATTCAATACTGGGTAGTTTTATTGTAACTGAAACAGTGTCATCTGAAGACTAAACAGCCTTGAAACTTTCTACTTACAGTACATAGATGTTTTTCTACAGAAGTAGTGGAAATGATGGTATACATATCATGTTCCAAAACTGGAAAAATAATGAAACTAATTCAGTTCAAATTCAGAGGCATGGACCGTTAGCAGCATAAGCTGGGAAAGAATAATATTTGTATTCAGTGCAATAGTTAGTAATTTTTTCATAAAATATAACTGACTCTTAAAGTATGTAGGCAGTGCTGAAGGTTTGGGGGGGGGGGGGGGGTTGAAGGTATGTGGCACACGCTCATGTGTGGGGGAGAAGGATGATGTTCTCCTTTTGTGTACATATTTGCATATGTGTGAAAATGTGTCTGAATGTAACCTCATGGTATACACTGAGGGACACTGATTGGGGAGGATAGGTAACTTGAAACTGTGCAGTGAGGAACACCACAGTGTGCATATATAACTTGAAACTATCCAGTGAGTAGTCTAAGATTAGAGAGCACCTAAGTATGTAACACTTAAGGTGACTTAATATATTTTTTTCTGCCGCTGGTCTAGGACATAACAAAGTTTCTTTTTCATATGAACTTACACTGAGGTGAGAAAAGTCATGGGGTAGCAATATGTGCATACACGGACGGCAGTAGTATTGTGTACACAGGGAAATATAGGGCAGTGCAGTGGCAAAGTAGTCATTTGTACTCAGGTGATTCACACGAAAAGGTTTCTGACGTAATTATGGCCGCACTACGGGAATTAACAGACTTTGAACTCAGAATGGTAGTTGGAGCTAGATGCCTGGGACATTTCATTTCGGAAACCATTAGGGAATTCAGTATTCTTAGATCCACAGTGTCAAGAGTGTGCCAAGAATACTGAATTTTGGGCATTACCTCTCACCGTGGACAACGCAGTAGCCACTGGGATTTGCTTAATGACAGAGCAGCGGCGTTTTCGTAGAGTTGTCAGTGCTAACAGACAAGCAACACTGTTTGAAATAACCACAGAACTCAATGTGGGACTTACAACGAATGTATCCATCAGTAGAGTGCAGCAGCAGATGACTGATGCTAACAGCACAACATCGCCTGTAGCACCTCTCCTGGGATTGCAAACATATCAGATGGACTCTAGATGACTGGAAAGCTGGGGTCTGCTCAGATGAGTCCCAATCTCCATTGGTAAGACCTGATGATAGGGTTCGAGTGTGATGCAATTCCCATGAGGCCAGGGACCCAAGTTGTCATCAAGGCACTGTGCAATCTGGTGGTGGCTCCATGTTCCCATCAAATATGTAAACAGACCACAATTTTTCACAGTTGGCTCAAAGAACATTCTGGACAATTTGAGCAAATGAAGTGGCCACCCATATTACCTGACAAGAATAGCATGAAACATCTATTTGACTTAGTCAATAGATCAGTTTGTGAACAAAGTTCTGTACTGGCAACACTTTCCCTTTTATGGATGGCTACGTAGGCAGCATGGCTCAATATTTGTGCAGGGGACTTCCAATGGCTTGTTGAGTCCATCCCATGTTGAGTTTCTGCACTGTGCTGGGCAAGAGGAGGTCCAACGCAACATTAGGAGATGTCCCATGACTTTAATTACCTCAGTGTATGTATTGTTGTTCCTCTACTATCCGCACAAATAGCAATAACTTTTTGTTTTTTGGAGGGGGGGGGGGAGGATGAGAGAGAGAGAGAGAGAGAGAGAGAGATATGATTTCTCAATGTGAAAGGCACTGGCAGAAGATATGCTGCCAAATATGTTGATATTGCAAATTCAAAATAAGAGTCTTTAACAGTCATAGTCTGAGAAAAGGAGGAGACTGGACAGAGATGTGTGTGTGAGTGTGAACTTCATGAATACACTGAAAATGATTAAGGTATGCCGCAAATAAATGGTGTGGGAGGGAAATAATCTGCCAAGAGATGTGGATATTTCACCAATTTTGTTGAGGAGGAATTGTAATATTATTTTATTTAGAAATCATACTGTCTGCAGTTGCTACTGTATTATAACCACACAAGCTGGTAAGGAACAAAAATGAATATAAGTACTACATTTTATATTAAATGTAGTTTGCGAAGCATTTATCCGTGAATAGTGAATGAAAATACACTGACTGGAAAAAAAAAAAAATCACAACACCGAGGAGGAGTTGCATGACAAACGAAAGTTGGTAGGCATGTTTCTACACCTGAAAGATGATGTCTTTTCAAATTTTGTGCCAGTTGCATAAGAGTGGCATTAGTAGCGCCTCTATGAGGATGCAGATCAGTTTTGCTGTAAATACACATTGTAACAGTTGTGAGCATTAATTACCTTTGAGAATGGATGTGGTGAGTGCGACAGGCATGGAACTCCAGCCCACAAATTGACATCTCGCACCTGCACAACACAATGCATGCACGTCTACATGCCTGCGTTCAACATTCTTGTGGTTACTCTCGTTATTAATGTACCAGCTTTTCACATTTGCAACAGCCTATCTCGTGCTTATATTAACCTGTGATCTTGCAATGTCAGCCACGTAAGTATGTTACTTAGACAAATGCATTTCTGAAATTTCATTACTCTACATTAATTATTTTTTGGTGTTGTGAATTTCCTTTCCATCAGTGTGTTATTACTCTGTTGTTGTATTCTTATTTTTGACAAAGCTTAATCTGTATCTCAGTGCTCACACCCATTAGACTCAGAGTAAGAGAGTGGAGGAAAAAAATTTCTATCATTTAATACTCATAATAATTACAGCCAGCACGATGCAAGGTCTTTGATGGAGTAGAATCCAATTATTACTATTCCTTCTTATGTATATTATGTCTGTTTCACATAGTCTGTTGATGAAATAATGGTTGAAAAGCTATACCAGTAGATAAGATTTCAAGTTTATATGAGTTAGCTTACCAGATGAGTGATATTCTCGCACAATATACTACACATACCGATAAAAAATGTTATTGCTCAGGCACTTGTACTGGGTAGCAGTAACAATGCTGGTAAGCAATGTGTTCAAACTAGCAAAATATGTATAGAGGCTTAAACAAGTTGAAAGACGCTTATAATATCACACCTAATGGAAAACTGAATTCATTTTCTAATTCATATGACCAGGACCGTACCAAGGTCTTGGCAAGATTGGCCTCTGCCAAGGGTGCAGGAGCAAAGGGGGTGCAGAAACTGATCATAAGAAAAAACAAAAAGAAAAGACTATTTAAGAATTAACTGGGAACAGTACACGAGTTCACATGCCCTACCTGTGAGAAGAAGCCTTTCTCTCAACCACAGACTAAATTCACGCTGTTGTCACAGTGGCAGTTCTTCATAGTAATATCATAAAGAAATGACCTCTACCAAACAGGCATCACATGGACTGTGTGTCGACAGTGCCGGTGCTGATTTAGGGCCTGTGCAACACAAGCCGCTGCTTGGAGGGTGCCAAGCTGAAAGGAACACCTGGGGAGAGACAGTTGTTAAGTTTTCTATACAGGACATATCACAATTAGTAGTAGCTGCTTGGGGTGACAAGTGGGAACGAGCATCAGTGTAAGAGTTTTATACAGTGTGTATTACAGGTAGTAGTGAAAACTGACATGGTTGAAACCCTACGAGGGAAAAGGGGGAGAGGGCAGGTGCCAAATGATAAGTTGCTTGTGTTGAAAGATGTTCTCAAACCGATCCTAGTGGGGATTCAATAAGAGTTTACACCAAACCGAGTTGAAACTGTGCGTAAGCCAAGTTCAAACCTAGTTGGAACATAAAGGCTGAGAGAACATTAAACATTGTTCTCTCGCTCACATCAGCACAAATTACAATTCAGTTTGGTTAACCAACCAAAATTTCGCAGTCAGCAGGATGTCGTTTGCCATGTTCACATCTGCTTGGATTGTAACTTCTGTTAAGATGTGGTAACCAAACCGAGTTGGTAGGAAAATCCTAATAGTGTTAATTTCTCTCAGTAGCATATGCATGGTTTGTGAACTGGTTTGATTGCAATTTCATATATGAAATCAGTGATCAAACTGAAAACACATTTTTATTTTTATTTTATGACAACCAAATATTTGATGTCAAAGCAATATGTTCCACCCATTGCAAGTTTTTCTTCTTATGGGCTATATATTCATGAAATTTTGAAGATGGTGATACACCCAGAATTTGCTGTAGTGGTTTGTCAGTGATCTGATAATCTTAAGGTAGCCAATTGCCTCATCACTAGCATTAATGGATGCCACACTATGGGCTGAAATTTCAAAATACACTCATGAGACATGTTGAATTTGTTGTAAGATCTGGATGGTGCTCGCATGATCTCAAGGTTGCCAAATGCTTTGTCATATACATGAATGGTTTCCGTGCTATAGGCCACAATTCAAAAACGCACTCATGAGAGACACGCAGCATTTGCTATAAGGATTTTGATGACAGCCTGATGATCTTCAGGTAGCCAAATACCACAACTCTAACATGAACTGTGTAAATTTTCATTTCTTCATCATTACCCTCAGTCATTTTGTACTCAAAATTTTAAGTATATACACTCCTGGAAATTGAAATAAGAACACCGTGAATTCATTGTCCCAGGAAGGGGAAACTTTATTGACACATTCCTGGGGTCAGATACATCACATGATCACACTGACAGAACCACAGGCACATAGACACAGGCAACAGAGCATGCACAATGTCGGCACTGGTACAGTGTATATCCACCTTTCGCAGCAATGCAGGCTGCTATTCTCCCATGGAGACGATCGTAGAGATGCTGGATGTAGTCCTGTGGAACGGC
The DNA here is from genome assembly GCF_023898315.1 of Schistocerca nitens. NCBI lineage: Eukaryota > Metazoa > Arthropoda > Insecta > Orthoptera > Acrididae > Schistocerca > Schistocerca nitens. Next base: position 599,236,779 of record NC_064616.1, on the reverse strand, counting down.
TTGCCATGCCATTTCCACCTGGCGCCTCAGTTGGACCAGCGTTCGTGCTGGACTTGCAGACCGCGTGAGACGACGCTTCATCCAGTCCCAAACATGCTCAATGGGGGAAAGATCCAGAGATCTTGCTGGCCAGGGTAGTTGACTTACACCTTCTAGAGCACGTTGGGTGGCACGGGATACATGCGGATGTGCATTGTCCTGTTGGAACAGCATGTTCCCTTGCCGGTCTAGGAATGGTAGAACGATGGGTTCGATGACGGTTTGGATGTACCGTGCACTATTCAGTGTCCCCTCGACGATCACCAGTGGTGTACGGCCAGTGTAGGAGATCGCTCCCCACACCATGATGCCGGGTGTTGGCCCTGTGTGCCTCGGTCGTATGCAGTCCTGATTGTGGCGCTCACCTGCACGGCGCCAAACACGCATACGACCATCATTGGCACCAAGGCAGAAGCGACTCTCATCGCTGAAGACGACACGTCTCCATTCGTCCCTCCATTCACGCCTGTCGCGACACCACTGGAGGCGGGCTGCACGATGTTGGGGCCTGAGCGGAAGACGGCCTAACGGTGTGCGGGACCGTAGCCCAGCTTCATGGAGACGGTTGCGAATGGTCCTCGCCGATACCCCAGGAGCAACAGTGTCCCTAATTTGCTGGGAGGTGGCGGTGCGGTCCCCTACGGCACTGCGTAGGATCCTACGGTCTTGGCGTGCATCCGTGCGTCGCTGCGGTCCGGTCCCAGGTCGACGGGCACGTGCACCTTCCGCCGACCACTGGCGACAACATCGATGTACTGTGGAGACCTCACGCCCCACGTGTTGAGCAATTCGGCGGTACGTCCACCCGGCCTCCCGCATGCCCACTATACGCCCTCGCTCAAAGTCCGTCAACTGCACATACGGTTCACGTCCACGCTGTCGCGGCATGCTACCAGTGTTAAAGACTGCGATGGAGCTCCGTATGCCACGGCAAACTGGCTGACACTGACGGCGGCGGTGCACAAATGCTGCGCAGCTAGCGCCATTCGACGGCCAACACCGCGGTTCCTGGTGTGTCCGCTGTGCCGTGCGTGTGATCATTGCTTGTACAGCCCTCTCGCAGTGTCCGGAGCAAGTATGGTGGGTCTGACACACCGGTGTCAATGTGTTCTTTTTTCCATTTCCAGGAGTGTATTTTTCTGAATTGCCATGCTGCTAATTTTCTGTATAGACCCTCTTGTAAGTAACACTTATCAAGCACTTCACAAATTTTTATCAGACGAAGCTCATCATAATAAACTACTGCATTTTTAAAGGTCACAGTGAGAGACATTCCATTTTGTAGGCTTAGACTCAACACAATTCAACTCAGGTTCACTCCGCACAGTGGCAGTAAACTCCAACCTGACATGAAACTTATCGATAGCGACGGCAGCCGCACACCGCATGAACACAATTTGAGTTGGCAACAATCTAATGTGGATTGACTTGAAATTCCTTCAACCCAAGTTAACTCAGTTTAGTAACAGTACTCTTGGTTCTTACAGCTGACAACTATGCAGCTCACGTACAACAATGAAGTATCTGATGCAACTTCGCTGCGGTATTGTAGGTTCTCAAAGTTTGGTGAGTGGGTGCCGAAGCAAATATGATATTTGACCGAAGGCTTCTGATTTTTGCTGATTTCTGCCAACTAATGATTGAAGTAAAGTTGTTTAACTTAGAGTGTTTCAAATTATTTGATTCAACAATAAGTGAAATGCGAAACAGATCTCACATGTAACATATTATTTCATCTTACTTTTATTCCCTGTTAGCAATGTCTGAAATGAGAGCTCTGTATCTTATTTTGAAAAATATGCAGCAGATTTTGGTGTCAAATATAGCAGAAATATTGATACAGCTGAGCTGTTTAACAAAATGGTGGCTTTCAAATACCTGGCAAAAAAGCTGATTAACACTGATACAGCTTCCCATTTGTATATTTTGAAGTTTTTTTAACCAAGTATGGGCTACAATATTGAAATTAGTTGAGGATACTTATAACAAGTCTAGTGACACCAGCATCTTTTCAGTGCAGTTTCGGCAAATTGAAGATAATAAAAAGCTACTTAAGGGGGGTATAGGTGAAACAGATTGTCAAATTTAGCTGTCTTGTCGACAGAATATGACACAGCTGCCAATTTCATTTCAGAGACATAACCAATGAGTTTGTTTTGCTCAAAGCAAACAAATTTAAATTAAAATTATAATAAAAATGTAATTTTGGGAAATGATTTCAACTCTCAAAGCTATCCATTCATTTTTTATTGTATTTGTTGCCCTAGTTTCAGGCGAACATCTAATACTCTTGAAATTCTCAACAACCTCTGGTTCTTTCAATTAATGTGTGTCACAGCTCCTTAACTTCCTTTTCGCAAATTTTTCAGTTTTAATCATATCCAATTAATAATTTATGCACTATTAATAATTCATGAGGAGCAAATCTGTTATTTACTATACGCCGTATTTGGCTAGTGTATAAGTTTGTTGCACATTTCTGTAAGTTTAATAAACACAATGGATACACATAACAGCACCTTTAGTTATCAATTATATATTCTCCTTCATTGTTTACAACAGTCTACCAAAGTTAGGGTAACTTTTCGATTTTGTGACTGTAGAAATCGCTTAGTTTTGGTGAAGAATTCATTGAGCCATGTTTTCAGCGCATTTTCATCTGGGAAGGAAGTTCCCTGAAGGTTCTTTGATAGAGAGTGGAAGAGGTGAAAACCTGAGGGCACACATTCAGGCAAATAATGTGGGCACGAAAGACTTCCCAGACCAACTTCTGTATAGTGTATTTTGTCAGTCTATCAGAACGTAGGCAGGCGTTATCGTGGAGTTGCATCACTTCATGGAGTCTTCCTGGCCATTGCTCATGGACTGTGTCTGCAAGACATCTCAGTTTGTCACACTAATTGTCAGCAGTGATGATTACACCTTAGGGAGGCAATTTTTAGTATCCCACAATGTCGCTGTTCCACCAGGTGCATAATATTATCTTTCGTGAATGTGCCCAGGTCTTTGTTTGAGAACTTGCTGCTTTGTTTGGGCTCAACCATTCCTTTCTTTTCCTTATGTTAGCATGAAGACACCGTATCCCGTCACCAGTAATGTAGCAGGGTAGGAATGGTCGGTGTTATTCACAAGCCAGTTGATGACAAGCAAGCAGAGTTGCACATGTGACCACCCGGTGGTTTTGTGATTTTGGCTTAGAGCATGTGATACCTCCATTACCAAACTGATAATTCCTTGATACCCCACAATGTGTTCTGTGAACTGACCCATTATTTTGGTTTAGTTGTGCCTACATTTCTTTTTTCCCCATTTTGATTTATTTACTATTCCATCAACCCATCTAATCTTCAGTAGTCTTTTGTAACATGACATTCTAAAAGCTTCTACACTGAAGAGCCAAAGGAACAGGTACACCTGCCTAATACCTTGTAGGGCTCCCGCAAGCATGCAGAAGTGCCAAAACATGACGTGGCATGGACTCGACTAATGTCTGAAGTAATGCTGGGAGGGGGGTGGTGGGGGGGGGGGGTGGAGGGGCGGGAATTGGCACAGTGAATCTTGTAGGGCTGCCCATAAATCTGTAAGAGAACGAGGCAGTGGAGATCTCTTCTGAACAGTATGTTGCAATGCATCCCAGATATGTTCAATAATGTTCATGTCTGGAAAGTTTGGAAGCCAGCGGAAGTGTTTAAATTCAGAAGAGTGTTCCTGGAGCCACTCAGTAGAAATTCTGAACGTATGTCCTGGTGGAATTGCTCAAGTCCATCGGAATGCACAACGGACGTGAATGGATGCAGGTGATCAGACAGGATGCTTACGAACATGTCACCCGTCAAAGTCATATATAGACGTAATAGGTGTCCCATGTCAATCCAAATGTACATGCCTCACACCATTACAGAGCCTCCACCAGCTTGAACAGTCCCCTGCTGATATTCAGGGTCCATAGAGTCATGAGATTGTCTCCTTACCTGTACACATCCATCTGCTTGATACAATTTGAAGTGAGACTTGTCCGACTGGGCGATATGTTTCCAGTCATCAACAGTTCAATGTCAGTGTTGATGGGCCCAGGTGAGGTGTAAAACTTTGTGTTGCACAGTCATCAAGGGTACACGAGTGGGCCTTCAGCTCTGAAAGCCCATATTGATAATGTTTTGTTGAATGGTTCTCACACTGATACTTGTTGATGGCCCAGCATTGAAATATGCAGCAATTTGCAGAAGGGTTGCACTTCTGTCATGTGGAACAATTCTCCTGAGTTGTCATTGGTCCCGTTCTTGCAGGATCTTTTTCCGGCCGCAGCGATGTCAGAGATTTGATGTTTTACCAAATTCCTGATATTCACAATTCACTCGTGAAATGGCCGTAAGGGAAAATCCCCACTTCACCGCTACCTTCTAGATGCTGTGTCCCATCGCTTGTGCACCGACTAACATCACATTCAAACTCTCAAATCTTGATAACCTGCTATTGTAGCAGCAGTAACCAATCTAACAACTACAACAGACACTTGTTGTCTTATATAGGCACTGCCAAACACAGTGCCGTATTCTGCCTGTTTACGTATATCTGTATTTGGATATGCATGCCTATACTAATTTATTTAACACTTCAGTGTATTATCTTCTTGTCTGAGTTTCCTTTTGTCCATGTTTCACTGCCTTACACAGCTACATTCTAGTCAAGTACCTTCAGAAAAGATTTCCTAACCATTTTGGGACCATCATCAGTTATTTTGTTGCCCAAATAACAAAACTCATCTGCTGCTTTCAGTGTGTCATTTCATAATCTAATTCCTCAGCATCACCTGATTTATTACAATTTCATCCCACTTCTCTTGTTTTTACATTTATTGACCTACATCTCATAATTTCTTTTCAAGAAAATTTCCAGTCTGTTCAACTGCTACCAGGTCCTTAACCATCTTTGACAGGATTACAATCTCATCAGAAAACTGCAAATCCTTATGCCTTGTTTCTGAACTTTAATTCCATTTTAAAATTTCCCTTTGGTTACCTTCACAACTTGCTCAATGTGCAGACTGAATAACATCAGGGATAGACTACATCCTTGTATCACTCTCTTCTCAACAGTTGCTTCCCTTTTACATCCGTCGAGTCTCATAATTGCAGTGTGGTTTCTATAGAAGTTGTAAACAACTTTTGCTCCTTGTATTTTATCCATGCTACTTTTAAAATTTCAAAGTATATAGTCCAATCCACATTGCCGAAAGGTTTCTCTAAATCTACAAATGCAATTAACGTAAGTTTGCCTTTCTTCAACCTATCCTGTAGGATATGTCATAGGATCAGTATTGTCTTGCATGGTTTCTAAATTTGTCTGGAACCCAAACTTTTCAACACCAAAGTCAGCTGCTACTAGTTTTTCCATTCTTCTGTAAATAATTCATATCAATATTTTGGAACCATGAGAGATGGTTTGGTAGTTCTTATAACAACTGTCAACACCTGTGTTCTTTTGAATTGGAATTATTATATTCTTCCTGGAATCATTGCGTATTTTGCCTTTGTCATATATCTTGTACACCAGGTGGAATAGTTTTGTCATGGCTAGCTCTCCCATGGACTCTGAGGAAATGTCCTTTACTCCATGAGGCTTGTTTTCACTTAGATGTTTCAGTGCTCTGTTAAATTATTCTTCCATTAGCATTTCTCCCACCTCATCTTCATCTGCTTCTTCTTCCCTTCCTATAATCTTGCCTTCAGATTCATTGCCCTGGTAGAGGCAATAATCTTACACTGCATTTCAGCTTTCCCTTTTTTGCACAGTGCTGGCTGCTATCTGAACTCATAATATTTATACAGTCGCTTCTCTTTTTTCCAAAGATCTCTTTGATTTTCCATGAGCAGCATGTATTTCTCGTCTACTTATGTATGCTTCTACAGCCTCGCATTTAACCTCCACACCTTCCTGCTTAATCTTTTTGCCCTTTCTATCAGTTTCATTTTTTAGACATCTGTATTCCCTCTCACCTGCTTCATTTTTATATTTACTCCTCTTGCCAATTAAATTCATTATCTACTGTGATACCCGATGATTTGTACTAGGTCTTGTCTTTTTACCTATGTGATCCTCTGCTGCCTTCACTGTTTCACCTCTCAAAGTTATCCATTCATTTCTATTGTATTTGTTTCCCTTATTTCAGTCTAACATTGTCTAATGCTCCTTCTGAAATTCTGGTTCTTTCAACTTATCCATGTCCCATCTCCTTACTTTCCTACCATTATGCTAATTTTTCACTTTTAATCTACAGCTAATAACAGATAAATTATGGTCAGAGTCCACACCTACCTCTGGAAATGTCTTTACACTTTAAAACCTGATTCCAAAATCTCGTCTTTCCATCACATAATCACTCTGATACCTTCCAGTGTCTCTAGGTGTCTTCCCCATACACAGTCTTCTTACATGAATTGAAATCAAATGTTGGCAATGATTCAGTTACGTTCTTTGTAACATTTTACCACGCAGATTCCTCTTTCATTCATCTTATCCAGACCATGTTCTCCAAATATGAGGGTTGGAACTTAAATAGTGGCAACTATTTATTCACAACTGATACAAAAGAGTTACATGTTTGCACCTGTTACTGTCCTTCAAAGTAGTCACCAGTGTTGTGTAGAACCCATTGCCAGCAATGTGGGAGGCGTAGTACACGGTTAGCAAAGCCTGTTCTGTTGATGGTGCGAATTGGGCCGTCTACTGCCTGTCGAATCTCTGGAATAGTTCTGAAGTGAATGTCATGAAGTGGTTCCTTCATCTTTGGAATCAAATCAAAGTCACAAGGACTTAAATCCAGTGAGTATGGAGGATGGTACAGTACTTCCCAGTCCCATCGACCGAACAGAGCAGCCACAGCTTGCACCTGGGCATTGTCGTGCAAAATGATGGGTGGGTTGTGCAGAAAGTGTCGCCACTTCTTTTGCAAAGCTGGTCACAGGTGATGCTCCAAATATGAACAGCAATACTGTGCATCGATGACCTGCCATGGAGGAATGTAATGCGTTAGTATAACACAATCACAGTCGTACATGAGAATCACCATAACTTTCACCATACTGGGGCTCTGACACACTTTCAACTTTCGTGGTGACCCATAATGACGCCATTCGTTGGATTAGTGTTTCAGTTTTGGCTCATATGATGTGGCCCATGTCTCATCCAGTGTTACAATACGGTGCAAGAAAGCCACTCCTTCACGCTCATAGCGCTCCAAGTGTGTCTGAGCAGCGTCGTAATGCATCCATTTCTGCATTTCCATCAAGTCATGCGGAACCCATTGCGATGAAATTTTTCTCATGCCCAGGCATTCCCTCTGGATGCAAAGAACAGTCATATGTGCTAACCTGGTTTTGTTGGCGTGCTCACGAATCATATGTCATCAATCACTGTCCACTAATGCGGCAATAGCATGCATGTTTTCTTCAGAGATGCTAGGATGACCTCCCCAATGCATGTCTGCTACAGTTTGCCAACCTTCGTTGAAGGTTTTTACCCAATGTGCCACTATTCTGTACGGCAATGCCGATTTCCCACATGCCTCTTGAAGGTCTTGATGACACTGTTGTGCTGGACGACCTCTGGCACATTCAATCTTGCTCCAACTCCATTGCTCCTGTTTCGAAAACATAGTGACACCTTTACGTTAGACCACTCGCTCACAAGTGACTGTGTTTCCCTCGATTGTGCGCACATCAGCAACAATAGTAGATTCCATTGCATAGTGTCTCCACAGCAGTGTTGCCACTATTTAAGTTCCAAACTATGTATTTTTCCATTTCTTCTTTTTCCTACTACTAAATTTCAGTCAGCCATCACAACTATCTGAACAATTTCCTTTATATCAGCACACATTCGCCAATCTCTTCATCACCTGTGGAGCTAGTAAGCATATAAACTTGTGCTACTGTAATGCCTGTAAGATTTTGTATATCTTGGCTGTTCGTAGAAGCTTACCCACATTTCTATTGTCTTATTATTAAACCTACTCCTAGATTATCTCTATCTGATTTTGCATTGATAACCTTGTACTGACGTGAACACAGGTTATGTTCTTCCTGCTAGTGCACTTCATTAACCCTCACTATCGCTAACTTTAATATATCCATTTCCCAAATTAAATTCTCTAACCTGCTTACCCGATTGAGGTATATAATGTGGTGTCACCGCCAGACACCACACTTGCTAGGTGGTAGCTTTAAATCGGCCGCGGTCCATTAGTACATGTCGGACCCGCGTGTCGCCACTGGCAGTGATCGCAGACCGAGCGCCACCACACGGCAGGTCTCGAGAGACGTACGAGCACTCGTCCCAGTTGTACGACGACGTTGCTAGCGACTACACTGACGAAGCCTTTCTCTCATTTGCCGAGAGACAGAATAGCCTTCAGCTAAGTCCATGGCTACGACCTAGCAAGGCGCCATTAGCCTTAGATAGCTTGTATCTAAAGAGTCTCACTTGTATCGCCACAATCTCCAGATGTCTCATCAAGAACGATGTATACAAAGGATGGATTAAAAGTTAAGTATTCAAGAAGCTACGTACTTTTCTTTATAGAATTCATTACGTATCCTGTTTCAGACCTCACTCCATCCTTCGTGAGTTAGCGCGTGCATCTTGGCCGCCTCTTTCAATTAGTGTGCGTAGTGTTGGCAAGTCTGCCGACACTACATATAATATACCACACTGTGACCTGAAGAATATGTTTCATTTTTCCTGATGTCATCCTGCTAAGTAGTCCCCATCCAGAGATCCAAATGGGGGAACTACTTTACCTCTAGAATATCTTAAACAAGAGGATGCTATCTTCACTTAACCATTTAGTACAAGTGCATTCTCGCATTCTTGTGGAAGAGAAAAGTTATAGCTATAGCTTCCACTTGCCTTCAGCCGTTTGCAGTACTAGCACAGCAAGGCCATGTTGGTTGATGTTACAAGGTCAGATCAGTCATTCAGAAACTGTTGAAAAGGCTGCTGACATTGTTCAGGAAGTACAGGTTATTTGGTGTCTTCACAAATATTTCTTCATTGTTGTTGCACCTATGGTATCTGTATAATTTCATCTATATAGCTCATTTAAGAAATATATTGTCAATAATGCTTAATTTTTATCAAACTTGCTTCACAAATTACAAAATTTCCTAAATGTATGTAGAAAACATTTTAGAAAGGTGGAAAGGGGGGCGGGGGGGGGGGGGGGGACCAGACAGTTCGCAGGCTTAGCAGTTCTATCAAGGACACAGGATCACATAGGTATGGCTCAGCATATGACTGTTTTCTTATATACTTTGAAGTTACCACAGTCAGGATTCATGGGGAAGTAAGTCATCATTTGCAGAGTGTAAAAATATTGAAAAATGCAAAACTGTGAAAAAAACTACCATTGCTAGTAATTCAAGGCCTCCAGTGCAAAAAAGCAAGGGTTGAGCAATGAAAATATTTATTTGGCTCTGCTTAAAAACATTAGCAAATCCAGTGTTTAATTAATCCCAAAATAATTACGAAGCTTGTCAAAAGTATTGTTTGTATAACTATATCTATTAGTTTCATTATTTAATGAACAATTCAGACTAATCTTTGTGATAGTGTGTACTGTACTTCCTTGATTCACCGCCATGATTTCATACGGGATACTCTACCTGTGCTGCTAGAACATGTGCCTTTACAAGTACGACAACATTTGGTTCATGCACGATGGAGCTCCTGCACATTTCAGTCGAAGTGTTCGTACGCTTCTGAACAACAGATTCGGTGACCGATGGATTGGTAGAGGCGGACCAATTCCATGGCCTCCATGTTCTCCTGACCTCAACCCTCTTGACTTTCATTTATGGGGGCATTTGAAAGCTCTTGTCTACACAACACCGGTACCAAATATAGAGACTCTTCGTGCTCGTATTGTAGACGGCTGTGATACAATACGCCATTCTCCAGGGCTGCGTCAGGGATTCCACGCGACGGAAGGTAGATGCATGTATCCTCGCTAACGGAGGACATTTTGAACATTTCCTGTAACAAAGTGTTTGAAGTCACGCTGGTACTTTCTGTTGCTGTGTGTTTCCATTCCATGATTAATGTGATTTGAAGAGAAGTAATAAAATGAGCTCTAACATGGAAACTAAGCGTTTCCGGACACATGTCCACATAACATATTTATGATGATTTCTTAAATGATACAGAAATCAGCGGACCAAAACAGATATCACGTATAGACACAAACACACACACAATCTGTTAAAAGACCTGGCAATCTTTAGAGAGAGTGCTCCAAAACGGATATAACACGAACACGTGGACGCAGAACGTAGACACACACAACACGTGGACACTCAATCTGTATAAAGAGCGGTCCGAAATAGATATAACACATAACACGCAACATATTGTCAAACACACACACAATCCGTTAAAAGACCTGGCAATCCTTAGAGAGAGTGGTCCAAAACGGATATAACACGTAACATGTGGACACAGAACATAGAGACACACAACATATAGACACAGAACAGGGAAACACAACATGTGGACACAAACACACACAGTCCGTTAAAAGACCTAGCAATCTTTATAGAGTGCGGTCCAAAACGGATCTCGCACTCATACACAGAGTTAAAGGGTAAAGATATCGGAACAATGAAAATGTAGTTACCAGGTAATGGAACTACGTCCACACGAGACCGTTTGCTGCTGCTGCTAGTGCCAGTCACTGGTGCTGGATGCTTGCTTCATAATGACTGAATGCACAATCACGTGTACACACACACGTATCGAATAAAGTATAGGGGAAGAGTGAGGGCGAATTGGGTTGTGGTCTGGTTTATATAGGTTCTATGACGTAGAGTCACGTGACTAGTGCAGTAGCCAATAGGAGAGCAGCATTCTATGGGTGGGAGGTGGTACATAATGAAGGATCACTGCGCCCCTAGTGGGAAAATGTGAAAATTTTGATTTGTTCATTGAATATAGAAGTGGTAGATTAAAAGTGAAATGGAATTAAGTACTTGGGTAATTAATACGTTAGACGCGCAGTGTGAGTGTTACTTTAGTTAGAATATTTACAGAAGACTATTTCCGCGTCATGTATGGAGGTGCTGGCCGAGGGTGTGTGACATAAGTGGTCGGACGTCTGTGGGCCGGTGACGCGGTGCGAGAAGGAGCAGACGATCTTGTGTCATCACCCGACGTCATGGTAGCGTCCTGTGGCGGCAACGATATGAACTAAGCCAGTTGGGCTCTGGAGCTCGTGGTGGATACACTGGGTGCAGTCATCTTAAATAACGGTACTTGCGTCATGATCTGATGTCATGGTGGCGCTCTCTGGCGGCAGCGATATGAACTAAGCCAGTTGGAGTCCAGAACCAGTGGCAAACACATCTGCTTGAAATTGGCTAAATAATAAAGACAGGTACTTTTTTCCCACCATTTTCCTTGCATAGTAGAGATAACAGGGGTGTGACGCATTATCATGTTGGAATTTGAACTTCCCGCAATTTTTCTTGAGGAGGTGGTTAGGTTAGTGGAGGTAGTCCAAGTGACCCATCTTCCCGCCAAAATTCAAACTTCGCGCCAAAATCCGCCATCTTGATTGACGTCACAGTCGCCATATTGGATGGCGTCATCGCCGCCATCTATGATAATGGTACTTTGAGCTCGTAGCGGTGTCATCCCAATAGTAGTGTGATTTGCAAACATGTACATATACACTCCTGGAAATTGAAATAAGAACACCGTGAATTCATTGTCCCAGGAAGGGGAAACTTTATTGACACATTCGTGGGGTCAGATACATCACATGATCACACTGACAGAACCACAGGCACATAGACACAGGCAACAGAGCATGCACAATGTCGGCACTAGTACAGTGTATATCCACCTTTCGCAGCAATGCAGGCTGCTATTCTCCCATGGAGACGATCGTAGAGATGCTGGATGTAGTCCTGTGGAACGGCTTGCCATGCCATTTCCACCTGGCGCCTCAGTTGGACCAGCGTTCGTGCTGGACGTGCAGACCGCGTGAGACGACGCTTCATCCAGTCCCAAACATGCTCAATGGGGGACAGATCCGGAGATCTTGCTGGCCAGGGTAGTTGACGTACACCTACTAGAGCACGTTGGGTGGCACGGGATACATGCGGACGTGCATTGTCCTGTTGGAACAGCAAGTTCCCTTGCCGGTCTAGGAATGGTAGAACGTTGGGTTCGATGACGGTTTGGATGTACCGTGCACTATTCAGTGTCCCCTCGACGATCACCAGTGGTGTACGGCCAGTGTAGGAGATCGCTCCCCACACCATGATGCCGGGTGTTGGCCCTGTGTGCCTCGGTCGTATGCAGTCCTGATTGTGGCGCTCACCTGCACGGCGCCAAACACGCATACGACCATCATTGGCACCAAGGCAGAAGCGACTCTCATCGCTGAAGACGACACGTCTCCATTCGTCCCTCCATTCACGCCTGTCGCGACACCACTGGAGGCGGGCTGCACGATGTTGGGGCGTGAGTGGAAGACGGCCTAACGGTGTGCGGGACCGTAGCCCAGCTTCATGGAGACGGTTGCGAATGGTCCTCGCCGATACCCCAGGAGCAACAGTGTCCCTAATTTGCTGGGAAGTGGCGGTGCGGTCCCCTACGGCACTGCGTAGGATCCTACGGTTTTGGCGTGCATCCGTGCGTCGCTGCGGTCCGGTCCCAGGTCGACGGGCACGTGCACCTTCCGCCGACCACTGGCGACAACATCGATGTACTGTGGAGACCTCACGCCCCACGTGTTGAGCAATTCGGCGGTACGTCCACCCGGCCTCCCGCATGCCCACTATACGCCCTCGCTCAAAGTCCGTCAACTGCACATACGGTTCACGTCCACGCTGTCGCGGCATGCTACCAGTGTTAAAGACTGCGATTGAGCTCCGTATGCCACGGCAAACTGGCTGACACTGACGGCGGCGGTGCACAAATGCTGCGCAGCTAGCGCCATTCGACGGCCAACACCGCGGTTCCTGGTGTGTCCGCTGTGCCGTGCGTGTGATCATTGCTTGTACAGCCCTCTCGCAGTGTCCGGAGCAAGTATGGTGGGTCTGACACACCGGTGTCAATGTGTTCTTTTTTCCATTTCCAGGAGTGTACATGTAAAGTGTCGGCAGGATGTAATGTCAGTTGTGCAGCACTAGTTGTGTCGGGTGATGACACAAGATCGTCTGCTCCTTCTCGCACCGCGTCACCGGCCCACAAGGAGTACAAGACATACTTAGAAATGAGCTGACATCCTCCTTATAGACTGTTATTTGGCAAGGCAAGGTTCTTACCAAAATTGCTTACTGTAATAAAAGCATAGTTTTTTTCATAAGAGTACAGAATGAGATGAGTACTGCGGACGAAGCACATGGAGTGAGCATTGTAGCCTGGGCCTGGCCGCAGCTTACAATGTACAGACCAGCGTGGTGTAGAAGCATGAGACTGATGTGGGCTGGTGAGCCAGCAACCAGCCAACTGGCCAGTTTGTACCAGCTCGATTTAAAGGCACAAGATTGAGGCTGGCTGGTGAGCCGGCAAGTGGGCAGCCACGCTGTTAATATTGGACCAGTGTTGAGGCACAAGCGAGAGACAGGCTGGTGAGCCAGCAAGTGGGCAACTGGCCATTTCATACCAGCCTGGTGTTGAGGAATGAGACTGAGGCGGGCTGGTGAGCCAGCAAGTGGGCAACAGGCCAGTTCATGCCAACCCACATGTGGCAGGCAGCAGCAGGTTAGCAGTCTGCAGCAAGTGACACTGCACATGACACAACTTGTTGGGTGAGATGGTTGGGGGATTGGCTGTTGGGAAGTCATGCCCAGCCAACTTCCCAACACAAAAATCTGTTGGTCGGTTGGTCAAAGCGCCTAAACATGTCCAATTTGTCAGTCGGTCAGTTGGTGGGTGTTTAGGTGTTTTTAATAGAAACTGATGTCAAAGTGACATGTATGTGTCCAACAGGCTGTAGATGTCACAATTCATAAAGTGTTCCAGGCTATTATGCTGTGGTCGAATGCACATCGCATTTAAACCAAATGTTCCTTCCCATCTGCGAAGGACATTTTCAAGGGGAATCATAGCTACTTTAAGTGTCTGCTTATCACCCTGGCTCTCTGCTTACAGCAACAAAATTCCTTGCACCTGCACAGTGGCATAACGCCACATACTTTGAATATCTGAGTGCAATTGGATGTTGCCGACTGCTGTTTTTAACTGTTGCTATCGCCTAATGGTGGAATGCTGGTACACATCTTCAGCGCTGGAATCCAAATGTCATTCAATTTCACGCCCTCCTCCTTCCTACTTTAATCCTTGGGGTGTTTCATAATCTCTATGGCTTCTCTCTCGAGCCTTTCATTGTATCCGCTTGTGGCTGCCAGTACTTAAGTCCTATCACAATGAATTGGCAGTCTCCAGGCTGAAAAGCGTGTTCTGCAACAGCTGATCTGTCAGTCTTCCCTTCTACAATTGCCCTTGTGCTCTTCGTGTCATTTTTTGACCGTTCTTTTTGTAGTACCTACGTACATATTCCCACAACACCATGGAATCCTACCAATTCCTTTTTTGTGCAACGATTTGTGAGCATCCTCGGCCAATTTTAGGTGATCCTGCATCTTCTGAATGGGCTTTTAGATTACCATGACGTTCAGTTTTTTTCAAGATTTTTTCTTGTTCGGTCAGTAACGTCCTTAATGAAAGGCAGGAAAACTTTCGATTTCACAGGCGCTTGTGCATTGATATGATTCTTGCCTGGCGGTCTTCGCGCTTATTTTACCTCATCAGACGAATAAGCATTCTTGAGCAATACGTAGGTGAGATGTTCTGATAGCGCAGCTCTGATTCGCAGATGTTCCTTGCTACATCCACCAACGTTTTTATGATGCCTCACTTTAGTTGTGGATGGTGGATTGATCCCGATATAGGAAATTGTCCGTGTGCGTGGATTTTCGGTAAACCGGCCGCTACCATCTCCTTTCTCGAAAACTAGCGCATCAAGAAAATTTAACCTTCTGCTTGCCTCCTCCTCCACGGTAAACCGAATCTTCGGATTAATGAGGCTGAGATGCTTGTGAAAACGACTTAGTTCCTCTATGTAATGCCGCCACAAAACAAACGTATAATCCACACAGCAGAACCAAAATACGTTTTTTTGTTGGCAGGTCTCAGTGCTTACTTCTCTAATTTTTCCATAAAGAAATTTACTACAACTGGGCTTAAGACGCTCCCCATAGCCACGCTATCTGTCTCTTCATAGAACCCATTGTTCCATTTGAAATACGTTCTGCAATATTTGGAGGAAAAATCCGTTTCAGCTGTTGCAACGGCTTGAAGCGAGAATGTGGTTATCACCGCTTACAGTCATAAATGTGCAGTGAACCGGCTTTACTGCGGCGCCCACCTACTATGCTTGGTGACGGGGAAATGATGAGAGTCGTTTTTGTCAGTGACACACATTTCTTTTTCCATACCTTGCAAGATGGCACAAATAACGTTTATCTTTAATGTCCCCCTGTATAGATGTGTTGCATTGGCGGTACGGCTCGATCACCGATCTTGGAGGGTATAGACTACGGCGAGGAGCCATAGCGACACAACGGCCGCGTCTCCGAAAGTTCAGTTTTCGGCGACACCCGAGTAGCATCATGACTTTCGCGGACGGGAGAAAAAGCACAGCGAAACGAACGAACGTGCGCCGTGAGATGAGCGACTGGGGAAAGTTTCACGTACGCGTTTGGAGGAGTCGCATTAACACGAGCCTCACGGTCCGCGGCGAGAAAGGTCGGAAAAGTGTGTCTCGTCGCGTTGACCAGCTCGCACTGCCACCCGCTTCCTTTGTCCCATGTGGGCTGGTGCGCGACGCAGCGTTGCCTAGATTTGGCGCAATAATGCTGTCAAGAAGTTGGCAATCGAATAGGTGGGAGAACCAATGGTGCTCATTATAGGTCTTAGAGGAACATGTTTTTTATGCACCTTCAGCAACCCATGAAGCAGCATCACTGAATAAACAGACTTCTCTGAACGCTCTATTCGCTAGAGGATTTTATTTATCAGTTATGTAATAGTTCTAACAACTTTGTCAGTGGGGCCTTCGCTCAGTTTCCTATATGTCTGCGGATATAATAAGTCATTAATCTTACTATGGTAGTCGGTCACATTCAAAACAACCGTCGCATTTCCCTTGTCAGCGGTGAGAATTGTAACACTATCGTCGTCTTTGAGGCGTTTTATGGCCTTCCTCTCACCCTCAATTAAATTACTTTTGTAAGAAACATTAACCACTTATTAGATCTGTAGACATATAGGAAACTGTGTAGTTATCCCTCTGACAAACTTCTTAGAACTGTTACGTGGTTGATAAAAGAGTTCTCTATTGAACAGAGCACTCAGAAAAGTGTTGATTTCACTGCACTACCACCAAGCCTTTATGGGTTGATAAAGGTGCATAACGGACATGTTCCTCTAAGACCTATGAGTGCCACTGGTTCACCGACTAAATCGATTGCCAAGTTTTTGAGAACATTATTACGACCGTATGTGGGCCGATCAGATTCCTGTATCAAGAATTCGGCACATTTTATCAGTAAATTTAACGGCATAGTGGTCCAGCTGGAGGACCTGTTAGTTTTGATGTGGTATCGCTATTTATTATGGTTCCACTCAACGAAGTGCTGCAACAGCTGAATCGGATTTTTTTTCCCCCGATATTGTAGAATTGTTTAAATATTGTCCCAGGGCCACGTATTGCAAATGGAATTATGAGTTCTATGAAAAGACTGATGGTGTGGCTATGGGGAGCCTCTTAAGCCCAGTTATAGCAAATTTCTTTATGGAAAGATTCGAGGAATAGACATCGGAAACTGCCAACAAAAAACCTAATATCTGGTTCCGCTACATTGATGATTGGTTGGTTGATTTGAGGGAAGGGACCAAAAAGCGAGGTCACCGATCCCATCGGATTAGGGAAGGAAGTCGACTGTGCCCCTTCAATGGAACCATCCTGGCATTTGCATGAAGTGGTTTAGAGAAATCACAGAAAACCTGAATCAGGATGGCCTGATGTGGGTTTGAACCGTCGTCCTCCCAAATGGGAATCCAGTGTGCTAACCACTGTGGCACATTGCTTGGTTACATGGATGATACATTTGTTTTGTGGAGGCATAGCAGAGAGGAAACAGGTCGTTTTCACGAGCATCTCAGCCACATTAGTCCAAAGATTCAGTTTATCATGGTGGAGGATGCAGGCAGAAGCTTAAATTTGCTTGATTTGTTAGTTTTCAAGTAAGAAGATGGTAGCTAAGGCCACACAGTTTGCTGAAAATCCATCCACACAGACCATTACCTACAACGGGATTCGAACCACTACCCACAACAAAAGTGAGGTGGGTAGAACAAGGAACCAGAACTAATTGAGGCGGAATTAAAATATCTCACCAACACATTACTCAAGAATGGTTATTCGTCTGCTGAGGTAAAACGAGCGCAAAAATCATATTGATGCACAAGTGTCTGTGAAATCGAAAGTTTTCCTGCCTTTCAGTAATAACGTTACAGACCGAAAACGAAAACTCTGGAAAAAACGCAACATCAAGGTAATCTACTAACACATTCAGTAGATTCCAGATCACTTAAAATTGGCCAAGGATGCTCCCTCGCAAACCACTGGAGAAAGAAGGAATTTCTAGATCCCATGTAGTTGTGAGGAGATGTACGTGGGTTCTACAAAAAGAACAGTCAAAAAACTACTATAAGAGCACAGGGGCAATTTTAGAAGGGAGAGACTGACAGATCAGCTGTTGCAGAACACGCTTTGCAGCCTGGAGACCACATACTCGCCTTCAGGTGAGTGAATGTCGAGTAGTGATGTATTCCAAAGAGCTGCATCACTGTCTTGAAATACCTATTGTAGAACTCCCCACCATGATCCGTTTGGAGATTGTCCGGGCATCGATTCTTTCCTGTCTGTAGCAAGAATTCAAAAACATCAGCGACATTTCGACCGGTTTTTGTTCTGACAGGCAGTGCACAGGAAAATTTGGAGTATGTATCAATAACCATTAAAATGCATTTGAATCCATTATTCTCATGTGAATATTGCCACATGTCTATAAGATCAGCTTGCTACACGTCATCCAGCACTTTAATCATGACATGCCCGTGAGGGTATGTTTTGCATGCTGGCATGTGCAGTTCTTGAACTACCATCTCCATTCTTATTCGATGATACCTCTCTCTCTCGAAGCTCGGAGATTATCGAAACAACCTCATTCGAATGAGCTGTATTACCTGCAACAGCTGATGCCATGAGCAACCATAGTCGATCTATTAGTTCGTTGGGGTCGTCATAATATAATTTATGGGTTTTTTGGTAGGTCTTAGGAAAATAAGATTCATTAAGCCGGGTGTTCTGTCAAACTGCCTATCATCAATCTGTATTTTGCCTTCAGTTACAGTTATGCGATGCACACCCAACATGTACAGTCTCCCCCTGCTCACGCCGAATGTTCTATCTATCTGACCTGGAGCGTGACTAATAATGAATTCGTCAATGGCAACACTCTCGTTATCGTGTGTTTCTGTTTTTGCTAAGAGCTGTCGAAGAGATTCAGTAACCGGCTTAAAGGTCTCTCTTAGTGTTTGCTGCCAATCCATATGCCCTAACCTCAGCAGCCGTAATTTCTCACGAACTGCTTTACGCACTTGAATCACTTTCTGCTTCATCGACATCTCAGCGTATACTAATCAGACATCTCCGCGGCGTGAGGCTTTATATATCCAGTCATTTTCTTCCTCCTCTTACTATGATCGTGATCACCCTTCTCAACAACAAGGAAGTCTAGATCTATTTTCCCCTGAATAGCATCATCCTTTTCAGTTAAGTTGGTTACTTTCTTACTGACTTGATTAACTAGCTCATTTAACGCATTCACCATTCTCAGAAGAGTCTGGTAATACGTCTCTAGTTCCCTGCCCATACCTGCAACTTTATGTGCCATAGCCTGAATTTTCGCATCCAAGTACAAGCGAATGTTCTGTCTGTGCACACCCATCCTCTCGGGTTGAGAGGTGGACATACGCGCGAATTTGTCCATGGTGTAGTGTAAACTGATGTACTAGCCTCTTACCGTGCTATATATGCAAAAACTCTTGAAAGTTCCGCCTGTACCTACCATCATTGAGTTTTCTTGTTTTATCAATAACGAGAAACCCATACTGTGAATGGTTCCAACAATCTGCACATATCTTTACAAAATCATTGAACGACATGTCCGTTTTGACATGTGCTTGATGAATGTGTTTTAAATTCGGATTGTCTTGTTTGAAGGCTATAATGATGTTTGCATTACCCCTAATAAGCTGTTTGGGGATTCTGGAATATGTTTGACTTAGATAAAATACATCAGCACCCATATGACGACCGAAACAGAAATATTTTCTAATTTGGTCTTGGATTTCCACGGAAACATCAAATATGAAGACTGTTTGGTTTTGCTTTTTCAGGTGGGGGAGTATCACTGCTTTCACTGAATGTCGTGTATGTAACACCATCTACACCATGCAATATCTCTTGCAATAGCTGATACTTGGGTTGAAAGAGTGTTTCTGAGAATACACTAACATATTCAAATTGGACTGTCTACATGAGTTAGCAGAGTTATGAGGACATTAGTCTTCCTGCAATTGGATGGGTTTACAATAATTGCTCGTATATTATCGGGAAGGAGAATTTGATTCTTCTTGTTCTTCTTCTTCAGCTCTTCACTTGAATCTTTACAAGACCAGTCACCGACAACAAAGTCCTTGTGGTGAAGGTGCTTCACCCAGCCCGCCATGATACTAAATGCATCAGGTACAGACAAGTAGTTGATATATATATATATATAGAGAAAATACACCTGAAAGGATAATAATAATAGTATGTGTGTAGCCAGTATAGATCCATCACTTAACAGATTGAGCTATATTGACTACATGAAGAAAATAAGTATATATTTTACTTATGAAGAGTAACATGATCATAATCTCAGTAACTGGTATAGCATCGAAAAAAAAATAATTGTAATAGTTTCATTATAATGGGAAAGTAGTATGAAATACAACACAAACACGAGTTGAGATTAGAGATAAATTATTTATTTAAAAATCGTACATTGGATGTAGTATTTCAGGGCTATCATTACTATAGGTATGTATCTTCTTAGCACCTGTACAATATCTACTAAATAATGCTTTTTGGTTGACAATAAATTCAGCACGTATCTCACTCAAGCCAATAGGTGACTTGCAGTACTCCGGTTTTGGACAAACCCATTTCATCTGCTTGTCTATAGATTTAGTGGTCATGTGCGAATGAAGGTGCTGCTTAAGATCGTCAATATGTATACTATTCACACGTAGGGAGTTTACAACTGCACTGTATGTGGCCTCTTTGCTAGGCAACCAACGATTCAGTCTCTCCAGCACAAGACATATGGCAGAGTCTGGATCATATAATTTCATAATTGACGGATGTCTTAGACGCAATTGTCACCTGATTTCATGCATAAGGCGCAGTCATCATAAACGGTAGTAATAGAAAGTGTCATATCAGTAAGATGAATGTCTGGGGAGGATTGAGTTGGATAATATTCGGTGGTCATCTGCTGATTGATGTAGCGCTCTGCACCACACATCTCATCCCAATCGAACTCTGAAATAGGCTCTTTAACACATTTGGAAACATTTTCAATTTCCATTATAGCCTGGATCCCCCAGACATGATGCACCTCTATAGCAATGTTCACACATTTGGACCCACTGGGGGTTAAATTGTATGTGGTGGTGAAAAGCGTAGCTGCACTCGACGTATTCTTTTCATCTACAGTATCTAAACCCTGTGGATGCACTATCACAGGAATGTTCGACTGGGATGAGTCATATGTTGGCGCCCACTACTGACCTCCATCTAGTTGCTGTTTAACACCACCTGCGGTATCATTTGATGTGTCATGTGCAGGTCGTGTACCCTCATCAGTGGGACGAGATGAGTGGGACGGAGAGGAGCAACTCCTTGTCCTGCTCCAACAAGTGGGCTATGTGCACTACAGGATCCCACATGGCTGCCACTGATACAGTTGCAGTGGGGACTGTTGCTGTAGGTCTCAATGAGATGGCGGTCGAGGCTGATGCAGATACAGACATGTGTGCAGAGCTAGGCATGTTGGCACTCAACCCTGTTGAACAAAGATGAGGAATCATTACATATGGTCCAATAAGTGAAAAGTTTGGAAAATAATAAGCCTAACATGTGAGATAGACTAATGTGAAGTATGATACTTACTTTTCTGTTTAATCTTATTCTGCATGACTGCACTGGAGTTCGACTGCTACTGCTGCTGCTGCTGTTAGCGCTTCATGGTTCTTATTCTTCTCCTGCTGACTGACGAAGACTGAGGCCCCAGAGCTGCTGAGCTTAACCTATATCTCCTACAATTACATCATCGGATACTTCAATATTATTGGCTGAAGTCAAACACGTGACTCGATTAAGGGCTCCTATTGGATACCGCCATTTCCCACACCCCAGAACGTCATCAGCTCACGTCATGACAGAACCCTCTGGTGGCAGCGATAGGAACTAGACCTAAACTGTGTGGTGTACAGAGTGGGTGCAGCCATCTTGAACAGCGGCACTTGCATCATGATCTGATGTCACGATGGCGTTCTCTGGCGGCTGCAATATGAACTAAGCCAGTTGGAGTCTAGACTCCGTGGTGAACACATCTGCTTGAAATTGTTTAAATAATAAAGATAAGTACTTTTTTCCCGCCATTTTCCTTGCTTAGTAGACATAACAGGGGTGTGACGCATTATCATGTTGGAATTTGAGCTTCCCGCCATTTTTCTTGGGGAGGGGGTTACGTTAGTGGAGGTAGGCCAAGTGGCCTATCTTCCCTCCAAAATTCAAACTTCCCGCCAAAATCAGCCATCTTGATTGACGTCACGGCCGCCATCTTGGATGACGTCATCGCCGCCATCTTGTATAACGGTACTTCGGGCTCATAGTGGTGTTGTCCCAATACTCACACTTGTTTAGCAAAGGGTTCATTGAACCACTTTCAGACCATTTCTGGACAATTCCACTATCGAATAGCTCTTGGGAAAACGAACTTCAAAATATTTCTGTGCAAGCTCTGATTTCTCATATTTTAGTATGATGGTAATTTATTATGATGTAGTGGGGGCAATAAAATATTTTGACATTCTGAGTTTAAAGTTGGTGATTGAAATTTCGTGGAAATGCCTTGCCACCACGACTAAGCCTTTGTTTTAATGATTGACACTGCAACTCACTTATCATTTCCATTACATTCTCAGCCCTATAAAGCAATAGTTTGTTTTCGATGCCCTCTCTCGATATTATACGGTAAGGACCTAATACCGCCAGCAGTACTCTAACAGAGGATAGACAAGCGTTGTATAAGCAGTCTCTTTAGTGGCTTTGTTGCATCTTCTAAGGGTTCTGCCAACAAAACGACATCTTTGGTTTACCATCCCCACAACGTTTTCTAAGCGATGGTTCTTATTTAAAAGTTGTTTGTATTTGTAATCCCTATGTATTTAGCTGATATCTGTGTTATTTATCATGCACTCGAAATCTAACTCAATGTTTTATAACTTGTGTGGAGTACCTCAAATTTCTATTTTTCGCTTCAATTGAATTTTTCGTCCCACGCAGATATTTTTTTAAACCATTTTACAAACTCGTTTTTATCTTCTTATGACCTTACTAAACGGTAAACGACAGCATCATCTGCAAACAATCTAAGAGAGCTATTACCATTGTTCCCTAAATCGTTTACATAGGTTAAGAACAGCAGAGCACTTCCCTAGAGGACCTCAGATATCACTTCGGTTTCAGCAGACGACGAAACTTGCTTTACTGACAGAAAATAATGGCGATACTCCATATACACTCATTCTGATTAGAAGCTGCTTGCGAAGGATTGTGTCAAAAGCCTTCTGGATGTCTAGAAATATGGGATCTAATTGGAATCCCCTGTCAATAGCTTTCATTCTTCGTGGGAATAAAGAGTTGGTTGTATTTTAAAGGAATTATATTTTCTGAATCCATGCTCGTTGTCTCAATAGGTCGTTTTGTTTGAGGTGTTGAATAATATTGAAACAGTTTATATGTTCCAAAATCTGCTACAAATCGACGCCAATGATATTGTTCTACAATTCAGCAGATTACTTTTATTTACTTTCTTGTGTACTGGTGTGACCTCCGCAACTTTCCAGTCATTAGATTTAGATCTTTGCTCTAGCGAGTGATAATATATGATTGCCAAAAATTGAGCTATTTCTTCAACATACTACTTAAGGAACCCAAATGTGGAATGGAAGATCTTACTGTATTAAGTGACGTAAGTTGCTTGCCTACATAGATGGCATCTACTTCCAAAGTGCACATGTTGGCAGCTGTTCTTGATACGAACTTTGGAATACTTATTGTGTCGTATTTGGTGAAGGAACTTCAGAAACCTGTGATTAGTAAGTCCGTTTTAATGGTACTGCCATCGGCAGCATTATCATTGTCATCATGTATTGAAAGTATTGACTGTATCTTGCCATTGGTATACCTTACGTATGACCAGAATCTCTTTCAATTTTCTACCAGATTTCCAGAGAGTTCCGCTGTAGAAACTGTTAAAAGCACCTCGTATTGAGTTCTGCACTAAATTTCTAGCATCTGAGAAGCGTTACCAGTCTTGATGATTTTGCGTTCTGTTAAATCTGGCATGCTTCTTTCGTTGTTTCTGCAACAGTGCCTTGACCTACGTTGATGGTGGATTTGGAATGCGAGAGGAAGTGTCAGGCAAAACTTGATTCACACGACGAGCTGTAGAAGCACCTGAAGCAGAAGGCTTTGAATATATGGCATTAACGTCCATAGGTTGATGTGAAACCTGATTATGGCGGTTGCCGTTGCGGTGACGCCCACGCGAGTCACGAGAACGGGAGACATGTTGAGAATCAGAGTTTCTCTTGCTACATACAGCTTGTACATGTCCTTTCTCACTACAAAAATAACACTGTGCTTGACGGGATGGGCAACTGTCCCGTGGGTGGGCAGGAAAGCAGTTCGGACACGATTTCAGTTTCTTAGAGGGTGCCTGGTTTGAACCATGTTTACGTGTGCGCGAGCGGCGCGGCGTGGCTGGCTGGGAGGGCACGTGTTGTGTCGCGCTAACAGTACACACACCCGGGGTCACGTCGAACGCGGAAGTAGCCATGTCTAATGTATCTTGTCTGTCTAGCAAGTCCACTACTTCCTGCAAAGACGGGTTTTTAAGTCGGAGGATTTGTTCGCGGATGCGGTTATCCGCCACATTCTGCGCAATAGCGTCTCTAATCATCGTATCCGCATACGAGCGTCCACATGAGCAATTAAAGTCACAGCCATATTTTTTTATTTTATTTATTTATTTATTTATTTATTTTTCATTTTGTTCGTTGTTAATCGTTGTCTTCGGTCATTGCGGACGTCAAATGACATCCGCTAAAGTTCGTTTGTTGAACCTTTCACTCACCTTTTTTTACTACAGAGGCCAACCAGCTCTCTGACCGAACACGTTGAGCTACCGTACCGGTGAAGTTAGGCCCCCTCTAGTACCATGGAAGTCATTCCCTCATGTCTTAGCAGATGTCCTATCATCCTGTCCCTTCTCCTTATCAGTGTTTTCCACATATTCCTTTCCTCTCCGATTCTGCGTAGAACCTCCTCATTCCTTACCTTATCAGTCCACCTAATTTTCAACATTCGTCTGTAGCACCACATCTCAAATGCTTCGATTCTCTTCTGTTCCGGTTTTCCCACAGTCCATGTTTCACTACCATACAATGCTGTACTCCAGACGTACATCCTCAGAAATTTCTTCCTCAAATTAAGGCCGGTATTTGATATTAGTAGACTTCTCTTGGCCAGAAATGCCTTTTTTGCCATAGCGAGTCTGCTTTTGATGTCCTCCTTGCTCCGTCCGTCATTGGTTATTTTACTGCCTAGGTAGCAGAATTCCTTAACTTCATTGACTTCGTGACCATCAATCCTGATGTTAAGTTTCTCGCTGTTCTCATTTCTACTGCTTCTCATTACCTTCGTCTTTCTCCGATTTACTCTCAAACCATACTGTGTACTCATTAGACTGTTCATTCCGTTCAGCAGATCATTTAATTCTTCTTCACTTTCACTCAGGATAGCAATGTCATCAGCGAATCGTATCATTGATATCCTTTCACCTTGTATTTTAATTCCACTCCTGAACCTTTCTTTTATTTCCATCATTGCTTCCTCGATGTACAGATTGAAGAGTAGGGGCGAAAGGTTACAGCCTTGTCTTACACCCTTCTTAATACGAGCACTTCGTTCCTGATCGTCCACTCTTATTATTCCCTCTTGGTTGTTGTACATGTTGTATATGACCCGTCTCTCCCTATAGCTTACCCCTACTTTTTTCAGAATCTCGAACAGCTTGCACCATTTTATATTGTCGAACGCTTTTTCCAGGTCGACAAATCCTATGAAAGTGTCTTGATTTTTCTTTAGCCTTGCTCCCATTATTAGCTGTAACGTCAGAATTGCCTCTCTCGTCCCTTTACTTTTCCAAAAGCCAAACTGATCGTCACCTAGCGCATTCTCTATTTTCTTTTCCATTCTTCTGTATATTATTCTTGTAAGCAGCTTCGATGAATGAGCTGTTAAGCTGATTGTGCGATAATTCTCGCACATGTCAGCTCTTGCCGTCTTCGGACTTTGTGAATGATGCTTTTCCGAAAGTCAGATGGCAATGAAAAAGGCAAGCCGCTCTGTACCTGGTACGTTGTAAGCTGTGAAGTGTGCCTCGAGCTGGGCGATGTATTATGGCCAGCGTTCAACGTCAGGATTGAACGCACGAAATGGCGGCGCCGTCGGCGACGGCGTCGGTACAGGCGGTGGCGTCGGAGGCGCCGAAGTAGCTGCAGTTTGTAGTGTGACCAGTCCAGCTGCGTCATTTGCTGAGCCTGAAAACGGATAAGATCGGACAGCGAAGCCTGTTCCTGTGGCGAAGCCATGGTTGACACAAATTAAACTCGTATAGCGACTGGGGGATATCACAAAAAAGCTAAAGCAGTACCGAGCAAAAAAGGGAAATGATAGGAAAGGCAAAAAAAATTTAGTCCCTCATCGTCGCCATCTTTATGTATCCCGCCTGGGGGGCGTCGCGTGGGTAGGAACGGGAAAAAGGTAATACAAATCGGTACTGCAAGAAAGTGGTTTACTGGTGCAAAAACAAGGTGATAACGATTACACAACTTTGTACGTAGGTGCGATGCTGAAGCGAAGTGTCCTGGCTGGCTGCACCTCATGAAATGGGCAGAAGCAGTCGCGGAGCTCTTAGACCTCGACAGCACCGGCTAGAGGGTGCTGTCGTCTGTCTCTTGTAGTGCCAACCTAGCAGAGCTGACCTACGTTGTGGCATCGTAGCTATCGATGCCACAGACGCAACACTATTTTGTTTGTATCCATACATCTTCTTCAGCTGATGGAGGGCAAGACACGTGTAGAATTTCAGGTCTTGAACAGCAGCATACTTGTAGCTTCCATGCATCCATGTGATCTTCTCCTTGCCTTTGACGTAGATGATGGCATCTGTGTGGTCAAAAAATCGAAGCGACGCCACCATATCTTTGTAGGGTATACTAGAATCGCCCCACTGAATTCCATGGCAGGAACGAGTTAATCAAGTTGCACTCCTCCATGTTTTAGCACACTTTAGATCTTTGAAAGGCTTGGGCAATGCAGTACGTGTCAAGAACGTCTCTAGTGCACCAGTATCTTCTATGAATGCAATATCTTTAAATATGAATTTGTGTTTATCATTGTAGGAAACTTGTATATCTGCAGTAATGTTCACACTGTGATGAAACCGTGAAATGCTCTGGGTATGACACAATACCTGTCCATTTATACACCTCGCTGGGCTATAGTTAATTACATTGTCATGTAGAACTAGAGCATATGCTGTGGTGCACTCTAGGAAATTTTCTGAAGATTCAGATTCAATTTGCACATCTATCAGTCTTGATTTAATTATCTTGTTCTGTTTTGAGCAGTCTGTTACAGTGACTTGTGTCAGTGCCTCGAATTTCTCTGGGCTGAGTACACATCTTTCTTCTTCAGCACCTTCATAGTAAGAAGTGCGGAACCTCGTGTACATGTCAAATGCTAGACTAGATACCTTTTCATCTCACTGTAGCAGTAAATTGTCTTAGGAATAGAATTCTGAATTCCTGTAAACTCTGGTATTAGTTAACTTGTAGTTGTCAAATGTAGTTGAATCATTTGCTATGTTCCCCATTCTGTTGGTGTGAAATGTAAGTATGATGAATTTAGGTGTCTGCAGTTGAACAGAGGTTTTAATAGCCCACATTTGTCTGGTTGCCATTGCTAGCACTGGATATTCAAAAAGCTCCCATGAACAGAAAGTTAATGGCAGATATGCATAAGCATTCAGAAATTTTAAAAGCTTCAAACGCTCCCCATCTGCTACAGTTATGTGAGGCATTTTCCATACTATTTTACTGATGATGATCCCATTCTCCTCTTGAGCTCCTTGAATGTATGGGTTGTTATTTGTCGCACTCCATACGAAATAAGTTATTATTTAGCGTTCATAATAATTCGCTGCATGTCCTCAAAGTACCACATAAGCATATTTAGTAATATGCATGTGGTAAATCTTAGGTGCTGCCACTGTCCTAACCACTAGCTCATCTATGAACTGTCCTGCATTTTCTACACTTTTCAAATCCGATGGCGAAGAAGAGAGATATGTTTTAATAGTTGATGCTATACGTACATTATGTGTATAGTCAATCTCAATCCCATTAAGTTCATATCATATCTCCCAAACAGGTATGCTACAGCATTACATGTAAGCTTCGATCCTATTGTAACATTACCATTCCTTTTTCTTAAATGCCCCATCCACATATATGAAACTCTTGTATAGGAGGTTTAAAGAATTTTGGTGCTGGATAACAATCCTAATTTCATCATTCTTGTTAAATGTGGTTGAAGCATAAGGTTTATGTGAGAGGTGTTCCTGGCGTATAATTCGCTCATCATATTCTACCTGGACAATTATATTGAGTGGCGTCATTGCAGGGTTTCAGGCCTACTGATTTCAGGAACTTGTAGTTTGCATGTGTTACGCATTGCGGTTCTGTTGCAAAATGCTGTGCTGAGGGTTGTGTGCACATTTTTGCAGCTTACGCACATTCTGTCTTAAATGTAGTTACATTGATTTCCTCCCCAAATGTCAATAAGTTGGCTATTTTGGTCCACACTATATATCCCAAGATATTCCAATGTCTGAACTGCCAGTGGAAGGTATATAGCGTTGGTGGGAGTCTGAACAATTTTATACCCCGTTCCAACTGAGGCGAAAAATCTGTAAATTGTATGAATCAATCTATTATTGAGATAGGAGCTTGGTGCAATGTTGCACTGAACACAAACTATACTGACGGGGAGAATATCCACAGCCTGTCCAGACTTGTAAAATTTACTAGGATCCTTCTTCAGACCTGTCCCTTTGTGAAACCCAGTAGTCGTCCTACTGCACCTTTCTGGTTAACGTCAGTCGCAACATTCATCATCCTTATTCCAGATTTAAGTGTATTGATGTTTGCACATAGATCAATCCATTTCGAAAGGTTTTAAAACCTCGTTTAAATCGTCAATATCTTATGCACTGGATTCCATTTCCACAATGTCTTTTTTACCATCAATTTCCATGGCACAGTTTATTGTTAGATTCTGCGATATTTGGGATGCAGCTGTATGTCTCCAAGCCAATCAACACAGTACTCCAATCCCAAATGCTTAAATCAATTGGTGGAAGTGATTCGCACGTAACACTGACTATCATTCTGCTAAAACCAGAGATTACAACATTGCATCTGAAGCTCAATTGGTGAATGGATGCCAAATGCACCTCCTTATATATCCTTCTTCGTAAACTGCAGGAGCAACATGATGCACAAATGGCCACACAGGCATGTATTAAAACCTTGATAGCATTACAAATTATAGAACACATGCCTTCTGATCATGAAATATTGTTGTAATTCTTCTGGAGGTTGCAGGTCGAAAAATGAGTCGAAATAGTAGACGTTATTTGAATTTTTTTTACATATGCCCCTCAGTGAGTTCCAGGTTCTCCAGCAACATCTCATTTCACAGTTCTACATTCTGAGGATTTGCACATACTGTTTGGTAATGTATCCCGCATAAACATGCCTCAAAATCTTGAAATGTTGAATTCCTTTCTAACATACTTAAGCAGATCTATATTTGTAAGCGCCCTATCTGGTAGGGCGGCTAATTAATTTATAAGAGACCTATCCTTTCTTGTACAGTTTCAAGTATAGTCCTTTTCCATCATGTGATTATGCCTTCTTGCTTTCTTTACTTGATCCTGGTAGTTCTGTGCGTTCTTGACTGTCCTGGCAGCAGCTGCAGCACCACCAGCTAGTGAACTCACCGCTGAGAGACTTCTGAGGGCTGGGATGAGGAAGAGAATAATTCCACCTGATGTCTTGGCTATTGACAGAACGCTGGATGCTTTAAAAAGTCTTCTCGCGCCTTTCTGCTTCAGAGCGCTTGTAGCTGCATAAATAGCTGCCAGGATACAGTTTATTAAACATTTCTGCTCCATCTTCTTCTTCATCGTCGTTGTCCTCTTCTTCTTTAGTACACAACGTGCAGCGTTCATAGCTTGGCTGAAATTTACCCCCAAATCCAACAAAATTTTACCATACATGGTTCTGCAAATGTTGCAATTCACTGACGTACCAGTATCCCTGGCATGAACTGCCTTAGTTTTCTCAGCTTAAGTTCGATCTGCGGCATTACATCTTGGGGATATTTATTTGCTGCGTATGCAATGTCATGTTCCATACACGCCTTGTGCCAATGGTTTTTGAAGCTTTGTTCCATTCCACATCAGTTATATCCAGAAATGTGTAATTCCACTGGTAGTCAGCCGAGATTACCAGCATCTCCTCTAATATCTCTCCTGCCATGTGTGTTATACTACTGTGGTGGTTGTGGTCTGCAGACCCTATTATATAGAATAATCATTGGTGTCAGTGACTGTGGCCGTTCTGTTCGCTTGCAGCTGGACACTGGTGCGTCAGTTTCTTTACTGGATCGCCCCCACTTCGTCGTTCGCGTTCCACGCTGACTGCATTTACTGGACAGGAAATCTCGGTGCTCGGCGTATGTAGTCCGCAAGCCACGTATGGTGCAACGACCAGTACAGGGTCTTTCCATGTGCTAAGCTCTAGTGATGCTACGAACGTTTTTGGCATGGACGCATTTGAACTCTTTGGCCTCGCAATTCAGGACAATGTACTTTGCATCAACGCTAGTGACCATGCAGACAGCGTTGCCGCACGATGATTTTGCTGAACTCTTTTCTGATGCCCTTGGTTGCGCCACAGACATTGCAGCGCATGTTGTAGACTTGTAGTTAAAGACATTGCCATGCCTGTTTTCCGGCGCGCACGCCCGGTACTGCACGCACTGCGCGACGCCGTAGCTGCTGAACTTAGGCATTTGCAATACAATGGTGTCATTGAACCTGTTTCTGCTTCGCCATGGGCTTCGCGTATAAGTGTGTGTGAAAAAACCAAACGGTCGTCTCCGTATTTGTGCTGACTTTAAGTCAACAGTAAATCCCCAGACAGTGGTAGCTACGTTTCCCTTACCGCGTCCGGAAGATATTTTTGATAAGCTTGGTGCGGGAAAATTCTTTTCCAAGATTGACTTGCGGGAAACATACTTTCAGATTCCGCTCGACGAACAGTCGCAGCGCTATTTTGTGATAAACACCCACCTTGGATTGTTCAAGTTTCGCCGCCTTCCGTTTGGTTGTGCTTCGGCTCCTGCTATTTTTCAGTCTTATTTGCAGCAGTTGTGTGCCACTGTCCCTGGTTGTTCAAATTATCTGGACGATATAGTTGTATCAGGTCGCACACCTGACGAACATTTGCAGAATTTACGTGCTTTATTTACTGTACTTTTGCAGGCAGGACTAAAGTGTAACAGAGACAAGTGTAAATTTTTTCAAACTGAGATACAGTATTTAGGACATATGATTAATGGACAGCGTATCCACCCTTCGCCGTCACATCTCAGTGCAATTAGAGACTTGCCAACACCCAGGAACTTGAAAGAACTTCAGTCCGTATTGGGCAAAATCACTTACTTCACTACTGGCCATTAAAGTTGCTACACCAAGAAGAAATGCAGATGCACAAATATATTATACTACAACTGACATGTGATTGCATTTTCACGCAATTTGGGTACATAGATCCTGAGAAACCAGTCCCCAGAACAACCACCTCTGGCCATAATAACGGCCTTGATACGCCTGGGCATTGAGTCAAACAGAGCTTGGATGGCATGTACAGGTACACCTGACCATGCAGCTTCAACACGATACCACAGTTCATCAAGAGTAGTGACAGGCGTATTGTGACAAGCCGGTTGCTCGGCCACCATTGACCAGACCCTTTCAATTGGCGAGAAATCGGGAGAATGTGCTGGCCAGGGCAGCAGTCGAACATTTTCTGTATCCAGAAAGGCCCGTACATGATCTGCAACATGCGGTCGTGCGTTATCCTGCTGAAATGTATGGTTTCGCAGGGATCGAATGAAGGGTAGAGCCACGGGTCGTAACATATCTGAACTGTAACGTCCACTGTTCAAAGTGCCGTCAATGCGAACAAGAGGTGACAGACGTGTAACCAATGGCATCCCATACCATCACGCCAGGTGATACGCCAGTATGGCGATGACGAATACACGCTTCCAATGTGCGTTCACCGCGATGTCGCCAAACACGGATGCGACCATCATGATGCTGTAAACAGAACCTGGATTCATCCGAAAAAATGACATTTTGCCATTCGTGCACCCAGGTTCGTCGTTGAGTACACCATGGCAAGCGCTCCTGTCTGTGATGCAGCGTCAAGGGTAACCGCAGCCATGGTCTCCGAGCTGATAGTCCATGCTGCTGCAAACGTCGTCGAACTGTTCATGCAGATGGTTGTTGTCTTGCAAACGTCGCCATCTGTTGACTCAGGGATCGAGACGTGGCTGCACGATCCGTTACAGCTATGAGGATAAGATGCCTGTCATTTCGACTGCTAGTGATATGAGGCCGTTGGGATCCAGCACGGTGTTCCGTATTACCCTCCTGAACCCACCGATTCCATATTCTGCTAACAGTCATTGGATCTCCACCAACACGAGCAGCAATGTCGGGATACGACAAACCGCAATCGCGATAGGCTACAATTCGATCTTTATCAAAATAGGGAACGTGATGGTACGCATTTCTCCTCCTTACACGAGGCATCACAACAACGTTTCACCAGGCAACGCGGGCCAACTGCCGTTTGTGTATGAGAAATCTGTTGGAAACTTTCCTCATGTCAGCACGTTGTAGGTGTCGCCACTGGCGCCAACCTTGTGCGAATGCTCTGAAAAGCTAATGGCTCTGAGCACTATGGGACTTAACATCTATGGTCATCAGTCCCCTAGAACTTAGAACTACTTAAACCTAACTAACCTAAGGACATCACACAACACCCAGTCATCACGAGGCAGAGAAAAGCCTTGACCCCGAAAAGGTAATCATTTGCATATCACAGCATCTTCTTCCTGTCGGTTAAATTTCGCGCCTGTAGCACGTCATCTTCGTGGTGTAGCAATTTTAATGGCCAGTAGTGTATATTCGGTTTATAGCAAACGCAGCGCAGATTGCAGCGCCTTTGCATCGCCTTCGGCGTAAGAACGTTCCTTTTGTTTGGTCTTCGGAATGTGATGCTGCTTTCCACAAGCTCAAATCTGCTTTGTTGAGTGATCGCTGTTTGATTCCTTTCGATCCCTCCAAACCAATTGTTTTGGCTGTCGATGCATCTTCTCACGGCATCGGCGCGGTTCTCTCGCACCGCATTAGTTCTGTCGATCGCCCGATCGCTTTTGCGTCAATTCTGCCCAGCAAAACTATTCTCAAATCGAGAAAGAAGCTTTAGCTATTGTATATGGAGTAACTAAGTTTCATGATTTTTTTGTACGGTCGAAAGTTCTATTTGGTCACCGACCATAAGCCTTTGACGTCGTTGCTCCACCCGTCAAAGACAGTTTCGGCCCGTACAGCACAGAAGTTGCAACGCTGGTCTTTGTTTTTGTCCAACTACAATTACGAAATTTTATTTCGGCCTACGGCCCAGCATGGCAATGCTGATGCTTTGTCTCGTCTGCCTATCGGTCCTGACGCAGTGTTTGATTCTTCCGAACTGTCATGCATGTTTATTGATTCGCAAGACAAGGAATTTACTGATGGTGTTTTCCGGTGGATTTTCGTCGCACTGCTGCCGCGACAGCCGCCGATGCTTCTTTGCAAATTCTTTTGCAGTATGTTCGTACTCAATGTCCTCCATCTGCTACGCAAATTCGTAATCAACTTGTTCCACGTTACTTTGCGCAACGTCACAACTTGTCTGTACACCACAGTGTTTTCTTGTTACGAACTAATAATGATCAGTCTCGTGTGGTTGTACCTCGTTCGTTGCAGTCGGAAATCCTCCGTTTACTGCAGGCTGGTCATTGAGGTATAGTGCGGACGAAGCAATTAGCTCGTTACTGCACTTGGGTCGGCATTGATAAAGATATTGAGAATTTGCTTGCTAGCTGTCGATCTTGCGCGGAGCATCAAGCTGCTCCCCGCTAGCACTTCTTTGCGTGGCCGACTCCTACTGCGCCTTGGCAGCGCGTTCATATTGATTCTGCAGGTCCTTTCTGGGACACCCGCTGGTTGATAGTTATTGATGCGTACAGCAATTTCCCTTTTGTAGTCCCTATGTCTTCTACTACATCTGCTAGTACTATTCGGGCTTTGACATCATTTTTTTGCATTGAGGGCCTGCCTGAAGTTATTGTCTCCGACAATGGCCCACAGTTTGTGTCCTCAGTCTGAAGCGTTCTGTGCTGGTAATGGCATTCGCCACCTGACCTCAGCCCCGTTCCACCGAGGCTGAACGCTTTGTGCGAATGTTTAAGTCGCAGACGAGCAAGTTGCGCGCTCTGGACTTTCCTTGCTTCCTATCGCTCTCAGCCGCGTGGCACCCGTTCCCCAGCGGAATTGGTACATGGCCCCGCCCATCGGTCGCTACTTCAGCTATTGCACCCGCCGCTGCACGCTCCCGCTGCTTCGCCTCGTTCTGGCTTCGCGCCGCACGATTTGTTGTTCAATCGCGTTTTCTCTGGCAGGCAGCGCTGGGAGCAGGGGCGCATTCTTCGCCAGCTTGGCCGCGCCTTATTTGTCATTGCTGGTCCCTCCGGCACTATCAAGCGTTACCGGAAACAGATTTGTTTGCGCCGTCCTCGGTTTTCTGCCGCTGGTTGTTTTCCGGCAGAATTGGAGACTTCGCAGCTTCCGCCGCCACGACCCACGACTCCACCGACGGCGCGCCTCCAGTCATCGCCGTTGCCGGTCCGGTCACCTGCTCCGGACAGACGCCTCCCGCCGCCGCCGCCTCCTCTTTCCTCTGCGGTGGCAGAACCGATGGACGCTGAGACTGCCGTCACG
This sequence comes from Schistocerca nitens, assembly GCF_023898315.1. Lineage (NCBI taxonomy): Eukaryota > Metazoa > Arthropoda > Insecta > Orthoptera > Acrididae > Schistocerca > Schistocerca nitens. The sequence continues at coordinate 599,202,019 of NC_064616.1, read as the reverse complement.
CCGCCGCCGCCGCCCATGGAGGTCGTTGCTCCGCCTCCTCATCCGAGCATACCCAGTAGCGGTGCGCGGCCTGGGCAGGTTTTCCACGGGGCATTTTCCTCGCCCCTTCGCTAACAATTCGGGGCCGCGAGTGGACAGCGCGCCACAGCAGTTGCGCTGTCCACCCCCTCAGCTGCGCCGCCCCTGGGTCCCTCCACCCGCCGTAGGAAACCATACTCAACGACGGTCCGTATTTCACGGAGGAGGGACGTGGTATCGATAGCTACAATTCCACAACGTAGGTCCACTGTGCTAGGTTGGCACTAAAAGAGACACCGACGACAGCACCCTCTAGCCGGTGCTGTCGAGGTCTACGAGCTCCGCGACTGCTTCTGCCCATTTCATGAGGTGCAGCCAGCCAGGACACTTCGCTTCAGCATCGCACCTACGTACAAAGTTGTGTAATCGCTATCACCTTGTTTTTGCACCAGTAAACTACTTTCTTGCAGTACCGACTTGTATTACCTTTTTCCCGTTCCTACTCATGCGCCGCCTCTCATGCTTCTGGAAACGTAAAATGTAAAATTACTTTGGAGTTTCGTGACAATAAATAGTTTTTATCTCACTTCCTGTGTACTTTTTAGTGATTGAACCCTGCTCCTGCATTGATACATGTATAGCAATGTAGTATGTAGCTTTCTCCAGATATTACATTTATGGTTTTCTTCAAGCACAGGTGATATAATTTTAGACATGTTTGCTATATGTCTTTGAAGTGGACTCCGTTGCATGCCACCTGCTCCCATAACCCAACATCTGCAGCACACTCGGCAATATCCCATGTAATTATTTAATATATTTTGTTATTGTCCATCCTAAATTTCAGCTGCTTAATAGCACTCATGTTCAAAAATGTCATATGTCACACACCCACTATGTATACACTGCAATGGGGGTAAGTTTTCTGTAAATAATGACAACAAAGATGTATTGTAATCAAATTATATATATATATATATATATATTTTGTTATATATATATACACTCCTGGAAATTGAAATAAGAACACCGTGAATTCATTGTCCCAGGAAGGGGAAACTTTATTGACACATTCCTGGGGTCAGATACATCACATGATCACACTGACAGAACCACAGGCACATAGACACAGGCAACAGAGCATGCACAATGTCGGCACTAGTACAGTGTATATCCACCTTTCGCAGCAATGCAGGCTGCTATTCTCCCATGGAGACGATCGTAGAGATGCTGGATGTAGTCCTGTGGAACGGCTTGCCATGCCATTTCCACCTGGCGCCTCAGTTGGACCAGCGTTCGTGCTGGACGTGCAGACCGCGTGAGACGACGCTTCATCCAGTCCCAAACATGCTCAATGGGGGACAGATCCGGAGATCTTGCTGGCCAGGGTAGTTGACTTACACCTTCTAGAGCACGTTGGGTGGCACGGGATACATGCGGACGTGCATTGTCCTGTTGGAACAGCAAGTTCCCTTGCCGGTCTCGGAATGGTAGAACGATGGGTTCGATGACGGTTTGGATGTACCGTGCACTATTCAGTGTCCCCTCGACGATCACCAGTGGTGTACGGCCAGTGTAGGAGATCGCTCCCCACACCATGATGCCGGGTGTTGGCCCTGTGTGCCTCGGTCGTATGCGGTCCTGATTGTGGCGCTCACCTGCACGGCGCCAAACACGCATACGACCATCATTGGCACCAAGGCAGAAGCGACTCTCATCGCTGAAGACGACACGTCTCCATTCGTCCCTCCATTCACGCCTGTCGCGACACCACTGGAGGCGGGCTGCACGATGTTGGGGCGTGAGCGGAAGACGGCCTAACGGTGTGCGGGACCGTAGCCCAGCTTCATGGAGACGGTTGCGAATGGTCCTCGCCGATACCCCAGGAGCAACAGTGTCCCTAATTTGCTGGGAAGTGGCGGTGCGGTCCCCTACGGCACTGCGTAGGATCCTACGGTCTTGGCGTGCATCCGTGCGTCGCTGCGGTCCGGTTCCAGGTCGACGGGTACGTGCACCTTCCGCCGACCACTGGCGACAACATCGATGTACTGTGGAGACCTCACGCCCCACGTGTTGAGCAATTCGGCGGTACGTCCACCCGGCCTCCCACATGCCCACTATACGCCCTCGCTCAAAGTCCGTCAACTGCACATACGGTTCACGTCCACGCTGTCGCGGCATGCTACCAGTGTTAAAGACTGCGATGGAGCTCCGTATGCCACGGCAAACTGGCTGACACTGACGGCGGCGGTGCACAAATGCTGCGCAGCTAGCGCCATTCGACGGCCAACACCGCGGTTCCTGGTGTGTCCGCTGTGCCGTGCGTGTGATCATTGTTTGTACAGCCCTCTCGCAGTGTCCGGAGCAAGTATGGTGGGTCTGACACACCGGTGTCAATGTGTTCTTTTTTCCATTTCCAGGAGTATATATATATATATATATATATATATATATATATATATATATATATATATATATATATATATATATATATATATATATATATAGTTCTTGTTTCTCTTTCACATCTGAGATACAATATGGTTCATTTTCACACCTTACACAAATCGTTTTTTTTTCGCATCGCAGATATTATTTGGTTCTTAAAAAATTTTCACATATTTTTTTTTCAGTGCAGAGATACTCTTTACACTATTACTAATAACCATAACATGAAAAAATCCAGTCAACCCAACACTAGAACTGACTGGACATGTTATACAAAAAATATTTACAATTTTCGAATGACAGGAGACAGTCTACCCAACAGCAGCACTGGTTGTGGATATTTACAATTTCGATGGACTAGGAACAATATACCTACACTAAAAACTATGCAGTCTTGGGTGGCTAACAGCAGGTAAAACTGGAAAACTAGTCTATATCTACTAATATACTTGGTACACACATGACATGCAGGGTGTAAATACAGAGAACATGAACATAATTTCCTTCCTTTCTATTGCTCATGAAAACCACACATTGCATGTTGTACCACCATACAGCGCTACCTTCAGAGGTGGTGCTCCAGATTGATGTACACACTGGTACCTCTAATACCCACTAGCACATCGTCTTGCATTGGTGCATGTCGTGGCATACTATCCACAAGTTCATCAAGGCAGTGTTCGTCCATATTGTCCCACTCCTCTACGGCAATTCGGTGTAGATCGTCAGTGGTTGGTGGGTCTCGTCGTCCATAAACAGACCTTTTCAATCCATCCCAGGCATGTTCGATAGGGTTCATGTCTGGAGAACATGCTGGCCACTCTAATCAACCAATGTCGTTATCCTGAGGGAATCCATTCACAAGACGTGCACGATGGGTGCGCAAATTGTCGTCCATGAAGACGAATGCCTCGCCAATGTGCTGCCGATATGGTTGCACTATCGGTCGGAGGATGGCACACATATATTGTACAGCTGTTATGGTGTCTTCCATGTCCACCAGTGGCATAAGTCTGCCCCACGTAACGCCACCCCAAAACATCAGGGAACCTCCACCTTGCTGCACTTGCTGGACAGTGTGTCCAAGGCGTTCAGCCTGACCGCGTTGCCTCCAAACACGTCTCCGACGATTGTCTGGTTGAAGGCATATGTGACACTCACCCCACCCTGCATGGGGTCATGTTTGCAGAGGTGGACCTAGACATGGACGTCAGGAGTGTAGTTGCGCATTATGCAGCCTATTGCGCACAGTTTGAGTCGTAACACGACGTCCTGTGGCTGCACAAAAAGTATTATTCAACATGGTGGTGTTGCTGCCAGGGTTCCTCCGAGCCATACTCCGTAGGTAGTGGTCATCCACTGCAGTAGTAGCCCTTGGGTGGCCTGAGCGAGGTATGTCACAGTTCCTGCCTCTCTGTATCTCCTCCATGTCTGAACATCGCTTTGGTTCAGGCGCGCTGGGCATTTCCCTTGTTGAGAGCCATTCCTCACACAACGTAACAATGCGGACACAATCAAACTGAAGTATTGACTGTCTAGGCATGGTTGAACTACAGACAACATGCGCCGTGTATCTCCTTCCTGGCGGAATGACTGGAACTCGTCAGCTGTCGGACCCCCTCCATCTAATAGGCGCTGCTCAAGCATGGTTGTTTACATCTTTGGGCGGGGTTAGTGTCATCTCTGAAGAGCCAAAGGAACTGTGTCTGTGATACAATATCCAGTCAACATCTATCTTCAGGAAGTTCTGGGAACTCGGGTGATGCAAAACTGTTTTGATGTGTGTATTTAAGTGACATTTTCGTCAGCACACATGATGTCGTTATGCGTGTACATTTTGTCAGTACACGTGGTATATATATATATATATATATATATATATATATATATATATATATATATATATATATATTTCACAACCACTATCCTACTCTCTCTCAGTATCGCCACTCTCATCAGGTGAATAGTGTGAGTACAGGCGAGTCTCAGTCCTGTCCTCACAAATGACCTGCTTATCATCATGGGGCGACAGACCGACTTTAGATTGCAGCACAGTGTTCATCTCGTGCCCTCATAATCGAATACTAGTTTGATGCACCAGATGCTGCTGCAGTGTGGTGGAGCACTGCGAACACCACTGTACAAACACTGCAAGAATTCATCAATCATGAGAGCCCTTGATGTTGCATCACACACACCTTTTGCCCACTTCTGAGTGGCAACTCCCAATGTGCAATATGCTTACATCTTCTATCTGAGACCAACAAACTCCACTATCAGCAACCATTTCACCTTGTGTTTCATAAGACTGATAATTTTCTTGTTCTGTGGAACGGTACCATAGGGATTATTGGCTGCATATGAAGACATGTTGAATTCCTTGGTGTGGCAACTCATTACATCATATGGATTGCAGCAATTCACCCAAAAGATGAAGCTATCTGTATCCATATAAAGTAACTTTGGATCTGTGAAATGGGTTTTCAAACCTCGTGATGAAATTGGTACATGTGGAATTTGGAGAGGTCTAATATGCACATCCCCACATAGACAAGCTTTCTGAACTCTACTGCAACCTTTGCCATCTCCACACCAAAACAAGTTATTATTGAAGATTGTGACCTGTTTGAAATTTACACCACAATGCCCATCCCATTTCTTTCTAATATGAATTTCGCAATGTTTTCTCAAATTTCCCATTGTCTTGACGAAAATTGCATTGCTCATTAACTTTAAAAAATCTTCTTCAAAGTCACTCATCGCAAGTCCTCTTTTCGGTATTTAAATCAATGTAATCCTTCAGCCAGGGTGACAGCTTGAAGGAGACAGTGCAGGTGATTCTAACCAGCTCCATCGACAAGATGAGACACTGCTGGAGATTACAATACTGAAGAATGTATCTCTGCTTGTCCCCAGCACTGTCATCAGTTAGGGGATGGAGCCTCCTCACAGAACTGGTTACTGAGGACATAGTGGCAAATAACTACCTGTGTCATGTAAATTAATAGAGCATGTGAGTACTGCCCCCACAACATATCCTATACCAGAATCAGCCGCCACACTATGGATATTTTCACCTAATCTGACACATTCATCTTCGCACAGTCATCAAAACTTACCAAGCAGCAGCGAATGTTGCATGGCATCCCTGTATAGGTTATTGACATCTATGAACATGATGTAGCTTGAATTGCCAGACACAATGAACCTCTCACCCATCTGTGTGTTATTTGCCTTGGTGCGCCTATGGTCGCATTGGAAGTATGCCATGGATCCTTCGCTCAAATAAAAGAAGTGTGTCGGTCAGTAGTTTGATGTTGACTTTCGTTTTCTTGAACATAGTGTATCAAGACAGCTCAGGTGCTGTCATAATAAAGGCCAGGATACAGAGTATATGTAGTCTAGCAAACATCAGTGTACATATAAAGTTTTGCATACACCCCCAAATTTAGCATGTTGAACTCCTGCCAAATACTCACAGCATGCACATACGCTGCATCCATATGGTGTCACCTGTAAGGACACCGATGAATGCAGTTATGTCGGGTAGTCAGGTTTAAAACCCTCTTCCGTTTCACAAGCTGAAACTTTGCGTCAACAGCATATGCACCTTGAGTGATGTGCACAGCCTTCTGAGGCCGCTTATATGCAGGTGTACCATTTTCTTTGGCTCTTCAGTGTACTTGCAACTTGAAGTATAAATTATCACAGCAGTTACCCGTTTTTTTTTTATAGTTTGAGTGGGTATGATGCTTACTTTCTTGTACAGCAGTTGGCCAGTTTCTGTATGAAGAAAGATCAGGTCAGTGTCCTGCCCGGAGGCAGAGTTGATAGAAAGGGCGTAGGTCTGGAGTTTAAACAGGAGAGCGGCCTTTGCTACACCTCTCTGCTTGACTAATTATGTTTTTTTCGGAGGGCTCCACTTCAGGCCTGGGAAGATGATAGCAGGTAGCCAACAGCTTGCAGTGGCAATACCAGGCAGTACGGACTGGAACAGAAGCGGCGTCAAGGTCACTGGCACCTGGCGTGGCAGCCGTTACAGTCTCTGACAGAGCGGAGTTTCGGCGGGTGTAGGAGGTGACGTCACAGATGATGCTGGCACCGACACGTTTCTGTACTTCTCGCGTTTGAGTTCGAGACACATTAAGACGTTCACAAATATGTACCCAATCACTGGTGTTAAGGCTGTTATTGTCGAAGTAACGAACAGGTTTTGGGACACTCAACAGCGGTTACCAACGAAACCGATAACGTGCACAACTCACACATGGTTTTTTAAAAGTTCACAAATACCGGAAAAAATTCGCGCGACGTAAATTCCTAGTAGTCACTGTATCCGGCCCGGAGGACAAAAAATGTACGTACAGGCTCTTCCTCTTATGTTGGTACATTTGAGTTTTAGTGTATAGTCCTCCTCTTATTTCCCCTCACAATAAATAGATGGAACACAATATCTGGTATAAATGTTTATTCTGATAACCTTCACAACGTGAACAGGCAGCGCACCAACTGCAGCTTCTGACTTAACTGAGAGACATACACACCCGTCCGCAAGGGGGTCTCGAAGCTACCTGCTTGGCCGTTACAACGGCGCTAATCTTACCTGTGTGCACAAAGAACCTGGGAGATCCACATCCGCACGTAGATTACAAGGTCTTCCGACAGGGAGCAGATTATACTGGACAGTCAGACCTGCCCATTTTGGAAACTGCCATGAGATGGGAGTTGGAGTGAGTTGCAGAGTCCAAACACTGTTCAAGACATCGAAACGAGGTTTCTCGCAAATGACAGCACGCAAAGTAGACATACTTTGTCGTTTATTTCTTTTATTTACACATCAAGTTCCTTAAGAACAAATTGAGGAGCAAATCTCTGAGGTCATGGAAAGTGTCAATACATGAAATAACAATATAAAAGTAATAACAGATAAAAATAAATGTCTATGAAACCGAAAAAAGTCACTCCATAAGTTTAAGTAAACGCAATCAACAATCCGAGCGAGGTGGCGCAGTGGTTAGCACACTGGACACGCATTCGGGAGGACGACGGTTCATTCCCGCGTCCGACCATCCTGATTTAGGTTTTCCGTGATTTCCCTAAATCGCTCCAGGCAAATGCCGGGATGGTTCCTTTGAAAGGGCACGGCCGACTTCCTTCCCCGTCCTTCCCTAATCCGATGAGACCGATGAACTCCGTGTTTGGTCTCTTCCCCCAAACAACCCAACCCCAACCAGCAATCAACAATACAATAAGAATCAACTTAATTTTTCAAGGAAATCCTCGACAGAATAGAAGGAGTGACCTATGAGGAAACTCTTCAGTTTCGATTTGAAAGTGCTCGGATTACTGCTAAGATTTTTGAATTCGAGTGGTAGCTTATTGAAAATGCATGTAGCAGAATACTGCACACCTTTTTGCACAAGAGTTAAGGAAGTCCGATCCAAATGCAGGTTTGGTTTCTGCCAAGTATTAACCAAGTGAAACCTGCTTGTTGTTGTTGTTGTTGACTGGTTTGACGCAGCTCTCCATGCTACTCGATCCCGTGCAAGCTTCTTCACCTCCCAGTACCTACCGCAACCTACATCCTTCTGAATCTGCTTAGTCTATTCATCTCTTGGTCTCCCTCTACGATTTTTACCCTCCACGCTGCCCTCCAATACTAAATTGGTGAGCCCTTGATGCCTCAGAACATGTCCTACCAACCGATCCCTTCTTCTAGTCAAGTTGTGCCACAAACTTCTCTTCTCCCCAATCCTATTCAATACTTCCTCATTAGTTACGAGATCTACCCACCTAATCTTCAACATTCTTCTGTAGCACCACATTTCGAAAGTTTGTATTCTCTTCTTGTCCAAACTATTTATCATCCACGTTTCACATGGCTACACTCCATAAGACTTCCTGACACTTAAATCTATACATGTTAACAAGTTTCTCTTCTTCAGAAACGCTTTCCTTGCCATTGCCAGTCTACATTTTATATCCTCTCTACTTCGACCGTCATCAGTTATTTTGCTCCCCAAATAGCAAAACTCCTTGACTACTTTGAGTCTCATTTCCTAATCTAATTCCCTCAGAATCACCCGACTTAATTCGACTACATTCCATTATCCTCGTTTTGCTTTTGTTGATGTTCATCTTATATCCTCCTTTCAAGACACTGTCCATTCCGTTCAACTGCTCCTCCAAGTCCTTTGCTGTCTCTGACAGAATTACAATGTCATCGGCGAACCTCAAAGTTCTATTTCTTCTCCATGGATTTTAATACCTACTCCGAATTTTTCTTTTGTTTCCTTCAATGCTTGCTCAATATACAGATTGAATAGCATCGGGGAGAGACTACAACCCTGTCTCACTCCCTTCCCAACCACTGCTTCCGTTTCATGTCCCTCGGCTCTTATAACTGGTTTCTGTACAAATTGTAAATAGCCTTTCGCTCCCTGTATTTTACCCCTGCCACCTTCAGAATTTGAAAGAGAGTATTCCAGTCAACATTGTCAAAAGCTTTCTCTAAGTCTACAAATGCTACAAACGTAGGTTTGCCCTTCCTTAATCTAGCTTCTAAGATAAGTCGCAGGGTCAGTATTGCCTCACGTCTTCTAAGATTTCTACGGAATCCAAACTGATTTTCCCTGAGGTCGGCTTCTACCAGTTTTTCCATTCGTCTGTGAAGAATTCGCGTTAGTATTTTGCAGCTGTGACTTATTATTAAACGCCGGCCGAAGTGGCCGTGCGGTTAAAGGGCTGCAGTCTGGAACCGCAAGACCGCTACGGTCGCAGGTTCGAATCCTGCCTCGGGCGTGGATGTTTGTGATGTCCTTAGGTTAGTTAGGTTTAACTAGTTCTAAGTTCTAGGGGACTAATGACCTCAGAAGTTGAGTGCTCAGAGCCATTTGAACCATTTTGAACTTATTAAACTGATAGTTCGGTAATTTTCACATCTGTCAACACCTGCTTTCTTTGGGATTGAAATTATTATATTCTTCTTGAAGTCTGAGGGTATTTCTCCTGTCTCTTACATCTTGTTCACCAGATGGTACAGTTTTGTCAGGACTGGCTCTCCCAAGGCCGTCAGTACTTCTAATGGAATGTTGTCTACTCCGGGGGCCTTGTTTCGACTCAGGTCTTTCAGTGCTCTGCCAAACTCTTCACGCAGTATCGTATCTCCCATTTCATCTTCATCTACATCCTCTTCCATTTCCATAATATTGTCCTCAAGTACATCGCCCTTGTATAGACCCTCTATATACTCCTTCCACCTTTCTGCATTCCCTTCTTTGCTTAGAACTGGGTTTCGATCTGAGCTCTTGATATTCATGCAAGTGGTTCTCTTATCTCCAAAGATCTCTTTCATTTTCCTGTAGGCAGTATCTATCTTACCCCTAGTGAGATAAGCCTCTACATCCTTACATTTGTCCTCTATCCATCCCTGCTTAGCCATTTTGTACTTCCTGTCGATCTCATTTTTGAGACGTCTGTATTCCTTTTTGCCTGCTTCATTTACTGCATTTTTATATTTTCTCCTTTCATCAATTAAATTCAATATCTCTTCTGTTACCCAAGGATTTCTATTTGCCCTCAGCTTTTTACCTACTTGATCCTCTGCTGCCTTCACTACTTCACCCCTCAAAGCTACACATTCTTCTTCTACTGTATTTCTTTCCCCCATTCCTGTCAATTGTTCCCTTGTGCTCTCCCTGAAACTATGCACAACCTCTGGTTTAGTCAGTTTATCCAGGTCCCATCTCCTTAAATTCCCGCCTTTTTGCAGTTTCTTCAGTTTTAATCTACAGGTCATAACCAATAGATTGTGGTCAGAGCCCACATCTGCCCCTGGAAATGTCTTACAATTTAAAGCCTGGCACCGAAATCTCTGTCTTACCATTATATAATCTATCTGAAACCTGTCAGTATCTCCAGGCTTCTTCCATGTATACAGTCTTCTTTTATGATTCTTGAACCAAGTGTTAGCTATGATTAAGTTGTGCTCTGTGCACAATTCTACCAGGCGGCTTCCTCTTTCATTTCTTAGCCCCAATCCATATTCACGTACTACGTTCCCTTCTCTCCCTTTTCCTACTACCGAATTCCAGTCACCCATGACTATTAAATTTTCGTCACCCTTCACTATCTGAATAATTTCTTTTGTTTCATCATACATTTCTTCAATTTCTTCGTCATCTGCGGAGCTAGTTGGCATATAAACTTGTACTACAGTAGTAGGCGTGGGCTTCGTATCTATCATGGCCACAATAATGCGTTCACTATGCTGTTTGTAATACCTTACCCGCATTCCTATTTCCCTATTCATTATTAAACCTACTCCTGCATTACCCCTATTTGATTTTGTGTTTATAACCCTGTAGTCACCTGACCAGAAGTCTTGTTCCTGCTGCCACCGAACTTCACTAATTCCCACTATATCTAACTTTAACCTATCCATTTCCCTTTTTAAATTTTCTAACCTACCTGGCTTATTAAGGGATCTGACATTGCACGCTCCAATCCGTAGAACGCCAGTTTTCTTTCTCCTGATAACGACATCCTCTTGAGTAGTCCCCGCCCGGAGATCCGAATGGGGGACTATTTTACCCAAGAGGACGCCATCATCATTTAACCATACAATAAAGCTGCATGCCCTCAGGAAAAATTACGACTGTAGTTTCCCCTTGCTTTCAGCCGTTTGCAGTACCAGCACAGCAAGGCCGTTTTGGTTAGTGTTACAAGGCCAGATCAGTCAATCATCCAGACTGTTGCCCTTGCAACTACTGAAAAGGCTGCTGCCCCTCTTCAGGAACCACACGTTTGTCAGGCCTCTCAACAGATACCCCTCAGTTGTGGTTGCACCTACGGTACGGCTATCTGTATCGCTGAGGCACGCATCCTCCCTACCAACGGCAAGGTCCATGGTTCATGGGGGGGGGGGGGGGGAGGGGGAAAGCTGCTTATTCTTGGGAATAAGCTAATATTGTTGACAAGAAATGACAGTAAGGAATATATGTATTGAGAGGCCAATGTCAAAATACCCAGACTCGTGAACAGGGGTCGACAAGAGGTTTGTGAACTTACACCACTTATTGCCCGAACCCCTTTTAGAATGGGAAGAGTTACTCCAAAATATAATACCATACGACATAAGCGAATGAAAACAAGCAAAGTAGACTAATTTTCGTGTCGAACGATCACTCACTTCTGATACCGTTGGAATAGTAAAAATGGCAGTATTAAGTCTTTGAACAAGATCCTTAATGTGGGCTTGCCACGACAGCTTACTATCTATCTGAACACCTAGGAATTTGAACTGTTCAGTTTCACTAATCATATGCCCCTTCTGTGAACTTAAAAAGTCAGGTTTTGTTGAAATGTTTGTTACAAACTGTAAAAACTGAGTCTTACTGTGATTTAGCGTTAGTTTATTTTCTACAAGCCATGAACTTAGGTCATGTGCTACACTATTTGAAACTGGGCCAATGTTGTGCACAACATCGTTTACTACCAAGCTAGTGTCATCAGGAAACAGAAATATTTTAGAGTTAGCCATAATACTAGAGGGCATATCATTTATATAAATAAGGAACAGGAGTGGCCCCACCACTGGTCCCTGGGACACCCCCCACTTGACAGTACCCCACTCAGACCCCACATCACAGCCGTTATCAACAATGTGAATAATGACGTTTTGCTACCTGTTGCTAAAGTAAGAGGTGAACCAGTTGTGAGCTACTCCCTATATTCCGTAATGGTCCTACTTCTGGAACAATATTTTGTGATCAACACAATAAAATGCTTTAGTTAAATCAAAAAATATGCCAAGCTTTCGAAACCTTTTGCTGAGCCCATCCAGTACCTCACAAAGAAAAGAGAATATTGCATTTTCTGCTGTTAAACGACTTCTAAAGCTGAACTTTACATTTCATAGGAAATCGTGTGATATGAAATGATCAACTGTCCTTACATACACAGCCTTTTCAATAACTTTTGCAAATACCTGTAATATCCCCACGGAAAATTACCCTCTACCATGCACTAATTAATAGTGATTAATCAAATCATCCACATTTATTTACGTTTGAAAAGTATCTGATCAGATTTTCTAGTAAGATATGCGCCGACAGCTCGTCGACGCCAAGGTATTTTTCTAGTACGTTTATTCTCTGGAACAACAGAGGTACAGATATGTATGCTCCATGGTTATTATAGTTGGGATAGAGAGAGGGAGAGAACGGATCCTTTTCCAAAATCGGATTGTTAAAGAAGTTTTAGGTACTCTTCTTCGCACTAAAGCGAACAAGGGAAATTTGTGCCGCTAGTGGGAGAGATAAAGAAATGATAAACTTGTAAAAATAAATCTCCTGAGATTTAAAATACCCGAAAACGGAATCTGTACAACAAAGGATTTAATATAAACCGTTCATCTGAAATCAGGTTTGTGAACATTTTATTACAGAGTGAATGAAGAATGAGTTTTCTGTATGAATCATTGATGATTGTCTGGGCCTGTAATTAATTGGGAAGTTTCAGCTGTGACGAAGAGAACCTGCAATCTATGAGTTTTACAAACCGTCCAAAAAGGCTTCGTCCACATCTGAAATACTAGATCTGTCGTAAACTGAACGAACTGTTCAAACGATCGATTTTCCCAACTGAATGCAGCGCTTAATAATAATAACAAATGTAAAGATCTTTTCTAGCAAAACTGCCGCTGAATATCAAGACGAGGGGCTCTACCAGAGTTTCGACGAGGCTGATCTCAAGTAAAATATATTTTCATTGTACACAGATAAATTAGAGAGAGAGAGAGAGAGGGAGTGAATGTAATTCTAGAAATTACTTAGAATCCTCCAGTAGTATAATTGTTTATCTGTCCTTTTACGGATCAGCCAATCATAATCCACGAAGCCCTGACTTTACTGTACTGCTTCAGGTGTGAGAGTGAAGGAGCGATAAAGACGACAGTTACACATCTGTACAGACAAACACTACACCAAGTTAGCGGCAAGCTGCATTCACACACAAAGACTTTCATCAGAAACAAAACCACAAACATAATAGCAGGAAGAGAATTCATTAGAATGGCCAATCCGTGACAGGACACGTTTTTGGACGTTGTTAAAATAATTTTGTTCTTTGTTTCATGTGAACGACGACGAGACAACCGAACTTGGAAAAAACAGAAGAAATACTCGCAGCTGAATTAGTGGAATCGACGAATAAACAGCACGCAGGGCGCAGAAAAAGGCCAGATCTATAATTTTTTACTAAAGCTTGCTAGTATGCTGGAAGTAGACGTAGATTTGAACATTGACTAATTGTGTTCATACCAGACGTAGTTTGACCTGCCCGAGTTGCATTTAAATATATAAGTAATATATGAAACTATTATTGTGTGGAGGGAGATATATATATATATATATATTGACTGTAGAACATTTATATGGTTTTAACTAGGGCAATGTTTAAGATGAGTCAAGCAGAGCAGAGCAACACGCAACAGCCTTCAGCTGTGAGCACAGATGATATTGAGGTAGTAAGAAGTGTTGTAGAACCGATCGCTACAGATAGCGCAATCGAACGCCCGGTAGACACGGCTGGAGATGTAACAGCAGGGATGCAACATGGATTAGATCCATTAGTAATTATAATGAGGCAGATGCAAATGTTAACTGAGACCATGAATAATATGAACACAAAATTAGCTTCAGTCACTGAAGGGCAAGAAAATTTGAAAACAGACATTAACTGGAAATTAGCATCAGTTACTGAAGGGCAAAACCATTTGAATACAAAATTAGCCTCAGTTACTGAAGGGCAAAACCATTTGAATACAAAATTAGCTTTAGTCACTGAAGGGCAGGAAAATTTGAAAACCGACATTAACGCGAAATTAGCCTCAGTTACTGAAGGCCAGGAAAATTTGAAAGCTGAGATTAAGCAGCACTTACAGGCCAGTTTTTCCGAATTAGAGCAGCGGATAGAAGAAAAGACAAAGGAACTAAAAGATCAGGCCGAAGAGACGGAACGAAAATTAACTGCACAAATAGAATTGGTTAAAGCTCAATGTGAGGAATCTACTCAACGTGTACGTGTAGAAATGAAGGAGTATGTGGCCATTAAGATAGATACCGTACGCGAACAGGTGGAAATGGTTCCGCAGTTAGTACAAAAGCAAGATGCCATGTCATGTGCAATTGCGCAACTTCCGGAATTGGCACGTACGCAGACGAACCTAAAGGAAAGTGTGGAACATCTGACAGAACGTCAAGACGTTATTGACCACCAGATTAATGTATTAACGGGTAAATTATCCGAAATCACATTAGAAAACAAAAGGCTAATGTGTGAAAACGTTGAGCAAAATGTTAAAGCAGCATTCCAGAGTCTATGCGGCAAACACGAAGAGAATTTGTTTGCGAAAGGACTTGAGGAAGTGCGACAGCAGTTAGGTGATGATCTCGAGCATTGGAAACAAACGATCGAAGAGTCGATACGCGTTTCACAACAAGGCTCAGAACAAATGAATACAGGCCGACAGCAGAAGTTGTCAGCGACTATAGACCCAGTTACTGCACATTCGCAAACAATACCGACATGTGTAAGTAACTCGAATATCAAATTGCCACGAGCTAGTTGTTCGCGTGATGTTTTAGCGGATGGAGATTACGAAAGCCTGTGTCATGCCGAAGAAAAAATGATAAAGCATCGGCAATTTCAGATTTTTAACACTGACAAAAGGGGGGTCCATCCGATTGTTTTTATACGAAGTTTTAGAGGAGTGCTACCCAGAAATTGGTCGGAGTGGCAGAAGATCAGTTTCGTTACTGGGTATATACAGGGTTCGGGGGCGATCTGGGCCTCGGACATGACTTCTGTTTGCTCGACGTATGAAGATTTTGAAAAAGCGTTTTTAGCGAAATTCTGGTCAGAAGGAGTACAGGAACGCCTAAGGCAGGAGGTGCTCTACCCAGAGCCTTTCTCTTTTTCGAAAGGAAGCCTTAGGAAATATTTTGAAAAATATATAAATAAAACAAGATATTGGGACAGACCTATGCCTTTGCCAGACATAATAAACATACTTAAGGCAAGATTACCAACTAGCATCCGGAATCAATTAATTTACGGCAACGATAAAGACCTGGAGTCGTTCCTCACGACGTTAGATCATATAGACATTATAGAAGAGAACAGCCAGAAAGCCCGTAATAACAGATTCCAATATAGGGAGATAGAACCTCCGGCTAATGGTAGGCAAGGGAACCCACAGAGATCGATAAATAATGGAGAAACTCATCAAAATCTCAACAATAATACCGGCAATAGTCTTGCGAGGGGCTATCCAAGGAATAACAGGAATGGGAAAAGATACAATCCCGTATGGGGAAACGAAAGGAATTTTAGACCGCAAGCTTGGAACAATAACGGTAATAGAAAGTGGAATCAACCGGGGGGAATAAACTCAAACAACCAACATCAGTGGGGACAGACATCTACGAATCAACCGGTAATTACCGAAGTGACGGACGATGTCAACCACCAGGCGAATCAAAATCCAACAAACTTGTAAGGACCCACTCGTGCCCCGGAGGAGCGGTCAACAATAGGTTGAGGGGCAACAGGATATGTGTACCCATGCTGACGTATAATGATGGAAGATTACTGGCAGATGAATTGACCGAAGACTTAGAACCACAAGATGAGGATAAGGAACAGGTGGCAGTAGCCGAAGTGCAAGTGATTTTGGAGACTGTACCTATAGTGGCGGTTTTAGACACAGCTGCAACCACAAATGTTATTTCAGAGGCCCTATTCAACAAGGTCAGAAATATAAGAAGAGTACCAATTTTTCCAGTTCAGAATTGTAGAATAATAGGCGCCGTTGGGGCTCGATCGGCGAATGTAAAAGTGCAGTCACTACTTAGTGTAGAAGTAGGAAATGTAGCAATATTAAGCACATTCCTTGTTGTGAAAAATTTGGTGGTAGACTGCATTATCGGAGTCGACAGCCTACGTCAATACGGATGCAGAATAGATTTTAAAACAGGAAAAATTTGGTTGAATATAAATAAACAAGAAATTGAGTTGGACTTGTTGAAAAGGGAAAGCCTTACCAGAAAATATAATAGTGGGATCAGCGTGCAAGTAATCAAGACTGCACAGAATTCTAAACAGCACGCAAATAATGAGTTCCAAGTCAAAGGAGATTTCGGTCAATTAGTGTATGAGAAGTTAAATGAATCTGACTGCATCACTGAAGATCAGAAGAAGCAGCTCAAAGAATTATTATTAGTGTATGAAAACGTGTTTGATGAGAGGCCAGGAGTGATTAAAGGATACATATGCCATCTTTACGTTAAGCCACACGAAACATATTGTCGAACTTTCTATCCTGTTCCCTGGAGGTTAAAGGCTCAAGTTCAAAAAGAAATAGATCGCATGTTGAAATGGGGTTTGATCGAACCCTCTACAAGCCCATACTGCTCCCCATTGTTGGTAGTGCCAAAAGCAAATGGAACTGTGAGACTGGTACTCGACGCCCGGGAAATAAATAAAATCATAATTCCAGTGAGGACACATCCGGAAAACATAGACGAACTGATACAACGGTTCCAGGATGCCCAGTATTTGACGAGCATCGATTTGCGGAGTTCTTATTGGCAAGTCAAGCTGGATGAGGTATCAAGGAAATATACAGCTTTCATTTATGCAGGAAGAAGTTACCAATTTACTGTAGTTCCTTTCGGACTCAACATTAGTGCTGGAATCTTTATAGCAGCGCTAGATTATGCATTAGGCCCAGAACTAAGAAGTAGGATAACAGTATTTGTGGATGACATGCTTATTGCATCGAAGACATGGGAGGAGCATATCACCTTACTGAGTCGGGTATTGGACGTGTTCAAAACCATGGGAATAACTGCTAACCTACAGAAATCCCATTTTGCATTGAATAGAATCAAGTTCCTGGGGCATATGATTGACGCAAAGGGAATTTTACCGACCAAGGAGAAGCTAATTGCGATTAGTAAGTTTCCATCACCAAGAAATAGGAGGCAATTAAAAGGGTTTATGGGTCTTGCCTCATTTTTTAGAAGATTTATAACGAATCAGGCCATGAATGCGGCAGCTCTAAATAGTTTGCTGAAGAAGGATGTGCCATGGCTCTGGACATTAGAGTGTCAAGATGCATTTGAAGAGATAAAGAAGCAATTAGTAAACGCACCGCTTTTGTACCATCCGGACATGCAAGAGGAATTCTACTTGTCAACAGATTCGTCAAATGTGGGTCTTGGAGCGTGCCTTTTCCAAGTACGCAAGATGAATGGACAGCTTACCTTTTGTCCTATTGCGTTTGCTAGTCGTGTTTTGTCCAACTGTGAACGAACGTACACGACGACAGAATTAGAGGCTCTTGCGGTCGTCTGGGGATTTAAAAAATTTCATTATTATTTATATGGGTCGAATACTATCGTATATTGCGATCACCAATCATTAACATTTTTACAAACGTGTAAACTGTTACACCCCAGACTCGCTAGATGGACTCTCGCTCTGCAACAATACCAATTTAAGATCGTACATGTCTCAGGGCAACAAAACATTATTGCGGACGCTCTATCAAGGTCACCACAAGGTTTAACCAGAGAGATTGAAGTAAATAATTACTCAGAATTCCCTGTATTGCTGCTGCAGGAAAATCCCTTTAAGACGTACTATGTCAATCTGTGTGTTCATATGGCCCAGTTACAGAAAAAGGATGCTCAATGGGGAAGTGTCATTCAAAGGGTACAACAGCAACCTTCGGATCAAATCACAAATTATTATAAGTTGGTAAACGGCGTATTATTTTTCCGCTGTGGAAGGCCAAACAAAGTCCGTTGGTGTGTTTGTATACCGGAGGCACAAATAGAGAAACTTGTATGGTTCACTCATTTAACCTGGGGACATTTTGGTGCGACAAAATGTGCAGACAAGATAAGTGGATACTGTTATTTTCCCAACATAAAACGCAGAGTGCATGAGATCTTAAAGAGGTGCATAATATGTCAAAAAACAAAGCCAGATTCAAAGGGAACTAAGCACCCATTATGCTCTATATTAGTACAAGAACCAAAAGGATTAATTTCGTGCGATCTGTGTGGACCGTTACCTACTTCAAGAGGTGGTGTTAAATATGTGATAGCATTTCTCGATGTGTGCACGAAATACGTAAAGCTATACCCAATAAAGACGGCTACAGCCAAAGTAATTGTATTAAGATTGATAAGAGATTATATTCCACATGTTGGTACACCAAAGGCGATCATAACTGACAATGCTAAAATATTCACGGGACTCCGGTGGAAGCAGACTTTGTCTCAAGTCGGTGTGAAACACGTACTAACATCATTTTACCACCCACAAGGCAATTTGGTGGAGAGGATTTTTAGAGAATTCAATCGATTTATGAGGACGTATTGCCATAATAAGCAAACTGCGTGGGCAAATTATGTGGAAGAGTTTGAGCAAATATACAATAACATGCCCCACTCCTCAACTGGATATACACCTCGTGAATTAATGTTCGAAGCAAAAGAGGAGAACTTCTGGACTGACCATATCCCCAAAACTCAGGAAACTGAGATGCCTTGGGAAGAGAAAATAAGACAAGCTATTATAAATATGACGAGAAAGGCTGATCACAGAAAACAACGATATGACAAGTTGATCAAGAGGATACAAACATACCATGTCGGAGAGAAGGTACTAGTAAAACGACATACCAAATCATCCGTAATAAAGAAAAGTATAAAGAAATGGGAGTTACTATATACGTGACCGTACCTTATCCTACAAATTCCGAATCCTGGAGCTTATCTGTTAGCATACCCGGGATCGAACAAAATAAAAGGGTTATTTCATCATAACGACTTAAAAAGATATAATGAGGATTAGAAGATAGGGAGGAATGGTGTTCCGAGTGCCAGAGATGAACATTCGTAAAAAATATAACCATAAACTGTGTGTGTGTAGCGTTAAAAACATTTAAAATGAAATAGTTAATCAATGACATAGAATATAGAAAATAGTGACTAATTATTATTATTGCATGTTGTAAAAAGGATAGTGGAGATAGGCTTCACCTGTGGTTTGAGTGAACATAGGACTTTAGCTTTGCTAATGTGATCAAGATGTATAAAGTATCTGACTGACCTGCGAGAAAAATGAAATGTTTCCCGCAAAAGGACGCTGAATAATCAAAAAAGGTTCAAAGTGAATATTCAGATATAATCTCATGTGAACGCTTAGATGTATAAACGTGTGAAGGGATGTGTTGTGGTAGTGAATCGTGAGTGACGGTTAACGCCGCAAAGACAATTTCCCGCGCAAAACAGTTGACGTCGGCGCGAGAATTAAAATCGATAGAGACGACACAGATATGCTTTATAAGAGACTCGCACCAAGCGCGAGAATAAACTCATTCAGGTTGAACTTTAAAAGGAATAAGTGTAAGAATTAGGAGTTAAGAGTTTTTAATTTATGAATGAATAATTAAATAAAGTAATATGCATAGAATTAATAGTTGTTAATGGTTTGTGTTCGTTTGGGAATTCTGTTTGAAAAAATCCAGTTCCATAGATGAGCATGGATGAACGCAGTATGAATCAGAGAGTAAATGAAAGAAGCGAATCCGCATTCCTCAATGATAATAACTTTTAAATTTCACCACTAAAGCGAAGAAATATATGTGTTTAGAATAAAAAGTTTTGAGGATAGCTAAATTATATGACTTATTAAGGGAATATGGATGATGTCTGGTATAAAATGAACTACACTTTCCATTATTCGATGATTTGAATCCAAAATCTATAGTAAGTTACATGAATCCTTTAAATTACGAAGGACAAATCAGTCATAGAAAATCTGTTAAAGCGTTTGGACTTATAAGTACAAGTGGGGAGGCAAAGTCAAAAGGAGTATTCAAACAAAAGTAAATCGGATGATGCTTTTGGCAACATCATTAATTAAGAGTTGAATTCATTGAAGTACGTCGTAACAAAAAGGATCCATGAAGCCATAAGGATTTTGCTTTCAAAAAGGAGAATCTTGGATGGTGCAACCTAATCAGTTCTCTTACAGGAAGAGTTTCCTTTTTGTTCACTGCTAATTCTTTTGGGAATGAATGTTGCATGTCAATTCGAGTATCCCGGTTTCTTCTACTCTTCCCATTGTGGGCCGCGTAGAAGATCTACTACAAAGGGGGCCGCGTAGAAGACCGACTACAAATGTGGACGTCGGGGACATGCAAGACCCGGGGGAGTTTAGCACCGCAAGATATTGTACTAGGAGCAAGATTGTAAAACGCAAATTTACGTTATTTATTGTAAAAAGTTTTTTGCTAGAGGCACAAACTACCTTTTTCCAAATCGTGATACAAATTGATCCCTATCTTTTCTTTAGAGATAAATTTCAAAATTAATTTTGTTCTTCTATAGGCTTTCCTATCTTCTATGTATCGTAGGCTGGGGGTCTAAGCTTAAGAGGTTTTCCAAGGTTTCCCTGCTTAAGAAAGTTCCCGAATGGGTAGACCCTGACAACAGTTTATGAAAGATCATCTTCCTTGGTTGTGCACAGCAAACATAACACCGAGATGCACGTAAAAGCAATACAGCCGCGGTACCTGTCTCTTCATTTCTTCTGTTTTCCACATTTCTTTTCTTCGTCTGTCTCAAATATAATATTCTTTTTCAGTCGGAGGACTGACAATCATCACTTCCGGGTTATCCACATTAATAGATAGCTCGCGAAGTGTGTTCGGTGAATCAAAATTGAGCTCACAAACTTCGCTCGCTGCGAGGGGCATTGTAATATCCCCACGGAAAATTACCCTCTAGCATGCACTAATTAATAGTGATTAATCAAATCATCCACATTTATTTACGTTTGAAAAGTATCTGATCAGATTTTCTAGTAAGATATGCGCCGACAGCTCGTCGACGCCAAGGTATTTTTCTAGTACGTTTATTCTCTGGAACAACAGAGGTACAGATATGTATGCTCCATGGTTATTATAGTTGGGATAGAGAGAGGGAGAGAACGGATCCTTTTCCAAAATCGGATTGTTAAAGAAGTTTTAGGTACTCTTCTTCGCACTAAAGCGAACAAGGGAAATTTGTGCCGCTAGTGGGAGAGATAAAGAAATGATAAACTTGTAAAAATAAATCTCCTGAGATTTAAAATACCCGAAAACGGAATCTGTACAACAAAGGATTTAATATAAACCGTTCATCTGAAATCAGGTTTGTGAACATTTTATTACAGAGTGAATGAAGAATGAGTTTTCTGTATGAATCATTGATGATTGTCTGGGCCTGTAATTAATTGGGAAGTTTCAGCTGTGACGAAGAGAACCTGCAATCTATGAGTTTTACAAACCGTCCAAAAAGGCTTCGTCCACATCTGAAATACTAGATCTGTCGTAAACTGAACGAACTGTTCAAACGATCGATTTTCCCAACTGAATGCAGCGCTTAATAATAATAACAAATGTAAAGATCTTTTCTAGCAAAACTGCCGCTGAATATCAAGACGAGGGGCTCTACCAGAGTTTCGACGAGGCTGATCTCAAGTAAAATATATTTTCATTGTACACAGATAAATTAGAGAGAGAGAGAGAGAGGGAGTGAATGTAATTCTAGAAATTACTTAGAATCCTCCAGTAGTATAATTGTTTATCTGTCCTTTTACGGATCAGCCAATCATAATCCACGAAGCCCTGACTTTACTGTACTGCTTCAGGTGTGAGAGTGAAGGAGCGATAAAGACGACAGTTACACATCTGTACAGACAAACACTACACCAAGTTAGCGGCAAGCTGCATTCACACACAAAGACTTTCATCAGAAACAAAACCACAAACATAATAGCAGGAAGAGAATTCATTAGATACCGATGGCATAGAAATAGGTCTAAAATTATCTGCATTATCCCTTTTCCCCTTTAATAAAGTGGTTTTACTACTGAGTACTTTAAAAAAAAGTGGTTTTACTACTGAGTACTTTAATCACTCAGGAAACTAACCATTCCTAAAGGAAAAATTACAAATATGGCTAAATACTGGGCTAGGAAGAACAGCACAGTACTTTAATATTCTGCTAGACACTCCATCATGAGAGTCCTTAGTCTTCAGTGATTTAATAATTGACTCAATCTCCCTCTTGTCTGTATCATAGAGGAGTATTTTAGACATCAATCTCGGAAAGGCATTTGCCAAGAAAATTATATGATTTCCTGTAGAAATTAACTTTTTATTTAATTTACCAGCAATGCTCAGAAAATGATTGTTAAATACATATATTTGATTTATCAGTAACAGAAATATTTTTACTACGAACTGACTTTATATCTTTGATCTTGTGCTGCTGACCAGACACTTCCTCCACAACTGACCACATGGTTTTAATTTTATCCTGTGAATTAACTATTCTGTTTGCATACCACATACTCTTTGTCTTCCTAATAACATTTTTAAGTACCTTACAATACTGTTTGTAATGGGCTACTGTAGCTTGATTGTGACTACTTCTAACATTTTGATATAACTCCCACTTTGTTCTACAAGATATCCTTATCCCACTAGTCAGCCACCCAGGCTGCCTATTACTGCTAGTACCCCATTGAGAACGTACTAATGGAAAGCAGCTCTCAAAGAGCATGCGAAAAGTGTTAAGGAAAGCATTGTATTTATCATCTATGTTATTGGCACTATAAACATCCTGCCACTGCTATTCTTTGACAAGGTTTAAAAAATTCTCTATTGATGCTGGATTAATTTTCCTACATAGTTTGTAATTAAATATAACATTGGTTTGAGTACAAAAGCCTTTTAGTGTTAAAATTTGTGCATCATGGTCTGAAAGGCCATTCACTCTAAATCCTAGTTTACACGACACTAGGTTGCAGGCAACTGCACTACCAGCCACTGCGCATGCGCGACGCGCGCGCGTTTGTGCAACTCCTTGGTGAGATTAAACACTTTCGGCAACACTAGTTACATGAGTTTTGAGGTTATGTATGTTCATAGAGTGTAGATAAACTGAAATATGAAGTGGGAAACGGAGAATAATGTTCACGTTTTGGATATCTATGCTTTGCATAGGTGTTTGTGGGATTTCTGTGATGCTGATTACAAAAATAAACAATATACTGGTGCCACTGAGACATGTGCGATCATGACATATATGGTTTGACAATATCTGAGCTACAGGCCAAAATTTTTGGGTTAGAAGTACATATACAAATGAATTGAGAAAAATACGCCGGCCGGAGTGGCTGAGCGGTTCTAAGCGCTACAGTCTGGAACCGCGCGTTCGCTACGGTCGCAGGTCCGAATCCTGCCTCAGGCATTGATGTGTGTGATGTCCTTAGGTTAGTTAGGTTTAAGTAGTTCTAAGTTATAGGGGACTGATGACCTCAGAAGTGAAGTCCCATAGTGCTCAGAGCCATTTGAACCATTTTTTTGAGAAAAATACAAGCAAGTGTAATTCTAGCTGCGGCAATGCTCTCGTCTACAAGACTAAAATCCCATCGTTCGAGTTTGCCAACTCTTTGTTAAGGAATATTGTTAACAGGAGGGAAGGCTAAACGAATTCAAGAAGCTGCATTCTTTATTCAATATTCATCTATTTGAAACGTCGCTGCAGTGTTCCCCATTCACATATGTTAGAATTTTGAAATATTGCCACTGTACAGATGTATCTTCAAGAGAGTAGTTTGGAAACCATTCTCTTCTAAATGAGGCGTGCTTCGATTAATTATTGTTGCTAATGTTAATAATTATTACTGATAATGTTAATAATTATTGGTGTTAATGAAAAAGCGTCATCGCCAATTAAAACCGTATCTAATAGCATGCCGGTTGTTCTCGATTGTAATGCATGCAACATGATATATAATTTCAGTTCTGGCGACAGTGCTTCTTGCATTACAGCACCTTTATTCCTTATTGCATAATTAACTCAATTTAGAAGAAACCTGAACAGTTCTGGTGACATTCTAAGATAATTAAAAGAACCTCTTGAATCTTCCGTTATAAATTATTTCAGCAAGGATGCTGAGCTACCGAGCTGACGTCTTTTCTTCATCCAGTCACAAACCGAAACACGTTTCTTATTTTTTTCTTATGCAGCGATTCCACACAACAAGCTTTAACTCCATCACAACTCGTGCGACTTCCAGATGCCAAAACTTTCATTTCAGACACGACTCAGGGACCCACATAACGGCGAAACTGAAGTTTATACTGGTGTGGCCGTGTCTGCAATCATATATGAAACCAATTGCATGCAACTCATTCCACACCAGTGGCGCAACCCAATGTCGTCGTGTAAACTAGGCTTAAACGTCTTGGTTAAATGTTTGAGTGCAGCGAAAACAAGACTCCCTATGAATTACACAGAGGGTTTTTATCTGAAAGAGTGAGAAATTGATAAACGAGGTATTAAATTCAAGAGCGTGAGGTCTAGTTTTGCCATTCTCGAGGGTTGGATCCCCTTCATTCCAAGTGAGAAGATTACACTGCCTGGGCTACACTCAGGGACGTATTTGGAAGAGCTCCCTGCCCCTGTTGCTGCCGCCTCCGTCTGTGTGCCAGCCGCCACCATCCGTCCGTCCGTCGGCCCGTCCGTCAGCCGCCGCCGCCGCCCGATCCTCGCCACCGCCGCCGTCGCCGCCCGGTGCTAGCCGCCGCCAGCCCAGGATGCTGGGCCACCCCATTTGCCGTCGCTGTCCAGCCACTACCCGGAGGGATTCGCCGGGCCGCCTTCGCCGCCTGCCAGAGGGGCTGCCACCATGCCCTAGTCTAGTCACCGCTGCCCCCCCCCCTTTCGCTGAGGGCTCCGTCGCCGCTGCCGCTGCTGCTGCCGCCACCGCTGGAGTCCTTCACTGCTGCCACTGTCCTCACTGCCACTGCCGTTTTTACACACCACCACACCTCCACCAAGTCCACCCTACCTCCTCCATCATATTCACCTCCCTCTCGGCTGCACCAACCACCATCACATGGAGTTCATCCGCAGACCCCATCCCCGTCCTCCCTTCCCGCCCTGTCCACCTCACTCCTGCGCCGTTTTCGGCTGTCACTTCCCCCGACTCTCCCTCACCCTTAGCTGTCACCCCATTGCAATCTGCAGACTTCGTACCACTCACGGCAGCACCTACTACAGGCTCCCAGCAGGCACGGATTTTCGCCCACTGCACCAAACTCGCTACGAACCCATGCCCCCAACCCCTACATCACCCGCCCCACGGAGAGGATCTGTCCCCCGCCACCTCCCCCTCCAACCCATCCCCCAACCTCTTCCCCACCCTGTCCTGTCCAAGAAACCTGCTAAACACCCTAATGTTGACCCTGCCCCCACCCTCTCCAAGAAGAAAGCCCCTGAACCTTGCAACACAACCAACCCCACGGACATGACCCTGGCCTCCACCCAAACAACCCCTTCCACCCACACCTTTGTCCTCTCCAATCCTCACCCTGAACTCCTCAATACCCACACCCTCACTCTGGCCATCTGTAAATACTTCCCCAGTGCCCCCATCTCCCTTCTCATTCCTCGAAAGCACTCGGCCCTCATTAAATCCCCCAATGCTTCCTCCCACACTAATCTCCTCTCCAAAAACCACCGAATCCGATTTGGCCCACGAGCCACCCTTACTCACCTACCACACCCCTTCCTCTCTCTGACAGCCTCAACCTCCCCGATGTCCGCCGACCTTCACAGCCCTGTTCGGTCCCAACCTCTCTTCAACAATCCTGCTGAGCATCTCACCCTCAGCCTCTTCTTCACCACCCTTACCATCACACATGCCACCTTCTACATCTGCCCTCGAACGCCCATCCTGCACGATTTCCTGGCCCACACTGACTGCACCTTCTCCACCTACATGATTACCGCAGACCTCAGTATCCACAGCCGTGCTCCTGCCAAAGTCCAGCAGTGGCATCAGTTTATCACCACCCTCCAGGGATACCTGGTTCCCCTACACCAACACACCCGACCCGAATCTAACACCACTCGTGACGTGGTGCTAGCCTCTCCAAACCTCCTTGGGCGCATCACCATGGAAGTCCTTTAGCTAATTGGCAGTGACCATACCCCCATCCCCCTCACTATCTCTGATGGTCCCCATCCCAACCCCATTCCTTGCCCTGACATTCCTCCTAAAATTGTCCATGATTACTACCTCGCTAACTGGGATGCCTACTTGGACTCCATACGCACCCAGGTCGAATGCGATGACCCTACCCTCCAATCGCCTGATAACATCTTCCGATAACATCTCCCTTCCTCCGTCAGACCCTGTCTGACACCGTAGTCACCAATATTCCTACCAAAGCCATCCACCCTCACCGCCCAGCCCTGCCCCCACAGGCTGTCCTCCTCCTTTGTTAATACCATCGCCTCTACCGATCCTTCCTTCATGCTCCTGACTGGGACACACTCACCTGCCACCAGCAATTACAACAACACATCCGCAACATGCTTACTGCAAAGAAACGCCGTGCCTGGCGACAGACATGCACACAAATCAATGCCATGCTCCCAATGAACTCTTCCAAGTATTGGTCTGCCTTCTGCTGCCTTACTGGGAACCGCCCTACCTCGCAGTACCCTCTCCTCCTTGATGACCATCCCTTTCCTGACAACCTCAATAAGGCCAACCACTTTGCCTCCCACCTATCTGATCCCCAATTTGATTATTCCTTCTTCCTCAATGTCATCACCCATACTGATACCTCCACTCCTCTCCTTGTTCCTAACTTCCAGTACTTGGGCCATGCACCACCATCAGAACTTACCACAGCCATCACTATACAGGACATCTACCTCACACTCTACACTAAATGCAACACCACCTCCAGCCACGACCGCGTTATCTACCGCTGTCTCAAACACTGCCTTCCCCCCTTTCTTGCTGTCCTTGCCGCCCTCTACAATGTAATCCTTGCCACTGGCTTCTATTCCGACCTGTGGAAAACCTCCCAATCCTGATGTTCTCCAAACCCAACAAGCCTACATCTGATGCCTCTTACTATCGCCCTATATGTCTCACCTTGGTGTTCAGCAAGCTCTTGGAATCCATCCCTACATGGCGTATCCATCCCCACCTCCACCGACACCACCTCCTCCCCAACACCCAATGTGGCTTTCGACCTTCCTTCTCTGCTGACGACCAAATCCTACACCTCACCCATCTCCTCTGCCTCCACCTTAACTCCCATCATTTCACCATTTTTTTTCTCCCTAGACCTCAAAAAGGCCTACGACCGCATATGACATCCCGGTCTCCTGTTTAAACTACAGACCTATGCCCTTTCTATCAACTATGACTATCTGATTCCCTCCTTCCTCTCCCACCGTCCCTCCTATGTTACCATCCATAAAGCTGATTCCCACACCTTCTAACCCTCTGCATGCATGCCCCATGGGCTCTGTCCTCTCCCCTCTCCTCCACTTCCTGTACACAGCAGATATGCCCCAACCCCCCCCCCTGTGGTCCACCTCCTGCAGTATACCAATGCACCACCTTCCTTGCCCTTACTCCTACACTTCAACGGTACCAACGCCTTCTCCAGAATCACCTTGACCTTTTTGCCACAAGGTGTAAGCAGTGGCTCCTCAGAATCAATCCTTCCAAGACCCAGGTAATCATCATACATCATACCACTCGCTCCTTCTGGCTCCTTGATTTTCCCTTACCATCTGCACCCATCCTGTCCACCTCTCCTCCACACTGACCTACTACCTTGGACTCACAATTGACCGTCACCTCACCTGGATCCCTCATCTCCACTCTATCCAATCCAAAGCCCACAACTGCCTCTGTCTCCTTAAACTCCTCTCTAGCCGGACATGGGGTTAAACCCCTCTACCATCCTCCACACCTACAAATCCTTGGTCCGTCCCATCCTCTGTTATGTGTGTCCCACTTTGATGTCCGCCCACCCCCCACAAATTCTATAAATCCCTCCAGATCCTCAAGTGCCATGCACTGCACCTCGCCTTCCGTATACGCCTCCCATCCCCCACTCAGATCCTCTATGACCTCATTCCTTTCGCCCATCTGCTCCTTTTACTTCAACACATCATTGTCCTATATACCTTCTGCAAACTTGATCGCCTCCCCCCCCCATCCCCTGGTTGCTCCTCTCCTCTCCAACCCCTGCCTGCTGCGATACCTTCACCATTTTGTCCCCCCTACCCTCCACCTCTACACCCTTCATCTCCTTTCCTGGGGTGGCTTCCATCAGCTCCCCCTTGCATGCTTCGCCACAAGTGCTTGGTCTCACAGACTGAACATGCAGACTAACAAGACAATTGCAGGATGAGATCAACATAGCGTAATCCTGAGAATGAGTGGAGCCTTCAACACCATATTGGTAGAGGCACTTTACTTTATGATGGGGACTTACCCTATCGACATAACAATCCGTTATAGAACTACACTGTACTGGCTTAAGAGGATAGGCTCGATAAAGTCACCGAAATTACGAGGACCAACATTATGAACAAAACACAAATGAAACAATGGCGTATTCAAACATGGCAGAGAGAGTGGGATGCATCCGACAAGGGCCGACGTGTACACTCTTTCTTTCCTTATGAGAAAGACTACGACTGAAACATGTTGACCCAAGTAGGGGGATGGTCCATTTCGTGAAGGTCACGGGCCACATCCAGTACACTTAAATGGCATGGGACTAACTAACGATGAAGTATGCATCTGCAGAGAAACTGGGATACCAGAACATGTCTCGCTGCTATGCAACACGCTAGCACAAGTGAGACCTATACAGAACGACAATGACATCGCCAGAATAATACGAATCCCGATGACTGTAACACAATAAATAGCATAGCCGATATTGTATTGAACACTCTGCGCGAGGACTACATTCGCCAAAATCCATATGGAAGGAGGCATAGGCAAGCGTAAACAACACAACAAACCACATGAGAGGTCACAAGCACGACCACAGATTCCGAAACTGGGGAAGGAACACTAAGTGAACATGAATCAGAAGGGATCAACATGTAAGGGACCCAAACCAATAGCCGGCCGCGGTGGTCTAGCGGTTCTGGCGCTGCAGTCCGGAACCGCGGGACTGCTACGGTCGCTGGTTCGAATCCTGCCTCGGGCATGGATGTGTGTGATGTCCTTAGGTTAGTTAGGTTTAAGTAGTTCTAAGTTCTAGGGGACTTATGACCTAAGATGTTGAGTCCCATAGTGCTCAGAGCCATTTGAACCATTTGAACCCAAACCAATAATGCATGACACTGCCTGCCACAACACAGTCACAAACAACATAATAATCATAATACAAACAAACACTGACACCACATACTAAGAATGTAGTAATAACGTAATGTTGTTTGGGAGTAGAAGACTTGAAGAAGTTTTATCCCGAGGCTCCTCCTTCCCAGTGACATACTGCATACTGTTTGAAGTATGCTGCACACAAGCAGTAATGTATTGCTCGTCTCACTGTGTGCAGACAGAAGTATATTCTTTTCTGTATTCAAAGCTACAATCAATGAATTTTATATATCAAAAGCATTTTCTGTATAAAGTATGTATAACACTCTAAATGTAATGTATTAAGTTATTTAAGGAATAATGCATTAAAGAAGCAATGAACTACATTCTATTTCTACTAACAAATTACAAACATAAATTTATTTCTCCCGTTGTTGTTGTTGTGGTCTTCAGTCCTGAGACTGGTTTGATGCAGCTCTCCATGCTACTCTATCCTGTGCAAGCTTCTTGATCTCCCAGTACCTACTGCAACCTACATCCTTCTGAATCTGCTTAGTGTTTTCATCTCTTGCTCTCCCTCTACGATTTTTACCCTCCACGGTGCCCTCCAATGCTAAATTTGTGATCCCTCGATGCCTCAAAACATGTCCTACCAACCGATCCCTTCTTCTAGTCAAGTTGTGCCACAAACTT
This sequence comes from Schistocerca nitens, assembly GCF_023898315.1. Taxonomy (NCBI): domain Eukaryota; kingdom Metazoa; phylum Arthropoda; class Insecta; order Orthoptera; family Acrididae; genus Schistocerca; species Schistocerca nitens. The sequence continues at coordinate 599,171,566 of NC_064616.1, read as the reverse complement.
CTCTTCTCCCCAATCCTGTTCAATACCTCCTCATTAGTTACGTGATCTACCCACCTTATCTTCAGCATTCTTCTGTAGCACCACATTTCGAAAGCTTCTATTCTCTTCTTGTCCGAACTAGTTATCGTCCATGTTTCACTTCCATACATGGCTACACTCCATACAAATACTTTCAGAAACGACTTCCTGACACTTAAATCTATACTCGATGTTAACAAATTTCTCTTCTTGAGAAACGCTTTCCTTGCCATTGCCAGTCTACATTTTATATCCTCTCTACTTCGACCATCATCGGTTATTTTACTCCCTAAATAATCATACAGTAAAGCTGTATTTCTCCTGTAAAGCTAAAATTCATGTATTCCATGTATGAAGAGCTCAATCAGTATTTAATCTGTATAATATGTGTAAACATACATAAGCACAAACCATTTCAGTTGAGAATAGCTCGAGGTTCTACCGAGACCTTCTCATCTGCAATGGCTAGAAATAGGACATTATCAACGAACATGCTACTTAGACTATATTACACATCCAAATACAGTATATCACAACCCTCTACATACTGCAAATTATTTTCGCCACACTCATTGTATTACATTTTCTTTTTTTATTTTTCTTCAACATTTGCATTATATAAATTATATTCTCATTAACTAGGTAGTAACAGATCATATGAAACCATTTTAACAATTGTTAAGCATTCAGTTCGCTGAAACTTCAGAGAAATCTTTATATATTATGTTCTTTATATTATTTCTAAAAAGAAGCATTAACAACTGTATATGAATAAGATAGTAACAATGAGAAGTCTTTGACGTTAGATTCAGAAGCATCTGACCCACCTTAGATTTCAAGGTGGTGGGTTACTCTGTACCGTTAATGAAATGACTAAATAAATAAATAATAACTCCCCCTCATGGATGATGCCATCTCTCCCTCCATTTATCCCTCCTATCAACTATGATCCTCATCTCCCCCTCCCTCGCTCTGTCCTTTTCCCAGGCTCCCTCTCCCTCACTTCCATCCTGTTTCTTCCCTGCCTACCCTCTCTTTGACACCATTCTCTCCCCCTGAGTCCTTTTGTTTTCCCCTCCACTGTCTTCCCCACTCCTTTCTCGTCTCCACCCCCTGCTCCCCCCTTTTTCTGAGCCCTCTCCATCCATTGGCTCCCCCTTTTTTTGCTTTTCCTCTCCTCCCCCCTTTTTTCCTCATCATCTGTCCAGGTTATCCCCCCCCCCACCCCATGCTCATATGCCTTCGTACTCCATAGTGCAGTGTTTTCTGTGAGTGTTCAGTGTTGTGCATCCCCTTTTTAAAGTGTTGCAAACAGAAACCAGACTATCGCCGTGTTTTTTTAACTGTACCTGTCTATTTTTTAATCAGCATCACTGACCCTTTGTTTTTTATGTTTTCTTCGCAACTTTTCGCCATGTACCAGTTTTAAATAGTCACTGTTTTATCACATGTTTTTATTGTTATATCTCCTCATTATATTTTTAACTTTGCTGTAGGCTGCAGAACAGCATATTACGCTGCTGCCAGCCCCCCCCCCCCCGCCCCTCAGGGGGGAATCGAAATCCAATAACGGAAAAAAGTCTAGTTTTGCAAAGAAGTATCTGATAACTTGAAAGTTATTGGGGTAATAAAGACTAACATAGTGAGAAGAGTGCAAATTGAAGTATTTCACAAACAGATACGTAAAAGAAGTCTCAAAAAATTCATCTCTTCTTAGCCTACGTCATTTGTCCATAAAAAGCTACATTGGTGTGATATTTAACTATCAAAAAGGCTTCCTTCGAATCAAATGTCAAACGCAGGACATTTCGTGAACGTAAGATGCTAGGAAGTCAAATAAGGTGACGGTAAGGTCAAGATTTCTGAATAAAACTTGAAAAATAAAGTAGTCAAATGTTTTGTGATATGATTTGTCTAAAAGAAGTAAAATAGTTAGAGAAACATTTGATGTGCCTTTGACTAATGCTCTAAATTGTGTGCCCCAAATGAGGTACGATAGATTAGAGAAATATTTGATGTGCCTTTCAATGATGCTCGAAATCTTGTACAGCAAATGAGGCACATCAAATATTTCTCTAATTTATTTCATTTCTTGTTTTTAGACAAATTATTTCACAAAACTTCCAAAAATTTTGTAAGCCTTAGTTGTGCAGATTATTTAGATTAATTGAAACATATGGCAGTGACATTGATTACTGATGAATTACTTTCCCACCAATCATATATCAGTTAAATTTCATGGTTGTTCAATGTTTTTCATTAGGAATTTAATGTGTGTGATATACTGGAGTACGTGTATACACTTAAACATCAAGTTCTTTGACAAGGCCTGGAAAAATATACTTTGAGATGCAGTGTAATGAGTATAGATAAAACTTACTACACAAAACAGATGACAGAAGTACAGTTGGCTCGGTTTAAATGTGAAAAGTATTTGGGACCAAACACAGAACATACGACGTGTAAGGTAACCAACCTAAGTTGATACCGCTATGCTACGGACATCTCGTACCTGAAGTCACTAATCTTTCCGTATTTACTTTAGTCAGTCATTCTTCCATACTTATTTTCTGTGGAAAGTTCGTGGTCACATAATAAACACTCATATTCAATTCACTGATAATATAGTCGAACATATCTCTGGTTGTCCAGGTATATTCGAAGAATTTGTCTGGTGGCCTTTGTAGTTCATATAAACTGTGAAATTCTCCGTGAAGATTACTCTCCTTATAAATTCCATACATAGCGTTCTTTCATCGCCTTGTTTTCCTTACTAAGGATAATTTTAATGCGTTACTCTCAAACTGCAATATTCTATGGTTTATGGACGTCATTTTGTAGAAGAAGCTGCTCGGTTCTAGTAGCCATCTTACAACAGGAAGTCGTCGCTAGCACACAGGACAGCAGAGCATATTGTTGATGCTGCCACTTGTAGCTGGATTGTCGCATGTCCAGATGTCGTTCGCTGTCGGTCACTTCTGTTGCTTACATAGGACATGGCCTTATAGTTCGTTGTTTTGGAGCCTGAAAAAATAATTGCTAGGATTTTGTTTCAGCAGTAAATCAGTGGAAGCTTCATCTTTTTCATTTTTTTGAATTGTTTCATCCATATTTTCATCTCTGCACTCGGTATCGAGAGTAAGTTTGTAGATGAAACATGCTTGAGTACAACCTATACCAGATCCCATCATCAGCTTTTGTGTGCCAGCATATGGTGCATGGTAAAGTTAAACAACGTACTGGGGATCGACTGGTGGATGCTTGAGTAAATGAACATTTTCCTTTGGGACCACTGTGTCATTATCTCCTCCTCACCACCTACAAGTATTGTGCGAGATTAAATGAATGGATGTCTGTCTGTTTGAATTGCGCTTAAGTGATCACTTTTATCATAAATATTGTTTTGTGCGCTGAAAATTAACTGAGAGAACATAAGCTTGTAACATTTCAAGTTTAGTTTTTCTTTGAAATAATGAAACAGATCAAATTAAATTAAGCTAGTTTAGTTGCTGATTAACCCGAATCTTTTCTTTCCCCAACATGTCATTCCTGCAAGCAACTTCTAGGCATTATTTGTTGCAACAAAAGTGTAGTAGTAATGACACAAAGGGCTGATAACCTACGTCTAGAAGACTCATATAGCCTTACACATTTATGAAACCACTTTCAACAACCCTTACATACCTCTAACTACTTATGGAGATTCAGATCCACGTCATCTGCTGTGTAGTTAAATAATTTACAACCATCATTTCGCATTTTTTACCTGACCAACCCTTTGCTCTAAGAGCTAAAATCTCTGCAGGATATGTCTGGAAAGTGAATCTGGGATTTGCAGATACAAAGAGAACGACCTTAGATGGCCCCGGCCACAAATATAGAAAATAACATAGGTTCAAGTGTGCAGTTTACTCTCAGGGCAGGTACAGCAACCTTTCATATGGCGACCCTGTACCAGAGTCATATTGCAACCTTTCAGTAGTAGCAGCAGATTCATAATATAGATTCAAGTAGGTTCCTATCTAAATGTAGTAGTAGTTTCATATCACAGATTCTCAACTAGCTGTACTGCAACGACCACCCACTTTTTGATAGATGATGGTATTATTCTTTATCTTATACTGATTTTCAGTGTGATGGAAATTTGATATCAATATCGTGATTGGCATCATTATGTATGGGGTACTACAACACATTAGCCAGACAGTATACTATGGCACTGCACTTGAATGTGATACCCAGATGGGATAGTACAGCACATTAACTGGACGGTATAGTATAGCACTGTACCTAAACGCGATAATGGGGTAGGGTCGCACTCATGAGGGGCAGTCTACCTTTTTGTGAATGTGCCTCGCCCGTTTAAAGAATATTCCTCAGACACATGTCATTCAATTCCATGTATGCAAAAAACGTAGGGCAAAGTCATGGCATTGCCGCTTATCATGGTTATATTTGTTGCACATTCTAAATCTTGTAGGGACACCAGTGTAAAACTGGCCACAAAATCTTTTGAACTTTTGAGCAGGAGAGAGACAATTCCCATGATACTGCTTGAACACTGGCTACAGAATATGAGGAATGTGCTGCACAGTCAACTATAGTACAGTAAATTCATCAACTGCCATGGGAATGGGTCACCTCCTTCTCACCACTGCATTACTTAATTCACACGGTTGCACTCCCGATTGCAAAAAAAAAACAAGTTTCTGATAGTTGTAACTGAATATCCACTCTCACATTAGGGAAGTCAAACCAGTTCTCTCTGTCCAGTGCCTGCATGACATTTTTCTTTCATTTTCCAGCAGCTCCCAAGAGCACATATCCCATCACCACATCGACTGACGTCATCAAACTTTAGCCCATGGAATCTCAAGTAGCTCTCCACCACATAACACACTTATTACAACACTTTGACACGTCGTGTGCAGTTGAATGGAATTAAAATGAACTGAAAACGTAAATGTAAATAGAATTGTACCACAATTCCTACACTAAAAGTCTACAATTAATTTACACATATTACATGAAACATTATTTGATATCATTCTCAGACTTCTTGCTATGTCAATTCAGTGTAAAACCTCAAGCTTTCGATGATTTCCAAAATCGTCTTCGTCTGGAGGAACTGACTGTCAAACGTGCTGCTGCAGTGGCCTTATATACTCCAAAGACGTCTTCTGATTTGTCGGTAGTTACGTCATGCTGTTGCAGATGGTGTCGACGTCTGCAGTGGTGGTGCCACTGTTCCCGCCATTCCGTATACATTGCGACGATTATCTCTGGCTCTTTTCTGCATTGAGAGCTCGCTTCCATGCACCGCTAACATTAGAAGGTTTTCTGACACATTGTTATTTCTACAGCCTCTTTAATTACAGAGTCCAAGTATGTAGGAGCCTAGTACAAAAATTTTGTTTCGCCAAACAGTATTTTATGTTTGTTTGTGAGGCTGTGCTCAGAAACTGCAGATTTCTCCAGTTCTCGATTTTTATATGCTGTTGACATTCTGCACAACGGTCGGAAACGGTGCAAATGAACTGACCGACTTGGGATGTTGTAGCATCTGCTTTATCTTCTTAGGAGGTCGGAAAATAGATCTGATACCTCGTCTTTCCAGGACTCTGCATATTTTGCTGAATGTAGCGATGCAGAAGGGAAGGAATGCAATCGGTGGCTCATCACGTCAATGTTCAACATTTTCAAGTTTCCTTTTCTTGGAGAACGCTGACTTGATATCATGTGACACATAGCCGTTCCTTCGAAACATATACTTCAGATGATTAATTTCAGAATCCAGTGTTTCTCTTCAGAAATGGTTTTTGCTCTGTGTGCCACTGTATTTAAATCTGTTCTTTTCTGTACTGGATGGTGAAAACTCTGGGCGCTAAGATATGAATAAGTGTGTGTCACCCTGCTGTACACTGCACAGCTGAGACTTCCATCTGACTTTCGTTGTACCAGGATATCTAAACTACGCCATGTCGCCAGACCATAAACGTGTCAACATAACGATAAAATGAAGATGGATGAAGGGAAGCTTAATTTAATGCACGTTCTCAAAATGTTCCATAAAAAAATGGCCATTACTGGAGACAACGGAGAACCCATAGCCATTCCATCCGTCATTTTATAAAATTTAATGCCATCCAAGAAGCAGGTGGTCGTCATAACATGTCAGAACAACTGTATCGTTTCAGGAGAAAACACGTTGTCGGCGCGAAACATTCACAGTTGCGGAGTAATTTGGCATTTCTGAAAACACTTTCGGGATAAGAAGATCGTGCCCAAGTTTGCTGTGGTAAAACATCACCTAAGATCGGCAGGAGTTTACGGAAGACCAGCACGGCTATCGTCAAAGAAAAGATACGACATATAAGGTACGAACTGGATACTAATGCACCCAATTTATATAATTTCCATCTCTTTTTATCTGCTGTCCTCTCATCTTTCGACTGGGAGTGGGTTGATTTGTCGATGGCAGTTCATCAAAGAGTTCACAATAGCAATACAACGGTGAAACAGACTAATAAATTTGACCGACTTGCAACCACGCAAATGTAAGTGTCATCTCATGGAACAGCACGGGCTATCATCAACTTGTCAGACAAGAAACTGGACGGAGGAGCCATCTCTGCCCTTAATAATGGATTGAATTTCGCTCCTACGCAACGTATTGTACCTATCGTGGAGTTCATTAGTGGAGTGGAACAGGCAGTGCGGCATCTCTTGAAAGACGACGCCGACGACGTAATACCTGTAACCAGTCGCATTTTAGCCTCATCCAAGCCGCCCAAATTTAACACCAGCAAAGCAGAGAGGAAGAGGCTCAATGTGCTGTGATAAGATGAATATTTTGTGATACTTCCTGCTGACAATGGAAATGTCATAGTTGATCTTAATAGCACTGAATATCACAGCAAAGTGGCATCGTTGTTGGAAGATAGCAACTACAAATGCCTAAAACGGAACCCAATTCTGTGGTACAGCAGAGAAACGGTGGAGCTCCTGAAGAATTCTGGTCTACCAAAGGATGTCACCAAAAATCTTATAGCACGAGCTCCTAGACTTCCTACGCTGTACATATTACCTAAAGTCCGCAAACAATGTGTTTCATTGAGGCCAGTTGTTAGTGTCATTGGTTCTCCTACCTACAGGCTGGCCAAGTATATAACTAAGTTGATAGCTGGCCACTGTGAACATCTCATCAAAAGCTCTCAGGTGTTCATTGAGAAAATTAAACAGATCAGAGTTGGCCCAACCGATATTTAGTCAGCCTGGGTGTGGTCTCACTATTTACAAAAGTTTCTGTGGAAGACACATTGAAAATGTTGACAGAACATTTCCTCCTGATACGATAAAGTTATTCCGACATGTTATGACGATCATCTACTTCTTGTAAGTCGATAAATTTTATGAAATGACGGATGGAATGGCTATGGGTTCTCCGTTGTCTCCAGCAATAATCAAATTTTTTGTGGAACATTTTGAGGGATGTGCATTAAATTCGGCTTCCCTTCGTCAATCTTCATTTTATCGTTATGTTGACGACACGTTTGTGGTCTGGCCACACGGCGTAGTAGCTCTTGAGCACTTCCAGGAACATATGAACAGCTAGAACCCAAACGTCCAGTTCACGACCGAGACAGAGGAAGAGGAAAGATTGCCGTTTTTACATGTCCTGGTACAACGAAAATTGGATGGACGTCTAGACCACTCAGTGGACCGCAATCCGACACACCCTGATTTATATCTCAGCGCCCAGAGTTTTCCACATCCAGTGCAGAAGAGAGCAATTTTAAATGCACTGGTACACTGAGCAAGAACCATTTCAGATGAGGACCACTTGGAGTCCAAAATTAATCATCTGATATACATATGTGTTCCAAATGAACTGTTATGGGCCACGTGATAACAAGTCAGCATTCCCTAAGAAAAGAAAACGTGAACATTCACTTGGTGAGCCACCGATTGATTACATTCCTTCCCTTCTGCATCACTACATCAAGCAAAATATCCAGGTGTGGAGGAGTCGACTGTTAATATTTGTAAATTATATCTCTGAAATTTGTTTGCATTCTTATTACTTATCATCTCTGATCTTGTTCACATCTACAATGTTTTGAGTGTTCATTAAACGTATAAATACATCATTTCTTTTCTTTTATGGTCCTTCTAACATAAACCATAAACCATTCAGGTTCCTGGAAAGACGAGGTATCAGATACATTTTCCGATCTGCTAAGTAGGTAAAGCAGATTCTACTCCCTGTTACGGACAGTGGCCTCAGGATTCCTGGGATTTACAACATACCATGTGAGTGCAGAAGAAATTACATCGATCAGTCCACCCACACCATTTCCGATCGGCGTACAGAACATCAACAGCATATTAAAAATCGACAGCTGGAGAAATCTTCAATGAACATACTATATTGTATGATGAAACAAATGTTTTGTTCCAGGCTCCTGCATACTGGGACTCTGCAACTAAAGGGGCTGTAGAAATAATGTGTCAGAAACCTTCAGTCGTGACGGTGTATATAACTTTAGAGGTGGATGGAAACGAGCTCTCGACGTAGAGAAGAGCCGGAGTTATTCCTCACAGTGTTTGCGCTCCGGCGGAAGTAGTGGCACCACCAGCGCAGATGTTGACGTCATCTGCAGCAGCATGACATAGCTACCGTGTTTGGACTACATAAGGATAACACACCAGCAATTTTTACAGTCAGTTGCTCCTGATGTGGACGATGGAGGAAATCGTTGAAATCTCTAGGTTTTACCCTGAACTGACGTGACAAGAATTCCGAGAATGTTTTATACAACAGTGCCGTCGTGAAAGACTTGGATCTCATTATTTGATACCATGTTTACTAACACTTATTACTATTCCTTTAAATGTAGATGTATGATTTACATAGATAATGATGTGAACTTATCACACTTGCAGTCAAACACTGTCAACATAGTTAATATGTTAAATTAATTTGATATACTAATAACAACGCACCGCTTCACGTATAAGTGCATCACAGCATATTTTATAAAAAAAATTTATTTCTCTTGTTATTCATGATAATGGCTACTATGCAATAGCGTTATCTGATGTTATGTCTACATTGTAAGTCAGCCTTCTTTCTTCTTTATACTGTGTAAAAATTTATGGTGTAGAGTCTAGCTATGCTTGAAATTACGATTGGTGCTTGTGTACATAGTATAGTCTTTCTTGGACTCTCATATAACCCTTAAGCTTACTGCATCATTATTCCTTGTCTCATTCTAAGTTATTAGAGTGTCTGTTCTGTTCAGTGTTTTGATATTTCCAAACAACACTTAGCTTCAGACATCTGCAGCTGGTAGCGGCCCTCTCAGCTTTTCCCCGAAAGTGTCTACCACGTAAGGCCAAATGCTCACACCTGCTAGTCTTTCCTTTGACTATAAGCCCTCATCATGCCTACCTTGGTGGAACCCATTACCGTTTACACGGCCTTTGTTTGTACATACAACCCAATGAACAATTTTCTGTAGCAGTTCTGAGCTGGATGAGTTTCACAAATGGAAAACATCCCTGGCGGTTTTCAACAACTTAAACGAATAGTTATGCTCCTTCACTGCTCCAGCCTTACCACAACACTCGTTATGGGTCGTCTGTTAATTGCTCAAACCTCTCTACATTATTACAGCAGTGGAATCTTACCTGATTTCCCAATTTTAACTTATACTAACGTAGTTCCAAATAACTCTCAACGGTGTCCGAGGCTTCCTCTCCGGCCTGGCCACGTTACAGGGTGTACCGAACCAAAAACACAAAGCTACTTCGCGGTCAGGCGCACTGAACGGAGGACGGAACATCTCTGTACGTTTCTAGTGGTAACAGACCACAGACAGAGCACCTAGAGCCGAACATGGATGGGGAAGGCTGTAGGTATAAATATTGGACCCATTCGACACGACTAGCAGTCTCAGGTAGCTCCTGATGAAGACAATGAGTCATGTTGTTGAAATATTGTGCATGAACGATACTGGTAGGTATCTGGCAGAACACCCATCTCCTCAAGATGTCAACAAATGGTTCAAATGGCTCTGAGCACTATGCGACTTAACTTCTGAGGTCATCAGTCGCCTAGAACTTAGAACTAATTAAACCTAACTAACCTAAGGACATCACACACATCCATGCCCGAGGCAGGATTCAAACCTGCGACCGTAGCGGTCGCTCGGTTCCAGACTGTAGCGCCCAGAACCGCGCGGCCACTCCGGCCGGCAAGATGTCAACAGATCGCCGACAAAGCATGAGGAATTACATTCACACACCTGCTGATGGTGTGTGTGTGTGTGTGTGAAACTGTATTGACATCTGAGCATGCCTTGCGCGGTGCTATACTTTATTTTCTCAGACTGTGTCTATACAGGCATTTAGTGTAAGAGAATGAAGACCACATAAATTTTATGTCTTTGGTTGCATACGATTCTGACAGCTTGTTTTGAGTTTTAAATACAGTTCAACTACATGGTGCATTCCCGCAGAATATTATTCCATATCTCACTGCCGACTACGAATGTGCATGATATGCCTGTACTACTGTTTCTCTTTTACATCTTGTATTCTATATCTGTATCATACAACAGACTGATCATACACGGAGGTGACAAAAGTCATGAGATACATCTTAATATTGTGTCCCGATCTTCTTTTGCCTGGTGTAGGGCTGTAACTTGGCATGGACGGATTCTACTAGTTATTGGAAGCCCACTGCAGAAGTACTGAGCCATGTTTCCTCTATAACGGTTTATAATTGCGAAAGTGTTGCTAGTGCAGGATTTTGTGCAAGAACTGACGTCTCAGTTATGTCCCATGCGAGGTGATCTGGTTGGCCAAATCATTCTGTTGAATTGTTCAGAATGTTCTTCAAATCAATTTCGAACAATTGTGGCCTAGTGACATGTGCATTGTCAGTCATAAAAATTCCATTGTTGTTGTCTGAACATGAAGTCCATGAATGGTTTCAGATGGTCTCCAAGTACCCAAACATAACCAGACGACTCAGTCCATTCCATGTAAACACAGCACACATCATTATGGAGCAACCACCAGCTTGCACAGTGCTTGTTGAAAGCTTGAGTCCATGGCTCCATGAGGTCTGCATCACACTTGAACCCTACCATGAGCTCTTATCAACTGAAATCGGGACTCATCTGACGCGACCACTGTTTTCCAGTTGTATAGGATCCAACCAATATGGTCAGGAGCACAGGAGAGGCTCTGCAAGTGATGTCACGCTGTTAGCAAAAGTAGTTGCGTTAGTCATCTGCTGTAACGGCCCATTGACGCCAGATTTCGCCACACTGTCCTAACTAATACGTTCGTCGTACGTCCCACAGTGATTTCTGCGGTTATTTCATACAGTGTTGCTTGTCTGTCAGCACTGATCACTCTATGCAATCGCCATTGCTCTTGGTCTGTAAGTGAAGGCCATCAGCAACTGTGTTGTCCATGGTGAGAGGTAATGTCAGAAATTCGGTATTCTCAGCACACTCTATGCACTATCTACCTCAGAATATTAAATTTTTAACGATTTCCGAAATAAAATGTCAAATGCATCTAGTTCCAACTGTCACTCCACGTTCGAAGTCTGTTAATTTCCATTGTGTGGCCATAATCATGTTAGACACTTTTTCATGTGAATCACCTATGTACAAATGACAGCTCCGCCAATGCACTGCCCTTTTATCCTCCTGAAACCCAGACACATTTTTGTAGAAATTATAAACGAAATTGTTAATTTTGTGTTTCTTTGGGCCTAAAACTACTTTAGTAAATTCTTAAACAAATCTCTTACGAACAATTTTCAAGAAATTGTGTGTACAGGATACTGTACTTTTGGGTTCTGTCCTATGAAAGGTATATATAAATTCACTAATGATATCGAAAGTAAACAAATGTAATATTATTCAAACATATTTATTGAAAGTAATCAAATGGATTAAAATATATGTTAAAAACACACTTTGGTGAAATTTAAAAAAGTAACATACATAGTAAATAAAACATATAACACAGTCATGGGAGATTATTTTTCATGAAACATTTTAAAACAGTTTCTTTTCTCTGTAAGGCATAGGAAAATGTTACAAGTTGTACATTGTGTTCTTGTTCTTTCTCTGCTTCTACATTTTTGCCAGTCTTTAACATCATAAATTGCTGGCATGTGTGCAGATTTTGATTTTCTCACATTTTAATGAGGAAGTGGAACACGCACTTTTCTTCATTTTTTACTTGACTGTTCTTCTTCATCTTGTTCACTGTCTTCTGCATTGCTTGTTACTTCCTCGATATCAATGTACAGAAGTGCTTCTCTGAGCATAAGTTTGCACTTTCTATGTTGAGGAATATTTTTTCAAGGTACCCTCTCTTGAATTTTGTCCGTTCTGAACTGTATCCCAGAATTAATTACTGACATGTCAATCAAATGAAATATAGTTATAATAGTCCATTTCTTGGTTCTGGCTCTCATGGAACAATATGAGAGCATTCTGTCAACGAGGTCCACTCTCCCCATTTTGTATGCTTGGTTGGCTACTGGTCTGGTGACTTCAATCTGAGTCTTGTCCTTTTTGCTGTACCGTAAGCACTTGTCTGTTGGGTCCACACTATCAGCAGAAGACATCACCATTACACTGTTTCTGTCCATCCATCTAACTAAACATGAATTTCCATCATAATGGACAAGCATATCTGATGACCCTCCGCCTTCCATAGTAAGCTCCTTGTCAGTTTTCAGTCTTGCCTCCTTGGATATCCTGTTTTTCTGGATAGTGTCAGTTGAAGTGAAACCTCTTTTCAGTAGCTCACATACCAGCTTCAGACTGGTAAAAATCTGTCATGATAGATTGAATGTCCAGGTAAGACTTTTGGTCAACTGGATTACAGTCAATTCACCTAAGCCAAATCCTTGGTTAGTATAATCAGGGTATGTGGTCTTACGCTGATAAAACATAAAGTCTATCACAAGTCCATTGTTATTTGCAAGAACGAACACTTTCAGACCAAAAGGATTTGGCTTGTTTGGGCAGTACTGCTTCAGACTACTTGCACCGGAAAATGGTACCATCAGCTCATCTACTGCCACATCTGCCTCTTTTCCTTGCTTCAGACACACTTCTCTAATTTTTGTGATCAATGGGTGTAATTTCCAAAGCCTGTCCCTTTTTCTTTCTTCTTCTTTGACATCATAATCAAACACTACATTCAAACTGGTCCTAATTATAAATAATCCGTTCCTAGTCATGTTATCACTTATCACAGATGTTCTCGATTTGTTATCCCAATACATATGGATAATAGGATATTGTAAGCAGCTCATGATCAGACATATGCCAATAAACATCTCCAATTCAGTTAAATCTAAAACTAAAGGCCTTCCATTCACTTCAGTGTAAGTTTGACAGGTTTTCTAAACTATTAGTTGCAATATGTCATTGTTCAGGTCCTGTCTAAAATAGTCAATGTATCTGTAGTTGCTAGTATCTGTTGGAGGCAGTGTTGGTTGGTAAATTGTTACTGAAGCTGGGTTGAAAGATCTTCTTCGCCAGTGGCACCTCAGTGCAATCAGAAGAGAAACCTAGAATTTGAAATATATAATTTAATTTATTTGAATACATGTTGATTCTTTGTTATCTGTTCATACATTAGCACTTATTAAAGAAAGGGTAAATCCTTGCAAATCTTTGCAAAATTTTGGGGCAGTAAAATTATTGTTTAATTGCCATTCTACAAATATGTTAACTCAAATTCCTCCTCTGATTCTTCACTGTCAGATTCGTTTTCATTTATATTCTGTAGCAGTGGTGGAGTCACTGTTGCACTGGTGTTACCATTTTATGACACATTATCATCGTCAGAAATTCCTCCAGGTATGGTAAAATTTCATAATCTGAAATAAAAGTAATTACCACTATCATATTTACATATTTTAATTTAATGTTCACTATTATAATTATTAACAATATTAATAACATATTATTAATGAATATACTGTTTCATAAATTAAACAATCAGTTTTTGCATATGAAACATTAATGTAAAATTTTACTAATGAGATAAGTACAGGATACTGAATCTCTCGATTGTGAAGGTCAAAACCTCAAGTAAAACTGAACACAAAATTATTTCTTTCTTCTTAAAATAATTCTCAGACATTTATAAATAAATCTTGCTTTGTTATATGTGCTAAAATTAAAGTGATAACTTGTAATTCACACTTACCTCGAAGGATGTTTCTTTCACAGCGGGAGCTGGTTGCTGCCATTTTCTAAAATGATGGTTTAGAGAGACACTGTGAACAGAAGATCAGGTTCAAGTACACAAAATGCTTCCTAGATGTCAGCTGCAAGTGTCGTGCAAGGAGAGAAAGACTATTTCATGCTGCCATCTGGCGGAGAATTTTTTAAACTTGAAGTACAGTATACTGTTCCAGGGTCCCAGGAGGTTATACCATGTGTACACGGTACTACCGCCATCTGTATATGTGCTTATCGCTATCCCACGAGTTTTGTCACTTCAGTGTAATTTAGCTGTAAGAATTTGAATACTTGTGCTTCATTTTAGATCTCTCTGCAGATGTTATCCTAGGAATTCCACATCATCAATAAATTTTAAACTTTTGTTATTAATTTGAAATGTGTGGCCATTTTGTTGCTTTTCATGGGATGTACGAAAGTTTATGGCAGCAGTTTTTTCAGTGATTCTCAGTAGTTTACACAGTGTTTTAGCTCCATCAGTGATATGTCTGCTGGCGACTGAAGGTGTTTTCGGTCCACCCCTGCAAGCAAAACGCAGGTGTCATGAACAAATACAGATTTCTGTTTTCAATGAATAGTTTTAGTCAGATCATTGATATGCAAGGGAAACAATATTGTCATAATACTGACCCTTGTGGCACACCATATTTGAGTGACCTTTTTCTGATGAGTATGTTGTATTATGATGACAAAATCTATGTCATTGTGAGATGAAGGCTGCTACTGTTAGTGTTGAACTTGCACTCGCACTGTTTATCAACTATATTTTATATTAATTGTGTTAATGCTGACTTCTCCTTTACTATACATTCGAACACTCACACAGTTCAACGCAATTAATGTGATGCCACAACTTCCAAATACAGACGTAAACAATCTGATGGATGAAAATTCTTCGGAAGGCATCAATACAGACTGGCAAGAAGTGAAAAGCAAGCGAAGAGGCAGAAGAAATTCGACTGTAGCGAAACAGGAAAATGAACTGGGCAAAACCACTGAAGACACAGAAAAAGAAAAAAAAACGTCTTACAAGACTGTGCTACAAAATTGAAAATCTGGTGAACAGTGTTTAGGCCCACTATACAAACGTTTGTGAATGCTAGTACTAAAAACAAAAATAAAGCCATAATAGGTATTGGCGATGAAAAAAGAATGCTGTATGGTGACAAAAAAGCCTGGTTCCACCTAAGCAAACTAATGAGGAGGCACCACAGCTGAAACTGTAACTAACTTCTTACAGAACACTTTCCCAAGTCACATCAATTTTACAATTGAAAAATTGGAAACAAAGGGAATAAATAATAGATTCAAAATTGGTGTTGATTTCGACGTAAAAGATAAAATAATGGACAACAGTATATGGCCAAAGAACATTCTGATAAAACGTTTTTTATTCCGGCAGGTGCCCAGTGCACCAGTGCTATAAACTCCCAAGACCAAGAACATTCCAGTGAAAAAGGAAATGATATCATTGAAGAAAATGCTGTCTTTGTTATAGCGAGTGTAAATGTTCAGTGCCTCAGAACGGAACTTGATACATTATCACTGTCTGTTGACGAAGTGAGACCTGATGTTATTGTGTATATGTGAACACTGGCTAGCCCAACCAGAAACAGAATACCACAGAAACATTGAATATTTATAAATGGTGAATGCATGGTGTAGAAAAACTACTATCCATGGTGGTGTAGCTGTGTATGTAAATAGTAAACTCAGTGCGAATAAAATTGACTTAAGTAAGTTTTGTGTAGATCTAGACCTAGAATTAGCTGCTTTGTGACTGTCAGATGCCAACTTAACTGTTGTTTCTGTGTACCATTCACCAGATGGAAATTTTGAAAATTTCCTCATCCAGTTGGAAAGCTGCCTGTGTTACCTAGTGCAGTTAAGGAAAAAAATTGCTTTATGTAGAGACTTCAACATTCATATTAGAGAAGGTAATGAATAAGAAAGAGCTTTCATGAACTTAGTAAGCAGCTATGGGCTATTTGTAGGAAACTCTCTACAAACAAGAGGAGCTATTTGTCTTGACACAATTGTGACAAAGCTAAATAGTTGGGACTACAAAGTAAGTGTGGTGGACCCTATACTAGCAGATCACCATGCACTAATCATGAAGTTAAGGACAAATACAGTAAGTACACAACAAATTCCCAGCTGACATTCAAATTATGTGTTCAGAAATAGTGTTATTACAAAGAAAAGCTTACATGATTTCAAAACTACAGTGTCTTCTATAGATTGGCACCAAATAATTGATGAACTGCCACCAAATTCGGCATTCAATCACATGTTCCAGACCCTTAAAGTGAAATTTGAGGAACATTTTCCTTTAAAACCCAAGAGATATTCAAGTGCTAAATCAAAATGTAGGCAAAAAACTATCAAAGTAAAGAGGTGGTATACTCCTAGAGTAGCTAAAATAAAATGTATTGTCCAAATACTAAATGACAAGGTCAAAGCTGCTAAAAGATAGAGATATTAAGGATAGACTGTACTCTAGTTATTTACAGACCAAAAGGAAATACGGAAAGGAAATAGGAAAAGCAAGGTAGGAAAGCAATGCCAGATTTATTGAAGAAGCTCACAGTCCTTGTAAAGCAGCATGGGATCTGGTTAATGAGCACAGGAAAAAGCCCACCTCTTGCTCTAATTCTTGCAGTCAAGATGAGTTTAATGACTATTTTATAAAAATAGTGGAAAACACAGTAGATGTAATTCCTAACTTTGGAATAGATCCTGCAGTTGCTGTGAAATTTGAAAATAAATGCAGCATGGTAATGTGGTAGAGAGTGTATCCAAAAGAAATAATAATTCCTGTAAAAAGCTACAAATCTTCAGGGAGTCCTGATATTTATGGCATGTCCTGTACTATGTTAAAAACTATAATCAGTGAAATTGCACAGACATTAACAGTAGTAATAAATAAAAGCTTGCATGCAGGGGAATTTCCAGACTTCCTGAAAGTAGCACGCACAGTGCCTGTTTACAAAAAAGACAGTCGACATGAAGTGTCAAGCTACAGGCCCATATCTATAATACCAGTACTACCGAAGATGATGGAGTCGATAATGAAAGAACAACTATTACATTACACTACTGGTCATTAAAATTGCTACACCACGAAGATGACGTGCTACAGACACGAAATTTAACCGACAGGAAGAAGATGCTGTGATATTGAAATGATTAGCTTTTCAGAGCATTCGCACAAGGTTGGCGCCTGTGGCGACACCTACAGCGTGCTGACATGAGGAAAGTTCCCAACAGATTTCTCATACATAAACAGCAGTTGACCGTCGTTGCCTGGTGAAACGTTGTTGTGATGCCTTGTATAAGGAGGAGAAATGCTTACCATCACGTTTCCGACTTTGATAAAGGTCGGATTGTAGCCTATCGCGATTGCGGTTTATCGTATCGCGACATTAGTGCTCGCGTTGGTCGAGATCCCATGACTTTTAGCAGAATATGGAATCTATGGATTCAGGAGGGTAATACGGAGCCCCGTGCTGGATCCCAATGGCCTCGTATCACTAGCAGTAACTGGCTGTAACGGATCGTGCAGCCACATTTCGATCCCTGAGTCAACAGATGGGGGCGTTTGCAAGACAACAACCATCTGCACAAACAGTTCGACGACGTTTGCAGCAGCATGGACTATCAGCTCAGAGACCATGGCTGTGGTTACCCTTGACGCTGCATCACAGACAGGAGCGCCTGCAATGGTGTACTCTGTTGTGGATTGGCAGGAGAGCCAACCCTTATAGAGGAAGCCGAAAGGCACGCGTTTTAAGCTCACGCAGGCTGGCGTGAGGTCTGGAACAGGACAAGGAAATTAGAACTTACAAAAACGGACGCAGATGGTGGAATACTTAACTTTAATCCATTAATGTTGAACGTAGCTCTTGTCTGTACATTCTTTACATTATCAATAGCAACTGATAATGGCGCCTTGCTAGGTCGTAGCAAATGACGTAGCTGAAGGCTATGCTAACTATCGTCTCGGCAAATGAGAACGTATTTTGTCAGTGAACCATAGCTAGCAAAGTCGGTTGTACAACTGGGGCGAGTGCTAGGAAGTCTCTCTAGACCTGCCGTGTGGCGGCGCTCGGTCTGCAATCACTGATAGTGGCGACACGCGGGTCCGACGTATACTAACGGACCGCGGCCGATTTAAAGGCTACCACCTAGCAAGTGTGGCAAAACGTCATTTTCTCAGATGAATCCAGGTTCTGTTGACAGCATCATGATGGTCACATCCATGTCTGGCGACATCACAGTGAACGCACATTGGAAGCGTGTATTCGTCATTGCCATACTGGCGTATCACCCGGCGTGATGGCATGGGGTGCCATTGGTTACATGTCTCGGTCACCTCTTGTTTGCATTGACGGCACTTTGAACAATGGACGTTACATTTTAGATGTGTTACAACCCGTGACTCTACCCTTCATTCGATCCCTGCGAAACCCTACATTTCAGCAGGATAATGCACGACAGCATATCAAGGCCATTATTACGGCCAGAGGTGGTTGATCTGGGTACTGATTTCTCAGGATCAATGCACCCAAATTGCGTGAAAATGTAATCACATGTCACTTCTAGTGTACTATATTTGCCCAATGAATAGCCGTTTATCATCTGCATTTTTTTCTTGGTGTAGCAATTTTAATGGCCAGTAGTGTACTTTGAAGGAAATAGTCTCTTTTATGATGTGCAACATGCCTTTCGGAAGGGCAGGTCAACAAAAACTGCTGTACTTGACCTGGTTACATACATAAGTCAGGGTTCTGAAGACAAAGCGTCTATAGCACTAGTACTCTGTGACCTTAATAAGGCATTTGACTGCATCCCACATAAGGCCCTGCTCAGAAAGCTAAAAACATATGGTATAGGGCAGGGCTTAACAACTGGCCGGTTTTGAGCGCGAGTACTCGCGTCTGCTCAGGCACGTGCTCGCGAGCAGGTGCAAGGTCGCGGAGAGGGGAGGGAGGGGAAATGCGCGCACACATTTGAATAGGGCCGCAGCTTGCCTATTGAAATAGCGCTGACTGTGTAACGTTTAAAGTACTACGATCAGCTCTAACAGTCACTTCGCTGGTTAAGAATTATGTCACATCACCGTTGTGTAACCCCAACCATGCTTTCGCAGTTGGGAAGAATTGTATTTGTTTACAGAAAAAGATGGTGTTGCAAAATATTAGTATGTCACAAAACGCTGAATTCTTTTACGAAATTTAATTTGCAGCGACATTATACGTCGCACCACGCGAAAGACTACGGAAGTGGAAAATGTGATGGACCAGATCGTGCACAGGAAGCTATTAAACTTAAAAGAAAGCTATACGAAGAAGATCTGGACGACGAAGGAAAAATCAACTGAGGCAGCTCTGAGAATGAGTTACAAAATTGCTTTGCTTTTAGCGAAATCCCTGCACCCCTTATCTGATGGCGATTTAATAAAAGAATGTTTGGTAGTTGCAGCGGAACATTTGTGTCCATCTCAAGTTGAACAGTTTCGGATTGTGCCATTATGTATCATGACCATTATGCGCCGCATACAGGACATGGTAGACGACGTCCAGAGCCAGCTTGCAAATATCTGTATAGATTTTATGGCTTATTCTCTAGCTCTGGACGAAAGTGTTGATATCACTGGAACAGCGCAGCTTGCCATATTTATTAGAGGTGTTAAGAGAGATCTTCAGGTGAGGGAGGAGCTCCTCGATGTAGTAGCCATGAAGAACACTACAACCGGAGGTGATATTTTAAGTAGTATTGAAGAAAGTGTTGAAAATATAGGACTGTCGTGGAATTCTTTAGTTTCAGTGTCTATAGACGGTGCACCAGCGTTGACAGGGAAAAAATCAGGTTTCGTTGCGCTGTTGAAGGAAAAAATGCAAAAAATTACCGTGCCCAATGAAATATGGGTCGTTTACTGTGTGATCCACCAGGAAAACGTATGTGCAAAGAGTATCACTCTAAAAAATGTAATGAATGTTGTTGTTCGTACAACCAATTATATAAGGAAGCATGGGCTACAACACAGGCAATTTAAAAGCTTTCTTGAGGATGTAGAAAGCCAGTGTGGTAGCCTGCCTTATTACAGCGAGGTCCGCTGGCTTAGTCGTGGCGAATTATTAAAT
The DNA here is from genome assembly GCF_023898315.1 of Schistocerca nitens. NCBI lineage: Eukaryota > Metazoa > Arthropoda > Insecta > Orthoptera > Acrididae > Schistocerca > Schistocerca nitens. The sequence continues at coordinate 599,151,105 of NC_064616.1, read as the reverse complement.
CGATTTTTTTGCCTATTAGATGAGATAAATATGTTCATGGAAATAAATAACATGTGTGTTCCTGAATTGAGCCATCTGAATGCTTTGAACATTTCACTACAAGGTAAAGATCTGCTAACTACTCTTTTCATAGATCGAATACGACCTTTTAAAATGAAATTGACACTTTGGGTGAGTCAGCTGGAAACAGGATATCTAGCTCATTTTCCTAAATTATCATCCATGCAAGATGTCCACAAAGACTGTGAACGTTGTTCACATAGTTTAGTTGCCCTTAAGGAAGAATTTGATCAACGCTTTCAAGATCTGACAGCACTAGACAGTGATTTTGATCTGTTCTCCTCTCCATATTCAGCGAATATTGAAGAGATTCGTCCTGAGCTGCAACTAGAAATTATTGACCTGCAGTGTTACAGAGAATACAGAGACAAATTTCAGACAGGAAAAACATTTTGGAATTCTACAGACACTTCCCTCAGGATACATTTCCTCGTTTGCACAAACTGGCGGCTACAATAATATCAATGTTCGGTTCCAGGTATGTTTGTGAACAACTGTTCTCTGCAATGATATGTAGCAAGACGCACCTGAGAAATGCATTGTCTGATCGAAATTTAAACTGCACGCTGCGCCTACGATGCACAAGAACAATTACTCTGAACATAGACGCAATTGTAAAGGGCAAAAAGTACAAGATAACCGAGAATCCTACACTTCAGTTACACCTTTTATTGTGTAATAGTTCACAAACTAATACGAGTGTAGAGGCATACACTAAGCTAATAAAATTATGTGGCACATGTACATTCTCCTTTATTTGTTTCATTTGTCGCAGTAATAATTCGTGAGTGATATCCCTGCAGGTGGCCGCGGATTTTCATTGACTGGAGGCTGCTGTTGTGTGCCCCATGTGACTCTCCCCACTCTCCGCTCTGGTCCGGTAGGGGGGTAGCGTGCTCGCGCTGCTCCGTGCTCGCGCCTTGCTGCTCACAGCTTGCTCCGCGAGCACGTATGTTGTGATGCCCTGGTATAGGGGGATCTGTCCTGCAAGCTCTTGAATCCTACCTGAGAAACAGATGGCAGATTGTCTCCACGCAAGGAGCTGAATCAGGTGAGAAGAAGCTACAGCGTGGTGTGCCACAGGGATCGGCAATAGGGCCCCTGCTGTTCCTTATCTTCGTAAATGACATAGGCTCCAATGGACACACCTTGCAGTTTGTGGATGGTACAACTTTGTTCTCAAAAGTAGAGAATATTGTACAGGCAGTCCAACAAGCAGAAGTCTTGTTCAATGAAGCTAAGGCCTGGTTTATCATGAACAAAATGAAAATTAATGAAAAAAAAACTCAGAGGATGATATGCAACCTCAGCAATACTGGAGCACTGGGTAAGGCAGCAGAGGTTAAACCTCTGGGCTTTCTCTTTGATACCAAATTAACCTGACAACAGCACACCAAACATGTATGTTCCAAACGTTCATGGGTCGTGTACCTCTTGAGGAAACTGAAAAGTATAGTACCAGAACAGTACCTGCTAACTGTGTATTATGAAATGTTCCACAGTCACATCAGTTATGGGCTGTTGTTTTGGGGCCAATCTGCAGGCTGCAAGAATGTGCTTTTACTACAAAAGAAAGCAATGAGGATCATTACTTAAAGTAAGCAAGTAAAAAAAAAAAAAAGAAAAAGAAAGAAAGACCACTGTAAACCAATTTTTTACCGTTGGAGCAGTTTAAAACTGGTATTTTGTGTAAGCTAAAAGAGCAACCCTTCTACAATATTGATGAATTCTTCTCTAGTAATAGCATAGTGTTTACTTGAGCTGCAGCTCAGTTCCGTAACTCCAGCAGCAACAGTTATTTTTAATTTCATTATACACTTGTATCTATTTTATTGGTGTGATATTATTGTAATCTATTTTATAACTTAAATATGTCTTGTGATATTAAATTACTATCATAGAAGAGTTGTATTCATGTATTTTGATAATGTATCTTGACGCTGTCTGTCCAGCTGTGGCTGGTGAATGACACAGAATTGGTAATAAAGGTAATAATAATATCAGCGAGTATTGATGTTAAAGTGCAGGTTACGGCATTAGAGCTGTGACAAGAGTTAAATACAAGACAGATGAAACACAAATGTTACATTCGAAAATAGATATTGCACAAGGATAAATCAGGAGCCACGAGGACATTTACAAAAGACTTGAAGACGAAAATGCTGTCTGCTATAGTAAACTAGCTAACAGCTGGCGTGTACAAATATCCTCTGCAGCCATTCCACTCTTACAAGATGTTAGTATTCGTTGATCTAGGCATGTCTAACAATTAATTTGTAGTTTAACAGCTGCCACATGACACTCCAGGACTATTTCCCACATATAACCCATAATTTATTCAATGTTTGGTCTCACAAATCACAAAGTTTATGTGACTCCCTTTTTTAGTCACGTATTAAGTTTTTTTTAAATTATTGATCCAAAAACTCTTTCGAGGAGATTGTGGCATAGACATACAGCACACACACAAACACACACACACACACACACCATCTGACTGTTTGTCAGCGCTAAAATGAAAACACAAATAAAATTGAATAGAGGACACCAGCAATTGCTCCACGACAACTGCAACAGAATTCTCGTGTTTCGAAATACAGCCCCTAGGGAGCACTGATGGAAGTGGCGTAAAAAAGTACAGCCAAGTTGAATTTTTTGCGGCATGATGAAGTTGCATATCTTAAGTTACTCCACTAAAAACTGAGCGATCGCGCATGAAACTTCATTGCAAATGCAGTGTTCCACTAGCTGTAGCTACACTTTTATTTCCTGTGTGAACCCGGCTGGTAGTAAACTGAGTTACTGGACCAAAATATATACACAAATAAAACTACATGAATTTATACAGATGTGCTGTAATAAGTGTGACATGTGGAATTGGTAACTGTTTTGAAGGGAACGTTGAATGGCAGAAGGAGAGTACGCAGAAAGTATCAGATGGGGGATAGTATTAGAATAGGATACAATTACTAGGAAACGAAGAGGGTAGCAAATGACAGGAATGCATGGACAGCTGCACGTGAAAACCTACCCTAGGGCGGTACACAGATGATGATAATCTCGTAAGAGAAGTCCCTTTTATGGAGATATTAATTCATTGCTGGGCGATAAAGATCTAGTAATGCCTTTTAATTTATGATATGTTGTTCTATATTCCAGAAGAAAACTATTTCTTTTAAAACAGAAAGTTTTTGAGTATTAATGCCGTGTTTCTTGTGTTATTTGGCATGGAGGTAAAATATTTTTTCCAGAATAGGTCGATCTGTCGACTTGAATAATATCTGTGCACACTGCACGGATTGTATGTTTGTGTTTTGAAGTGGTGTAAGGGCTTGTTGACTTGTTGTCTTGCCGAGAAAAACGCCTAGGGAAAGTTGTGTATGATCTACATAAATAAAATAAATTTACAGACATGTTTGGTGTAATAGTTTCTGGAAGACTGGTGAGATATTTCATAATGTATAACCATATCTTAGTCGATAGTGTTCTGAACATATATGAACTTGCACACTGCAAAACTAAATAGAGATACGAACACTCTAGAAGGTGTCTTAATTAAGTTTTTTTCTTTGCTATAGATTCCTAAGTAATATGTTGAAAACAGGAAACAAAAACTGAATACACGACATAGTCATCGGATGTTAATGCTATTGTATTGGGAAACGCCTATCAACGGTTAAACTTCTGTTGTTAATAGCGCATCCACAGTTTATATGTCATGATTAAAAATATAATGCACCTCGACGAAAAAAATCACCCCGGCACAGTTCTAGTTTTTGATATGTTGTGTAAAACGGGGAATGATAAACAATTGGGCATCAGAAACCACTAACACCGGCAGGTGATGATAAATTGATATGTTTGTATTAGAACCCTCATGTATAGGAGCAGGATTCAAATCTGCGTTCTGCAGTCTAATTAATTACTGTTTCCACATCCCTTGAGGCAAATGCCTGGATGATGTCTTCAACAAGAACTTAGCCCATTTTTTTCCACCTGATCTTCCACAATTATGTTCGCAAGGTTTGTTAGAACATCGACGGAAATCTGATTAATGTGGTAGCAGGCTGACCTGGCAATCCCACCTCATCTTATTGCCCTTGCTTCACTGGAGAATCAGTAAAAGACCGAAAAAATTAAAAATTGTGAATGATTTCCTCACTTAGTGAGAGGAACAACATTAATGTTCATCCGAAATTGAATCTAATCCATACATATACACTCCACTTGCAGAGTTCAGCATGAAAATATACTTATTCATGCTTTGAAGTGCATTTGCGGGGGGTAACCTACCTTATGGCTGCCATCCGGAAACCACAGGTTGCGTATTGTAACATCTGTTATTAAATAAATTTCTCAAGACGAATATAATTATTTATTTATTTGTATCATCTTGAGAAGCCAACATTCTGTTTTCATGATTTTTCTTACGTTTACAGTGATAGCATTGTCAACCCATCACAGAATTTCAGTTATCTGTATACAGATTTTGCGTCTGAAAATGTGTGTTTTTATGAGTCTGAGAAATAATTTGATGTGAAGAAAGAGTAGAGTGGTTTACACAAGTTGCTACTGCTGCTATTCTTCTTTCTCTCTGAGAATTATTACAAAAGGAAATAAAAAGTATAGCATCAACTGATCAGCACCATATATAGTGCTCGAATGTTACTTGTTTCTTTGTTAGAGTACAGTGTAATAAAATTGTATTTGTCTGAGATAAGTATGAATATTTTGTGGGTCCATATAAAAGAAGCAGCTCTGTGTGTGCGTGCATATGTGCTAAACTGTTGGTCAATAATAATAATAGTAATAATAATATACTCTTGAAGTGTGTTTCCATTAGGAACACTTTGCTCCATGGCTACATTAATGAGATCCGAGATAGGAGGAAGGGCAGCATCGGTTGTAAATTTTTAATCTCTTTATTGCAGATCGATTGCAGCTTCTATGTAGCTATCTTCATTGCTACATGAACAAAAGAACATAATGAGAATCAGACATTAAAATATCAATCAAAACCAGATCACAAATACACCAGCTTGCAAACCATAAATGTACATGTACCATTTATATTCAAGTCATGAAAACCCATCATAAACAAAATCACATGTGTACCACATTGCCATTACAAATAACAAACAGTTAAATGAGTGTGCTGCTTACATTTCCCTGCAGCTAACCTTGGTGTGTGACATCAGTAGTAACTAGCACCCTCTTTATAACTGTCATTTGTATACAACATTTATTAAAATATATTTAAAAAATTAAATGTAGTAGCTTTACATAAAATTACAATGGCATCCTTAAATACAGTACTAGTAACATTGGTTTTTGTATGAAACCTATAATCATTACCAATATTAAAACAAGTTATACGTTATGGATACATATCGCACACTGAGTGCATAAGTCTCTCTTCCAACTTGGCTTAAATAACAAAAACTAACTTATATGGTTGTCAAGTATGAACCAGCTGTCAAGTATGAACCAGCGTTATGATTTCAAGGAGGTACAATACTCAAATTGACTTATAAAAATTTATCAATCTTTATTATACAAAAACAGTGTTAATAATAATGCAGATGCATGCACTGTCTGTGGCTACTGGAAAATGGCTTGGTTCATGAGCTATGAATTTTTTTCTCACTTAATGAGCCATCACACGGCACTACATAGAGCTGTATTTACGAGGTGTTGTGTGTCTTTCTTTGAACCTCTGAATGCCCCTTGTTTTTGTTAGTTAGGGGGCTCTTGAAAATCTCCCATAATTGGTTGCTTCTCATTGCTACCTGCTCATTGAACAAGGTGGGAAATTCTCTGATGACAAAATATCTCCATTTCCTCCAGGAGGTCCAAAAATCTGCCCTTATCCCCTCTATGTAGCAGCTTCAGTTGCGACATCAGACCAGGAGGACCATTCCAATGTCAACAAGACGAGCAGTAAAATTTTGTTTTTTTGTACTATATCCCTCCCCTCTAATGCCACACGCTCATGAAATTTCATCTCGAGCCCAGTTCACCGTGTGTAACAGGCATTGCAATTAGGACATTGTAATTTATATACTCCTAATTCTTGCTGAAGAAAATTTGTTTTAGGTATGTCTATTATTAGCTTTCAGACACACAGTTTAACTTCAGTTGAAAAAGAAATGATAACTTTTTTTTTTTTTCAAAATAGCTGCTGTCCTTGTGCTCATAGTGCCATAATATGGCAACGTAATGAACATGTTGTTGCCATCAGTATATTCTTGGCAAGAAGCTATAATCGATCTGCAATAAAGAGATGAAAAATTTATGAATTGAATGTGTTTTCGATAAGCAAATGTATACTTCTGTGATATTCTTCTGAGCATGCTTACTTGAATGTTCCAAGTTGTTCTACCTTATTTTTTGATTTGTCCCAGTACAAACATTTGCGTTCATCTCTCTTTCTTTCTTTCAACAGCATATATGTTCTAATTCATAGTGCATCTTCCACTTTGACAGTTTGGTTTGATGAGTACATCAGACAGTCTTTCCACTGCTAGCCCTTTTTGTTGGTGCCAGTTCCATATGTTAAGAGTTCTTAATGTATATTTTGACTAAGTGAGCAGAAGGCATGTAGTAATTATTTTTGATACTTCTGTAATACCTGGTGTGGGGGTGTACAACTGTCATTATGTTTGTGATACACGTCTACACTGAGTGTTCATAAAGAATTGTTACTAAATCAGTCATGACTGAGAGGTGCAGCTGCATTTTACGATTCTGTTCAACACAGTCGCTGCTAGTATGCACAAAGTTGCTCAGCTTGCTGTAGTACGGTATATACTCGCAGAGTGCTCATTTATCTTGTAGTTCATAGTGAAGCAGTTTCAGCTTAGTGGTAGTTCAAAGTATACTAAGAAAGTATTGTAACACAGCATATGCATACTGTTACTGCACCAGGGGAGTGGCCATTGACTATGGGGTATGGGCATTACAGAAGTCATCATGACTGAGTCTGCCTAGCTCTGTTTTGAGGGGGTCCTTTAGAGCCAAGGGCACCGGATGAGATTTGAAAAAAACATGGGGCAGCTAGTGCTTTTAGATTGATGTGAGCTTCAAAATCAGTTTTCTTGCCTAATCTGGTTGAGAATATTTGAACTTGTCAATCACAGAGAGTCTTTCAGGTGGCACAAGCCCTTTGTATTGTGTGGTGTGCATTGTTTCTCGAATCGTAAATCCAAAAGTGTCGAAAGAATCTATCCCAAAAACATTGTATACCTTGGGATTAGCTATCTTAAGGAAATATTCTGAGCGAGTAACTTGTTAGTTAGTGAGTGAAACTGGAAGTTTCCCCAGCAAGGATACTTGTTTACATCCATAGGCCCGAAAGGTTTGTACTGGCTGCCTGCAAAGGTTGCAACCCTAAAGTTAACTTAATTTGCTTAGCAAGTACACAAATACTCTAGTGTCTAGATCACAGGATGTTTTCCAATGAAAGTATCTTAAGTACATTTGCTGGATTGTGTCCCAAAAAGCTGCACTACCATTATGCAACATCTTCTTCTACCATAGACAAACTAATGTCAGCATTAGTAGTTTCATAGGCTTGAACTATTCACATTACTTCCATCAGAGAGGGATCAAATTTCTTCAGTGTGTGGTTCAAATCTTTCAGGGTGGAAGTAAAATGCTCTGTAACTTCTCTGTTTAGAGAGCCCACTTAATTCCGTCTGCACAAACATTTAAAGTGCAATTTCTAGTTAATCCCCATACATTGGTGGTCCAGCCTGCATATGATTGATTGGACCCCTTACTAAAATGACTGCAATAATGTGTTTCTTTGTTGAAAAGTGTTCTTGTAATAAAGGAAATATTCTAGACAATTCAATTTCTGCCAGATTCATTAATGTTTCAATTTTTTGTATTCAGTGGTGCAGTTTGGGGTTTCCTGACAAGAACAAGGCCTCTTGTCTTTTTGAATCAGAAATTTAACAAATTGCAAAATATAGCTGTGATAGTTGGCAGTAAGCATCCCACTCGAAATGTTGTTCATTAAATGGTGGAAAAGTTGTAAACTTGGGTAGCACAGGAGACATTCCTGCTATATTCACTAATGCTTGCACTGAAGACAATATAGCTATTGTTGGCTTCTGATAACTGTGAGCAGATTGTGTTAGTAGTTGCTGTAGTTCCTCCATGGTTGGAAAACCCACACATTCACGCAATCATAAAAATGTTCAGAGTCCGATTTGCAAGTGTCACAGGTCCCAAACATAGCCGCTTTTGTAAAGGCAAGCTACAGACAAGTTAATGGGGCTCATCCTGGTTTATCAACAACAAGAGATGTATATATGGCGTACTCTTTCCATGCTGCGTCAAAGTTCTGTCTGTGGCAGAGTCCATGGTAGTAACACCAAAGCCAAACTGGGAGCACAACTGCTGTACACTGCACAGGTTTGATAGTTATTTGTCTACAGCAGCTATACCTCCTATCTTTCTCTAAGAAATTGGTGTAATTTTGATTTAGTGTATGTGCAACAGAGAAGAATTTACCTTTGAAAATTTTACATATCTTAGTAATACCAGTGACGTCTTCATTTTCCAGTTCAATTAATTTGTTAACAGAATCTTTCTGTTGCCTCTGTGGCACTGTCTTTGTTGAATCCCACAATGTTTTATCTTTTATATATTGGATGTATTCTGCATGCAAAACTCATGCTCTTGGTCTCTTTCATAATATTTTTTCAAGACCTTGCTGTATTTTCTGTAAAAAGCTGCAGGTGGCTCTTGATTATGCTCTAAGTGTTGATAAATTCTCAAATTCTTTTACATGTGATTCTGATTTCTTTTGTGTTACACTGGCTACTTGTTATGAATCTGTGTGAATCCATTGTATTTATCATTTTAGCTTTAAGGGCTATTCACCATTGACACTGACAGTTTCTCTAGAACTGAATAAATAACTCTACTGCAGATAGGTTAGGTTCTTTTTTCCTTGATTATTAGTGTACTCATTTCCTTCTTAATACTTCTCAACATTAAACTCAGTGTCTCATGGACTGATAACTCATTAACAATAATGTACACAGTGAGATTATCCTCTTACGTGGTGTCAGTGAATATATTCTATATTTCTATGCTACTACTTCCTGTTATTCTTTTTAGAAATGTTACAGTTGAAATAAATTAAATGAAACAAGAAATATTCTATTTTTTCTCATCTGTAGACTGTCCAATAAATTTTATGTTGACGTCCACAGTAGTGCTATAATAGCATTTGTGAGTAGAAGTTAACAAAATTTGAAGTTAGCTCAGAAGGATTCTGAGATTAGAACTGGATGATCTGTAAATAACAATCAAAAAATGATGCTAATAAATTCAAATATTGCAGCAGAGCCCTCTAGCTCTCACTATACAGTATTTCACAACACCAATCTGCTCAAATGGAGTGTTATCTTTGGTGAAATAACAACTTGTCCTATCTGCAAGGAATATCTGGGGAAGAAATTGTATGTCATATGTCCCCAAATGAGGGAGTCTCTCTTCACTTGAAAGATGATGTTCCGAGAAACAGGTAAGATCAGATTCAAGTTCTACTTCTAGCTCATTAACTTTTCCCTGCAGTCACTTATTGTTTTGATAAAACACCTGCAATTATCTGCAGTTGCTCTTTTCTGTAATCACTGAATGAACTTCCTGAATTACAGAGGCTGCAAGTGTATATTAGCCAACTGAGCTGCATTATTATGAAATATGAAGTGTGGCTCATTTACAATACAACTGGAAACCCCCACATGGAAACATGCAGATGTGGTGGCTAACCCAAAAACCAGCAAAGACCCATGTCAAGCAGATAGCTACAGGCCCATCAGCTTGCTCTCGTCTCTCTCGAACGTGTTCAGGAGGCTATACATGAGGAGGCTTATGCAACACATTACATGAAAGAGCATCATACCTGACAAACAGTTTTTGATTTTGGAGCAGTCACTCCACCTCTCACTAGCTGCTGTGGCTGGTGGATCTGGCAATGAGGGTGCTGAGAGTACCGTGGGGTGGCATGATGGCTTCATGTGCAAACTCTTTGTAATTGGGATACCAATTTTGCACGGGGTCCTTCTTCAGTCCTACCTTGCTGGGAGGAGCTTCTGTGAGAGGGCAGACAACGGGTCGTCCACAGAGCAGCAGATACTCGCAGAGGTCGGTGCCCGGCCCATTACTGGGCTCTCTCTGCACTGCCGATGCACCACTGGTGGCGTGCATAGAACTGGTGCTTTACGCTGTTGATACAGCACTTTTTACCCATAGCATGGATGTCCAGACAATGAGATGCCACCTACTAGTCGGTTGCAACACACTGGCAGCTTAAATTCAGTACTGCCAAGAGCCAAACAGCAGTCTTTAGCCGAAGGGTGCTGACACCAGATCTCTCACCTGTCAGAATCATGGGAAGTCCCATCAATAAGGACAAAGACTGCAAAATACCACCGAGTGACTCTCGAACCAGAGGCTCATGAGGATCTAGCGTATACTTGAAGCAGAGCAGTAGGGCACTCTGTATCCTGTGTTTAACCCCTGGTCATCGCTGCCTCTATACCTGACATTATACTGTACCTAACACTGGTCAGACCAGTGCTAGGGTATGCAGCTGTGGTATGGGGAAAGGCCGCTCTCTCTCACACTGCAGTGCGGCAGAGGGTGCAGAACCGAGCTCTGAAACTCACTGTGTGCCTCTCGAGTCTATTTTCAACTCGTCTTCTGCACAAATAAACAGGCATCCTGCTGCTGCAGGACAGAATCTGGCAGACAGGTCAGTTCCGCGATCAGCTCGTCCTGGAACTGGGCTACCAGTAACACTGCAGGCTGACAACATGTTTGCTGGATCTGCTGCGAGAATAATTTTCTCCACAGCCGCTTCAGGACAAGCATCTCCAAATTACCTGAGGCCAATCCAACAGGTCAGGTAGTAACAACACCACATCGAGAGCTTCAGCAGGAATAACATTCTGATATTTAGCCTGCTCACATGTCGAGCAAAGAATGCTCACCAGATAAGCAACTAGTGACTGTGTCACTGAAAGTGACATGTACTTACATAAAAACAAGAAACTGAGATTTGGTTAGCATGAAGCAAATACAGGATATTTTTTAAAGTGTCTCATAGTCTTACAGGAAGCTTTATGTTGCGACCCCTCATTGTTACACATCCCTCAACCTTCCTTCTCAAAGAATCATGATCTCATGTTAACGCACCTGGCTTCCCTTGGATTTCATCTCATGCATGAGTCACAGGTTCTTGCATTGTGTGCACATTGTTTATGGTGTGGGATACACCAGCCTCTGCAAATGTCCCCATAGCCGGATTAATGTTAGGTGAACAGGGAGACCATGATGCTGGACTTGACCATTCCATCATTCATTAAATTGTGGGCTAGATACTGTTTTACAACGTGTAGAAAACTGGGCAGTGGCCAGCCACGCATAAATCACATCTGCTGTCTTTCTTCAAGGTAATAGTTCTCCAGTAATCTGAATAATATGTAGTGCAGGAATTAATGATAAACAACAGTACCTGTTTATTTGTCTAGTCAAGTGTATGGCCTTTTAAGTTTATCATCTACAGTTCCTGGCCACATATTGTTATAGAACAAACGTGAGGCTTTCTTCCCATTGTTACTCAGTGATTTGCATCTGCTCACATCTGATAATTTATCATCCCACTCTGTGAATCCCACCTCATTTGTAAACAAAATTCAAGTTGTGAATTGTGAATCTTCAGTGCTCCAGCTTCAGATCAATTATTAGAACTGTACTCTAACACAGGGGCCTTGAAAGCTTGTACACACACTGTAAGTGACGTGCAGAATTGACCATTCAAGAGCATGATTTATGCCTTCTGCAGCTCCAGTTTGTTCACTTTTTCAGGATCATCTTTTAATCGTTTCACCGTTTGTTTATCCATATCTGACATGCAAGTTCAACTGCAATTTTCTTGCCCTTGTTACAAATGACTGTATGTCTACAAGTTGCGAATCAGGCTACTGGACTTTTTTTTTTAAACCATAACAGACTACCATGTCTGTCATTTCCTGGATGGAATATTCATCCTCCACAAAATCACTAATCTTGTTCTGATTCCAGCACAATCTCAAAATGATATGTATGGAATGTCTGATATAAGTGATATGTTTGATAACAGCATCACAGTCAGAGGGTTAATTACAGAGACAAGCACAACCTATGAAAAGAGCAATGAATGCCAATGCTACTGAGTATTGGCCATTCTTCACACAGGTAAAATGGCCCATATCTCAACCAGTATTTACTTGCAGACATATATTTATAGAATTTTTCTTTCTAGCGTCAACCTGTACAAATCTGGAATACTTCTTTTCTTTTCCAAACACTTTGTATAATCTAAAGCAAAGGTAAATAATGGTCCGAACATCCTTATGAAATGCATGGCATCAGTTAAAAAGTAATAATAAAATTGTGACTGACTAATTAAGTAATTCATTTTGTAGTTAAGGTACTATCTATAAATTAAGTAAGAGAGACCTATTGGTAACCATTATACCTTAACTACTTACTGAACAATTCCATTTTGGAGTGAGACTGTCTAAAGTTCACTGACGAGAGAAACACTTCAAGAAATTGAATTTAAAAGACTTAATTGTATGTTCAATCCAAGATGGTTTTTAAGACTTTAAGATAATGCAAGCATCTAGCATAAGTACGTCATTTGCATTTACACTCGTGAAACCTGCTATAGGAACCAGTGTCTAAACCTAGCCGGAAGCGACCTATGCTACACCGAAGCACGGAAAAAACTGCTATAGGCATGCATATTCAATTACAGAAATATGTAAACAGGCTGAATACGGAGCTGCGGTCGGCAATCCCTATGTAATACAACAAGTGTCTGGTGCAGTTGTTAGATGCTTACTGCTGCTACAATGACAAGTTATCAAGATTTAAGTGAGTCTGAACATGGTGTTATAGTCGGTGCGTGAGCGATGGGACACAGCATCTCCGAGATAGCGATGAAGTGGGGATTTTCCTTTACCGCCATTTCACAAGTGTATTGTGAATATCAGGAATCTGGTAAAACATCAAATCTCTGACATTGCTGTGGCCGGAAAAAGATCCTGCAAGAATCGGACCAATGATGACTGAAGAGAATCGTTCAGTGTGACGAAAGTGCAACCCTTCGACAAATTGCTGCAGATTTCAATGCCGTGCCATCGACAAGTATCAGCGTGTGAACATGAACCATTCAATGGAACATCATTGATATGGGCTTTCAGAGCTGAAGGCCCACTCGTGTACCCTTGATGACTACACGACACAAAGTTTTACACCTCACCTGGGCCCATCGACACTGACATTGGACTGTTGATGACTAGCAACTGTTGCCTAGTTGGATGAGTCTCATTGAAAATTGTATCAAGTGGATTGACGTCTACGGGTATGGAGACAACCTCATGAATCTATGGACCCTGCATGTCAGCAGCTGGTGGAGGCTCTGTAATGGTGTTGGGCATGTGCAATTGGAGTGACATGGGGCTCCTGGTACGTCTATATATGACTCTTGACAGGTGACACGTACGTAAGTGTCCTGTCTGATCACCTGCATCCATTCATGTCCATTGTGTATTCCGACATACTTGAGCAATTCCAGCAGGACCATGCAACGCCCTATATGTCCAGAATTGATACAGAGTGGCTCCAGGAACACTCCTCTGAATTTAAACACTTCTGCTGACCTCCAAACTCCCCAGACATGGGCATTATTGAGCATACCTTGGATGCCTTGCAACATGCTGTTCAGAAGAGATCTCCACTGCCTCATTGTCTTACGGATTTATGGACAGCCCTGCAGGATTCATGGTGTCAGTTCACTCCAGCACTACTTCAGACATTAGTCAAGTCCATGCTATGTCATGTCGCAGTACTTCTGCATTCTCATGGGGGCCCTACATGATATTAGGCAGGTGTACCAGTTTCTGTGGCTCTTCAGTGTATAACCAACAGTTCCACATGCATTTGCACATGTGAGGCTGAATGTAGGAGATAAGGGGGAATCTGGGTGTACTATAATCTGATTCAAGCAACTAATGACATCTATGAATCATTGGTGGCCAAACAGGAGTTAATATAGATAGTGCATTTCCATCTGCTCTTCTGCATCCACTCACCACAGAGGGAGGGAAAGTAAACTGAAACTGAATATCAAGAAAGTAAAGCCAAATCTATAAGATAATAAAAGTCACAAACCTCTTTACTGCTGACAAAAGAATGAACTTAGAGGCATTAGTAACAGACCGTTTGCTTTGTGTGTCCCTTTTCATGCATCTGAACCATCTATATAGTTGGTGTAGCTACCATAAAACTGCATTGTTTACTGTAGGGCAATCCAGTGTACACTTGGTTAATAAAGTGTCTGTCAACATAGTTTGCATTATTCACTAACAAATCTATCATTATGTTTCATGGTTATTAATTACTTTATTTTACATACAACATATTTAAAAATACAGTTAAATACAGGTGCATTATTTAAAGTTTGTTTTAAAATTGCAGACATTTTTTATATAAACAGTGCTGCTAACCTCTGATTTTTCTAAAGGGAGATACCAACTGGGTCGAAATTTGTCATTTATTAAAAGTTGTATTCATTTTACACCTTGCTTGCATTTATAACTAAACATATATATTTATTGTCAATCACTTGCTTTTGGCTTTGACCTATTTTGAAGTAGTTCTGTATGGAGAGCATGTAGTATATCAGCTGTGTGTAGCACTAATGAACTGTGAGGCTCGTATTCAGCAGTAAATACTCATTTTGTTAAACATGATATTTTACTTCCATAGAATATGTAAACGTAATATTTAATAAAGTTTTAGTACACTTACTTAAACAGTAACAAATGTTACATAGTTTGATTTTTGAGCCATTGTATGACCGTCATAATAAACATTACTGAAGACACTAAAATTACATTTCATAGTTGACTTTTATGAGCTTCATTAAGATAGCAACAAGAACTACTGTTTAGACAAGTAAATAGTTACATACCATCCCATTTTTTTTATCCCTTTCAAATAAGAAAGTTGTTAATCCATTGAAGTGACTATATAGCATCAAGTCAAAACTGGCAGATCATGGAGGCAAGTGCCATAGATCCCCCTGTGGGTTTAACTATTAGTCATTCTGTTTAGACAGAACATCCACAGAAGGGCATTTATACAAAAAATACCGAGCGAGGTGCTTAGACACTGGACTCGCATTCAGAAGGACGACGGTTCAATCCCGCGTCCGGTCATCCTGATTTAGGTTTTCCGTGATTTCCCTAAATCACTCCAGGCAAATGCCGGGATGGTTCCTCTGAAAGGGCACGGCCGACGTCCTTCGCCATCCTTCCCTAATCCGATGAGACCGATGACCATGCTGTCTGGTCTCCTTCCCCAAACCAACCAACCTATACAAAAAATATGCTGTACACCCCGAGAAAGGATATGTTTGGATTCTGCATCAGTGCAATTTGTGTCATGTTTCAGCACTCTCATAAGGATTGGAATAGTATATTCTGCTGCTGTTCTCACTTTCCGAGTGTGGGGTCCCAGGTTTGAATCCCGGCGGAGTCAGGGATTTTCACCTGCTTAGAGGTGACTAGGTGTTTTTGTTGTCCTCATCGTTTCATCATCATTCATGAAAGTGGCGAGATTGGACTGAGTAGAGCTTGGAAATATGTACGGCCGCTGATAACCGCGAAGTTGAGCGCCCCACAATCGGAAACATCATCATCATCATCATCATCATCATCATCATCTGCTGCTGCTGTTCCCCCTAGTCCCTTTCCAGAATTAGGACTTAAAATTTGAAAGCCATTTATTGAACAAGCATCCATGTCATTTATATCGTACAACAATACTCACCAAAGACTGGTAGTTCAGTCTTTATTGCCTCCTAACAATTCTTTTTAATTTAGAAACAGAACATTCACCACGGCATTTAGTAACCATAAGAGCAAGAAAAATCTTGAGTGCCCTCTCCACCTTGGGAAAACTAGTGCCAAGTGAATAACGTGATATACCCTCAATTTTTTAATGTCATGATGACATTCAGATATAGTTTCAGGTGAGTTAGTTCTCAAAAGTTCAGTGAACTGGATTAGTTCCTCTTCAAAATTTGTTTCAATATTTTTGGTGTACTTCAGAATCAAGTTAGATGTACCAACCTCGATTTGATCTGATGTAAGTGTTGGTACATACTCACCTCATTTTCTTGATAAAATTTGCAGTCCGGTGTAAATAATTATGAGGAAAATTTCAGTTCTGAATTTTTCAGATGAACTAAAATTTTTTGCAGTATTATCATTCAAAGTAACCTATTGAGGACTGCCAAGCTTTCGGTTTTGTTGCTTTTACTGTGAAGTCTTTTTCACAATAGTGATGATAGTAGGTAATGTCTCTTACCTTATTCTCAAAATTAGCACATATTGATCTGAGAGCTTCAGTGTATCCATGCGAACGAACATTT
The DNA here is from genome assembly GCF_023898315.1 of Schistocerca nitens. Taxonomy (NCBI): domain Eukaryota; kingdom Metazoa; phylum Arthropoda; class Insecta; order Orthoptera; family Acrididae; genus Schistocerca; species Schistocerca nitens. Next base: position 599,134,538 of record NC_064616.1, on the reverse strand, counting down.
GTATAATGAACATATGAAATTCAAATCTGTTTCTGACAGCAGTAAAGAATTACATATTGTCTGAAACTATTGTAATATCTTGTCACACAGTAGAACCATAATACCTGTTTCCATTATTTTTATGGTGTGCTAGAGCCCTTTACGCAATTTTCTGATTTCTGCCTTAAAATCAGTATCCTTGGAAATATCTTGTTCAACATACGTTGTGGCAGGATATTCGTCATTGAGGGCTGAAGAGCTTCTGCTTGAGTACCCAAGCAGATCTTCTAGTAGTGCACAATCTTTTGAGCAGAGGAGTGCGATATTCACAATTTGATAGTTTACTTGCTGGAAGTCCTTTCAGTGTGTGGAAGCAGAGATTAATATGTAAAGACTACACTAAATTACAAAAAGTTATTGTTGTCTATTTTTTTAGGAAATAACTTCTGGTGATGTAATTCTGTAAATATGGACAATAGTAACAGTGACCCATTTATGCAAATTAAAGGTAGAATAACAATGAAGTGTTGAGTGGCAGTGATTCTGAATGAAGCAAAATTGATGTTAGTAGTGAATATAACATAGATACTTCTGCAGTCCCATCAAGTCCTGCACTGAAGTGGAGCCAGGAAAGAATGAAATATGTATCCTATTTCAGGCTAATTTTTGTACTACACAAACTGGTAAAAAAAAGTTATCCATAATGCATGTAAACTGAACAACATAAGGAAAAGGATAGATTGCTTCTCACCATAAAGATGACATGTTGAGTTGCAGACAGGCACAACAAAAAGGCTTTTGCACATTTAGCTTTCTGCCAAAGCCTTCTTCAGGAAAGGAAACACACACACACACACACACACACACACACACACACACGCGCGCGCACCTTCATTCACACTAGCAAGCACACCTCACCTACACATGACTGCCATTTCTAGCAACTCAGACCAGAATGCATTCCAATGTTGCGTGTAAAAAAAAGACATACAATAGGAAATGATTTGTACAGCGATGTTTCCTCAAAGCCAAATTAAAAGATCACTTGAGGTGAGAACCCAACCTTGAACCGAAGTATATTTCTAGGCTAATAAGTGTGAAACTGTTCAATTTTTTGTTCAGGCATTTCTGTCTGAATGAAATTACTGTTTCAGTTCTTGCTCATCTGGAACGGCCGGGGTGGGGGTGGCGGGAGGGGGGGGGGCATTGTTCATTTTGAGGGACATAATGCTCCTTTACAAAACAATGATTGTCCAACTGCATTGAGCGACAAGCAGGTGGCACCATGAAAACTCAAAATCAACCTGTCTGCCAAAAATGTAGCTGGATTTTGGAGTGCAAGAGCTGAAACTAGGAAGATTATGAAGTCGACATTATGGATTGAGTATCATAACCATATAAGCTATTCCACATCATCATCAAACTCTAACAATCTTTTGAAAATATTTAAGGCTGATTTATGAAAACTATGATTATTTTGACTCGCTTCTGGCAAAGGATATAGTTCAGCTAATGACAGAACACTCTATCAAATATACCAGCTCAACTAACTACGGTTACACATTTTGTCTGCAGTGTGAAGCTGTAGAGAGGAAATTGCTGAATTTTATTTCGAAGAAAGGGAGATTAGGATTTAATGTCATGTTGACAATGTGATCATTAAAGAAGTAGTACAAGCTTGGACAGGACTGGATAGGGAAGGAAACTGGCCATATCCCTTTGAAAGCATGCATCCTTGTGGTCACCCCACATTTTTTTAAGGAACTCACAGGAAACCTGCTCTTGCCAAGTGTAAGTTTGATGCCTTGATCATGCCACTGTGTCTGGTTTTTACCTTTATCAACACAGAATTGTTCAAGTGTCGATCCACAATATGGGAACTGGAATCTTCCAATAGTGTGGATGCTGTAGTTTCTTCCATTGGAGTGACTGAAGTGGTGTGAAAATTGGAGATACCACTCTGTTAGGAAACAAAGGGCGTCAATAAGAAAGAGTACTGTGTTAAGATGTCAACCATCATCCAGGTGGGAACTAATTACATTTTGTGTCCAACAATGTCCCTTACTGTTACTTGAGTTTATAATGACTTTTCATCAGTGTCATTATTAGAGTCCAAGTTTATTTTGTGTGCTGATGATACAAACATTGCAATAATCAAGAATAGTTTTAGAAAGATCGGCTAGTGAATTTTCATGGACATTAATAAATGGTTCCTAGTCAATTCTTTGTCACTAAATTTTGAAAAGACATGTTATATGCAGTTCAGACCTTGGCTACATGTGGTTGGACTGAAATCAGCATCTGAGAATGGTTCACCAGTTAACTATGGTGACTATTCTGGTCTTGTCTCCACCAGTGCTTTGAAACAAAGGTACATGCAAAAAAGTGAATGAATCTGTAAAACAAGGAATTGTATAAATGTTGTTAACTAACTTTGCATCATGATTTTAATGTCAAGAAATACACATACCAAAATTGCTCCAGTAACAGCAACAAAAGGAGAAATTACGAAAGTATATGGTCATAAACATGTAATTAGATTTCCGTTTCTGTCATCAAGTGTTCGATATGCCCACCATCCACTGCAACACTTGTTAACAGTCACTGGTGCAAGGACTTCTGAACAGAATGAAGAGATTCCTTCTACATCATTGCACATTCTGCAACACTGTAATGTTTTAAATCATCTTGATTCATTGGAACTTGTGCATAAGCTTCATTTCTGAATTTATTCCAGAGAAAAAAAGTCCAGTGGCATCAGATGAGACAAATGTGCCAACTGATAAAGCCTTCACATCCTATTTAGCACCCAGGAAAGGGTTGGGTGAACACTTTCTTGGCCACAAATCAGTAGTAATGTGGCAGACGTCATGCTGGTGTCACATAAAGTATGTATTTAATGTGGTGGTTTTTCTAAGAGAGCCGGTAGTACTTTAGGAAGAAATTGTGTACATCTTTTATCCCTTACAGTTTCTTCAATGAAGCAAGGGACCAATCACGCCCTCTGTAAACCATCACCAAACATTCACGGCGTCTGCTGTACCACCTGCCTCAGGCAGTGTGGATTCTCAGTAGCCCAATAATGTATATATCTTAAATTCAGCTTTCCATTATCTGTAAAGATAGCTTCATCAGTAAAGAACCTATTGTCCTAAAGTCACATCAGAATAAAGCAACAGAATCCCATGCTTCTGCACTCCCACTGTTTAATCTGCTGGTTAAGCTGTTTGTGCACAAAATGTGAACTACACTGGGCTGATTTATTCCAGAGGCACTCACCGGAGTGGGTGTGTGGATTGTGAGCAACAGCTGCCATAACATTTATTTAACTCACTTTGCTTTTTGCAGGCTTGCTCCTTATCCTCTGTGTATTATTCTAATACCCTTCCAGTAACAATTATGATTCTTGTTGGGCACCATCTGTCAGAATATCTTTGGGTGTACAACTCAGCTTTCCTTTTGCATTCTCCATGAAGAAGTAGCATATCTTGTTTCTCTTTGTTTGTCAAAAATATTTATTTTTTAAAATCAGAAGTGAGTGACACAGACAAAATGAAAGCTACATTTCCTTGGTGCCCCTTTTATACTCGTATCACAGCAGTGAACCCTGTTTCCTCCTTATCCAATGTTGTGTATTTCCTCCTCCTCTTTTGTGTGTGTGTGTGTGTGTGTGTGTGTGTGTGAAACCACAAACCTTCTGCATAAAATAAAAAATTGGTTTCATGTTCAAAACAGATAAGTCCTAAGTTCTAAATCTTGTAATTTCTCTGAAACTAGTTATCGGATTTTGAAGAGTGAAACATTGTTGAATTAGTCTCTTTTAGAAATGCAATATTAGCAGCAGAAATTACTTTAGTCCCATTTCAAAAAGCAAAGTTGATACCTATATCTCTGTAATTAATATAGCTATTAAAAGAGTCTTGTGTTGTTCAGTAAGTACTTTCTCACAATTCATCTGGATGAAAACATAATTATGATAACTTAAATGGCTCCGGAAATATTTGAGGTGAACAGTTCGGGTGAATCACTCTGTATGTATAAAATATAATGACAATCAGACAGAAAAAATTAAATTCTTGGGATTACAATTCGATAATAAAGTCAGATGGCAGAAACAGACCACAACACTGCTGAAGTGCTTAAAGAAATCTTTATTTGTGATGTGGATGCTATCAGAGGAAAGTGATATAAAAATAAAATGCTAGAATATGTTGCTTATTTTCATTCCATAATGTCACACAAGATGATTTTTTGTGATAAGCAAGAAGTTTTCTGTGTTCTGAAGCACGTAGGGGCCTAATACGAATTATTTATGTTGCGAACTGAAGAACATCTTACAGTGAGGTGTTCTAGGATCTGGAGATACTAACTACTGCTTCCCAATATATTTGTTCCTTAATGAAATATGGCATAATAGTATGTCTCTTTTTTTCAGACGAACAGCTCGGTTCATGTAATCAGTTCCAGAAATAAGAATAATGTTCACAAAGATATAAAGTAACTTTGGTGCAGATGATTTTCACTTTGATTATGAGTGACTGCATTTACATTTTCTTTGACAAGTTTTCATTCTCTTTTAAATTAAAAGATTTTTTTTTTACTTATTCCACATTCATGATGTCACTTAGGATCACCATTGGAAAACAAATAGTGTACCATGGGATACATGATCAGACAAAATGGCCACATAGTCCTTACAAGTAATACGATCTTGCAGAGTAACCATTGGGCCCATGGAATACCGCAATATGGTTGCGTAAATCATCACCCGTCTCTAGCCATGTCCTTGGGACATAAACTCAGCCACAAGTTGGAAACAGTGTGAAACAAGGCTCATCTGACCAAATGACTTTCTTCCATTGCTCCATAGTCCAGGTTTTATGGCTTTGGCACCATGTTTTCTTTGTTTTGAGCATTTGCATTACTAATGAGTGGTTTCGAAATTCCAGCTTGCCCTGCAATCCCCTGCTTAAGGAGCTCCCTTTATGGGAGAATTTCTGTTCTTTCTCCAGACTGTATGTATCAACTTAAGCTGACATGAAAGAAGAATGATTAATATTTAGGATATGTTTTAAATTTTAGTGATAGAAAACCATCTTTGTGGATTTCATCTTGTCTTTCTAACTTCCCTGTCCTCCTCATGAAAAGCACCATTTTAAAAATGCAGGTAGCATTATTGAATCTACATTTTGACAACAAACTGACTTGACTGCGTCATATGAAGGCTTATGTTACATATCTGAGAGTATTAAACACCCTGAAGTGTGATAGCAAACTAACATGAGGAACTGACTGGTCTGGAGTCCTACAGTTTTATGAGTTTGGTTTAATATACGTAGATCAGCAAAGCAGATATATGGAAAGATGCTAGATCTGTTCATTGTGTGGATATTAGACTAGTAACTGGTGAATACCAAACCAGTCCCTTACGTAATACAGGGTGGCCAGCGAAGGAGTCTGATTTCAAAATTAAATATCTTGATAACTAAGATTGGTAGATGAGTGCAACAAACTGTATGTTTATTGTGAAAGCTATAGAATTTTATACAGAAGTTTCAAAATAGTTCCAAAGCTGCCAACAGATGGTGTTGTAATTGCAATATGTGGCACCTATAAATAGTGCACTGCAGCTTAGAGTGATTTGTTTCACTGTTGAAACATGAAAAGATGTTAGTGTATCAAAGGAAGTGGTTGGGAACATGCATTCAATTGAACAACATGTTTTTCTTTAACTGGAATACCACGTGTTGGAAAACTGGCCTGTGGCAGCAGGTGTCAGTTTTCAAATATGATTAATGTTCCAAAAGTACCCGATGTGAAAACCATTCACAAACTATTCACCAAATTCCAATGGATAGGCAGCATGGCTGATGAACTAGTGAGAAATGCTGGCCCCGGGCAAACCATAGTTAGTCCAGAAAATGTCACCACAATTTCTGAAATTATTCAACAAATTCAAGGGACTCCGATTGAGGAATTGCAGCAGAGACTGGTTTGAAGTGTTCCAACACACAGAAAATACTGAGACAGAGCCTACTCATGTTTCTATTCAAAATCCAAAGCCACCAGGCCACACCTGTGTGACACAGGGCTGACTTTATGAACCAGATTCTCACAATAGCTGATAATGAGGAATTTGGTGTTGTCTGCATCTGGTTCACAGAGGAAGCACACTTGCACCTGACTGAAGGCATGAATAAGTAAAACTGACAGTTCTGGGGTTCTGAAAACCCTCATTTGTGAGAAGTGAAACTGCTGTTTGGGCTACAGTATGCAGCAGAGGCATTATTGGCTCTTTTTTGTGTGAGAAATGATCACTAGTTAACATTACATTGCAATTTTGGAACAGATTGTCACCCGGCAGCTAGCGTTGGGGCATCAACCAGGCACTGAATGGTTCATGAGAGATGGGGCCTGACTGCATTGCATCGAACAAGTGTTTCACTTTCTTGATGAATACTTCAGAAATAGAGTCACTGCATTGGTTTATTACAAACTGAATGACAAGGGAATGGATTGGCCTACATATTCACCCGATCTCACTTCTTGTGACTTCTTTTTGTGTGGAACTGTCTACTAGATCCATCCCACCACACCGAACGTGCTCAAATCAGTGACCTGTGTGGCATCTGAATCCATTTCTATTGATACACTGTGGGATGTAATAACAAATGTCATTGTTTGTTTGCACCACCTCCATACTGTGAATGGTGGACATTTCAAAAAGGTTGTGATGTGATTGCAAACACTGCTTGCTGAGAATGAGTTTAATTATGCACACTGATACTGTGTGAGCTGCACAGCATACAGTGCCATCTTTTAGCAACTTTTTGAACTATTTCAAAACTTTTGTATAAAATTCTTCCAGCTTTTGCAATAAACACCTTTTGTTGCACTCGTCTATCAGTCTTAGTTTTTGAGATATTTAATTTTGAAATCAGGGACTCTTTTGCTGGACGCCCTGCATATGTACTGATGTTAACAAGTCTTCCTCAATTCACTGAATTTATAATCTTGCTTACTCCCTCTTTATTAAAGGGTGTGAATAAAATAGGATTTTCACTAAATGTGCTGTCTATTCTCCGAAGTTTTTCCTTGACAGATTTCCTAAATTCTTACTCAAATGGGACTTCCTATGGACTTTGTTTAATCTGCTCTGCTAATTGTTATCAAGATACTTTTGATTGGCTGTGTAACATAGAGGTTGCAGCTCCAAGGTATCTCAGTAGGGATTATCATTTTCTTGTTGAATAGATGAACACTAGTTGCCTATGGTGGTTTCTCATATTAATTGCTTGTAGCAGTTGTTGGCCAAGTTGATGATGTCTCTTTCTTTCATATACCTGATAAAGCTTCTCTGTCTTGATGTTCCAGCATGTGATGCACTCTTTCCAGAAGCAAAGATGCAAAGATGTGTGCTATGTTTTGTTACTCCACTCCTTATGCCCAAGAAACGGTTACAGTTTTTAATACTGGGTTTAGTCCAGCATAAGCATAAGTTGGCCTCTAGATAGACACCCAGTTTGCCTTTCTGAAATTCCCTCGTGGTTTCTGGGTGGTTCTTATCATTGGCAGCTGTATCCTAATATTTACAGTGATAGTCTGTAGCGTTGGGTGAAAAGGAAATTTGGCAACACTTTCTCATGGAACTTGAGTTGTATCTATGGTGACTATGCAAAGGTCAGACTCTGTTGTATCCCATAGCCTGTGAATCGTATGGGAGGTTTTCCTATCCTTGCCTTTAATCACCATATGGAAAGTTCAGCAGTTCCATCTTATTCATCAGTGTCTGTAGATGGCATGGTAAAAGGTCTCAGGAAGCTGCAGTTCTAGGGACCCATACCACTCCAGCTCCTGTAGACTTGGTGCAGGGAACTCACGGAGACGACAAGACTGATTTGGTAATTTTTTTATTTTTCAGTGTTATTTATCCATCCATAGAGAATAAGCATTGCAAGAATGTGGTCCAAATGTATGTAAATTTATTGAAAATCATTTCAAGAAAATGGAACGTACTAATATGAAAATAAAAAAGGACAAAGTAATGCAAGGTTATACAATACAAAGTAAGACAGAATAATACAAGATCATACAGTACATAGTAACACAAAATAATACTAGATTACACAATACATAGTAACACAACTTTATGTAAGGGTACACTTATGATATTTTAATTTCACAGTCTGTTTTCCATAGGGCTTTACTTTTGCCTTCCCTAGGCAACTAGTCTTCATATACCCTACAATAATTAAGTAGAGACTTTACATGACACAGCAGCAGTCCATTAGATACACAAAGATAAGAAAAAGCTTAGGGGCAAAAGACAGTATTTTCAGTTCTGTATAATATAAACAGTATCGGAAAATGCTCATTGGCCTACATAGTCATTTACTGAGTAGAAACATTGATTGAGTAGAATTTTTTTTAGATTTTGCTTTAAATTTGCTTGTTCAAGGGATGCTGGTTGCATATCAGTGTGTGGCAAGAAGAGTGTACCTTGCTGGTTATGTCCTTCATTACAGGGGTACAAAATGGTGTATTCCAGTAGGATAATGCAAGAACCGACACTGAAATTCACACCACAGATGCCTAGAAGAATTTAAGGATCTTTAACTAGCCTGCCCTGTCACCTGATGTGTCACCAATAGTGCACGTGTGGGGTGTGGTAGGAAGATGTATATTCTCATACCAGCCTCCAGCCAGCAATTTTCATGAACTGACACAACATGTGTGTGAAGTATGCCAAGAAATTTCTCGACATGACATTCAGAGGCTATTTGTTACCATGTCACAGTGAATGCAAGAGAGTATTCATGCCTGTGCAGAGGCAAACCCCTTATTGAAATCAATTTTGAATGTATTGGAAGTTTTTTAATATCCATTATGTGACAAACATTTCCACAAAATTTGATATCAGAGTGGTGCTTCACAGTGTAACACATTTCATTTCCATAAGTGTGCAATACTGTTTTATGTATAACTGAACAAAAACTTCCTGTAGCCCTATATCATGGTATATTTGATGAATTTGCATTCTGCGTTTCATCAGCCACATGCACTGTTTCAAGTGCCATCATTATAGATAGCATGTAGAATGAAAGGGGAAATGTGGTGAACCAGTACATGAAGGTAAACTCACATATTCAGCACCATTATTCTCTGGAAACTGTTCAGAAACACATTCATTTTGGAGTCTAGACTTTTTATACGAAAATAAAGTCAAGGATATTATGGTTACATATTCTAAAGCAAAAGAGGTCTTAACCCCTCCCCTTTTGTCCCATTGTTTGTGTATGAAGCCAGATTAACACTCGGAAGAAGAATTCCACTACTCGTACTTTAACAGCTGAAGTGAACACTTGTACCTGCAAGTGTACATACAGTAATGGACTTATGATTAAGTCATACGTCTGCTCCCTGTCACTAGCAAAGCTTGTAGACAAATGTACGACACAAGCTCGTAACTGCAGACAGACCAAGAACAACCAATGTGTCTCCAATAATGGAATCACTGCTGTCACCATTGAAGGAGAAAAAAGTAATACAAAACAGAACTGTTAAAACAAAGAGTTGACAGTGTTCAGATCACATTGTGCTCGTCAGATAAAGGTCCAAGCATGTATGACACTGATGAGGGAACCAGTAAGGCCTTCTGTGAATGTCTAAATTGTTCTGTCCTTGACAGATAGATAAGGGAAAAATTAAAATAAAACATCACCTGTGAGTTGGCTCCCATATTATACTGGAATGTAAATGGCTTCAGGATACTTTTAACTCAAACTGCTAGTACAGGGTGGAGCTTTGTGCTTATGTTTGTAATAAACACATTTTAATTATTTGAGACCCCTGTGCTAGGGGATGGATGACTTAAGTGGAGACAGGGATACAACAGGAATGGCCGTCTCTGTTCCCCTCACTGCCACCAACGTATAAACCTCCTCATGAACCAGTTGAGCAAGAGATTCATCTTACCATTCTGTGCCCTCCGCCCTCCCTCTTCCCAGTTCTGTATCTGTGGGGCCTTAATACAAACCATATGCTGTGCACTTTTACTACTTTCACCAGGGATTCACCCCCCAGGGGATCCACAACTCTTTTGTGGATACGTGCGTAGCGAGCACGGGACCCCCAGCTGATGTGGCCTTCCTTCCTTTCCGGGCTGCATACCTTCCCTTTCCGCATCCTTCCCCATCCCCCATCTTCGCCCCCCCCCCCCCTCACCTCTGGCTCTTTCCTTCCTTTTCTCCCCCTCTGGGGGAATGGTTTGTGCCTACGTCCGGAGACGGACGCTTGTAAATGTACCACATTCTTCGCCTTCCTTACTTGTAAGTCTTCGTTCTTCCTTTGTCCTTCTCTTCTCCTTACCTCTTCTCTCTACCCTTTTCTCCGCTGCGGCGTTTGAGACCTCTTTTTTCCTTTCCCTTTCCCTTTCTCTCTCTTCCTCCCTGTGCGTGTCTGAAGGCCGACCCACGCACTTCCATGCGTAGCCGGTGACGGGGTAACGCGTAATTCCCCGCTCCGGGTAGACAGGTAGGACACGTACGTACCCCCTGGTAACGGCCAGGCCCAGGGAGGGGTGATTACCCGAGCTGATACCTTCCGAAAGTGCCGATTGGTCCCTCCGTCCGTTTGTCGGGAGATGTGACCTGAGGTGTGAACAATCACCTAAGGCGGGAGTGCCCTCAGAGAGGGCCCCCACAAGGGAGGAGCGCGCCATCGGAGACGCCGGTAATCATGGGGGATTCTTCCGCAATGGTTTCCTCACCTTCCACTATGTCTGCTCACAAACGTAAGTTCACTGAGTCTCAACCACAGTCAGTTCTTCCATCGTTGCCACAGTTCCTTGTTGTTTCTCGGTCTGACGAAGGTCACGACTTCTCCACAGTCAACCCTTTCATTATTCAGAAAGGTGTCGACGCAATTGCTGGTCCTGTAAAGTCTTGTTCCAGATTACGGAATGTCACCCTGTTGTTAGAAACACACAGTGCCCTCCAGGCACAAAAATTGCTGCGTACCTCACTACTACACACTTTCCCTGTCCGGGTGGAACCGCACCGTACCTTAAATTCCTCGCGTGGAGTAGTTTATACACGCTCCCTCGATGGACTGTCTGACGAAGAAATTCAGCACTACCTGTCAGACCAGGGCGTAACGGCTGTTCATAGGGTTATGAAAAGGGTTGACACGAAGATCATTCCAACCCGCACTGTCTTTTTGACATTTGACAAAGTGCAACTCCCATCGAAAATCAAAGCAGGCTATGAGATAATTTCCGTTCGTCCTTACGTCCCAAACCCTACGCGTTGCTATCGGTGCCAACGATTCAATCACACTAGCCAGTCCTGTTCTAATCCGGCCAAATGTGTTACGTGTGGCAGGGATGCCCATGAGGGTGCTTGTCCACCTCCATCCCCTCGCTGCATCAACTGTATGGGTGACCACGCTGCTTCCTCTAGAGATTGCCCAGTTTTTGAGGACGAAAAGCTCATCCAGGAAATAAGAGTGAAGGAAAAGGTGTCGACCTTTGCTGCTCGGAAATTATTCGCCAGTCGACAGCCCACCGTGCCTCAGACAGGCAAATACAGCACTGTCCTTGCTTCTCCTCGGCCAACAAAGGAGGCGGCCACGCAGACTTGCGACCTCACCTTTAGTGCCACGGTCGTCCGATCGGCCAGCGCAAAGATCGCCCGTTCAACTTCACCACTTTCGCCTGCCCACTCTTTGACTCACCCTTCGTCGGGTTCTGCTAAATCTCGAGCCCAAAAGTCAGACACCAAGTCTTCGAAGAAAGAGCATACTCGTGAAGAGTTTTTACGTACGGCAACTTCACCACCATCGGTTCCTCCTTCCTCTAAACCTCATACTTCCAAGAAGGCTACAAAGAAACCCAGTTCCTCTCCTTCTCCGCCAAGGCGTGTCCCATCCACAGCGCCACCTGGCGGAAATCGCCCGCGGCCGTCTTCTGTGTCGCCGAGGCGCACTGCTGGTGGCCGGTCAACCGGCCGATCGCTGGTGGCAGGAGCTGCTCCTGACCAACCTATGGATCAGGATCTTCTGCCTTCGGCTGAATGCCATTCCATGCTGTCGGTCGCAAGCTCTGAGCAGTCGTTGAGTTGACAGCACCCTTGGTCACATTCCTCCATTTTCTGTTCACCCTATGTCCATTATCCACTGGAATATCCGCGGCATTCGAGCCAATCGGGATGAATTGTCGATCCTCTTACGATCCTACTCGCCGGTCATCTTCTGTCTTCAGGAAACAAAGCTGCGTCCTAATGACCGCTTTGTTCTCCCTCATTTTCAGTCCGTCCGATATGACCTCCCCTCTGTGGAAGGCACTCCAGCCCATGGAGGACTCATGATTCTTCTCCATGATACTCTCCATTATCATCCAATCCCCTTAGACAGTTCCTTCCAAGCTGTCGCCGTCCGTCTTTCCCTTTCTGGATACACGTTCTCTCTTTATACTGTATATATTCCATCATCCACACCGATGGCACGAGCTGATCTCCTTCATCTTCTTGGTCAGCTTCCACCCCCCTATTTGCTGGTTGGGGACTTCAATGCCCACCACCCGCTTTGGGGATCTCCACATCCTTGTCCACGTGGCTCCCTATTGCTGGACGTCTTCCACCAAGCGGATCTAGTTTGCCTCAACACTGGGGTCCCCACGTTTTTGTCTGCCTCCACGACAAATTTATCTCATTTGGACCTTGCGATCGGTACTGTTCCGCTTGCTCGGCGCTTCGAATGGTTCGCCCTTGATGATACACACTCGAGTGACCACTTTCCATGTGTCCTTAGGCTGCAGCCTCAACTGCCGTATATGCGCCCGCGACGCTGGAAGTTTGCCCAAGCTGATTGGACACTTTTTTCGTCTCTAGCGACATTCGATGACCGTCGCTTTCCCAGCGTCGACGATGAGGTCACACATTTTACCGACGTTATTCTTACAGCTGCGGAACGTTCAATACCACGCACCTCCGAATTGCCCCGGCGCCCCCCAGTTCCTTGGTGGACCGAGGCATGCCGTGACGCAATCCGTGAGCGGCGACGTGCTCTTCGCATTTTCCGTCACCATCCTACTTTGGCAAACTGTATCCGCTATAAGCAACTCCGTGCGCGATGCCGTCGCGTCATCCGCGATAGCAAGAAGGCAAGCTGGAAATTCTTTATTAGCTCCTTTAACACCTTCACTCCCTCCTCGGAAGTTTGGAGTCGGCTTCGACGGTTCTCAGGCGCGCCTAGTTTCTCCCCGGTCTCTGGGCTCACTGTCGCGCATGATACCTTAGTGGACCCCGTCGCAATTTCTAACTCATTGGGTCAGCACTTTGCTGAGATTTCGAGCTCTTCACATTACCCGCCAGCGTTTCTCCCGAAGAAATGTGCAGCGGAAGTGCGACCTCTTGCTTTCTCCTCTCAAAATCGCGAAAGCTACAATACTGTTTTCTCCATGCGGGAACTCCAACATGCCCTCTCTTCTTCTCGCTCCTCCGCCCCTGGATCGGATGGTATCCATGTCCAAATGTTGCTGCATTTATCAACCCATAGTCTGCGTTACCTCCTTCGCCTTTATAATCGAATTTGGACCAACAGTACCTTTCCCAGACGATGGCGGGAAGCTATCGTCGTTCCCATTCCGAAACCTGGAAAGGACAAACATCTCCCCTCTAGCTATCGCCCCATTTCTCTCACGAGTAGTGTCTGTAAGATTTTGGAGCGTATGGTGAATTACCGTTTAGCTTGGTGGCTGGAATCACGCAGTCTTTTAACACCCGCCCAATGCGGATTCCGAAAGCATCGTTCTGCAGTTGACCATCTTGTTGCTCTCTCCACTTATATCATGAACAATTTTCTCCGGAAACGCCAAACGGTAGCAATATTTTTTGATCTGGAGAGAGCATACGATACCTGTTGGAGGACAGGCATCCTCCGCACACTGTTCTTTTGGGGCTTTCGAGGCCGGCTGCCCCTTTTTCTTCGCGAATTTATGGCAGAGCGAACATTTAGGGTGCGGGTGAACACTACTCTCTCCCGTACTTTCTCTCAAGAAAACGGGGTACCCCAGGGCTCCGTGCTGAGTGTTGTACTGTTTGCCATCGCTATAAATCCAATTATGGATTGTCTCCTTCCTGACGTCTCGGGCTCCCTCTTTGTGGACGATTTTGCGATCTACTACAGCTCTCAACGGACCAGCCTTCTTAAACGCCGTCTTCAAGGATGTCTCGATCGCCTCCACTCTTGGAGCCTCGAAACCGTCTTCCGTTTTTCTCCCAGTAAGACCGTTTGTATTAATTTTTGGCGACGTAAGGAGTTTCTTCCGCCCTCCTTACATCTAGGTCCTGTCAACCTTCCGTTTTCAGACGTCACTAAATTCTTGGGTCTTATGTTTGACAGAAAACTGTGCTGGTCCTCCCACGTTTCCTATCTTTCGGCTCGCTGTCTGCGAACGCTCAACACCCTCCGTGTCCTGAATGGTACCTCCTGGGGAGCGGACCGAGTGGTCCTTCTCCGCCTCTATCGCGCCTTAGTGCGCTCGAAATTGGACTATGGAAGCATAGTCTACTCCTCTGCTCGGCCGTCTATTCTTCGGCGTCTCGACTCTATCCACCACCGTGGATTACGTTTAGCGTCTGGAGCTTTTTACACTAGCCCTGTGGAAAGCCTTTATGCTGAGACTGCTGAACCTCCGCTGTCCAATCGGCGAGCGGTCCTTCTGAGCCGTTATGCTAGCCATCTGTCTTCCATGCCTGCTAATCCAGCCCATGACCCTTTTTTCGACGCCTCCTTTGATGTAGGGTATGCAGGCCGCTCCTCCTCCCTACTACCCCCGGGAGTCCGCTTCCGTCAACTGCTCCATTCTCTTTCCTTCCACTTTCCTAAAACCTTCTTGACAACTTGGGGTACAGCACCGCCTTGGCTCCGTCCCCGGATCTGTCTGCTCCGTGATCTTTGTCAATTTCCCAAGGAAGGTACACCTTCACTTGTTTATCGTCGGGCATTTGCTGCTCTATGTGCACAAATGACGGACGCCACCTTTATTTACACCGACGGCTCGAAAACATCGTTGGGTGTAGGGAGTGCCTATATTGTTGGCGACGCCCCAAATCACTTTCGGCTTCCCGACCAGTGTTCGGTTTATACTGCGGAGCTTTTCGCTGTTCTCCAGGCTGTCCACTACATCCGCCGCCATCAGTGTATACAGTACGTAATCTGCTCGGATTCTCTCAGCTCTCTCCTCAGTCTCCAAGCTCTTTATCCTGTGCACCCTCTGGTCCACCGGATTCAGGACTGTCTGCGCTCGCTCCACCTGGGGGGCATCTCGGTGGCGTTCCTCTGGCTCCCGGGACACGCTGGTATCTGTGGGAATGAGGCGGCCGATATAGCGGCCAAGGCTGCAGTCTCTCTTCCTCGGCCAGCTATTCAGTCGCTTCCCTTCACCGATCTACAGAGCGGTTTATGTCGCAAAGTTGCTCATTTGTGGCTTGAACATTGGTCAACACTTCCCCGAAATAAATTGCGGGAAGTGAAAGCCCTTCCTTGCGCTTGGACCTCTTCCTCCCGAACACGTCGTCGGGAGGAGGTGATTTTAGCTAGACTCCGGCTAGGGCACTGTCTTTTTAGCCATCGACATCTTTTAAGCGGCGATCCTCCCCCACTCTGTCCCCACTGCTCTCAGCTGTGGACGGTAAGACACCTTTTAATTGAATGCCCCTATTTTAATCCGTTACGCTCCCGTCTCCAGCTATCGCCTGATCTATCGTCGATTTTAGCAGATGACACGCGCTCAGCCGACCGCATTCTCCAGTTTATTAGCGACAGTGAAATGACGTCAGTCATTTGAAGTTTTATCGGGGACCATCAACCCCTCTCTGTAGTGGACTTTTAAGCCTTGTTTCTGCTTTTAGTGTCTCCAATTATTTGAGTTTCGTTCCCATTTTTGCTGTTTTCCATTTTCAGTTTTTATTATTTCCTCAGTCACGGACCGGGCGCTAATGACCATAGCAGTTTTGCGCCCTAAAACCACAAACAAAAAAAAAAAAAAAACAAAAAAAAACCAGGGATTCAGCTGCTGACTCTTGATGACAGAAGATACGTGTCTTCTGAACATGGGACAGAGCACACACTTCGGGACTGCTATAGAGCTGTTCTTCACCATTGATGTGATACACTTTCTTGTCCTTGCCTTCACTTCCCAGTGTAACATAGTTGAAATTTGCTGATCTGTTTACATGTATTACACAGAGTAACTTCCATTCCTGGACATGCTAATCAACTGGATGGCACACTAGGATACAGTCTATATCGTAAATGAGCACATGCAGATTTTTACTTGCACACCTCTAGCTGTCGTGCCCCCTCAGAACAAGAAGGCATCCTCAGTACGCTCATGGACAGATCTTGTGAAATTTCTGACCAAGACAATTTAGTGGTAGAGTTGCAGTACCTGCAGACAGTTTTCCAGAAGAATGGTTACAACCACCACTGGATCCAGCGTACCATAAAACTGAAGGAGCCTGGGAAGAGGAAGGAGAGAAACGTGCTGCAATGCCATTTATCCCATACATTGCTAATATATTGATGAAAATTGGGAGGATATGCTTGAAATATAATGTTGTGTGTATTTTGCCTGCCGCTCAAGATGAAAGCCTCGTTGAGATCTTCAAAGGATTTTAAGAGCTAGGAGTTTACCACATCCCGTGCCAATGTTGGAAAATGTTCATAGGTCAGATGATCTGTCCTGCGGAGGAAAGATGTGGAGATAACCCAGATAAAGAACCAGCAAAGCCAGCTGTTCCAGAGCACTGAATCTCCAAAGGTCCATCATCAGATGGAGCCTCCCTGTGAACGAGTGCCACACTGTGCTATCCAAGCAATGTCTGCACTGCCTAACATCTGCCTATCTAACGTAAACAACTCACAGCCAGAAGAAGTGTGTCAGTGAGCTGCAGTAGGGAACTTCTGTGCTCGTCCCTTCTGTGTCATCTCTCCTAAGCTTACGTGCAGTGGTGTAAATACGTAGCAGCTTGGAGAGCAGTGCCATTAGGCACCAGAAAAATTGACCATAAGGATTGCTACTCTGTCTCTTTTCACGTAAAGACTTTACTCTGTTTTAAATAGGTTTTACCATTTAATGACCTGTATTCTATTTTCACATTTTATGAATAACTCATTGAAATTTGATTGTAATATGTGTCATATTTTATGGTTTTTGTGATTGAAGAATGTCTTACAGAGGATGTGCATGTAGTGCAAAGAATAGGGGAGGAGGAGGAGGAGATTAGTGTTTAACGTCCCATCGACAACGAGGTCATTAGAGACGGAGCGCAAGCTCCGGAGAGGGAAGGATGGGGAAGGAAATCGGTCATGCATTTGCCTGAAGCGATTTAGGGAAATCACAGAAAACCTAAATCAGGATGGCCGGAGACGGGATTGAACCGTCGTCCTCCCGAATGCGAGTCCAGTGTGCTAACCACTGCGCCACCTCGCTCGGTGTAATAGGGGAGGAAAAGTATACTCAGTTGTATATATATAATTCCCTGATTTCTAGTTTTATGTTTAGTACACAGTGCAAGAACACTTGTTCACCAAATGCTGCCTGTAGGCACAAACCATTTGCATTTTTATAGCACTTTACTAAGCTCACAAGTAGACAAAGTGAAAATATTTGTACTTGTTTTAGGTCTCAATATAAACTTTTCTTTTCTCTATTATGGCATATAAAGATGGTGATTGTATGCCAAAACCTGTTATGATTATGTTAAAAGAAAGCGATTGTGTCAAAAATAAAAAATAAAACTTTGTAATAAGTCAATAGCCATCTCCTCAAATGGAATGTCCTTCTTTTTCTTTAATGCTGGCATTTATCACTCGCCTATCACCCAAATATAAACTGTAACTAATTTTGAGTGACTATTAATTTTAATATCGTCATGTTAGTCCTGATTAATACTCTCCATATTATATAATTTGACAGAGTATTTTTAAATAATTTAGTACAAAATGTGAGGGATTGGTTAAGACATTCATTTATTATGGCACATTACTGTAATCTGATCACATTACTTGTATTGCTTCACATGCATAAAGTTTGCCTGAGTTGTTGTAGGAGTAACAATATCCTGTAAAGTCAATGGCATGACATTTAACTAAGGCCTTAAGCAGATAAAATTATATAAGAAATTTGCTTGTATAACCAAAAAATTGCCAGAAAAAGCTGAGGATGGAAAAAATAATTTTCCTAGCTAAACAGTTTCAGGCGCATATACTTTGGCATGAACCAGTGTCATATCATAAGTACTCCCAGCATAGTTTTGTGTCTCTTTATAATATAAACAAGCAGTGTTTACTAATGGGTCTAACTAGGAGGAGAGGGACTTCTCAATCATTTCCCTGGTCATGTCCTAACTCTTTTGTGGGCTGTGGGGCATATACTTACCAGTAACTGTATATTTTTACTGCATTTATGGGAATATGTTGTACCATTTTTGTATTCTCCTGGAATCTAGTGGTAGTCTGCTGCACCATCTGTAGTTTCTATTTGTTGTAAGATACAGCTTTTATGGCCATGGCACCTATACAGCCCATTAAATAATATTGTTTTAACGGCCATTGGGAAGTATGCTTACCACCAAATTGGTTTCTCCAAAGGCTTGGCAAGTATACTTACCACCAAATTCATATGTCCTTTGAATGCCTTTGGAAACATACTTACCGCCAACTTAGTGATTTTAGAAATCTTTTGGGAATGTAACTTACATACCACTTCTGGCTATGCCTGATATCTTGTGGTAGTTCACTGTACCAAATGTTTAAACAATCAGTTTTTGTTTGCCGTGAGATCGCTATTCTTGTCGGAAAAAAATGCTTTGTTTCTACAGTGGGAAATACACTTACCACCAATATAACAGCTCCCAAAATAGCTTTGCAAGGTATACATGCCACCATAGTTTTTTGGCATACATACCACCAAAGTTTTTGGCCCTAAATCACAAAAATAAAATTATCAAAAAATATAGTCTGGTTATCACAATTGTAATAAGATAAAAAAATCAACTTTGCTGAGTTGCTTTAAAAAATCCAGCAAAAAGGTCTGTCTGACCAGTTAATGGTTTTCAGGCAAACCTGAAGGCATTGGAGCAGGTGAATTATCATCCAAGAAAGAATTTCATAATATGCTCCAATTGAGTTGTGACTGAAGGAACAGTTTTCCCTCAGTGCCCTCCAAGTGATTCAACAAATATATCCTTCAGAGAGAACCATCCAGCTAATTCAGGACTTGCTTCTCCTGCTACCAAAGCAAGAGTAGGAAGCAGCTTGGTATCAGGGCATATCAGAATCCAGGGAAATGAGAAAGATAGCATAACAGCCACAGAATGTACTGTGAAATGTTTTATCATTTCTTTGCAATATGTCACCGTATTGTTGACCCAGATTGTGCGCCAATGAAATGATGAATGGCTGGACATAAGAGACAGTAAACTGTGACTGGTAAAATCAATGGTCCGACTGTGATATTCCCCCTTCCGGTCATGCAAGAGAGGGAAAGTATTGTGCTTTGTCCTCGGACCCATGACTACTTACACCAGTAGAGGACCCACCTTTTCATGGTGTGTCTGGCTTGTACGTTTCAGTATTCTATTGTAAATTCTGATGTGATGGCAGAAGTATATTTAAGTGGGGAGCTGCTTTCCATTTTAGTTTACTGTGAGATATGTGTGATACACATTTTAAGAGTTTGTGGCCTTTCTGGACTCCATCCTCAATGTTGTGGTTGGAGACTTTAATATATTGCATAGTGACTGGCTCATTCTTTTTTAGTTTAGTGCTTAGCTATAGTATTTTAGTCTCTCCACTATCAACTTCTTCTCTTACGTGATATTTTAAGAACTGGTGTAGTCTGCAGTTTCATGGTAACTATTTGCCGGCCGCGGTAGTCTAGCGGTTCTGGCGCTGCAGTCCGGAACCGCGGGACTGCTACGGTCGCAGGTTCGAATCCTGCCTCGGGCATGGATGTGTGTGATGTCCTTAGGTTAGTTAGGTTTAAGTAGTTCTAAGTTCTAGGGGACTTATGACCTAAGATGTTGAGTCCCATAGTGCTCAGAGCCATTTGAACCATGGTAACTATTTACATCTCTCTTTATACCATGTTTTACTGCAATTGTGTAATTTTTTAATTTGTCAACAAATAGGTAATCTTCAGATATTTGAAAGATCTCCTATCAGATTTATCTAATGGCAACTTATCTGTTTTGGAAGATTGAATGAGTTTGGTGGTGCCATGGTAAGGAACTGGCCTCACATTTTGTAGGATAGCAGTTCAAAGCTCTATCCAGTCATCCAGATTTAAGTCTTCCACAGTTTCCATAAATTGCGTAAGACAAATGCCAGGATGGTTCCTTTGAAAAAAAACATTGCCAATTTCTTTTCCCACACATCTCCAATATGTGCTCCATTGCTAAATGACCTCAGTGTTGATTGGATATTAAATCCTAATCTTTCCTCTCTGGTTCCTTTTGTTAAGTTTATGTTGTGTCTGACATCCTCCCTAAACTGTTAGGATTAAAGGGAAGATATTAATGTGCAGTATAATGACCAGTTTATTCATTTTTATCAGTCAACCTGCCAGTTACTTTCATCTTATCTCTTGTCTCATACCACCAGCACCACCACCACCACTTCCACATGAGAAACTTTCTGTTTGACCAACATAAGTAGACTAAAAAGTTGTAATAAATGTGAGAACATGACTTAGCTCCGGAGGCTATTGAAGGGTGGAAAAAAATACTGCATTTTTGTCACAACTAAAAGGTATAAAATTTTATGCCACGTTTGAGAAGAATGGGGCAGTGTGTGATGTGAAAAAAGAATAATACTTTATGGATAAGAACCAAAAAAAATGTTGTCATGTTTTCTTTTGGTCCCAATAGAAACACTTGTTAGAGCAGCTAAGCTGTGGAAGTAACAAGCTGGGGCAGTGAAACCACAGAAGCAAGAGACAACAGAGCTGGAAGGAGGTCATCGACCGCACAGCTGGTGAATAAGTGCCAAAGTAGATTGGTAGAACAAACAAAAACTGGAAACAAACCAAAGTTGGCATGAGCCATCTCCATAGTATCAAGAGAGAATTCCAAAAGCATAGTCCACAATGATAGTATTGTATGGAACTGGGGACATAGCAACGATGGAGAGGCTTTGTGCCCATTGTAGCCCTCAGTGGTTCACAACCCCATAACAAGCTACAGCAGTCCACTCAACCCATTGCCGCCCCACACCGAACCCAGGGTTATTGTGCGGTTCGGCCCCCAGTGGACCCCCCTGGGAACGTCTCACACCAGACGAGTGTAACCCCTGTTTGCATAGTAGAGTAATTATGGTGAACGCGTAAGTGGAGAAAGTTTTTGTGCAGCAATCACCAACATAGTGTAACTGAGGCGGAATAAGGGGAACCAGCCCGCATTCGCCAAGGCAGATGGAAAACCATCCACAGACTGGCCGGCACAGTGGACCTGGACACTAATCTGCCGGGCGAATTCGTGCCGGGGACCGGCACACCTCCCCGCCCAGAAAGCAGTGCATTAGACCACACGGCTAACCGGACAGGCAGCCACAATGATAATGCCAGGTTGCTCTACTGTACTATTATGACACTTGATCAGTAGTTTCATAGGAAGACAACACATAATGACTTGGCAAGATTGGACATTAAAGCTGCTTACCAGAGGCCATACATTCCTAGCAGTGGCTCATTATAGGATATGTCAAGCATACCTACTGCTGGTGTCTCGTGCGGACATGATTTGAAGGTGCTGACTCAGATATAGCTAAAGTATCTATCTACCTCCTAATCATTATCAGTATTGTAAGATACTAAATCCCTACCCCCACCCCCCTCTCCCCCCCTTTAATCAGCATGTAGCGCCAAAAATGGCTGTATATGTGGAGTGAGTGGAATGGCATCAGTATCTTCAAACATTACTTCCTGTAGCATTTATTAGCACAGCTCGATCTTTTGCTTTTAAATGATGGTTCCTCCACACACTTTAGCGTGGCGCATGGCACGTACTCCGCCATCGACCTTTCGATCTGCAGCCCTAGCCTCTTACCGTCTGTCCAATGGAGAGTGCATGACGACCTGTGTGGTAGTGACCACTTTCCGATCTTTCTGTCACTGCCACAGTGTCAGTCTTCTCTGCGCCCTTGCAGGTGGGCTATGAATAAGGCTGACTGGGACTTGTTTTCCTCCACTGCCGCTATTGAGCCTCTCTCTAGTGATGACATTGATGCGGTGGTTCAATCGGTCACCACCGGCATCGTTACTGCCGCCAAATCTGCCATTCCCCGTTCTTCTGGGTCCCCTCAGCGGCGTACTGTGCCTTGGTGGTCGCCTGAGATCGCTGCAGTGATTAAAGATCGCCGGCGGGCGCTCCAGCGTCACAAGCGACATCCCTGCATTGAACACCTCATCGCCTTCAAACGGCTGCATGCGCGGGCCCACCGCCTTATCCGCCAAAGCAAGCAGGAGTGCTGGGAGCGGTATGTGTCCACCATTGGCCTCCATGTCTCTCCATCGCAGGTCTGAGCCAAGATCCGACGCCTCTACGGCTATCGGACCCCTGTCAGCGTCCCTGCTCTCTCACTGAATGGAGCAGTTTGTACAGACTCCGATGAAATTGCCAACAGCTTGGCAGAGCATTTTGCTCTTAGTTCCGCTTCTTCCAATTACCCACTGGCCTTCCGCTCCATTAAAGAGTGGATGGAACGTCGGAGCCTTTCTTTTCGCACCCACCATTCTGAATCCTACAATGCTCCATTCAGTGAGTGGGAATTTCACAGTGCCCTTGCTGCTTGCCCTGATACCGCTCCTGGGCCAGATCGCATTCACTGTCAGATGCTGAAACACCTTTCAGTGGACTGCAAGCGACGCCTCCTCGACCTTTACAACCGTCTCTGGGTCGAGGGTGAGTTTCCATCGCAATGGCGGGAAAGCATTGTCATCCCCGTTTTGAAACCAGGCAAGAGTCCTTTGGAAGTGGACAGCTACCGCCCCATTAGCCTCACCAAAGTTCTTTGCAAGCTTCTCGAACGGATGGTGAGCCGGCACTTGAATTGGGAACTGGAGTCTCGGGGCCTTCTGGCTCCGTCTCAGGGTGGGTTCCGTAAAGGCCGCTCCGCCACCGACAATCTGGTGAGTCTGGAGTCGGCCATCCATACTGCCTTTGCCCACTGTCAGCACCTGGTCGCTGTCTTTTTCGACATGCAGAAGGCATACGATACGACATGGCGTCATCACATACTTTCTACGCTTCACGGATGGGGTCTTCGGGGCCCTCTGCCGATATTTATCCGAAATTTTCTGTCGTATCGTCCCTTCCGCGTGCATGTCGTGGCCTCTCATAGTTCCTCCCGAGTCCAGGAGAACGGGGTACCACAGGGATCTGTCCTCAGTGTCTGTCTCTGTTTTTAATTGCAATAAACGGGCTTGCTACAGCAGTGGGAGATTCTGTCTCCGCTTCCCTGTATGCTGACGACTTCTGCCTGTACTACAGCTCTACTGGCATTGCAGCTGTTGAACATCTGCTACAGGGCGCTATCCGCAAGGTGCAGTCTTGGGCTGTAGTGCATGGTTTTCAGTTTTCGGCTGCCAAGACCCGCGTTATGCATTTCTGCCGGTGCCGAACAGTCCATCCTGAGCCGCGGCTTTATCTTGCCGACGAATTCCTTGCTGTGGTGGAGACTCACAGGTTTTTGGGTGTAGTTTTTGATGCCCGGCTGACTTGGCTGCCTCATATTCGGCAGCTTAAACAGGCGTGTTGGGGGCATCTAAATGCTCTGAGATGCTTGAGCCACACCTGCTGGGGCGCCGACCGATCTACCCTGATATGGCTCTACCAGGCGTTAATCCAGTCTCGTCTGGATTATGGGAGCCAGGCTTATGGCTCAGCATCCCCATCTGCGCTGCGGGTACTGGACCCAATCCTACACAGCGGCATACGCCTTGCCACTGGTGCTTTTCGGACCAGCCCAGTGGACAGCATACTTGCGGAGGCAAGTGTCCCTCCATTGCGGTTCAGGCGCCAAACTTTATTGGCCGCTTATGCTGCCCATGTTTTTAGCTTGCCCGGGCATCCAAACTGTCGTCTCCTGTTCCCGCGATCGGTCGTCCATCTGCCAGAACGTCGGCCCCAGTCAGGTTGTACGATCGCGGTCCGCGTCCGAGAGCTTCTCTCCGGGCTTGGGGCTTTACCTCTTCCGCCTCCTTTCCGGGCACCTCTGTGTACACCCCCATGGTGTATGCCTCGCCCTCTCCTTCGGCTGGAATTGGCACAGGGCCTGAAGGACTCAGTCCCTCCGGAGGCCTTCCGCCGCCGCTTTCTTTCCCTCCTTGCAATGTATCAGGGCTCTGGCATTGCGTACACTGACGGTTCGATGGTTGCTGGTCGTGTCGGTTATGCACTTACTCTAGGGGACCATTCCGAACAATGTTCATTGCCGGCTGGCTGCAGCATTTACACTGCTGAGCTGGTCGCCATCTTTCGTACCCTAGAGTATATTTGCTCCTGCTCAGGTGAGTCCTTCGTGATCTGTAGCGATTCCCTGAGCGGTTTACGAGCTCTCGACCAGTGTTTTCCTCGTTCTCGTCTGGTGATGGCTATCCAGGAGTCCCTGCATACTCTTGCACGTTGCGGCCGCTCTGTGGTCTTTGTTTGGACCCCGGGCCATGTTGGGATACCCGGAAATGAAAATGTTGACCGCCTGGCGAAAGCGGCCACCATTACACCATCTCTGGACATTGGCCTCCCGGAGACTGATTTGAGGGCAGTCCTCCGCTGACACATTTCCTCCCTTTGGGACACTGAAAGGCACGGTCTGGCCACCCATAACAAACTTCGTGCCGTCAAGGAGACGACGACTGTGTGGCACTCCTCCTTGCGCGTCTCTCGCAAGGAGTCTGTCGTCCTCTGCCGACTGCGCATTGGACACACTCGGCTGACGCACGGCCACTTATTGAGCCGTGAGGACCCACCTCTGTGTCGCTGCGGCTCCGTTTTATCTGTGGTCCACATTTTATTGGAGTGTCCGCTTTTAGCTGTGCTCAGGCAGACATTTGCGCTGCCTGATACGCTCCCTGCCCTTTTATCTGATGACCCTGCTATGGCTGGCTTAGTTTTACGTTTTATTTGGGCAGGGGGTTTTTATCGTCTCATCTGAGTGTTTGTTATGTCCTTTTGTGTTGATTCTGGCCTTTGGTCTACGATTTTAGTCTGCGTTTTTAATGTGTTTCCCGGTGGTTGGCTTTTCTTTTTTTGTTTCTATGGTCGGCCAATCACCGTCACACTCTGTGTTATTTTAATTTGTTTTGTCTGATCTCTGTCGGAGTATTTCTTGTCCTGTGTCGTCTGACGTCTTTCCTGTTGTTCGTTTTTATTCTCTTTGGGTGGTTTTAATTTTTTTTGTAAAAAGGGACCGATGACTGTCGCAGTCTGGTCCCTTTAATCCCACAAACCAACCAACCAACCTTACTTCCTGTGTTTGGAGGCAGGACTACCTGGTTGTCGATGTAGGTGCATGTGCTGGGCCTTGCTGGCCCAGTGGTTGCAAATCACTGTTCAACCCTACATGTGGAGCAGCTGATGCCTGGAGAGTCTAGGATGGAGAACAGAGCTACAGCTCCATTGTTACCCATATTTGCTCCACCACTCGTTTCGTGGGTCATTTTGGCTCTCAGCAGAGTAGGAGGTTGTAGCTCGTGTAAGGCAAGCACATTCGGGTGGCTGGTGTCTGGGGGCAGGGAGGGCCTACACCTGCCACCTGAGCTATTTGTGTGTCTGGCATCCTGTGTGTGTCCATTGCCAACTAGTTGTGGCCACAGCTGGCTCCTGTGACACAGCAACTACTGCCATTGGCCCACAAGTGGAAAGCTGGCTCCCCTCTGAGATCGGTCACAACACCTTGAATCCACTCAATTGAAGTTGTGAGTCCAGCACAGTTGTAGGTTGCATGTGGGTGGGAGCTCCAGGCTTGCTGTGTGGGGTATAGAAGGTCAAATAATGTATAGGGTCTGCACCTGTCCGGAATTTTGGCTGGGCTTTGTATGTTGATGGAGGTGGATCTATAGGTGGCCAGGAACATGAAATGTCCTGACCCTCCACTTTGCCCTGGAATTACATGCTAGGTGATAAGGGTGAAGTGTATGTGTGCTCCATGCTTCTGCACTGCAGAACTGTTGAGATGTGGAAACTACAAACTGAGAGGCATTGTTGGACAAATTATGTGGTGGTGCACCCCCTATTGCCGAAATTTAGGACAATGGTCAAATCGTGCCAGACGCTGAAGTGCTGGACATTTGTGCCATGTACGGAAACTTGTAGAGTGTATCAACCACAAGCATCCACATCGCTTCTTGAAAGTGGGCTGTAAAATCTTTGTGACATTACCAAGTGGACGTGTGAAACAACTGGAGAATGTGTGGGTGGATTGAGGGCAGAATAACAACATTCTTCTTCTGTCATTGTTAGTATAACAGCATCATGAATTGATGGAATAAGTAAATGAAGCTTCTGTATTGTGAATCGGTGCCTTTTTGTTGGTGTTCTGGCCATCCTCCCTTTATTGGCAACATTATCCTATGGAGTACTGATTCCTGGACAGTGTCTGTAGCTACATCATTTGCAGTGGTTAGTGATTCATCCAAAACCTGATGCTGCTTGTTGCTGAGTGCAAAACATAATGTCTCACATGCATCTGACGATGATGATGATGATGATGATGATGATGATGATGATGATGATGTTTGGCTGTGGGTTGCTCAACTGCTCGGTTATCAGCACCCGTACAAAGTCCCAACCTTTGCTCAGTCCGATCTCACCACTTTCATGAATGATGATGAAATGATGAGGACGACACAAACACCCTTTCATCTCCTGACCCCGCAAGGAATCGAACCCGGGACCCCATGCTTGGGTAGTGAGAACACGACTGCAAGACCATGAGCTGTGGACTGCTGAGGTAGAGGGCACATTGTTGAAAGCATAGCACTGATACTTCTGGGAGTTTGGGACTGCTTATGACTAGTGCAAAAGTTTTTCCAAATCACTAAATGGAATTACTATGGTTGCTAATGCTACATGGTCATCGCTTTGGAACCCAAATAAAGTAAAAATGTCAAGTCCAAATAGGTACATTAGTTGTTGCCCGTGAACTAACTACCAGCTATGTTAGTGTGTGAGGTACTTTCTTGTAAATTATTGGCACCTTAATTTGTCCTCTTAGTGTTATCCCCTGGTCAGTGCAGAATGCCCTGATGCCTCTCTGCTTTGTGGTACCAAGATGCTAGCTAGGATGCCACATTTATGGCTCACGTTGTACTTCATGCCATAATATGGACACTGTAAATTTTCATGTTTGGTGTAGCATTTGGGGCAGATGTATATAACTTAATACCATGGGATCGAAAGGCAGTGAAATGGGGAGTGACTATGACATGTAATAGATGCTGATGTTCAACAATGAGTTATATGCTCCCTTACAGGAGCATCTACCAATGCAAATGGGCAATGGACAAATTCTTGGCTGCTTTGTAATATACTGGTGAACTGAAAATTAATTAAATCTGAGGATGGTTACTATGAATGTGTGTCATTACTTGACTGACAACATTGGCTACTCTACAAAGTACTTACATCAATCCTGTTTTGAAACATTTGATGAGTAGAAGCGGCTACTTCGAATGCTTGCACTGTTGGTAAAGACCTCTTCAAGTGATGGGTCCGAAAATGCTAAATCTTTCATCTCAACCTGTTTGTCTAGCATTAATCTGACAATTACACCAGGAATTACAGATATTGCATAAGACACATTGCAACATGCACATACAAAATTGCACTGGCATTATAAGCCTTGCAATTTTTTGACCTACATTGCATAGGATGAACGTGGCTGTTTTGTATGTTGTTTGAATTTGAACTGTAATTTGACTTTAGCAATGTAATGTTTAGTCAGTAACTCACAGACAACAGAAAATTCTAGCATTCTGGAATCAACTAGAGTGTATAAACTTTGATCAGTTTGTATAAATGACTACTGGAATACAGTAATATAACACAGTGATGAACTGAATCAGAAATAGCAATTGTCTTGGTGGTGGTGGTGGTGGTGGTGCTGCTGCTGCTGCTTCTGCTTCTGCTTCTGCTTCTGCTGCGTTAGTTGAAACAGTTGTTGCTACTGTTGGAACTGCTGTTGTGACTATTCCAACTGCTGTTTCCACAATGCAGAAAATTATGGATCCATCATAACCAGTTCTGCATGCCGACAATGTTCCTTGTTGTCAAGTTTTCAGTCAGTCACGATAGAAAAACTTGCTTGTGGTGACTGTCTTTGATCAGCGAAGCTGCGGAAGTTACAAGCCAAAGTGATGAAATAGCACTAGTGTGAGACACTGGAGTTGGAGGCAGTCCAGCCAGCAATTGCAGTGCTGAAGTAGACTGATAAAAGAATCAAAAATCAGAAACAAGCCAAAGTCATTACAAGCCAGGTTTGTAGTACCAAGAGAGAATTCTTAAAGCATAGTTAAAGATGATAATGCTGGTTACTTCTACTGGTGGTGTTATGGTGTATTAGGACACGTTCATTGTATCTGCCACTGGCACCTCGTGTGTAAGTGATTGGAAGGTGCCAACTCAGATACTTTTAAAGTTTCTGTATCCATGTTTATATGGCATCGGTGAATATAGACCATCCTACTACAAATATCCTCGAGTAATCTTAATTGTTTATAGTATCACTTGTGTAAGTCAGATGTCAGTAAATTTTAAAACAAAGAAAATGATGGCCTACATTTCCAGATTGCTTCGTACTCTGAATTCTGCTGCCTTAGATACAGATGTGTGCTACTACAGACAGAGTGGCAGAGCTGATGATCATTTTTATAGATGCAGCTGTTGCAACCTGTGGGAAATTTGTACTATTAGTTTTTTTTAGCTGTTGTCGTTAATATTGTGAATTTGTGAATAAATTTGAATTATGGATAACAATTTCTTTTATGTTGCAGGTGCAAACAGATTTTCAACAGTGTGACCAAACAAAATTTGCAACAACTATTACAGATGCAGATTCAATCAATCATGTTGTGGTTTTTCTAACAGGAGTCCAATCCTTTCCACCAGGAACTGGTGGTTTAGGTAAATTTGCTTATTGAATATTTAATGAACTGAAATTATCAATCAAATTTTTATTTGTTATTGAGGCAGTTGCTGGATTTGAAAATGACATATAGTATGTTCCTAAGTTTCTTACAACACAAAATAATGAAACACCTGAGTGATATATATATGTATATGTCATATGTGTATATGTAAAAGTAATGGACCACAGTCACTTTGTAGCAGTAGGGTTATTCAGCATGTAAATCACACATTTTTAAGTAATGTACTAGTTGTAACAATTTGCTCTCAAATCTTATGTTTTGCAATTTTGATTTGTGGATTCAGATAATAACTGCTCTCTCACATTTCCTTGGCATGGTTGATTAATGATGTGCTTTTGGGGATCCAGCAGAATTGTTCATTCCACAGCTCGACTGAACACCCAAAGCATGTCATTAATCAACTGTACCAAGAAAACCTAATACACTATAACTTCACTCTGTGGTGAGGACATGTTCCACAACTTACACAATGTGGATAAGGTCTACCAGAAGGAATGTTGGCTTCTCAGTACTCTGATTTTTTTGACGAGATGTCAAGATGAACAAGTTATACCTGTGTTCGCCAAAACCAGATTATCATATTAACACACCAGTGGCCAATAGGATTATGTACCATGCAAGCCTGGTATTGGTACAAGAGAGAATTTGTGACACCTGACAAATGCTAGATATCATTTCAAAAGAGCTCCTTTATCTCCATCTTTGTGTGTCAGCTACACTGTCTGCAGATTCTCGGAATAATTGGACAATATGACATGATCACAATCAGAGTCGATGCCAGAAAGTAAAATTTGTTCACTTGCACAAAAAGCCAAGACAGGAAGCAAGGGGCTGTTCAGTAATTTATCTCACTGATCAACATTACGAAATTTCAATCACCAACTTTCTCTTCCAAATGCGAAAATATTTTGTTGACACCCACCTACATAGGGAGAAATTGATCATCATAATAAAATAAAAGAAATCAGAGCTCAAACGGAAAGATTTAGGTGTTCCTTTTTCCCACGTACCATTCGAGAGTGGAATGGTAGAGAAGTAGTATGAAAATGGTCCGATGAACCCTCTGCCAGGCACTTAAGTGTGAATTGCAGAGTAACCATGTAGATGTAGGTCAGGATGAGGATATAGTTATCCCTTGCGGAAGAACAAGGTTTTGAGTGCCCTTAAGAAATGCTACCAGTAACAGATTACATCAGCTCCCTGCAGCATGTTGTAACTTTGCTCCCATTGGAAACAGCTGAAGAGGTTCACCACGAAACCTGTAGAGCATTTACCAAAGCTCCACTGATTAGAGCCAGCATCTCCAAGAAAGAAGTAGCAGTTGGAAATCTGTGGGAGGACAAAGCAACTGTACTTCTGCTACCTGACAAGGGCTGTGGTTGTAACGTTATGAGTGCACTAGATTAAGAAGATTTTCAGTCTTTTAAATGACATAATCTACAGTAAAATGTTGATTTTATGAATAAAATTAAAAGGCAGCTGATGTCTCTTCACAGTGTGCCAGGCATGCCACATAACATTATTAAGGGTCTTAATACAGAAACACCTATACTGCCACAACCGTATGGCTTTCCTAAGGTAAACAAGGAGTCATTTCTCAAAGACCCATTATTACTAATATTGATGCACCAACAAACCAATATGTGAAACACATTTGTATCAAATGTGTGGGGAAGTGTGAACACCACATTTGCAGCTCACACACTATGAACACCACCTCCATCCATCGTTGTATGAGGATATGGTTAGGTCAGTTTCTATATGTTCTCCCTCTTAACAAGAGTCCCACTTTCTCAATCCTTGGAATTATTTGTGGAGAAGTTTGACAATTGTTCCACTAAAATACTGAGGCAAGTTCTTACATCAGCTTATTTCCTGTTTGACAGAAAATCCGAAATCGATGTTAACTAATTGATGGTGTGACGATGGATAGTCTGTTATCATATGTCATAGTCCTCCTAAATGTGGACCACTTTGAAGCAAACACACTAGAATGTGTCAAGTTCGAGCCAATGTGTTTCAATTGATGTGTGAACAACACATTTGTGGTGTAGACACATGAAGCGAACAAACTTGAAGAGTTCCTGTAAAATTTAAGCACTATCCATCCTAATAGACAATTCATAATGGAACTTGTAGAAAAAAAATTAGAGCTATCTTGCCTTGATGCATTAGTTAAGAGAAGGTGTTATAACTTCAAGTTGAGCAAATATATTTCAAGGAAGACGCTATACGTGAAAGTCACAGATCAAGTAAACACAGTAAGACGTGTGTACACTTTAACAGTCAAATCATAACTGAGTCCGAGTCTAGCGGCCGCTGGCTGGCTGGCCACTTAGGTGGCGCTGCTTCTGCATGGCTGGCAGACAGCGCTGCATGTAGAGGACGCGCGTAACTGCGCGGCGGCACTTTGAAAGATCGGCGAGTCACAACACTTTTCCCCTCCTTTGAAGTTTTTGCACAGTTCTTGATGGAGGTGGCTTGTAGATTGATAACGTCCATAGGTGTTGTTTGACTGGCTGTAAAGTCTCAAGGAGGAGGCTTCCCGTACGGACGGAAGTGTCCTCAATGATAACAGGTCGAGATGACAGGAGACGTGGGGGGTCGAATCTGCTTGGGCCCCGTGTACCAATCGGCCCGTTGCGGCAAATTCGGTTGTTATAACAGGAGACATGGGCAATGTGTCCGCGTCTGTAGGAGAAGGAGTCAAGTAGAGTTGCTCCGACAGATGATGGTCAACTGGTTCCTGCATGGGCACGTCTCCTGGTGGCGTCAGTTCTTGTGCTGGCACCGATATGATGATGATGAGAGGACTGCATTGTGAGTAGTGAGAGATTCCAGTATCCCGAGCGTCAGGTAAAGCCGAAGGTGGTGTAGCGGCATCCGGAACAGGCGTTGCCGGCACATGAGGCCGAAGCTGGTCCGAATGACACACTGCAACACACGTGTCCATCTGGATTTCATACAGGCGTCGGTCACGGTGTCGTAAGATGTGGCCAGGACTTCATTTTGGCTGCCTGCCATATCCCTGTACCCATACAAGGTCGTCAGTGGTGAACCGGCCAAGTGAAGGCACCCGCAGCCATGAGGTGGAAGGCCGCAGAAGATGAAGTAGCGTGCAGGGCTGTCGGCCATGTAAGAGCTCAGCCGGGCTGTGGTCGCCCATGGGGGTGGAACGGTAAGAAGCCAGAAATTGGAGAAGTGCATCAGCAGCAGCAGAAGAATTCAGGAGTTGCCTCATCTGAACCTTAAATGTGCGGACCACTCGTTCAGCCTCACCGTTTAACTGTGGATGGAACGGAGGGGCCATGACATGCATGATGCCGTGACGGGCACAAAAATCCGCAAAATCGGAAGAGGCAAATTGCGGACCATTATCAGTAACGAGAGTAGAGGGAAGGCCTTCCAAAGAGAAAATGCGAGCTAGAGCATTGGTGGTTGCCACGGTGGTAGGCGACGTGCAACGGACAATGAAAGGAAAGTTAGAATAGGCGTCAATAATGAGAAGCCAATAAGTACCTAAAAAAGGACCCGCGAAGTCAGCATGAATACGCTCCCAGGGCTTCTCAGGCGAAGGCCACGGTGCCGCAGGCAGTGACCATGTGTGCAATTTCAGAGTCGATGCCAGGCCAGTACACATGTCGGCGCGCCAGAGATTTTGTGCGAGAGACACCCCAGTGCCCTTGGTGAAGGAGGCGCAAGACCAATGCACGCAAAGACGCAGGTACCACAACACGGGGCGAAGCATTTTCGGTGGAAAGAAGAATAACACCATCCCTAGCCATGAGTCGGTAACGCAAAGCATAGTAGTTCCGCAACGGATCAGAAGTATTAGCAGACGGACGATCTGGCCAACACTTCTGAATACAGCGTAACACCCGGGAGAGGGTAGGGTCAGAACCCGTAGCAGCCGCCAGCCGGTCCCCGGTGATGGGGAACCCGTCCACAACCCGCTGCTCGGCAACATCCAGGTGAAAACACAAAAGTTCGTCCCTATCGAATGCCAGATCAGGACTCATGGGAAGGTGAGACAGTGCATCAGCATTCACATGTTGAGCCGTCTGCTGAAAATGAATCTCATAATTGAAACGAGACAAGTAAATAGCCCAACGCTGGAGGCGGTGTGCAGCCTTGTCGGGAAGTGACGTTGATGGATGAAACAAGGAAACAAGTGGTTTGTGATCCATAAGAAAATGACATTTGGATCCATAGAGAAGAGCACCAAATTTATGAAGAGCATAAATAATGGCCAAAGCTTCTTTTTAAATTTGAGAATACTTTTGTTGGGCATCCGTGAGTGTTTTGGTGGCATAAGCAATGGGTTGTTCAGAACCGTCAGAAAAACGGTGCGCAAGTACTGCACCAACCCCGTATTGAGAGACGTCCGTGGCAAGAACAAGATGTTGGCCAGGTCGATAAGTAGCCATGCATGGGGCCTGTTTCAGCATAGTCTTCAATTTCTGGAAAGCCACATCGCATGACGTGGACCAGTGAAAAGGCACATTTTTATGCAACAGGCGATGCAATGGCTGAGCCACCGAAGCAACAGACGGTAAAAACTTCTGATAGTATGCTATTTTCCCCAAGAAGGCCTGCAGTTCCTTAACAGATGTAGGGCGAGGAAGGGCATTGATCACAGCAACAGTGTGTTGAAGCGGATGAATAGCATCCCGAGAGAGTTGAAACCCCAAGTACGTGATAGATGCCTGAAAAAATTTTGATTTCTGAAGATTACACTTACGACCGGCAGTCTGTAAGACATGAAAAAGTGTGCGGAGATTTTGGAGATGTTTGTCAGTGGTGGAGCCAGTGACAACAATGTCGTCCTGGTAATTTATACACCCAGGGGCAGTGAGCAATAATTGTTCCAGGAATCGCTGAAAGAACCCCGAATGGCAATCGTTGGTATTGATAGAGGCCGAAAGGCGTGTTAAGGACCAGAAACTGCCGGGAAGCAGCGTCGAGAGGAAGTTGATGGTAAGCTTCTGACAGGTCAAGTTTAGAAAAAGACTGGCCTCCATCAAGTTTAGTGAACAATTCTTCAGGTCGAGGCATAGGGTAAGTGTCGATAAGGCATTGAGCATTTACAGTGGCTTCGAAATCGCCACAGAGATGAATATCACCATTTGGCTTAGCAATGACAACGACAAGAGAGGACCACTCACTGGAAGTAACAGGAAGCAAGACCCCTGAAGCAGTGAGACAATCCATCTCCCGTTTGCGTTTGACCTGATCACGGAGGGCCACAGGAATGGGCCGAGACTGAAAAAACTTAGGCCGAGCAGTGGGTTTGAGCATGATATGAGCTTCAAAGTTGTTTGCACAGCCCAACCCAGGAGAAAAAAGGGACAAAAATGTTGTCGACAAGGAATCCAGTTGAGCATAAGGAATAGCATCAGAGATGATATTGACAGAGTCATCTATGGAGAATCCAAAAACGCGAAAGGCATCGAAACCAAAAAGATTCTCTGCATTACTATGGTCGACCACAAATATGGGAACAGTGTGAACGACAGATTTGTAACATACCTCAGCATCAAATTGTCCCAAGAGAGAAATTTTCTGTTTATTGTTAAGTCCGTAATTGCCTAATGACAGGTGACAGGATTGGAGAACCCAACTGAAGATACGTCTGAGAATTGATGATAGTGGCAGCAGAACCAGTACCCACCTGCATGCAGACATCTCAACCACATATTTGGACAGTGAGGTTAACTTCCCAGATACGTCTGAGAATTGATGATAGTGGCAGCAGAACCAGTACCCACCTGCATGCGGACATCTCAACCACATATTTGGACAGTGAGGAATAACTTCCCTGAAAGGGAATAAGTACAATTGACAGACGACACAGAATAAGAATCAGCTTCATGTTCATGAACATCATGTATGCGGTCGGATTTGCAAACGGATGACACATGACCCTTTTTTTTGCATTTGTGACACATGGCCCAATGTTGTGGACAATCTTCTCGTGAATGTTTCGTAAAACACCGCGGACATGAAGGAAGTTGCCGTGGGTTTTGCTGCAGTTTCTTACAGGTTTGTTTACGGTTAGGCCGAGGCTGCGCTTGGGAGTGTACTGCGGCCACGTCGGCCGGCGGGGACACACCACACGCTTCGTCAACATCGCACAGAGGTTGTATTTCCCCGACGTCGCCCCATGCCTGTATTTGCGCTCCAGCGGCGCGAGAAATTTCAAAAGACTGAGCGATGGATAGGACTTCATCTAGAGTCGGATTTGCCAACTGAAGGACACGTTGCCTAACTTCTTTGTCGGGCGCCGATTGGATAATAGCATCCCGTACCATGGAATCGGCGTAGGATTCTTTGTGAACTTCAGTAACAAATTGACACTTTCTACTGAGGCCGTGAAGTTCTGCAGCCCAAGCGCGATAGGATTGATTCTGTTGTTTTTGACAACAATAAAAGGCAACACGAGAGGCTACCACATGCGTATGCTTTTGAAAATAGACGGACAGAAGTGAGCACATTTGAGCAGAGGACAAAGACGCAGGATCTTTCAAAGGAGCCAATTGTGACAACAACCGATGCATTTGAGGAGAAATCCATGAAAGGAACTGAGACTTACATGTTTGTCCATCCACGACATGAAATGCTAAGAAGTGCTGTCGAAGACGTTTTTCGTAATCAGACCAGTCTTCCGCCGTCTCGTCGTAAGGAGGAAAAGGAGGTAGAGACGACGACGAGAGACGCCCCGCATTTGATGCCGCGACGAAATCACGAATCGCATTTGTGAGAAGCATGTGCTGTTCTATGAGACCTTGCAATAGTTGCTCTAAAGTAGCCATGGAAACGTGGGTCAACGATGGAAAAGATAAATCACTACCTCGCCGCCAATTATAACTTCAAGTTGAACAAATATATTTCAAGGAAGACGCAATACGTGAAAGTCACAGATCAAGTAAACAGAGTAAGACATGTGTACACTTTAACAGTCAAATCATAACTGAGTCCGAGTCTTGTGGCTGCTGGCTAGCTGGCCACTGCTTCATGCCTGGCAGACAGCGCCGCATGTAGAGGACGCGCGTAACTGCGCGCCGGCACTTTGAAAGATCGGCGACTCACAACAGAAGGGTGGACTGATCCCTGGATCACAATGTATATAGAATACTTACACACACTGACTTTTATCTTCACACCTCAGACCATCAACATTCTTCATGAAAAATTTCATACTAAAGACTCTGGACCATAGAGCTTGAATGCTGTCAGAAAAGGACAGCCTCATTAAAGAATTACAGTACTTACAAATAGTGTTCAGAAGAACTGGTTACTTAGATCGAGGAACTGAGTGTATGATGCAGTCAAAATCAACAATGCCTGATGCAGAGATTGAGAAAGAAAATGAAAAGCCAGGATTGATTATCTGCCTTATGTTGGCTCAATCTCAAGAAAGATCAGTAAACTCCTATGGAAATATGACATTCACTGTATTTTGTTCCCAATAACAATGGTAAAAAGTCTTCTGTGGAATATCAAAGATTATCTGGGTTTCCAAAATCTAGGTGTAGTACCACAGTCCATGTGAATCTTGCCTATCTTTTGTAGGGTAGACCATTAGAACAATTGAAGAAAGGTAATAAACATTATAAGAGCAGTATTATTGTGGTGCAAACACCAAGTTTCTAGGACAGCTTAATGAAGGAGCCTGTCAAAATAAATATGCCAGGAAACACAATAAACAAAGACATAGGTTTCAATTTAAGTAAGACATAGGATTCATCACTCAATTTATTAAGATCTTACTGTCCATATCATTTGACAGATGTGGAAATGCTGAGAGAACTTATATTTCACAGAATAACAGCACGGGATCCAAATAACAAATAAGCACCACAAGGCATAGTTTGACTGGAAGATGACCTCTGCTAACACCTGAAGAAGAAAACTAAGTCAGTTGTTGAAATTTGTGCTGGAAATGATATCAATAACTTAGCTTAACAATCAAAAGCACACTGAGTGAGTGACTGACTGAAATTTGTGACAAAAAAGATTTTTGTAATTGTTACAGTTGCCAAAAGAATGAAACATCTGAATAATCACTGATGAACGATTTTGTGTGTTGACTTGAGTGTTGTATTCATTTCTTTGCATTTTACTTTAGAAGTGGAAGGTGTTACTAAATGTTGACAATAGAAATAGTATTCTTACCATTGCTTTTACACTGAATGATTATACCATCAACTTTGGGGATAGTGAATCAGTCATGAACTCCCTTACATTGAAGTAAGACCAGGAAACAAAGGAAAGTATAAATTGTAATGCATTGTTAAAAAACTTCAAAAATCTGATCTTTCAGTATAAGAAGTTTATTCTGAACATCACAAAATAGTTACATTATGTAATTCGCATTACTAGGTGACACACATGCACAAATTATGTATCAGAGAGAGATGGACTTTCCATGAGTTAAAGGATATTTGTGAGCTTGAAAGAATGGAGGCTGTTACTGGACACCCAAACTAGATTGCTCAAAATTATTTCAGAAGGAAAATAAAATAACTGCACTCCAGTCAACTTTACAGGACTCCCAGTATACGAAGCATGATCAAAAAGAAACGGATTTTTTTGTTTTTCATAAAGAATCTTTATTTATTCATCAGCATCAACTTTGTCCCCATCAAAGTATTCTCCGCCAGATGTAATACACTGGTGCCAGAGCTTTTCACCATCTTGGAAGCACTTCTGGTACTCACTTTTCTTTATGGTGCTTAGCTCCTTCAGAGATCCTGTTTCTTTCTCATTACTGATGGCGAAATGACAGCCTTTCATGGTTTTCTTCAGCCGTGGGAATAGTAAGAACTCACTGGGGCAATTTCTGGTGAATACGGTGGCTTAAGCAACATGACAGCATTGTTTTTTACCAAAAAATCATGAAAAAGCATTGAGATGTGAGCAGGAGCATTATTGTGATGTGATTTCCCTGATTGGTTTTGCCACAACTCTTAGTCATTTTCTTCAGATTGCTTCACATAAATGGCACATAATTCTTAGGTAATATTCCTTATTGGCTGTATGATCATAAGGCAGGAACTTGTAATGCACTAGCCCTTAAAAGAGAAGAACATTCGAACCTTCATGTGTGATCAAACTTTTAAATTTTATTTTGGTCTTTGCTCTTCGGGTGATTTGCTTTGAGCCATTCAGATGACTGGGTCTTGTTTTTTTTTGCCAAAAAATCATGAACAGGCGTTGAGGTGTGAGCGAGGATGTTATCGTGATGCAATTTCCGCGAGTGGTTTTGCCACAGTTCTAGTCATTTTCTTCAAATTGGTTCACTCAAATGGCACATACCTCCCAGGTAGTATTGTAGGTAGTATTCTTTATCGATCATATGACTGTAAGGCAGGAACTCGTAATGCACTAGCCCACTGTAATCAAAGAAAACAGTGAGAAGAACCTTCACATGTGTTCAAACTGGTCTCTGCCTCCCCTAAAAAAAAAAATGGTTCAAATGGCTCTGAGCACTATGGGACTCAACTGCTGTGGTCATAAGTCCCCTAGAACTTAGAACTACTTAAACCTAACTAACCTAAGGACAGCACACAACACCCAGCCATCATGAGGCAGAGAAAATCCCTGACCCCGCCGGGAATCGAACCCGGGCGTGGGAAGCGAGAACGCTACCGCACGACCACGAGATGCGGGCTCTGCCTCCCCTCCTTCCAGACAGTTTCCATTGGGATGACTGTGCTTTGCTATCAACATATCAACATTGTACTCATATATCCATGATTTGTCACCTGTTATAACTTTCTTTTGAAGTTGAGCATCATTGTCAGCTTCATTCAGCAATTCCTGAGCGATATCTATGCGACATCTTTTAGGCCAAAATTCAACAATTTCGGAACAAACTTTTGTACATCATCAGCAACTTCTCTTATGTGACTCAGTGACTTTCCAGAACCATTTTCTTTAATTCTTCCGCATTTTTGTCAGTAATTGATATGCTAGGGCATCCAGGGCACTCGCCATCTTCAACATCTTTTCTACCCTCGTTGAAATGTTTATGTCATTTGTAACGTTTCTCTTACTCGTAGTAGATTCACCAAAAGCCACAGTCAACATATTGAATTCCATGCTGCACTTTATTTCATTTTTCAAGCAAAATTTAATGCAAATTCATTGATCCATCTTTTTTGAAAGAAAAAATTTGCCAAGCACTTGAAAACATGTATAACCTTTTTGAATTTCGACAGTAAGCTAAATATTCAAAATGTCTGAAAAAGCAAACATACATGAGGAACATGCATACCAGCAAGATAAATGGAAAAAATGTTGAAAATCGGATGTATAAAGCCCATGAAATTAAAAAAATCCCATGACTTTTTTATCACACCTCGTACGTCTCAGACGTTATGATGAGGCAAGTACAAATGTTGAAACAGGTCCTTATATGTTGAACTCCTTGCAGACCTGTAGCACACTACTGATTAACAGCTAAGCAGATTGGTCAAGAAAAAGGAAGATATGATAGTGAAAGGATAAATTTAAAGTAGTGCCTGTTGATTTAAAGTAGTGCCTGTTGTGGCACTTCTTTAACTCGTGCGTCTCATCACAGCTGTCATGCTAGGTCCTTTTCTTCATTGTCATTACTGTTATCTGTTTGGAATATGCTGAACCTTTTCACAGCCCGCCCACATGTTGCCAAGGATGTTTCAGTTATGCTGCTGAGGTTAGCTGAAAAGCCCATACTTATCCTCCGTAGTGTCCCTATCTCTTCCCATGCAGTTTCCGTATTTTTGTAGCCCTGAAGAAAGACATTCATGGCTGTTGATTAACTTTGGATAATGAAGCACACACCAGGGTGCAGTCATTGTTCTTTAGCTCACCACAAACATTTTCCATGAAGGCATTGATCATCTTGTCTCACAGTGGGATAAATGTATTAGCGGTTATGAGGATCACTTTTGAAATACACTATTGGACATTAAAATTGCTACACCACGAAGATGACGTGCTACAGATGCGAAATTTAACCAACAGGAAGAAGATACTGTGATATGCAAATGATTAGCTTTTCAGAGCATTCACACAATGTTGGCGCCGGTGGCGACACATACAACATGCTGACATGAGGAAAGTTTACAACCGATTTCTCATACACAAACAGCAGTTGACCAGCATTGCCCCGTGAAACGTTGTTGTGATGCCTTGTGTAAGGAGGAGAAATGCTTACCATCACATTTCCGACTTTGATAAAGGTCGGATTGTAGCCTATTGTGATTGCGGTTTATCGTATCGCGACATTGCTGCTCGCGTTGGTCGAGATCCAATGACTGTTAGCAGAATATGGTGGGTTCAGGAGGGTAATACGGAGTGCCGTGCTGGATCCCAATGGCCTTGTATCACTAGCAGTCAAGATGACAGGCATCTTATCTGCATGGCTGTAACAGATCGTGCAGCCACGTCTTGATCCCTGAGTGAACAGATGGGGACGTTTACAAGACAACAACCATATGCACGAACAGTTCGACGACGTTTGCAGCAGCATGGACTATCAGCTCGGAGACCATGGCTGCGGTTACCCTTGACGCTGCATCACAGACAGGAGCGCCTGCGATGGTGTACTCAACGACGAACGTGGGTGCACGAATGGCAAAACGTCTTCCCCCCCCCCCCCCGGATGAATCCAGGTTCTGTTTACAGCATCATGATGGTCACATCCATATGTGGCGACATCGCGTTGAACGCACATTAGAAGCGTGTATTCATCATCGCCATACTGGTGTATTACCCAGCGTGATGGTAAGGGGTGCCATTGGTTACATGTCTCGGTCATGTCTTGTTCGCATTGACGGCACTTTGAACAGTGAGCGTTACATTTCAGATATGTTACGATCCATGGCTCTACCCTTCATTCAATCCCTGCGAAACCGTACATTTCAGCACGATAATGCACGACCACATGTTGCAGGTCCTTTATGGGCCTTTCTGGATACAGAAAATGTTCGACTGCTGCCCTGGCCAGCACATTCTCCAGATCTCTCACCAATTGAAAATGTCTGGTGAATGGTGACCGAGCAACTGGCTCGTCACAATACGCCAGTCACTACTCTTGATGAAATGTGCTATCGTGTTGAAGCTGCATGGGCAGCTGTACCTGTACACGCCATCCAAGCCCTGTTTGACTCAATGCCCAGGCATATCAAGGCCATTATTACGGCCAGAGGTGGTTGTTCTGGGTACTGATTTCTCAGGATCTATGCACCCAAATTGCATGAAAATGTAATCACATGTCAGTTCTAGTATAATATATTTGTCCAATGAATACCTGTTTATCATCTGCATTTGTTCTTGGTGTAGCAATTTTAATGGCCAGTAGTGTAATAAACAGTTTACTTTTTTCCCATCTTTCTCGTTTTCATTTGACTGCCCCTTATACATAAAGCAGTTGAAATAAATGTCATTTTTTTTTGTAAAAATTAAGTGATTAATAGAGGAATATAATTGAAGTAACTGTATTGTTAAAAGATTATTTGTAGTAGTTTCTTTGAGGGAAGTATTGAAATTTGTGACACAGTATTTAAGATGATTTTTTGTTATGTATACATTACAGATGGAGGAGAGGTGTGTGAAACAGGAAAAAACTATGGAACTGGGTGAATGTCATCAAATTCCATCATTACTGTTCTCTGTTATACTGCATTTTCTTGAAACATCTTAATTTGTAAGCATTCTCTTTGCCTCCTTATCCCTTTTTATCTTTTCTTATTTGTTACTGGATTTTCATTTGTTCAGTCTATCATGTTGACAGCACTCTAGGTTTTCTTTACTTATCTACATTACTAAGTGGGTAACCTGGGACATGGCCGTGGTGCATGTCGCGTATCTAATGACTTCCAAAAGCAACAAAAGTTTGACTTTCAGTATTTCATACACTTATCATGGAAGTTTAATATGCTGTCATAATGTACTCATTAAGAGCTATA
The DNA here is from genome assembly GCF_023898315.1 of Schistocerca nitens. Taxonomy (NCBI): domain Eukaryota; kingdom Metazoa; phylum Arthropoda; class Insecta; order Orthoptera; family Acrididae; genus Schistocerca; species Schistocerca nitens. The sequence continues at coordinate 599,092,394 of NC_064616.1, read as the reverse complement.
ACCTTATGTTAAAGGTTTAACACAATAAGTTAATTATCAGACGTAGAAACATTGTATATCTCTTGACACAGTGTAACTCATGCCACGTAATTTACCCAGACTATATTCATCCCGCATTTGAGGAGGAGAACACTTGATGACTTTCAACAAACTTTGCACACAATGTCAAAGAAACTTTCTTTTTCTCACTGACCAACCCCACCCCCGTCCTCCCCCTACAAAATGAAAGGAAAAAACTTTATCAGTTACTACATTTTCACTGTTTGTGCAGTAAAATTGCAGCATTGGGCATGACATTTTAGTTTATTTCTTCTTTACTACTACGTATTGACAACAAATTTTGCAGACAGTATCCACATATATCATTGAATGTACCTGTGAAATTATATCAGTGTACAACAGAGTGTGTGAGGGATATGACATTTTATACATGGGAATTCAGTTATGTAAAGAATAGAGGCCAGGGGTTAACTGGTATCTACTAGCCATTATTTGATCAGTTGCTGTCTTCTATTTTCCTCTGCACGATTTACGCCTTTACTTATTAATTTATTAATGTTATCTTCTGCATCCATTGGTTGCTAATACATTAGTGTCATTTGGCTCAGTTGAATTGATTTTCTAAGTGACTTATCCCAATATCTAAACTTTTCACATTGTTTTTTCTCTCATGTTCTTTCAATAATTTTGACAGAGAAACCTTTGATGTAAAATGTTTGTCCTCCAGTGTTGCGTTCTGTGTGTTGCTATTGGTAAGTGTTCACCCACTGCATTGTGGGTAAGATTTGACATAAATCCTGGCTGGCAGCCAGCTACCTCAGTCTAAGCCCACACTGATTGCAACATGGGACAAGTAATATGACCACGCTGATAATACTCTTAAGTCCAGCTATCTACACGAATTGGCAACATTATAGGTTTTGGCAGTATGTGGAGGAAGTCTTTTCTTCTGCTTAAGCTGTTACACTATGTGTACATCATGGTCTAGCGGTAAACCACCCATTGTCTGAATGTGATGCCTGGTGGCTGAAACCGCTCATTACCTAAATTTTTATAGTGCTTCTTGTCTGAATGCTGAAGCCTAGAGTGTAATAGTAGCACAGCTACAATGCATTCCACCTGTTGAGACGCTGGTAATAACAGTTCCATCTAATAACATTTTTGATAAAGATTGTCTGCCTTTCAATGCCACAGTTCCCCAGGTCCTAGTCACAACTGTCACGATGGCACTGCACTCCTTCACCCTGTGTCGAAAGTGTCAGGTACCACTTGTCATTCTCTATAGTGTAGAAGGTTGAATGATTAGAGGGATTAAGTTATTCAAAGGTAAGGTTTTACAGTAATAAAGTTAGTTAAAATATGGAGGAATATTGGAAGCCAGAGATTGTATGTAAATTACATTCTGTTGTGCAGCTCAGTGGTGTGGTACCGTGACGCAGGTAGGTTGCTGCAGCACTGAGTTAAGAAACACAAAGGAGAACACTGTGTCACCGGCCAGCAGAGGACGTGACGTGCAGCAGCTCACGGCATGCCAAGGTGTCAGCATTGAGGGTGGTAATCAGGTCAGTTACACCAGAATATTGTACTGACCTACTGGGGAGGAAAAACTGCAAAAATTAGCAGCAGAAAGCCACATTTAAGGACCGGCAACCAGCCCTTCATCATCAACCATTGTGAGACCTTGGAGTGACACAGTGCCTGTACCACTCAGCACCACCACTGGTTTGGAGTTGTCACTGTCATCATAGCTGTCGTTGCAGTGCAGATCATCACCTAGGAGGTGCTAGAGTGATGCTGCCACTCTAGTCATCACCATCACTATCATCAGACACCATCAGCAGACAGCTGTGTGTAATGGGAGTCATCGCCTGGGGTGTGTTGTGGTCATTATCCTGCGGAAGTGCCTCCAGAAACACTGTGACTGGGACTGAAGCCAGGGACCCTGGCCCGCCAACGCCAGCCAGCTGCTACTGGGGATGGTCACTGAGACAGGGCATTGACCTGTTCCCACTGGCACCACCGCCAACCCCCACCCCCTCCCCCTCCCCCTCCCAACCACGATAAGAACAGATCCAATGGTATGATCCAGCAAGGTATAGTGCCACTGCCGAGGCAACGGATTCCAGTTACGCTACACAGCTACAGTCACAGTAGCGGGCGCACACATGTGAGCATCCACTGGCCACCTTCATCACCACTGAGAATATTGAATATTATGAGTGGAAACAAAACTCACACAGAGGGCCAACAACCAATGTATTGCAGGTGATCAATAGATGTTGTTATTCCCTCTTCCTCACACCCAGCAGAGAACCCACGTTTGAATCTGGCAATGGACAGTGAAGTCCCATGCCTATTTACACTGGTGTCAGAAAGACTGCTGAGGTATCATGGAGGCCTCCAAATTTGGGGGGTGGAGTAAGGAGCATTTATTGCGTGTTGCTAGACTGATATTAATGGGAGATGCCAGAGATATGTTATATGTAATGAGAATCTGAGGGAGGCTAAAACATTTGAAGATTTTCAGGAAGGGATAATAGAGATATAAGAAAACGAACACGCAAGATATTGTCAGAAACAATTTACTAGGGTTTTTTGTAAGCAGGATAAATCGATTGAAAGTTTCATTGACCGTATTTGTAAAATCAATGTAGGTACCTGTGAGCTCACAGATGATGATAGGGTTAACTTGGTAATTTTGTGGGAAGCAGAGCATAGGGCTATTGATGCATTTTTGAGAGGGCTGGAACCAGATATTTCAAGAAAGGTTCATTTGGAGTTTTCTAAGTAATTGAATGAAGCAATGAATATTGCATTATCCTTAGAGGGAATTAGATTATTGGCTAGGTCACATGAACATCAGTCAGTGTTTACTACGGACATAAATTGTGTTTGGTGTGGACGAAAGGGTCATGTACAGAGAGAGTGCAAACAGCAACGTTGCAGGTATTATAAGAAATTTGGTCACTCGGATCAGTAATACTGTAACAGAAATCAGCAACAACAGAAGCCTCAATCATGGGCTAGATCTTACGGGCAGCAGTTAAACGGCACAGGGGATGGGATGTCCAATGTGCCATGCTCACAGTAAGAGTTAGCACATGTAAGAAAGCAGCGGCAGACTTTTTTCTGACTATCTATGTGGGGGTAAATAATTTAAAATGTTACTGGATACCAGTTCTCAGGTATCAGCTGCAAGTAAGTGAATATTTGGGGCTAATAGGTTAAATGCATCACACTGGAATTTGAGTAGTGTAGGTGGAGGACATGTAAATTCACTCAGTGCTGGAGAATTGAAGTTCCAAGTGGATGCAGAAGTTCTTCCCATGGTTAGCAGTAGGTATGACATTATTCTCGGACTCGATTTCCTGATTGCACATCATGCCATAATTGACCTGGAAGAGCATACAATAGAACTGGATGGGACTTTGTTTTAGCTAGGCTCTGCAGCCAGAATACCTCCATTGTTGCAAGGTCCACCCTATGGCCAGGGGAAACTAGTTAAACTGCGCACAGGGTCCTATAAGGTCAATTCATGGGATCACATATTGAAAGGTACAGGAGAGGTAGACTGGATTAATGTTGGTAGTGACCTGCCAGTGAACCCATTGTGTATCGTTGAACCTTTGGTGGATAATGAAGTACTAGATGCAGTTAGTTGTTTTATACAACTTAGCATGTCCTATGTCTGGGAGGTAGATGGCGCGAGGATAGTGCCTGACAGTATTGATCATTTTGGCCCAGAGGTAGTAAAGTTGCTGCAGGCTACCCTGGTTGCAAATTTAGAAGTAGTAGATGAGGATGAACTAGACCGTGATTTTACAGTGAATTACACAATGTGCGGAAGGTCTGTCGACTGGTCAGTGCTAAGGACTAGGCTAACACATCTTCAAGCACAGAACAGAGCATGAGTGGAAAAACTGTTGAGTGAGTGTGTGGACTTATTCAATATATCTGGTCCATTACCTGCAACACCGCTTCTTCTGCTTCAGATTCCTACTGGAACTGAAGCACCCATCTACAAATGACCGTATTGAGTTCCAAGGTATTTACAGCCAACTGTGGAAGAGTATATAGATCAGCAACTTAGAGATGGCATCGTAGAACCTGGTTGTAGTCCCTGTTATGCTGTCATTGTAATTGTGAGCAAAAATGCCTAATATAACAGAGATATTGGTCAACTTGGGCCAGTGTCAGTACTTCACGACACTGGATATGTGTAGTGGTTACCACCAATTGGAAGTGATGCCAGAGGACCAACCAAAAACTGCATTCTCAACACCGACTGGACACTATCAGTTTCGCCACATGCCTCATACCTTTTGGACTTAAAAACATGCTGGCAACCTTTCAGCATTTGTTGGATAGTTTGTTGCAGGGATTAAAACCAAAACAGTGCACGATGTACTCGGATGACATAATTGTGTATTCAGAGGATATTCCAGAACATTTGGAGCAGTAGTGCGAAGTGTTTGATCATCTGCGTGCAGCACGATTAACATTGAGTTTAGGGAAAGTCATTTTGTATTGCAAGTAGTTCAGTATTTGGGTCACATTGTAGGACAGGATGGAATTTGTACCAATCTAAAGCTAGTTGATGCCGCTCAAAATTTTCCAACACTCACCAAGATAAAGGAATTGCATCTATTTTGGGGCTCGCAAATTTTTGCCCTAGGTGTGTTGCAAAATTTGCAGAAATTGCAAGACCTCTCACACATTTGCTACGGAAAGGTGTGAAGTTTCATTGGACGACTGAGTGTGAGGCAGCAGTCCAGAAGTTAAAAGATCTTTTGACATCTAGTCCCGTTTTGGTCTATCCAGATTTTGAAAAACCATGTATTCTTTCTTGTGATTTGAGCGATTTTGCGCTAGGAGCTATTTTGAGTCAGGAAGTAGGTGGACAAGAGCACCCTATTGTGTACTCTTCAAGGCAGCTCAATAATGCTGAATATAATTATTCCACTACAGAGAAGAAAATGCTTGCAGTGATTTTTGGAAAATGGTACTTCCATTTTTACCTGTGTGGTAGATAATTTAAAGTGGTAACTGAGTACACAGTGCTTAAGTGGCTTTTAGGACTTAAAGATCCAAACAGTAGATTGTCGATATGGGTCATGCGGTTAAGTGAGTTCGATTACGAAGAAGTACATTGGCCAGGAAGGTCACGTGCTAATGCACATGCACTCAGCCATAGGATATGTGCTATGGAATGCACAAGTAATGATGTAAGTGAATGGAACCCAGCACAAATTTCTGATGTGGACTGTCAGCAGTTTGCTAAACAGCAGCTGTTCTGCATGGAGGATGAAGTATTGTATCGAACGACATGAAATAGGCCATGGGTAGTGGTACCACAGAGCTTGCGTGATGAGGTGTTGAGCAAATTGCATGATTGAATTTTAGCAGGACATTCAGGTCGAAGAACAATGGAGGGAATGATGGCGTGGAATTATTATATATTAATGACTTGCCATTCTATATTCATGAAGAGGCAAAGTTAGTTCTCTTTGCTGATGATACAAGTATAGTAATCACACCTGACAAACAAGAATTAACTGATGAAATTGTCAATACTGTCTTTCAGAAAATTACTAAGTGGTTCCTTGTAAATGGACTCTCACTGAATTTTGATAAGACACAGTACATACAGTTCCGTACAGTGAATGGTATGACGCCATTAATAAATATAGACCGTAATCAGAAGCATATAGCTAAGGTAGAATATTCAAAATTTTTAGGTTTGTCCATTGATGAGAGATTAAATTGGAAGAAACACATTGATGATCTGCTGAAACGTTTGAGTTCAGCTACTTATGCAATAAGGGTCATTGCAAATTTTGGTGATAAACATCTTAGTAAATTAGCTTACTACGCCTGTTTTCACTCATTGCTTTCATATGGCATCATATTTTGGGGTAATTCATCACTGAGGAATAAAGTATTTATTGCACAAAAGCGTGTAATCAGAATAATAGCTGGAGTCCACCCAAGATCATCCTGCAGACATTTATTCAAGGATCCAGGGATATTCACAGTAGCTTCTCAGTATATATATACTCTCTTATGAAATTTGTTATTAACAACCAAACCCAATTCAAAAGTAATAGCAGTGTGCATAACTACAATACTAGGAGAAAGGATGATCTTCACTATTCAAGATTAAATCTAACTTTGGCACAGAAAGGGGTGAATTATACTGGCACTAAAGTCTTTGGTCACTTACCAAATAGTATCAAAAGTCTGACAGATAACCAACAAGTATTTAAGAAGAAATTAAAAGAATTTCTGAATGACAACTCCTTCTACTCCATAGAGGAATTTTTAGATATAAATTAAGAAAAAAATATTTAAAAAAAATAAAAATAAAAAAAATAAAGAAAAACAAAAAACACAAAAAAATAAAGTTGTTATATTAACTTAAGTATGTTGTTAAATTAACCTAATTATGTCATGTATTGGAAAATTCGACTCGTTCCACATCATTACGAAATATCGTATTCATGATCCGTGGAACTTGTATTAATCTAATCTAATCTAATCTGATGCATAGGACCATTATGTGGAAAATTGTGTTCCATGTGCTCAAAGAACAGAACATAATCACCAGAAAAGTAAACTACACAGATTACCGGAAGTTGATAAACCATGCCAAATGGTAGGGGTGGACATCCTATGGCCCCTAGCACAAACACCAGCAGAGAATTGTTACGTATTAACCGTTATTGACCAGTTTTCATGTTATGGTTCCATGAGAGCTTTATCAGACCAGCAAGCCAAAACAATGGCTCAGGCACTAGTCAGCCAGTACTTCGATTTGGGAGACCTAACGCCATAATCATGGATCAGAGCACAAATTTTATGTTAGAATTAATGCAGCAGCTATGTATGTCATTGTGCTTTAAGAAATTACGTATGAGTGCTCTGCATCCTCAAGCTAATGGTCACACGGAATCTGCCCATGGGAAAATTGCAAAACTGGAGAGGTTTTACATAAATTCCCAGCATAACAATTGGGATGTACTATTGACCTGTGTCACTGCTGTATACAATTACGAAGTTCACCAGAGCACAGGGTTATCCCCACATGAAGTACTGTTTGGGCACAAGATGCCGTCGCTATTTGAGTTTTGCAAAGCCCCGACACTTGACATCTCGTCAGTGAAGGATTTCACCAGGAGAGTGAAACTTATCTGGAGTGAAGTACAAAAACTGAATACAAAAGCTTTATAGAAACAGGCAAGGGCTCATGATGTGAAAGCAGTGTTACCTAAGTACCATGTGGGTCAGTGGGTTATGTTGGCAGATCCTTATGTGCCGAAGGGGAAAATGAATAAGTTTGTTTCATGATATAATGGCCCTTACTAGGTAGTAGAGATGACCACCAATTGACATTAAATTGCAGCCACCCAAACACCCTTCAACAGTCCATGTAAGCTGAATTCAGCCATTTAAGGGGGATATGGGCAGTTTGCCTTGTGTAGCCCCCATTTTTTGTAGCTGGGGGTAAGAGACAATGGACAAGGAGCAGATAAAGGAAAAAGTAAAGCGAAGGAAACAGGATAATATGGCAAATCATCGATATATGCTAAGAACTAGAGCAAGAATGTGGGACTGGTATTAGGATTTCCTTTCCCCGCAGGGTGCATGTTCCTACCCTGGGATGGGAGAAGATGGAAACAGCATCCAGGACCACATTTGGTCCATAGAGGGTAGATGGAGCATGGAGTCTTATCATGTTAGGCCTATTGCACTACGGGTGTGCCCGAAGCAGTTAAGGTATGTTCTGTGTCAGGAGGTGTCATGTTTTCCAAGCCAAGTGGATATGAGTGTCGGATCAGCAGTGGACGTTAAGGGTAAATTGCAACATTTGGGCACTCGAAAATGAGATTCGCAGGCTGGAAGAAACGTTTGGGAAATTGCACAGCATGATGAGTACTCAGTTAGGGTATAACGGTACACAAGGAGAGTACTGTCTGTTACAGTTGGAGTTTGCAAAGCTACAGGTGCAACTACAACAGACTACGGAGTTTATCCCATGGGTCAGACAGAAAAGAGGATAGTTGGATGCAGGTGGTAGGATCCTAAAGACAATGTTTGGTACAGCTGATGCAGATGACATTGCTAATGTCAATAAAGCATTACAGGAGGTTTGGAAGGAAGCAGAAAGCAACCAGGAGGCAGTGAATTTTCACGCAACCCAGCTCGCCATTTTGGAAAGCGGTGTGCTGAACAGCACTTGGCAGCTTTGTGGGTTGCCACTGCTTTAATGTCATATATTAGGTCATCTGCTGAAACCATCAATTGCAACTTGCATGTTATTGGTGATCACTTGGACAATACTGATGCACAATTAATGATTGCCACATTACTATGCATTCTTGGTGACGGCTTGACGGATACTCGTATTGAAACTGTGGGGTTGCAGGAAGCACTGTTACCCACCACACACGTGCACCTTACACCAGTTCAGCTACCAGCAGAATGATTGTTGACGTGTTTGAAAGAAAACCAGACTGCTGTGCCGGTGCCTTTGGGACTTATTAAACCAGCAAGGGAGGAGTACTTGACTGTGTACTATCACCATTACGGGTCAGCCGAGAGGGTCTCACCTGGAAGTCAGTGTATAAATACTGCTAACTTGTAGAGACTGCTATTTGGAGTGCTATGCAGTACACCCACACCCAGTAGCATGGGAGTCTTTGCGGAAGTACATCCGAGGTGCAGGTGCAGGAGATCTTACTAGTCGCACCAGACAGACACAGTCATGCGTAAGAGTTGTTACACTGTCGCACTGGACCGGTTACTATCTGCTCTTCAAAGTTAGTGCTTACAGTGCTGAAGTCTTGCGAGTTCGCATTGTTTCATTCCCAGTTGGGGATCACGGAATGCCCTAAGGAAGTACTGCCAGAGGAGGGGGAATTCTTCCAGTGTGTAGGACAGCACAGGTTATACTCCGTGGCAGAGCCTACAGTCGTTATTTGTACATTTACAAGCAGGGGAAGTTAGATGACACACAAAGGTTGGTTGTGCACGGTCAAGGATTAATACTCAATGGAACTCATTGTGGGACATCTGGACCCATTTTCCACTTACCAGCTGTGTTAACAGGAACCACAGCCATCAGTATGGTCAATTCCTTAATTTATGTACCTTACCTACCTTCCTCAGTTTTGCTCTCTGAACACCTTTTGTTTCTTAATGATAACATTGATGATGAGGACCTGCTCACCTCTCTGGATCAGATGATCGCCACCCAACATGGTCATGTTACCATGGAACATCTCTTAGAGCACATGAAAAGCTACAGAAGTAAGCAGCAGCAGCAGCAATTGGTAGTCATTGGTTCATCAACATTAGTGGCTTGTGTATTCCTTCTTGTGATCGGAGTTATATATTTCTTGTTCAAGGGAAGAGTTGCCCAAATTCCACCCCTTCCAACCTTCAGCCCCCCACCCCCCTTCTTGACAAGGCAGTGTAATGAGTAAACAGTCATGAAGGCAAAAACAAAGTGTGCTCCAGGACCATAATGAACTATAGTATATGAGAGGGAGAATTGTGGTGTAATTGGTAGTGACAAGCCAAAATACACTCCTGGAAATTGAAATAAGAACACCGTGAATTCATTGTCCCAGGAAGGGGAAACTTTATTGACACATTCCTGGGGTCAGATACATCACATGATCACACTGACAGAACCACAGGCACATAGACACAGGCAACAGAGCATGCACAATGTCGGCACTAGTACAGTGTATATCCACCTTTCGCAGCAATGCAGGCTGCTATTCTCCCATGGAGACGATCGTAGAGATGCTGGATGTAGTCATGTGGAACGGCTTGCCATGCCATTTCCACCTGGCGCCTCAGTTGGACCAGCGTTCGTGCTGGACGTGCAGACCGCGTGAGACGACGCTTCATCCAGTCCCAAACATGCTCAATGGGGGACAGATCCAGAGATCTTGCTGGCCAGGGTAGTTGACTTACACCTTCTAGAGCACGTTGGGTGGCACGGGATACATGCGGACGTGCATTGTCCTGTTGGAACAGCAAGTTCCCTTGCCGGTCTAGGAATGGTAGAACGATGGGTTCGATGACGGTTTGGATGTACCGTGCACTATTCAGTGTCCCCTCGACGATCACCAGTGGTGTACGGCCAGTGTAGGAGATCGCTCCCCACACCATGATGCCGGGTGTTGGCCCTGTGTGCCTCGGTCGTATGCAGTCCTGATTGTGGCGCTCACCTGCACGGCGCCAAACACGCATACGACCATCATTGGCACCAAGGCAGAAGCGACTCTCATCGCTGAAGACGACACGTCTCCATTCGTCCCTCCATTCATGCCTGTCGCGACACCACTGGAGGCGGGCTGCACGATGTTGGGGCGTGAGCGGAAGACGGCCTAACGGTGTGCGGGACCGTAGCCCAGCTTCATGGAGACGGTTGCGAATGGTCCTCGCCGATACCCCAGGAGCAACAGTGTCCCTAATTTGCTGGGAAGTGGCGGTGCAGTCCCCTACGGCACTGCGTAGGATCCTACGGTCTTGGCGTGCATCCGTGCGTCGCTGCGGTCCGGTCCCAGGTCGACGGGCACGTGCACCTTCCGCCGACCACTGGCGACAACATCGATGTACTGTGGAGACCTCACGCCCCACGTGTTGAGCAATTCGGCGGTACGTCCACCCGGCCTCCCGCATGCCCACTATACGCCCTCGCTCAAAGTCCGTCAACTGCACATACGGTTCACGTCCACGCTGTCGCGGCATGCTACCAGTGTTAAAGACTGCGATGGAGCTCCGTATGCCACGGCAAACTGGCTGACACTGACGGCGGCGGTGCACAAATGCTGCGCAGCTAGCGCCATTCGACGGCCAACACCGCGGTTCCTGGTGTGTCCGCTGTGCCGTGCGTGTGATCATTGCTTGTACAGCCCTCTCGCAGTGTCCGGAGCAAGTATGGTGGGTCTGACACACCGGTGTCAATGTGTTCTTTTTTCCATTTCCAGGATTGTAGATGTAGAAGCAGAATGCTGGGACGCATTCTTTCTGTAGAAGGGAGTTGGATGATTAGAGTAATTAAGTTAGTTAGAGGTAGGAGTTTTACAGTAATGAATTTCGTTAAAATTTGAAGTAATATTGAGAGCTAGAGGTTGTATATGTGTTACATTCTGTTGTACAGCTGAGTGGTATGGTACTGTTATGCTGGTGGGTCAGCGGAGCGTCGAGTTACGCAACATGAAGGAGAACACTATGTAACCAACCAGTAGAGGACATGACAAGAAGCAGCTTGCCACACACCAGGTTTCAGCATCGAGGGCAGTAATCGGGTCAGTTATGCCAGCTGAGCAACAGCAGAATATTGCACTGACCTACTGTGGAGGAAGAAATACAAACATCAGTGGCAGAAAACCGTATTTAAGGTCCAGCAGCTAGCTCATCATCGTCGACTGCCTTGAGGCATTTAGAGTAATGGAGAGCCTGTGCCACTCAACACGGCCACCAGCTCGGAGTCGTCACTGTCATTGCCGTCATCATACTAGTCACTGTTGTAATGCAGGTCGATGCATTGGAGGCGCCACTGTGACACCACCTCTGTAATTGTCACTGCCGCTATCGTCAGATGCTGTCAGCAGGCAGCCACCTGTAATTGGAGTCATTGCCTGGAGTGCATTGTTGTAATGTATTGTCACCATCATCCTGAGACATTGCGTCCACAAACATGATGACTGGGACTGTAGCCAGGGACCCTGGCCTGCTGCCACCAGACAGCCGCCACCGGGGTGGTTACTGAGACTGGGCACTGACCTGTGCAACTGCCACCCAGCCACGATCACAACGGGGGCCCACAGCACATATTGCCAGCCACTGCAGTACAACCCGGCAAGGCTGTAGTGCCACTGCCAGGGCAGTTGATTCCAGTTACACCAGTGCAGCTACAGTTGCAGCAGGGGCACACAGATAAGTGTCTGCTGGTCCCCTACAACGGCGCTGAGAATATTGTGAGCAGAAGCATACCTTGCCCAGAGGGCCAACAACCGATGTATTGCAGTTGATTAATAAATGTTGTTATTCTGTCAACAGGAGTCATCCGTGTACACATCCCCACCATCCCCTTCCTCACAGCCAGCAGAGAACCCAATGGCAATGGGCAGTGGAGTACCATGCCTGTTTACAGTAGTATAGTAAAAAGTGACAGCTACTCCTCATCACTCTGAATAGTGTAAAATACTTAACTGTCATTGAGTGTTGCTCTACAAAAGTGTCTACTATTTTCATTTCATGCTTGATAGTACCAGGTACAGACTACCCATTCAATATGATGAACATTGTATTATACTAATATATAAGACATAAGTATTGCTCAAAATTAAGTTTTGTAGTTTGTGATCCAATCAGAATATTTCACTACATTGTATAATGTTGTTAGTAATGCTTTATATCTAATTTCTTTTGCTTTTAGAAGTGATTCTTTATGCAAACTTTTTGTCAGAAATTTGTATACTTTCATCAGGCCCAGCGAGTAACTGTGGTATAATGCTTTTTACTGTCATTTAATTTCTTACAGTTCATGTATGCAATGAACTGAGTGAATACCTTGCAGTTCGTCCTCTATAGCAATGCCGGCCCAATGGTCATTTTGACATCCATGTATGGATTAATGAAGAACTTAATGCTGATCAAAAGTGATATTTAAGGTATTCAAGTAGATTTAAGTTAACAAATTTGCCCATTTTTGAAGCAGGGATGGAAGTTGCTATTGCTGGTGTTGGCAAACATTTGCAGAGGCATCTAATTCCTATTACATAGATTTAGCACTGTGAAACCGTATTCACTTCGCAACTGTTGCCCTGACATATGAATCCTCCATGATGAATAAATCTCAAGTTCATATTGTTGACAGTCAAGTCAGAGCTCTTCACAGACATTTGTAATGGAAGAAGCTTCGTATTTACAAAGCAGACATCTGTGACCATTAACACAGCTTACTGAGAAGAGCTCGTGAGGAGACTTAATGTGTAAAGTTTATTTTCATATTTAGATGAAAGGATTTATTTTAGCAATTTGCAGCTGCATTAAATAAAATGGAAAATAAAATCCTAGAATGCACTTGTGCACAATGGGATTAGAACTGACTACTCACACTGTGCTTGCATCACAAGAAATGTGTAGAACCACTGATCTAATGAGACATGCCGACAGCAGCTCTCTTTCATTGTGATATTGGTCACTGAGCCTCATAACGCAACGTTAAACAGTTGTTACTTATGTGCAGTGCAGCATTCCTGGAGCCCAAAAATTAAATTTTCTGTCTCTGTGTCTCATATTACATGACAATTATGCAGCATAAGTCATTGAAGTGGAAAGGGAATGTGGAGTCAACTTTGTGGAACAACTGAGGACCACATGTGGAAGTGTGGTAGGAGCAACTATTTAGTGAAATACTTGTTACACTCGTGTTGTATTGGTTCTCAGAGAGAAGGCACCGTGAGCCTGTTTTGTTTTTATGCAGTGTTATCTCCTGACACTTTCTAACATCACTTTTCATGCTATCGATATTTAAGGCATTCAATTAAATTTAATCTAGAATTTCTCATGTTTTAAGCTGTCCTGCATAGAATGGGGCTGTTAACACAGGTATATAATTTCAGCACAGGGATAGCCACAGTAGTAATGTTAGTTTCTGCTCATGCAGCGTATGGCATATGAAATATTGAGATACATAATCTTCCACTAGGAATAAAATTTCCCCAAAATAGAAATGAATAAAACACTTACTTTGATAGTTTGATCAGACACTTTGCACCTCTAATTCGACTGTGTCTACATCAACTGTGTGTACATGTGGACTTGTGCCAAACACCAAATAGAATTTCACAAGTACCACGAGAAGGGAGAAATACAAGTATGTTTTTGGAGATGGCAGCAAGAAAAAAATGCAATCAACTAATTATTCAGTGCTATACAGCAATCAATTCATTTGAGAATTCAGAAGAGAAGAAACTGAAAATGATATTCATTTTAACAGAAACCAAACAGTAGATGTGGTTAGTGTGCAGTTCTTCTTGCATTTTTGACCTTGAGATCTATATATTTAATGCTTTTGTTGTGTTCCTTTCTTCTTTGGTGCCTAAATGATAAAAGGAATCCTCCTACAATGAAGGCTTTCATGGCTGGCTGTTTCAGCTGCCGAGAATTCGTCCGGGTTGTATGGCCGTGGTCCATGAATCCTAATCCACCTTCGAACCTTTCCAATGACTTTTTTTGCATGTTGTTACTTGGTATTCGTAAAGCAGACCACTATGCCTGCTCCCATGAGGTACTGCATCGAGGTTGCCTGAAGGTTTACAAATTGTATTCAAATTTTGATGTCACAAGTGAAACACACACTAGCTGTGTAAATAAAAGCAAGAAGAAACCCTAATTTATCCATTGGAATAACTCATTTGAATAGCAGCAGAACAAAATTATCAAACTTAGTCTTCCATTTACGCTTGTAACACTATAACCAGGAGGTGAAACAATGGTAAACCAAAGTTGGTCACAAATGCGTAGTTGTCTGTAGCAGTTTCAGAGTCCATACTACAAATTCGACTGTTGAGTAATACACTGTAATATGAATTTATCTATCTTCACAGTGTTAAATCAGCGGAAACTGTTGCAGAGTTCTGCCTGCTTCACTGGCCTCCCATTGTTGTCGAGCAAATTTTATAGGATAAATCAGGCCACACCCGCAAATCACTGTAGTGAAACCAGAGTTACCAAACATTACCTACAACATTCCGAAGTCTTGATTATGCTTGTGGTAAGAAGAATGCGCTATGATAGCTGGAATCCTGCATGATTGGATGTGCTCTCCAAATTTCAGGTATGTGTTGTGACTAGGTATCTAAAAAGAGTAGAAAACTGAATAATACTCAGAGTGTTACTCCCATTTCTGTGGCTCTGATTATGGATAATGCATAGCTAGGGATAATATTGACATTTACTGACAGCAACCTACACGATTAAACAACAGCAGGAAGGCTGAAAAATACTTTCAGGAAAGGCTTCTTAACATTGAAATTTATCTCTGATGTTAGCATGTTTCTTTTGAGAAAAGCTGTTCTTGCTTTTAAACATTTTGTATTTGTTATACTTATGCCAGCATCATGCATTTTGCTGCTTACATGAAAAAAACTTCCTCTGCATCGTCTGACTTAATTCAACTACAGTTTATTGCCGCTCTATTGATGTATGTACCTCAAAAGAACAAAAAGTGTCATCTACAAATGTTTACTGTGTGGTCACTTGGGAAGCTTTGCCAGTATATGCGAACAGCGTCTGGTGAACGAGCTTGTCAATTTGCAGTACACTTCAGACCAAAAGAAACAAAATAATAGGAAGAGCTGCAGGTTTACCATATTGAGCATGGGCAGAATTGGCACAGTCCTCTGAAGTTGGTACAGTTTCCTCCCAATATACTATCTGATTGCTCCTGTAGGTAAAAATAGTAGAAAAATATTGGCATATTCATATGGAAGTGTCTAATTCGTGATGTAATCATACAAACTGTCAACAGATGTCTGTATGATCATGTTCTGCACAGAAGACGGCATTCTGATTAACATCCGCTGCCGCCAATGACGACGTCAGGACACTTACCAAATGAAGTAGTGTTTCCCGGTTAGTCCCACACCCAAAATCATTGTGTACATAGTCACATATGGTGCAGTATGGTACAGAGAAGACACCTACCAGGAAACAGGACAGTCGCAAGCTGATGTGGCCCGATTGGCTTAATGTGAATCATTCTGTTGTTTCTTGGATGTGGCGACAGTTTATAGAGATCGAAACTGTCCCGAAGATCAGGGCAGAGCCAACCATGTGGGACATCAGAGGGAGAGGACCGTTATTTGGCTGTAAAGGCATGACAGTACCACCTTAGTACTGCGCGGCCCACTGGACATGTTGTACTGAGGCAAACGGTGTACAGAAAACCTCTGATGCAGAGAAGGGAACTTCTAGAGTGGAGTTGCAACATGCCTCCTGGATGGCCAAACAGTGGTCCAATGTTCTTTTCACAGATGAGTCCCAATTTGGTCTGGGAGTGATTCTCGATGGTTTCACTTATGTAAAAAGCCCGATATCGAGGAGGACCCCTTATGGTGTGGGCAAGGATTATGTTGACCACTCAAACAGCTCCTTGTGAATCTGTATGGGTGAGTTGGCAAGTTTTAACTGGTGTCAGGTATCATGAACAGTTCTTCGGACCTCATGTGCAGTTGTTGCAAGATGCTTTGGGCCCAGGCTTAATATTGATGGATGATAATGCTCAACCCCATAGAGCACAGGTTGTTGATGTTTTTTTGGAAATGGAAGATATTGCACGCATGGCATGGCCTGCTCGCTCTCCCGATTTGGATCCCATAGAGCATATCTGGGATACACTAGGGAGACAGGTTGTGCCGTGTCAGCATCCACCAACCACTCTCCGAGACTTGCGAGCAGCTCTGCAGGAAGAGTGGGCATTATTGCCTCAACATGAGACTGACATCATCATCCACAGCATACCTCGACGTTGTCAGGCCTTTATTGCTGCAGAGATGGTCGCACCCCATACTGAGCACATTAACCAGTTGTCAGAATGAGTGTGCAAATCCCTTAAGTTGGAACAAACGAGGAACATTCTTGTCTACTGGTATGCATGTTGCAGTTGTTTATGTTCTGTATTCTCTGCATCGTTTCTACTGTACTATCATCTGTTTATATTGTTTTGTGACAACATAAATGCAGCCTGGCAAAATTTTCTTTTGTTGCTTTAATTTTGTACACCAGTGTATTTCAGCTATGATTATGGCAGTGAGAGAGTGTTTACTACAGCAACATGTTGCCCTCATTGTTATAAAGTGCTTACTTTCTAAAATGGCAGCTGCTTTCAAAATCAGTTCCGGTTTTGCTGCAAAAGCTGTATCTTATCATTTCCTTTTGCTACTACTTTAATTGAGCTGCTAATCCTGGCAAGCTGACAGGTGTAGCCATAGATGTCTGCTTCATGAATACCAAGTTACATCATCAACAAAAGAAGAGAAAGTCTCTGGACAAATTCAAAACAAGTGTCAGTGACATAAATCTGTATTTTGTTAATCATCTCAGTATCAAAAAAGACATGAAAAATTACAGAAGCAGTAAACAAGCTAGCTACTATGCATTACCTATGGCAGATCTTGAGGCAAAAAATATATGAAAGCTCACACTCACACATTTATTTCTTCAGTTTTGCATCTGCTTCGCCGGCCACTGTGGCCGTGCAGTTCTAGGCGCTGCAGTCTGGAACCGCGAGACCGCTACGGTCGCAGGTTCGAATCCTGCCTCGGGCATGTATGTGTGTGATGTCCTTGGGTTAGTTAGGTTTAACTGGTTCTAAGTTCTAGGGGACTAATGACCTCAGAAGTTGAGTCCCATAGTGCTCAGAGCCATTTGAGCCACTGTGGCCGAGTGGTTCTAGGTGCTTCAGTCTGGAACTGCGCTGCTGCTACGGTCGCAGGTTCGAATCCTGCCTCAGGCGTGGATGTGTGTGATGTCCTTAGGTTAGTTAGGTTTAAGTAGTTCTAAGTCTAGGGGACTTGAGTTTTATTCATTATGTAGGACCCATACGTCAGGACAACAGTTGCGAAGTGAATATGGTTTCACAGTGCTAAATCTATGTAATAGGAATTAGGCGCCTCTGCAAATGTTTGCCAACACCAGCAGTAACAACTTCCATCCCCGCTTCAAAAATGGGCAACTTTGTTGACTTAAATCTACTTGAATACCTTAAATATCACTTTTGAACAGCATTAAATTCTTCATGAATCCATACATGGACATCAAAATGACCATTGTGCCTGCATTTCTATTGAGGATGAACTGCAAGGTATTCACACAGCTTATCGCATACATTTACCGTAAGAAATCAAATGACAATAAAACACATTACACCACAGTTACTCACTGTAGCTTGGCGAAAACATGAATTCCTGACAAAAAAATTGCATGAAGAATCAGATCTAAAATAAAGCATTACCAATGACATTAAACTTCATAGTGATATACCCTGATGGGATCACAAACTACAAAAATTAATTTTGACCGATACTTATGTCTTGTATATTAGTGTAATACAAAATTTGTCGTATTGAACAGTTCGTCTGCACCTGGTGCTATCAAGCATGAAATGGAAATAGACATTTTCTGTAGAGTAACACTCAATCACAGTAAAGTATTTTATGCGATTCAGAGTGATGAGGAGTAGCTGACGCTTTTGACACAGACAAGGGAGCACATCGCCACCATGGCAGTCGCTACTGGGTCCCAGAAAATGTTCAAAGGCAGAGAGTCTGCCCAGAAATCTTTCTCAAAACTGTTATTGGATGGAACTGTTATTACTGGTGTGTCAGAAAGTGAAATACATATTTTGCTGTGCTACCATTACACTCAGAACTTCAGCATTCAGACAAAGGAGCTTTAAAAATTCCAGCAACAAGCAGTTTCAACTGCAAAACAATACATTTAGATGACACACAGTGCACTGGAAGACCACAGGTGTACATGTGCATAACAGCTTGAGCAGAAGACAAGACTTCCTTCAGGAACTGGCACAACCTACGAACTTCACAGTTTGTGCAGGTAGTTGGACCTACAGTATTATAATTGTGGCCGTGTTACTTGTTTCATGTCATGATCAACATAGGACTAGACTTTCCGGTGGCCGGCCGCTGGCTTGGTTTTGTGTCAAAGATTATACCTATCTTTTATAGTTGAAACATTGATGCTTTTTTTCCATGTCTATTCTCATACCTGGTGTTTGTATGTAGTCTATTTCAGCTGGCCAGAACCAAATGCACCTCCTACATGGCACTTACTTGGGTATATAGCAAATGAGAAACCTTCTGCTATTTTCAAGATATCTGGATTGAAGAAAACTGTTCCCCATAGTGAACTGACACCATTTGCATTTGGACAGCAAATGATGTCACACAGTGCACAAATTGGAATATCGGTGGAACCTCTTTCAAATGTTCATCAGCAGGCGGCTCTCATCACCAATCAGGCAGCATCGTCCTTTTTGGAATTTGGTCAGAAAATGATCCAGAACTTCATAAACTTCACATCTAGTTTTGCTGTAACAGCCCAGCAGATTAACCCTGTGTTAAATGAGACATATGTGCCTTTATCTACTTTGCAAACCTGGTATACCAACTTCGAACGCCGATTGCAACAGAATCCATATTTTTGGAGATGAAGTGACATGTCTTTAGGCTTGGCTACATTGTTTGACCTTAGATGTAATTTGTATGCCACAAAATTTGAAACATGAATTTAATTTCAGGATAAAATGGAGGTGACAGAATTGGTACTATATTAATTCCTTCAAATGTCACCTTTTCTGTAGTATGAAATTTAAATAACGATAAATTGAAATATTTAAGTGTGTGTTTTATAAAATTGGATTGTTGGAAGGTACTTTAATGTGGGCAACATACTGTGTTGTAGTTTCTGGCATTATTGAATAAATAGTGTGTTACTATTTATTCATATATATTTTTTGCACTATCAGAGAGAAGTGCAGAGAGCAGAAGGTATTAGTCGTGCCCAGCACAAAAAAATATTGTAGTGAAAGGACCAAGAAAGAGGCAACTTCTCTACATCATGCTGGTAACTGAACCTAAGAAACTGCACCTTTGTTTACCCCCTTCATTCAGAACAACTATGGATTTACAGCCAGCCTGCAAAGGCAACAAACAGTCATATATTCCATGTACACTGCAACTTGAGACTGCTCAAACGCAGTACTAAGAAGCAGCCACCAACTGTCAACAGTACAATGGCTGGAAAAACCCGAAGCATGTACAGTGTATGCCCAAAGATTCAAACTTTTGCCAACTACAACTTACGGAGCCAAGAGCTAAAGACAAAGTGAACAAATAGTATGTGATATTATCATATTAACATAATTTTAATAATAGTTTACTTTTTATTGTGCATTTTATCCATAATTCTGAAAGAATGTTTTTTTTTTTTTTGTCAGTTGATGTACTTATTTGAACGATAGTAGTTTGAGAATGTGCAATGTATACAATTCATTATTTTTTGTGTGTACATATTTTGTTTCTATTTGATCATTGATTGATGTCTTTGATTATGAGAGTCCATGTTGAATGTTGTTCTAACAACAGTTTCAAGAGCTGATAATTTGACATGTACAAATTATTTTTTGATGTGATATTATACTCTCTAGTTAATGCTAACACAGGCTCTCAGACTAGTCCGAGCAAAATAAACTGTGACTGGTAAATTTCATATTTCTGATTAGCTTAGTGATAAGGTTGATTCACACTGGCTGTCGTACAATGTCGCATCAAAAGTTTCCATAATGTTTTTTGCAAATTTCAGCAATTGCATCAACCGTTGATGGAACTTCAATGTAAAAGCAAAGGTTGTCTAGTGTTTTGACTGTTAACGGAATGATGGCATATCATGACTGCATGATCTAGTACAGTCCCAGTATTTTGTATATTAACCTGTTATCATCGTGCTTATTTATGTTACTGACTTTTGTCCTTTATAATCTTTATTTTATTGCTCACAAAGCAAAAATTTGTATATTAGTGGGAACTTCTCCATCAGTAGACAGCTCTCATTACCATTTAGTCAGTGTTGTCCTCCTTGGAATTTCCATAATCCTGAGGCTAAATCTTGATGTTCTGTAAGACAGATGGTTTCACAACACAACTGATTTGACTTTTGACATTCCATCTTGTGTGAGCCAGTTGCCACTTACAGGAGTAGTAGTGTTCCATGATGTGACATTCCATTGATATCCAGTGTGAATTACTGATTGCTCTATTCTCAGTCTTTATGTTCCCCATGAATTAATTTTATATGAATTCATAACTACAGTAAAATTCTAATTTACATACATTTGTTCTCTGTAAACTTGTGGTCGACAAATGACTGTACTTTGATAATAGAGCTCTTCCACTCCCCCCCTTTCCCCCAAGAAGCAGAAAATCACAAATGTTCAATCAGTTTTCTGTTGTGTGGAAATTAATACCTCAGTTTTGTTTGAATTACTGTGAGAATGTAAGTTATATGCTCTGAGTTTCCATTATTGTTATTTCACAACTTATTGTATCCATAATGTTTGTCTGGATATTATTATTTTTGTATTCAGTGAAGCAAGTTAAATTTATTTTTGTGCTTTTTTCCCCCTTGTAATGCTGGTGTAGTTACAGAATACAAGTTTGCATGTTTTAAATATTGCTGTATAGACAGATAGTTTGGGAACTTTTAACTATATTTAAGGTGAAAATTTGACAGACTTCTGTTGCTGTTGTTTGTGAACTAAAATGTTTCTAAGAAAGGTCAGAAGTACTCAAAAGCATGAATAACAATACAGTATAACCAGAAACAAAGATAATCATTACAAAGGAAATATATGTAGCCACATACTAGAGCTGCAATATGTCTTTAGCGTACCTTTCTGTGGAGGGACAGGTGGCCATATCTTCACTTGCTCTCATTGCACAAGAATTGTAATTTAATAACAGTGATTGCAGCAAGTCCTCGTTACATGTAACATTTGTGAAATCTGTTATTTAATGATGGGAGGGTAGGCCATATTTCTATATATGGTCTGTGATACATATTTATAAAAAGTGAGTCACAGTTATAGAATCGCATGACACATCAATCTTTATTGATCCAATGAACAGTGGCATTTGTTCTTGCTTTGTGTGTGAAAGCTTTCTTGACATGTATGTGGTGTTAAAATAATAGTAGATTGATGGTAAGAGGTAATTCATTTTTAAATGCTTTCTACATAATAGTCTTAGAGAAATATTTTTAAAATGTTTAAAGATAATCTTTTCTGGATAGTAACTGGCCTTCATAATTTTTCTGAGATATAGAAAGTAGATTTAGTCCAAAGCTTATTAAACAACATAAAAACACTTACTTAAAAAAATTGAAATATCATATTTTGAAGAGATTTGCACAGCTATAGTAGCAGAAGGTAAATTTTATGGACAGTGACCTAATCCCAGCTCCTTATACTACCAATTTTTTTTTAATTTGCAGTCATTAAGTAGTGAGTAAATAAAGTGAGTGTAATTGGTGAGTAAGTTGTAAACCAGCTGTTGCATAGTCATAAATTATATGCTTGAGGGTGGGGTGTCTATGTTGTGGGCAGGGGGAGGGGGGGGGGGGAGGAGGACGTGTGCGCATGTGCGGGCGGATAGAGAGAGAAATTTGTGCATTGTGTTAGTGGGTGGCCATGAAAAAGTAGCCAGCCATTATTGTTTTCACAATAATAGTTTTTCTGAAACTTTGTAATGTAACTACATACAAGAAGAGGTGTTGCAGGGCATTTCAGTTCAGATTGGCCCCAACTTTGGGCCCATCTGTAATTTATGAATGAAAAGAATCTCACATGCTACACTGAAGTAGATTAAACTTTTCAGGTTCTAACGTAGACTACCTGAAATATTATTCCTTTATTTAAGTTGTAATTTGAAGATTATCTTGAAAAGTCACTAACCTCAGGAGAGAATATAAATTCCTGTTGATATATTCCATTACAGATAACTGTTAAGTGGCACAAATTTGGTTGACATATAAAAGTAATTTGTCCAGACATTTTATACATTTCTGAAAAATGCTTCTGTTATTTTGTACTTTTCTTCTATTGTCAAATCTTTATTATGTTTGCTTTGTGTCTCCTTTCATAGTATTTATCATATTCAGATAATTCTGGAGACAGAAATACGCTTATACCAACCCGGCAATTCTGGCTCACATGTTCATGTGGTAAAGCAACACTTGATGACAAAGAGTATTTCTGCAGTGTCTTAATCTTTAGTTCAGTGGGTTCCGTTACAGAATTGTTAAATGATGGTAGACAGTACACTGACAGTATACTGTAGTAAAATTTCAGTCAGTAGCATTTTACAGAGAGTATGTTTCTGTATGGTCAGTGGTTGCAACTTTATTTATTTACTAAGATATTTTGGTAACTGCAGTTTTCTTGAATATTTCTATGCCTCCTTACACTGATTGTATCTGCGAGCCCTCAAGTACAGTTGCAAACATTTATTGTGGTTTACGGTGCAATTTTTCAAAAAACAGTCAAGGGAAGTGCTAAATATGAAGGTGGGATAGGGACAGTCTATGTATTGGGCAACAGCAGTAGTTCCTTATTTATAACAGTATTTTGTCTATTTACATAATATCTGTTCCCTGTATAGTTCCTGTGTTGTACATATCAATGCAAGTTATTTGTTTTGAAAGAATTAGTGTGCTGCTGAGAAATTGTGCTATTAGGCAGTATAGATTGAAAAAAGATAATTACCAAAGTGGAATTCGAGTTTACCAAATTGTAAACCTTTATGGAATTGAAATAGAAACATCAGTGGCTCTCTGGTCTTGGAAGCATACGGGATGCCATTCTACATTCACCATCATTCAGCAACAGTGTATGATCTTCCAGACCCTCCAGTCTATTACTATGATTTGTGGTTTGCAGTTTATAAATAATTCAGCAGACACAGAAAGACTTTTAATTTGACTAGTTACATATCAGCAAGGTAAATGTATTGGTTTTTAGACTCTTGCATGTATACTGTCTCTTCACAGTGGATAATTGTTTGTATCTGTGTGTAGCACTAAAATAGTGTATTTTGTAACTTCGCCATTTCTTATATTTTATTAAAAAATATGGGGATGCAACATGTACTGTGGATCCCACTTTGTGTAATACTGTTCACTGACATTTCAGGAATCATACTAATCATGTAACATTTTGTGAGCAACTAATTATGCAAGCTGATAATGGAAAGTTGTAGAAGAATGTAAATAATTTAGGAGTAGAGGTAACAACTCACCAAATACTAGAGTCATTGAGTTATCAACAGGCACATAAACAAGACTCAAAACTTTGCATGACGAATCTGTTTCATGCTTAGTGTGAACGAACAACACTCTCTCTCTCTCTCTCTCTCTCTCTCTCTCTCTCTCTCTCTCTCTCACACACACACACACACACACACACAAGGATTCGTCTTTGTGTGTGTGTGTGTGTGTGTGTGTGTGTATGTGTGTGTGTGTGTGTGTGTTTGTGTCACTTTTAGAAAGGATTCGTCTAACAAAGTTTTCAATTTTGTTTATGTGCCTGTTGACAACAAGTAATGTTAACGTTCAAAACTTTGTTTTACCAATAAGATTTAATTTCTTGTCATTAGGTGTCAAAAAGACTGAAAATATTGTGTTGCTATAGTGTGCCCAATATAATTTCACCTCCATTGTAATACTCATTTTAAATTAATAAAAGTAATTGAAATGTGCTTGTAATTGTTTCATTGCACAAAAATGTATGTGGCAGTGTCATAGATGCAGTTGTGTATTAGAAATTGCATAGATATAAATAATCTTCCTTTATCATCATTATTGAGACAAGTTGTTATAATTGGAAAATATTGCAACTATGTCATCATGGAATTTTTTAATGTGTATGTGCTCAGTAAAAACATGGAGTAATGCATGAATAATGTAACAAATCAATAAAGGTATTCATTAAACTTAACAATAAAATGTGTATAAGTATTCATACAATACACTGCATGACAGGTTCCAGGTATGAGATCCAAAGTGAATTAGCACATTGGAGGAAGAAAAGGAGTTAATCCTGTTGTTGAGTGAAGATTGCTGTTATGATGTAATAAACACACAAATGGAGACTTGTGGATGAATAAAAGCTAACAACAGTCAAGAAGAGTAGCTTGTGTGTGGGACTACTATGCTTCAGTAATAAGCTTCCACAATTGGCACAAATTTCATTAAACTAGTATGTATTATGCTGCTCAAAGTGCTTTGAGAAAGCTTTTTAAACACTATTTTGTAACTCTCTCACTGCATTTCTCATAATGCCTCAGTTTTCCTCAATGGAGCTGGTCAGAAGGGTTTCATTTACGGGTATTATTTCCAGATACAGTCATGCATGGTGACTCAAGCACTTCACAAACAAACACTGTGGCTCAGATGCAAAAAATTAGCTGGGATATTACTCTATTGCCAGATGCTTGAGATCTCTCAAAATGCACTGAAAGACTGCTTCTCAATGCTCTGAGTACCACATACTTAAGAGTAGTCGATCTAAACACACCTACTGACTAGCATTTAGCACCATCTCTTTTGGCCTGATGATGGAGGCAGCACATTGTGGCTTGGACTCTATCTGATTTTGAAAACTTTGGATAGCCATTCCCATCGGTGACCACTCAAAGGCTGTCCACAATGTACGAACATTCATCAGAGCTGGATCTGAGGTGCACAAATCTCTCTTTTGATGGCATCGCAAATGTGCAACAGGAGCATTCTCCTCATGTCTGTAGAATGTCCCTCACATCATTCTGACAGTTCAAGAGTAATGGCCTGGTGCATTGGCTTGCTGAAGATATAGGTTGCCTGCAGGATGCTGTGGGTGAAAATGAGTCCACATGATCAGACAAAAAATTTCCTATATTTTGCTAGTGGAAGATGATGCAGACATATCATTGGTGTAAAGTGGCATAATGGTAAAACACTGAACAATGGTGGCTGAAATCGCCATCCAGTCATTCAGATATAGGTTTCCTTTGGTTGCTGTAAATGCCAGGGTAATTAATTATAAAACAACATAGCCAATTTCCTTCTCCAATCTGACTTTGTGCTCTGTGTCTAATGGCCTTGTCATCAATGAGTCCTTAAATATTTATCTTATTTCCTCATCACCTATCCAGGTGATATCTTGTTGGCAAATGGAATACATCACCTTATATGTTTTTTGAAATGCTGATACCGTGTCACCAACATGTACCCACATTTACTGTGATTCATCAGTCCAGGCAACCTTTTGCCACGCTTTGAGCATCTACTGGTGGTGTTATTGTGCTGGCGCTAATCAGTGATCAGCAATACATCTGTTTGTGTACTCTACAGTGAGTTTTTTTAAACGTGGCTACTTAATGAGTGTTGTTGGCTAGTCAGTCTGCTGCTGCAATAATGAATAGTCGATAATGAGCCCCACCGTTAAGAGGTTGTTTCTCACAGTGGTTTATTTACCCTGGTGGCAGCAGTTTTCCCTGAATCAAGATACTGACAGGACATCCTTGACACAGCAACACAGAGAAGCTCAGTGCTGACATGATATCAGAGATGGTGTGTTCCGTGCACCAAGCACCCACGATCTGGACACTGTCAAATATGCTGATATGTTCTGTGCCCATGTTGTTCTTGACTATTATGGTAATGACCAGGACAAGAAGTGACAACATTCCACTTACATGGCATACATTATTTCACCAACACAGCAGGTATCTATAATTGAATTTCTCATGACTGCATATTACAATGGTGCATACAAAATGACAAGATAAATGAAAGAAAAACTTTAATTCTGCGGCGTACTCAATATATGTCTTTTTACTGAGTAGATATTTACTTGCAACTCTGTGGTGACTATACATTATCTTCTGAGTTACAACTATGTGTGTATTTCTTAGTCATCACAATCTTGAGAAATGTTATTTGCAAGATTTTGCATTACATATCTCAAACTTATTGCTATTCCTGCATGGACATCACAGAAACAAATATTCCATTTGTTGTATATATTTACAAGTAGTGCGAACATTGCTTGTGCAGTACCTGCTAATCTCATCATACATACTTGCTTGTGCTCACATGAATGCCTTGTTCTTAGTGTTTACAATTTCTTGACAATCCCTTTATTGTGGTTTCTTGTTGGTTGTGTAAAAAAAAAATTGTAAAGTTTTGATGAAGTGAGGCCTCTTTGTTGGTACCTCTCATGTTATCAAAATATCCATTGGTGTGCTGCCAGTCTATAGTGTCCAACGGGCACTTCATGCTGCGATACATCTCCTCCCCGTAAAGGTGTATGATGTGATTCTTGAGTTTCTCCCGGCGTATTTGATAATCAAAATATCCACGGGTTTGCTGCCGGTCTATAGTGCCCATTGAACACTATAGACCAGCAGCACACCCGTGGATATTTTGATTATCAAATACGCCGGGAGAAACTCAAGAATCTTATGTTATCGTTTCTTTGGATAATTTCAATTGTATTCTGTGTATAACACCTGTGGGGACCTCCAAGTGTTTCTCAGAAATATGTTAATTTTTGTGTCTTATAGATTGTGTCATCAGTTTCATGCCATTAATTTCTGGGGAGATAAAGAAGATTGGATACTTTGTGAATACACTTAGTATAAAGTAGCAGTAACTGTATCAGACTTCTAAGCATAAAAATAGGGAAAAATTATTAATAGATAACTCATTCATTAAGGGAAATATTGTTCAGTTATGTATATTGTCGCTGTGAGAAGTTTCTTCTTAATTTTAGTGTTCACCACTACAGCTCACTTGATAAACAAATTCATTACCAAAAACTTCAGTTGCTAACAATATTACTTGTAAATGGTTACTTCATCTTTCCTTATTGAAATTCCATCATTGACTAAAAACAGTAATAAATGTGTAACATTGCCTATATCGTGAAAGCTTTGATCACAGTATATTCTGACAAGGCTGTAACTGAGGAAAGCTGTACAATAACAGTTATCATTGAGATGCTGCAGTTATCATCACGCGTAGAAGAAAGTTTTAAAACAGTTACACATTGCTCGTGGGTAAATGAGTACAACTTCTTTATTTGTTGCAATAATTAACAGATTTTGCCAGTCACAGACCAAAATATATTGCGTGTTTCAGTGCCTCAGTGAAAATGACTATTGTCCTAATCATAAGTCACCATTTAATCACCAGCATAAGGCATTGCCTATTTAATTTTCTGAATAGATGGTAGCAAGAATCAGTAAAGTAAATGAGAAACACCATATGAATATTTGGTGTGCATTCTGTCATCATTAATCACGTAGCCAGAGACGTGAGAGACAGTGAGTGTATGTGTGTGTTTGCATTTGTGCTTGAAAGGGATGGAATATTTTCAAAGTGGTATCATTGAATGCTGTTGCTGAAATATTCCACAATAGACATAGTTAAAATATCTCAAACTTAATATCTCTTGAAGATAAAAACTATTATGACTACATTCACTCTCTTTCAAACTCCATTATTTATCCACCCAGTTGTGTGTACACAAAATACATGGTCTATGAAGAACGACTTTACAACTTGAAAATTTGTGCAAACTTATTCATAGAACTTACATACTTAGTCTTGGTATCATCTTGGTGGAAAGGAGATGAAGTTTTCACTCATGTAGTACGCTATTACAGAATCATGCCACTGCAAGCATTAGCGGCAGTTGTAGCAAGGATGGCTGGCTTCACAGGCCCTGAGTGTCCTCCCTGTGCATTTTTTTTTTTTTTTTTGAAAAGTCGAAGTTTGCGACAACTGTGCAATGTAATTCCTGTACAGAGTATGGTAAAGATTCTCCTGGTATGCCTACTATTTATGAATGACATAAGTGTTTTATTGAAACTGGATGTTTCGTAAGACATAACAAATCCTCAGGTCATCCCCCTGTGTCTGATGACATTGTAGTAGAACAAGTGAGACAAAGCTTTGTGAACAGTCCTACAAAATTGACCCAGCATGCTTCTTGAGAGTTGGTTGTCTCACATATTATTGCTTGGCGTGTGTCAAGAAAGCAGTTGCATCTCAAACCGTACTGGTTTACAATGGTGCAAGAACTAAAATACAGTGATAGGATTGTTTGTAAGGACTGTTGTGCAGAAATGTTACATTGGTTGGATGAAGATGAAGCTGTCATCAGCAAGATTATCTTTAGTGATGAGTCTACTTTTCACTTGAGTTGTAAAGTTAATAAACAAAACAGTAAGATTCGTGGCAGTGAAAATCCTTGAAACATGAAGATGATAGCCCAAAACTGAATATGTTTTGTGCATTAAGCAAGAGCTAAATTTATAGATTTTTCTTTTTCCAAGAGAAAACTATCAACAGAGTGATGTACTTAGATAGGATGGAAAATTTTTAATCCCCTGGACTGACATTCATGATCAAGACAGTTTGCGCAAGATAGCACACCAGCGCACTACCTGTCCAATGCCTGAGATTTCCTGAACATCAGCTTTCCATGTAAGTGGATGGGCTGAGGTGTGCCAATTGCCTGGCCACACATTCACTGGATGTGACATCCCTTGACTTTTTCTTTTGGGGATTCATCAAGCATATTGTGTTTGTTCCACCCTTACTGGAGTCTCTACCAGAGCTCAGATATAGAATCTACCTCACAGTTGAACAAGTCACACCTGACTTGCTGTAACAATTTGGCAAGAAATCAACTTCAGATGGGTGTGTGCCACATAACCAATGGAAGTCACATTGAACCTGTTAAGGTATAGGTTAAAAATTGTATTTTGCTATAAAATTATGTCAAAACCCTATCTGTAAGTTAAATGAATAAATCAAGATGTGTTTTCAAAGTTGCAAAGTTTTTTTGGGATTTGATCACATTTAAAACATTGGAATAAACAACCAACTAGATAACATTAAAATTTCATTGCCAATAATTTAATAAGCAGATTACAAAATTTAATACCTATCACATTTATCTCATAGGCTACTAAAGTAGAGGGCATCATCTGGTGAACAAACATTTGTCCCCTGACAAAGTATAGAATACAATCATTTAAAATGTGGCTTACTGAAATCTAAGCACTAGAAGCACCACACATATGTGGGTCACCTCATTGGATAAGCAATCCATGCAACAAGGCAGTGTTATGTGTATGATCATGTGAAAAGAACTTCACAAGATGCAGTCTATAGTTTCTTATTTCGTCACCCTTCCTCCACTGCAGCGTGACTGATGGAAGAGTGATGTGATATCACATAAAGGGATGCATATCATGTTAAAGTATTTCCAATGCATGGCTCCTTGGCTGCCATGTCTCCTGATACATTTGTCTCAGTTCTCTTGTGTCCTTGCACCCAGCACAACACTTCCTTCTCCAAACCTTGTAGATGGAGAAGCTTGTCCTAGGTCTTCCACGTTTGTTTCTCTATTAGTTATATATTTTGGTTAAATGCTGGATTTCTCAGCATAACTATACCTCACTTGACTCATTGCTCTACAAATCACATGTAAATCTTCTCCAAATACACTAAATATGTTTTATAAACAAATCTTATAGACATTATCAAGGAAAATCATAAAGTAGCCAACACTGTCTTGCACAAAATGACTATTGCTGCAATTGTGCTCATTTAAAATATCTTAAGTATTAATTCAAACAATTCTTGGTACAGTTTCTCTTCTAAGTAATGTAATCGAGTAAACCTGAAAGACCTACACATTTGTTGTGGCTAGAGTGATAGTCTACTGCAATGCTACATTTGAATTGAGATTTTCAATAAATGCTGGGGTAATGATAGTTTGTATTTAAATAGGTTAGGATCTGAAACTTCAAGTAAAATGTTCTCTGATACATGCAAAATTCTAAATAACAGGGGAAACTTATTAGGAAAGAATGGAGATGATACCCACTGTTTGGTAACAGAAACAGTAAGACTGAAACACTACATTAGAGAAAGTATTCTTGAAACCATTAATAAGGAAGGATATTCCACGTTATGCACTAGAATATTGGTTATCAAAGTGCTGATTTTTCAAATAAAAGTCATAAAGTTGATTAAAAATTATTCTTGCTGAATGTAAAAATATCAACCTTATTTGCCACAATGAACATTGGCTTACATATGAACATGATAAAATTCTTAATAAAACTGAAAATTTTGAAGTAGCCAACAGCTTTTTGTGACAATAGAAATCATATGGAGGTTCTTGCTTGGTTATTCTTTCTGATAAAATATGAAATTTGGAAAGGATTTTAATTATTTGAATAAAGAGGGTGTATTTGAGAGCTGTTTTGCCAAACTAAGGGACCTAATTGTCATTGTAGTTTCTATTTACAGAGTACCGAAGAAAGGCATGATTGAAGCTTTTCTGGTCAAATTTAAGTGCTTACTTGAAAATCTAATTACAGAAAAAAGGAAGCATTTGCATAGCCACCTTCTTGTCCCTGACTGCAGACCTACACTCATCATTCCACCAAGATGCACACTGCCTCCTAGGTGTGGCTTGGTGAATCACAGATGTAATGTGATCCGTCCGGTCCTGGACGCATTCACGCTGCTCAAAACCAGCTAACTGGCTGTAAAGCATCCAGTTAGCCTTTCCAGGATCTGCTCCCTCTGGCAGTAGTATCCAGATGGGAAAGGGGTTGCTTCCGTGAAGGTTGTCTTCCACCTCCCCCTGAGCTGTGTCTGCAAGGGGCAGGTCAGCAGACGGAGAGGTTTATGGCTGTACATGAACCAGTAGATCAGTGCTGAAATGAGTAGCTTGACCCATGTTCAAAGGTATATGATGCTTTCAGTTTACACGAGATCCTCAGTTACTTAACAACAGGGGCAAGTGGTGTTGGACCCGCATAGTGCACTGTGTGCACTAAAATCTCCTAAGAGCATATGACTTTTTTTTTTAAATGGGTCTCTTGGATACATGGGCAGAAAAGTCTGTCCTGTGTGAGTAGTATCAATTCCTCCAAATTGGTCCTGTATCTGTTCATATTCTATTGAAGTATGGCAGCCATGTTTGGGTCATGATATTAATTTGCCACTGCCATTGTGCCTTTGCAGTGAGACCTTGGTAGGGCAAGAGGGAGTGGAGGGGTTGTCTGGGTCTGTTGACAAGATATCAAACTCCATTACGTCCGTGTCAGTCAGATGTGCTGGTATGCATCTGATGGCACGTGGAACAGCTTTTGACAAAAATTCTGGGCTCCTTTCCCTGTCCTCTCGCCCTCTGAGGTTAATTGGAAGGGAGAAGTTGAGAGGCTCTCTGTTTCTGGGATATCTTCTCTATACTCACTCTTAAAGTTTTGCCTTTCTCTTTCATCTTGGCTGCCTAGGTTTCCACCTCTTTATCCTGTCTGCTTTCAAGGTATGAGTGCAAGTACAGGTGTTGTTGGTGGGTTCTGTTCAATTGGATGTCATTTGCATTGAACAGCTGCAGTAGTGACATGTTTCTTCACTAAGGAAGCGTAGCACGTGGCGAAGACCAGTTGTTTTATAATCTTGTGTTCTTTCTTGTCTTCTGGAAATGGGGTCCACTTTATCACTTTCATTTCTTGAATTTTTTATTCTTCAGTGAATATTTGAGCTGTCTCGACTCCAAACTGGTTGGCTCCCAGAGCAGTTGATTCATGTAGCTGGAGACAGGCAGTCAGTGCCAAAGTCATGGGCTGCCTTCCTGCATTTCCCACAAGGTGCATCATGTCCAAAACTCAGTGTTGCGTAGCCAGATCACTGGCATTTGTAACAGCTCGTAGGGTTAGGTAGGTAATGACTAACCCTAAGTCAGAGGAACCTCATCATGATGTACTCAGGTAGTGATGAAGAACTGAAAGTCACAATGAAGGTGATGGTCTGCCCCCCCCCTCTCTCTCTCTCTCTCTCTCTCTCTCTCTCTCTCTCGCTCCCTCCCCCCCCCCCCCTCCCCATTACTGCTGCACATTCTTTGCGTCAAACTGATCATACCCTGTGATTCCCATTTTTCAGTTCTGAGATACCTGTGTCCATAAGACCATGGCATGTAATCACACCTTTGCTTGAGTTGAGGGGTTGTGCATTTCAAGAACTATATTAATTTTATGTAAGTGTTTAGATCCAATTAAAAGTTTCACCTGCTTTGATCTGTTAGTTTCAACAAGCAAGGAGCCATTCTGCAACTTTTTAAAAGTTTTTAAGGTACCAGCAAGACCTACTAAACCTTTATGAATATAGAAAGGAGACACTTTCTCAAATGTCCCCTCTTTCCTCTTGATCAGTAGAAACACATTCTGATTCACAACTTCTTGAGCCTTGTTACTCAGTTTGATTAGATTATCAGAAGGACCAGCCCCCCCCCCCCCCCCCCCTCAGCCTATTGAATGAGTGGGTGTGAATGCTCTCAGATGGTGCACCCATTGCATTACAAGTGTTGATGTGTAGTGGATTTCCTATGGTGGTCCCACAGGCAGCAAGGGATATAAAGGCCCACTCAGACAGAGCCGCACTTACCTGGGTAAGATTTACACAACTGAGATGCTGCAAGTTGCCCACTAAAGATTGTTCTGCCTCAACAGCCAGTGTTTCATTGACATGTAGCACCCATTGAGACTGTTTTTATTTAAACAGAAGTTTTCTTCTGTTCTTGTGATCTGAGTGGTAAAGCCAAGATCCCTCTTCCCTGTGACACACAACGTTCCACCACTTTGCTGCACAGATCACTGAAGCATGCCCAGAGTGTACAGTGATAGAGAACTAGCCCAGCTCAGGAAATGCGGGTTTGCCTGGCAAACAAGGTCTGAAATTCCTGAGGTGCTCACCATTTAGGATGACCTGAAGGGCACATGCAGATTTATCAAAAATACTGGATGTGGTGAGCAGACCCCCCCACCAGATCAGTGGAGAAAAGTTGTTGGTACCTTTTGCGTTCTTGCAAAAGCCTTTGATTCCATAAACCATGCCTTTATGCCTTGCTTACCTACAAATTCGATAAATTTGGAATTAAGGGCAATGCTTTATTATTGTAAATGGAATACAGTATCACAAGTCATGCCACTAGACTCTATTTTGTGGCCAAACCTGTTGCTACTCTATGTAAATGACCTACCTGTAAATACAAATTCCCTATAGTTCTGTTTGCAGATAATGCTTCTGTTTTAATTGAAGGTGGCAATGTAGAATAAATTCTGAGCACTATCATGAGCATGCTGGATATCCTGGAAAGTTGGTTCCAGTTAAATAGGTTGACACTGAACGGTGCAAAAACCCATATAGTGAACTTACAAACCAAAAATTCAAAATGTGTGGAACTTGAATACACAACATAACAATGCAGTTATGGAAGAAAGTGACAGAATCAAATTCCTTGGACTAAATGTGGACAAGAACTTAAGCTTGAATACATGTATTGACTTCCAACCAAATCAATTAAGCAGCTTTGCTTTTCCAATGCAGATACTAGCAAATTCTACTGACATGAATATATGAATAATAGCATCTTACAGTTATTTTAAATTTGTCATTAGATATGGTATACCTTGTTGGTGAAGTTCAAACAGTGTATCTTAAATGCTGAAACAGCATAAGAAAAATTGTCAGATACATGTGTACAACACAACAAAAATAAACATGTCACCCATTATTTCAGAAACTACAAATCCTAATTGTTTCCTCCATATACATTTATAAAATTATATTCTTCCTACACAGTAGACAAAAATTATTTGATGAGAATAATTTAAACCACACAAGACACAAAAAGATTATATATCTATCCTTTTTCCTGTGGCTTTGCCTGTATACATGTTCAACTCTCCTATTGCACACATCTCCTCCTCCCCCTTCTCTTGGTCCATCTCCTCCTCTCCCCTTTCACCATTTCCTTCCTCTCCTCTCTCTGACCATCTCTTCCTTCCCCGTCTCTCTGTTCATACCCTTCTCCCATCCCTAGCCATCTCCTCTTCACTCCCTGCCAACCCACTCTTCCTCACTCCCTCTTGCTCATCTCCTCCATGTCCCCTCTCTACCAATATCTTCCTCCCCACCTTTCTGCCCATCTCTTCCTCTCACCTTCTCTACTCATCCCCTTCTGCCCCCTCTCTCTGTCCATCTCCTTCTCCCTGCTCTCTCTCTGACCATTTCCTCTTCCCTCCACTCTCTGTCCATCTACTCCTCCTCCCTCATCTTTCTCTGTCCATCTCATCCTCCGCCCTCTCCCTGGCCACTCTGTCCTGCCCCAATCTCTCTATCCATCTCCTCCTGCCCCTTCTCGCTATTCATTTCTTCCAACCCACCTCACACTATTCAGTTCCTACTGCCCCCTGACCCTATCCATCTCCTTCTCACACCTCTCTCTCTCTGTCCATCTCCTCCTATCCTTATCTCTCTGTGTCCCTCTCTCTGTCCCTCTCCCTATTGATCTCCTCCTCCCTTCCTCTCCCTACTGATCTCCTCCTCACCCTCTCTCTGTCCATCCCCTCCCACAGCCACTGTCTCTGTCCATCCTGTCATGACCCAACTCTCTCTGTCCATGCTCTTCTTTATCTATTTCAACCTTCCCCCCCTCCATAACCATCCGCACATGTAGCACGACAGGTCAGTGAAGCAGGATAATACTGCCCCACAACACACATGTTGTGGAGGGCAGCCTAAGCCAGGGGCCTCAAAGCTGGTTTTTGCTCGTGATGAATATGGTGCAATGCAAATAAGATTGATAAAGCAGACAGATACTACTCCAAGCCTGTCATATGTCATATAAGTCAGCTCACATGTCAGGGGGACTTGCAAATTGTTATGCACCTCTGACATGCAGGTTGCCATGAAACCCAGGTCAATAAGGCAGGCTGGTCATATGTCTGCTCCTATTCGAGCTATAAAGTTATAAACCTCACAGTGCTCATACTCATGAAGTATGCTGTTCAGGTGCCTAATTTGGTTGAATTCAATACAGAAGTTTGGGAGGAGATCCTAGACACCATATGTACATACAGCCTGCATACATGCATGTCGCTTGTAATATGCACATGTCTTGGTCCAGCTCCTCCTCTCACCACTCTCTGGCCATCATCTCTTCACTTCGCTATCTGTTGATCTCATCCTCTCACCTATCTCTGTCCATCCTCTCCCTTCTTTTTGTCCATCTCATCCTCCACCCTCTGTCTCTGTCTTTACATCTCTTCCTGCCCCCCTCTCTCACTATTGATCCCCCCCTGCCATTCACTATCCGTAGCCATTCCCTTCTGGCCCCCCCCCTCTCTCCACCTCCTCTTGTATGTGTGTGTCAACCTTTCCCCAGGTATACCCATCCGCATATATAGCACCTGCAGAAGCAGTCTATAAATCGGGCAGGCACTACTCCCACAACATGTCTATCACGCAGCACAGCATATATGCCAAGGGCTTGGAAACCATTCATTTTCCGTGAAGTGTAGGTTGCCATACAAAGTAGGCCAATAAAGCAGGCTGATACTTACTCCCACACAACATGCCCAGCCTACTCGCTGGTCTCTGGAAAACCATTTCTTGTCCTTCGTGTGCAGGCTGCCCTGCAAAGCAGGTCGATACTATTCCCACTCAACAGAACTGTCATGCAGGGCAGCCTCTATGACAAAGGCTTAAAAAACATGCATGTGTCTTAGTAAATATTAGGGCTACACTGTTGTAACTCCCCCCCCCCCCCCCCCCCCGCCCCCCGCCCCTGTGTTGGGCGCCTCAGGGTGTGGAGTTTGTGTGTCAGATTCAGCGCACTTTGGTACAGGGCCCTAGGAGGAGTTCTTACACATACATACACACACTCAGGTTTTGAGTTGTTGACGTGACATAGTTGAATTTATTATTAGGATGCTGTCATTAACATCAGTTGTTCTATGTTTATGGTGAAATATTTAACCACAATTTAGACATGTCTGTGTACCTGAATCAAATGATTTGAATTATGTATGTTATGAGACTAATAAACCACAATTCACAATTCGCCTCACATCAAGCACCACAAGGTCATATTTTATGCAGATTCCAAATGGCCTTGTTATTTGTGGGAGATGTGTGAAAACTTATTTCATGGTAGGGCAAATGGTAGCCAGGTGATGGAACAGCCAAAAAAACTTATATCTGATCCACCATGAGGACCTGCCATAAAATGGCAAGTGATGGCTCCAGAACCCCAGCATTGGGTATGAGGTTGGGTCTGTAAGCACCTGTTTCCAGCCTGATGTTCTCATAATGCGTAGTGTGAATTTTCTTTAGATATACATGTTTTGCTCATTTGTATTCTGCGGACCCACAATTTAGATGGGATCACACATAGCCTTTATAAAACCCATGTGTATGTACCCTCTCTATGCTGAAATGCACTTCAGAGAGAGACCTGGCATTCAGTTATTGTAAATGCTGTAATTAGGACACTTTATAATCAAATATAAGGCTCAGAAACTTCACTGATTCTATGTACATGAAGAGACATTCTCTCTCTCTCTTTCCTGTAAAAAAAAGGTTTGTATATATTTACCCACCACTTCAGCTTTCCTAACTGTGTTTCAAAGAACAGGCTGCTATTATATTGTCGTGGGGGAAGAAAAAATTGTTCATAAATAAGAATTCCATGCAATGGACATTTTACTACACTACTGGCCATTAAAACTGCTACACCACGAATATGACATGCTACAGACATGAAATTTAACTGACAGGAAGAAGATGCTGTGATAAGCTTTTCAGAGCATTCACACAAGGTTGGTGACACCTACAACGTGCTGACATGAGGAAAGTTCCCAACCGATTTCTCATACACAAACAGCAGTTGACCAGCGTTGCCTGGTGAAACGTTGTTGTGATGCCTCGTGTAAGGAGGAGAAATGCGTACCATCATGTTTCCGACTTTCATAAAGGGCGGATTGTAGCCTATTGCGATTGCTGTTTATCGTATCATGACATTGCTGCTCGCGTTGGTCGATATCCAATGACTGTAATCAGAATATGGAATCGGTGGGTTCAGGAGGATAATATGGAACTACTGTGTCCACACTAAGCGCCTGCAACTCTCGCTTCCTGCGAAGCAGACCAGTACAGCGGGCCCCGGACCGAGTAGGGGTCAGACTGGCCGGCCGTACCGGAAACACAGACGCTTCCCAGGGACCACCAGGAGGCGTCCACAGCGCCGCAAGAGGTCGCTACAGCCGTGTATCTCTTTCCTTCCGCTCAACACGTGACTGCAAATAAAGCCAGCCATATCCATGCGCCAAGCAGTATTTAGGCTGGCGCAGGAGCCTGGAGAGGCAGTTCACGCCAAGCGAGCCCACTGGTGTCATCGTAGTCGCCGCGTCATCGTCCACCGCCGCCAGCGTACCAGAGCCATCCTCGCAGGGTCTCTACTCGTCCTCGGACTCAGGTGACGGCAACGTGGACTCCGCGCCGCTCTTCACGAGTCGCCCGGAGCTTGGTTCGGTGAAGTTGTATGGTTACTACTGACAGTTTATGTTTGGAAGAATCTCTGATTTAGTTATTGGTAGGCTTGGAGGATCAGTCCTACCTCATGAATATTGGTTTGTAAATTTTGAAGAAAGACTTTAGATTAAATAAAAATGCTATATCTCACACTCTGAGATTTTCCTATCCGCAGACGGCAGATATATTAGGAAAAATGTGCTGGATCCCAATGGCCTCGTATCACTAGTAGTCGAGATGACAGGCATCTTATTCACATGGCTGTAACGAATTGTGCAGCCACATTTCGATCCCTGAGTCAACAGATGGGGGCGTTTGCAAGACAACAACCATCTGCACAAACAGTTCGATGACATTTGCAGCAGCATGGACTATCAGCTCAGAGACCATGGCTGTGGTTACCCTTGACGCTGCATCACAGACACGAGCACCTGCAATTGTGTACTCAACGACGAACCTGGGTGCACAAATAGCAAAACGTCATTTTTTCGGATGAATACAGGTTCTGTTTAAAGCATCATGATGGTCGCATCCGTGTGTGGCGACATCGCGGTGAACGCACATTGGAAGCGTGTATTCGTCATCACCATACTGGCGTATCACCTGGTGTGATGGTATGGGGTGCCGTTGGTTACACGTCTCGGTCACCTCTTGTTGGCATTGACGGCACTTTGAACAGTGGACGTTACATTTCAGATGTGTTATGACCCATGGCTTTACTCTTCATTCGATCCCTGCGAAACCATACATTTCAGCAGGATAATGCACGACCACATGTTGCAGGTCCTGTTTGGGCCTTTCTGGATACAGAACATGTTCGACTGCTGCCCTGGCCAGCACATTCTCCAGATCTCTCACCAATTGAAAACATCTGGTCAATGGTGGCCGAGCAACTGGCTCGTCACAATACGCCAGTCACTACTCTTGATGAACTGTGGTATCGTGTTGAAGCTGCATGGGCAGCTGTTCCTGTACACGCCATCCAAGCTCTGTTTGACTCAATGCCCAGGCGTATCAAGGCCGTAATTACGGCCAGAGGTGGTTGTTCTCGGTACTGATTTCTCAGGATCTATGTAGCCAAACTGCGTGAGAAAGTAATCACATGTCAGTTCTAGTGTAATATATTTGTCCAATGAATACCTGTTTATCATCTGCATTTGTTCTTGGTGTAGCAATTTTAATGGCCAGTAGTGTATTAATGAGTACAAAAAAAAAAAAAAAAATGCACTTAAAAACACTAGTTGGCAGGGGGATGAGGGGGGGGGGGGGGGGAGTGAGTATGTCCTGCCTGTCATATTTTATAAGAAAGAAGAAAGTGTCAGGAGCTTTTCCTTTAATCTCTTCTTAGATTGTTGTGACATTGATCAAGATTTGGTGTATTATCACACACCAGCTCTCCCATGGAGAAAGGACCGTCATATCATTTCATTGTTGCTAAAGCTAAATTCCAAGTGATGCATTCTCTTCATAGTCACTCAATAGTGACAGAATGATGGATCCTGACTTTTAACAGGAGCCTTGAAAGAATTCTGTTGCTTGCATACACCTCTGCCTCAGTAAAGTTGCTATCAAGCTGAAAGCTTTCAATACATATGCAGAGGTAGTGGAATGTCTGAGCGATTCTAGGCACACGGCTCTGGTGCCACTTGATCATTCACAAAGCATCAGTTCTCATGGTTTGAAAAGCTATGAGGAACTGTCTCATTGATTCACATTTGAAATGATGGTAGTACTGTATGCTTGAGAGACTGCAGAACACTACTTGTAACTCTGCCAAGGGGTGAGGCACCTCCCAAAAGTTTAATCTACTGATTATCCTGTGACATTCTTGCCTTGTCTGCAGCCAGATCATATAATTACCTAGACACAGTATGTCAGCAAACCAACTGGCCACCATCTTAAGGCAAGAATACTGTTTGTTGATCTTGCCAGCTCTGATTCATTCCATCAACAATGACCTTTTCATTCACCATGGAGCACCGTACACTAGATTGTTGTTACTGCCCCGTAACACAAGTGAAGGTACAGTGCTGGACTTCCTAAACCCTAGATCATCTATTATGAGCCAAGCAGCACTCTAAACTTGACTGAACAGTGAAATACACTTTTAATATTACATATTTTTAAAATTCTTTCCATCTTCAAAGATATGCCCTCTACATATGGTAGGAAAGTAACTAATCTACATGCATCATCATCTTCTGGTGAAGGTACAACAGATGCATCTGCCAGTGTAGCTAATGTGCTCGAACATGAGCTTAAGATGTTCTAACTCTTGTGTGAAGCTTTCAGCGTCCAAGATGGCACAAGTCCTCCTTTCCACTGTCTGCAGTCCCTTCCCCCTCCTTTCTGTAGTCCAATTGTGAATGCGATGCTGAGATGAAGGCAATTAAAATGATCCAGGAAATGGTTTAAAGTGTCTGATCCATGTGGCCGCACCACACACAGGTAGGTTTTAAAAACACCACCATTCTCAGCAGCCTGTCTTCAAGATGTTCCACTAATAAACTGGCAACTATGGGAGATAATAGACTCCCAATAGTCAGTTTTTGGGCACTATCAGACTGGGCACACAGAAGTGGGATCACTAGGCAATCTTACAAATTTCAGTGCCTTTGCTGTCAACCCATGAAACTGGATGATGGCACCTATTCACGATCACGATTAACCTTATGAGTGAAGAATTGGACAATGGAACCCTATAAGTTTTGGAGAAAGGCCTAAATTTTGCTCGCACATCAAGAAGCCTTTACATCACATTTGCTCTGGAGGCAACTGATGTTCATCTCTCCTGAAGACCGAGCAGAAATAATCCAGCAAGAGGTTTCACATACATTGCATCAGGCTCCACCCCTCTTTCAAAATGGCAATAGATTCAGTCCATTACACAAAATCTGGATTTATTAATCCTACCACCAAACAAAGGTAATGCCACAGTTCTTCTTTCATGGGATGATTATGCAGGCAAAATTTACCTTTTACTTGAGGAGTCAGCCTACTGAAGATTGCATAATGACGCTGCTGAACAAATAAAGTGGAAAATTCATTCACTTTTGAAAAAGAGTTTTCTTATCCAAAGGTGTGCTTAAAAAACTACATTATAGTGCTGTCATTCTGCTGAGATTATACAATTTGCCAAAAGCCTATAAAGAAAAGGTTACACTATGTCCCATTGTGAGTAATTTCAGTAGGCCCATTTACAACTGAGTGGGTTCATTTACAACCTGGCTGTGCATTTAGCGTCTGTGCTTAGTCATCACATCAGAAAATGTGAACACCATATTTCCAGTTCTACAATTTTTAGACAGTGTTTGAAGTCTTCACGTCTTTGTTCCTTGGAATTGCCTGTGAGCCTTGATGTGTCTTTTTACCTCGGCTCCACTTGAAGAGTCTTTGATGTTAATTAGTGAAAAACTGGATATCTATATGTTGAAGCTTATTTTTTATTCAGTATCAACAAACTGATGGAGTGACTATGGGGAGTCAATTACCCCCTTGGTCGACAATTTATGTATTTAGGACTTTGAGGACAGGGCACTGACGACAACATTTTTAAAACCTACCTGTATTTGGAGGTACATTGATGATACATATATGGTGTGGCCACATTTAATAGATGCTCTGAACCATTGCCTCCTTCATTTTAATTGCCTTCATCCCAGTATCCAGTTCAGAATTGAGGCCAAATGGGATGGAAAGCTTCCATTTTTGGATGCACTGGTCAACAGAAAGGACAATGAGACATTTGAACATAGTGTTTGTAGAAAACCAATGCATATGGACATATATCCACATGCAATATGTTGTCATCCACTGCACCAATGCATGGGGGGGGGGGGGGGGGGGGGGTTGGCGGCCACCTGTGGACATGGGCAAGGAGGGTTTATGCCATCTCAGATGCAGAAAGCTTCACACAAAAGCTATAAAATCTTAAGCTTGTGTCGAAGCACAGTGGCCATGCTGATAAACATATCCTTGCCAGAACCAGATGAAGATGCATGTAGATCAGTTACTTTCCTACCATATGCTGGGGGCTTGTCTTCAAAGATAGGAAAGGTTTTAAAAATACAGTGAAGAGCCAAAGAAACTGGTAAACCTGCCTAATATCGTGTAGAGCCCCTGTGAGTGCACAGAAGTGCCACAACATGACATGTCATGGACTCAACTAATGTCTGAAGTAGTGATGGAGGGAATTGACACCATGAATTCTGTAAATGGCTCTGAGCACTATGGGACTTAACATCTCCGGTCATCAGTCCCCTAGAACTTAGAACTACTTAAACCTAACTAACCTAAGGACATCACACAACACCCAATCATCACGAGGCAGAGAAAATACCCTGACCCCACCGGGAATCGAACCCGGGCGTGGGAAGCGAGAACGCTACCACACGACCACGAGCTGCGGACATGAATTCTGTAGGGTAGTCCATAAATCCATAAGAGTACGAGGAGGTGGAGATCCCTTCTGAACAGCACGTTGCAAGGCATCCCAGATATGCTCAATAATGTTTAGTCTGGGGAATTTGGTGGCCAGCAGGAATGTTTAAACTCAGAAGAGTGTTCCTGGAGCCACTCTGTAGCAATTCTGGATGTGTGGGGGTGTTACATTGTCCTGTTTGAATTGCCCAAGTCTCCGAATGCACAGTGGACATTAATGGATGCAGATGATCAGGCAGGACACTTATGTATGTGTCACCTGTCAGTGTTGTATCTAGAGGTATCAGGGGTCCCATCTCACTCCAGCTGCACGTGCCCCACACAATTACAGAGCCTCCACCAGCTTGAACAGTCCCCCGCTGACATGCAGGGTCCATGGGTTCATGAGGTTGTCTCCATACTCGTACACGTCCATCTGCTGGATAAAATTTGAAATGAGACTCATCCGACCAGGCAACATGGTTCGTCATCAACAGTCTTAACGTCAGTGATGACAGGCCCAGGTGAGGCATAAAACTTTGCGTCGTGCAGTCATCAAGGGTACACGAGTAGGCCTTGAGCTCTGAGAGCCCATATCATGACATTTCAGTGAATGTTTTGTAT
This sequence comes from Schistocerca nitens, assembly GCF_023898315.1. Taxonomy (NCBI): domain Eukaryota; kingdom Metazoa; phylum Arthropoda; class Insecta; order Orthoptera; family Acrididae; genus Schistocerca; species Schistocerca nitens. Next base: position 599,049,308 of record NC_064616.1, on the reverse strand, counting down.
GCTGACACTTGTTGATGGCCCAGCATTGAAATCTGCAGCGATTTGCGGAAGGGTTGCACTTCTGTCATTTCTCTTCAGTCATCATTGGTCCTGTTCTTGCAGGATCTTTTTCCGGCCACAGCAATGTCAGAGATTTGATGTTTCACCAGATTCCTGATATTCACGGTACACTCATGAAATGGTGGTACGGGAAAATCCCTACCTCATCCCTACCTCTGAGTTGCTATGGCCCATTGCTTCTGTGCCAATTATAATACCACATTCAAACTCACTTAAATCTTGATTACCTGCCATTGTAGCAGCAGTAATCATTCTAACAACTGCAGCAGACACTTGTTGTCTTTTATAGGCATTGCCGATCACGGCACTGTATTCTGCCTGTTTACATATCTCTGTATTTGCATACGCATGCCTACACCAGTTTCTTTGGTGTTTCAGTGCATGTAATATTAAAAGACTATTTCATCATCCAGCCAATACTTGTGTGTTCCTTGGCTCAATAAAAGATGATCTAAGACTGAGGAAGTCTGGTGTTTATAAAATCCCTTGACACTGTGGTAAAGTGTATATTGGCCAAACAATTTGCAACATTCATGACAGATGTTTTGCACACCTTCGCCATACATGTTTACTACAATCTGAAACATGTGCAAAGGCAAAGCACGGTATGACAGAGGGGCACAGAATAATATTGTAACTGTTTTTTAAAAGTATCAATCCAAAGTAGACTAACACACAATTGTAAATAGAGGCAAGGGCTTCCCAGGAAGTAAAATGTGAAACCCTATTTTATCTTTGACTCAGCCTGCAGAATGTATTGATAATGGTACTTGATAGCAGTTTGTCATTCCTGCCACCTTTCACCACCAGGGCACTTGTACCTTCACTTGCCTTAGAGGGCAGCAGCAGCTACCATTCATGAAACAAATCATTTCTGGAGAGATTAGCAAACAGCATTCTCGCCTGAAGATATGGCCAGATGGGCTGTTGAAATATTGTGTCTAGATGATTGTATGACCCAGTTGCAAACTCAACAAAAGTATCATCACTGACAAACCTTCTTTTGACTTTCTCTGGAAATATCCTTTATCTGGTAGATGAATCAAAACTTGGAAACGTTTATGGCACTGTAGATCATCAGTAACTTCCCACTGATTTGAATGTGTAACGTCAATACAGGTGTAGAGATAACACTGCAGCCATGCTAAAGCAGCCAGAGTTAATGCTTCACAGCTTATGAGATGATTCAAGGCTCTCAGTAACTCAACCCTGAGAAATTACAAAAGTGGTAAATGAGAAATTAAGTAACTAAAGCAATGGCCCCACTCGAGTGGAGTTTTATTTGCATATTATAAAGGTTGTACATTGTATTGGTCATGATTACACAATTGTACTCTTTGGACAGACTATCTTGGGGGAAAAATCAGTATATTGTGTAGCCTTCCCCAGCTTTAATTCAGTCCTACAATTGTGCATAAAGGTGATAATTGGTCAGTAGATGTTGGTAATGCAGACTGAGACAATGCCATCCTTGCATTTAGTTGGGAATAGGTGCAGGGAGCAAACTAGCCAAAGAAGTTGGCACACACCGTTCACTGAACTATCTACAAGCACTACAAGTGTAGGAACTTTATAAGCTATGACTGCTGGCACTGTGATACCTGGAGTTGGTCAGTATGCTGCTACCAGTTTCTCGGATTAATGCTTCACTTGCAAATACCAATCACTGATGCTGAAGCAGGATCTACTCTCTCCACTAAACATAACAACATGTCATTTGGCCCTGCAGTTGCTTGTTTTGCTATACTGTTAGAGACAGGGTGAGAAGAAGACATGTTTCTGACTGCTGATGTACGAGGGTGATTTGAAAAGTTCTTGGAATGAAATAGAAAGAAGTACTTACATCATTGAAACTTTTTTTATTTTTCAATGTAGTCTCCTTACAGATTAATGCACTTGGTCCAATGATGTTCCAGTGCCTTGATACCATCTCGAAAATGATTTTCCTCCAGGCCTGCAAAATAGTTGTCAACTCTGGCTATCAGTTCTTTGTTTGAAGTGAATCTTCATCCACCAAGAAAAATTTTCAGTTTTGAGTAGAGATGGAAGTCTGATGAAGCCAATCAGGTGAATAAGGTGGGTGTGGCAACAATTCATACCGTAGTTAGTGTTATTTAGCCATGTCCATTCTCATGCATTTTTGATCCAAGGTCAAGTGTCGCGGCACCCTTTCAGATGACATCTGCCAAGCAAGAGCAATTTCACGCACTTTCAATCAGTGATCCTCCATGACCATTTTGTGCACTTTTGCAATTATTTATGTAGTAGTGACACATCTTGGCTGACCACTGTGTGGATCATCATCTAAGCTCTCCTGACCAAATTTAAATTCATTTGTCTACTTGGAAATAGTTGAATATGAAGGAGGAGAGTCCCCCAGTGTATTCTGGAAATTAGCATGAATGTCCTTTGCTTTCATACCTTTCTTGGCAAAGTACTTAATCACTGCTTGAATCACGATTTTTTCCATCTTTACAAATCACTACACAGCAACAACAACAGAGCCACATCACTGCCACAGCTCTCTTCCAAGAGCACTGACATGGCACGTGTTTACAGGCAACAGTTCAATGAATATCACGTGACCGAGCGAGGTGGCGCAGTGGTTAGCACACTGGACTCGCATTCCGGAGGACGATGGTTCAATCCCGTGTCCGGCCATCCTGATTTATGTTTTCCGTGATTTCCTTAAATTGCTCCAGGCAAATTCCGGGATGGTTTCTTTGAAAGGGCACATCCGACTTCCTTCCCCGTCCTTCCCTAATCCGATGAGACCGATGACCTCGCTGTTTGGTCTCTTCCCCCAAGCAACCCAACCCAATATCACGTGAACAACTCATTGCGCTAGTGCTGACCTCTCATGGTGATTCCGAGAACTTTTCAAACTACCCTCGTATCCTTTTTCTGGTGGCACTTGGATATATTCAGTTATGGTACAGTGAGTCCATGCCGTAGTCCATTAAGTTAGAATGCAGTGTTGTGCATGAACTGCCAAGTGCTTCAAATTTGTGGGTATTGTTTCATAGTGACTCTTGATGGCTTTTTTGACTGTACTGCCAGCTTTTTGCTGCATTGGTGGGAAATGATTATTTCCCAGTAGTGCGTGTTTACTTCTTAAACATGTGTCATCTGTTTCCCACGGCAAATTTCTCGAATATTCAAGGCTGTACATTCAGTTTATGACAGAAACATAGTGAAATGAAATGAGGCCCATCTGGGGAAAGTAAGTCTGACGTCAACATGTCCAGTACAATGGAAGTGAGGAACAAAATAATAGAAACATTAGGCTATCCTACATGCACACCAGCAACACTTCAGGTATCTTGTCCTTTCCCAGAATTAATTCTGTACGGGAGGAAAAAAAAAGTTAAGCTCAAGGAAACAAGAGCCGCACTAGAGGCACTGTCAGGAAAAATGTGAATACGGAAACAGAATGATCTTGTGAAATCTGTGATTTTCCTTTACACATGTCACCTTAAACTAGCCAGTACCTTAAAAAAAAGACAGTATTTAATGAAAAACATAACAGGTAAAATAACTGAAAATAAATATACTTCCTAGTTCTTCCAGGATGCAGCTGTTCCCTTTTGTTTGATATTAATAAACTGAAATACATGCAAATACATGAAAGAAAGCATGTCATGCATTTGATGCAGTCCAGGCTACAATTACAGTTTTTTAACCTCCGCTTTGCTGCCTAAGTAAATTTCTGATTGGTAGCTGGCACATTCCATATTCCACCCTTACTTGTAATTATCTTCTCAGAAATCAACAAAAAGAACTGAATTGTTAATTATTTACTTGCCATACTATCATTCTGAAGGTGGATCAATATGCCAAAGAGCTTATCTCTTATAAATCATAACAACATGTTTTTTTTTTATTTATTTCCCCCAATTCGTGGCACATGACTATCACACATTTACAAAGTTGTGGACAAATGGCCTCCTATCAGAGTTATTTTTAAAAATGATTATAGTACATTTGAGCATTTTGGAAATACATTTTCATATTTATCATCAAGTAATGTTCTCAACAGTTCATAGAGTTTATCCTGTTTCTTGCAGCTGCTCACTCTCAAAATATTTTTCATCCATACTTTGTCAACATATTATGACCTAAACAGACAAAATTTATTAACCCAACTTAACTGTATTCCATGCCTTATCTCTGTCATAGCTGACATATATGTTTGCTAGAAGACATTCAGCAACAATATTTCTTTAATCTGTTAAAAAGGACATTCACAGCAAAAGTACCAGTTCTGTTAGAAAGCATGAATCTGTGAGGGAAACCTTGGCTGACATCATTCAACACCAAAAGTAACGAGAGCTACAATCTGTCTGTAAGTACTGAGACTGTGTGTTTTATACAGGCATACGAAGTTGTTTTCAATACATCCTAAGCTTTTATTGCTGTACTTCATTCTCAGTAGGAAGCCCCTGTATTTTTTAAAGATGTTAAGTGTCAGTTATCTTCATTGTCTTTATCCACAATTCAGTGCAGATGAAGTCATTGCCATTTCACACAGAAACCAATTTCAATTGTACTGTTGCTCTATGTTGAGCAGGTCTTTCTGAGAGAGAACTGACTGTAATAACGAATCCATCAAGAAGATGCTAAAGCCATAACTTTTTCCCTTCATTCCAAGTAAGCAAATAATTGTGTTCAAATATAGATCCAGTTAGGAAATCCTGAACTTCATTTTATATTGTGACTCACACCAAAAACTGACAGCAGTGAGATTTTTGGGGTAAATCTAAGCATGTAGCAAAAGGACAAGCCACGGTAGACAAGAAACTCAAATCTAGAACGATAGAAATTGAAGCTCTATGTGTTACTGTTTGAACAACACTCAGCATTAATGATGGCCATAAATTAGTAATTGGATCTTTATAGCAAAACCATACTCATGATCAGATATAACCAAAAGCTTTAGAGAAAATCTCAGTTCACGTGTACATATGTTCCCAATCTTACAATCATCGTTGGAGGAGATTTTAATCATCCAACAATCAAATGGAATAATTACAGTTTAGTAAGTGGTGGGTATGACAAGACATCCTGCAAACCATTACTAAATACCTTCTCTGTAAACTATCTAGAGCAAATAGTTCAGGAGCACACTTGTGATAGAAGTGTATGAGGTGTGTTCAAGAAGTAAGGTAGCTTTATATTTTTATGAACAAATATTTATTTATTCATCAATATTCATGTTGTCCCCTTCAAAGTAATCCCCCTCGATACAATACACTTGTGGCAACACTTCTTCCTAGCCTTGAAGCACTTCTCATAAGCACTTTTTGGTACCGCCTTGAGTACTTCCAGCGATGAAGCTTTTATTTCCTCAATCGTTGAAAATCTTTGTCCTTTCATAGGTCTCTTCGGTTTTGGGAACAGGAAAAAGTTACAGGAGCCAAATCCAGTAAATATGGTGGCTGAGGCATGATTTTCATGTTGTTTTTGGCCAAAAAATCTCTCACAAGCAATGATAAATGAACAGGTGCATAGTCATGATGCAAAAGCCATGAATTGTTTTTCCACAATTCTGGATGTTTTGTACGTATTGCTTCTCACAAATGGTGCATAATGTCAAGGCAATACTCCTTATTGACTGTAAAACCTTGAGGCAAAAATTCATGATGCATTATGCCATGGTAATTGAAGAAAACAGTAAACAAAACTTTGACATTTGATCGAACTTGGCACGCTCTTTCGGTCTTGGTTCTCTGGGATGCTTCCATTGGGATGATTGGGCTTTAGTTTCAATGTCATAACCATAAACTCATGTTTTGTCACTAGTTATGACCCTTTTGAGCAAATCAGGATCATCATTCAAGAGCTTCTGAGCAATGCTCGTGTGACAGTTCTTCTGACCAAAATTGAGAAGTTTTGGAACAAACTTAACTGATACACATCTAAAGCCCAAAATATCAAAAAAATTGCATGACACAAGCCAACCGATATGCCAACATCCTCGGCAACTTCTCTTATGGTAATTCGATGATTTTCCAAAACAATTTTCTTCACATCTTCGACATTATCATCTGTTGTTGCTGTACCGGGGCATCCAGAACGAGGTTCATCATTGGCATCTTCTCAGCCATCGTAGAAGAGCTTGCACCACTTGTAAACTGTTTTTTTTTTACTTAAAGCAGACTCACCATATGCCACTGTCAACTTTTCAAGTGTTTTAGGGTACTTGACTCCATTCTTCACACAAAATTTGATGCAAATTCTTTGCTCCATTTTTTATAATAATCGAAAATTGCCGAGCACACTAAAACACACCTTCTGTCAAAAACAAACAAAGTATGCTGTACACTTGAAACGGTGAACATATATTCGGTATATGTGTACCAACATAACCAAAAAAAGAAAAAAGATTGATAATCCAATGTATGTTGCCCACACAATTTGAAAAGTCACATTACTTTTTGACTAGCCCTCATACTAGACTTAATACCAACAAATAGATCAGGCCTCCTTGAGGATGTCAACACTGAAACTGGTATCAGTGACCATGAGGCAGTTGTAGCAACATTTGTTACTGAAGTTCAAATGGTACCTAAAGCAATTACGAAGCTTTATTTGTTTAATAAGTTAGACAAAGAGGCAATCATGTCATATATCAAAGAGGAACTCTCAACATTTACCTCTGGGCAGGAGCCTGTAGAACTGTGGCCCTGATGTTTCATCTACATCTACATACGTACTCTGCAATCCACCATACGGCTCGTGGCGGAGGGTACCTCATACAACAACTAGCATCTTCTCTCCCTGTTCCACTCCCAAACAGAATGAGGGAAAAAGGACTGCCTATATGCCTCTGTACAAGCCCTAATCTCTCTTATCTGATCTTTGTGGTCTTTCCGCGAAATCTAAGTTGGCGGCAGTAAAATTGTACTGCAGTCAGCCTCAAATGCTGGTTCTCTAAATTGCCTCAGCAGCGATTCACGAAAAGAACACCTCCTTTCCTCTTGAGACTCCCACCTGAGTTCCTGAAGCATTTCCATAACACTCGCGTGATGATCAAACCTACCAGTAACAAATCTAGCAGCCCGCCTCTGAATTGCTTCTATGTCCTCCCTCAATACGACCTGATAGGGATCCCAAATGCTCGAGCAGTACTCAAGAATAGGTCGTATTAGTGTTTTATAAGCGGTCTCCTTTACAGATGAACCACATCTTCCCAAAATTCTACCAATGAGCCGAAGATGACTATCCGCCTTCCCCACAACTGCCATTACATGCTTGCCCCACTTCATATCGCTCTGCAATGTTACGCCCAAATATTTAATTGACATGACTGTGTCAAGCGCTACACTACTAATGGAGTATTCAACTGTTACTGGATTCTTTTTCCTATTCATCTGCATTAATTTACATTTATCTATATTTAGAGTTAGCTGCCATTCTTTACACCAATCACAAATCCTGTCCAAGTCATCTTGTATCCTCCTACAGTCACTCAACGATGACACCTTCCCGTACACCACAGCATCATCGGCAAACAGCCACACATTGTTTTGGGGCACTCCAAATGATACCCTCACCTCCGATGAACACTCACCATCGAGAACAACGTACTGGGTTCTATTACTTAAGAAGTCTTCAAGCCAGTCACATATTTGGGAACCAATCCCATATGCTCATACCTTAGTTAGGAGTCTGCAGTGGGGCACCGAGTCAAACGCTTTCCGGAAGTCAAGGAATATGGCATCCGCCTGATACCCTTCATCCATGGTTCACAAGATGATATGTGAAAAAAGGGCGAGTTGCGTTTCGCAGGAGCGATGCTTTCTAAAGCCGTGCTGATGCATGGACAGAAACTTCTCTGTCTCAAGGAAATTCATTACATTCAAACTGAGAATATGTTTGAGAATCCTGCAACAAACCGATGTTAAGGATATTGGTCTGTAATTTTGAGGATCCGTCCTTCTACCCTTCTTGTATACAGGCATCACCTGCACTTTTTTCCAGTCGCTCAGGACTTTACGTTGGGCAAGAGATTCGCGATAAATGCAAGCTAAGTAAGGAGCCAATGCAGTAGAGTACTCTCTGTAAAACCGAATTGGAATCCCATCAGGACCTGGCGATTTATTTATTTTCAACCCATTCAGCTGCTTCACAACCCCAGGGATGTCTGTCACTATGTCCTCCATATGGGAATCTGTATGAGACTCAAACGGTGGTATGTTTGTATGATCTTCCTGCGTGAAAGATTTCTCAAATGCTAAATTTAAAATTTCAGCTTTTGTTTTGCTGTCTTCCGTTGCCAGGCCAGACTGATCAGTGAGTGACTGGATGGAAGCCTTCGACCCACTTACCGATTTTATGTAAGACCAGAATTTCCTTGGGTTTTCAGCAAGATCTTTTGCTAAGGTATGACGGTGGTAGTGGTTGAATGCTTCGCGCATCGCTCTTTTTACAGCAGCACGAATCTCTACTATCTTTTGCCTGTCCTCATTCTCCCGATCTTTCTTGTACCGCAAGTGCAACTGCCTTTGCTTCCTGAGCATTCTCCGAATTGTGCTGTTAAACCACGGTGGGTCTTTTCTGTCCGTAACCCAAATTTTCGGCACATACTTGTCCAATGCGGTATTTACAATGTGTTTAAAATTTGCCCATAATTCTTCCACGTCCATCGTACTGGAAGTAAATGAAGTCCATTCATTTACTAAGTGGGATGCTAACAACTGCTTATCTGCTCTTTCTAGTAAGAATACTCTCCTAGCCTTCTTGACCAACTTTTTAACTTTCGTAACCATAGTCATAATGACAACATCATGATCACTAATCCCTCTCTCAACACTGACACCGTCGATGAGGTCTGGTCTGTTCATGGCTACCAGATCTAAAATATTTCCATTACGCGTTGGCTGTCGATTTAGCTGCTCAAGACAGTTTTTGGATAATGTGTTCAAATGTAATTCACACGACGGCTTGTCTGTACCACCTGTAATGAATCCATAGACATCCCAGTCTACACTAGGTAGGTTGAAGTCGCCTCCCACTAATATAGTATGATCCGGGTACTTCTGCGATACAGAATGTAGACTCCCTTTGAATGATTCTAGAACTGTCACGGTGGAACCTGGTGGCTGGTAATAACACCCCACAATTAACTTTATTTCCTCTGGCCCTGTTAAACGTGTCCAGATAACTTCACAATCAAACTCTACTTCAACCTCAGTAGACACAATATTTTTGTCAACTGCAATGAGGACACCACCTCCTACAGTCTATAATCTATCTTTCTAATACACGTTCCAACCCTCACTAAATATTTCACAACTTCCTATCTCAGAGTTCAGCCCGGTCTCAGTCCTGAGAGTAATTTGCGTGCCACACGCTTCCTGGAGGGCAGTAAATTCAGGAACTTTATTCCGAACACTCTGAAAATTTACTGCTAATATCTTGATAGCGGAAGTGTCTTTACACTGAGCGCGTCCTGATTTCCCTGCCTTCATGTCGACTGGTGAGTGTTCATCAGGACATCTCGCACTACTGCCTAGCCTAAAAAACCACCATGTGTACACCACAAGTACTCTGCTACCCGAGTAGCCACTTCCTTTGTGTAGCGCATCCCTGATCTATCTAGGGGCATCCTACAATTCGCCACCTAATAGTGTAAGTCTAGAAATCTGCAGCCAAGACCATCACAGAGTCGACGAAGCCTCTGGTTGAGACCCTCCACTCGGCTTCAAACCAAAGGACCCTGATCCACTCTGGGAACAACGCTGCAAATAGAGAGCTCTGCTTGCAACCCACGTGCGAGGCCAGCGGTCTTCACCAAATCCTCCAGCCGCCTGTACAAACTGTGGATCGCCTCCCTAAGGGGCTCCATACCCGCCTAACGTTGGAGCTCCCAATAAACAGCAAGCCTTTGCCCCCGTGTGCCTGCTTGGGCCCTACTGAAGGAGCGGCCACCTGCCCACTGACAGGATGAAAGGGCGAGGCCAGCCGGCCAGCCTCCACATTGGCCCTCCGCGTCGAGCGACGTGAACGCGTTGCAGTCCGCCACTCACCCTGAGGTGAGGGCGGCTCCAATGCGCCGGGTGCACTAGAAGGTGCCTCAGTGGCTGAGTCAGCGGACGCAGCAAGCAACACCTGGGGTGTCTCAAGCGACGCGCCAGACCCTCCGCCATCGCTGCACCTCGAGGCAGCAGCCTGAAGGCGGCTGACCATGGCCAACAGCACTCTCAGCTGCTTGCGAACTGTGGCCAGTTCTTCCTGCACCCGCACACAGCACGCACACACCTTATCCATCCTACTGCTAATATCTAACGACACCACAAATTTATACTCTACGGCTATCAATAAGCAATATTACTCCTCTCAAATACGAGAATACGAAAGGATTTTATGTAATTAAATGTGCAAGCGCACAAACACTTGGAATGAAATTAAGAATCAAACTACAAAACAAATATGAAAGCTAAATGTGTGACTCGCTACTGCACTGCTGCTGCGCTGATACTTCATCAGCGGCTGCTCAAGGGTCAGTGAGCTGTGTCAAAAGCGCACTGGCTGTCCAAAACAAACAACTGACTAATGACTCCACGAATTTATGCTCTACAGCTGTCAATAAGCAATATTACTCCTCTCAAATACGAGAATACGCAATGATTTTATGTAATTAAATATGCAAGCGCACAAACACTCGGAAAGATATTAAGAATCAAACTACAAAACTGTCTCTGGTTGCTGAGGCTGAACTGCACACAGCAACTGCGCCTGGTAGGAGAAGCAATCCATAGGTGGTGGGGTTAATTAGGAGGCTGGAGTGGGGAGGGGGAGGGATAGCAGGCTGAGGGTTGAGGAAGGTGTAGTACTGCTTGTGGGAACATGCAGGGGCTTGGTGGGGCAGGGTAGGTTCGCTGCTAGATACAGTCAGGAGGTTTAGGCGAAAGGGGGTGGGGGGAGGGATCAGGAAAGCAGAGAAATAGAGGCGGGAAAACTAGGGAAGGTTGAGGCCAAGGGGGCTATAGGAACATAGGACACATTGCAGGGAGAGTTCCCATGTACACAATCCAGAGAAGCTGGTAGGAAGGATCCAAATGGCAGAAGCTGTGAAGCAGCTGGGTGGTCCAGCTGTCTCTTGGCTACAGTTTGTTAGTGGCCATTCATGTGAACAAACAGCTTGTTGGTTATCATGCCCATGTAGAAAGCAGTTTAGTGATTGCAGCTTAGTCCCTGCCTTTGATAGGATGGGTGATGCCTGTAACTGGACAGGAGTAGGTGGCCATGGGAGGATATATGGGACGGGTCTCACATCTAGATCTATTGCAGGGATAAGAGCCATAAGGCAAGGGGTTGGGAGAAGGTGTAGAGTAGGAATTGAACACTACCTTTCCCAACATCTGACTGATTCCAAACTGACAACCTCCTTCCTGGTCACCATGATCAACTACATCCTCCCCTTGAATTGGTTCACTTTTGACAGCATCACCTACAAACAAATGCATGGTACAGCAGCAATGGGTACCTGAATGGCACCATCCTCTGCCAACCAATTCAAGGGCCATCTAGAGGAATCTTTCCTAACCACCCAGAATCCCAAACCCCTCACCTGGTTCAGATTCATCGATGACATCTTTGTGATCTGGACTGAGGGTGAGAACACTCTATTCACATTCCTCTAGAACCTCAACACCTTCTTCCTCAGTTGCTTCATCTGATTCTCCTCAACCCAAGAAGCCAACTCCCTCAATGTTGACCTGCACCATCACATCAGTAGCTTCACCCATATCAAACCTACCAACCATCAGCAATACCTCCACTTTGAGGGCTGCCATTCTTTCCAAACCAAGAGGTCCCTTCCATACAGCCTGTCACATCTGTAGCGACAAGCAGTCCCTCTATAAATATACCAAGGGTCTCTCTGAGGCCATCATAGACTGAAATTACCCTCCCAACCTTGTACAAAAACAGATTTTCCATGCCTTGTCTCTCCAGTCCCCTACCACCTCCCACATTCCCACCATCAGGCCACAAAGGAGCAACTGAATCAGATTCTCCGCCAGGGTTTTGACTACCTCTCGTTTTACCCTGAAATGAGGAATATCATACTCACTATCCTTCCCACCCCTCCCACAGTGGTATTCAGCCACCTAACAAACCTACACAATAACTTTGTCCATCCCTACTCCATCCCACCTCCCAGTCTCTTGCCTCTCATGGCTCATATCCCTGCAATAGACCTACAGGCGAGGTCTATCCCATACACCCTGCCACACCACTTACTCCACTCTGGTCACAGGCTTCACCTATCCCATCAGAGGCAGGGCTACCTGTGAAAGCAGTCACGTGATATACAAACTGAACTGCAGTCACTGTGCTGCTTTCTGTGTGGGCTTGACAACCAACAAGCTGTCTGTCCACATGATAGCCACCAACAAACTGTGGTCAAGAGACAGCTGGACCATCCACTTGCTGAACATGCTGCCTAACACAACGTGCTTCACTTCAATGACTTCTACATAGCCTGTGCCATTTGGATCCTTATTATTAACACCAGCTTTTTTGAATTATGCAGGCAGGAACTCTTCCTGGAATACATTCCATGTTCCCATAACCCTCTGACCTCAACCTGCATTAGTCGTTGTCCTTCGCCCACCTATCCTGTTCCCTGCTTCCACTTCAGCACTATGCAGTCTTCTATTCCATCCTCTACTTCTCTCTTCCTTGCTCCTCTTCTGCCTGCCCCCTCCCCTCTCGAAACTCACGAGTGCACCTAGAAGCCCTACCCTGTTCCCACCATGTCTCTACATGCTCCCACAAGCAACACTACACCTTACCCCATGCCTACCTGGCAATCGCTCCCCCTCCCCATCCCAGCCTCCTCCTTACCCACGCCACCCACAGATTGCTTCTGATGCAGTTGCTGTGCCCAGTCTGGCCTCAGCGGCCAGAGACAATGTCCATGTCTGTGTTAGTTGTGCTCATGTGAATGTATCTGTATGTTTTCTACTTTAGAAGAGCTTTAGGCTGAAAGTTTAAATGTATAGTAGTCTTTTTTTGTGCCTGTCTGCAACTCAACAACTTCTCTATATGGTCAGTAGCAGTCTATCCTTTACATAATAAAGAAATTCTGGTCTTATGAAAGAGTGTCAGTGGCACCAAAATTAGTGCCGATACACGTGGATGACACAGGGACTAAAAATTGTTGGTAGCAAAACAAAAGCAGAAATGCTGAATTTCATTTTCAAATGTTCCTTTACTAAGGAAGATCCAATGTAGTTCTCACACCACTACAAAGAATGGTGATATACCTGTGAGTGACAGATGCATTGAGGCAAAGCAAAACTTGCTAAAATTAAACAAGGCTCCAGGTGTCAATGGGACCCCTGTCAGATTCCATACAAAATTTGACCTGAGTTATCTCTCATTTTCACCATAATATGCCTTTGATCCCTTAAACCTGTGTCCAGTGATTAGAAAGAAGCACAGGACACACCAGTCTTCAAGAAGGATAAGAGAAGTGATCTGCAAACCTACCATCCAGTCTCAATGACATCCATTTTCTGTGGAATCCAAGGACACATTCCAAGTCCAAACATAATGAGATACCTCAAACAGATAGATCTCTTCCATGCAAACCAGCATGGATTTCAAAAACATCAATCATCCAAAACCCAACTCACACTTGTCTCAAGGCTTCCTGAAAGCTTTGGATAAAGGCTATAAGGTGGATACAGTATTTCTTGACTCCCAAATAAAATTTCACTCAGAACCACACCAATGTTTATTAAAATGTATATCTTTCTATGGGGTATCAAACAAAATTTGTGACTGGGTTGATGATTTCCTGGTAAGGATGATAGGGCATGTTATTATGCATCAAATCATCAGCAGAAGTAGCAGTAACTTTAGGCATGTCCCAGGAAAGTATTTGGGGACCCCTGTTGTTCATGTTGTATATTAATGACCTGGCAGAAAATATTGTCATGTCATAACCACAATTAAGTCCAAATCCAAAAGCAGCATCATCAGTTAAGTACAACACTTAGCACTGAAACTGCATTTATTATGGACACCAACAATAAACAATACAGAACTGCTTTCTGGATAGGGCATGCTCCCTATATATCCTAGAATATGCAAACATGACAAACTTTGGAAATTTCGAGACCCTTCTAGAAACTAAATAACAAATTTTTGCTGGTCACCAGATTTGAAATGGCAACCCACAGCATGCCTGCCAGTGACATTAACTGCTAATTGCTATTACATGCAGCACTGCTCATAGCATTGCTCCCCTCCTAGAGAAACAAGGGTTACTACTCGAGAAATTCTCACTGGAGCCGACTACTGTGTCCTGGATATCATTCAGGTTTTGTGTTATCACATCTTTTTCTTATGATGAGCATAAAAGGTAGCACCTCACATTGAGGCTTCATAATATCGAGTGGGACTTCAGTTTCCTTGAACGAGAAGTCCCCATACTCAGTCTCCACCTCTGGACTGTAGTAGGGCTTCAGTGACAGTGTAGAAGGGGAGATAGTCAGTACAGACTATTAACCATCTATTCCTACCTCAAGGGGTTGATTTCAGCCCAGTGGAATAGCACTACTGCATGCAGATGTGGTATCAGATGCCCTGAAGGTAATTACAGCATGTGCTTCTATTGCTGTTATTCCTTACAATGGCTAACATAGTGCTTCCTTTATTGGCATTCCTTATAATGGCTAACATAATGTCTAATGGATCAATAGACACCTAGACAGTGATACTTGCATCTGAAGAAATATTTCAGGATAGCTGTCCATAAATGAGGTAGGATAACAAGCAAACATTTCTGCTCCATTGGATGATAGTTCCTCCAATACAGTGTTTCATTTATTAACTAAAATCCTCCTTTGGTCATTTTCTCCTTCTTCAAGGCTTCTATGGTTTTCAGCAGTGCTGTATCTTTCCTCACTGTATCTTTCCTCACTGTATCTTTCCTCTATTCAGCAGCAATGTAATTTTGTGCAGCAATGACTGTGATTTCATCCATGCTCCTGTGTTCTGCCAAAGGGTTCCTTGAAAGGCAACCTTGTGTTTCTGTCTGCTTTTGTATACCACTGTGATGTCATAATCGTGAAATCTCAGTGCCGATCTTTCCAGTCAGCCTGATGGATTCTTCAGGTTAATCAGCCAGCATAGAGAATGGTTTGCCAAATAAGTACAGCCCACACAACCACAAGACATTCTTTCTTGGTTGTATAGCAGTTCATCTCAGACTTGGAAAGTACTTTGGAAGCATAAGTTATCACCCTTTCGACAAATTCCTGAATGTTTAACTTACTCACTCAGCTCATTGTAAAACTGTAACAGATAAGAAACTCAAATGTAATAGTTGTGAACTTCCCAAAAATATATGATCCCCCTGACTTGTTCCATGTAAACATGGAGAACAGAAGAGTTAATTCGGGGTTGTTCAATCTCTGGAGAAAGTATAACATCTATATATTATATATTAGCTGTTGTGACAGAGATTTCTTCACTGCTAACTCATAAGAGCAGATTGGGCAAACAGAAATTTACCAATGACCTCATAAACTTGCTAAGCTCTAAATCAGAAGTAAACACTGTAAACACAATAGCATTTCCATGGTCAGACAAGCGAAACATGTAAAAGGGCCCATACAGTTTGTACATGGGCATCCAACTAATTTACAAAATACTAACTCTAGCTTGAGATGTGATACAAAATATCCTAAAATTGATGAAGACAACCGTGAAAGCGACCTTGCAAAGCAAGAATGAAGTTTTTAATGTACTAAAAATGCTCATTGGAAATTCTGCTGTTGGTGGAAAAATTGGAGCCAGTAATCAAATAAATTACAGCAACAAAAGTCTTTCTGTTTGGCAGCAAAATAGTCAGTCATTCACAAACAAAATTTTAGGTATAGAAATTTTGCTAAATACAGAAATACATTTTGGTAGTGTTATGTGCATTACTCTCCTCCCAAACAGGCCATGAAGGCCCAAAGGTACCGACCAGCCGCCGTGTTATCCTCAGCACACAGGCGTCACTGGATGCGGATATGGAGGGGCATGTGGTCAGCACACCGCTCTCCCGGCCGTATGTCAGTTTCCGAGACCATAGCCGCTACTTCTCAATCAAGTAGCTCCTCAGTTTGCCTCACAAGGGCTGAGTGCATCCCGCTTGCCAACAGTGCTCGGCAGACCAGATGGTCACCCATCCAAGTGCTAATCCAGCCCGACAGCACTTAACTTCAGTGATTTGACGGGAACCAGTGTTACGACTGTGACAACGCCGTTGGGCTCCTGTGCATTACGGAGAAGTGATTAAATATTGACCATATTGTCTCCTTTTCTATGCCACGATACACATTAGCAAATTATTTCTGTAGAAACAGTTACAAAATGGTGGTGCTGTAATTTTCATCAAACATGGGTTAAATATAAATCTATTAATAAGTTCCAGCATCTTAGTGCAGAAAGGGACTTCAAGCTCACAGTCATTGAAGTCAGTGATGTAAATACAGTTTTAGCATGTATTTATCGTTCCTCAAATGGAAATTCTGTTTCATTCGTAAGTGAGCTTGAATGTGAACTAAACGGGGTTCATATAGACAAGAGATCAATAGTGCTACGTGAATACTTCAACATTTTCTTGGAAACAGCAAAAGAAAAAACTATTTCTCAGCGCTGTAGATACTTTCCAGAAAAACTGCAGATACTGCCCTGAATCAGATAACCGTGAATAAAAGTTGTACTGCATGATGTATAAATACAGGTCTTACAAAGGAGCATTCCCAGGTGTAAATAAACAATCTTAATGAAACTTGGCAGGTATGTAGAGGGGGTCAAAATAATGCAATATGATTTCTTTTTTTTTTCTTTTTTTCTTTCTTTGCACAATTTCACTTTTAAGGGGTAAAACATATACCAAAAGGTAATTTGGCATATTAAGTTTTATGGAAATATCTTTGAAACCATGGTATATAAAAAATTATTTCATATAAAAGTTGAAATGCAATTAATATTCATGAAAACTGGATAACTAACTTTTGTAAAAATTAGAAATTTTGCAAAATATCCAGCCATTATTAATTAATTTTGAAAAATGAAAATTTTTGTTACAACATAAATTAAAGAAGCTTTCACACCACATCCAACCATGTGTAATAAGTTGGTATCTGAAAGACTATTTTTGGAATATAAGCTTTCACAATGTGCTGTCGGAGTATTTTCAACATACCTAATTTATAACATCTAAATGCTCATTATTATTCTAATTATTTATTTTACTTGTTTGTATTTTATGCTTTAAATTGTTATTTTATGTTTTGAATTAATGTTTTTTTTAGTTTCATACATGTGTATTTTGTTAATTGAAAAGATAAGTAACTCTTTATTCTGATACAAAATAATTAGAATAATAATAATCTGTAAATAAATGCTTCGATTGTAAAATGTAACATAAAATGAACAAAATTTCTTCACATATTACGCATGGGGGACAACATAATATTAAACAAAATTCAGAAGGACTTCCAATTGTGGTGGGTGATTGTCTGAATGTCTTGATTTGTACCAGGTATATTTCAGTAGATTGCAAAGCATTGGCAAAAAGAACTGATTATGTACTAATGACTGCAGCATGTTATATTGTTTCTCAAGTGGAGACTAACATCATAATCATTCAGTAGAACTAGATCTGGAAATCTTCTCACTATGTTCTTCCAACATCAGATGTGATATATGTCCAATGGCTGTACTTGTCCTGTTGAGCCCTTTGGTATCATCATATGAACAAGGTTCTGCAGCAATTCCAGATTTCTAAACCAGCAAACAGTCACTGATGGATATTCCATGACTAACACCACAAAGAAATTAGACAATCTGGGACAATGCCATTACTTCACTACCTTAGATTTACACAGTGGCTATCATCAGTTAGAATCAGAACCAGAAGGTCAGCCAAAGTCAGCATTTTCATTCCAGTCTGCACACTGGAAACTCACCGGTGCATTTTTCAGACCAAAAGGCATCCAGTGATTCTGAAACAGAACCACTGGATGCCTTTTGGTCTGAAAAATGCACTGGCGAGTTTTCAGTGCATGTTACATGGAGTTCTACCGGGCCTAAAACCAAAGCAATGCCTAGTATATCAGATGACACAATGATACAATCCAAGGACACCCAGGAGCACATGGGTTGCCCATGGGAAATATTCTGAAAGTTGCATGCAGCAGGACATTCAGCAAATAAAACTGTCGCTTTGTATTGCATGAGGTCTGTTATTTAGCTCACATTATTGGTCAGGACAGGGTACACACCAACGCACAGCATATGCAACCATTAAAAGATTTTGCAATGCCTAGCATGGTAAAAGAAGTACAATCATACCATCAGATCATAACTTTCTGTAGAAAATAATTCCAAAATTTGGAGAGGTAGCAAGATCCCTTACAAATTTGCTAAAAAAGGAGTACAATTCAACAGGACTCTGGATTGTTAGGAAGCATTTAAACAGTTTAAATAATTACCAGACTATCAAAAACAGTTTATCATGTTGTCAACTGTGTTGTGAACCAAAAGATGGATGAGAAATAACACCCCATAACCTATGATACCAGGCAACTGAATAAAGCAGAAAAGAACTATTCAACTACAGAAAAAAAATTCTCGCACTAATTTTTGGTATCACATATTTTTGTTGCTATTTGTATGGGAGGCATTTTAAGGTTGTAACAGATCACACCACAAGAAAATGGCTTATGGGATTAAAGCAACCAACAGGTAGGCTAACCCTTAAGGCCTAGAGAATTTGATTTTGAGGTAGGACATTGTTCTGGGAAGGCTCATGATAACACTTAAAGTTTAAGTCACTAAGTACATGCTATAGAATCCATTGGCGTAAGCACAGAAGAGTGGCACAGAGCTCAGGCTGCCAACCCTGATTGTCAACGATACACAAAACACAAGCATTTCAGCTCTGATGATGGAGTGCTTTACAAGCAAACACATTGTGGCCACCATTTTGTTGTGCCAGCCAGCTTACAGGATGAAGTGTTGAGGCAAGCCCATGATTCCATCTCAGCTGGACACAATGGACGAAGAGCTGTGAACAGAAATGTTGCGGAAAATTGCTGGTGGCCACAGAGAAAACAATCTGTTGAGTACTTCATAAAGAATTGCATCCCTTGTGCTCAAAGACCTGAACTGAGTTGACAGTGAATACCATTGCAAAGACTGCCTGAGGCTGAGAAACCTTTTCAGTTAATTGTCCTTGACATTTTTGGCCCTTTTGCACAAACACCAATGGGAAGCCGATATTTGCTAACCATAATTGATCATTTTTGGTGTTACTTGACCATGATTGCCTTAGTAAACCAAAAAGCATACACATTGTCTTACACTTTCATTAATTGTTGGCTATTGAAATTCAGAACACCAGAAGCAATAATAACAGACCAAGGCACATACTTTATGTCTGAATTGTTTAAACAGCAATGTCAACCATTGCTCATTAAGAAGTTATGCACTAATGCCCCTAACCCACAAGCAAGTGGTGGAAGGTGAGAGTTCATAGGTCATTGAGCAAAATGCTAAGTTATTATGTGAACAGTAGCCATGGTATTGGGACACCCTATTACAGTATTTTGTAAGCAGGTACAATTCAAAAATCCATGAAAACATGGGTCTTTCACCCTATGAGGTTGTTTTTGGTAGAAAAATGTACTCACTTTTTGAATTATGTCAAACTACTCCATGGGAGGCTGTATCCTCTGTTCAGGACTTCACTAAAATGCTAAAAGGGATTTGGTGTCACAAAGGCTCTAGAAGGGCATAAAACACTCACAATAAAAAAGCAAAATTACCTAAGTATCACATCAGCCAGTGCATTTTGTTATCTAACTACCACGCTCTGAAGGGCAAAACGAAGAAGTTCCGCAATGCCAACGACCCTTTCCAGTAGTCAAAATGACACCCCCCGTTAATGTTAAAATACAACTTCCCACCAGAAACATGGCTGTCCATATGAGCAGAATCTGCATGTTCCACGGTGAACTGGAAGAACTAACTCAATTGCTGGCAGCCACCTCCAAAGGAGGAAGGAAACTGTGTAAAGAAAGCAGTAGAAAGAACTCTGTTTGAACAAGCCTCAGAAGACCCAGTGGTACTGACCGACTGCCATGTCATCCTCAGCTGATAGGCAGCACTGGATACAGATACTGAGAGGCATGTGGTCAGCACACTGCTCTCCCGGCTGTTGTCAGGTTTCATGACTGAAGCCACTACTTCTCAATAAAGTAGCTCCTCAATTGGCCTCACAAGGACCGAGTGCACCCAACCTACCAACAGCACTCAGCAGAACTGGACAGTGACGCATCTAAGTGCTAGCCAAGCCCAACAGCACTTAACTTTGGTGATCTGATTGGAATTAGTGTTACCATTCAGCAAGGCCATTGGCAAAGCAGAAGAAAGAAAGTTAGAAATAAGTCAATGATGCAGAGTGTACCTGACATTGTTCCAACACACCAATACACCTGAAGACCACAAAGGCTCCAAGCTGTATGTTTGTACTTAGTTATTGAGTATTATTGTTATATTTATGTTGTGTTATTTGTATGAGAAAGAAGGCTGCATATAGATAATAGGTTACAGATCTATTACTAGGAACTTAGCATGTCTCATTCAGATCAATTGTTTTGTTTTAAATGCAGTTGGTATAGAAATAGGTAAGCAGACAGAAAGTGAGTTGGTAGTACACTGAAGCAACAAAGAAACTAATATAGGTGTGCATATTCAAATACAGAGATATGTAAACAGGCAGAAGACAGCACTGTGGTCACCAATGCCTACATAAGACAACAAGTGTCTGGCGCAGTTATTAGATCAGTTACTGCTGGTATGATTTAAGTGAGTTTGAATGTGGTGTTATAGTCAGCACATGAGTGATGGGACGCAGCATCTCTGAGGTAAGTGGGGATTTTCCCATACAACCATTTCACAAGTATACCGTGAATATCAGGAATCCGGTAAAACATCAAATCTCTGGCATCGCTGCGGCCGTAAAAAGATCCTGCAAGAATGGGACCAACAACGACTGAAGAGAATCATTCAGCATGACAGAAGTGCAACCCTTCTACAAATTACTGCAAATTTCAATGCTGCGCCATCAACAAGTGTCAGCGTGCAAACCATTCAACGAAACATCATTGATATGGGCTTTCAGAGCTGAAGGCTGACTTGTGTACCCTTGATGACTGCACGACACAAAGCTTTCACCTCGCCTGGGCTCATCAGTACTGACATTGGACTGTTGATGACTGGAAACATGCTGCCTGGTCGGATAAGTCTTGTTTCAAATTGTATTGAGTGGATGGACATGTACGGGTATGGAGAAAACCTCATGAATCCATGGACCCTGCATGTCAGCAGGGGACTGTCCAAGCTGGTGGAGACTGTAATGGTGTGGAGCATGTGCAGTTGGACTGATATGGGACCCCTGATATGTCTACGTCTTGATACAACACTGACAAGTGACATGTACATAAGCATCCTGCCTGATCAACTGCATCCATTCATGTCCATTGTGCATTTGGAGACTTGGGCAATTCCAACAGGACAATGTGACACCCCAAAAATCCAGAACTGCTACAGAGTGGCTCCAGGAACACTCTTCTGAGTTTAAACACGTCCGCTGACCACCAGACTCCCCAGACATGAACATTACTGAGCATATCTGGGATGCCCTGCAACATGCTGTTCAGAAGAGAGATCTCCACCCACTCATACTCTTATGGATTTATGGACACAAATGCAGGATTCATGGTGTGAATTCCCTCCAGCACTACTTCAGACATTAGTCGAGCCCATGCCCCACTGTGTTGCGGCACTTCCGCATGCTTGCAGGAGACATACACGATATTAGGTATGTGTACCAGTTCCTTTGGCTCTTCAGTGTGAATCAGAATGAATGAGTATATACATGACACAATTTGGTGTGTAACTTTAAGCTTGAAGATTCTTTATAATGGATGTGTTCTTGGTCAGTTGATATGAGGAGGGCTCGAGGAAGAACTGAACTCCACAATGGAGTCACTGCATTGCTGAACCAGACGGGTCACTGTTTGCCTCACAAAGTGAATACATATTGTACTTCAGTCATGTGAGTATACTCTGTTTCACTCCAAGAAGCCCACAACTAACTGCTGCTGGGAAGTCATTACAAATGAAACAAAATCTTTGCAGACGATAGGACAACACTTGCTGTACTCAGTACTAAAACAATTAGTAGTCACTGCAGCCTGCTACGGCCAAGGACATGTCGTCAGCGCCCAGTGCTTAGTGGTATCAGGTCAGGGTTTGCTAATGAATGGTACTCAATGCAACATTTCAGGACCCAATTTCCAGTTGCCTGTCACGATTACTGGAACCACAACACTATGCACCAAATACTCATTAATTCACCTCCCAGACCTATCTTTCAGTATCATGCCCTTGGAAAACTTGACTCTTCTAAATGACACTGTGCTAGACCCAACTCTTATGGCTACAATGGATCTGATGGCAGCACAAAATGGTTGTGTGACAATGGAACATCTATGCAGTCATGTAAAAAAACATCTGAATGAATTATGCCACTGACTCATAACCATAGGGACCAGCACATCAGCCTTTTGTGTAATGCTGATCACAATAAATATTGTGTACTGCCATCTCGGAGATAGAGTTGCCAAAATTCCCAGTTACCTTTCTTCAACCTGCAAAACCAACATAGCCATGCAGTATCAGTGAAGAAGTGACTCAAGCACAGTATGCAGTAATAAGTTGTGAAAGGAAAAAAATGTGGGAAAAGCAAAGAGGGCCATAGAAACTCAGTGCTTAAGGATTTTAGGAGTAAGATACTGTACCTCATGTAGCATAAAAATGAAAAGGGGGACACATCAAAGTCTTAGCCGAGGAATGAAGAAACACTGACAGATGTATAAGTGTCTCTGCTACAGTCACACCAACAAAACATTAATTTGGAGGACTGGAATGATCTAAGGAGGGAGATAATGTAATGGTCCAGACACCAGTGGCTGGGACCACAGCCCAGTAACCAAAACCAGGCCATAGCCTATCAGCCAATGCCATACTGGTCACCAGTATCAGCAGACATGGCTTTCGCAAACAGGGCTTCTGCCTGTTGACAAGATGGACATCACGCAGACTCCCTCTGCATGATCAAATGACATAATATACCATGGCAAGCCATCGACCACCTCCAGACACTTTGAAATGGTCTCGATTCAGTGGCCTTCCACAAATGTCAGCATGTAGAAAGGGAATTTTGACCATCAGTACCAGCCTGTCAGCAAGGCATCACACCTGGGGCATCCAATGATGCACAGCCTGTGTCAGACGTCACAGCATCTATGACACTGCCTCCTCTGGGCCGTGAATCAATGACTGCTGCGTGAGTGTTGAATCTGGGCATAAGGATGTCATCTCCGTACCACACCACCACCCTGCAGCCATCAGTGGCCATCTGCTAGCATACAGTGGTAGCTGGGCTGCCACTACTGTCCACAGGAAACGCCTGCATTGGCATGTCCATACCAGTGTGCTGGGAATGAGGATCACCTTCTGTCATCTGCAGTCTGTCTGTTTCAGATATTCTGAATGTTCATATTCATCAGTAAAATGTTCTATTAACTTATTGGCAGTCTTCCTCATTCAGTCCATTACCAACCTCCAGGACGGAACCACCTGCCCACTTATACCTTGCAGTAAACCCTATTACAGTTCATTTTATGTGCATGGTGTGAAAAATACTTTAGATTTTAAGCATTTCTTTACAGATTATCATTATTGTGATGATCTTGTATCATAATAATGAGTTACCTATTATTTTCATTTAACAAAATACAGCAGAAGCCCGTTAATCTGGCATCCGACAGTTCTGCATCTTGAATAATCTGGTATCACTTCATACATACTGAATATTTCAGACACGTTCATTGGAATTTAGTCACACTTGGCAGTAGCCAACAATTTTGAGTCATTTAGTGCCAACAATTGTTTCAGTCATCTGTCAACAGCTTCTGCCATGTGCCAAACGACTACAGCAATCAAAAATATGCATTTTAAAGTGTAATTGTAATTAGTGCTGCTGTATACTACAATTACAGTATTGCTACATATTATTACGGGGGTGTTTTCTCAACCAAGAACCTCTCAAAACAAAGTGGAAGTGAAACATAAACATGTTACACTTATGGTACAACAAAAACTTGACATCATTTATTGGATTCAGAAAGGTGAGAATAGAAATATGATTATGGAGGAATGTAAAGTTGGTTCTTCAACAGTCAGTGATATTAATAAAAATGAAAATCAGCTTCAAAATTTTGTCAAACAGATAGTTGCAGTAAAAGACAATGAATCATGAAAAACTTTGAAAAAGCCCAAACTACACTCCTGGAAATGGAAAA
This sequence comes from Schistocerca nitens, assembly GCF_023898315.1. Classification (NCBI taxonomy): domain Eukaryota; kingdom Metazoa; phylum Arthropoda; class Insecta; order Orthoptera; family Acrididae; genus Schistocerca; species Schistocerca nitens. The sequence continues at coordinate 599,024,799 of NC_064616.1, read as the reverse complement.
AAGAACACATTGACACCGGTGTGTCAGACCCACCATACTTGCTCCGGACACTGCGAGAGGGCTGTACAAGCAATGATCACACGCACGGCACAGCGGACACACCAGGAACCGCGGTGTTGGCCGTCGAATGGCGCTAGCTTCGCAGCATTTGTGCACCGCCGCCGTCAGTGTCAGCCAGTTTGCCGTGGCATACGGAGCTCCATCGCAGTCTTTAACACTGGTAGCATGCCGCGACAGCGTGGACGTGAACCGTATGTGCAGTTGACGGACTTTGAGCGAGGGCGTATAGTGGGCATGCAGGAGGCCGGGTGGACGTACCGCCGAATTGCTCAACACGTGGGGCGTGAGGTCTCCACAGTACATCGATGTTGTCACCAGTGGTCGGTGGAAGGTGCACATGCCTGTCGACCTGGGACCGGACCGCAGCGATGCACGGATGCACGCCAAGACCGTAGGATCCTACGCAGTGCCGTAGGGGACCGCACCGCCACTTCCCAGCAAAATAGGGACACTGTTGCTCCTGGGGTATCGGCGAGGACCATTCGCAACCGTCTCCATGAAGCTGGGCTACGGTCCCGCACACCGTTAGGCCGTCTTCCACTCACGCCCCAACATCGTGCAGCCCGCCTCCAGTGGTGTCGCGACAGGCGTGAATGGAGGGACGAATGGAGACGTGTCGTCTTCAGCGATGAGAGTCGCTTCTGCCTTGGTGCCAATGATGGTCGTATGCGTGTTTGGCGCCGTGCAGGTGAGCGCCACAATCAGGACTGCATACGACCGAGGCACACAGGGCCAACACCCGGCATCATGGTGTGGGGAGCGATCTCCTACACTGGCCGTACACCACTGGTGATCGTCGAGGGGACACTGAATAGTGCACGGTACATCCAAACCGTCATCGAACCCATCGTTCTACCATTCCTAGACCGGCAAGGGAACTTGCTGTTCCAACAGGACAATGCACGTCCGCATGTATCCCGTGCCACCCAACGTGCTCTAGAAGGTGTAAGTCAACTACCCTGGCCAGCAAGATCTCCGGATCTGTCCCCCATTGAGCATGTTTGGGACTGGATGAAGCGTCGTCTCACGCGGTCTGCACGTCCAGCACGAACGCTGGTCCAACTGAGGCGCCAGGTGGAAATGGCATGACAAGCCGTTCCACAGGACTACATCCAGCATCTCTACGATCGTCTCCATGGGAGAATAGCAGCCTGCATTGCTGCGAAAGGTGGATATACACTGTACTAGTGCCGACATTGTGCATGCTCTGTTGCCTGTGTCTATGTGCCTGTGGTTCTGTCAGTGTGATCATGTGATGTATCTGACCCCAGGAATGTGTCAATAAAGTTTCCCCTTCCTGGGACAACGAATTCACGGTGTTCTTATTTCAATTTCCAGGAGTGTAGATAAGTTGGATGAAATTTTGTACAAATGGTTGTGTACCAAAAGCTCTGAAGGAAAACCTGAGAGAGAGAGAGAGAGAGAGAGAGAGAGAGAGATGAGATGAGATGATGAAGAAGAAAGTAAGGATTGGTTGATAGTTTTATTGTGTTCAAATGGTTCATGTGACCACTGTTGACTCCTTATGTTATTAGCAAGTGAAAAGGGAAAGTTTCAAAAACCTGGTTTGCCTGAACAGAGCAGGGTTGTACCATTACTAGATAACAGTACAGCCTGCCCTTCGGTGTCTGAATTGATCTCAGGGAATGTATTCACCATTACCTTTCAGCAAATGTTACTTCTCTGACTGAGCGTATGGGTCAGGAAATAATTCAAAATTCCAAATGTGTTACGGAGCTTCTTTGCTTCAAGAGCTTATCAATTCAGATTTTCAAAAACAACTTAACATTAAAGATGCAATTTTTTGAAATGCTCTGGCATGGAATAAAGTGAAGCCTGCTATTCTTTGGAAGTCTTGGTGCGAACTCTGGGCTAAAGCCTATGCAGAAGAAACAGGCTCCACTATCACAATCAAAAATGATACTGTTGTCAAACTTTTAGTTGCTACTCAAAATGAGATAAGATATTTGACATGAGATGAAGGTTTGGACTGGACAGATACTAACAATAAAGAACCTGTAGTCATAAAATATCGGACAAACTGATTGTAGAAAGTGTAGTAGAAAGTGTAACATGGCCACAAAAAGAACTTCAATTACCAGATATTGAATCTGATGGAGAAGACACAGCTGACACAACAAACTCAACACCTCCACCTACCTGGAATGAAGCAGCTGCTGCCACTGAGATGACAGTGCAGAACCTGTAAGATTGTGTACTATACAAAATGAGTTTGTGAAGGAAAAAAATCAGACACAAAAAAAAACAAAAGGAAATTAGGTCTTATTTCAAGTGAATAAATATAGAAATACTGTATGTACTGTAGTATAAAACATACATAGTGCCATATTGCAGTATAATACTGTACTGTCTTCAACTTAACATAAGATCTTAAAATTATATCACAGGACGTATGCAATAAGGTTTTTTCATTTGTTCCCTACAATATTGTTTTATACAGTTTTACACAATTTTTATCAATTTAATGGAAGCAGAGAACATATGATAAACAATCAAAGGCTGGTTGCTCATTGTTTACCTTGTGTCTTACACTCTGTACACTGCTGTTTTTAGATGATGCATGGTAATCCAGAATTTTAGGTAGTCCCAAAGTTACCGAATTAGCAGGTTACTACTGTACTTGTACATGGAATGGTAGATTTAAAAAAATTTAAAGCATGGACTCAAACAGGTCAAGGCAAAAAATCCATACATTTTTAAAGAACAAAACTACAAGATCAAACTGGTGCAAACAGACAGAAAAAGACCTGAGAGAATTAGGGTCTCCAAATCTACATGACAGAAATGAAATCAGAAAAATCACAAACACACAGGGTTTTGAGGAATAAGAGAGAAAAACTAACCAACATACGTGGTCTGTGCAATGAAAACTAGCCCATTTGTTGCGTATGAAGGAATACTGGGCAAAAAGGAAGGCCAACAAATGTTGATTACGCGTGGTCCTAAGTGATCCATCCACGAAGAAGAAGAAAACAAAAATAAGAAAATAAATAATTAGAATAATAATGAGCATTTAGATCTTACAATTAGGTATGTTGAAAATACTCTGACAGCGCATTGTGTAGCCTGCAGTTTATTTTCCAAAAATGGTATTTCAGAAACCAGCTTTATTACATATGGCTGAATGTGGTGCGAAAGCTTCTTTAATTTATGTTGTAACAAAAGATTTCATTTTTCAAAATTAATTAATTGTGGTGGGGAATTTTGCAGAAGTTCATATTACTACAAAAGTTGATTATACAGTTTGCTAGAATGTTAATTACATTTCAACTTTTCTATGAAACACATTTTTTGCATTATTTTGACCCCTCTTCATCAAAATCATTTATTTACACCTGGGAATGTTACCTTGTTACTGTAATGATCATGAAGCTCAAATTGTTACCCTCCCAAACTACGCTACGGTCGCAGGTTCGAATCCTGCCTCGGGCATGGATGTGTGTGATGCTCTTAGGCTAGTTAGGTTTATGTAATTCTAAGTTCTAGGGGATTGATGACCACAGCAGTTAAGTCCCATAGTGCTCAGAGCCATTTGAACCATTTGAACACCTACAAGTAGCTGTAAATAAAACTACTGCACAAGTAAATAGGAATTACATCTTCATTGAAAGCAACGTTTTTGGCATATGGCTTCAAAATAACTTCAAATGGCATGCACATGTAAATAGAATAAATGGAAAGCTAAATAAAATACGTTATAGTCTACATTTATTCTCTGTTAAAACGAGGTTTCACACTGTCCAAGTAGCTTACTTTGCCCAATTCTGCAGCATTCTACAGTAAAGAATAACATTCTGGAGTAATACTCCACCTAGTTCAGTCGTTTTGCTAATTCAGATAAGAACTGTAAGAACAATGCATCATGCTCAACAAACAGAATCTTGCAAACTCCTCTTTCAATAGCTGTCAATCCTCCCTGTTTGGTGCAGTGGTTAGACACTGGACTCGTATTTGGGCGGACGATGGTTCAATCCCGCGTCCAGCCATCCTGCTTTAGTTTTTCCGTGATTTCCCTAAATCACTCCAGGCAAGTGCCGGGATAGTTCATCTGAAAGGGCACGGCTGACTTCCTTCCCCATCCTTCCCTAATCCGATGAGACCGATGACCTTGCTGTCTGGTCTCCTTCCCCAAAACAACCCCCCCCCCAACCTCCCCGTTCACTGTATGTATGTACTAGACATTTTTAAATATGTCAGAAAGACTTTAAAAGGTTCAATAAAAACTTTAACATCCATCAGCATGATACAAGGCAAAAGGAACAGCTTCATGTCCAGTCAGTGAGGACATCAGGTAATAAAACTTCCACTACAAATAGTGAAATATAAATTTAAAACAGATTTCAACAAACAGTAAAAAATGTATCATCATACTCACACTTTTGTAAAACTCTCAGGGCATTCTTATTGGCTTCTTGCTATTCAGTAGCAGAAATTTTAGAACATTTCAATTACATGAGATTTGAAACGAGACAGTGCGCACGCACACTACAGCACTCCGCTGCTCGACTCACTGCAGCTCACTTCTTTACCATCACTCGTGCACGCCAACGCCACTAGCCCAACGCCATGGCTGGACGGAAAGGGAAGCAGATTGCAGCCGCACTGGAAATTCTCATCCATGCGATGGGGAACAACAACGGCTGCAAACGGTAGCCAAAGCGCACTCAGCAGAAGAGCAAGATTCTGCAGTGCTACAAGTGCCAGCAGCTGGGCCATACTGCACATGATTGCAAGAATGTCATCGTGTGCTTGAAGTGCGCAGCGGCTCATGACACCCGCAGTTGCACGAAGCCTCATGGGGTGACCAGCAGCTGCGCGAACTGCGGCGGTCCAAATGCTGCCATCTCGCGTAGCTGCAGCTACCTCAGGGAGTCACATCGTCAGCCCGCCGCGCCATACCCTGCGATGGTGTCAAGCACCACGACGGCCGCCCTGCCCCCCCTCCTCAGGCAAGGGGTACGAGCTGCGCTGACACGAAGCTGCCACTGATGACTGCAGTAGTTCTTGCAAGGAATATGCATGGTACAGAAGTTCTTTGTGCATCGCTGGTAGTAAGAGTACATTCCAAGAAAACTTTTCACATCATGAATGTGCCAAGGAGTCGGAAAATCTTTAACTGTTTTATTTTGTTTGTAACAGGATGGACTCCATCACCATTAACTAGGCACCTCAGGCTTTTTATTTCTTGGGAGGTGAAGAGGCACTTTTACAAAGTCCTGTGGAGGTCTGAAGTCTGAACACTGAGACAGTACATCCCTGTCAGTGTGACCAGATACCTTAAAAATAGACATGGCCATACACATGCATTTTGTTGTGGTGTTAGGAGCAGATGTGGTCAAGTTGGCATGAGTGTTTGACAGCTGAGGAGACATGGTGGCCTAGTCGGGCAGAACTCCGAAGCTGCACGGGTTTTGTGGTGTCATCAATAGATGGTGGCACCCTTTGAGCTGCAGTGACTGGCCAACCCTCTGAGTATGAGAATTATGAAGACCACAGGTCAGGTAAACAAATGCTCTGGCCATGAGGTCAGAAAAACTCGGGCATTCCAGCCATTGGCGTGAAATATTGAGGAGTCACAGCCATAGTTGAATTGTGTCCAGAACAAACATCGCATAATACAAAATTCAATAAACCTTAATCCAGCAAGTTACAGAGAAGCAAGTAATATAGTTACAAAGACAAAATGAAGTCAAGTGCATGATGAAAATGCGCCCTTGATACGAAGTAATTTTTTTTGTTATTTTATTTTAAGTAATTTATGTACAAATGAACTTTGGAAATCAATACATTGACTATGACTTAAGTGATTTTCACAAACAAAGTCTATACAAATAAGTGAACCATGAATTTACTTTCAATTTTTTTTTCCTTAAAGAATTTACTTTATTTACTGGCAATTCATCAAGAACATTCACACATTTAATCACACTAGGTGAGCGTGGAAGTAGTTGCCAGGAAGTAACTGATGGAAAATTACTTTTAACAAATATGAATTTTATTCCTAAAAGCTTTTTCAAAACAGATTTAAAATTATAAGCAGAAAAGCACCCTCGAAATATCAAGTTACAGTTTTATTTAGAGGCAAAGAACAATATTAACAGTAGGAACCTTCGGGCTGAGAAGCTTGCCTGCTCCCTTTCAACACAGTCGTAGTCATGACCACTCACAATAACCTCTGAAAGAGTACACTGGTGCAAATCTGCAACACACCAGATTACTTTAAACAAAAAATTTTTAATAAAACTCACACAAACATTTTTTTTTTTTTTTAAAGGACTCTTATGGTGTAAGGGTGGCAAGCTTATAACCCAAAATGACGATTTAAATAAAACCCATAAAATGCAGACTTACATAAAATGTACAACATGCTCTACATTACACATATACCACCTCGCAAGATGATAGGCAAGACAGAAACATATTTCAAGAATTCGGCCTTTAAGCAATAAATTCGTTAACACAAAATCCGACAAACATGACAGACCACCCAATTCACAATAACCACCTTCCCACTGGTGGGCAAACAGAGAAAGAATGGTGGGATGACCCCAAAACAAAGCGGCTGGTGACCTCACCAAGAAAACAGGTAGAATTTAACAAGTAAATGAAACAACATACCTCCAATCAGTTAACTTCTAATGAACTGCGATTTCTGGCGAAGACCTGGTGCAGCACCCCCCAATGCTCTCCTGAACTGTCCGCTCCCAGCCGCTTCAATGGATGCAGGAAGGCGCGCCGATCTCCCGTCGCACAGCTTCGCAGCTCACCCCGGTCAGCCCGATGTCGTGGTTTTGCTCCTGTTGCTCTCTTGTGAACTGCGAAGCCATTACCCCTTTCTATACGGCGCTGCCCACTGGACTCATATGGGGACCTGACATGTGCCAACGCTCAAGGCAGACAAGTCATCTCGTGTCTCAGTGCGTGACCAACCATCCGACCAATCCAACCGCCAATGACTGTTGCCCGAGCAACTCGAGGAGACTGGCGGCCTCAGATGCAAGAACTCAGCCCCGACCGGGTGACCACTAGCTGAGTTCTGTTACTGGCGGAGTGGCAAGACTCTCATTTTCTGGCTTTAAGGTTTGATCCACATGACAAAGATACTAGCACTCCAATGACAGATAGACACTAACTGCCGCACAAATGCAAACGAGAGACAGACCAGCAACTGGTGATGCGAGACTGACCTAGCCTCACTCTGACTGACCCCCAGAGGAGCTGATAGTGCCCCTTAAATGCATGTGAACAGGCAACCTTTCTGCTTTCCCACCAGAGGGAGACACCAAAGCTGCGATTACCACAGCGGCACTACCGCCAGAAACGGAGGGTGACTGCTTCACACAACGCGCTGCGGCGTGCTCTTCAAAACAGCAGTTTTTTTACCACACCTCAACCTCCTCCCCTCAAGGTAGAACAGGTGCCCGAATTCAGAGACTTCACCTGGCTCAAATGAACTCGATATTCTGTACCGGTCTGATCATGTCTGACTAACATGTTAACCGGCCCCAACACACGGAGCACTGTGCATGGACCTATAAAGCGGGGTGTGAACTTCCCTACTTGGCCCCCCATCCTTCCTCGACCCTGAACATTCTTAATATATACTTGATCCCCTGGTTTTCCCTGATAAGGACGCCTATTGTGGTTGTACCACATGGCTTGATGACCATGGGCAGCCGCTATATTGTGACAAGCCCGATTCCAGTTCTTTCTAATTAATCCCGGGGATACCAGCTCAGGAAGTAACTCTTGGATGCGCCATAAGTTAGACAAAAGCAAATTGATAGGATAGGTCGATGAGAGAGAGGCCGGAGTAGTCTTCAATGCCTCATGGACCACAGCATTAAATGCAAAATTAATCCAGGGCAAGTTAGTATCCCACTTACTCAGTTTAACTTGATGGTAAATTACTAAAGCTGAATTTAAGTTGCGATTCACACTTTCAGCCTCTGAGGGTAATACAGTGTTGTGTTTATGTGCTTGATACCATTCCCAAAACAAAAGGCCTTAAACTTATCTGACACAAAAGCAGGGGCATTATCTCTAACAAAGCTCTTAGGAGGCCCAAAGATTGAAAAGATGTTAGTAAGGTGAGAAATAGTTACGTTGGTAGTACTACATCTACTGGGAACAAGCCAAGTAAAACGAGAAAAGGCATCAATTACCACCAAAATATACATATTCCCTCTACTGGAACATGGCAACGGACCGACATAATCGATATAAAGATGATCCATCAGATAATTTTCATGTTCCAAAGACAATAGACCTTGCTGTAGGGCATCGCTAGGTTTTGCGGCCCGGCACAAATGAGAAACTGGCTACTAATTTCTTAACGTCATGCTCAAGATGAGGCCAGGTCACATACTGCTTAATTTTCTGAATTGTTTTACATGTGCCGAAGTGACCTCCCATCAAAGAGCAATGATAATACTGGAATATTGGCTGGATTAATATTTGTGGCAGATAAATTCGGATGTGGCACTCTCGACCCACTGCCCTACACAGAATACCTTTCCTCAAGCTGTAACCTTCAACTACCTCACCCGACCTAATCCACTGCTCGATGGAACCCAATTCAACATCCTGTTCCTGGTTTTCTTCGAGATTACTAAACAGTTGTGGTACTTCCCTCAAAACCAAAAGCTAACCCTGAAGTGGACCTTGGTGGTGCTCCTCCAAACAATCGGATGGTGGGTCAAACATCCGGCTGAGGGCATCCACTGTCACATTACATTCTTGGAACCTTTAATATGCCTAACCTCAAATTTAAAGGCTGAGATTCTCACGGGCCAATGTGCAATCCGACCAGTCTTACGTGGCCTAACCAAGATCCAACTCAAGGCTTGATTATCGGTCTCCAGCAAAAAAGCTTTGTGCTCAAGTTAAAACCGGAACTTTTCTAATGCGAATAGGACTGCCAAGGCCTCACATTCGTAAACTGAGTACTTTACCTCAGCATCATTCAAACGGCGCGAGGCATAGGCCAAAGGTTGCCGCTGACCTTGCCATTCTTGTAATAAGACGGCTGACACACCCGCACCCGATGCGTCCGTCTGAACTACAAAAGGCCTATCAAAATTAGGCACCACAAGCACCTGTGGATTAGCAATGGCGGTTTTGATATGTTTGAAGGCTGCCTGCTGGGTGGGGCCCCAAGTAAATTCAACTCCTTTTTTACGAAGCTGATTCAAAGGGGCATCTAAGGCCGCAAAATTCAGAACGAACCTCCTGAAATAATTTGCCATACCAATAAACTTAGTGACTCCCCGCTTATCAGTAGGAGGTGGGAGTGCGCTCAAGGCTTTATTACGATCTTGATTGATCCAAACCGTATCGCCTGAAACAATATGGCCTAAGAAGGAAATCTGGGGCCTTGCAAGTGTGACCTTGGAGAATTTAATGGTTAGACCAGCCTGCTGAAGTTCAGTAAATACTTGGTGCAAATGACTCAAATGCTCTTCAAATGATTTACTGTATACCACAAGGTCATCCAGGTAATTACAGACAAAGCATAGTTTAAATTCACCCAGAATACTATCTAACAAATGAGTCAAAACAGCAGCTCCAGTGGCCAGATCAAAGGGCACCTGGTTGAATTCAAATAGATTCCAATCAGTGCAAAACGCTGTGACATGTTTACACTCTTCTATCAATGGGATCTGGTAATAAGCCTGATTTAAATCAAGAACCGTGAACCAAGACGCGCCTGAAAACCAAGTAAAGGAATTGCGTAGGTCAGGCAATGGGACTGACTCCAAAATCACCTTTTCATTTAAACAACGGTAATCAACCACCGCCCTGAAATCACTACCCTGATCCTTCGGTACCAAGAATATTGAAGAGGCATACGGAGAAGCCGAGGGATGGGTAACCCCTTGATCTTCTGTGCCTTTTCCCGCAATATTTTCATCTTACGTGGTGAGAGACGATATAGGGACTGTCTAACCGTAATATTGTCAGTCAAACAAATATCATATTCTAATTGATTCGTTACCCCTAGCTTATCACTAAATAAGCCAGGAAAGGCATCCAACAACTCATGGACCTGTTGACCTGCCACGGGGAAAGATCACAGAGATCAATATCATTACTAGGAGTGACTGACAAGGAATGAGGCATGGATGTTAACACCGCTCGACATTAACAAAATCCAAACTTCTGATTCGGCGCAAACTTAAAAAAAAAACTTACCCCCAGAATACTCCAAAACTAGTTGAGTTTTAGAAATGAAATCACAACCCAGCACCGTATTTACTGGCAAGCTAGCAATGAGAGCAAAGGTCATTGGCCACAAAAACTGCCCTACGGTAACACTACCCCTAACCCACCCCGTCAGAGGCAACACATGACCATTGGCCACACGACATCTCCGAGGCAGGAATTTTTTATGTCTCAGTTTGGTAAGCCAAATTCCAGAAATCAAGCCTCATTAAGCAAGGAATACGTGCAACCAGTATCTAATAAAGTGCACAGAGGTTGCGGGCGATGTACACCCACCAGGACTGCAACACGATGCCTCTCACTCGACGATTACGCCAATTTTGCCAGACGTTTTCGAGCCTGCAACAATAAGTGAGGTTAGGAGTGTGCATGCCTCTGACTATCAAACGCCTTCGTTCCCACCACATGTGCCCTCCCTCATCGACTTTGCAGTTACCTCCTACAGATCTCTGTGCAGTGCGGGACCAATGCCGATTTCTGCAAATCCTTCATCAGACAACCTACTACCACCAGGACAATTTGCCACGCCGCAATCCATGCAGTACCACATGGATACCTGCCACATGGCTGGAACTGCTTCGTTCACAGGTCTACCTCCTCAGCATCCGACCACACCCGCACCTGCCTCAGTCCAGCATCAGCACATGCCTTCCTACTTCGATACCTCGGCCTGCAACAGGAACAATAACTTGTTATCTGTGCCTGGCCTCCATCTCCGTCCCACTGCTATGCCTCAGTGTTTTGTGCCACGGCATTCACCTTATCCACACACCGTTTTGGGTGGAGTGACTATGAACAGTGAAAATTCATACATTCCATCCCACGTTCGACATCATTTCCCACACTGTGCTTCTGGACAGCCCACACCTCCGCAACCTGCCTGCAACACAGGTGGCCCCGGCTCTGATCATACGTCGAGCTTTCTGCGGACTAACACGCGTTCTCAAACTTTGAACTTTTTCTCACCTGTCGCCCCCGTGCCGGCTCCAGTCCAGCTTCCGCTACCGTTCTCGGCACATCTCGATGCCTCATCCGCATCGGTCATCCGCGACGCGTCAATCCGAATACACCCACAACATGTTGAGCTTCCACAACAGCTCGATGCAGGCAGTGCCCCGACGGACTCAACTCAACCTGTTCTTCTGAACATTCTACAATGCTTACTGACGCTGCCGCCGTTTAATCCCAACAGAGCAGCAACCTGGTTCAAAAGTGTGGACAAAGTGTTCGACCATTACAAACTCGACGAGTCAACCAGGTTTCTGTGCCTCATCACCCACCTGCACGACCAGGAGGACTTGATTGCTGACCTGGTCGACGCCCCAGACTCATCTACCTGGTACACTCTACCCAAAAAGACAGTTCTACGTCGGCTTGCATGCTCAATTGAGGCAGCGATACAGCAAGTGTTCCACGTCGAGCAACTAGGCAACGACAAACCTTCCCAGCTCTGGAGACGACTATGTGCCCTCGTCAGCGCCAATCCATTCTCTGACACAGCGCTCCTCGCCATCTGGTCAGATAAACTATCTCCTCACATCTGCTTTGCTCTGGCTCAGTCTCGTGAACCTGTCGAGCAAAGAATGACAATTGCTGACAAGCTACACGATGCATTACTGCTCTACTTCGCCAGCCACTGCCTACCTGACAAGTCTCAGGTTCAGGCTCATTGCCCTGCAGCCGGACGCGGCTGGGGCCTACTGTGCCGACCGTTCCGCTCGCTCCGGGAAGCAGTAAACAAGCAACTGGGACATAACCGGCTCCACCCAGGAAATGCAACTGCACTACCTGTACAGTTACTTCCACACACAGTTTGGTGAGGCAGCACGGAACTGCAGACCACCCTGCTACTTCCCAAACGCCAATCGCAGGTAGGTACGGGTGCTGCCTCATGTGCACAACATGACAGGCACCCCCAAGTGCTCCATTCTGTCTGGGAACGACCGGATAATTGCGGACGACTTTACATTAAAGACATTTCGTTGGGATACCTTTTTGTAGTGGACACAGGCGCCGATGTTTCGCTGCTGCCTACGTCCTTAGTGTCGTTGAACATCTGCCCTCATCATACTTCACTGCAAGTTGTGAATTCAACTAAACTACAATGCTCGGGTTCAAATTCCCACGTCGTCTCACTCTCCACAAACTGCAAACTCAAGTGACCTTTTTTAGCGTGCGAAATTGACAAACCTATACTAGGCATTGACTTCTTGCGACACCACAAACTTTCACTGGAGCTAGTGCGAAACACCGTGTTTCATCATCCGTCCAAGACTCACTTCCCCTGTGCTCCGTCGAGCAATCCCCCCCGTGACACATCGGTCTGGGCTCATCTCATCCATACATGCTCGTCTCTGTCGACGATGTTACAAGAAACCATGCACAAGTGCCTTGTCGAGCTTGAACACGTCGCTCACCTACACAAGAAAAACTTCGAGCTCTCCCTCCGGCTCCACGAAACACAGCTCCAGCTCCCAATGCAGCAAAAGGAATTACAGACACTACAGCAAGGACAAAGCAATGTCAGTAAGTGCGCTGAATCTGCTTGCAATCCCAGCAATCGAGCCTTCGTGTGTTTACGTCCCGCTACCCCTCGCAGCTATGCTATCAAGACTGCCATAACGTGTACTGACAGTTCCAGAGGACCACACCCTCCTAACACGGCAGCGTTTGACACTCGGCCAGCATAAGTGTGCATGCGCGACGAGCATCAAGTGTTCCCGAACTGGCAGCTCCTACCCCACCCCTCGCGGACAGCACCTCAAACTATGCAACTTCGGCTCCTGCACGCCGCCGTGCGACCGCCACTGAGAACACAAACAGTGCACTCGCGCCAAGCGTTTCACCCACGACGGTGCTGCCACAGGCCGCGCCCTCAGACAGTGGACTCACTAACGACTCACGAGCTCTACCGAGCTCACCCGACCACGGTGCCACTGCTTCGGGCTGGCGGCCATCTTGTCACGTTGACTCCTGGGACACTTTGCCGCCTCAGCTTCCGTCGGATCCGCCATGTGGCTCCGAACACCATGACCTTGCCTCGCCTGCCCCGCCCGCCACACATTGTAAACAAACCGCCTCCCGTGCCGCCGGCAACATTACCGCCGTCAGCAACGGCACGGTTCACAAGCTTCGCCTCACGCCAGGTCCCCCGATCTCCAGTAAACCACGTCGACTTTGTCCCGAGCGCCACTCCGACCTTAAAAATCAGATTTCTGAACTATTAAGCTCTGGCGTCATTGAACCCTCTGCCAGTAGCTGGTCTACGCCCGTAAATATGACACCCAAGAAAGACGGGTCCTGGCGCATGTGCGGAGACTACTGTCGACTAAACGCACAAAGAATTATGGACACCTACCCCATACCCAACATTACCGACTTTACCAGGTCCCTCGCAGGTGCGACCACGTTCTCTGTCATTGATTGCAAACGGGCCCACCACCAGATCCCCATGGCACCTGAAGACATCAAGAAGACAGCAATCACCACCCCGATCGGGTTATTTCAGTTTCGATTCATGCCCTTCGGTCTGAAAAACGCAACCCAGACCTGGCAACGCTTCATCAACGAAGTGCTATTCGACCTAAAATTCTGCTTTGCATATCTTGATGACATTCTTGTGTTCAGCTCACTCCGTCGAGGACAACATTCGACATGTGAAAACTGTTGTGAACACTCTCGCGGCAGCAGGCATCGAGACCAACTAGGACAAATTGCAGCTACATCTTGGTTTTTGGGTCTTTGCCGACGGCATTTCACTGCCCCCTGAGAAAGTACAAACAATACTAAACCTACCCAGACCTTCGTCATTCAAAGAGCTCCGGCACTTTCTGGGGACGGTTAATTATTATCGCCGACATCTACCTCGGGCTGCGGAGATTCAGGCTCCACTGATGGACGCCTTGGCAGGCACCAACACTTCTGGATCTTGGCCCGTTCCATGGACCCCTGCTATGACTGACTCTTTCACTGCCCTCAAATATCTTCTTGCCGAGACCTGCACCATCGCGCATCCTCATCCCAATGCGCAGCTTTTCATCACCACAGACGCGACTGATACTGCCATTGGTGCTGTCCTTAGCCAGACAATCGACGGCCAAACTTTGTCTCTGCAGTTCTTCTTGCGCAAGCTAACCAATGCACAACAGAAATATTCCGCATTTGACAGGGAGTTGCTCGCGGTCTACGAAGCGATCAAGCATTTTAAGACTGACGTTGAGGGACGCCCTTTCTATGTTTTAACGGACCACAAACCCCTGGCTGCGGCCATTACAAACCCGCCAGCTGACCCACCTCCTCACTGCTTCAGATATATGGACTTCATATCTCAGTTCACCACTGATGTCAGACACATAAAGGGTGCTGACAATATAGTTGCTGATTTCTTTTCACGAGTTGACGCCGTCCATTCGCTGTTAGACCTTTCTGAACTGCCTAACCTCCAACCCGCCGACCAGGAAACACAAAACCTGATTTCAGACTACTCTTCACTACACTTCGTCCCCACCACGTTCCCTGGCATTTCTGATGAGATCTGGTGCGACGACAGTACATGCAAATTACGCCCTCTCATCCCAACCACGTTCCGTCGAGGTGTCTTCAACGCATTTCATAATTTAGCCCACCCCAGTGTTCGTGCATCCGCCCGCCTCGTAGCGGAGTGCTTTGTGTGGAGAAATGTCAACAAGGACTACCAGCAATGTGCACACACCTGCGTTGCGTGCCAACGCTGCAAAGTACACAAGCACACTTCATCCCCCATCGGCGCCTTTTCGATCCCTCCTGGGCGTTTCCAGCATATTCATATTGACACTGTCGGCCCCTCTCTCCCTCTCTAACGGCTTTCGTTGTGTTCTCTCGTCTATCATCCGAACAACTCGCTGGGTCGAGGCTGTCCCCCTCCCCAATATTATGGCAGAAACTTTGTTCGAGCTTTCATCGGGTCATGGGTATCACATTTCAGATGTCCAGCTATCATCACGACTGATCAGGGCAGACAATTTGAGTCGGCCCTGTTCAACGAGATTTTTAACATTTGCGGCATCCGGCGCATCCATACCACAGCATATCACCTACAAAGTAACGGGCTAGTCGAGTGCTGGCACCGCACTTTCAAGGAGGCTCTTCAATTCCACGACTCTCTATGGACGGAGGCCCTTCCCCTTGTGCTACTCGGCATTCGTGCGGTCTATAAGGAAGACCTCAAAGGCACAATAGTCGAGTTCGTATACGGCCAGAACATTGTTCTCCCTGGCAAACTTGTGAGCCCTTCTGCTTCTCTCCCTCAGCCTGACTTACCTTCCTTCGTGCACCGCATCAGACGCCACTTCATTAACCTCCATATCCCTCTGCCCGCCAGCCATTCCCACCCTAAGGTTCACGTCCTGAAATCTCTGGCCAATTGCGAGTAAGTCATGCTGCAAGGTGACACTGTCCGTGCTCCCCTCCAACCTCCATATACCGGCCCGTACCGAGTTCTCCGGCGCTCAGCCAACACGTATGGCATCTAGATGAAAGATTCAGCTGTTACAGTTTCTCTCAACAGACTTAAGCCTGCTCATGTCGAGCCTTCTTCTGCCCCCCTTCAGGCCATGACCACGCCACTCACTGTCATGGCTCACAACGCTCCGACCACTCCCTCCACGTCGGACTTACACACTCCGTTGAGAGGCTTCCAGTTCCAATCGTCGAGCTCTACTCCGACCTCGCCCTCTACTCCAGTTTCACGCACTCCGAGTGACCACATGCTCCCCATGTTGAGCTTACCTATGATCACGCCCTTGCCGCCGGCCCCTTTGCCGGTCCCTTCGACCTCTCCACCGTCGCCTGCCTCACCCTGTCAAGGTTTCTCACGCCCCCCCCATCTTGAATGTGCCCTCGCTCGATGTGTTTGTGCCTGTCCCCCCCGGACATAATCCATGACATCTCAATAATACTGTGCGATGATACACTGTTCGTTGTGTGTTTCCCTTCATCCAGTGCTCATGGCACAACATCTGCCATTCCATGCTACCTGGTGAAATGTGTTCCCCTCCCGCCCGACATCGACCTGGACATGCTTCGTGTGTTTGCCACGCCCTCCAGAGACATCGTCATCGTCGCTCCGTTCCACCCACGAACTGCCGGCCTACCTGTCACCGCACGACCAGCACGCACAGTACGACGCCTGGCTCGCTTCAGTGACTTCCAGGTTCGGTGGCCGAATCTTCCTTCATGATATTTACCCACACAGCTCCCCGACGACGCTGTTGAGCTGACCATGGTCCAGCCCTGCCAACCCCTACCGATACCTTAGTCACCCCAGTGGCACTTTGCTTCATCTCAGACATATGACTTAAGGCATCCACTACTTGGTTATTGGAACCCTTTATGTGCCTCACTGAAAACATAAAATGCAAATATGTGGATTGCCGAAAAGGCAATCCTTCCAATTTTTCGGGGACATGCCAAAACCCCATTTCATGACTTGGTTACCATCGCTAATTTAAAGCATTTATGCTCGAGATATAAGCATAATTTCTCTAAACCAAATAACATGGCCAGGGCTTGCAATTCAGAAACTGGCTATTTCATTTCAGCAATAGACATGCAAGCAATAGCCAACATCCCCCATCTTGCTCCTGGAACACAACGGCTGCTACTACAGCATTGGATGTGTCCATTTGAAGCACAAATTCTTTCCCAAAATCTGGGATTGTTAGAACCAGTACATTACTCAAAGTCATATTTAGTGTGTCAAACACTGGCTGTTGGCTCTCAGGCTAGTGAAACTCCTTACCATTTCCCTGAAGTAATTTTAATGATGTGGACCACAACACAAATTTTGGGATGAATTTTCGAAAAAAATATTGATCACATCAATGAATCATACTAATCCATTTCTGTCTTTTGGAAGTGAATCTTAATGGTATTGGTCCTTTCCTTGTCAGTTTTGATACCTTGAGTGGAAACCAAGCGTCCCTGGAAGGAAATTTTGGAATGTGCTAAATTAACTTTGGTATGCTTCACTATAAGACCAGCCTCCCTTAGGCACTTCAAAACCTGCCTTAATTGATCAAGGTGTTATGAAAGTTCTACTGTAAGTGACCATGTCAGCCAAATAATTATGGAATACAATATGTGAGATAGCACTGCAGCCTCCTTTAGCCAAGCCAAGTAGGACTCCAGTGAATTTGATCAGATTCCATCGCATTCCAGTGCAGAAGGCTGTAAGGGGTTCAGATCTTTTGGTTAAAGGTACCGGATAATAGGCCTGATTTAAATCTAGTACAGTGAAATAATGGGCTCCTGCAGTTGTGGAGATCCAGTAGTGAAACTCTGTAACACAACATTCTGGTTTAGGGGCCGATAATCCACAACTGTTCGGTACCTCTTAGCTTTCTGTTTGGGAATCAAAAACATAGGGGCTGTGTGAGGCAAATTGGAGGGCCTAATGATGCCATCCTCTAGCAAATGTTTAAAGGTCAGCTTCAACTCGCTCATCTTAGATGGGAACTGTTAGTTAGGTGACTGCCATACTGGCACCAGATCAGTCAATCGAATGTCATATTTAGTCTTGTTTGTAATGGCTAACTGCTCTGTCAACACAACTGGGAATTTATTCAGCAAATTCAACATATTTTGGGCTTCTACTGGTTTAATTTGATCTACACTCCTGGAAATGGAAAAAAGAACACATTGACACCGGTGTGTCAGACCCACCATACTTGCTCCGGACACTGCGAGAGGGCTGTACAAGCAATGATCACACGCACGGCACAGCGGACACACCAGGAACCGCGGTGTTGGCCGTCGAATGGCGCTAGCTGCGCAGCATTTGTGCACCGCCGCCGTCAGTGTCAGCCAGTTTGCCGTGGCATACGGAGCTCCATCGCAGTCTTTAACACTGGTAGCATGCCGCGACAGCGTGGACGTGAACCGTATGTGCAGTTGACGGACTTTGAGCGAGGGCGTATAGTGGGCATGCGGGAGGCCGGGTGGACGTACCGCCGAATTGCTCAACACGTGGGGCGTGAGGTCTCCACAGTACATCGATGTTGTCGCCAGTGGTCGGCGGAAGGTGCACGTGCCCGTCGACCTGGGACCGGACCGCAGCGACGCACGGATGCACGCCAAGACCGTAGGATCCTACGCAGTGCCGTAGGGGACCGCACCGCCACTTCCCAGCAAATTAGGGACACTGTTGCTCCTGGGGTATCGGCGAGGACCATTCGCAACCGTCTCCATGAAGCTGGGCTACGGTCCCGCACACCGTTAGGCCGTCTTCCGCTCACGCCCCAACATCGTGCAGCCCGCCTCCAGTGGTGTCGCGACAGGCGTGAATGGAGGGACGAATGGAGACGTGTCGTCTTCAGCGATGAGAGTCGCTTCTGCCTTGGTGCCAATGATGGTCGTATGCGTGTTTGGCGCCGTGCAGGTGAGCGCCACGATCAGGACTGCATATGACCAAGGCACACAGGGCCAACACCCGGCATCATGGTGTGGGGAGCGATCTCCTACACTGGCCGTACACCACTGGTGATCGTCGAGGGGACACTGAATAGTGCACGGTACATCCAAACCGTCATCGAACCCATCGTTCTACCATTCCTAGACCGGCAAGGAAACTTGCTGTTCCAACAGGACAATGCACGTCCGCATGTATCCCGTGCCACCCAACGTGCTCTAGAAGGTGTAAGTCAACTACCCTGGCCAGCAAGATCTCCAGATCTGTCCCCCATTGAGCATGTTTGGGACTGGATGAAGCGTCGTCTCACGCGGTCTGCACATCCAGCACGAACGCTGGTCCAACTGAGGCGCCAGGTGGAAATGGCATGGCAAGCCGTTCCACAGGACTACATCCAGCATCTCTACGATCGTCTCCATGGGAGAATAGCAGCCTGCATTGCTGCGAAAGGTGGATATACACTGTACTAGTGCCGACATTGTGCATGCTCTGTTGCCTGTGTCTATGTGCCTGTGGTTCTGTCAGTGTGATCATGTGATGTATCTGACCCCAGGAATGTGTCAATAAAGTTTCCCCTTCCTGGGACAATGAATTCACTGTGTTCTTATTTCAATTTCCAGGAGTGTAATTGAAATTTACTTCCAGCATCTACCAGTGTGTTAGTACCACAGACCCGATTATACTCACACACTACATACTTCTTCTCAGACAAAATTTAAATACGAAGCTTTTCCCAGCAAAATCCAGAACCTGCTGTGCTGAAGTCATACCCAAAAATATCACATGAAAGAAGACCCCTAGCTACCTTGAAATCCAAAGGACAATCCTGAATTTTCACGTTGACCTGGACCTTGGCGGGCAATATCAAATTATTTCATTCACAGTATGGCATTGCTGATTAAGAGACTGTAAGTGTGGGAATTTACAAATGTGTGTATGACTTTGGTACCAATGATAATCCATTAAGGATACAAACCCACTCTCAATTAACAGCAGTGCAAATGGAGAGAAGGCCACAGTTCACCCCCATGATCTTGTTACATTTCAGTGGCCAACAGCTTTGCTGACACCATCAGCTGTTCTTAAGATCCAGGTGCTGAAACTTACAATCTCTAGCCACATTCTCCAGCTGATTACATCAAAAAATATTCCCTGAATGAAAAGAACTATGCCTATTCCTTTCCGCCCTCAGGTTCACTGCATTTGCTGTTATTGATTTGCGGTCAATTGTACTCCTCATTCCATCATTAAAGAGAAAGCTTTTGATGGCCAAGTTCCACAAAATTCCTAGGCTTCGTCACAAAAACCACTCAAGAGCAGTTCTCAGGGGACATGCCTTCCAAAATATCGTTAATTGTGTCATTTTCATTAATCTCTAAAAATACCATGAGGCTAGCCCTACAGATATCCTCCACATACTGGGCAAAACATTCATTACAACCCTGAACTCTAAAATAATACTTATTAGTTAACTTGTTTCTATGCCTACTGAAGAGATTTCCATGAATGATTTTCCTACACAATCCCTCCAATGACCCCTGCTTGCGGATAATTTGGTCAACAAGTCCACTCAGTCTGCCTCTGGCAAAAGGCTAAATCACAGAAATACAAGAATTTGGAACAAATCATGAACTTGACTGGTCAAGTGGCTTAGGAATACAAAATATTTGCTTAGGGGAAGGACTGTTGTTTTGTGAAAACTCAATATTGGCTTGCACTGTGGAGAAGCATTCGGAGTGCAGGTTAGCAATCACACCTATCTCACCTACATCTCTTTTACTCAGTTGTAGTGGGCAGTCTAATGTGCCACACAATCTCTGTGATAGTTCTGTCACACATCTCTCAACAGAGCAGCCCCTCAGAATGAGTTCATATTGTAAAAACTCATTTAAAAATGCAAGATGCCAGTCACCTCTTGGGTGCCCATATGTGCCAGTGAAATAACATGAAACACAACACAAGGAACAGTACTGAGGAATGAAATTCTGTTGACTTAATTTCCTCAAATTCCCAAATTACCTTTATGTTTCCATGTACAAGATCTTCTACATATCACACAACCACATTCTTGCTACCACTTGTAATTTAGCAGTTCACAGAGCAGAGAGCAGTAAGTTGCTTCCACAGCTTTTATTTAATCCTGGAGGTATTAACAAAGGAAAAGTTGGCACAATTTAAAAAGACAGTATTCAATATGAGTTGTACAGGATGGGCATATGGGCAGGTGGTGGGCATTATGAAATGAATAGGACAAAATTTAGACAAAGGCCATTTATTGGCGAAAGCATGTTAAAAAGGGGTCACATGGGCCTAGGGAGGTGAGGGTGAGCCAGAGCATAGAGCTAACGTAAGTTGTTATCTGCCAAAACTAAGTCCACAGTGCCACAGCACCGGGAGACGCGGGAAGGTCTACACTGCTACAGGGCGCACGTCTGACTTGTGGGTGAGTAAGAATACAAGAGAGCGGGCCTGGCGATAGGTGGTTGGGTATATTCAATGCACCTTGTGGCTTCCGCTGCCCTGATTGGTTCGAATCGAGAAAACCATGTGGGCGGCATGGAAATTTCCAGAGCGTTGCCTGCAAAGCGATACTTGGGTCGACGTTACCTCGTAAGCACATGTGGGAGGCGCATGTTCAAGGTGCCCTTCCCCGGTGCTGACTTCCTGTTACTAGACCATGCGACGACAGAATTTACAGGCAGCTAACACTGCCAGCCGTGGCTTGGCCACAGTGGAAAAATGAAGTTACCGTTTGGAAGCTCATATAATAAAGTAAAATCCCCTACTGTCTGATGCATCCTTTACAGAGCTTAAAAGAACAGCAAAATCATTATTCTCCAAATTACACCTTTACAATTTTTTGAAATTAACAAATAGAAGAAAAATTTCAGTTATTAACAAACTTTCTCCTTCTCTGTAGTAAGTGTGCCAATCAAATGCATCATTCCCATCTGGCCTCTCAAACATGATCATATAGCTTACTAATTCAATCACAAAAAACTACACTAGCAATACAGTTTACTCCAACATAAGAGAACAGAGTTACCTCAAGCAATGCTAATGATTACACAAAAGAGAACGCACACACATGATTAACAATGAAAATGAAAATTCCTGGCAAAAATAATTACAGCCTAAACACTACTCAACATGTAACTGGCCATTTAAATAATTATGCAGATCAGATGGTAAACGTTCATGAAAGGATTGATATCAAAACAAGACTTGGCCCATAGCCCCTAAAAGACCTTCTGCAGAAGCACACCTTATCTAAAATAACAAGACGGTTCTCACCATATAAAAATATCCATATCAGAACATGTGAATGACAACTACCACCATTACTCTTATTTTACTTTCTCAAAGCTGAGCCACAAGAATTATGTTGGTGAAATAATGCATGCAAATGCTCCTCATTGGTTGCCACACAGCACCTGAACATCAGTAGACATGCCTCTGGAACTCACAACCAAGAGTTCGAGCTCTGCTTGACTGTAGACTTCCATCGATTAGCTGCGCACTATACATACGAAATGATTATACCTAAATAGCACACTGTGTCACAATAACCATCACTGCATCTCACATGGGGAATACACAATAGTTGCAGTCTGTCCAAAGCACAACCTACTACTCCAGAACTGAGAGCTAGCAACAAATACCAAGAATATGGACCAAGACATACTTGTGAACATGCTCAGAATTACATTCACTTCTCTGCATGCCTCTTATCAAAATTCCGCAAAATCTGCCACCTGGCAACGAAATAGCAGAGTCTCTGGCACACTCACAACTCACTGACACAAGTTGGTGCATGGCTCGAAAGCCATGACCAAAAGATCGTGAAATTCTGATGTTTCTAGGTAACCACTGTCGGTGTACCCCATTGTTACAAAATGTAAAACAGTGCATCATACTTCACAAATCTTCTCTGATTACCTTTTTTGCCAGCTGTTCAAAGACCTAAGTCTCCCCCCCCCCCCCCCCCTTCCACTCCCTTTCCCCCAAGTGTAGCCTTTCTTTCCACCATGTCATGTTTTATCTTATAGGAATATCATGTTCTAGTGTTTCTGTATAAGAAAGGAACCCAACAAGCCACCTTTCTAGATAAGAATTATGGGATTAGAAAACCATGTATTTATGCAGCTTCAGAAACATCTGAACCATCATTACTAAGTTTATTTATCTTTGGTTTACTGACATTAACCACGACATTCCTTTTGCTCTCCCTACCTATTGTCGTGGATGTGTCAGTGAACTGCATAGCTGGAGTAACACTGTTTACATCAGTAACAAACTTCTTTAAATATGAAACTGCAGAAGATTATTCAAGGCTTCTTTAGTTTTAGGAAACTCACTAGATGTGCCAAGATAATATTTTCTTGTTTATTTATTTATTTTACTTTTTATTTATTTTTTCTGCGACAAACTGTTCTCCAATTAATTCTTAGGAACACAGCTAAAATGAAGTGCATGTGTTGGGAATACTGGGCAGTGACTATACCCTACTCACTGGGAAAGAAGCTAATATAATCCTGGGAGGCAATAAAATAAAATACATCTACATACACACTCTGCACACCACTGTATGGTGTGTGACAGAGGGTAACTTGTACCACTACTAGTCATTTGCTTTCCTGTTCCACATTCAAATAGAGGAGGCAGGGATTCGCATTTGAATTTCCTAAGCATTTCCATAGTGCTTGCATGCTGATCCAACTTACCGGTAACAACTCTAGCAGCCCACTTCTGAATTGCTTCAATGTCTTCCTTTAATCCAACTTGAGCAGTTCCCAAGAATGGGTCGCACTGGGGTTCTATACGTGGTCTGCTTTACAGATGAACCACACGGCTTAGTAGTGTGTACACTATAAATGAACTTATCACTAAAATAAGCAAATGCCTTGATAACAAAATTTGCACATTTTGGTATCTTTTGTTAGCTCACTAAAGCATTTGAAATGGTAAACCATAAGCTGCTGCTTTGCAAAATGTCTGCTTATAGTTTACATGGAAAATCTTAAGCTGGTTCTTGTCCTATCTCAAAAATAGAAAATAGATGACTCCAAGTTTAAACGTAGCCAAAACCTCTCAGACAAACAGAAGCTAAACGATGTAAAAGTTAGCATAAGGAGGACTATGCGTGAAGCGTTCAGTGAATTCGAAAGTAAAATTCTATGTACCGACTTGACAGAAAATCCTAGGAAGTTCTGGTCTTACGTTAAATCTAAGTGGCTCGAAACAGCATATCCAGACACTCTGGGATGATGATGGCATTGAAACAGAGGATGACATGCATAAAGCTGAAATACTAAACACCTTTTTCCAAAGCTGTTTCACAGAGGAAGACCACACTGCAGTTCCTTATCTAAATCCTCGCACAAACGAAAAAATGGCTGACATCGAAATAAGTGTCCAAGGAATAGAAAAGCAACTGGAATCACTCAACAGAGGAAAGTCCACTGGACCTGACGGGATACCAATTCGATTCTACACAGAGTATGCGAAAGAACTTGTCCCCCTTCTAACAGCCATGTACCGCAAGTCTCTAGAGGAACGGAGAGTTCCAAATGATTGGAAAAGAGCACAGGTAGTCCCAGTCTTCAAGAAGGGTCGTCGAGCAGATGCGCAAAACTATAGACCTATATCTCTGATGTCGATCTGTTGTAGAATTTTAGAACATGTTTTTTGCTCGAGTATCATGTCGTTTTTGGAAACCCAGAATCTACTATGTAGGAATCAACATGGATTCCGGAAACAGCGATCGTGTGAGACCCAACTCACTTTATTTGTTCATGAGACCCAGAAAATATTAGATACAGGCTCCCAGGTAGATGCTATTTTCCTTGACTTCCGGAAGGCGTTCGATACTGTTCCGCACTGTCGCCTGATAAACAAAGTAAGAGCCTACGGAATATCAGACCAGCTGTGTGGCTGGATTGAAGAGTTTTTAGCAAACAGAACACAGCATGTTGTTATCAATGGAGAGACGTCTACAGACGTTAAAGTAACCTTTGGCGTGCCACAGGGGAGTGTTATGGGACCATTGCTTTTCACAATATATATAAATGACCTAGTAGATAGTGTCGGAAGTTCCATGCGGCTTTTCGTGGATGATGCTGTAGTATACAGAGAAGTTGCAGCATTAGAAAATTGTAGCGAAATGCAGGAAGATCTGCAGTGGATAGGCACTTGGTGCAGGGAGTGGCAACTGACCCTTAACATAGACAAATGTAATGTACTGCAAATACATAGAAAGAAGGATCCTTTATTGTATGATTATATGATAGTGGAACAAACACTGGTAGCAGTTACTTCTGTAAAATATCTGGGAGTATGCGTGCGGAACGATTTGAAGTGGAATGATCATATAAAATTAATTATTGGTAAGGCGGGTACCAGGTTGAGATTCATTGGGAGAGTGCTTAGAAAATGTAGTCCATCAACAAAGGAGGTGGCTTACAAAACACTCGTTCGACCTATACTTGAGTATTGCTCATCAGTGTGGGATCCGTACCAGATCGGGTTGACGGAGGAGATAGAGAAGATCCAAAGAAGAGCAGCGCGTTTCGTCACAGGGTTATTTAGTAACCGTGATAGCGTTACGGAGATGTTTAATAAACTCAAGTGGCAGACTCTGCAAGAGAGGCGCTCTGCATCGCGGTGTAGCTTGCTCGCCAGGTTTCGAGAGGGTGCATTTCTGGATGAGGTATCGAATATATTGCTTCCCCCTACTTATACCTCCCGAGGAGATCATGAATGTAAAATTAGAGAGATTAGAGCGCGCACGGAGGCTTTCAGACAGTCGTTCTTCCCGCGAACCATACGCGACTGGAACAGGAAAGGGAGGTAATGACAGTGGCACGTAAAGTGCCCTCCGCCACACACCGTTGGGTGGCTTGCGGAGTATAAATGTAGATGTAGATGTAGAAAACAACAAAGAGGTGGGAAAGCCTGTCCGATCTGTAAACAGATACAAGCGGACCTCAGGAATCCATAACAGGCTCACAACTGTTCCTGTACTAAATAAACAACATGCCATGTAAGATGACTTCATAAACAATTGTGTTTGCAGACAGCTCAGACAGCTCAACACCAGAAGTTGTGGTAGCCCACTGAGCTAGCATCTAGATGTCAGCTGTAGTTGCACAAGTGGCACATACAGCAAGAGAGTCACTCTGCATCCACTATTGTGAAGCTTAGCCACTATGGGGGGACACTGTGGCCAGGTGACCATGCATGATGGCTGCGCATGTGCCTATGAGCCCCACCTGCAACATAGTGTCTACGTATGCAGTCATTGCCTGGCAATCGCCCTCAGTCTGCTCTCGCTCATCATGCTGTTTACCATGCTAGCTAGAACTGTACTGCATCTGTCTTGCCACATGGCTACACCATACATTGTATCTGTTGTGAACTATTGTCCTGTGAGATTATTAAATATACTTATACCAGAAGTGCCATATCATGTTTTTTATGTTGTGAGTTACAACATAATTGGCAATGATTGCGGTCATTTTTTGTGTTCATTACATAAGAATGGACCTAGCGCAACAGGCTGCCTTACAAGATGTCTTGATGGAAGTCATACTACAGCAATTCCTACAACAGTACTTAGAGAGACAGAAACATCAGTAAGCCTTTTCAGTGTTGCTCTCCCGGCCATTGGCTACAAATCCACCACCATTCCCCCTTATTCTGAGGCAACAAAAGCATGGGAACCATATGAGAAGCACCTCTGACAGCACTTTGCTGCATTCCAGATAATGGATCCAGCTGTGGTAAAATCACTTTTTCTGTCATGGATCTCACCCAGTATGTACCAGCTTTTGTGCAAACTGGCATATCTGAACTTTGAGAAAATGTGTGCTCTATTAACAACCTACTTTCACTGGCACTACTATGGCACTGTATCCTGTGTGGAATTTCATCAGTGTCATAAACAGCCAAATCAGGCATGCCACAGATGGATAGCTGAATTGGAGGGACTCAGTAGGAAATGCTGTTTTGTGATTCCAGTAAGTAGGGAATCGTTGGTTGGTTGGTTGACTGGAGGAGGGGACCAAACAGTGAGGTCATTTGTCCTATGATCTAAGGTGGCAGAAACCAAGGGAAGAACTATACAAACAGCGCAGTCCAGTCAAGGGGAAGGCAAAGCAGGTAAAAAAAAAAAAGGTAAAAGGAATGTCAGGGCAGCAGGAAGAGTGCAGGGGCATCCCATCCCAGAAACATTACTTGCATTGGGGCACCTGCACCACAATGATCCTTCCTCATCCCCACACCATACCATGGTCATATGGTCATGACACAATGGGGACAACACCAGGGGAAGAAGACACAAGAAAAGGGGAAACAAAATGACACAAAAGAGCAGATAAAATGTAGGAAAAAGGAGAGAGAACCTGACCGGTGTGAAGGCAGAGCCGAAAACTCCATAACCAACACCAACTGAAGATGGAAATTCAGGTACTTAAGACTGGGTAGGACAGGCCACTTTCATGAAGAAATATAAGGATCAATGTAACCATGCAGGACAAGAGAGGTGGGTGGGCATATTTGGTGTGAAGGGCAAAAACGGCAGGGGCAGTCCAGTAAAATATGAATCACTGTGACAGGGACCCCACAACTACGAAGAGAGTTGGGGGGTTTGCTCACAGCCGAGTAATAAACCATGGGTCACTCTAGAATGGCTGATACAAAGATGGCAGAGAATGGTAGAGTCCCATCAAGAGAGTGAGGAGAAGAAAGCCATGTTGTGGGAGTCTCCTTGATTTCAAGAAGCTTATTAGGCAGAAGTCCACACTTGGGCAAAAAGGAATTTGATTTAAAGCTGCAAATTCACCGTCAGAGGGATCATGGAGATCAGGGGGTAGGTGGCCACCCCTCAGCCAGACGATCGACAAGTTCATTACCCAGGATACTCAGCATGGCTGGGAACCCATAGGAAATCAATCAACAAGCAGCAGCTTCAAGATCAACGAGGAGGTCGTGGATGGCAGACACCAAGGTATGACCGGAAAAACACTGAATAATAGCTTGAAGGCCACTCATTGAGTCTGTACATAACAGAACTTGGGTGAGGGAGGACCATTTAATAAAGCAGAGGGCCACATAGCTGGCCATAAGTTCCACAGTAAACATGCCACACATGGCAGGTAATAGATGGCATTCTGTGTCAACAGAAGAAGTGAAGCCACATCCCATGTGATTGGTGGGTTAAGAGCCATTGGTGTAAAAAAACAACAGTATCCTGAAACTCCTGTATGAGTGTGCAGAAAAAACAATGGAACACCATTGGAGCAATGAAGGCTTTCAGAACCACAAGAGAACCATGCAAATCTGAGGCTGAGGAACTACCTAAGGGGGGTGGTCGAGAGAGGACATGGGGAAGAGGACAGGGAGGGGAGATGGAAACTGGAATGTAGAGAAGTGAGGCGGAGCCCAACTGGTATACCCACGTGATGGTTGGCAGTGGGTGGGTTATGTCCCAAAGCTGTGAAAAGAGTAGAATAGGAGGGATAATCAGGGGAAGAGCAGATAGTGATGGCATAGTAGACCAGGAGCTGGGACTGCTGAACTGAAAGGGGAGGAATCCCAGCATCAACCACAAGTCTGTCAACAGGCACCATTGGCTAAATGGATACCATGATTGTGAACCATGTCCAAGAGGAGCAACGTGGAAGGGGCAGCTGATCCATAAACTTGACAACCATAGTCCAGCTGAGATGGAACTAATGTTCAATAAAGACAAAGGACTGTCAAACGATCTTTGCCCCAAGAGGTGTGGGCAAGAAAGCAAATGACATTGAGTTTACAAAAACAGCCAACATTTAGAAGGCAAATATGGGACAACAAAGTAAGCTTGTTGTAAAAAAAAAGACCCATGTAGTGGACCTGGGGACCATGGTCACATGTTGGGTATTGAGTGAGAGCTCCGGATCAGGATGGACTGTAGTAAGATGACAGAAATGACCCTCGACTTAAGGGGAGATAATTGAAAACTGTGCCAGAACTGGCCAGCAATGAACTGGGCCTGTTGAGCTGGGAATGGCAATGCCGTTTGTGCAAATTATCTTATTGGGCAAATCACAAATGTCTTCATCAATATAACATGACAAAGAAGGTGTAAACACAGCCCAGCAGGGTAACCTGGCCATCAGGAGGTGGGAATGGAATGAGAGAATCAGTGGGAAATGGTCATAATCTCAGAGGTTATCTTGTGGTGACCAGTGTAAGGAAGAAAGAAGGGGAAGGGAAGTGATCAAAAGATCAATGGCAGAGAAAGTGCCATAGGCAGCACTAAAATGAGTATGGGAACCATAATTAAGATGGCACAGGTCATGGTCAACAAGAAACTGGTCAGTGAGGACTCAACTAGATGAAAAAGCAGTGCCTCACAATGGATGATGGGCATTAAAATCATCAAGGAGGAGGAAGGGAGGGGGAGTTGCTGAAGGAGTTAGTGTAGTGGGTGTAGGTCACCTGTCTGGAGGGAAATTGCAAACTTTGACTGCAGATTCCAACTGGACCTGGATGGCAACTGCTTCCAAAGAGTTATGAAGGGGGAGCCACATACTAATGACGTCCTTACGGACCAATGTGCAGACACCACCAGAGGCTCTCAAAGGGATGATACCATCCCAGCCATACCCTTATCTCCCTCCATTTACAGGCTGCCCAAGATGGACCAGATATCAGCAGAAGATCAGGCTGTGGTACTGGCCCTGCCCCGGCTACTGTAGTTCCATTCCATGCCAGTACCCAATGTGGGCATGGAGGGGTCTCCACAACCGGCATCAGAGCCACCAAGACTCCAACTGCACTGCTGGGCAGGGACCTCCTGGTCATATGCTCCCATCCGCACCAAAGGACATAGGCCATTGTCGCATGACTGGCACTTACAATGTGGCAGTCACACCACATCCAATATTGTGAAGTGTAGCCACCAGGGGCAGGCACTACAGCTGAGTAACTGTGGACAATGGCTGCACATGCAGCTCCCAGTGCTACCTGTGACACACCATGTACATATACGATCACTGTTCAGTGAACACTCTCAGTTTGCTCTTACTTATCATGATATTTACTATGCTAAGTAGAACTGTACTGTACCAGTTTTGCCACAGGACTACACCATACATTGTATTTGTTGTGACCTATTATCCTGTGAGACCATTAAATATAATAGTTCTGGAGGTGCCATCTTGTGTTTTTATGTTGTGAGTACAACAGTAGTTTGTTGTAAAAACAATGAAGAATTAGCACAGAATACTAAACAAGCTCTTCAAGAACTTGAAACTTGGATAAATAGTAATGCTACAAAAATGAACTTTATAAGAACACAAATTGTACATTTCAGTACCAAACAAACTTCTGAAAATATAATACAGGTAAATTATGAGGGCAAATAACAGACTCTGTTAAATTTCTTGAAATTACTATAAACAAAAACTTGTCGTGGACTGATCATGTGGCTTGCTTAGTGAAGCTATTAAACAATTTCATTTATGCAATGAGAGTTATTATTAGAGAGTTATTATCAGAGCTGTGATAGGAACAAACAATATGCAGACCATTATTCAAATGCCTTGACTTAATAATAATTCGTTGTATGTTTATACATGAAATGTTCCTTTCTGAGCTAAAAAATTCACAATCTTTTTAAGAAAATTCTTTTACACATGCTTACAAAACAAGGAATAGATCAAACTACATGTTGTCTTGTTACAGGCTCAGCTTGTTGGAAAATACCCCACATTCTACAGCACTGAAGCCTAGCAGTAAAATATTATCTAAGTTTAACTTTAGTTAAAACCTACAGAAGAAAATGTTGAATAGCATATGTTATTACCATGTGAAAGGTTTTATAAATGAGGAAGCTAAGTAGCAGATACCGAAAATTTCTGCATTATAATCTTAACCCCGCCCCCCCCCCCCCTCCCTCTCTCTCTCTCTCTCTCTCTCTCTCTCTCTCTCTCTCTCTCTCTCTCTGTGTGTGTGTGTGTGTGTGTGTGTGTGTGTGTGTGTGTGTGTGTGTGTGTTTTGATAGCTGACTGCTATGCACAGGACTCGGGTTCTATTCCCAGTACTGCCAAAGATTTTTCCTATGTGGAAGAACTGGAATGTATGCGTTCAGCCTCATGATGCGGAGTGAGAAGATACTTCACTGAGTAGTAGTGGC
The DNA here is from genome assembly GCF_023898315.1 of Schistocerca nitens. Lineage (NCBI taxonomy): Eukaryota > Metazoa > Arthropoda > Insecta > Orthoptera > Acrididae > Schistocerca > Schistocerca nitens. The sequence continues at coordinate 598,993,867 of NC_064616.1, read as the reverse complement.
ACCAGGTCTGCTAGCCCAGCAAGAGCCAGAAGTGTGGTGTGCTGAACCCTGTCTATCAGTGCTGCATCCCCATGACACTACTGAGATGTCATGTGATAGTAAAGATTGTATATTGTTCCACTCAGTAGCTCAGACATCAAGTCATCACTAAACAAAGAAAAGAACACTTGAAAACCTAATTTGAAACAAGCCACCTAGCATACACCTGATTACATCAGAATTATTGAGAGCCTTGGATAATCTAAAACCCTAAGGAGGCAGGAGCTTACAAGTGCAAATATTTCTGAACTATCAGTTGAATAGGCCATGGTTGCAAAATGCTTACAAAAACTATTCACAGAAGAATGGATAAACTGGTAAAAGCTAACCTCAGGGAAGATCAGTTTGGGTTCCAGAGAAATATAGGAACATGCTAGACAATACTGACCCTATGATGTATCTTAGATGAAAGGCTGAAGAAAGGCAAATCTTTGATTAGATTAGATTAGTTTAGACATATTTTTCATTCCAATTGGCCCATAGTGAGGAGATCCTTTGTGATGTGGAACATGTGGGAAAACAAGAAGACACAATAAATATTTACAAAATAAGAACAGATATGCTAATGTACCTTCCACAGATCCCAAATGAAATTGCCCTTGTGGATGTGGAATCAGTAAAAAAAATCTTAAACATCATTACATTTAAAAGGATATAAAACTTGTCACCAAATATTAAATGTTCAGTACACTTAGCTGTATACACTAATTTTTAGGCTATTATAGTCACATATCATCAAATAAAAGAAATAAAATTAAAAAAAAACATTTTATAGAACTTATTTACAATGATCACATTACTGCACAAAATTTGTACAGAATTCAGACTGTACGCAGTATTCCCTTTATGTGATATTATTAATAAGATACATGCATCAATTGGTTCTGCTAAGAAATTCATCAGTGGAGTAAAAAGGGAGTCGACTACCAATAAACCCTTCAGACTCTTCTCAAATGTATTGCTGAATAGTGGACACCTTTCCAAACCAAAGCAAGTTACATTAAATCTTTGCGAAAGTTATTCTTATATTTTGGGAAGCAGTAGTTAGTACCCCTCTTTCCTTAAACAGCCATCTGTGGGAAGTGCTTGAGTTCACACAATAAATAATTCATATTGCACATTTTTAGGCTCTTTAGCTTGGCTTGATGAGTTACCCCAGAAAATAGCCCCATGTGACATTATGGAACGAAAGTAAGCATAGTACGCTAGCTTATGTTTATATCCCCTACGTCTGACAACATTCGCATAGCAAATGGAGATTTTTTTAGGCACTTCAGCAGTTCTGTGATACATTCCCCCCAGTTAAATTTATTATCAAGCTGTAATGCCAAGAATTTAACACGTCAACTTCTTCTATCTGCTTGTCATCATATTTTAGGCACATACTGGCAGGAAACGTTCTGAACTGCATAGTATGTTTTTTCAGTGATTAGTAACAGAGAATTGGCTAGAAACCATTTATTAATGTCCATGAAAATTTCACTAGCCAATCTTTCTAAGGCTACACCTGATTTACTATTCATTGCAATGTTTGTATCGTATGCTAACAAAACAAACTTGAGATCTGGTAATCTTACTGATGAAAGGTCATTGATGTTGTTGTTGTGGTCTTCAGTCCTGAGACTGGTTTGATGCAGCTCTCCACTCTACTCTATCCTGTGCAAGCTTCTTCATCTCCCAGTACGTACTGCAGCCTACATCCCTCTGAATCTGCTTAGTGTATTCATCTCTTGGTCTCCCTCTATGATTTTTACCCTCCACACTGCCCTCCAATACTAAATTGGTGATCCCATGATGCCTCAGAACATGTCCCACCAACTGATCCCTTCTTCTAGTCAAGTTGTGCCACAAACTCCTCTTATCCCCAATCATATTCAGTACCTCCTCATTAGTTATGTGATCTACCCATCTAATCTTCAGCATTCTTCTGTAGCACCACATTTTGAAAGCTTCTATTCTCTTCTTGTCCAAACTAGTTATCATCCATGTTTCACTGCCATACATGGCTACGCTCCATACAAATACTTTCAGAAACGACTTCCTGACACTTAAATCTATACTCGATGTTAACAAATTTCTCTTCTTCAGAAACGCTTTCCTTGCCATTGCCAGTCTACATTTCATATCCTCTCTACTTTGACCATCATCAGTTATTTTGCTCCCCAAATGAGAAAAAGGAAGGGCCTTAAGATGGAACCTTGTGGGATGCCACGTTATTGGTTTCCATTGGATGACGCCTGATAACTCAATACACGTCTTTTGCCTATTGACAGCCTTTGTTTTCTGAGATATAGGATTTGAACCATTTTGCAGCATTTCCTGTTACACTATAATATTCTAATTTACTTAAAAGGATATGGTGATTTACACAGTCAAATGCCTTTGACAGATCACAAAATATACCAGCATCCTGTAATTTGTTAAAACCGAGCGAGGTGGCGCAGTGGTTAGCACACTGGACTCGCATTCGGGAGGACGACGGTTCAATCCCGTCTCCGGCCATCCTGATTTAGGTTTTCCGTGATTTCCCTAAATCGCTTCAGGCAAATGCCGGGATGGTTCCTTTGAAAGGGCACGGCCGATTTCCTTCCCCATCCTTCCCTCACCCGAGCTTGCGCTCCGTCTCTAATGACCTCGTTGTCGACGGGACGTTAAACACTAATCTCCTCCTCCTCCTGTAATTTGTTACCTAATGAAGTAAGTACATTCTCATTGTATGTGTTAGATAGCCTTCTCGATATTGGAACCCTTTAGAAACCCAGTCTTGGATAATATTTTAATTGTGGTCAGAAAGTTAAGAAGATGACTGTATTATTTTTTCTAAGATTTTTGAGAATGTGGGCAAAACTAAAATTGGACTGAAGTTTGATGGTATTTCTTTATCTGCTTGCTTATACAAAGGCTTAACTGCAGCATATTTCAGCCATTCAGGAAATGTTCTGCTGATAAAAGAATGGTTACACAAATAACTTAAAATGCTACTAAACTCAGAGGCACACTGTTTAATCAATTTTGTTGGTGTATTATCAGAACCACTAGAATTTTTTGATTTTAAGGATTTTTTTGGTGGTAATTACTTCTACATGTTGTGAGGATCATACTCATATTATTGTCGTCATTTGCAGTGACTGGTCTGAGATATTCCATGGCAGCAGCTGCTGAATCTGACAACCCCACCTTTACAGTAACAGTTATGAAGTGCTTATTGAAAAGTTCAGCATTACTGCACACATCTGTTACCCATGCATCATTTACTCTTAATGCTAGTATGTGCTCCTCTTCAGCTCTGGTTCTACTAGTCACTTCCTTCACTATATCCCATATTGTCTATATTGTATATGTTCATAACACTTGAAGATTTAGAGAAAGCTTTTGACAATTTTGACTGGAATACACTCTTTGGAATTTTTGAGGTAACAGGGATAAAGTACAGAGAGTGAAAGGTTATCTCCAACTTGAACAGAAACAGGACAGCAGTTACAAAAGTCAAAGGACATGAAAGGAAAGCAATAGTTAAGAAAGCAGTGAAACAGGGATATAGTCTATCACTGATGTAATTCAGTCTACAAACTGACCAAGCAGTAAAGGAAAACAAGGTTAAATTTGGTAAGAGGAGTAAAGTTTAGGGAGGAGAAATAAAAACTATGAGGCTTGCCAATAACATTGTAATTCTTTCAGAGATAGCCAAGGACTTGAAAGACCACCTGAGTGGAATGGAAAGAATCTTGGAAAGAGGTTATAAAAGAAACATCAACAAAAGTGAAAAAAGGGTAATGGAATGTAGTTAAGTTAAATCAAGTGATCCTAAGGGAATTAAATCAGTAAATCTGACACCGAAAGTAACAGAGGAGTTTGCTATTTGGGCAGCAAAATAACTGACTGTAACGTATTGACCACATTCAGTCAAAAAATTTGCCAGAGTAGAACTGAGTTGCAACAGAACCAGCTGCAGGCAAGCAAGAGAGTTGTATGCTGTAAAGCAACACATAGCCGAATGGTGTTGCAAAGTGGAGCCAGCTGGGCATGGTATAGCAACAGGTGGCACTGCAATACGCTAGTGGAAGGATGGAAGTCTTTCGTCACTTGCTTCCACAGAAGTGTTTGGAGTACATGCCTTAAGCCCTAAACAAACATAGTCTGGAGCATATAGGCACTCAGTCATTTGCGTACTAAATCATTCTCATCTCAGTATCACAGCCTACATCATGAGCTTGTGACACCTGGAGCGACATCCTGGAATGCAGTTTGACCACAAGACAGGCAACCTGCCCTGAGTCATGAAGGAGCTGCCTGCTTACTGGAGGAAGTTCACAGAAATCATCAGCTCCACCACTGCAATGTCATCACGGTTGCAACCAAGGACGTCGCTGGTAACAGCATTCGGGTGATGCGCAACACTTGGTCCCACTCTTTGCGCTATCATCATTGATGGATGTCTACGGTTTCACATGAGAGGCAACTGGATGAATCCACTAAACTGTTCCTGATGTACTATGGCTAAGGGCTGGAATAAAGAAATTAATTGAACAATCTACTGTCATCCTAAAACCTCATTTCACTCCCTACGGGTGACAATCCAAGGATCATTTAACACTGCTGTCAGAAATGAGATCTGAAGCCGGTCTTCCAGAGGAGAAATGGGTTACAACAGAGCCAGCCACAGGTGGGCATGAGTGTTGTACATTGCAGAGCAAAATATGGCTGAATGGTGTTGCGAAGCGGATCCAGCAGGGTGCAGTATAACAACAGCCAACACTGCAATACGCTGGTGGAAGGATGGACACCTTTCCTCACTTGCTACCAAGGAAGTGTTTAGAGTACATACCTTAAGCCCTAAATGAACATAGTCTGGAGCATGTAAGTACTCAGCCAATTGTGTAGTAAATCATTCTTTTCTCAGTATCACAGCCTACACCACAAGCCTGTGACACACGGAGTGAGATCCTGGAATGCAGTACGGTGTCCACTGTTCAACAGCGAGGTAGTGCAGCCTGCCCTGAGCAATGAGGGAGCCACCCAGTTGCTGGAGGAAGTTCACGGCTATCATCAGCTGTGCCACCACACTGTCATCATGGTTGCAGCTGGCAACATCGCTGACAGTGGCATTCAAGTGATGCCATCCTTGGCCCCATTCTTTGTGCTGTCAGCAATGATGGATGTCTACTGTTCCACGTGAGAGGTAACTGGATGCCTCCACCAAGCTGTTCCTGATGTACTGTGGCTGAGGGCCGGAATAAAGAAATTAATGGTACAACTAGACTTAAAGAAGGGATCGGTTCATTAGACACATCCTCAGGGATGACAGAATAGTCAGTTTGGGAATGGAGGGGAGTGTGACTGGTAAGGTTGTAGAAGTTGCAGAGGGACAAAGAGGCTTGGAAGGGGTGGACCAGCACATAGAGTTGTATTAAACCAAGCTTTAGACTGAAGGCCACAACAACAATAATGTCTAGTTAAAATATTAATAAGATGAAATGTGATTTTTTAACAATTTTCAAATGAGTATTTGAGTATTGTAGCCAGCTGAGTTTATATTTACATGCAACTATTTAAAATTACACTGCAACTGATTTGTGTTGATCCGAAAATAAATCTAAAGGTTCTGAAATTCTGTACTTACAAGAAAATCATCTCCATTTAATGTTAATTCCTAGCCCCCCCCCCCCCTCCAGACACACCTGTACTCACCATGTGTCCTTTGATCTGTTTGGAACCTTCTCTCAGAGTCCAAAACTTCTCCAGACACTCACTATATCATAGGGCAGTCATCAAAGGTGTAATATTTTGTCTTACTATTTTATCATCATTCAGAATCTGACATGCACAGTCCTAACCAACTAAACACCGCAGCTTGTAACAATGTTCTTTACAAATGAGTAGGAACTCACCTTGTTCACATAATATATTTTACTCATTGGTTCCCTTTTGAAAAAAAAAAAAAAAAAAAACGTACATAATTTGGTCTACTACATCTTGTTATATAATTTAAACCACTTCATGATGATTTTAAAACATGTTTTAGTGCTTATTTAATCTAGGAAATATTCTTGTCTGCAGCACTGTCATAATTTCAAATAGTATACCCGTTTTCATGTCAGACTGCATTACACAATGTGGGTTCACATTAAAAGTCTCAAAATATTTATATTAAAGTATATATTGTCCGCTCTCAGCTAAATAGTTTCATCTTTGTTGACTATCACCTGTCTCCTTCTAACACAAAACCTACTATCAGATCATTTTCCTTGATTGTCTAATTTCTATTTCCTGTTTCTTTGAAGTTGCCAGGTATTTTAATATATCAGCTTAGGACAGTCATCAGGTCTGTAAAAGGCTTTTGATACAGTAAATCACAAAACATTACTGACAAAAATTGAACAGTATGGTATAAGAGGACTTGTAAACAAATGGATAAGTTGAAACAGTCTGTTGTAAATAAAGATTACTTATTATAAGCAACTATTTGGTGTATCTACTCTAACAATATTGTCAGCCATGTGGGATAGCTGCGTGGTCTGGGGCGCCTTGCCACGGTTCATATGGCTCCCCCTGTTGGAGGTTCGAGTCCTCCCTCGGGCATATATGTGTGTGTGTGTGTGTGTGTGTGTGTGTGTGTGTGTGTGTGTGTGTGTGTGCACGCGCGCGTGTGCGTGTGTTGCCCGTAACATAAGTTAGTTTAAGTTAGATTAAGTAGTGTGTAAGCCTAGGGTCCAGTCCAATGACCTCAGTAGTCTTGTCCCATAGGTACTTACCACAAATCATGTCTTTATCAGACAAATATTACACTGCTGGCCCTAAAGAAGAAAAAATGGATTGCATCATTCCTAAATAACTGCACACAGAATGTCAGCATGAAGTACACCAACAAACAATTCAGTTCTATAACTGAAATTCTGTGTGGTAGAAAAATCATTAAGCAAGTTGTGCCTCAGGGTTCATTACTGAGACCTCTGCTATTCCTCCCATATATTGATGGCTTGAGCCAGAATGTCATTGCTCACAGAAGCATCGTTTTTGCAGATGACACAACTGTACTCTTCATAGGGAGCAATGCAGAGGTCCTATAGAAAGCTGTGAACTTGACTGTTGAGCAACTGAGTAACTGGGCTACAAACAACAAATTAACCATCAACACTAAAAATACTGTTTCAATGAAATTTCACACCACACAAAACACAAACTCCTCTCAACCACTTGTAAAAATAAGTAACCAACCAACACAAACTAACAGTAAATTCAATTTCCTGTGTCAATGTGATGGGATGTTGTAACTGAATGTTACTATCAATTCAGCTCAAACATCCATGGTAGCATAAAAGTTATTTTCTACTATGGTCTATTAAAGGTGGCACTATGAACAGTAGTAATATCTAATTTTACATTTGCCTTAGAGGCCAGCACTAGAACGGAAATGTGACAACACAATAAGAAATAATCAACAACATTTATCAATAGTGAAAACACACAGGTTTACTTAACTTTGGTAACAGTTTGATGCATGGAACTAGATGCTCTATACCTAATACAATGAAACACTAAATAACTTTGCAGTCTCTTGGCAGTCTATGATTTAGCCACTAAGACTGAAAGTATTGTGCTAACACTTGTAATCAACTGCTTCATTTGCTTCATAAATAGTGACTGCTATGCTGGAACTGTAGTCTTATAAAGAGAATTTCCAGAACCCTCGAACTGCAGGAACTATAGGAACTGCCAGTGTTGCAGTAACTGTAGCAACTGAGTGAGTGTTGGCAGCATTTTGTCTTTTGCGCCTGATAGCAGAAGAATCTCCATCTGCGCTAGTACTTGGTGGAAATAAAGTAGTCCACAGTTGACAGTGCTTTCTCTGGTGACTGGAAACATTATCAGCATATGAATTTGGCATGCCGGTAGACATGGAGTGGAAGCAGAAGGCTCGATTAGTGAGCATCATCTGTAGGCCGCTGCTTGGAACTGAGAAGGTGCCTGCCGAGTGATGTGCGTATGTGATTGTGGCCTCTCGTAGGACTGCTGATTACCTCTTGATAGATATACACAGTGCTGTGGTTACAAGACAACCTGAAATGGAATAAACATACTGAACAAGCAATTGTTAGAATAAGTACTGAGTGTGCTGCAAGCATGCGTTAACCAGAAAATGATAAATGCATACTAAGCATACATGTTGGCTCACCTAAGACGTGGTGTGATATTCTGGCAAAATTCTTCAGTTGCCCATAGCACTTTTAGAATACAGAAGAGGGTTTGAGGATCATTAAGGGAAGCAAAACTAGGAACTCTTACAAACCCATTTTCTAGAAGCTGGAGATCTTAACAGTGCCTTGCTTATATGTTTATGAGACTGCAAAATTCTTTAAAAAAAAAAAAAAAAAAAAAAAAAAAAAAAAAAAAAAAAAAGAGTACCAGCTGAATGGAGGCTTAAGGAAAACAATGAGATTCACTAGTATAACACATTGTAAACTCAGACATGCATGTGTCGCATCTTAACACACAACTCTGTCAAAATGGAGGATTCCACACATGGGCCTACAGCTATTCAGTAAACTCCCCTCAAGCCTAAAATCTACAAAAGATAATACACATATGTGTGAAGCCTTGAAGTCATATTTGCTGTTTCACTCTTTTTATGCTATAAAAGAATACCTAGAGCAGCAAACTTAGTGGTTATGCATAAGTCCAACACAGTAACTACTCAGTGAAGCAGACCTTATATAAACTTGTTGCAATGTCCTATAATTAAATCATAATCTACCCAATGCAAATATTCATATATTTTGTCCAACATCCATAGCACACTGCTTAATATCTGATTACGTGATGAATAAAGAAATAAGTAAATGTTGGTTCTTGTGATTCTGCAAGTATATTTAGTTAAATACTGAAATTGTGGAAATGTGAATAGGTATACCTGAGCAAACTTTCCAGTTATTCAGTACTTGACAATGTATTTTGCAGAATAATGTAGTTGGTAACAGGATTGAAAGTTATTGTAAGTGAGAACTGGGAAAGAACTCATCATACTTAATTAATCCATTCCTAGTTTGATAGATAATTTTCATGATAAACTTTATGATGTGGAATACACCAGTTGAACAAACAATTTTAAAGAATACGAATATATGTGCAGCATGCAAGCCATTTACAGTGTTACAATCAACTAATTATTTCTGTTCAAGAATTCCTCTGTGGTATAGAAGAAACCATTAAAGAGAAACAACTTTGCTCTAGATCTGTTTGTCACATGTTTTATCTCATTGGATAGGTTATCAAAGAGTTTTATAGCTGAGCACTGCACTCCTTTCTGAGCCAAAGTTAAATTCACTTCAGGGAAGCACATATAATTTTTCTTCTAGTATTATATTGGTGAATATTTTAAGTCCACTTCTTCAACAACACAGATTTTATTAAGCACAAATTATTTACAAATAAATATAGAATGTAATAGCTCTTCACTCCTCTGGAAAAACACAAAATGAAAAACTTCTCAGAATGGATACCTCTTACCCAACCTAGTACTGTGGAAGTTTGTTGAATAACACATAAGTTAGTGCAGGAGAGCCTTGTTTGTAGATTCAGTGGGGAAGCACCTGAATACAAACTGTGCTCTCGGTGCACTCAAATACCATTGGTTTGTTCACTGAAAACAACAGTCAAATTAGAGTTATTCAACAATGGAAAATCCAGGATGGAATTTAACAGTATTGGGCCTTCGTCAGAGATAACACACACACACATACACACACACACACACACACACACACACACACACACACACACACTCGATTGCAATCTCTGGCTGCTGAGGCCATGCTGTGAGTAGCAATGCTTGATGGGAGACACAGTTGGGTGGTGGGGGTAAGGAGGAGTCTGGGGAAGTGAGGGGGAGGATAGCAGGGCAGGGGTGGGGGATGGTAAAGTGCTGCTTGTGGAAGCATACAGGGACAAGGTGGAGAGATGGCCGGGTAGCTATGGGCAGTCAGGAGATTAGACTAAAGGCAGGGGAGGATTAACGGAAAAGGAGGGAGGTAAAAAGACTGTAGGTGTATTGGTGGAATAGAGGACTGTGTGGTGCTGGAATGGGAATAGGGACAGAAGACTAATGAAGGTTAAGGCCGGGAGAGTTACAGTAGTAGAATATATTGCAGGGAGAGTTCCTGTGGTGTCACCGCCAGACACCACACTTGCTAAGTGGTAGCTTTAAATCAGCCGCGGTCCATTAGTACATGTCGGACCCGCGTGTCGCCACTGTCAGTGATCGCAGACTGAGCGCCACCACACGGCAGGTCTCGAGAGACAGACTAGCACTCGCCCCAGTTGTATGGAAGACTTAGCTAGCGATGCACACTGACGAAGCCTCGCTCATTTGCAGAGCAGATAGTTAGAATAGCCTTCAGCTAAGTCAATGGCTACGACCTAGCAAGGCGCCATAGGAATTGATAGTTATCGTATGAAGCATGTCTCATCAAGAACGATGTATACAAATGATGGGTTAAAGTTAAGTATTCCAGAAGCTACGTACTTTTCTTTATAGCATTCATTACGTATCCTGTTTCAGACCACGCCATCCTGCGTGAGCTTATAGCGTGCATTTCGGCCTTCTCTAGCAATATAACAAGTGGCGATGAGGCTTAAAAGAGGATTTCGCGTTCGTATTGCTCTAATTTGTGTCATGGCTTCGCCACAATCTCCAGATGTACTGTCCGAATTTTATCGCTTGCAGAATCAGCAGACACAGGCGTTATTGGATGCCCTTGGACAGCTTGTCCAGGGTCAGCGTGCAATTCAAACCGATGCGGCAGCCGCCGCTTCACCGCTACCGCAGCCACAACATGCTGTTGCACCCCCGTTCCGGCCATTTGACCCGGCAATGGAAAGCTGGACGGAGTGGTCACGCCAATTTGGATTCCATCTCGCCGCCTACTGAATTCAAGGTAAAGAACGGCAGCCTTTTTTATTGGCCTGTGTAGGTGTGTCCACCTACCGTGTGATAGTGAAATTGTTTCCCCGACATGACGTAGCGACTCTGTCCTACGAAGAAATTTTGTCGGCATTAGATGCCTATTTCAAAGAAACAGTCAATGTCGTTGCAAAAAGGTATACGTTCTTTCGTACCAAACGTACGGCCGGTCAGACTAATAGGGAGTGGGTTGCAACATTGCAAGGCCTTACTAGGGATTGTGCTTTTGAGTGTGAATGTGGCCTCCCTTATTCAGATACAATGGTACGTGATGAAATTGCGCAGAAAGTTTCTGATGTTCGTATACGGGAACAGATTTTGAAACTAGTCAATCCCTCCCTTCAACAAGTGATAGACATATTGGATAGGCAAGACGTACTTGACTTTGCTCAGGAATCATTTGAACATTCCATTTGGATTCCATCTCGCCGCCTACTGAATTCAAGGTAACGAGCGGCAGCCTTTTTTATTGGCCTGTGTAGGTGTGTCCACCTACCGTGTGATAGTGAAATTGTTTCCCCGACATGACGTAGCGACTCTGTCCTACGAAGAAATTTTGTCGGCATTAGATGCCTATTTCAAAGAAACAGTCAATGTCGTTGCAAAAAGGTATACGTTCTTTCGTACCAAACGTATGGCCGGTCAGACTAATAGGGAGTGGGTTGCAACATTGCAAGGCCTTACTAGGGATTGTGCTTTTGAGTGTGAATGTGGCCTCCCTTATTCAGATACAATGGTACGTGATGCAATTGCGCAGAAAGTTTCTGATGTTCGTATACAGGAACAGATTTTGAAACTAGTCAATCCCTCCCTTCAACAAGTGATAGACATATTGGATAGGCAAGACTTACTTGACTTTGCTCAGGAATCATTTGAACATTCGCCAGCCGTGTGTCACGTTAATCGGCCCGCCGGGCGCGCTGCACGGAACGATAAACAGCCCTCGCGCCCGTCCGCGCAGCTGCCGCCGCGCTCTCCACCAGGTGTGCCGCGTAAGCATGCAAATGCAGTGAAATCATGCCCGCGGTGTGCAACTAGACATTTGCGTGACAATTGCCCGTCACGCCAAGCTATTTGCTTTTACTGTAATAAGAAAGGACATGTTCAAAGTGTTTGCCAGAAAAAGCTCAGATCAGACAATCACAACCATTCCAGGCCCTTTGCTTCACACCGGAATCGAACCAAGGACACTCAGGCTCGTGGACCTTCGTCCATGGACATTCATGTAGTTACTTCCACTCCGTCCAGTGCCACTTTCTCTAACAGTGACTGTGTTCATCCCACAAAAAGTGTGCGTCGACGTCGCCGGAAATCCCGTCAGGTCGCAAGTGCTTCTGTACCAGTATCAGTTCAAATTGCACGAGAAAGTCGCTCTTGTCATCAGCAGGACCATAAACTTTTTGTAGACTTGGACTTTGAAGGCAAAGTGATATCATTCCAGCTCGATACCGGAGCTGCAGTTTCATTGATCAATCAGGACACGTACAAACAACTGGGCAAACATCCGTTGCGTGCCGCAAATGTTGAATTAACTAGCTATTCAGGTCAGAATATCCCTGTGTTAGGACAGTGCACCCTTCTTGCAACATACAAGGGACAAACAAAACTTGTGTCATTTTACATTCTTCGTTCTTCTTATGCAGTGAACTTGTTTGGTTTAGATTTATTTCAGTTGTTTAACTTGTCTATAGTCAATCAGGTCCTATCAGTGAATCAGACTGTGCCTTCCACCAGTGTTTCTAGTCTATGTGAAGAATTTGCAGACATTTTTGCACCGGGCCTTGGTTGCGCTAAGAACTATGAAGCACATTTGGAACTGCAAGTAAATGCGCAGCCGAAATTTTTCAGAGCGCGCAAGGTTCCTCACGCATTGCGTGATGAGGTCGCAAGAACGTTACACGATTTAGAATCACACGGTGTAATTGAACGTGTGCAGGCTTCTCTCTGGGCCTCACCCTTAGTGATTTTGCCAAAACCTTCCAGAAAATTGAGACTTTGTGTGGACTTCAAAGCCACTGTGAATCCACAACTAGTGATTGCAACTTTTCCTTTACCCCGCCCGGAAGATCTTTTTGATAAACTGTGCCCGGGTAAATACTTTTCAAAGTTGGACCTAGCAGATGCGTACTTGCAAATACCTGTGGACGAAGACTCCCAGCACGTTTTGGTGGTTAACACGCATCTTGGTTTGTACCAATTCAAAAGACTGCCATTCGGGTGTGCATCTGCCGCTGCTGCGAACTATCTGGACGATATTGTGATCTCCGGAAAGACAGCAGACGATCATTTAGCAAATCTCTGAACATTATTTCAGGTATTGCGACAAAATGGTCTTCGCTTGCGGAAGGACAAATGTGTGTTTTTTGCTCGTGACTTACCATATTTGGGACATGTCATCAATGCCCAAGGCATACATCCCAGTCCAGAGCACCTCCGTGCCATACCCCATATAACACAGTAAGGCGTTTTCAAACTTGTTTCCAGATGTAAAGTTCAAGTATATAAGCTTGATCAAAGCTGGAATATTCAGGCCTGTTAGTTGGATTCAAGCTTGAAACAAACATCAAAGTTGGCAGAGTTCAAGCTATATTTCAAGCTTGACTTATCAAGTTTGGCTCCAGCTGTATCTACACATGTGGAATACAGCCTGGTATTTACAGCTTGTTTTAAGCTATATAATTATTAATCTGAATTTATTGAATTAATTAAATAAATATCAGAATGGAAGTGGTGTGAAAAAAATTATCAAGACATTTATGTTTAAAATTTTTTATTTTCAAAGTGTTTAAAATTGTTTTATTTCAAAATTTAGTTTTTCTGAAGCCCCTCCGGCCCCAGCACACAGACCAGAGCAGGATCAAATTTTGCTGACTTCTGCCGGTATAATGATCCTGTAACAGGTAAGAGAAAATGTTATCCACACCTAAACATAACAAATGTAAAAAGTTGAAACTGATCAACCTAAATATGAAAAGTAATGTTATGCTTGTTATGAATATGCTTAACTTTTGCCAAGCATGAGTCACAATAAATTTTGTGTCCATCGCCACAGAAAGAATTAACAGCTTCAACAAAATTTCTCAAGACTGATGGCGTAATAACAGACTGCAACTCTGATTTTAGTGTTGCCCCAACTTTAAAACTTCTTTGACTTGAATTTTTTGAGTATGTTTACTTTGTACAAGAGTGTCATACTAATTGGAAGAAATTTCATATTACCGCAATTAAAGAGCAGTCAAAGCTATGTAAATAAAAAAGACTGACACCTATGTAGTGACTGGTTCTTGATGTACTTTTTCCCATTCACCATGTCATTACTATTTGTATTCACAAAGAAACTTTTCGCACTTCACGATTATTCATTCATGGTGTGACACACGCGAGTACTTACAAGTAAACAAATGTAATAGGGCGATATATATAAAAAGGCGAGATTTTAAAAAGGTAAAAAGTTTTAATTTATTGGTTTTAGTTTAAAATGACCTCTTTTTGCTGAACAAATTGTAATATGTATTCTTAGCTGGTAATCCATTTCACTTTCATCCAGGCTCAATTTTTCTACGTAAAAGAATATGATATTCCTTTACGTTACGTAATAGTATTTAACATTTGTAATATTAACGTACCACTAGAGAAAAATGCACCAACATACCTGTAATACACTATATATCCTCTTCAGACCCGGTGTAGCAGTAAGGCACAAGACGCCACACACTTACCGAACTATTTTCCAGTATAAAACAAACTTCACAACAGTCAACAATCATTAATATGCGTCTCAAAGTTAAAATGGCCGTAAACCTAGCAGAGTCAGTGCAAGGCTTATAAACGCTTGTGGCGCTTCCCGTGGACGTCTATGGAAGCTATGCTGCATGCGCATCTGCTGTACAGCCTTCCAGGGAAATTACAGTTTATTTCAAGCTTGGGAAAATTATTTTAATTCAAGCTAAATTTTTACAGCTTGATGTAAACTGTGTAACAGGTTGATTTTTCAATCTCGAATTTTCAACTGAACCTAAACTCAATATCCACCTTGAAATAAGCTGTGTAACAGGTTGATTTTCCAATCTTGAATTTTCAACTGAACCTAAACTCAATATCCACCTCGAAATAAGCTTGAGTGCTAGCTGGGACTAGACTTGCCTTCGCCGCAGAATTTGAAGCAGCTACAGAGTGTGTTGGGAAAAATTAACTATTACAATAAATTTGTGCCGCGCGCTTCTTCCATTTCAGCTCCGCTTCATCGTTTACACCGTAAAGGTGTTCCGTTTGTCTGGACGACGGAATGCGAACGCGCCTTTCGCCAGTTGAAATTGCCTTACGCCATTCGATCCCCAGAAACCCCTTTTGTTGATGGTAGATGCATCGGATTTCGGGATCGGTGCTGTGCTTGCACACAAAGATGGCTCGCAGGATCACCCTATTGCCTTTGCGTCAAAATTGCACTCATCTGCGCAAAGAAATTATTCACAGATCGAGAAAGAAGCTTTGGCTCTCGTATTTGGTGTTACTAAGTTCCATGATTTCTTGTATGGTCGTCCCTTTACCATCATCACTGACCACAAACCTTTGACGTCGCTTTTTCATCCGAACAAGCCTGTACCTCCACGTACAGCGCAGAAATTCATTCGCTGGTCTATTTTCCTCTCGCAGTACCGCTACGATATCTTGTATCGGTCCACTGCTAAGCACGGCAACGCTGATGCGTTGTCCCGTTTGCCTGTTGCTGAGGATAGAGCATTCGATTCCTCCAAACTTGCTTGCATGTTCATTGATGCGGAAACCAATGACGTGGTCGAATCGTTTCCGATTGATTTTCGTCGTGTAGCTACAGCCACAGCTGCTGACCCTGTCCTTGCTACCGTTTTGCGTTTTGTTGCTACGCAATGGCCCTTGTCAAAGTCACGGATCGAGGATCCGTTGGCTCGCCGATTTTTTGCTCACAAGGAGAGACTTTTTGTATGACGTGGTGTTTTGTTGTTGCGTTCTGATAATGATCAGTCCAGAGTTGTGGTCCCACGTTCGTTACAGTCCTCTGTCTTACGGCTTCTTCACCAAGGACATTGGGGCATAGTGCAAACGAAACAACTTGCTCGTCAGCACTGTACTTGGTTCAGAATCGATGCTGCGATTACGACACTGTGCTCTTCTTGCATGGGGTGTGCCGAACAACAATCCGCCCCACGGCGGAAATTCTTTGCATGGCCAAAAGCCACTTCCCCTTGGCAACGCTTGCACATCGATTTTGCTGGTCCATTCTGGAATGCTCGATGGTTGGTTGTGGTCGATTCTTTCTGTACTTTTCCTTTTGTTGTTAGGATGTCTTCCACGACGTCATCTGCCACCATCCAAGCGTTGTCTGCTATCTTTTGCATTGAAGGTCTTCCACAGACTATTGTTTCCGACAATGGCCCACAATTCATGTCCGCAGAATTTTAGTCATTCTGCAAGGCCAATGGTATTCACCATCTGACATCCGCGCCGTTTTCGCCTCAGACAAACGGTGCCGCTGAACGATTGGTCCGGACTTTCAAGTCACAGATGTTGAAGTTGAAAAAGACGCATTCTCGGGAGGAGGCGTTGTTGCTCTTTTTGTCTTCGTATCGCTCTCAGCCCCGAGATGGTCGCTCGCTGGCTGAGTTGCTCCACGGTCGTCCTCATTGGACCTTGATGTCTTTGCTCCATCCGCCACATCAGGTTCCTGTGCAGCGGCAGACTCCTGCTTTTGCTCCAGGCGGCGTTGTATTCTATCGCAACTATCGCGGTTCAAGGCGTTGGCTCGCAGGGCACGTTCTTCGCTGCCTCGGCCACGCGATGTATTTGGTTTTGGGGGCCTCTGGTGAGGTGCGTCGGCATCTCAATCAGCTGCGCCTCTGTCGTCGCCTGGGTTCTGCTGCTCCCCGTCTGCTTTCAGCGACGGTGCCGTCCGGTCAGCGCCCTGGGGACCCATCTACTGGCTCGCCTCATCCCCAGGTGTTACCGACGCTGCCTTCCATTTTGCCCCATGGCGACGCGCCTCCGCCGCCTGTTCTCCCGCCGGCGCCGCCCGCAGTGGACGCGTCGCTGCAGCCACCATGCACCTCCCTGGGTCACGCGCCGCCGATCGCTTCCCGTGACCAGCTGTCCTCCGGCATGGAACTCTTGCCCGCTCCGGACCATCTGTCGTCTTCGCCAGTCGGGCGCTCCGACTCGATGGAGGTCGACCCTTCGGCCCCTCCTGTATCTCTACGGGCGCGTACACCGCATGTTGACGTGCACCCTGGACTAGGTTTTCAGGCGTTTCCTAGCTCCCCTCGGACTGAATGGCAGGGTGCGGGTGGCACAGCCTCGCCTGTTGTTAGGCTCCCCACCTCGTCGCATACGTCAACATGGGGTCCTCCCCACAGCGGGCGGAAGCCTTATAACACGACTGTCCGCCGATTTGCGGGGGAGGAATGTGGTGTCACCGCCAGACACCACACTTGCTAAGTGGTAGCTTTAAATCGGCCGCGGTACATTAGTACATGTCAGACCCGCGTGTCGCCACTGTCAGTGATCGCAGACCGAGCGCCACCAAACGGCAGGTCTCGAGAGACAGACTAGCTCTCGCCCCAGTTGTACGGACGACTTAGCTAGCAATGCACACTGACGAAGCCTCGCTCATTTGCAGAGCAGATAGTTAGAATAGCCTTCAGCTAAGTCAATGGCTACGACCTAGCAAGGCGCCATAGGAATTGATAGTTATCGTATGAAGCATGTCTCATCAAGAACGATGTATACAAATGATGGATTAAAGTTAAGTATACCAGAAGCTACGTACTTTTCTTTATAGCATTCATTACGTATCCTGTTTCAGACCACGCCATCCTGTGTGAGCTTATAGCGTGCATTTCGGCCTTCTCTAGCAATATAACAGTTCCCACCTGTAAAATTCGGAGTAGCTGGTGTTCGTGGAAAGGATCCAGATGGCAAAGGTTTTGAAGCAGTCATTGAAATTAAGAACACTGTGTTGGGTGGCATGCTGAGCAATGGGATGGCCCAGCCGTTTCTTGTCCACAGTTTGTCAGTGGCCATTCATGTAGACAGACGGCATTTTGGTTGTCATGCCCACGTAGAAAGCAACACAGTGGTTGCAGCTTAGCTTGTAGATCACATGACTGGTTTCATGGGAAGCCCTGCCTTTGATGGAATAGATGATGCTTGTGACCGGACTGGAGTAGGTGGTGGTGGGAGGCTTTCTGGGACAGGTCTTGCATCTAGATCTATTACAGGGCTATGAGCCAGGAGGCAAGGGGTTGGGAGCAGCAGTTGTGTGGAGATGGATGAGGATATTGCGTAGGTTCGGTGGGTGGCAGAATACCACTGTAGGAGGGGTGGGAAGGATAGTGGGTAGAACATTCCTCATTTCAGGGCATGATGAGAGGTAGTCGAAACCTTGGTGGAAAATGTGGTTCAGTTTCTCTAGTCCTGGGTGGTACCGAGTCACGAGGGGAATGCTCCTTTGTGGCCAGGCAATGGGACTTTGGGAGGTGGTGAGTGACTGGAGAGATAAGGTATAGGAGATCTGTTTTTGCACAGGGTTGGGAGGATAATTATGGTCTGTGAAGGTCTCAGTGAGACCCTGTGTGTATTTTGGAAAGGACCACTCATCACTGCAGATATGATGACCGTGGGTGGCTAGGCTGTATAGAAGGGACTTCCTGGTATGGAATGCGTGGAAACTGTCAAAGTGGAGGTACTGCTGGTGATTGGTAGGTCTGGTATTGACTGAGGTACTGTTGTAGCCATCTTTGAGGTGGAGGTCAACAACGAGGAACCCAACAAGCCACCTTCCTAGATGTTGACCTCCAGCTCAAAGATCGCTACATCAGTACCTCCGTCCATATCAAACCTACCAACTACCTGCAACATGTCCACTTTGACAACTGCCACCCATTCCATACCAAGAAGTCCCTTCCACACAGCCTAGCCATCCATGACCATCACATCTGTAGTGATGAGCGGTCCCTCTTAGAATACACCCAGGGTCTGATTGAGGCCTCCACAGACTTTAATTATCCTCCCAACCTTGTACACAAACAGATCTCCTGTCTTATCTCTCCAGTCACCCACCACCTCTCAAAGGCCCACTGTCCAGACACAGAGAAACAGTCCCCTCATGACTCAGTACTCTCAGGAACGGTGCAACTGAATTACATTCTCCACCAGGGTTTTGACTACCTCTTTTCATGCCCTGAAATGAGGAATATCCTACTCACTACCCTTCCCACCCCTCCCAAAGTGGTATTCCACCACCCACCAAACCTCACAATATCCTCATCCATCCCTACACAACTCCTGCTCAAAACCCCTTGCCTCCTGGCTCATAGTTCTGTCACAGTCCTAGATGCAAGACCTGTCCCATACATCCTCCCATCAACACCTACTCCAGTTGGGTCACAACCATCACGTATCCCATCAAAGACAGGGATACCTATGAAACCAGTCATGTGATCTTCAAGCCAAGCTGCAACGATTGTGCTTCATTCTACACTCCTGGAAATGGAAAAAAGAACACATTGACACCGGTGTGTCAGACCCACCATACTTGCTCCGGACACTGCGAGAGGGCTGTACAAGCAATGATCACACGCACGGCACAGCGGACACACCAGGAACCGCGGTGTTGGCCGTTGAATGGCGCTAGCTGCGCAGCATTTGTGCACCGCCGCCGTCAGTGTCAGCCAGTTTGCCGTGGAATACGGAGCTCCATCGCAGTCTTTAACACTGGTAGCATGCCACGACAGCGTGGACGTGAACCGTATGTGCAGTTGACGGACTTTGAGCGAGGGCGTATAGTGGGCATGCGGGAGGTCGGGTGGACGTACCGCCGAATTGCTCAACACGTGGGGCGTGAGGTCTCCACAGTACATCAATGTTGTCGCCAGTGGTCGGCGGAAGGTGCACTTGCCCGTCGACCTGGGACCGGACCGCAGCGACGCACGGATGCACGCCAAGACCGTAGGATCCTACGCAGTGCCGTAGGGGACTGCACCACCACTTCCCAGCAAATTAGGGACACTGTTGCTCCTGGGGTATTGGCGAGGACCATTCGCAACCGTCTCCATGAAGCTGGGCTATGGTCCCGCACACCGTTAGGCCGTCTTCCGCTCACGCCCCAACATCGTGCAGCCCGCCTCCAGTGGTGTCGCGACAGGCGTGAATGGAGGGACGAATGGAGACGTGTCATCTTCAGCGATGAGAGTCGCTTCTGCCTTGGTGCCAATGATGGTTGTATGCGTGTTTGGCGCCGTGCAGGTGACCGCCACAATCAGGACTGCATACGACCGAGGCACACAGGGCCAACACCCGGCATCATGGTGTGGGGAGCGATCTCCTACACTGGCCGTACACCACTGGTGATCGTCGAGGGGACACTGAATAGTGCACGGTACATCCAAACCGTCATCGAACCCATCGTTCTACCATTCCGAGACCGGCAAGGGAACTTGCTGTTCCAACAGGACAATGCACGTCCGCATGTATCCCGTGCCACCCAACGTGCTCTAGAAGGTGTAAGTCAACTACCCTGGCCAGCAAGATCTCCGGATCTGTCCCCCATTGAGCATGTTTGGGACTGGATGAAGCGTCGTCTCACGCGGTCTGCACGTCCAGCACGAACGCTGGTCCAACTGAGGCGCCAGGTGGAAATGGCATGGCAAGCCGTTCCACAGGACTACATCCAGCATCTCTACGATCGTCTCCATGGGAGAACAGCAGCCTGTATTGCTGCGAAAGGTGGATATACACTGTACTAGTGCCGACATTGTGCATGCTCTGTTGCCTGTGTCTATGTGCCTGTGGTTCTGTCAGTGTGATCATGTGATGTATCTGACCCCAGGAATGTGTCAATAAACTTTCACCTTCCTGGGACAATGAATTCACGGTGTTCTTATTTCAATTTCCAGGAGTGTATGTGGGCATGATGACCAACAAGCTATCTGTCCACATGAATAGCCACTGAGAAACTATGGACAAGAAACAGTTGAACCACCCCACTGCTGAGCATGTCGGCCAACCCAATGTTCTTCATTTCAATGACTGCTTCAGAGCCTTTGCCATCTGGATCCTTCTCACAAACACCAGCTTTTCTGAATTGCACAGGTGTGAACTCTCCCTGCAATATATCCTATTTTCCCGTAACCCTCCCAGCCTCCATCTAACCTCCCGACTGCACCTAGCTGCCCGACCCTCTCTCCACCTTAACCTTGTGTGCTCCTGCAAGCAGTGCTTTACTGTCCCCCACCCCTACCCTGCTACCCTTCCCTCTCCCTGCCCCAACATCTTCCTTACGCCCACAACCCGGTAGTGTCTCCCATCACGTGCCGCTGCTCACAGTGTGGCCTCAGCAGCCAGAGACTGAGACTCAGCATTTCCGCTATATGATAAGCAGCAACTATCCTTTTCATAATATTGTTACTTGCATTAGGTAAACAGACAAGTCCATGTGGTAGCCAAACATTGACAAAAGATAACAACAAAGTCCACACCACAGTCCAGCATAAGACCACATAGTACAGGGCCATTGTCAGTAGGTACACTAGATAGCTTGTTGTAAACATTGGCTTGTTCTGACAAGTGAGGCCATTGTGGTCTGCAGCAGCCCTTAAATCTGCCATGGATCTTTTGCCACATGACTTGGTGCTGGCCAGTGTATCCTTTTGTGCCATGCCTAGTGACCTCACCAGATATACACATAAAAATATTGAGTCATCCTTTGCTAAATCTGGTGGAATTACAGGAAATATATCTTATTGCTCTCAAATTGCCATGTCTTGTTTCAATCAACTTCCATATTCAGGAACTTCAAACTTTCGACCGTTTGTTTTTTTTTTTTTTTTTTTTTTTAATTTTTTATTTTTATTTTTTTTTTTTATGTGACAGTAGAATAAAGGAATACTGAGAGGAAGAGAAGGTGGTTTACATCTAAATTAACCAATGGGAAATCAAAAAGAATGGAACCAGTGACAGGTGGCCTGAGCCATTCAGCATGTAGGAAGGCTGGAACACAGGAGAGATAGAGGCAAACAACATAAAGCCATCTGCTCTGTCCCAGAGCTGAAGTACAAGAGAGTGACGAGACTGGGCTCTTTCAGTCCAAGGCAAGGCCAGTACCTACCACATGCCTCCCATCACTTAACAATGGTGGCACATGTAGTTGGATTTGACAGTCAAGTACAAGAAATGGTGGCATCTGCTGGTACCTTTGTTGTGCCTGGCACGTAGGCACCATGGAATCTTATGCTGGTAATTGGCTATAAGGCATACAAAAAAATCAGAATTAAATTTTGTATCAGAATCCTAAAATATTTCCAGATTGGCTAGGCATCCTGTAAATGTTGTTGGCTTCACAATAATGCTTATGTTGTCAGCTAAAAAGATTAATTTTGCCTCCTGATTCAAATAAAATGGTACATCATTAACACAGAAAATGGATCAATGATCAAACTCTGCAGAATGCCCATAACAATTTCTCCCCTTGAAGATGATGTGCTGTCCCTATTTATATTACTCGAACATCTTAATGTAACTATCTGTATCTTGTTTCTTAAACAGGAGCTAAACTAAGCATGAATTGAACCATATATTCCTGAAAAACTTAAATTCTCTACTAGAATGTTGTGATTAATTTCTTCATGCATGCACCGAGGTCTCTGAGAGGATACCGTATCACAGAATTTATTAACAATTTACAACAGCAATATGAAGTCCACTCCACAGTACAGTCTGGGAATGCTACTGATAGAGTGACCACACATCTAATTTCACAGAGGAATTATGTTTCAATGAAGCTTAAAAAGTTAAATTTTAGTACATTCTGCAACATGAACGAAACTTTTATTTTCTGTACTAGGTCGTAAATAGGAATAGAGATCTTGGAATTAAGTTACTGATCACTATACTATGATCTAGTGTTCTGGTATCTCTTGAGAGCACATGACACTGTCCACGATAATCTATATCTAAGAGGTCACTGTTGACCCTTGTTTAAAAAACTTAATATACTCACAGTTGTAAACTTGTTACTGTATATTAAACTGAATGTAAAGGAATTTCAAATAAGAGGAGATATCCATCAGCTTAACATTAAGGGAAAAATTAAAATGGATGTTCCAAAACACAGACTTGTAAAAGTAGCTTACTCACCCAGAGTCAGCTTGCTAAAAATTTTTAATTAACACCCTCAGCGTGGTCCATGTCTTAGAAATTGTTTCATAGAAAACTGTATAGTTGGTTGGTTGAAAATCCAGTTTGTAACTTTTTGATGTATAGATTGTGAACATTCATTAAAATTTAAAATATATGACTAAAAGTCTGTAACTGAGTACTTAATTCAGTACCTTGATATTATGTATGAGAACGCTATTCCATTGTACATATGGTCAATGCCAAATAAAGATGAATTATGATCGCTTAGCTGTAAGTGAGGGTCAATGGTTACAATCAGAAAATTTAGACTTGCAATATGAAATATCCTCTTGCAGAGAACATTTTGCAACTTAATATTTGTAACCTCAGTTCCAGCTTCCCCCGCAGGTGTTCTGAATTCTTACTTCAGCCACCAGTATCTAACAACTAAGTGTGACTTACTCTAAAGCATGTTTCTTGCTATGCATTTCACATCTGACCTTGAGCTACATTTTTTACCATTGGTGTTTACCTTCTCTTAAATGTCACTTTCTACACTATCCCCATCTGTAGTACTGAAATGCATTCCTACTCCACAACTAGTAAAATAAATGGTAGGTATAATGCACAAATGTGCTGTGACCTGTGGTGTCACTGCTAAGTTTCTTGCTTTCCACACCACCTACAAACTTATAGGTACACCTCACACACATGATTAACTGATTCACATTTATGAATACAATTGAATACTTTCACGTTGCAGTGTATTATTATTATTATTATAACTAGTACCACTACTACTGCTATTAACTTATTTATTAGTTGAATAAAAAAACAAATTTGTCTTGATTTAAATGTTGTTCTCTGTATAAAATGTTGTATAAGAGTTCTGGACTTCAACATATGAAATCTGTTGTTTATGATTTTTACAGCTTCACCAACATAACCGAACTCAGGAAGGTTATGACACATGACTTTTCCTACAGTGAGAGAAAACAGCTCTCCTGCTTTCCTCACATTTTGCCTTTCCATACCTGCAACAAGCAAATGGTTCATGATCAGCTTATGGGCATATTGTAAATCTTTGCTGGTGCTTTAAAGCTCTACTACTTTCATGAACTTTTCTTTTGTGAGCAGACTTAAGTCGATATCCATCAACAAACAAATGATTCGTTAACAGCTTTAAGATGGTTCCATAACAACTTTAAGGCATGAGACACATCTACATCTACATTTATACTCCGCAAGCCACCCAACGGTGTGTGGCGAAGGGCACTTTATGTGCCACTGTCATTACCTCCCTTTTCTGTTCCGGTCGTGTATGGTTCGCGGGAAGATGTTCCACTCACATATGTAAGACATACAACATAACGTTGCAGCCCCTCTTCAGATGATCAATTAGTACACAGTCCTTTCATAACCAACTATCATTGGCAGAAAAAGAATCCTCAACTACTTTTTGAAACTATTTTATTTCAAATAACTAAGGATTACACCAAGAGGGAAAAGCATGTAACTTTGTATTCTTTTACCCAAGTTCTTTATCTATTCCTCAATCATTTCTTTTCATTGGCACAAACATCCACTGTCACATTTTTGTTTTGTTTTCATTATTAATGTTTTCTCTATTATTAAGTTTCTTCATTAGTTGGTAATATATTTACCCATAAAATCTCTTCTACTTATTTATGCTAACTTAATTTTTGCGTCTGAATTTTTTTATCATTTGTAGGCCAACTGCAACCACTTAAATCGACTCCTTCAGAGCATGGGACAGTTTTCAAATCCTTTCCATCACGCCACTCAGCAAAAGTATTGAGCACACACACATTAGCACCTGAAAACAAATAGCCATGTTTACTAGCACTTATCCATATTTGTTTCATCTCCTTGTTCTTAGAAAATATGTGAAACTTAATCCCTAACTTTCTATTGTTGTCTGCAGTGGTTAGTACAGTTCATGATTGTGCAGCAAACTTTTATTTTTAACTGGCAACAGTTCAAAACACACTCTCAGAACCCTCAATACACTGATTACTTTAGTATAACTACATACTTAATCATCAATAATAAGTAAGAGCTTATAGTCACATAAACAACCTTGTAGTCAGTCAAAAGTGCAATGATAACACAATAAATTTATGGTGGTGGGAGCCTACGGAGCAGTGGCTGGGTCAGCTGCAATGCCAGTGTCGCATCTTGCCTCTGCACATATGCCCCCTGATATCTAATGTGCATTCTATTAACCATGTCCTACTCCACTGCATTCCTTCTCTTTTATATTATGCAGCTTATCTGGTTGTCTTTTCTTTCCATCATTTACACTAACTGATTATTCTTTCCCATTCCTATGAATATTTTAAGTTTTCTGCTTCATTATATCATAATTGGTGAATGGCATCTCATTAATTTACCTCTTATCCCACTGTGCTAAGTCATGCATGAAGTGGTGTGACTTTTCTGTGAGACAATTGTGAATTGTGATTTATTAGTCTCATAACATACACTTACAAATCATGTGATTATGGTACAGGAGACACGTCAAAAATTACAAACTAAAATCTAATATTAATTTTTAAAACTATATTTAGTCTATGTAGCAGTATCTATATTTTCTTATTTTCCAGCATAGGTAAATATCTTTCTTGATAATGGGGTTGGCTTCTGCTCAAATTATCAGTTCATCTTCCATGAACTCTTCTAATGAGTGATAACATTTGTGTATAAGAATTTCATGTAACTTCTTTTTTAGTATCCCTAGTTCCATGTTTAGAATGTTTTTGCCTTTAAGTTTGTTGTAGACTTTCATGCCCATATACTGTGGGGACTGAACATATAATTTCAATCTATGGGCACGAAGCATAAAATTATCT
This sequence comes from Schistocerca nitens, assembly GCF_023898315.1. Lineage (NCBI taxonomy): Eukaryota > Metazoa > Arthropoda > Insecta > Orthoptera > Acrididae > Schistocerca > Schistocerca nitens. Next base: position 598,967,851 of record NC_064616.1, on the reverse strand, counting down.
TTATTCCTTGTACTGTATGGATGATCAAATTGGTTTCCAATCAACAATTCCGGTTTGTTGTGTAAAAATATCATTAGCTTGTATATGTATAGGGAGGAGACAGTCAAAACTTTTAGTTTCTGTAATAATGGACGACATGATTCTCTTTGCTGTGCAGTTCACATATTTCTGATAATTTTCTTCTGGAGATTCAGTACATGAGATATACACTCCTGGAAATTGAAATAAGAACACCGTGAATTCATTGTCCCAGGAAGGGGAAACTTTATTGACACATTCCTGGGGTCAGATACATCACATGATCACACTGACAGAACCACAGGCACATAGACACAGGCAACAGAGCATGCACAATGTCGGCACTAGTACAGTGTATATCTACCTTTCGCAGCAATGCAGGCTGCTATTCTCCCATGGAGACGACCGTAGAGATGCTGGATGTAGTCCTGTGGAACGGCTTGCCATGCCATTTCCACCTGGCGCCTCAGTTGGACCAGCGTTCGTGCTGGACGTGCAGACCGCGTGAGACGACGCTTCATCCAGTCCCAAACATGCTCAATGGGGGACAGATCCGGAGATCTTGCTGGCCAGGGTAGTTGACTTACACCTTCTAGAGCACGTTGGGTGGTACGGGATACATGCGGACGTGCATTGTCCTGTTGGAACAGCAAGTTCCCTTGCCGGTCTAGGAATGGTAGAACGATGGGTTCAATGACGGTTTGGATGTACCGTGCACTATTCAGTGTCCCCTCGACGATCACCAGTGGTGTACGGCCAGTGTAGGAGATCGCTCCCCACACCATGATGCCGGGTGTTGGCCCTGTGTGCCTCGGTCGTATGCAGTCCTGATTGTGGCGGTCACCTGCACGGCGCCAAACACGCATACGACCATCATTGGCACCAAGGCAGAAGTGACTCTCATCGCTGAAGACGACACGTCTCCATTCGTCCCTCCATTCACGCCTGTCGCGACACCACTGGAGGCGGGCTGCACGATGTTGGGGCGTGAGCGGAAGACGGCCTAACGGTGTGCGGGACCGTAGCCCAGCTTCATGGAGATGGTTGCGAATGGTCCTCGCCGATACCCCAGGAGCAACAGTGTCCCTAATTTGCTGGGAAGTGGCGGTGCGGTCCCCTACGGCACTGCGTAGGATCCTACGGTCTTGGCGTGCATCCGTGCGTCGCTGCGGTCTGGTCCCAGGTCGACGGGCACGTGCACCTTCCGCCGACCACTGGCGACAACATCGATGTACTGTGGAGACCTCACGCCCACGTGTTGAGCAATTCGGCGGTACGTCCACCCGGCCTCCCGCATGCCCACTATACGCCCTCGCTCAAAGTCCGTCAACTGCACATACGGTTCACGTCCACGCTGTCGCGGCATGCTACCAGTGTTAAAGACTGCGATGGAGCTCCGTATGCCACGGCAAACTGGCTGACACTGACGGCGGCGGTGCACAAATGCTGCGCAGCTAGCGCCATTCGACGGCCAACACCGCGGTTCCTGGTGTGTCCGCTGTGCCGTGCGTGTGATCATTGCTTGTACAGCCCTCTCGCAGTGTCCGGAGCAAGTATGGTGGGTCTGACACACCGGTGTCAATGTGTTCTTTTTTCCATTTCCAGGAGTGTATTATTGGAGCTCCCCCAGAAAATAATGCCATATCTTATCACTGATTCAAAGTAACTCAAAAATCCTAGAAATGCTTATGTATACCAGATTAGTTAACTATTTGGACAAACATAAGGTTCTCATACCCTCATAACATGGTTTCAGAAAGGGTAAATCTACAGAATCAACAATTGCCAGTCTAACAGAATACATTTTACAGTCCTTAGATGAGAAAAAGGTTGTCTCTGCAATGTTTCTGGATCTTTCAAAGGCATTTGACACCATTGACCATGAAATGCTGATACAAAAATTAAGCCACTATGGCATTCGAGGGCAACCAGGTGAATTGATAAAATCATACTTGTGCAACCGCAAGCAGTATGTATCATTAGGAAACTCACACCAATCAGAAACCAAACCCATCAAATATGGAGTTCTGCAAGGTTCGGTAATGGGGCCATTGTTATTTAATGAGTTTGTTAATGATATAGGTGTTGAGGAGGAAGAAAAGAAAATATTGTATGCTGATGACATGACAATACTAAATAGTGACCAAAATATGGAACAGCTTGAGAGAAGATCATACATATCTGCAAATGTCACAGCTCAATGGCTGTTGGAAAATGAACTTGTTATAAATCTAAAAAAGACTATGTATGCAGTGTTTAAAAGCAAGGAAAAAGCTGTAGACATGGATTTAGAGGTGGATGGAACAAGGCTGAAAGAAGTGGAATCTGCTAGATTCTTAGGTATTCTTATGGATAATGAACTGAAATGGAAAAAAACATATTAATAATGTCTGTAAGAAACTGAGCTCTGTCATATTCTTAATGATGCAGCTATAACAGTATTCAGACAAGAACCTTCTGTGTACAGTGTATCATGGTCTTTTTGAACCATACTTACAGTATGGAGTGACTGCGTGGGGAAACTCAAACAAACAAGAGACAAAACGAGTGTTCACTTTTTTAAAAAAAAAAAAAAAAAAAAAAAAAAAAAAAAGCAATTAGGACCATTTTAAGAAGAAAGATCTCTGAAACGTGTAGAAACTGCTTCAAGAATTTAGGTATCTTAACTTTTTCATCATTGTATATATACAAAACAATATTGTACATCACAAAAGGCAGTGAGGACTGGATTACAAATGCTAGTGTACACACCTACAATACAAGAAGGAAGAATGAAGTACGGAGCATACCCCACTGACTGGCAATGCTAGAAAAAGGACCCCAATACTCTGGTATCAGACTACTAAGAAGTCTGCCTAAAAACCTGCAAGATAGTGTACTTCAAAATGACTTTCCAAAGAAATTTAAAGACTATCTTATTGAAAAAGAGTTTTACAGTGTTGCAGAATACTTATGCTATTAAATTTGTATATATTGTTATTCATTATCAATTATGTAAAAATGTAAGCTAAAGGTGTGGAAAAATAAGTGATAATGAATGGTAATACTTTGACATGTCCTATATTACATGTACATTTACTGTACACAATGTAATCTTACAGGATCAAATAAAATTCAATTCAATTCAATATGCTACTTTGTGAATGGACATGTTAGTAGCACTTGACAATATATGCATGACATATGCAAATCTACCAAGTTTGCTGCACAGGTACTCAATATGTGTGTTTCAGTTTAAATTCTTATCAAGGTGTAGACCTAGAAATTTGGCAGAATGCACTTCTGTTAATTCTTCACTTTTATGATTTATACTACTTTCCTGGTCTCTTGACTGTCTGGTTCTGAATTCAATCAAGCTTGTTTTTGATATGTTAAGCTTCAGACCATTTAACTGGAACCATGACTCTAGCCTGTCTAATGTACCAGTGACTCTATCAGGAATCGTTTCCATTCTTTGCTTTCTATCAAGAGAAACTTGTCATCAGCAAACAGAATGGATGGTGAATTTATGTTTATGGTATGTCATTGACATACAATAGAAAGAGAATTGGACCAAGGATCGAACATGTTGAGAGAGTAGTACAGATTTCACAGCTGAAAAATAATAAACAACAAATTGGCAAAAAAGCAATTTTATTTTAAAACTCGATATTGTGTTGTGCATAAATGGTTACTGAGATCACAACATAAGTAGCAGTTACTGAGTATAAGTCTGTTGAAGACAAAAGAGCTGTGATCAGCACTACACAGTTCATAACAAAGGCCAAATATGGTTGGTTTGAGAGCAGAATGACTACAACCAACACCAATATCAAGTTGCATTAATAAGCAAAGCAGAAGAACATCTTAAAATCAAATTTGAAACCAAAAGAAGAAGCTCAAGTTGATGTAAATCAGCAAATAACAGTCCAATGGCAGCCAAAGAATGTCTAGATGCAACAGCAGGGTCATGTTACTTCAGGTTATAGGTCCTACTAGAATTAACACACACATCACAGACTCTCATAGATCATAGATTCTCTAACTTAGGTTCCAGTGAAGTGTAGGTAAATAACACTGACATTGGTTTAGCCAATCACAATGGTCTTGTGCTTACAGTTCCCCCCATGTCTGTGAGAGAAACAGCTCCATACCACATATATAAAAGAATTTTTTCTAAAGAAAACTGCACACATTTTGTCAATTGTCTAACTCATGAATGCTGAGCAGGTGTGCTGTCAGAACCAAGTGCAAATAATGCATATAATATCTTTTCTTCTATATTCATGACATGATTTGAAATTTGTTTCCTAAGAAAATAATGATGCCCAAGTATTCAGAACAAAAAATACATAAACCCTATATAACTACAGGTATTAGGATTTCCAGTGTAACTATGAGAAAACTGAAACAAGAAATCAAAATGTGCATAGATCCACAGTTCGTAGACTATGCAGAAAAATATACCGAAAGGCATATATAATATATAATGGTATTTCAATCAATAACTTGGACAACAAATCAAAAACTATATAGGAGTTTGTAAGAAATGAAACCAGTATCATTTGAGAAGAAGAAATAAACACTCAAAAACAGTGAAAATTACAATACAGAAAAGAACATTAATAACTATTTTTTATTTATAAAATGCATAGTGAACCATCAGCTGCTTTTATTTTAAACCAACACATCTACTGGTTTTGGTCTTGCACTGTCATCTTGGATGAAGGGTTAAAATGGCTCATTATTCATTACTTAAAACATGTTTTGCATGTCATGAATTTAAATATATGACACATGTCTGTAAAAGCAAACAAACGAATACTAAATGTACACAGAGCAGTACTGGCAACTATGTTTGACCATCCGCAACATGGCATGTATGTGAAGCTATCAGTAAGCCATTATGTGTAGTGTGGCCATAAATTCTGTCATACACTATCCTTTCATACACCTTTGAGAAAGCAGGCAGCTGAGAGATGGATCAGTACGTGAATAGTAAACTTTTGTGGGTTGGCATCACTCCTATAAGTTTTAGTCTAGCTGGAAATACTACAGTTTTCATTGATTGGTTACACAAATAGCACAATATGGACTAACAAATCTTACTCGTTCACCCTAATTTCTAGAGCACTGAGAGCCTTTGAGGAATCTTATGATTTTTATGATTTCTTTAGGAGTTGTTTTTTTAAAGTGAAGTACTTTGTATGGTGTAATTGCATGTGATTAAGCTGTGGGAGACTAGTTATTGTGGTTCCCAGTTTTTTCAGCAACAACTTTTTTTTTATTCTGAGGCTGCAACTTTTTGATTATACTGGTCTATAGCATATCCCTGCTTTTTCTGATTTTATGTTTCTATTTGTCTTACATTTTAATATGTTCCAGATGTCTTTTTTTCCTTAGTGTTTAGCCTACTGATTTTTTGTGCATAATGCATGTGTTTGGCCTTCCCAATTACACATGTTAGGATTTAATTGTATTTCTTGTACTTTAATTTCACTGATAGGTTTGTACGAGTGCTATGTTCTATTTACAGATCCCTCTTTTTGGCACATGATATTCTAATCCCAGTTTACAACCACTCTCTCCTTCCACTTCAGGTTGGTCTGATTTTAATGTTAATCTGTCTTTGGGGAAAGAAGGCTTCAAAGATTTTGAGAGAAAAGTTCAGGAATGAACTGAGTTTCTCATTCATTGGGTCTGCCTGGTATGCTTTCTCCCATTGTTCTTACTGTATACTGTTTCTAAAAAGTCTAGTAGATTCAATAACAATGTGAAAAGGATAGATTGCTGCTCACAACATAGAGGAGGCATGGAGTGGTAGACAAGCACAATGAAAAAGACAGCTAGATATTATTCAGCTATTAGAGTAAGTCCTTCATCAGACATAGAAAAAACTAAACTCACACACACAACATCACTGTCATCTTCAGATTTTTCATATTTGAATCCAGTAGATTCATCATTCATTGTTCTAACACACTTAACTTGAGTTTAACCATTTACTGTGTTCTATTGGCGAGTTTTAAGTTTGTCATTTGACCATCATGATCAGACACACTATGTATTACATCCTGTGTTCTTACTTCACTAAAACGTGGCATTCAGGAACAGATTATCACTCATGGTCTTGCTGTGCCTATATACCATTTTTGGGAATGACATCATAGTGAGAAGGTTGAACTTGGACAATCATCATTCCAGTTGTTTATGATTATTATTGTTTGAAGGAAAATTAATGTCCAAATCTCCAAACACTCTACTCTTAATGATGATCAGCCAAGTAATGGTGTCATCAATTGGCTGATAAATCAAGAAGATTTAATCACTGAATCACTGAAAAAACATGTATTCCCATATAATTTCACTGTTGTTCCTGTAAAGTTTATATCTACATCTACATCTACATCCACATCCATACTCCGCAAGCCACCTGACGGTGTGTGGCGGAGGATACCCTGAGTACCTCTATCGGTTCTCCCTTCTATTCCAGTCTCGTATTGTTCGTGGAAAGAAGGATTGTCTGTACGCTTCTGTGTGGGCTCTAATCTCTCTGATTTTATCCTCATGGTCTCTTTGCGAGATATACGTAGGAGGGAGCAATATACTGCTGGACTCTTCAGTGAAGGTATGTTCTCGAAACTTTAACAAAAGCCCTTACCGAGCTACTGAGCGTCTCTCCTGCAGAGTCTTCCACTTTCGCTTTTGCGATTACTAAATGATCCTGTAGCGAAGCGCGCTGCTCTCCGTTGGATCTTCTCTCTCTCTTCTATCAACCCTATCTGGTACGGATCCCACACTGCTGAGCAGTATTCAAGTAGTGGGCGAACAAGTGTACTGTAACCTACTTCCTTTGTTTTCGGATTGCATTTCCTTAGGATTCTTCCAGTGAATCTGTCTGGCATCTGCTTTACCGACGATCAACTTTATATGATCATTCCATTTTAAATCACTCCTAATGCGTACTCCCAGATAATTTATGGAATTAACTGCTTGCAGTTGCTGACCCGCTATTTTGTCGCTAAATGATAAGGGATCTATCTTTCTATTTATTCGCAGCACATTACACTTGTCTACATTGAGATTGAATTGCCATTCCCTGCACCATGCGTCGATTCGCTGCAGATCCTCCTGCATTTCAGTACAATTTTCCATTGTTACAACCTCTCGATACAACACAGCATCATCTGCAAAAAGCCTCAGTGAACTTCCGATGTCATCCACAAGGTCATTTATGTATATTGTGAATAGCAACGGTCCTATGACACTCCCCTGTGGCACACCTGAAATCAATCTTACTTTGGCAGACTTCTCTCCATTGAGGATGACATGCTGCGTTCTGTTATCTAGGAACTCTTCAATCCAATCACACAATTGGTGTGATAGTCCATATGCTCTTACTCTGTTCATGAAACGACTGTGGGGAACTGTATTGACCACCTTGCGGAAGTCAAGAAACACGGTATCTACCTGTGAACCCGTGTCTATGGCCCTCTGAGTCTCGTGGACGAATAGCGCGAGCTGGGTTTCACACGACCGTCTTTTTCGAAACCCATGCTGATTCCTACAGAGTAGATTTCTATTCTCCAGGAAAGTCATTATACTCGAACATAATACGTGTTCCAAAATTCTACAACTGATTGACGTTAGAGATATAGGTCTATAGTTCTGCACATCTGTTCGATGTCCCTTCTTGAAAACAGGGATAACCTGTGCCCTTTTCCAATCCTTTGGAATGCTACGCTCTTCTAGAGACCTACGGTACACCGCTGCAAGAAGGGGGGCAAGTCCCTTCGCGTACTCTGTGTAAAATAGAACTGGTATCCCATCAGGTCCAGCGGCCTATCCTCTTTTGAGCGATTTTAATTGTTTCTCTATCCCTCTGTCGTCTATTTCGATATCTACCATTTTGTCATCTGTGCGACAATCTAGAGAAGGAACTACAGTGCAGTTTTCCTCTGTGAAACAGCTTTGGAAAAAGACATTTAGTATTTTGGTCTTTAGTCTGTCATCCTCTGTTTCAGTACCATTTTGGTCACAGAGTGTCTGGACATTTTGTTTTGATCCACCTACCGCTTTCACATAAGACCAGATTTTCTGCCAAGTCAGTACATAGAACTTTACTTTCGAATTCATTGAACACCTCTCGCATAGCCCTCCTCACACTACATTTCGCTTCGCGTAATTTTTGTTAGTCTGCAAGGCTTTGGCTATGTTTATGTTTGCTGTGAAGTTCCCTTTGCTTCCGCATCAGTTTTCTAACTCGGTTGTTGTACCACGGTGGCTCTTTTCCATCTCTTACGATCTTGCTTGGCACATACTCATCTAACGCATATTGTACGATGGTTTTGAACTTTGTCCACTGATCCTCAACACTATCTGTAATTGAGACAAAACTTTTTTGTTGAGCCATCAGGTACTCTGAAATCTGCTTTTTGTCACTTTTGCTAAACAGAAAAATCTTCCTACCTTTTTTAATATTTCTATTTACGGCTGAAATCATCGATGCCGTAACCGCTTTATGATCGCTGATTCCCTGTTCTGCGTTAACTGTTTCAAATAGTTCGGGTCTGTTTGTCACCAGAAGGCCTAATATGTTATCGCCACGAGTTGGTTCTCTGTTTAACTGCTCAAGGTATTTTTCAGATAAAGCACTTAAAAAAATTTCACGGGATTCTTTTTCCATGCCACCCGTTATGCACGTTTGAGTCTCCCAGTCTATATCCGGCAAATTAAAATCTCCACCCAGAACTATAACATGGTGGGGAAATCTACTCAAAATATTTTCCAAATTATCCTTCAGGTGCTCAGCCACAACAGCTGCTGAGCCAGGGGGCCTATAAAGACATCCAATTATCATGTCTGAGCCTGCTTTAACCGTGACCTTCACCCAAATCATTTCACATTTCGGATCTCCGTCAATTTCCTTCGATACTATTGCACTTCTTATCACTATAAACACGCCTCCCCCTTCACTGTCCAGCCTGTCTCTGCGGTATACATTCCAATCTGAGTTTAGAATTTCATTACTGTTTACGTCTGGTTTCAGCCAACTTTCTGTCCCTAGTACTATATGGGCATTGTGACCGTTTATTAATGAGAGCAGTTCTGGGACCTTTCTATAGACACTCCTGCAGTTTACTATTAGCACATTAATATTGTTATTCCCTGTTGCATTTTGCCTACTCCTACCTTGCCACGTCTCAGGAGGTGTCTTGTCGGGCCTAGGGAGGGAATTCTCTAACCTAAAAAACCCCTGCTCACCTTTGGTGAGGTAACATTGGCATATTTCGGTACTGGATTGCAAGATATATCATGATGCAGACTGTGGCAGTGACCATACTATGCTGTCCACGAAAATGCAGGTAAAACTGAAATTAGGGAAGAAGGCAAGAATAAGACAGGTTCATATTACAGATAAAAGTAAGCTCCAGGAGTCTGGAGAAGGAATAAGACTCAAACTCCAGCAAGTAATGGATAAAGCAGTAGCCCCCAAAACATTGGACAAAATGAAGGAAATAATCAGTTCGTCTCTTCCTGAAGAGGTTACTAATATCCTCCAAGTGAAGAATCTCTCGATACTGAATGCGACTCTACTACTGATCGAAGAACGGAGCACACCAAAGAAATATGGCATACAAACTGCTCAAGATGAAGAAGCAAATAAAGTATTTTGATGCAAAATGCAGTGCAACTGCTGAACTGACAAGACACAGTATCTCACCAGTATTTGTGATGAAATATACCAGTACCAAAAGCTAAATCAAATACATCACCTTGTCTAAAAGATAAACAGTCAAGAGTTCAAATCCCACACATGGGAGATAGAAGACATAAATGGCAATCTTGTTGATGACAAGAAAGAAGTGATATTACTTAGGTGGAAAGAACACTGTTCAGCCTCGCACTGCAAAGGAAATAATGCTGAGGAGGAAAACATTTGTGTGGAATCAGACACGGAACCTGATATGCTATTTGGTGAAACTGAGAATGCCATCAAGCATTTGAAAAACAACAGAGCCTTAGGTATAGACTGTGTTTCCAGAGAAATTCTGGCTGTTTAGGAGAGGAAGGCATGTATGCTTTACATTTAGTTTGTAACATGGTGTGGAAAACTGGTGAATGATCCAAAGACTGGACTACATCTGTTATAATTCCTCTTCAAAAAATAGGGTCAGTTAGGGGCTTTTCCAATTATTTGGCTGTAGTACGCCAACAAAGTCCTGCTGTACATACTGAAATTTCTGCAATCTCAGATTTCTGCAGAACAAACAAGTAATGTAACAGGTAACAGTACACGAGAGGTGTACGTGGATTTGAGGCAGATAACTGAAAGATGTCATTAGTTCTGTGTCTCTGCCTTCATTTGTTTCATAGATTATGAAAAGGCCTTGATTGTGTCACATGGGACAAATGGTGGTGTATGCTCAATGAGTCTGGGGTTTCAAAACACCTAATATCATTATTAAAATGCTTTCGCATTGTAACCGTAAAGGTGGTTGGTGAATACTTGAAGTTTTTCTTTCTGACAAATGGAGTCAGACAGGATTATATACTGTCAACTCAGCTCTATAACATCTATGCAGACTATGTCATCACAGATGCACTGGGTGGCTGGGATGTTAGGAATTTCGATTGATGGCATGAAAATCAATAATCTGCGTTTTGCTGATGATACTACCCTTATAGCAGGAAATGAAATTTCAGTCCAGAGATAAACAAGAAGAAGATCCAATTAATGGTTATTAATCAATAAGGTTTAGATCAAAGCCAACTTACAGATTGCTTACAGGTTCTTGGCCAATATGAAATGGTTAAACTCACTAAGATCTGCCAGAACCAGGCAATATCCAAAAACAACAAAGATGTACTTGGTGGAATCATTGGTGTTCTCTGTGTTCTCGTATGGATGTGAGATCTAGACTACGAAACCTAGTGACAAGAGCCAAATTGATGTCCTCAACGTGTGGTGTCGATGGAAGATGTTATGTGTACCATGAACAGAAAGAAGAACCGATGCTCCAGTGCAGAGTAACTTAGCATCACAAAAAGTTTATCTTACCATGTCAGTCAAAACTACTCCCAGTTCCTTGGACACATTTTAAGAAGAAAAGGAGATAATTTAGAAAAGACCATCTTACAACACAAAAGCAAAGGCAGAAGACCACAAGATGGAGCAGCACGCAAATGGTTGGCTCAAGCAAAGAAGATTACCTACCTACCTCTTCTGAAAATATTAAGACGAGCTTAAGTTACTATGAATGGAGGCACCTAGCCAAAGATTCAGTTACTTAAAAAATGAATGAAGAAATGATGTTACAAAATGCAGCATCGATTAAATGGGCTAATGATGACGATGTGGGGATATATATGACTACATGCTTATTTACATAAGTAAGCAAATATTACCTATGAATCACCTGTTATAAAGTTTGCAGCTGGAGGTACTATGTATCCAAATTTATAAATGATGAACATATGTGTAAATACACTCCTGGAAATGGAAAAAAGAACACATTGACACCGGTGTGTCAGACCCACCATACTTGCTCCGAACACTGCGAGAGGGCTGTACAAGCAATGATCACACGCACGGCACAGCGGACACACCAGGAACCGCGGTGTTGGCCGTCGAATGGCGCTAGCTGTGCAGCATTTGTGCACCGCCGCCGTCAGTGTCAGCCAGTTTGCCGTGGCATACGGAGCTCCATCGCAGTCTTTAACACTGGTAGCATGCCGCGACAGCGTGGACGTGAACCGTATGTGCAGTTGACGGACTTTGAGCGAGGGCATATAGTGGCCATGCGGGAGGCCGGGTGGACGTACCGCCGAATTGCTCAACACGTGGGGCGTGAGGTCTCCACAGTACATCGATGTTGTCGCCAGTGGTCGGCGGAAGGTGCACGTGCCCGTCGACCTGGGACCGGACCACAGCGACGCACGGATGCACGCCAAGACCGTAGGATCCTACGCAGTGCCGTAGGGGACCGCACCGCCACTTCCCAGCAAATTAGGGACACTGTTGCTCCTGGGGTATCGGCGAGGACCATTTGCAACCGTCTCCATGAAGCTGGGCTACGGTCCCGCACACCGTTAGGCCGTCTTCTGCTCACGCCCCAACATCGTGCAGCCCGCCTCCAGTGGTGTCGTGACAGGCGTGAATGGAGGGACGAATGGAGACGTGTCGTCTTCAGCGATGAGAGTCGCTTCTGCCTTGGTGCCAATGATGGTCGTATGCGTGTTTGGCGCCGTGCAGGTGACCGCCACAATCAGGACTGCATACGACCGAGGCACACAGGGCCAACACCCGGCATCATGGTGTGGGGAGCGATCTCCTACACTGGCCGTACACCACTGGTGATCGTCGAGGGGACACTGAATAGTGCACGGTACATCCAAACCGTCATCGAACCCATCGTTCTACCATTCCTAGACCGGCAAGGGAACTTGCTGTTCCAACAGGACAATGCACGTCCGCATGTATCCCGTGCCACCCAACATGCTCTAGAAGGTGTAAGTCAACTACCCTGGCCAGCAAGATCTCCGGATCTGTCCCCCATTGAGCATGTTTGGGACTGGATGAAGCGTCGTCTCACGCGGTCTGCACGCCCAGCACGAACGCTGGTCCAACTGAGGCGCCAGGTGGAAGTGGCATGGCAAGCCGTTCCACAGGACTACATCCAGCATCTCTACGATCGTCTCCATGGGAGAATAGCAGCCTGCATTGCTGCGAAAGGTGGATATACACTGTACTAGTGCCGACATTGTGCATGCTCTGTTGCCTGTGTCTATGTGCCTGTGGTTCTGTCAGTGTGATCATGTGATGTATCTGACCCCAGGAATGTGTCAATAAACTTTCACCTTCCTGGGACAATGAATTCACGGTGTTCTTATTTCAATTTCCAGGAGTGTATATAAGTAATGTATTTGACATCTGTTATATCATTCTGTTATGTGGTCAAAGGACTACCAAATAAAATGCACCCATAAAAATGAACTAATTCCAATACAGTACTCATAATGCAGAGACTATTAATAGAATTGTGGCGGAAGAGAAACAAGGCACCGAAGGTACAAAAAAACATGAAGGATGACTGACCTGTATTTGTTTGAATGAACTATAAAATGCCACACAGTAGGCTGACACATAAAATGTTGCACAGTAGTGGTAATCTGTTGCTTGTTTGTACCATAAAATATAAATGTTTCCTGAAGAGACCAAAAAATTAAAAATAATAAACATTGTACAGTTCCTTTTGCACAGTAATTGTAACATAACTCAAACAGATAAGAAAACAATACTTTCCAACTTCAGTAAATGATTAATAAGTCAAGGAAATTGAAGAAAGTGTAGTTTTATTTATTTATGTTACCCTCCAGCAGCTTGTTCATGCAGAACTAACATGGGAAAACAGGAGATGTAACATATATTAGACAAAACACAAGTTCAGAAACACTGAGACAAGTAAATTTGATAGGGATCAGCACATAGAAATGTGTGCTTGTGAATTAATACTGAAAAATAGTTCAGTTTTAATAGTAACTATATAGTTCCCCGCTGGGAAATTTTGAACTGTTTATGAGGAATCTGGAATCTTTATCATGCTATCTGTCAGACAACAGCAAGCAGTTAATAGTCTGTGGTGACTTCAATGTATACTGTCTTACAGTACGGATACTTCTCTGCACGGATAAGTTAGAATAATTAATAACTCCGGGAACCAAATGCTGACTTAAAATTTAATCTATTCCATGATAAATTCATACTGTTATTTTTAAATAGCTTTCTGCATAAGTTAACCAGCAATGTGGAAAACCATGGATCACTATAGGGTATAAAGTAACTTGTGAAAGGAAAAGGGAAATGTATCTGTTGTCAAGAACAAGTAGAGATCATGCAATAGTTGCACGCTACGAAAACTACTCAAAATTATTATTTGAAAATCAAAGAACATGCACATAATGTCAAAAATTAGTACTGTAATTCCAACAAAAGACTTAAGGCAATATAGAATGTAGTAAAATGAGAGACAGGACAACCAGCCACAGAACAGGATATCATTATTGATCTGAATGGAAGGGCAGTAAATGATTAGTTGCAGGTAGCAAGTATAACACCATTTCTTAAATACAGTAGAAAGCATAGGGACAAACAGTTCAAGAAAAAATCACAGAAGTATATGGAAAAAGTACATAAACCTCAATCATATGAATGTATCACCAACTTCTTCTTCTGAATTAAGGAAATTATACTTTTCCTCAAAAATAAAAGTGCATCTGGTTTTGATGGTGTTTCCAATAGAGTACTACAGTCGGTTCTCATATAATTAGCTGCCTAATCTGAAGTAGGCAATGCATCACTAACTCAAGGGATTTTTCCATAGAGGCTAAAATATGCCACTGTCAAAGCCCTATTTAGGAACACCCGTTTCACTGCTGGCATCATTTTCCAACATCTTTGAGAAGGTGGTGTATACTAGAATAGCATCCCACCTCAGTCACAATAATATCCTCAAAAAATCATAGTTTGGATTTCAGAAGAGTTACTCTCTTTGAGAATACCATTCACATGTTCACTCACCATATTTTAAAAGTATTAAATGATAAAATAGTGCCAGTTGGTATTTTCTGTGACCTGTCTATGGCATTTTACTGTATGGACCACAGTATTCTCCTAGACAAAATGGAATTTGATGGGACTGATGGTAAAGCCAGCCGATGGATAATGTCATTCTTAACCAAAAAAATGCAGAAAGTTGTACCTAGTAAGTAAACGAATATAGTCTGCAGACATAATTCTGACCAAGAAGAAATCAAGTATGGAACTCCCCAACACTCAATCTTAGGTATACCACTGTTCCCCATAAATGATCTTCTGTCTAATATACACACATCAAAAAATGTTTTGCATCACATTGGTTCGGAGATTTCTGGATCAACATAAACGTCATTTCCACCCTTTTTATTGCTCATGAAAACCACACATTGCATGTTCTACCACCATACAGCGAGACCTTCAGAGGTAGTGGTCCAGATTGCTGTACACATCGGTACCTCTAATACCAAGTAGCATGTCCTCTTGCATTGATGCATGCCTGTATTCGTTGTGGCATACTATTCACAAGTTCATCAAGGCACTGTTGGTCCAGATTGTCCCACTCCTCAACGGCAATTTGGTGTAGATCCCTCAGAGTGTTTTGTGGGTCATATGGTCCATAAACAGCCCTTTCCAATCCATACCAGGCATGTTTGATAGTGTTCATGTCTGGAGAACATGCTGGCCACTCTAGTCGACTGATGTCGTTATCCTGAAGGAAGTCATTCACAAAACGTGCATGATGGGGATGCAATTAGTCATCCACGAAGATGAATGCCTCACCAATATGCTGCTGATATGGTTGCACTATCGGTCCGAGGATGGCATTCACATATCATACAGCTGTTACTACGCCTTTCATGACCACCAGCGGCGTACAACAGGTGTGCATAATGCCACCCCAAAACAGGAGGGAAACTCCACCTTGCTGCACTTGCCAGACAGTGTGTCTAAGGCGTTCAGCCTGACGAGGTTGCCTCCAAACACGTCTCCGATGATTATCTGGTTGAAGGCACAAGTGACACTCATTGGTGAAGAGAACGTGATGCAAATCCTGAGCGGTCCATTCGGCATGTTGTTGGGCCCATCTGCACCATGCTGCATGGTTTCGTAGTTGTAGAGGTGGACCTAGCCATGGATGTCAGGAGTGAAGTTGCGCATGCAGCCTATTGCGCACAGTTTGAGTCATAATGCGACGTCCTGTGGCTGCACGAAAAGCATTATTCAGCATGGTGGTGTTGCTGTCAGGGTTACTCTGAGCCATAATCCATAGGTAGCGCCATCCACTGCAGTAGTAGCCCTTGGGTGGTCTGAGTGAGGCATGTTATGGACAGTTCCTCTCTCTCTGTATCTCCTCCATGTCCGAACAACATCGCTTTGATTCACTCCGAGATGCCTGGACACTTCCCTTGTTGGGAGCCCTTCCTGGCACAAAGTAACAATGCGGACGCAATCAATCTGCGATACTGACCATCTGGGCATTGTTGAACTACAGACAACACGAGCCATGTACCTCTTTCCTGGTGGATTGACTAGAACTGATTGGCAGTCGTACCCCGTCCATCTCATAGACACTGCTCATGCATAGTTTCTTACATCTTTGGGTGGGTTTAGTGACATCTCTGAACAGTCAAAGGGACTGTGTCTGTGATACAATATCCACAGTCAACGTCTATCTTCAGGAGTTCTGGGAACTCGGGAGAAGCAAAACTTTTTTTAATGTGTGTATAACAAGCAGTATTATATCTTTTTGCAGATGGCAGTAATATTGTAATCAATCCAAGCATACATACAGCAACAGAGGAAACATAAGCAATTTTCTTAGAAATATTATTGACTGGTTCTCTGTGAATGATTTTCAATTTTCAAAAGACACAACTTACAGAGTTCTGCACATGTAGGGATTCTACATCAATGAGAAGTGTAATACATCACAAGGAAATAATAAATAGGGTGGAAACTTTAAAATTCTTAGGTGTCCATTTTGATGAAAACAGAAACAGGAAAAAGCTCATTCTAGAACTCCTAAAACAACTTAGTTCAGCCACATTTTCACTTAGAAGCATTGGAAATCTAGGGGAGAGACAAATTAGTTAGTTGACATATTTTGTGTATTTTCATCCAGTAATGTCATATGGGTATATAATGTTCAGCGGTAACTCATCTTTAAGAAAGAATCTTCAGCGCTCAAAAACTTGCTGTAAAAATAATATGAGGTGCTCACCCATGATCATATGGTATATAGCTTGACTGTTGCTTTATAGTTTATTTATTCTATCATGGAATTTGTTGTAAATAATCCACTACAGTTCAAAAATTACAATACCAGAAGGAAAAATGGCATTCATTACTCCACATTAAGTTTGTCTTGATGACAACAAGGGATGCACAATAAAAGTTTTTGTTCACTTGCCCAGTGATATAAAATGTCTGACAGACAACAAAGTAAAATTTGAAAGCAAACTGTGAAAGTTTCTCCTTAACAATACTTCTATTCCGCAGAAGAATGCCTGTTATTATAATGTGTAAAAGGCGGTGAGTAGGAATTGCTAACTCACATACGTATCTTTTTTTCCAAAAAAATAAATAAATGAAAAACTTATAATGATTAGCATTTAGTCACATTTACAAATTAATTTGCTACGTGAATGTAAAATGACTTGATTCACATCATAACGATTTGTCGTGAAAAATGATCCATGCAGCATGAAACTAACCAATCTTATTTACAGGTAAAGATCAGAAGAATGAGAAAACTACGTAAGAAACAGATATATTTTTCGGGCGACGCACTCATATATACCGTATTTTCTTTAAGTTTATAGCATATTCATCATGACAGAAATGATTATGAATTGTTTTATTTATTTTACTAGGACTCTGTTTTGTCCACGTGCATTTGCATTCAGAAGAGAAAAGCGAGCTATGTTAACTGCAGAGTTGAGAAGCTCTTTTGAACGTGGCGCGTTTTGCTCACCAACGGATTACGTATTTTCAAACCAATATCGACAGTCAAGTGTTCATTGTTTGTGCAACGGGGAAAGGATGTGTGCTTCACTATTTTGCGTATGTGCAGTGATAAATAATTAGTGAGGTGTGTGTGTAGTAGGTGTTCTGTGTGCAGGAAGTGGTTATTAAGTTTGTAGTGAAGTGAATGTAAAATATGAAGTGAAGTGTAGTGCCACGGATGTCATATTACCGCCACTTGCAGGTTAACGGTAAGTAATTTGAAATTGACACATCGCGGGCATGCAAATTCCGCTTCATTTACAGTCTTTTTCAGTCAAGAGTTTTCGTGTGATGACCTATTAATGCTGTGGAGTTGAAAAAGTAATTCTTCCTATTGATAAATTTGTTACGACACCGTAAGTACTTAATGTATCGAGCGGCTATCCTCTGTAGTCGTTTTGGTGTGCCCTTGTACATAGTAATTCGTGAAGTCTAGAGAGTGAAATCGTTTAGATATTTGCTTCAGCTTACTGTAGTTTTAACTTTCCTGGATTTTTTATGGAAGTGATAGACTTTAAACCCACAGTCTTCCAAGTACGGTGTCATTTTCTAGTATATACAACATACAGTATTTCTTTCACGTTAGTGTTAAAGATTTGTGTTCTTTTATGCAACATGTATCCCATAGAATTTGCCGTTGTTACTATTGGCTTCCAAATTTTATGACAAAACAGTGATTCAATAGCTGGTGGAAGTAGAACATAGGCTACCCACGTCATTTCTTCCAACACAAACAATGAATTTTACTTATTAAGATCATATATTGAGATGACGTCTTTATGTGGGCCTAACTGTGTGTCAAGCAGGCTTTACTGATTATGAAACATTCTAGTAACTTCGTAACTTACCGTGCTTTTTAGGACGCTTAGGTGATCTCTAGTTTGGAGGTACTGTGTGTAGCGCGCGCGCGCGCTTTTCATAAAGTTAAGGTCCAAGTTCACATACAAAAAGAAAGAGAAAACGTGCTTACCCATCAATAAGTGCTTTCTGTTGAACTGTGTTCATTGTTGCCTTTCTGAAGGTTTTAAATGCCTACTGAGTTTATAATAGTTCCGTGGTGGTCATATTCCTTTGTTTATGAAGACATGGATCTACCAACTGTCAAGTGAAGGAACCCATGGCAACAGATTTTTTATTTATTTTATTCCAGTCTAATAACGCCATTATTACCTGATTCGGTTAAGCGCTAAGCATCTTCAAATGTATTAAAACTAAATGAAAGGTGTTTTGTGGATAAGTGAGCGTTACTAATCCAATAATAAATTGATAAATATAGTTGCTATGCAACTAGCGTTGTATCATATAGGTCAACGTTGTTTTATTACATGTAGTTAGTCAGGTATAATCAAAAAAATGTGTGCATTGATGAGAAATTCAATTGGAAGAAACACATTGATGATCTGCTGAAACGGTTAGGTTCAGCTACTTATGCTATTAGGGTTATTGCAAATTTTGGTGATAAACATACCAGTAAATTAGCCTTCTATGCCTATTTTCTTTCAGTACTTTCATATGTCGTCATATTTTGGGGCAATTCGTCATAAAGAGAGACAGTATTCATTGCACAAAAGCGTGTGATCAGAATAATTGCTGGAGCCCACCCAAGACCATTGCTGACATTTATTTAAGGAACTCGGGATATTCACAGTACTTTCACAATACATATATTCACTTATGAAATTTTTCATTAGTAACCCATCACAATTCAAAAATAACAGCGAAGTGCATAGGTACAACACGAGAAGAAAGGATTATATTCACCATTGTGGATTAAATCTCACTTTGGCACAGAAAGACGTGAATTATGCTTCCACAAAAATCTTTGGTCATTTGCCAAATAGTCTTAAAGGGTCGACAGAAGTGTCTGATCCCACGCGTCGGCTTTTACCCGTGACGTAAGGGTGTTGTGGTGTATGACGTCATGACGGCGCGGAGTTTGGTTTGTGAGTGTGGCGTGTTTGGTAGCTGTCGTCGTGTTGGGGTTTGTTGTGCCCTCTGGTGGTATGTTCAGGGTTTTCGTTTGCGTGGTGTTGTGGGGTCAGTTTGCTCTTGCTCATTATCCAGTATTGCTCGAGTGTGTTTGTAGCGGAATTCGTTTCAGTGTGCTGACGGTTTTGTGTGAAGGTTAATTTAGTGTTGTTCGCTGTACGTCGTGTGGTATTTTTATTAAATTTAATCGGTTGTTGTTTTTTGTTCAGGAATGGATATGACAGACAAAATTAACAGCGCGCGTCTGAGGGCTATGATGAGAACACTACTTTGGAACCGATTAAGTTTTTGCAGCTTTTCGGTTTAATTGCCGAGGTTGTCAAATGCTGTATTTGTCGCGAAGATATGAAGTTGGCTAAAGTTCCGGCGTCTCGGACCGTGGACGGTTATATGTGGCGCTGTCGGAAAGACTACATTTGGCATTCCATACGGCGCGGTACCTGGTTCGGGAAGTCTAGGTTGGGCTTGCGCGAGATTGTACTAGTGACGGCTATTTTTGATAAAGGCCTTGTTGGCCGAAAGTTGACTTTCAGACAGTCTTTTTGTTGTGCCTTTCTGTGACTCAGCATCTCTTCTATATATATGGAGTAGCAACGATCCTTTTCGTAATATTGCTACTTTAAATGTAAATAGTTGGTTGGCTGAATTAGGCAAGGCTGGGTGCAGCTTGACACTTGCCCACACAAATATGCAGTTTCTCTGGAACCATGTTCAGGATGTTTTGCTTGCTGATGTTTTATGTTTTCCATCTTGTGGATATGTTTAGTCAAGTGCACTGTTGCATTAAGGCAAAAGTGAAAATTTGAGAATGAGCATGTCGTGGTGCTATTGGTTGAATATTAATGATCAGTTATTAATATACAAAAAAAAACCTTGCTATTTCAGTACCTGTTCATCTTTTGCATTACACCTGAAGTCTCCTATAGCTTCACTGTTTGAAGTATGTTTAATATGCTCTTTGGGCTTACTGTACATACCAGTTTGTTGCCAGAACCTTTAGTTCATATTCACTTCTTTAGATGAAAATCACACTTCTAAGCAAACCTAGACCTTGGGAATTGTTTGTTATTGTGTTTTTTAATTTCAAATAACACTTTCAGAGATTGTGGCAAATCAACATTGTATCTACTTCGTTTTCATCTGCAATTTCCTTAAGATCCACATTTATTCAATCCTGTGGTAATGTTAGTCCTTCTCTTCTTGTGTCCACTTTATTCCAGTTCCTGATTTTTTTTTCCCTGTCCTGAAAGCCTGTATTTTCTGTTGATATTTTAAAAAGTATTCTGTTTCTTGTTGTGTCATTGTTGATTCCCACATTTTCAATACCTCTTCCTACTTTTCTCAACCATATGATTTCAAATTTGTAATTATTTAGGAAGCTAGGGATTTGTTTTGTTACTCTGTTACTATTAATTCTGGTTGCATGTCCATAGAATTTTAATCTTTTTTTTCTCATGCCATGTCTTGACTTTCCAATTTTGTAGTTCTATAATTAATTCTAGGATTTTATCTGTCACCTCTGGCAATGTTTGTTGATGTGTAAAATGCTGAGTTGCACAATGACTTGGAATCCAGGTTAAACCGTAAGTCCCCTGTAACTGACTGGTTAAGTCAGATCATAGGTCAAAGAAAGGCAACGGCAGGACCGTGCTTGTAGCTGAGTCGGCATAAGTTGATCCCTGACAGTTGCAGTGGGCTTGGTGTGGCAGCTACCTCGACCAATAATGCAACGCAATTTTGTCAACATCTTTGTGGCAATACCTTAGTTTTGTCACAGCTCTGAGGGCAGCTACTGTTTTCGCTTGCAGGCATTAGCACTTCACAGTTGAAAGCTGGCAACAGTGTATTGAGCTGTCGGGGAGTTTCTCAAGCTGCCTTGACCATAGGAAAGTGTTGTGGTGGTCAAAGCAATCTTCAGACTGTTGACTGCTTCACTGCATTACTAGATCTTCTGATTCTCTGCTACTTTTGGATCCTAGTATTTTCCATGTCTTGTTCTCCTCCTCCTCCCCCCCCCCCTTTTGTTTGTTTTTATAGCTGACCCTGTGTAGATGGTTTTGAGTTTCCACTGCATAGAGTATTTTTTGTCTGATCACTGTTCCAGGATAAAGATTTTTTTTTTTTTTAGTGTGTATGTTTCTTGTTATTTAAAAGACCTTCTCCATTTTATGTATTCTTGTGTCTGTGACTTTCTTTGGGGTCATTACGTGCTGCATGGTCTAGAGGTTCCCATATGATCCTCACATGTTTTGTATGAAAATTAGCACATGTTCCCCATAATCACTGGTGAAGTTCCACACTCACTAATTCTATACTTCTGTAGATATAGTCATTCGTTTGGTCCCACAGCACATCTATCAACAGTGCACCTGTGAGCTTTGAACAACTTTCAGACGTAATATCCCCGGCAATATTTTCTTGACTGAAACAAAAGGAGGCCATCTTGTACAACTTTTTGGACTCTCATAAGTGAAATAACAAAAAGGATTTCCTGGGTGTTTTGCATATGGATAATTTGAAACAAAGTTGGCTGAAAAAATTGGTGCTTTAAAAATGTGAAGTGTAGTTTTTCATATCACTGGATGTAATTGTGGGTTAAAGCTAGACCTTTGCACACAATAATTTTACCAACACCAGGTATTAATCATCTGACTGTGGATCTGATCTGGCCCAGGAGCTGTGTCTGGTCAATGTGCAAGGGCACTGAGGAGCTCCCACTCTGTAAATGGGGCGTTATAGGGTTCACTGTGGCGTGTAGCGAACAAGAGGCATTTCCTTTCTATCCGCCGTATGAGGGTGCAAAAAGCTGGAGGGGTAGTTCTATGACACAGAGGCTCGAGCATAGAGCTCAGCAATCTTGTTTGTGTCGGTAGGTAACACGCCATTGATGGTAATGCCAGGGACACCTGCTGGGGTCTGGTACAAAAAAACTCGTAGGGCTTTGCCCAGACTTGGGAAGGTGACATATGGCACCCAAAGGTCGAGACATATCTCTCCCAACACTCTTGTTTCCGTCTTTTGATAAGATGGTGAATGCAGGCACGAAGATGTTTAAAAGCTATGAGGTGCTCCACGGAAGGCTGCCGCATATGCCGCTGTACAGCTCGCCAATGCTCCTTTATTGCCTCGGCAACTTCCAGCGACCACCAAGGGATTGTATTTCCTGGGGGCACTCTAAGGAACGAGGAATCGCGTTTTCCGCCACAGAAACGATCGTTGTAGTTACCTGCTCAACCACAACAACAATGTTACCACGTGGGGGGAGATTCGACGGTGACAGCAGAGGTGAAGGCTTCCCAGTCTGCCTTGTTTAAAGCCCATCTGGGCAGTAAAGCCCATCTGGGCAGGTGTCCATGGGCCCGACACTGGGGCATTGACAGGAAGATGGGAAAGTAGTCATTACCACACAGGTCATCATGTGCTCTCCATTGGATAGATGGGAGAAGCCAATGCGTTCAGGAGTACTGCACCATCTGGAGGAAGATATACATTGCAGACAGTTATTTCCTGCATCGTCCTTATCCTGACAACCACAGCTTCATGAGGGGTTTGAAGGGACACAGGTTCAGTGCATGCTGAGTTCAGGACATAGGCACAAACTCCACCTGACACACTATTATAGTCACTATGGTTCTTGTAATATCCCCTATAGCCGCGGAGGGCAGGGGTCCGCATTGCCGGGAACCAGGTATCCTGGTGGGCAATGCAGAAGGCAGGTGTAAAGCTTAAGAGTTGCCATAGCTCAGCCAGATGGTGGAAAAATCTGCCGCAATTCCACTGGAAGATAACGTTATCGTGAGGCTGGGAAGGCATGAAGTGAAGTGTGCAAGGAGGCACATTATGCCTCAGGGTCACCTGCTGCCACCAACTGAGTATCCGTAGCCATTTTTGTGGTGGCTGAGGCATCAGTGAGAGCCAGGCCTGCAGGGGACACTAAGATCTCAACCACATCATCAGAAGCAGAATTGATAGAGAATGCTGGTGTTGGGGCCACTAGAGGGTTCTGTTTCTTAGCGGCCTTCTTAGTTTGCTTGCTCTCTCGCTTCTCTTTAGGAGTTTGCCGAGAGGATTTCTCCGAAGCAGCTTCAGGTACGGAAGAAGACCGTGAAGCTCTTCGTCCAGCAGATTTTGGCTCCTTGAGCCACTGGCGAGTGTCTGCTGTGCCATTAGTGGAGACTTTGGGAGAGAAGTCCCCAAGGGACCTCTTCCACATGACAGAAGCCGGAGGAGGCTGTTGCTTCTCCGACAGGGGGGAGGGGCTGATGTCCCCTGCATTTGTGGGGGCCTTGCTCCTGAAGTAGGTGCTTTGGGAGTAATGGAGGAAGATTTGTCCCCTAACACCAAAGGGGTGGATGTATTCTGGTTGCCCGGAGCGCCCACTGTTCGTGGCACAGTGAGGAACCACTGGCACTTGGGACGGCGATGGTGACGTAGCTGTAGCAAATGTCAACATCAAGTGAGTGGGTGTAATCTTTCAAATTTTTTTTAGCGTCTGTGTAAGTCAACCGGTCCAGGGTCTTTTACTCCATGATTTTCCGCTTGTTTTGGAGTACTGGGCAGTCTGGCGAGCAGGGTGAGTGGTGCTCTCCAGTTGATGCAAGTGGGAGGTAGCGCACATGGAGTATCTGGGTGCAGTGGACGTCTGCAGTCTCGACGTGTTGCGCTGGAAGTGCAGCGGGAAGAGACGAACCCTATCTTACAGTACTTAAAGCACTGTGTGGGGGAGGGATGTATGGTTTAACGTCAGAGCGGTAAACCATCACCTTGATCATTTTCAGGCAATGAATCACGCTCGAAGATGAAGGTGCCGGTAGCAACCCTGTTGCCTTTAGGTCCCCTGTAAATGCACCGGATGAAATGAACACCCCACCGTTCTAAATTGGCGTGGAGCTTGACATCAGACTACAAGAGGAGACCGTGATGGAAAATGATATCCTGGACCATGTTGAGGTTTTTACGAGGAGTGACAGAAACAGGAATATCATCCACCTTGTCACAGGTGAGTAACGCTTGGGATTGTGCTGGGGATGCTGTCGAATCAAGACTGTGCCCTTTCGCATCTTGGACAGCACTGTCACATTGTATTCGATATTGCCCTTCTTAGAGACTGTTGGTGCCGTACGGTCACCAGCAAGAGATGGCTTAGTCCGCTTCACTGTGAGTCATCTGCCCTGATGCCACACACTCCGATCAGGGGCTCTCCCCATGGGCACCACCCAGCCACAGCAAAGGCCACATAGCATGATGGCCATTGCCGGGAGCCCTGATGCCCCACGAAGACAGGCATCTACTCCTCAGCATACATGGGGAGTTTACAGCTCAGACATCAGCAGTGCGATCCCTGTGTTGTCAGGGGGCTACTACCAAATGGGTACATGATGGCCCCACCACAACGGACTGGCTACCATACTGGATATTTGGTGCTGAGAAATATAATATTTACATGGGGGCAAAAGAGGACAGTAGTCACTGGAAGATGATATACCCCGGAAAGTGTACTCACCCAAATAGGTGAATTGCAGGTGGGGATGCAAACACATGACGAGATTCAGGAGATTGAAACTAAGGACACTATGGATAACTCTTGCACAACGTAAGGCATCCTTCCCCATATAGCCTGCACTTCTGTAGAATTTTGAAGGTGGCACGTCAAATTATAAAATGGGACCTAAACGTATAGGGCCAAAAAGTGAGAGATTCCTTTTAGTCGCCTCTTAGACAGGCAGGAACACCTCAGGCCTATTCTAACCCCCGGACCCGCAGTGTGAACTAATAATATGAATCCATTATAAAAATGTCAGGAAGACTGCTCTGAACTTCAAGATTTACACAACATGATAATGGTGTAAAACCTGAAAGCTATTTATATGAACTGCGCTGCAGCAGCTATGCAACAATTTTACTAACATGATTTCCATTGTCTTGGTGATGCACAGTTAAATTGTAAGTTAATAACCAGTTTGATTCTGTAGTTATAGAATCATGACAAAGACATCAGATTTTAGAAATTTTTCGAGTTATTCAGACTTTGTCACTTCCCAGACATCTCTCGACTGACTACAAGCGACATTTCCACGTGATCCTCAACTGGATCTGGTGCGATGGCTTCTTCCCATAGCACCTGCGGGAGAGCACCATCATACCAGTGCTCAAATCTGGCAAAAACCTGCTTGATTTTGATAGCTATCGGCCCATCAGGCTCACCAAAGTTCTTTGTAAGCTGCTGGAAAGTATGATGTGTCAGCGGTTGGATTGGGTCCTGGAGTCACATGGCCTATTGGCTCCATGTCATGGTGGCTTTCGCCAGAGTCGCTCTACCACTGATAATCTTGTGTCCCTAGAGTCTGCCATCCGAACAGCCTTTTCCAGACACCAATACCTGGTTGCAGTCTTTTTTGATTTATGAAAAGCATATGACACCACCTTTTCAGAAGGGCCTGAAGGACAATAGCATTGATACTGATGCCTTTATCCTGGCCTTTGAAGGGGATACCTTCCCTGAGAAGGTCAAGATTATGGTTTATCGATGTGAAGTGAAGCCGTACATCCCACCACCTATGAGATGTTTTAAGTGCTTGCGTTTCGGACACACGCCTTCCCACTGTTTGCAGACCCCTCTGTATGTTGACTGTGGATGTCTACTCCATGAGGGGCTTTCCTGTGTTCCCCCTCCTGTGTGTGTTAATTGTCATGGCAATCATTCTCCACATTCACCAGCGTGCCCGGCTTATAAGAAGGAAACGAAGATACAGGTGTATAAGTCCGTTGATCATCTAACCTACACTGAGGCTTGTAAGAAATATGCACCTCTTCATCTGGTGTCAATGACGTCTAGCTATGCTTTAGTTACATCTTCACCCCTTCCTTACCCAGTCCCGAACCCTTCTCCATCGCCCCCCTCCCCTCCAGGCGCCACTCCCACTCCCCCTCCCCAGCCAGAGAAGTGTCCCCCTTCTTCGGCATCTGCCGGTCAAGGGTGCCCCTCCCGGGACCCCCCCCCCCCCCTTCCTGACACCTCCAAGGTCTGCTGCCACACGACGACCACGAGAACCACAGTCTGTGAGCCCCAAGGTCGCCCGCTCTCTTTCTGTTCCATAACTTGCTGCAGCTGGCTCCTTTTTCAGCACAGCCCTCCTCGATCTCAAGCAGAAAAGAAGAAGAAACGTAAGTCCCGCGACAAGGAGCCTCTGGTGTCGCCAGAGGTCCCGCCCCCACCTTTGCAACCTGACTCTGGCCTGCTGTTCATGGATGTCGCCCCCTCCTTGTCAGCGATGGTGACCCGGTGGCATGACTGGCTTTAGCCTGTTCACCCTCCATTTGAATCATCATTCTGTGATTATCCAATGGAATTGTAATGGATATTACCCTCACCTTCCGGAGTTGAAATCCCTTATTTCGTTTTACTCTCTAGCTTGTTTGGCTTTACAGGAATCTCATTTTACTGATGATCACTCACCGTCCCTCCGTGGGTTTCGTGCTTTCTGTCTAAATCGGGTCAGCCCCCTGTGGGCCTCTGGTGGTGTTTGTATGTTGGTCCATACGGACATTGTTAGCACGTGGATTCCTCTTCAAACTACATTGGAAGTGGTTGCTGTTAGGGTCCACCTGGACTCTGGGGTCACAGGTTGCAATCTTTATCTTCCTCCTGACAGGACTCTTACACCTGCTGCCTTAACTGCCCTTCTTCAGCAACTTCCTCCTCCCGTCCTTCTCGGGGATTTTAATGCTCATCGTCCCTTGTGGGGCAGTGCATTTCCATCTAATCAGGGTCTTCTCATAGACCAGTTTCTTGCAGACCATGACTTGTGCCTTCTTAATGATGGCTCCCGTACCCATTTCAGTGCCGGTCATGATACCTTTTCTGTTATTGATCTTTCTCTTTCTTGTCCCTCTCTCCTCCCTTCATTACACTGGTCGCCACACGTAGACCTTTGCGGTAGTGACCACTTCCTGTTGCTTCTCTCACTCCCTTCCTGCTCCCTGATGGACGGGTTACTTCGTTGGTCTTGGTCTCGCCAAGACGGCGATTGGCCTCTATATATTGTACAGATCATTTTTTCTCCCTCTTTGTCAGGTTGTATTGATGACGTCCTACGTGACGTGTCTGATGCGATTTTTCGCACTGCTAGCCTTGCTGTCCCGCGCTGGACCATTTCGCTGCCGGCAAGTCCCGTGGTGGAGTACTGCCATTGCCATCTGTGATTGCCGTCGAGCTTTGCAACACCTTAAGAGACACCCATCCACTGCCAATCTTACCTTTAAATGCCTTCGCGCCAAAGCCCGTTACTTAATCAAACAGAGCAAATGGGTGTGTTGGGAATGCTTTGTTTCTTCCCTCGGTTCTATTGTCCCTATGTCACGGGTGTGGGCTACACTTCGCTCTCTCCAAGGTTGTCATCAGCAGTCTACCCACCCGGGCCTTGCTCTCCCAGATGGCCTTTGCATGGACCCATTGATTCTCACGGAACATCTTGCAACCCATTTTGCAACAGCATCAACATCAACCTCCTATCTGGCTGCTTTCATTCACCAGAAATAGCGGGCCGAAGCTTCCGTCTTATGTTTTACCCTTTGTCAGTCAGAATCTTACAACGAGCCTTTTACTGAATGGGAACTTGTTTCTGCACTTTCTTCTTCTCATCATACGGGCCCTGGCCCAGACTCCATTCATAACCAGTTGCTTCAACATCTCAGTACTCCGCAACGACATCTTCCGCAGGTGCTTAACCGTATTTGGCTCGAGCATGACTTACGTTCTCAGTGGAGGGATAGCATTGTGGTTCCTGTCCTTAAGGGGACAGAGTCGCGAGGGAACTCCCATAAGGAATCAATGCTAAAATGAGCAAACGTCAGGTACACTTTCTGAAGTAACTAATGGAGATAAAGACCTAAAACTCTTACAGTGTAGAGGTGAAACATCATTCTAAAATTACATAAAAAATGGTTAATGTATTTTATATATTTCATGAGTAATCATTTTTTTGTTCTACAAGACAAAAAATTAAAACTTTTCTAAACACCTTGGAGCTTGTAAATCTGTTCTTTTTATCACTACTGGTCTATTTTTTTATCTAATTAATCATTGTTGTATTAACAAGAGATACTGTAAGTGATGTCTGTAGCAGTCATAGTTTTTTAGAAAAGTGTACCAGGTCAAAAAATGTAGTTTTGAGAAAAATGGTATTAGAGTTTTACATGCAAGAAAGTAATGTACAATGTCATACAGACACACTTTTAAAACATTCCAGGGCTATACTGTGGCTCAGCTTCTTGATCTTTATCTTCTTTACTTCTTTTCTTTGATCTTCTGGCTATCCTGGCCTCCTTGGTAGCATTTCCTGCAGAAATATCAGCATAACGGATACGGTCCATGTCAGTCTTTTTCAGTCCCCTTTCAGTATTAATACCATCCTTTGTTCCCAAGTGTCTTAATACATCAGTCTTCTTTGACACACCAGCATTGAAGCACATCACTGCATCATGAACACCAAATTTTAGCGTTTCTTTTCTAACGAAAACAGTTTTTGGTAGCCTTGTCCAAATGACAGAATTCAAACTTTCATTTGGGTTTTGAGTTTTTCCATGGAGACACTTTTTCAAGAGTTCTTGTTGGCTAAGGTCTCTGAAAATGGGTTTCACAACTAGCAGCATTTTTTCTGGAATTGAATGTTTGTGCTTATAGCTGGAAGATATAGCTGGGTTGTTGAATTTGCACCAGCTGTCAGGTCCCTGTGGGCAAAGGTTATGTTGTGGTTCCTCATCTGTTGAAATTTTATGAAAGAATATAGCCCAGATGGCACTCCTCATTGCTTCTACACTGTTGCAGTTATTTCTAATGGCCATACCATAATAAGTCTGGATCCTGTGTATTTCAGCCTTTGTCAGGCCCACTTTACCACCAAACTTTTTTTCCTTACATATCTTTAGAAGTCGTGATCCCATTCTTTTCTGTACATGTCCTATACATTCCAGTTTACTAATTTTCACTCTAGGCCCATAAGGTTTATCTTCTACCACTTTCTGATAAGCCTTACTGTCCCCGTCCCCCAAGAGAGTCTGTATAGAGGATACCTCTTGACTGCACAGACCTTTTAAAAATGTTAGCAACACCAGCCACTTCCATGCCTCCACTAGAACCATCATAGTCCGTTTTGCACACATGTTGTATAGTGGGATTTTTGCTACAGATGTCACAGAACTTAGTAATAATTTCAATATCCAGAACCTTCCCAGTATCAAAAGAAGTTGCTGACCCAATGCCATTTAGGGATGTATGCCCATGTTTCTGCCAACTGCCATCAAAACCAGCAGAAATTTGCCTTGGGTCAGATTTAGTATCATTCAACTGAACTGCTTCTTTGGCTGCATTCAGCATTGTAGATTCACTTACCTCAGCTACAACTGCACCAATAGTTCTGTTGTAAACATCAAACTTTCTTGGAGGTGGAGGAATGTTCATCACTGCACAAAGAACAGAACCTACACTTCGCCCTTTTCCAATAGATCTAAGTGCATACACTAATCTTATATTGTTTTCATACAATCTGCTTCTTGTTACGTGGGATGACATTGTTTTGGCAGTACAGCTACATTCCAAACATGTCAAAACTAAATTACAAACAATTCCCTTGGTTTTCACCACACCTTCGTGCAAAGTAACGTTTCCACCACAGTTTTTACAATTTGTGTGTTTTTCGATAAGTTCACGTAATAACCTAATGGAGATCAGAATGTTTGTGTCAGTAACAACAGAAACACTGTTCACACCACATATTGCATCGTCATGCATGTGAGAGGCACTTGGAAAACCGGCAGCACCTAGAAGCTTCTTGCTTGAAGCACTGACACTCGCACTGACTACAATTTCAATATTATTTTCTGCCCTCTGTTCAAAACTAGCAGTTTCGCGGTTTATTTTTACATATTTATTTCCACGAAACTTAGGCTTATATCTAAACTTCCTTATTCTACCCATTGTGTTATAACGTTTCGCAAAATCATTACATTTGTATCACCAAAACGTAAACAACTAGGATGAAGAAACTGACAAACGATAGTCGACAATGCAGACGGCCTGGCAAACATCAGAATAACAATTCT
The DNA here is from genome assembly GCF_023898315.1 of Schistocerca nitens. Lineage (NCBI taxonomy): Eukaryota > Metazoa > Arthropoda > Insecta > Orthoptera > Acrididae > Schistocerca > Schistocerca nitens. The sequence goes on along the minus strand of NC_064616.1, from coordinate 598,937,160 downwards.
CTCTTGGGTCATTCCATGCCGAGTGGTTTAGAGGCTCCCACATGACCCTCGTGGATTTTGATGAAATTTTGTATGAACATTCACACATGTTCTCAATGAACACTGGTAAAGTTTCAGTTTCAGAAATTCAATACTTTCGGAGATATATTCACTTGTTTGAAACTATAGCACAGCTTCCAATAGTGCATCCTTGAATTTTCAGCAACTTTGAGATGAGATATCTCTAAGTATTTGCATGAAAGAAACAAAACTTGGCCATCTTCTACAACTTTTAGAGCTCTTTAAAGTAAAATATTAAGAAAAGATTTATGAGCAATTTTCATATAGATAATTTGTTTTACTTCCCCCATGAACCATGGACCTTGCCGTTGGTGGGGAGGCTTGCGTGCCTCAGCGATACAGATGGCCGTACCGTAGGTGCAACCACAATGGAGGGGTATCTGTTGAGAGGCCAGACAAACATGTGGTTCCTGAAGAGGGGCAGCAGCCTTTTCAGTAGCTGCAAGGGCAACAGTCTGGATGATTGACTGATCTGGCCTTGTAACAATAACCAAAACGGCCTTGCTGTGCTGGTACTGCGAACGGCTGAAAGCAAGGGGAAACTACAGCCGTAATTTTTCCCGAGGACATGCAGCTTTACTGTATGATTAAATGATGATGGCGTCCTCTTGGGTAAAATATTCCGGGGGTAAAATAGTCCCCCATTCGGATCTCCAGGCGGGGACTACTCAAGAGGACGTCGTTATCAGGAGAAAGAAAACTGGTGTTCTACGGATCGGAGCGTGGAATGTCAGATCCCTTAATCGGGCAGGCAGGTTAGAAAATTTAAAAAGGGAAATGGATAGGTTAAAGTTAGATATAGTGGGAATTAGTGAAGTTCGGTGGCAGGAGGAACAAGACTTCTGGTCAGGTGACTACAGGGTTATAAACACAAAATCAAATAGGGGTAATGCAGGAGTAGGTTTAATAATGAATAAAAAAATAGGAGTGCGGGTTAGCTACTATAAACAGCATAGTGAACGCATTATTGTGGCCAAGATAGACACAAAGCCCATGCCTACTACAGTAGTAAAAGTTTATATGCCAACTAGCTCTGCAGATGATGAAGAAATTGATGAAATGTATGGCGACATAAAAGAAATTATTCAGGTAGTGAAGGGAGACGAAAATTTAATAGTCATGGGTGACTGGAATTCGTCAGTAGGAAAAGGGAGAGAAGGAAACATAGTAGGTGAATATGGATTGGGGGGAAGAAATGAAAGAGGAAGCCGCCTTGTAGAATTTTGCACAGAGCATAACTTAATCATAGCTAACACTTGGTTCAAGAATCATAAAAGAAGGTTGTATACCTGGAAGAATCCTGGAGATACTAATAGGTATCAGATAGGTTATATAATGGTAAGACAGAGATTTAGGAACCAGGTTTTAAATTGTAAGACATTTCCAGGGGCAGATGTGGATTCTGACCACAATCTATTGGTTATGAACTGCAGATTGAAACTGAAGAAACTGCAAAAAGGTGGGAATTTAAGGAGATGGGACCTGGATAAACTGAAAGAACCAGAGGTTGTAGAGAGTTTCAGGGAGAGCATAAGGGAACAATTGACAGGAATGGGGGAAAGAAATACAGTAGAAGAAGAATGGGTAGCTCTGAGGGATGAAGTAGTGAAGGCAGCAGAGGATCAAGTAGGTAAAAAAACGAGGGCTAATAGAAATCCTTGGGTAACAGAAGAAATATTGAATTTAATTGATGAAAGGAGAAAATATAAAAATGCAGTAAATGAAGCAGGCAAAAGGGAATACAAACGTCTCAAAAATGAGATCGACAGAAAGTGCAAAATGGCTAAGCAGGGATGGCTAGAGGACAAATGTAAGGATGTAGAGGCTTGTCTCACTAGGGGTAAGATAGATACTGCCTACAGGAAAATTAAAGAGACCTTTGGAGAGAAGAGAACCACTTGTATGAATATCAAGAGCTCAGATGGCAACCCAGTTCTAAGCAAAGAAGGGAAGGCAGAAAGGTGGAAGGAGTATATAGAGGGTTTATACAAGGGCGATGTACTTGAGGACAGTATTATGGAAATGGAAGAGGATGTAGATGAAGATGGAATGGGAGATAAGATACTGCATGAAGAGTTTGACAGAGCACTGAAAGACCTGAGTCGAAACAAGGCCCCGGGAGTAGACAACATTCCATTAGAACTACTGATGGCCTTGGGAGAGCCAGTCATGACAAAACTCTACCATCTGGTAAGCAAGATGTATGAGACAGGCGAAATACCCACAGACTTCAAGAAGAATATAATAATTCCAATACCAAAGAAAGCAGGTGTTGACAGATGTGAAAATTACCGAACTATCAGTTTAATAAGTCACAGCTGCAAAATACTAACGCGAATTCTTTACAGACGAATGGAAAAACTGGTAGAAGCGGACCTCGGGGAAGATCAGTTTGGATTCCATAGAAATGTTGGAACACGTGAGGCAATACTAACCTTACGACTTATCTTAGAAGAAAGATTAAGAAAAGGCAAACCTACGTTTCTAGCATTTGTAGACTTAGAGAAAGCTTTTGACAACGTTAACTGGAATACTCTCTTTCAAATTCTGAAGGTGGCAGGGGTAAAATACAGGGAGCGAAAGGCTATTTACAATTTGTGCAGAAACCAGATGGCAGTTATAAGAGTCGAGGGGCTTGAAAGGGAAGCAGTGGTTGGGAAAGGAGTGAGACAGGGTTGTAGCCTCTCCCCGATGTTATTCAATCTGTATATTGAGCAAGCAGTAAAGGAAACAAAAGAAAAATTCGGAGTAGGTATTAAAATTCAAGGAGAAGAAGTAAAAACTTTGAGGTTCGCCGATGACATTGTAATTCTGTCAGAGACAGCAAAGGACTTGGAAGAGCAGTTGAACGGAATGTACAGTGTCTTGAAAGGAGGATATAAGATGAACATCAACAAAACAAAACGAGGATAATGGAATGTAGTCAAATTAAATCGGGTGATGCTGAGGGGATTAGATTAGGAAATGAGACACTTAAAGTAGTAAAGGAGTTTTGCTATTTAGGGAGTAAAATAACTGATGGTCGAAGTAGAGAGGATATAAAATGTAGACTGGCAATGGCAAGGAAAGCGTTTCTGAAGAAGAGAAATTTTTAACATCGAGTATAGATTTAAGTGTCAGGAAGTCGTTTCTGAAAGTATTTGTATGGAGTGTAGCCATGTATGGAAGTGAAACATGGACGATAACAAGTTTGGACAAGAAGAGAATAGAAGCTTTCGAAATGTGGTGCTACAGAAGAATGCTGAAGATAAGGTGGGTAGATCACATAACTAATGAGGAGGTATTGAATAGGATTGGGGAGAAGAGAAGTTTGTGGCACAACTTGACTAGAAGAAGGGATCGGTTGGTAGGACATGTTTTGAGGCATCAAGGGATAACAAATTTAGCATTGGAGGGCAGCGTGGAGGGTAAAAATCGTAGAGGGAGACCAAGAGATGAATACACTAAGCAGATTCAGGAGGATGTAGGTTGCAGTAGGTACTGGGAGATGAAGAAGCTTGCACAGGATAGAGTAGCATGGAGAGCTGCATCAAACCAGTCTCAGGACTGAAGACCACAACAACAACAATTTGTTTTAAAAAAATGCGAACTTTAGTTTTTTGTATCTCCAAAAGTCATTGTGGGATGTACATGAAACTTTGCACACCATAACTCACCAACACAAGGTCTTAGAATATAAAATTTCATTCTCCTATTGCTTTCCATTATTTCACAAATCTAGGGTGAAGTTGACAATGTTTCAAAAAGTGCTAAAAATGGGTATTTTTAGTCAAATTTTTCAAAAAAGTGTTTTCTCCAAACTCTTCTAAACTATGGTCATTAGAAAGAGCATATTCTAAACCATCTAGAAAAGTGGATTTGGTTTTGCAATGCAAGCATATAAGGCCCTAAAAAGTGGAATCATCAAAGAGGCGCACTGGAAGTTTGAACACATTTTTCTGGCACTCAAATTATACCTGAAACCTTTTATTATGCCTTATACATGTTTATTAATGTCTGGGATAAGTGAAATAAGAAGTCCTGATGAATAGGACCTTGCTTAAGTCCGAATAGGAAAAGAATAAAAATAGAAACAATGTTCTTTCTTAACTGTCACCTCCCCCCCCCCCCCACTCTCTCTCTCTCTCTCTCTCTCTCTCTCTCTCTCTCTCTCTCTCTCACACACACACACACACACACACACACACACACACACACACACACACACACAAAAAATTGTTATTAAGAATGAATGTAAATCGTAAAATTTATTTGCATAATCATGTAATTATTAGTTGCCTGTTTTATTAACAACACCAGCTTACTGGAAAAGAAGTGTATAAATGAGTTGCTATGGTCCATGGTGGCTTAACCACTGCTAGTTTCATTTCACCCGAGAAAATCAGCATGCCCACTGCCATAGGGGCCACGCCCGATAGCTTAACACCACCACCCACGGGTGGGTTTCTTTACCACAGGATCCCAAGCCTGATAAGGGTTTCTTTACACTGGTTCCCAAGCCTGATAGTAAAATTATTTAAGTGCCCTGTGTAAAATTAGAAGGCACTCTTGGGTTCCATAGATTGTTTCCTCTAACCTATTTCAATTTTTGATATGCTACATTAATTTTCTGATGAATATCAAGAGGAATGGTACATTGCCGGCCAGACGAATTTACTGATGGAGCTGGAATAAATGCAATAATGTGGTGTTCCGGAACCCAGCACTTGTCACTTCTTGGTGGCCAATAAAATGAATTTGCTGGACCATGTGGGTGCATAAAGTTTATTAATGCATCCCTTTGCCCTGTGGAGGTCTCACAGATATTCCCAATCCACCACACGTTTTCATAGATGCATGCAACATATTGTCCTGGTTGGAGAGCAGACATTAATGTGCCTCCTTCATTACTGTGACCCATTTTAGCTAGAAAGGATGAACAATCATTTGAAACTCTGCTGACCTGAATTGTTGTTTCATCAATAGGTAAAAAGTGATGATTTTCTCTAGTGCCTGCTACAGTTTGTCCAAGTTTAAACCTCTCTTCTTGTGACACAATATTTTTTTTTCAATTTCATCTTTACTGACGAAAACAAATTTAATTCCATTAATGTTTTCGGAGCAGAAGTGAAACAGATCTAGGGGAGTAAGAATTTGTCTATTAAGTGGCCGTTGCAAGCTTGCTCTTGCTGCTAACCGCTTTGTTGTACCTCCAATCCCATCACAAGGCAATTTCTCGTGACTAGTAGCAAAAAAATTCCATTTGGTTGTCATTCCAAAATCACTCTTATGATAGCACAAATTTAGGAAATTCTTCAAATTTTTATATTGAGCACTGGAGCCATCACTGAAATAATGAATGTGGGATATGTGTGCAAACCGTGCTTTTATATATTTGATGAGCTCATTGATAAAAACGTGAACTGTAATAGAGTCATGCCGCAAACAATCACTGATAATGCAAAAACTTAAAGATTCTACTTTCTCACTTTGACGAAAGTAGATAACAAATGGATGAATTGTTGCTTTACTATTGTCCCAGTGGAAGCCTTGCACAGGGTCCTGGATGATAAAAGAATAATTTTCTGCAAAATCCATTAGGACAACAAGCTCTTAGTCTTTCAGATGACATTTAAGGTCTTTAAGATACAAGCTTTGATGCTTGGCAATGTGATGATCACATGACAGACTCCATATTTTATTTTTTACATCTTCAATAAATTCATCCGCTACCATTAGCTTCGTGTCCAGTGTGGCCCGATCGGTATGTATCCATTGCCTAAACACAATAACTTCCTGTGGCTCATGATCTAGGAAATAGCTGGCAATTTCAGATGCTATAGCTTCGGGCCCAGGACACCTTTCACAGCGATGTAGCATGCACTGTTTGGAGTTCAAACTGCCTTGCTGAGAATCTCCTTATAATTTTCACGTATACCAGCTCCGCTAAGCATAAGCTTAACATTTTGGTGAATTGCACAGACGCAAACTGCATGCATTCCAGCTGATCCTACTGTTGCACTCCATTTGGGTCTAAGTTCACAAAACTTTGAGAACCCTATTTCTGGACCATTTATATTCTTATAGATAACATACATTTCCTGTAAATTGCAAAGTAACAATCTTTTCTGCATGTATGTCTTTCTATCTAAAAGTCTAACTCAAATACTATCTTTTTTTCCAGGGCACACCCTACTATACTCATCATCTTCAAAAAAAATTTGCACTCTACTAGCAACTTCTGCTGGTAATTTCCTGCTTTGCCTATTTTCGGGAAGTGCCAAAATGCCCTTCTCTGCCTTAAGCTTCTGAGCATTCTTCACCATTCTTTCGGACATGCCGAACTGTGCTGCTGTTCGTCTGACTGTCCAACTTACAGGTGCCAAGGTTAAAATTTGCATCTGTTCTTTATGAATTGCATTCTGCATCTTGGCTTTCAGTTCAGTCAGCAAATGTGCATAGTCGGCACAGTTTCCACATTCCTTAATTTCACTAGCATCTTGAATTTGTCGGTTTACTCCCATTGCATTTACAATTCCCTTTTTAATCACATTTTGAGCCTTTTGAATTTTCTTCTTCACATATTGGGGCTTATCTCTGTAGCTTACTGTTCTCTTCAGGGGTGAAATACCGATGGACAATAAGCTACTATTTAATTCTTCTTTTGGTGTAAAATCCTCATCAGAATGTGATGATGAGGCTGATAAAGCTTCGTCCAAGTGTTTATTTCAGGGAGTCCTGCAAGCCGGACAAATTTTCTGACCTGGCTTCAACGTATCAGAAGCCTTATTAGCTGTTTCAGTATCAAGAGTGCGAACTCCTGCCTTAACATTATGATTCGCCTTCCCAAAGGGATTGAAGCATTTTTTTTTTGTAACCTATCCTACTGTGTCAATAACAGGGCTTCGTGGTGTAGGCAAACTTGAGAGGTATTGTCCAGCTTTGCTTCAGAACGTCGGACCAACAACTCTTTTTCCTCATCACTAAAATCTGCAAACCATTTTAAAGCAGCTTTTTTGACAAAGAAAGTGACATGACACTTTGTTCCACTATCTCCTTGCCCAATTGAGCAGGAAGGTATGCTGTTCCCTTCTGCATCCAACTCTAATCAGTAACTAAATAATGTATTTGGCCTCTAAGTGCAAATTATAATCTGCTTAAATTTCAGACAAATTGCTACTGAATGAAATTATACACAATGTATAATACCAATGAAAAAATCTAATAAGAGATATATGCTATAAAAGACACAATCAAAACATTTTTTTGTAAATTAGATTACAAACTTTGATGGTCTTACGAATCACTTAACAAGCCACACTCAGTCAAGTGAACCCACTCACTATGCTGCAAACACACCACTGAAATACTGATTGTTCAAACAAGGCTCACAATAATGAAACAATCTGATTGTTAAAGTAATTGTTGCTATTATATTTTCCATAAACAGTGAATCTTGTGAATTTTCTCTGTGAAACTAGTGGTTATGTATTTAAGTGTGATTAAATACAAAATTAAAACTCGTAGATGTTTAACCAACCAATTTCACATGTTTCCCTAATAACTTTAAGACACAAATTCACAGGTTACAAGACCTAGGTATTAAAATATCTGTAATATTGATTGGAAAATTTACATCACATGATGCATGATTCAAGCAAACCGATTCTTTTTTTGGAAAAATGTTTTCTACAATTGAATCCAAAAATTAGGTCTTCATTTTCCACTTGTAAATATTTACAACTTTGAGAAGTACAAAAAATATGAAGCTATTATCCATTGAATTCTTTATCTCTCTTTTCATTTTTTACAAATGAGAAGAGTTTTATGCAGATGAACACTTAACGATAAAAGCAGAAGGGCTACTTCTCATCGTTTTCAAGTTTTTCAGAGTCTCATTGCGTATTTACCAGATCTTTTTATTTCAATTATTCAAGGCACTAATAAATATATATAAGGCATAATAAAAGGTTTCAGGTATAATTTGAGTGCCAGAAAAATGTGTTCAAACTTCCAGTGTGCCTCTTTGATGATTCTACTTTTTAGGGCCTTATATGCTTGCATTGCAAAACCAAATCCACTTTTCTAGATAGTTTAGAATATGCTCTTTCTAATGACCATAGTTTAGAAGAGTTTGGAGAAAACACTTTTTTGAAAAATTTGACTAAAAATACCCATTTTTAGCACTTTTTGAAACATTGTCAACTTCACCCTAGATTTGTGAAATAATGGAAAGCAATAGGAGAATGAAATTTTATTTTCTAAGACCTTGTGTTGGTGAGTTATGGTGTGCAAAGTTTCATGTACATCCCACAATGACTTTTGGAGATACAAAAAACTAAAGTTCGCATTTTTTAAAACAAATTATCTATATGAAAATTGCTCATAAATCCTTTTTTTAATATTTTACTTTAAAGAGCTCTAAAAGTTGTAGAAGATGGCCAAGTTTTGTTTCTTTCATGCAAATACTTAGAGATATCTCATCTCAAAGTTTCTGAAAATTCAAGGATGCACTATTGGAAGCTGTGCTATAGTTTCAAACAAGTGACTATATCTCTGCAAGTATTGAATTCTGAAACTGAAGCTCTACCAGTGTTCATTGAGAACATGTGTGAATGTTCATACAAAATTTTACCAAAATCCATGATGGTCATGTGGGAACATTTCTCGATATTAGACCACTTGGCACGGAATGGCCCTCTTGCAACCCAAATAAAGAGTATTTATATCCATGGAACATAAAAGATTGTTGTACTATAGTCAATGCTGACTACTGCGCAAGACACAGCAAAAATGGACATGGTGCTAGTTACCATGCTTCACGAACAAATTAATAACTCCAAATCTAATAATCAGATTTGTATGAAACAAACTGCATTTTGTAGCCAAATAATTGGACCATAGATTAAGACTAAAAAAAAAAATTCGATTTTTTTGACCCTGTTCTCGACTGTCCCCCCTTAAGTCTGGTAAGAACCCCCCTGTTTGTCGAAAGCTATTGGCTAATTAGTCTGATGAACGTTGTTTGCAAATTACTTGAACGGATGGTAGCCAGTTGGCTCAATTGGGTCCTCGAATCTCGGGATCTATTGTACCCTTACCAGCATGCTTTCTGAGAGGGGCGGTCTCCAATTGATCATTTACTTCACTTGGAACCCGAAGTTCGGCAGGCTTTTTCCCAGTATTTTTCGACCTTCGCAAGGCCTATGACATGGCTTGGCACCATCATATCTTTCTTACACTTCGAGTGGGGTCTTCGGGGCCCACTCCAGATTGCCAGTTCCTGTTCCATCGGTCGTTCAGGCTTCGGGTTGGTACTGTTTGTAGTTCTCCACAGACCCAGGGTAATGGCATCCCACAGGTTTCCATATTGAGTGTACTTCTTTTCCTCATTGCTATAGATGTATAGTCTGCCTGTAAACTCAAGTGCGAGCAGTGCTTTTGGTGGGGGAAGTGGCTTTTACCGGAATAACGCTGCCATCGGCCTACAGGGGCACCCAAAATCTGTTGCCTGTTATCTGTCTGGCAGTGTAGATCGGCGTGCAGTGATATGTTTCGTTTCTGTTTGTGGGATCTTAGTTGCCAGCGTCATTGAGTTAACTTTGTACTGATGTACTTTGTACTGATGTACTTTGTACTGATGTACTTCGATATCCAGAAGTGATGGATAATCGTCTAGCATTGCAGAATATGAAGAAGGGGAGGTATTTGGGGAGTAACGAGCGTTTGATAGTTATGTTATTACAGCGTGTAATAAAGAGGCGACCCAAAAAGAACTGTTGGCTAATATTACCAGTCCCAATCAAAGGGCTGCAATTTATGCAGACGTCAGCCTCACCTAATAGGACGCATAGGTAGGGTATGGAAAAATAAGTCACATAGTTTACTGGAATCGCCACGAAGGAAAACTAATAATTTTTGGAGGAAACTCGTCGTTATAGACAGTTTCAAAATCACGTAAAACATTTGATGCGTATGGAACACTAAATCTCTATCTTGGTCACTATTCACCCAATTCAAAGACATATTGCTTGAAACATGTGCGCAATAGTTATTCTCAACGCTGAAATTTCCTTCTGGACTTCTAAGCAAAAAGCTTGACATGTGAGGTGTGTTCACATATTAATTTTTATTTTTTGCTGAGAACTTTATTTGTTAAACCACAGCAATGTTATCCTCTTCAAAATATTCCCCATTACATATGATACACTTATGCCAGTGCTTTTTCCAATTCCTGAAACACTTAAGGAACTGTTTCTTCAGGATTGTTTATAGGTCTCTTAACTGTGCATTTTTAATCTCATCCATGCTTCTAAAACCGCTGTCCTTTAAGGCCTGCTTTGAAATGTTTGTACCACTGGTTTACTCATAACAGGCTCACCAAAGAAATATTTACCATTTCTAAAAATTTCATACACTTTATTCCATTCTTATATCAAAATTTAATACAGTTTCTCTAATTTATTTTTACACAAAATAAATAAACGTTGATGCTACCAAAACACATGTAAACTTTCTGACAGCTTACAACAGAGTAAATACCCAATATGCAAGACATTGAACATGTACTTTTGAGGCATGTTTACAAAGACAGTGACAAAAAAGTGGTGCAAATCAGACTAATACAACACACCAAATTACAAATTTCTGCTTACTTTTTAAATACTCTTTGTGTTGCAAGAATTGTTAAGTTTCAATGCAGTCCTTAAAAGAAAACTTCTACCTTTTAGTAGAAACACAAAATAAGAACAAGCCTTAAATTCTACAGACTGATTGCATTATATGGGGTTCATTTTATGAATAGCAATAGAGGAACACACATTTACATGAACAGGCATTTGGTTCTATGTGTGTAGTAGAATCCTGACTTCCGTTGTTGTGTTAATATTATTTACTCTATAATGTTGTGTTTCGGAAGAAGCTATCGTTTTTGTATTCCTTATGGTCTTAATGCATTTGTCTAAAAATAAACACAGCTGAGATGTATCTGTACACGGCTTCACCACAGATTTGAAGCGCGCGCTGTGGCAGGGCCGGCACTACATTGTGAAACAGCCTCTAGAAGTGCCTTGTGACGTAGCTGAGTTGGCAGATTGGGGACTCGCTCACTCGCTCTACAGTTTACCAACAGACTATACTGGTGGCCCCTGTCGGTTCTTTGGTCACCCCTGCTCTGTATGTGGATGATTTCTGCATCTGGATTAGTTCCTCTTCAACGGCCTCTGCAGAGCAGCAGCTCCAGGGTGCTATACGGTGTGCTTCTGCATGGACCCTCTCACATGGGTTTCAATTTTCACCTTTAAAATGGGGGTGGTCCACTTCTGTCGCTGTACTATTGTCCACCCCGAGCCAGAGCTCTACCTCAATGCATAACGATTACTTGTGGTCCCACAGTTTCATTTCCTGGGTCTTCTTTTCGACTATAAGCTCACTTGGCTGCCTCGTTTCAGACTTCTGAAGATAAGATGTTTCCGTAAACTCAATGTCCTTCACTTCCTTGCCCACAGCTCTTGGGGTGCGGATCGTTCCACTCTTCTCCACCTTTATCGGGCTTCAGTGCTATCTTGCTTGGAATATGGTTGTCAGGTTTATGGTTTGGTTGCTCCTTCCACACTGCCCCTCCTGGATCTGGTCCGCCATCGTGGTATCCGTTTGGCCACCAGTGCTTTCCATACTAGCCATGTTGATAGTCTCCTGGTTGAAGTTCGGATCTCCCCCTCCCCCCCCTTTCTGACTGGCGGTCCCAGCTTCTGGTTTCTTATGTAATCGCTGTCCATTCCTCTCCCACTCATCCTTTCCATTTTATCCTGTTCCCAGACCAAGAATGTCGCCCACCTGATTCCCCCCCCCCCCCTCCCTCCCTGGTTAGATCCTCGGCCCCGGATTCGGATGGATCTCCTCCGAGATCCGAAAGATTCCATTCCCTGATGGTGTTCCGTTGTTTTTTGCGCCAAATTTCATGGGATTTCTGGGATGCTGTTGTTTTTTACACCGATTGCTCTAAATCTGCTGATTGTGTGGGATATGCCTTCACGCCCTCCTTGGCATGGAAAATCGTCTCCTGTCAACTGCATGTGGGGTGTTTATTGTGGAACTGATGGCAATTTCCTAGGCCCTTACCTTTATTAAACAGTCCCAACTTAACCGCATTATGTACGGACTCAGTGAGTGGCCTTCATGCTATTCACTGGTGTTTTTTCCGCCATCCCTTGGTTTCAGCCATCCAGGAGCATCTTGCATGATCTTCACCATGCTGCTTGTTCCATTGACTTGCTTTGGGTCTCTGGCCATGTGGGTATCCCAGGTAATGAGCTTGCTGATCGTTTGGCTGGGAGAGCAGTAACTTACCCCTTCTCTGTCACCCCTCCTGCGGTGTATTTACAGCTTCATATCAAATCCTACTTTGCACAACCATGGGCCAACTCTTGGGAGGCTACCTCCCTGTCTAATAAACTTCATGCGATTCAGGTGACACTTGTCCCATGGCGTTATTCCTTCCGCCTCTCCCGAAAGGACTAGACTACCCTGTGTCATCTCCGCATTGACCACACCAGGTTTTCTTTTGTGTAATGATACACCCCCACTTTGTGGTAGTGGGGCTTTCCAGTGAGTAGCCCACATTTTGGTGGAATGCCCCCTTCTTTTGGCTCTGCATACTAAGTACAGACTTCCCCGCACTTTTCCTTTAATATTGGTAGACGATTCCCGCATGGTCGAACTGGTTCTCAGTTTCCTCCCTGAAAGTGGTTATTATTTTCAGTTCTAAGGTTTTTAATCTCCCTCTGGAGTAGGGGCAGGGAGGTGAGGGTTGGGGTGCCTCCCACTGTAAGCTGTGTTTGGAGATTCGTAACTCCCCTCCCTGGCCAAGATACTCTTCTCTCTCCTTTTTACTCCGTTTTTATCGAATTTTAGATTTGGTTAGTTTCCTTTTACAATTTGCACTTTTACATTCTAGTTGTTGAATGCTTTTGAATAGCAGGTGGTCTTGCCTGTACTGCATCAGAGATGAGATATTTCCTGCCTCTAGCATAGCCTTTGGGTTCCCACTTGCTGAATTCCCTCCTTTTGTTTTCACCATTGACAACACAACTGCAGTTTTACATATTGTAGCCTTTTACCTTTTATTGTTATGACTCTTATGAGATGTAAATCTGTCCGAATGGACCACCTCTGAAGCAAGGGATGCATCACCTAGGACATTTTCGGCTCTCTGTGCCAGTAGTTTTGGGGGCGGGGCGAGGACAGTTTAATACCCCACCAGTGGAGGATATTAATAGCTCATCAGAAGTGTGGAATGTGGTTCTCTAGGACTGAGCCAGTGACAGCCACAGGCCAAGCAAGCCACTACAACTCAGTCTCTTGTTGTACGCCTTACATATTGTTCCAATCACACCTAGTTTGTATACTGATACCGATCCTGCTCTGAACCTTGACTTGTTGGCTATCATTCTCCGTGTTTATTGTTCTGCTCACAATGAACTGGTTTTTGTTTACAGCTTATGCATTCGTATTGGTCTTAGGCACTTTAGAATCTGCTTGAAGACTGGATTTTTACCACTACACCACTTTCTTGACATAGGCATATAAGTCATTTTCCATTTGCATTAATTCTTATATGGGCAGGATATCTGCCTACTATATTTGTGTGAGAACATTCTTTGCCAGTTTGGGCATTAAACCTCCAAGCGGTATTACTGTGTAATGGAAAAAGAGGTGGACAGTTATGGAGTTCACCTTGAAGAGATTTCCTATATTCTCTTAAGCACTCTTCCATGTGGAAGATATGGAATCAGTTCAAATGATCACAGGGATGCAGAATGCCTTCTGACCACTGCTGTTTGGAAAGTTGTAATGCTTCAAAACAGACTAAGAATTTTAACACAGGCTGTAATGTAGTATTGTCATACCATAACATCTGAATCTAAGATCATACATTTTGACACTCTACAGCTGTAGGAGAGAGTTTCTCAGTTCTAAAAATCCTGGTGTGTTGTGTTTCCTCAATCTAAAATATGGACTCAGCTGTGACTATGTAGACTTTCCCAGCGTATTAGTATATCAAATTCTTGTCGGGTTTCCATGCAGATCAAACTGTCATCTGGGCACAGTATTTTAGCAGTCCACCTGGCCGCCATCATCAGGTGAGAAAAGCTATGCTGCTCTCGCCGATAACTGATTCCACTCGCAAATGACTGCACCTTTATATGCATCGGAAGTACAACGGCACATGCGCTAGATACAGTGCGCACACTCTGTCATTCCATTCCTACTGACCCCTGGCGCAAAGAAAGTTGCAGCACCTCCAGTGGTGAATACTGTTGAAAACGATATATCATTACAAATGATTATTCGTAGCCAGCCGATTCAGATGCCGTTGTTTCTTCGTGTCTGATAAAACAGGAGTCCATGTCCTACTTATCAGGTATCCATTATCATGATTAATCATATTATCCGCTAGTCTGATTTCAACATATTCTTTTAAAACACAATCCCAGTACTGAGAAGCATTTGCAACTACTTGCGTCTTGTTGTATAACATCCTGTGTCCGTCTGTAAGGCAATGCTCAGCCACCACAGATTTATCTGGTTGTAATAATTGTGTATGGTGATGATGTTCAATACATCTGTCATCAATGGTATGAATAGTTTTGCCAATATAAATTTTCCACTCATACGGTATTTTGTAAATGCCGGGCTTCCTCGAACCTAAGTCATCTTTGACAGAGCCAAGAAGTGCTCGAATCTTAGCTGGCGGACGGAAAACACATCTGATCTCACATTTCTTCAAATGTGTACCTATCTTGGCGGACACATTCCCAGCATACGGAAGAAAAGCCACAGATCTAAAGGTGTCTTTAGAAGGTTCAGGTAGAGATCCAAACTCAAAAGCACGTGGTATTTGTCGGTCCGTATAGCCATTATTATTGAACACGTCCTTAAGATGTTGCAGCTCCTGTGGCAAATTTTCAGCATCCTAGATAGCATATGCTCCTTTAACCAAGGTCCGAAGGACTCCTGTACATTGAAAAGGTGGATGGCAACTGGTAGCATGTAAATACCTGTCAGTATGTAGTTGCAAATGCTTCTCAGTACTGGGATTGTGTTTTAAAAGAATATGTTGAAATCAGACTAGCGGATAATATGATTAATCATGATAATGGATACCTGATAAGTAGAACATGGACTCCTGTTTTATCAGACACGAAGAAACAACGGCATCTGAATCGGCTGGCTACGAATAATCATTTGTAATGATATATCGTTTTCAACAGTATTCACCACTGGAGGGCTGCAACTTTCTTTGCGCCAGGGGGCAGTAGGAATGGAATGATTGAGCGTGTGTGCACTGTATCTAGCGCATGTGCCGTTGTACTTCCGATGCCTATAAAGGTGCAGTCATTTGCGAGTGGAATCAGTTATCGGCGAGAGCAGTGTAGCTATTCTCACCTGGTGATGACGGCCAGGTGGACCGCTGAAATGTTCTGCTCAGATGACAGTTTGATCCGGCTGGAAACCTGACAAGAATTTGATGGACTCAGCTGTGGTAGCATCAGAAGGCACAGCACCAGGACCTAATAACATTGACTAAAGCATGTTGTGATGATAGAGTCCTCAGGTTATGGGTTTGAAGGGTATTTCTCAGATTCAAGGAGGAAAGTAATCGTGCTCCCTTCCTGAAACCAGGAGTACTGTCATACAGAGACAGCTGTCTACTAGAATGTTGCGTTCTTAAGTTATGTGCGAAAAATTCTAAACTGCCACCTCATCTGGATTACAAAAATCTCACGGGTGAATTAGGTTTCAGAAAGTATCTTTCTCTTTTGGATAACTTGACCATGGTGGAGTTAGCCATATGAGAGGCAATCCTGAAGAAGCACATATGATAACAGTATTTTATAATAAGAAAGCGTCTGATGCTACCTCAAAGTAATTTTTTTATGTCAGTTTCATTCACAAGTCTTTCGGTGCAGAATGGGAGGTACTTACTTTTTTAGCATAGTTCTCTAACATAATTATATTTCTTGCACTTGTACTTAAATGCCTCTTTCCTGGCAGTTGCTGTTAGCTTAATTTCAACAGTAAGAAATACAATCACGTGTTGCTTATTTGTAAATATTTTTTATATGTTACTAATTCTCTACCCTTACCACAGTTACTTACCCACTGCAATGAAAATTGTCCAGCTGGAGAATTGAACAGGAAATAAAAGTTTGTCATTTTCATATGACAAGATTTTTGTGCTGAATTTAATTGTGCGTATTTTTACTTCACTGCAGTTGAAAATAGGAGGCACCATGTTTTTAAAAATACTGTAAGGTACCTCAGCCTTACTTAGACACAGTATATTTATGTGTCATCAAAACCACAAAGATCTTTAAAAAATCAGTCAAAGCACTAAAATCCTTAATCCTCTAAGTGACTAAATGGTTTTCCAGCATAACAGTGAAATAATGTCAGCACGTAGTGTTTGGGAATGTTAATAAATAAAATTACTCAATTTATTATTTATTTTTAAGTCCCTGTCCAGGGGGCTCACAACACTCTTGTGAGTATGTGCGTGGCTACCACAGGGCCCCAGCCTTAGCATCATCACTCCCTTTCTGTGCTGCAAGCTTGTATTTCCACTATCCTTTCCCCCTTTGCCTCTCCATCGGATGGTTTTCTTGATACAGACCCTGCTTGGACCTGGTTTAGGATTAGGACGGGATTTTCAATTTCTGGCATTTACTACAACTTTTCATTAAATAAACAAATGATCCCCATTCTTGGGTTTGACCAGCCATCGGTTTTCAAAATTCTCCAGAAGTGTGGATTGTGCAGGGAAGATACCTATCATCTTTACACCCTTCCCTTTAATAAGGTAATACACTCCTGGAAATGGAAAAAAGAACACATTGACACCGCTGTGTCAGACCCACCATACTTGCTCCGGACACTGCGAGAGGGCTGTACAAGCAATGATCACACGCACGGCACAGCGGACACACCAGGAACCGCGGTGTTGGCCGTCGAATGGCGCTAGCTGCGCAGCATTTGTGCACCGCCGCCGTCAGTGTCAGCCAGTTTGCCGTGGCATACGGAGCTCCATCGCAGTCTTTAACACTGGTAGCATGCCGCGACAGCGTGGACGTGAACCGTATGTGCAGTTGACGGACTTTGAGCGAGGGCGTATAGTGGGCATGCGGGAGGCCGGGTGGACGTACCGCCAAATTGCTCAACACGTGGGGCGTGAGGTCTCCACAGTACATCGATGTTGTCGCCAGTGGTCGGCGGAAGGTGCACGTGCCCGTCGACCTGGGACCGGACCGCAGCGACGCACGGATGCACGCCAAGACCGTAGGATCCTACGCAGTGCCGTAGGGGACCGCACCGCCACTTCCCAGCAAATTAGGGACACTGTTGCTCCTGGGGTATCGGCGAGGACCATTCGCAACCGTCTCCATGAAGCTGGGCTACGGTCCCGCACACCGTTAGGCCGTCTTCCGCTCACGCCCCAACATCGTGCAGCCCGCCTCCAGTGGTGTCGCGACAGGCGTGAATGGAGGGACGAATGGAGACGTGTCGTCTTCAGCGATGAGAGTCGCTTCTGCCTTGGTGCCAATGATAGTCGTATGCGTGTTTGGCGCCGTGCAGCTGAGCGCCACAATCAGGACTGCATACGACCGAGGCACACAGGGCCAACACCTGGCATCATGGTGTGGGGAGCGATCTCCTACACTGGCCGTACACCACTGGTGATCGTCGAGGGGACACTGAATAGTGCACGGTACATCCAAACCGTCATCGAACCCATCGTTCTACCATTCCTAGACCGGCAAGGAAACTTGCTGTTCCAACAGGACAATGCACGTCCGCATGTATCTCGTGCCACCCAACGTGCTCTAGAAGGTGTACGTCAACTACCCTGGCCAGCAAGATCTCCGGATCTGTCCCCCATTGAGCATGTTTGGGACTGGATGAAGCGTCGTCTCACGCGGTCTGCACGTCCAGCACGAACGCTGGTCCAACTGAGGCGCCAGGTGGAAATGGCATGGCAAGCCGTTCCACAGGACTACATCCAGCATCTCTACGATCGTCTCCATGGGAGAATAGCAGCCTGCATTGCTGCGAAAGGTGGATATACACTGTACTAGTGCCGACATTGTGCATGCTCTGTTGCCTGTGTCTATGTGCCTGTGGTTCTGTCAGTGTGATCATGTGATGTATCTGACCCCAGGAATGTGTCAATAAAGTTTCCCCTTCCTGGGACAATGAATTCACGGTGTTCTTATTTCAATTTCCAGGAGTGTATAACCAAATCCTATACAAGGGCGATGTACTTGAGGACAATATTATGGAAATGGAAGAGGATGTAGATGAAGATGAAATGGGAGATACGATACTGCATGAAGAGTTTGACAGAGCACTGAAAGACCTGAGTCGAAACAAGGCCCCGGGAGTAGACAACATTCGATTAGAACTACTGACGGCCTTGGGAGAGCCAGTCCTGACAAAACTCTACCATCTGGTGAGGAAGATGTACGAGACAGGCGAAATACCCACAGACTTCAAGAAGAATATAATAATTCCAATCCCAAAGAAAGCAGGTGTTGACAGATGTGAAAATTACCGAACTATCAGTTTAATAAGTCACAGCTGCAAAATACTAACACGAATTATTTACAGACGAATGGAAAAACTGGTAGAAGCCGACCTCGGCGATGATCAGTTTGGATTCCGTAGAAATGTTGGAACATGTGGGGCAATACTGACCCTGCGACCTATCTTAGAAGCTAGATTAATGATGGGCAAACCTACGTTTCTAGCATTTGTAGACTTACAGAAAGCTTTTGACAATGTTGACTGGAATACTCTCTCTCAAATTCTAAAGGTGGCAGGGGTAAAGTACAGGGAGCGAAAGGCTATTTACAATTTGTACAGAAACCAGATGGCAGTTATAAGAGTCGAGGGACATGAAAAGGAAGCAGTGGTTGGGAAGGGGGTGAGACAGGGTTGTAGCCTATCTCCGATGTTATTCAATCTGTATATTGAGCAAGCATTGAAGGAAACAAAACAAAAATTCGAAGTAGGTATTAAAATCCAGGGAGAAGAAATAAAAACTTCGAGGTTCGGCGATGACATTGTAATTGTCAGAGACAGCAAAGGACTTGAATGGAATGGACAGTGTCTTGAAAGGAGGATATAAGATGAACATCAACAAAAGCAAAAAGAGGATAATGGAATGTAGTCGGGTGATGTTGAGGGAATTAGATTAGGAAATGAGACACTAAAAGTAGTAAAGGAGTTTTGCTATTTGGGGAGCAAAATAACTGATGATGGTCGAAGTAGAGAGGATATAAAATGTAGACTGGTAATGGCAAGGAATGCGTTTCTGAAGAAGAGAAATTTGTTAACATAGAGTATAGATTTAAGTGTCAGGAAGTCGTTTCTGAAAGTATTTGTATGGAGTGTAGCCATGTATGGAAGTGAAACATGGACGATAAATAGTTTGGACAAGAAGAGAATAGAAGCTCTCGAAATGTGGTGCTACAGAAGAATGTTGAAGATTAGGTGGGTAGATCACGTAACTAATGAGGAGGTATTGAGTAGAACTGGGGAGAAGAGAAGTTTGTGGCACACCTTAACTAGAAGAAGGGATCGGTTGGTAGGACATGTCCTGAGGCATCGAGGGATCACAAATTTAGTATTGGAGGGCAGCGTGGAGGGTAAAAATCGTAGAGAGAGACCAAGAGATGAATACACTAAGCAGATTCAGGAGGATGTAGGTGCGGTAGGTACTGGGATATGAAGGAGCTTGCACAGGATAGATTAGCATGGAGAGCTGCATCAAACCAGTCTCAGGACTGAAGACCACAACAACAAACCAAATGGTAGCTGTTCCGTTGTGTCGGGGGGGGGGGGGGGGGGTTGTTGTCAAGTACCTGCATGGTGGTAGCCACCTGACCACACTGTTGGTGCCTGAGCTGAAAACTCCCCATGTATGCCAAGGAGTATGTGCCTGTCGTGACTGGGACACAGGGGCTTCGAGCAATGGATTACTGGCCAGGTAGCAGTCACTAGGACTGGATGGCGCCCATGGGGAGAGCCCCCGTTCAGAAAGGGAGGCACTATGGTGGATGAGCTGCAAATAAAGCAGATGAAGTTATCTCCCACTGGTGGCCATATGGCCCTAGCAGTCTCTATGAAAGGACAGTCTTTTAATGCAGAGAGCTATGACCCTAAAAGTTACATTCCTTGGCTATGCCTTGGGAGGAACGTAGGGCTGAGTGGCTAGCAGAGAAATACTCCTCCCAGTACTTAGTTTGCGTAAGGACTGATGGGGATTCCTTCTGGGTCACGAAACCTTTATTACTTGCAGAAACTATAGAGGTCAAGTTTGGGGGAAGTTGCAGCCATTTCCAAAATGAAAAGTGGGTAAATTTTGATCAACAGCATCCCCTGCCAAATTATGGGCACTGCTCGCCTGTGCGAAGCTAGGTGACATACCGGTGACTGTCACTCCCTATAAAAACCTTAATATGGTTCAGGGCATCATTTTCCAGGGAGATCTGCTCTTACAATCTGATGACGAGCTACCGCCAATTTGGAGCGAAGGGATGTACACTTTGTATATTCTTGGCAACATTCCCAATGCTGTTTGGGGTGACCATAACTGAATGGAACGGGAACTGTCCATTCAGCCTGTAGAGCCTAGTGACCAAAGGCACACGTCAGTGGGATACGACATGCACAGCTCACACAGAGGCATGCCAGCTCTTATCTCTCTCTGTGGCTGCCTTCGTACTCGAAGCTCGTGATGCAGCCCGGGCTCTGCCATCTCTCTCACACGTGGGTGTTGACTTGACAGCTGCACACAGGAGTTACTGCATGTGGTTGCCTACTGTCAGTTCTTCACAACGCACAGTGCATGGAAGTAATATTTTAAAGGTTTCTAAAATATTAAGGGGACACATGATAATAGGCTCGGTATAACGGTGGTGACAGTATTAATGTACAGATAATAGTGTAACGCTGCATGAGGGGACAGAACACTGTAACCCAGAGCTAAGAAACAGATCTCTCTGATCACTCCACCTGTAGAACAATAACATAGAACATAAGATAACATGTATAAAGTAGGTAAAATACACTGACCGAAGGTCATTAATAATGTAGTCAGTTACTATTACTATGCTTAAATTTGCGATACCATGGTGTAAGAATGCTTGGAATACAGGTTTGTGCTGGAAGTGGAAGGTTCCTTGGCTTACATCTAGGTGCCTATGTAGAGACAACACGTGGGGGCAGTGCTGCTTGTCCACAATTAGGTTTCAGTCTACCGAAATGGATGATCTACATAATGGACTGCCAGTTGTATTCCAGCATTGACTCAAGAATTCAAACACGTAATTTGGTAGGGCCCCTCGTATGATGGAGAAAATGTTTTGGTCATCTCCGATTTGATCGAAAGGTTCTGCAACAAGACCCAGTCATCTGGTTGATATGGGTGTATACCTGCTCCTTTAATTCTTCTTTGAACCCACTTTGAAGGTGTCTGGAAATTATTTAGCTACACTCCAGATATTTTTAAATTGGTGAGCTAGACTTTCCACTTTGCCCAAATCAGCTCCTGGTGACAATTTATCTAGTCCACAGTGCAACTCAGTCGCTTTTCATGGAAGTAGAGATCGCTATCTATGACTGACTGTTGGCACAAAACCAAGTTCCTTTGAACTGTGTTTTGGCTGTATGGTACTATAAAAACTAAAATTCTATTTGAGTGTAGGTGTTAATTGTGCTATATTATACTACTTCTGTGAATGTAGGTCAGGACTGCTCAATGCACAGGATGCATTGTGTGAAAAACAGCATGACTGCGACTCCCAGGTGCGCATGCTAAATAGTGCCCGGCCACTATTCGGTATCTGCCAAGGACGGTCACTTCGCCTCACTCTTCCCTGTGAAAGACGAGCTGCAACTCTTGAGGGGAAGGCCAGACACTGTCACAGTCACTGGCATCGGCTGCCGCTAGAGTACAGAAGTAGAGGAACCTTTTCTGTGGTGAAGGGCTGGAGGGCGTGTGCCCGGTCCCTCCACTCCTTGGGTACCCAGTGTGCATAGCCTAACACCAGTGTTGCTACCATTTTCTCTGTATTTGCTTGTTTTCTCTCTAGAAATTTTGATCTAATAGTGATGTATTCAATATTTTATGTTTGTTGCCATATGGCAACACCATGCGTATGTCAACACACTTCCCAGGAGACTCACAACACTTTTATTTACATACATGTATAAAATGACTTACGAAAGATACACAAATGTGCGTCTACGTATATTTATGAAGAGTTTTAGGTGAAAACTGTTACTTTTCTGTTTTCAAAAAAATATTTTCTCATATTATTCAACAATTCGATACCTCATTTCATCACTCAGTTCAAAAAAAGTTTTTATTTGCAGTGAAACATAAATGCACCTTGCATTTCAAACACTCCATTCTCACAATTCCATTGCGTGATGGAACTTTGCACCTTCCTTTGATATTCATAACAGGCAAATGTCCTATGCCACCCAGCCACATACCTTTTTCAGGCAGTGCAACTGTTGGTTCTTTCTTGTTCTCCGCCATATAGGCTCTCTCAGTGGAATTACTTCTAGGGTATTCCTTGCTTTCTTGCCTCACTTTTCCACTGGAACAACAAACCTCTACCTATGGCCTTCTTCAACTCTCTTAAAGTGAGTGTGTTTTTCCAATGCATTCCACTTGGTAGTGCACCTCTTCTGTAAAGAAACCAAGCATTCACTACCACCAGGTCTAGAATATGAAGAAAATATTCTGTGATACTATTTTTTGGAACATATCTGGATTCTATACAATGCTAGAACTGAATCCACAAGATCTACACCTCCCATGAAGTGATTATACTCAACCACTGTGCTGCGGCAAGGCACCTTGAGCGACTTCAACTTCTAGTGACATCTTCATACTTCAGTCATTGGATTTGCTCCCACATTATTGCTGAGTAATGTCACGAATCTGTTGTATGCCACATAACAGGAGAATACTGCATATTTCTCATGTAACACTGTCTTTTATCTGTTGCACCTCTTCCAGATCTCTTCATTTTCATGCCAGAGTCGAACACACAGCCCTTTAGATGATTGGAATACCCCTCCCCTCCCCCAGCCCTCTCTGTGGGTCTGCGGATTAGAATAGGCCTGAGGTATTCCTGCCTGTCGTAAGAGGCAACTAAAAGGAGTATCACATGTTTCAGCCTTTGTGATGGTCCCCTGTAGGGTATGGCCTCCATTTTTCAAAATTTTCCTGAAGAGCGAGCCAATTGGGGAAGGGTGCCTTACGTGGTGCATTGTGTTTGTGCCTTGAGATCATTAGCCCACTTTCTCATTGTCGCGCTGCAGTCCCGCTCATTCTCCATCTGTTGGGTGAGGATGCCTTCCTGCATTTTCCACCATGGACCTCTTTGTACCTTGTATCCAGCACAGTAGCTAGTCCATTGTGATGGGGCCACCGTGTACCTTGTTGGTTGTAGCCCCCTGATAACACAGGGATAGCTCTGCTGATGCCTGTGCCGTTAACTCCCCACGTATGTCTAGGAGTAGATGCCCATCATCCTGGGGCATCGGGACTCCCAGCAATGGCCATCCTGCCAGTTGGTCTTTGCTGCAGCTGGGTGGCGCCTGTGGGGAGGGCCCCTGGTCGGAGTGGGTGGCATCAGGACAGATGACTAGCAATGAAGTGGACTAAGTCATCTCTTGTTGGTGGTCAAACACCAGCAGTCTCTAAGCATTCCAAGTCTCAGTACAATGCAAGAAAGTAAGACCCTAAATCACTCCCCTCCCTGGCCACACCAGGCTAAAGTTGGCAGCGAACCTTACTCACCACAGTACCTCGTATGTAAGAGACCTAATGGGGACTCCTTTGTTTCGATGAAGCCACATTTTTTTTATAGAGCACTTAGAGGACAAGTTTGGGGAGGTGGAGGGCTTGTCCAAAATGCAATCTGCGTCAGTCTTGATAAAAACGGCATCCTCTGCCCAGTCATGAACATTACTCGCTTGTAACAAGTTGGGGGACATTTCTGTGACCACCACGCCACATAAGAGTGTAAATATGGTCCAGGGTATTATCTTCCACAGGGACCTTCTTTTGCAGTCTGACGAAGAGCTGCACGCCAATTGAGAGCGGCGAGGTCTAGCGCGTCCATCACGGTCCGAGGGATAATGTGGTTACTACCGGTGCCTTCATCTTGGCCTTAGAGAGTGACACCTTACCTGAGAAGGTCAAGGTGATCTTCTACCTCTGTGATGTTCAGCCATATATTCCTCCCCCGATGCGGTGCTTTAAGTGCTGGATGTTTGGCCATATGTCTTCCTGCCGTACTTCCAACATCACATGTAGAGAGTGTGGACGTCCATCACATCCCAATAATCCATGTGCCCCGCCTCCAATCTGTGTCAACTGCGGAGAGCGTCATTCACCTTGCTCGCCAGACTGCAGGATTTTACAGAAAGAGAGGAAAATCATGGAATGCAAGACCCTGGACCCACTTACCTACACTGAGGCTAAGAGAAAATATGAGCGCCTACATCCTGTGGCAGTGACCACCTCATACACTGCTGCTACGAGAACCGTTGTAGCCCCATCAGTTCCGCGAATTCCAGTCAGATCTCAGAGCCAGAAGGCTACACCTGCCCCCTTGATGGTGGGGGGGGGGGGGGGGAATTCCCCGACTGTTGTTCCTGCACCACCTACTTCAGGAGCAACACCCCCCCCCCCCCCCGAAACCGAAACCATTGAGGATATCAGTCCCCACTTTTGAGCCGGAGAAGCATAAGTCTTCTTCGGCTCCTCTCATCAGTTAGGGGTCCCTTTGGTCACTCCCTTAGCAGGTTTCTGCTAACGGGAAAGATGACGCCCGCCAGTGGCTTAAGTGCCGAAAAGCACCTGGTCGTAGGGCTTCACAATCATCCTCAGTCCTGGAGACTGAATCATTGAAGCACTCTCAGCCAGAGAAACCCAAGGAGCAGCGAGAAAAGTCCAAAGACAAGCCCTGTAAGACCAAGGAAATAGCGGTGGCACCCACACCACTGCTACCTACAAGCTCTTCGTCAGGGGATAAGGTGGAGATTCTGGCGTCCGCTGAGGACCTAGAGCTCGCCAGACCATCAGGCAAAATGGATATAGACTGCTCAGGCAATCAGTCAATAGCAGCAGGTGACGCTGAGGCGTAAACTGCCTCATTGAGTGTTCCATACCTTTCCAGTCTCACAATGACGCCATCCTCCAGTGGAAATGCGGCGGTTTTTTCGACCGCCTGGCTGAGCTACGGGCACTGTTAAGCTTTACATCTGCTTTCTGCATTGCCCGCCAGGAAACCTGGTTCTTAGCAATGCGGACCCCAGACCTTCACGGCTATAAGGGATATTACAGTAACCGCAGCGACTATAATCGAGTGTCAGGTGGAGTTTGCGTTATGTCCTAAACTCAGTGTGTAGTGAACCTGTGCCCCTTCAAACCTCTTTTTAAGCTGTGGCTGTCAGAATAAGGACGACCCAGGAAATAACTGTCTGCAATGTATATCTTCCTCCAGATGGTGCAGTACCATACAATAGCTGCACTGATTGATCAACTCCCTAAACCTTTCCTACTTTTGGGAGATCTTAACGCTCATAACCCCTTGTGGGGTGGCATCATATTTACTGACTGAGGCAGAGATGTCGAAACTTTGCTTTCTCAGTTCGACCTCTGCCTCTTAAATACTGAGGCCGCCACATATTTCAGTGTGGCTCGTGGTAGTTACTCGGCCATTGATTTATCCATTTGCAACCCAGGATTTCTCCCATCTATCCACTGGAGAGCACATGACCTGTGTGGTAGTGACCACTTCCCCATCTTCCTGTCACTGCCCCAGCATCAGGCCCATGGACACCTGTGCAGATGGGCTTTAAACATGGCAGACTGGGAAACTTTCACCTCTGCGGTCACCGTTGACACTCTCCCACACGGGAACATCGATGTGATGGTTGAGCAGGTGACTACAACAGTCGTTACTGCGGCGGAAAACGCGATCCCTCGCTCTGTAGGGTGCCCCCCGGCAAAAGACGGTTCCTTGGTGGTCACCGGAAGTCGCTGATGCAATAAAGGAGCGTCGGCGAGCTCTACAGCGGCACCCTTTCCTGGAGCACCTCGTAGCCTTTAAGCGGCTCCATGCCCGCCAACTTATCATTAGACTAGCAGGAGTGTCTGGAGAGATACGTCTCGACCTTTGAGTGCCATACGTCACCTTCACAAGTCTGGGCGAGGATCAGGCGTCTGTTTAGGTACCAGACCCCAGCAGGTGTCCCTGTCACTACCTTCAATGGCGTGTTACCTACCGACACAAACGCGATTGCTGAGCATTCTGCTGAGCGCTGTGCTCAAGCCTCAGCGTCAGAAACTACCCCCAGCCTTTTGCACCCTCAAATGGCGGGTGGAAAGGAAAGTCCTCTCGTTCGCTACACACCACAGTGAACACTATAACGCCCCATTTACAGAGTGAGAGCTTCTCAGTGCCCTTGCACATTGCACCGACACAGCTCCTGGGCCAGATTGGATCCACGGTCAGATGATTAAACATCTCTCGTCTGACGAAAAGCGACATCTCCTAATCTTCAACCGGATCTGGTGCGATGGCGTCTTTCCATTTCACTGGTGGGAGACCACCATCATTCCAGTGCTTAAACGCAGTAAAAGCATGCTTGATGTGGATAGCTATCGGCCCATCAGCCTCACCAACGTTTTTTGTAAGCTGCTAGAACGTATGTTGTGTCAGTGGTTGGGTTGGGTCGTAGAGCCACATGGCCTACTGGCTCCATATCGGGGTGGCTTCTGCCAGGGTCGCTCTACCACTGGTAATCTTGTGTTCCTCGAGCCTGATATCCGAACAGCCTTTTCCAGATGCCAACACATGGTTGCCGTCCTTGTTGATTTACGAAGAGCTTATGACACGACCTGGCGATATCATATCCTTGCCACATTATACAAGTGGAGTCTCAGAGACCTGCTACCGCTTTTTATCCAGAATTTCGTGTCGCTTCGTACTTTCTATGTCCAAGTTGGTGTCTCCTATATCCGTGAGAATTGGGTCCAGCAGGGCTCCAAATTGAGAGTATCGCTATTTTAATGGCCATGAATGGTCTAGCAACAGCTATTAGGGCCGTCCTTCTCACTTTCTCTGTATGCAGACGACTTCTGCTCCACCTGTACCGGTGTTGCTGAGCGGCGCCTACAGGGAGCCATCCACAAGGCACAGTCATGGGCTCTAGCCCACGGTTTCCAGTTTTCGGCCACAAAGACGTGTGTTATGCACTTCTGTTGGCGTCGTACCGTTCATCCGGAACCAGAACTTTACCTTACTGACGATCCCCTGACTAGTGGAGACATACCTATTCTTAGGACTGGTTTTACACGCCCGTTTGACTTTGCTTCTCACCTCCGCCAGCTTAAGTGGAAGTGCTGGCAGCACCTCAATGCTCTCCACTGCCTGAGCAACACCAACTGGGATGCAGGTCGCTCTACACTGCTGAAGCTCTACAGAGCCCTTGTTCAATCCCGCCGGAGTGTGGTTTCTGGTTCGGCTGCAACCTCAGCGTTGCGTTTACTCCACCCAGTGCACCACTATGGCGTTCGCCTATCGACAGGAGCTTTTAGAATGAGTCCAGTGACCAGCGTCCTAGTGGAGGCCGGAGTCACTCCATTGAAGGTTAGGTGTTTGCAATTGCTCTCCAGTTACGTTGTACACGTTTATAGTTCTCCTGCGCATCTGAATTACCGTCTCCTTTTCCCACCCACGGAGGTTCATCTCCCGCATCGGTGGCCCACGTCAGGGCTAACAATTGCTGTTTGTGCGATCCGTACTCTCTAAACTGTCTTCCTTGCCTTTTCGGCCTATACTTGAGGTTCATTCACAAACACCTCCATGGTGTCCACCTAGGCCGCGGCTTCGCCTGGACCTTTCACATGGCCCTAAGGACTCGGTTAACCCTGCGACTCTCCGCCGTCACTTCCTCTAGATTCTCGACATGTACCGGGGCCATTAAGTGGTGTACACCGATGGCTGATGGTCACGTTGGCTTTGCCTATGTTCATGGAGGACATATACAGGGTGTTACAAAAAGGTACGGCCATACTTTCAGGAAACACTCCTCACACACAAATAAAGAAAAGATGTTATGTGGACATGTGTCCGGAAACGCTTAATTTCCATGTTAGAGCTCATTTTAGTTTCGTCAGTATGTACTGTACTTCCTCGATTCACCGCCAGTTGGCCCAATTGAAGGAAGGTAATGTTGATTTCGGTGCTTGTGTTGACATGCGACTCATTGTTCTACAGTACTAGCATCAAGCGCATCAGTACGTAGTATCAACAGGTTAGTGTTCATCACGAACGTGGTTTTGCAGTCAGTGCAATGTTTACAAATGCGGAGTTGGCAGATGCCCATTTGATGATGATGTATGGATTAGCACGGGGCAATAGCCGTGGCGCGGTACGTTTGTATCGAGACAGATTTCCAGAACGAAGGTGTCCCGACAGGAAGACGTTCGAAGCAATTGATCGGCGTCTTAGGGAACACGGAACATTCCATCCTATGACTCGCGACTGGGGAAGACCTAGAACGACGAGGACACCTACAATGGACGAGGCAATTCTTCGTGCAGTTGACGATAACCCTAATGTCAGCGCAGCGTCAGAGAAGTTGCTGCTGTACAAGTTAACGTTGACCACGTCACTGTATGGAGAGTGCTACGGGAGAACCAGTTGTTTCCGTACCACGTACAGCGTGTGCAGGCACTATCAGCAGCTGATTGGCCTCCACGGGTACACTTCTGCGAATGGTTCATCCATCAATGTGTCAATCCTCATTTCAGTGCAAATGTTCTCTTTACGGATGAGACTTCATTCCAACATGATCAAATTGTAAATTTTCACAATCAACATGGGTGGGCTGACTAGAATCGGCACGCAATTGTGCAATCACGTCAACACAGATTTTCTGTGAACGTTTGGGCAGGCATTGTTGGTGATGTCTTGATTGAGCCCCATGTTCTTCCACCTACGCTCAATGGAGCACGTTATCATGATTTCATACAGGATACTCTACCTGTGCTGCTAGAACATGTGCCTTTACAAGTACGACACAACGTGTGGTTCATGCACGATGCAGCTCCTGCACATTTCAGTCGAAGTGTTCGTACGCTTCTCAACAACAGATTCGGTGGCCGATGGATTGGTAGAGGCGGACCAATTCCATGGCCTCCACGCTCTCCTGAACTCAACCCTCTTGACTTTCAGTTATGGGGGCATTTGGAAGCTCTTGTCTACGGAACCCCGGTACCAAATGTAGAGGCTCTTCATGCTCGTATTGTGGACGGCTGTGATACAATACGCCATTCTCCAGGGCTGCATCAGCGCATCAGGGATTCCATGCGACGGAGGGTGGATGCATGTATCCTCGCTAACGGAGGACATTTTGAACATTTCCTGTACCCCCCTGCGGGTTCGGGGGTTAGAATAGGCCCGCGGTATTCCTGCCTGTTGTAAGAGGCGACTAAAAGGAGTCTCAAATGTTTCGGCCTTATGTGATGGTCCCCTCTCGGGTTTGACCTCCATCTTTCTAAATTATTCCGAAGAGCGAACCAATTGGGGAAGGGCGCCTTACATGGTGCACTGTATCCGTCGTGCATTGAGACCTTTAGCCGGCTTTTTCGTCGTTGCAATGGTGTCCTGCTCGTTTTCCATCTCTTGGGCGAGGATACGTCCCTGGGTGTGATTACCACGCTGCACTCTGCAGTGTTGCTTTTAACTGCGACGACGACCTTGGACATTTTTTCACCTAATATCCAGCACGGTAGCCAGTCCGTTGTGGTGGGGCCGCCATGTACCCTGTTGGTTGTAGCCCCGACAACACAGGGATCGCAATACTGATGCCTGCGCCGTTAACTCCCCACGTATGCCGAGGAGTAGATGCCCATCTCCCTGGGGCAGATAGCACTCAGCATTGTAACGGCGTTGTAACCACACCCACTATTCCTCAAATTGGGCCTAAACGCCTGATGGGTTGTACAAGTTACGCCCATAGTGCGTCCCTATCTGCACCTACGATCATGATGGACCTTCCATGGCACCCGAAATCCAGCACGGTAGCCAGCCCGTTGTGGTGGGGTCGTCATGTACCCTCTAGGTTGTAGCCCCCTGACAACACAGGGATCGTACTGCCGATACCTGAGCTGCACCCTCCCCACGTCGGCCAAGGAGTAGATGCCCGTCTCCTTGGGGCATCGGGACTCCCGGCAACGGTCATCCTGCCAGGTGGCCCTTGCTGAGGCTGGGTGGCGCCCATGGGGAGAGCCCCTGGTCGGAGTGGGTGGTATCGGGGCGGACGTTTCGCAGATGAAACGTCAACATGTATCAGGTCGCTCTGCGGCCGAGTCTTTTAAAAAGAAAGATACTGTCTCTGGTTCTGGTTCTCCTGCCCTTTCCCCCTTGGCCACTCCCTGGGAGGAAGGACAGGCCCGCTGGCTTGGGGCGAAGTACTTCCCCCGCTATTTAGTCTGTTCTCGGACCGATGGGGGGACGTTCGCCACCTCCAAGACCATGTTCTTTGGCCAGCACATCGAGGACATCTTTGGGGAAATCGAGGCTCTCAGTAAAATGCGTTCGGGGTCCATTCTTATAAAGACCGCCTCCGCCACACAGTCGGCGGCGCTCCAGGCGTGCGACCGACTAGGGGACATCCCAGTGTCTATTGTCCCGCATCTGGCACTGAATAGGACGCAGGGGGTTATTTTTCATCGGGACCTCCTGCTGCAATCTGATGAGGAGCTCGGGGCCAACCTGGAGCGCCGAGGCGTGCATTTCGTCCGGCGAGTTCAGCGCGGCCCCAAAGACCGTCGCATCGACACCGGAGCCTTTATCCTCGCCTTTGAGGGGGACGTTCTCCCGGAGAAGGTAAAGGTGATGTGCTACCCGTGCGACGTGCGACCTTACATCCCGCCTCCTATGCGCTGCTTTCGGTGTTTGCGCTTTGGGCACATGTCGTCACGGTGTGAGGCTGAGCCCCTTTGTGGCGATTGTGGACGTCCTCTTCGTGAGGAACATACATGCACCCCACCACGTCGGTGCGTCAATTGTCCTGGCATCCACTCGCCTAGATCTTTAGACTGCCCCGCGTATCAGAAGGAGAAGAAGATTCAAGAATTAAAAACTTTGGATCGTCTCTCTTATTCTGAGGCCAGGAAGAAGTATGACCGCCTCCATCCCGTGACGTTGACAACTTCGTTTGCCTCAGTCGTGTCCACTCCTTCCACAGTATCCTCACCCCTCTCCTGTCCCCCCTCCACCTCCTCACCCCATCCGGGGTCTATGCCTCCGCCTCCCAAATCCCTCCCTTCCAAATCCTCCTCCCTCGCGGTCCCTGCCCCCTCTGCCCCGGGGGCCACCCTTCCTCCTCCTCCCACTCCGCCGCCTGAGAAGCAATCCTCTTCTCAGGCGTCCATCGGAGAAACGTTCCGGACCCCGGGTTCCGAGGTCCGGCGTTCCAACACGGACCCCGCGCGTGAGGACCTTCTTCGGGTCCAGCCCACCATCCCCGTGGCTCATCGGACTTCCAAGAAGGCCTCCAAGAAGAAATCTTTATCCCCCTCTCCACCCCGGCGCGTTTCGTCTGACGCTCCATCCGTGAGTCGCTGCTCCCGGCTGTCCTCAGTTTCGCCGGGACGCTCTGCTGCCAGGCGCTCAGCTGGCCTCTCGTCGGCGAATGATGCTGCCCCTTCTACGCAACCCGGGAAAGCGGCCGCCGCTGGCGACGACTCGATGGAACAGGATCCGCCTCCCGCCGGTTGTAGCGTTGTTCCCTCGACACCTGGCCCTCTGCGGCCGTCGAGGTGACCAGCTCTTCACCCGTTTCGTTCCCCCTCTTTTCTGACTAACGATGGCTTTGTTACATTGGAACATAAGAGGTATTCGATCTAATCGGGAGGAATTACAACTGCTCCTCCGCCTGCACTGTCCGCTCGTTCTTGGTCTCCAGGAAACCAAGTTGCGCCCAACTGACCGTATTGCTTTTACCCACTATACCTCGGAGCGGTCTGACCTCCCCCCTGTGGACGGTATTCCAGCTCATGGTGGGGTCATGTTGCTCGTTCGGGACGATGTCCATTACCATCCCCTCCCATTCACCACCCCACTCCAAGCAATAGCTGTCCGTATTACCCTTTCTGCCTTTACTTTTTCTGTTTGTACCGTCTACACTCCATCGTCATCCGCAGTTAGTCGGGCTGACATGATGCACCTGATTGTTCATCTTCCTCCGCCGTTTTTATTGTTTGGCGACTTCAATGCCCATCATCCCCTTTGGGGCTCTCCTGCATCCTGTCAGAGAGGCTCCCTCTTGGCGGATGTCTTCAACCATCTCAATCTTGTTTGCCTCAATACTGGCGCCCCGACTTTCCTCTCGGACTCTACTCATACCTACTCCCACTTGGACCTCTCGATCTGTTCTACCACTCTTGCCCATCGGTTCGAGTGGTATGTCCTTTCTGACGCCTATTCGAGCGACCACTTCCCCTGTGTCGTTCTGGCGCTACAGTCTGGAACGGCACGACCGCTACGGTCGCAGGTTCGAATCCTGCCTGGGGCATGGATGTGTGTGTTGTCCTTAGGTTTAAGTAGTTCTAAGTTCTAGGGGACTTATGACCTCAGCAGTTGGGTCCCATAGTGCTCAGAGCCATTTGAACCCTGTGTCGTTCGTCTCCTGCACCACACCCCATCCCCACATCCTTCGAGCTGGAACATACCGAAAGCTGACTGGGGACTTTACTCCTCCCTGGCGACCTTTCCGGACCACGATTTTCTCAGTTGTGACAGTCAGGTCGAATACCTCACGGCTGTTATCATCAATGCTGCCGAACGTTCCATTCCTCGTACTGCCTCTTCTTCACGTCGCGTTTCCGTCCCCTGGTGGAATGAGGTTTGTCGAGACGCTATCCGTGCTCGACGACGTGCTTTACGCACCTTTCGCCGCAATCCTACGTTGGCGAATTGTATTGGATACAAACGACTCCGAGCGCAATGCCGTAGAGTCATCAAAGACAGCAAAAAAGCTTGTTGGGCCTCTTTCACCAGCTCCCTTAACAGTTTTACTCCCTCTTCTGTCGTCTGGGGTGGCCTGCGCCGGCTGTCGGGCATTAAGGCCCACTCCTCGGTACCTGGCCTGACTTCAGGTGATGGGGTCCTTGTTGATCCTGTGGATATCTCCAACGCCTTCGGCCGCTTTTTCGCGGAGGTTTCAAGCTCCGCCTATTACCACCCTGCCTTCCTTCCCAGGAAACAGGCAGAAGAGATGCGGGAACTCGAACGTGCACTTGCACTGTCCCGGTCCTCTGCTCCGGGGCCAGATGCCATTCACGTTCAGATGCTGGCACACCTTTCTCCGGCGGGCAAAAGCTTCCTTCTTCGTACCTACAATCGCGTCTGGACCGAAGGTCAGGTCCCCATGCGTTGGCGTGACGCCGTCGTTGTTCCTATAGCCAAACCCGGGAAGGATAGACACCTTCCTTCTAGTTACTGCCCCATTTCTCTTACAAGCTGTGTCTGTAAGGTGATGGAGCGCATGGTTAACGCTCGGTTAGTTTGGATTCTTGAATCTCGACGGCTACTTACCAGTGTTCAATGCGGCTTTCGTCGCCGCCGCTCCGCTGTTGACCACCTTGTGACCTTGTCGACATTCATCATTAACAACTTTTTGCGAAAGCGCCAAACGGTCGCCGTGTTCTTCGATTTGGAGAAGGCTTATGATACTTGTTGGAGAGGAGGTATCCTCCTCACTATGCACAGGTAGGGTCTACGCGGTCGCCTGCCCCTTTTTATTGATTCCTTTTTAACAGATCGACAGTTTAGGGTACGTGTGGGTTCCGTATTGTCCGACGTCTTCCTCCAGGAGAACGGAGTGCCTCAGGGCTCCGTCTTGAGCGTAGCCCTTTTTGCCATAGCGATCAATCCAATTATGGATTGCATTCCACCTAATGTCTCAGGCTCTCTTTTTGTCGATGACTTCGCGATCTACTGCAGTGCCCAGCGAACATGCCTCCTGGAGCGCTGCCTTCAGCGTTGTCTAGGCAGCCTATACTCATGGAGTGTGGCAAATGGCTTCCGGTTCTCTGAAGACAAAGACGGTTTGCATCAACTTTTGGCGATATAAAGCGTTCCTTCCACCATCCTTACATCTCGGTCCCGTTGTTCTCCCATTCGTGGAAACAACTAAGTTTCTAGGGCTCACACTGGACAGGAAACTTTGTTGGTCTCCGCACGTCTCTTATTTGGCTGCCTTTTGTACACGTTCCCTTAATGTCCTCAGAGTTCTTAGTGGTTCATCTTGGGGAGCGGATCGCACTGTCCTGCTTCGCTTGTATCGGTCCATAGTCCGATCAAAGCTGGATTATGGGAGCCTCGTCTACTCGTCTGCTCGGCCATCCCTCTTACGCCGTCTCAACTCCATCCACCATAGGGGGTTACGTCTTGCGACCGGAGCTTTCTAAACTGGTCCCGTCGAGAGTCTTTATGCTGAAGCTGCCGAATTACCATTGACCTACCGGCGCGACGTACTGCTTTGTCGGTATGCCTGCCGGCTGTTGTCAATGCCCGACCACCCCTCTTATCAGTCCTTCTTCGCCGATTCTCTCGACCGTCAGTATGGGTTGTATGTGTCTGCCCTGCTGCCCCCTGGAGTCCGCTTTCGTCGCCTGCTTCGACAATTGGTTTTTGCCCTCCCTACCACCTTCAGAGAGGGTGAGAGCCCGACACCACTGGCTCCAGGCTCCGGTTCATGTTTATCTCGACCTCAGCTCGCTCCCGAAGGAGGGTACTCCGGCTGCAGTGTATTGCTCACGGTTTGTCTAACTTCGTGCGCGACTTGCCAGTCACACCTTTATTTACACTGATGGCTCCAAAACTGACGATGGTGTCGGCTGTGCCTTTGTCGTCGGGGCCGTCACCTTTAAATACCGGCTCCTCGACCAGTGTTCCAGCTTTACGGCCGAGCTTTTTGCTCTCCATCAGGCCGTTCAGTATGCCCGCCGCCACCGCCATTCATCGTATGTACTCTGCTCTGATTCACTCAGTGCTCTTCAGAGCCTTGGAGCTCCATATCCGGTCCATCCCTTGGTGCAACGGATCCAGCAGTCCCTCCATTCTTTCGCTGAGGGTGGCTCTCCTGTCAGCTTTCTGTGGGTTCCCGGCCATGTAGGAGTGCCTGGGAATGAGGCTGCTGATGCTGCAGCCAAGGCTGCAGTCCTCCTGCCTCGGCCAGCCTCCCATTGTGTCCCGTCATCTGACGTTAGTGGGGTTGTTTGTAAGAGGCTTGTGGCCTTGTGGTGGGATACTTGGTCCTCACTTCAAGGAAACAAGCTCCGGGCAGTAAAACCGTTCCCAACTGCTTGGACAATCTCCTCCCGACCATCTCGGCGAGAAGAGGTCCTTCCGACCAGGTTGCGGATTGGGCATTGCCGGTTTAGCCACCGCTACCTGCTCTCCAGTGACCCAGCCCCGCAGTGCCCTTGTGGTCATTCATTAACAGTGCGCCATGTTTTATTGTCGTGTCCCCGTTTTAGTCAATCTCGTGTTGTCCTGTCTCTGTCATCTACTTTACAGGTTATTTTAGCGGATGACGCTCGAGCAGCTGCTCGTGTTCTTCGATTCATTACTTTGACTGGATTGTCCAAAGACATCTAACTCTTTCACTTATTTTATCTACATCTTTGTAAGAACTTTCTGATGTCCCCCCCCCCCCCCTTGAGTTTTACTAGATTCTATGTGCTCTAACAATTGTGGCTGGGCGCTAATGACCTCAGTAGTTGAGCGCCCTTAACCCACCCACCCCAAAAAAAAGCTCCCTCAGACGCAATGGATAGCACTTGCACGGGTGCTCCA
Organism: Schistocerca nitens; assembly: GCF_023898315.1. Taxonomy (NCBI): domain Eukaryota; kingdom Metazoa; phylum Arthropoda; class Insecta; order Orthoptera; family Acrididae; genus Schistocerca; species Schistocerca nitens. Next base: position 598,901,158 of record NC_064616.1, on the reverse strand, counting down.
TCGGAGGCAGCAGGTGACCCAGCGGCGTAATCTGCCTTCCCAGTCCCGTCACGCCTTTCTCCGCCATGGACAATACCATCCTCCAGTGGAACTGCAGCGGTTTCTTCCACCATCTAGCTGAGCTCCGCCAACTTATAAGCCTTCACCCTTTCTTCTGCATTGCCCTTCAGAAAACTTGGTTTCCAGCAATGCGAACCCACGCCCTCCGTGGCTGTCGGGGTTATTATAAGAACCGGGCAGCATATGAAAGGGTGTCTGGTGGCGTCTGCCTCTATGTCCTTCACACTCTGCACAGCGAGTCTGTCCCTCTCCAAACACCTTTAGAGGCTGTCGCTGCTCGGGTGTGACGCCACAGGCTGTTACCGTCTGCAGTCGTTACCTTCCACCGGATGGTGATGTCTCGCAGCATGTCCTGGCTGCGCTGATAGCCCAATTGCCGCCACCTTTCTTGCTATTGGGCTACTTCAACGCCCATAACCCTCTGTGGGGTGGGTCAGTGGCGACAGCTCGAGGCGCCACCGTTGAGCGTTTATTGTCGCAGCTCGATCTCTCGATTTTAAATGATGGTGCCTTCACACACTTCAGTGTGGCGCATGGCACATACTCCGCCATTGAACTTTCAATCTGTAGCCCTAGCCTCTTACCGTCTGTCCAATGGAGTGTGCATGACGACCTGTATGGTAGTGACCACTTTCCGATCTTTCTGTCACTACCACAGCGTCACTCTTCTGGGCGCCCTAGCAGATGGGCCATGAATAAGGCTGACTGGGACTTGTTCTCCTCCACTGCCGCTATTGAGCCTCTCTCTAATGATGGCATTGATGCGGTGGTTCAATCGGTCACCACCGGCATCGTTACTGCCGCCGAATCTGCCATTCCCCGTTCCTCTGGGTCCCCTCGGCGGCGGACTGTGCCTTGGTGGTCGCCTGAGATCGCTGCAGCGATTAAAGATCGCCGGCGGGCGCTACAGCGTCACAAGCGACCTCATCACAAGCGACCTCATCACCTTCAAACGGCTGCGTGCGCGGGCCCGCCGCCTTATCCGCCAAAGCAAGCAGGAGTGCTGGGAGCGGTATGTGTCCACCATTGGCCTCCATGTCTCTCCATCGCAGGTCTGGGCCAAGATCCGACGCCTCTATGGCTATCGGACCCCTGTCAGCGTCCCTGCGCTGTCACTGAATGAAGCAGTTTGTACAGACTCCGACGAAATCGCCAACAGCTTGGCAGAGCATTTTGCTCTTAGTTCCGCTTCTTCCAATTACCCGCTGGCCTTCCGCTCCATTAAAGAGCGGATGGAACGTCGGAACCTTTCGTTTCGCACCCACCACCCAGAATCTTACAATGCTTCATTCAGTGAGTGGGAATTTCGCAGTGCCCTAGCCGCTTGCCCTGATACCGCTCCTGGGCCAGATGGCATCCACTGTCAGATGCTGAAACACCTTTCAGTGGACTGCCAGCGGCGCCTCCTCGATCTTCATAACCGTCTTTGGGTCGAGGGGGAGTTTCCGTCGCAATGGCGGGAAGGCATTGTCATCCCCGTTTTGAAACCTGGAAAGAGCCCTATGGTGGACAGCTACCGTCCCATTAGCCTCACCAACGTTCTTTGCAAGTTGCTTGAACGGATGGTGAGCCGGCGCTTGAATTGGGTACTGGAGTCTCGGGGCCTTCTGGCTCCGTCTCAGGGTGGATTCCGTAAAGGCCGCTCCGCCACCGACAATCTGGTGAGCCTGGAGTCGGCCATCCGTACTGCCTTTGCCCGCCGTCAGCACCTGGTCGCTGTCTTTTTCGACATGCGGAAGGCGTACGATACGACATGGCGTCATCACATCCTTTCTACGCTTCATGGATGGGGTCTTCGGGGTCCTCTGCCGCTTTTTATCCGCAATTTTATGTCGTATCGTACCTTCCGCGTGCAAGTCGCGGCCTCATATAGTTCCTCCCACGTCCAGGAGAACGGTGTGCCACAGGGTTCTGTTTTAAGTGTCTGCCTGTTTTTAATAGCCATTAACGGGCTTGCTGCGGCCGTGGGCAATTCTGTCTCCGCTTCCCTGTATGCTGACGACTTCTGCCTTTACTATAGCTGTATTGGCATTGCAGCTGCTGAACGTCAGCTACAGGGCGCAATCCGCAAGGCGCAGTCTTGGGCTGTAGCGCGTGGTTTTCAGTTTTCGGCTGCCAAGACCCGCGTTATGCATTTCTGCCGGCGCCGAACGGTCCATCCTGCGCCGCGGCTTTATCTTGACGGCGAACTTCTTGCTGTGGTGGAGACCCACAGGTTTTTGGGTGTACTTTTTGATGCCCGGTTGACTTGGCTGCCTCATATTCGGCGGCTTAAACAGGCGTGTTGGCGGCATCTCAATGCTCTGCGATGCTTGAGCCACACCAGCTGGAGCGCCGACCGATCTACCTTGTTACGGCTCTACTAGGCGTTAATCCAGACCCGTCTGGATTATGGGATCCTGGCTTATGGCTCCGCTTACCCATCTGCGTTGCGGGTACTGGACCCAATACTACACAGCGGGATACGACTTGCCACTGGTGCCTTCCGCACCAGCCCTGTGGACAGCGTACTAGTGGAGGCAGGTGTCCCTCCCCTGCGGTTACGGCGCCAACGTTTGCTGGCCGCTTATGCTGCCCATGTTTTTAGCTTGCCCGGGCATCCAAACTATCGTCTCCTGTTCCCGCAATCGGTCGTCCATCTGCCAGAACGTCGGCCCCGGTCAGGTTGTACGATCGCGTTCCGCGTCAAAGAGCTTCTCTCCGAGCTTAGGGTTTTCACTGTTCCACCTCCTTTCTGGGCCACTTTGCTCGACTTGGCACTGGGCCCGAAGGACTCAGTCCCTCCAGAGGCCTTCCGCCGCCGCTTTTATTCCATCCTGGCCACGTATCAAGGCTTGGCATTGTTTACACTGACGGTTCGATGGTTGCTGGTTGTGTCGGGTATGCGCTAACTCTAGGAGACCATTCCGAACAACGTTCCTTGAAGGATGGCTGCAGCGTTTACACTGCTGAGCTGGTTGCCATCTTTCGTGCCCTAGAGTATATCCGCTCCTGCTCAGGTGAGTCCTTTGTTATCTGAAGCGATTCCCTGAGCGGTTTACGAGCTCTCGACCAGTGTTTCCCTCGTTCTCGTCTGGTGATAACTATCCATGAGTCCCTGCATACTCTTGCCCGTTGCGGCCGCTCTGTGGTCTTTGTGTGGACCCCAGGCCATGTTGGGATACCCGGCAATGAGAATGTTGACCACCTGGCGAAAGAGGCCACGAGTAAACCACCTCTGGAGATTGGCCTCCCGACGACTGATTTGCGGGCACTATTACGCCGCAAAGTTTTCGATTTCTGGGACACTGAATGGCGCAACCTGCCCGTGCCAAACAAACTCCGTCGTATCAAGGAGACGACGACTGTTTGGCGGTCATCCATGCGAGCCACCCGCAGGGACTCAGTCGTCCTTTGTCGGCTCCGCATTGGCACACCCGACTGACGCACAGTTATTTACTGTGTCGTGAGGATCCACCTCTTTGTCGTTGTGGGGCGTCCTTGACGGTGGTCCATATTCTGTTGGAGTGCGCCCTTTTAACTGTGCTCAGGCAGACATATGCGCTGCCTGATACACTCCCTGCGCTTTTAACTGACGACTCTGCCATAGCGGACTTAGTTTTGCGTTTTATTCGGGCAGGGGGATTTTATCGCTTAATGTAAATGTGTGTGTTTTGTGTTGATTCTGGCCTATGGCCTACGATTTTAGTCCGCTTTTTTAATGTGTTTCTCGGTGGTTGGCTTTGCCCTTTTTTCTCTATGGTCGGCCAACCACCGTCACACTCGGTGTGATTTTAATTTTTGTCAGTTCTTTGTCGGAGTATTTCTAGTCCTGTGTCGTCTGCCGTCTTTCCTATTGTTCGTTTTTTAGTCTCTTTGGGTGGTTTTAGTTTTTTGGAACAAGGGACCGATGACCGTAGCAGTCTGGTCCCTTTAACCCCACAAACCAACCAACCATTTCCTGTAACAGTGTTTGAAGTCACGCTGGTACGTTCTGTTGCTGTGTGTTTCCATTCCATGATTAATGTGATTTGAAGAGAAGTAATAAAATGAGCTCTAACATGGAAAGTAAGCGTTTCCGGACACATGTCCACGTAACATATTTTCTTTCTTTGTGTGTGAGGAATGTTTCCTGAAAGTTTGGCCGTACTTTTTTGTAACACCCTGTAGAACAGTACTCCATACCAGATGGCTGCAGTGTTTTCACTGCAGAGGTGGCAGCCATATATCGTGCTCTTGAGCACATCCCCTCATGCCCAGGCGAGTCATTGCTCCTGTGTACTGACTCCTTGAGCAGCCTACAAGCTACCGACCAGTGCTACCCTCGTCATCCTTTCGTAGCGACCACCCAGTCCTTCTGTGACCTGGAACGGTCCAGTCGTTCAGTGGTGTTTGTCTGGACCCCAGGTCACGTCGAAATCCCAGGCAACGAACTTGCCAACAGGCTGTCCAAACAGGCTACGCGGAAACCGCTTCTGGAGATCGACTTCTCTTAAACTGACCTGCGTTCGGTATTACGCCGCAAGGTTTTACGGCTTTGGGAGACGGAATGGCATAACCTCAGTACGCACAAGCTGCATGCCATTAAGGAAACTACGAATGTGTGGAAGACCTCCGTGTGCGCCTCTCGCATGGACTCTGTGGTCCTCTATCGGCTCCGCATTGGCCATATGTGGTCCATCCCTTGCTGGATTGCCCACTTTAAGCCGCTCTGCGGCGGACTTTTTACTTTCCCAGCACCCTACCTTCGGTGTTGGGTGACAATGCCTCAACAGCAGCGTTAGTTTTACGTTTTATTCGTGAGGGCGAGTTTTATCATTTGCTCTAAGTGTTAGCACATGTCCTTTGTCCCTGTGTGTCCCTCGCCTTAGTGCTTCCAGGGTGGAGGTTTTAATGTGTGGCTGGCTTTTTCTTTTTATCCTCATGGTCAGCCAGTCATGGTAACCTGTTTTCTTGTTTTAACATCTTCTCCCTGTTTCTTGCGTCTTTGTGGCTTTCTTGTCCCCTTTTTCCCATTTAAGTGTTTGAAGGGGGAAACCAGATGGCGCTGCCATAGGTCAAACGGATATCAACTGCGTTTTTTAAAATAGGAACACCCATTTTTATTACATATTCGTGTAGTACGTAAATAAATATGAATGTTTTAGTTAGACCACTTTTTTCGCTTTGTGATACATGGCGCTGTAATCACAAACGTTTAATTACGTGGTATCACGTAACATGCCGCCCGTGCGGACGGTATTTGATTCGTGATACATTACCCGTGTTAAAATGGACCGTTTACCAATTGCGGAAGAGGTCGATATCGTGTTGATGTATGGCTATTGTGATCGAAATGCCCAACGGGCGTGTGCTATGTCCGCCGCTCGGCATCATGGACGACATCATCCAAGTGTCCGGACCGTTCGCCGGATAGTTACGTTATTTAAGAAAACAGGAAGTGTTCAGCCACATGTGAAACGTCAACCACGACCTGCAACAAATGATACCCAAGTAGGTGTTTTAGCTGCTGTCGCGTCTAATCCGCACATCAGTAGCGGACAAATTGCGCGAGAATCGGGAATCTCAAAAACGTCGGTGTTGAGAAAGCTGCATCAACATCGATTGCACCCGTACCATATTTCTATGCACCAGGAATTGCATGGCGACGACTTTGAGCGTTGTGTACAGTTCTGCCACTGGGCACAAGATAAATTACGGGACGATGACAGATTTTTTGCACGCGTTCTACTTAGCGACGAAGCGTCATTAACCAACAGCGGTAACGTAAACCGGCATAATATGCACTATTGGGCAACGGAAAATCCACAATGGCTGCGACAAGTGGAACATCAGTGACCTTGGCGGGTTAATGTATGGTGCGGCATTATGGGAGGAAGGATAATTGGCCCCCATTTTATCGATGGCAATCTAAATGGTGCAATGTATGCTGATTTCCTACGTAATGTTCTACCGCTGTTACTACAAAATGTTTCACTGCATGACAGAATGGCGATGTACTTCCAACATGATGGATGTCTGGCACATAGTTCGCGTGCGGTTGAAGCGGTATTGAATAGCATATTTCATGACAGGTGGATTGGTCGTCGAAACACCATACAATGGCCCGCACGTTCACCGGATGTGACGTCCCCGGATTTCTTTCTGTGGGGAAAGTTGAAGGATATTTGCTATCGTGATCCACCCGCCGGCCGGAGTGGCCGAACGGTTCTAGGCGCTACAGTCTGGAACCGCGCGACCGCTACGGTCGCAGGTTCGAATCCTGCCTCGGGCATGGATGTGTGTGCTGTCCTTAGGTTAGTTTGGTTTTAGTTGTTCTAAGTTCTGGGGGACTGATAACCTCAGAAGTTAAGTCCCATAGTGCTCAGAGCCATTTGATCCACCGACAGCGCCTGACACCATGCGTCAACGCATTGTCAATGCATATGCGAACATTACGGAAGTCGAACTTGGGAGGAATGTATTGCCAAATGCATTGAGGTTGACGGACATCATTTTGAGCATCTATTGCATTAATGTGGTATTTACAGATAATCACGCTGTAACAGCATGCGTTCTCAGAAATAAGTTCACAAAGGTACATGTATCACATTGGAACTACCGAAATAAAATGTTCAAACGTACCTACGTTCTGTAATTTAATTTAGAAAACCTACCTGTTACCAACTGCTCGTCTAAATTTGTGAGCCATATGTTTGTGACTATTACAGCGCCATCTATCACAAATCGCAAAAAGTGGTCCAACTAAAACATTCATATTTCTTTACGTGCTACACGAATATGTAATAAAAGTGGGGTTCCTATTTTAAAAAAACGCAGTTGATATCCGTTTGACGTATGGCACCGCCACCTAGCGGCCCAACCATAGCGCCATCTGGTTTCCTCCTTCAAGCTAGACAAGTTTCATTCTTTGTAGTTGTTTCGTTTGACGCTTTCGTGAGATATTTGGTCCGGTCACGATCAATGGACCACCCTGAATAGTTCAAAGTTGTGTACTAAACTATTCAAATCAGATAGTACAAGCATTTTGTAGCCCCATCTCTTTGGGTTTTTTTTTTATTGTACTGTTTCATTGAATGACGCCCTTTGAATGGTATAATCTGCTCATCGAGGCTAAATTTTTCCAGCTTCGGTAGCACTTAACACTTAGAAACAGTATGGTCAATAAGGCTTCTAATTTTGTATATAGGATCATACCCTGGCTCTCCTTTGGGTATTGTTCTCAAATTATCAGCAAAATGTACGTTACTTTTTATTTGTTCAATTATTTATACGCATTCTATCAGTTGCAATGGGAACTATAGTCTCAGGATTCCAGTAATCTCTAGTAGAAGGTAGTCTAACCACAGACATAAAGAACACCGTTCCTATCCAAATTTCTAATTCTTGTCTGTCTAGTTTCAGCCCTTTTGTACGATTTTTTTGAATGGGTGCTCTGTTTGACTCCTCAATAATAATAATCTCCAACATTTCACTTCCAAGAAGCGTATGAAAATATTCTTTCGGATTGCATACATGAGAAGGGATGTCAAGTGTACCAGTCCATTTTGGCATAACTAGTACTTTCTGGCATTTCTTCCAACTACAACGCATGTTTAGGCCTTTTATTTGGTTTTGGAGCACTATTTTCTTCTGCCGCTACAATGTCAGTTTGATGTAACACATTGTTTTCGTCACGTTCTTTTTCCTCTTGTTCTTTTTCCTCTTGTTCCTTTTCCTCCTCCTCTTCTTGTTCCTTTTCCTCCTCCTCTTCTTGTTCTCCTTCGTTGTCATCGTCAGTCTTAAAAACAACTATAGTCAAAGTTCCATGAGGAGTATTACGTCCAGCACTTTCATCCACTGAATCATCTGCAAATACTTCTTCACTGTCGGTGTTGCCCAATTCCGAATCGTCACTTTCTTCGACAATATTCCTAATTGCCACTGAATGTCTGTCACCATAGAAGCATGAAGCTGGAATTGATGTCATATCTATAAAATAAGTCATAAACAGCATTGTACTGAATCCGCCCATGTTGAAAAAGGTCATGTTAACATTGGCAAGACCGTAGTGTTGCCATATGACAACAAACCGAAAATACTGAGTAATAATTTATCTATCAGTGACAGAAACATTATCTGTGATATCATTAAACATCATTTTACATACCTTAAAATATAATTTCTTTAGGTGTGATCAAAGTGGTAGAAATAATTCACTTTTTCCGCTGCTGTAGCGTGTGTTCATGTATTGTGGAACTCCAGCAACGACTGTAGACTAACAGCAGTTTCTGCCAACATAACGACGCTAAACAGAGTCTAGCGTGACGCAGCCAGACTGTGTGTTGATATACGGCAACACCACGCATATACGCCGGCAACGGTGGCCGTGCGGTTCTAGGCGCTGCAGTCCGGAACCGCAGGACTGCTGCGGTCGCAGGTTCGAATCCTGCCTCGGGCATGGATGTGTGTGATGTCCTTAGGTTAGTTAGGTTTAAGTAGTTCTAGGGGACTGATGACCTAAGATGTTAAGTCCCATAGTGCTCAGAGCCATTTGAACCACGCATATACAAGCAGTTTCCTTAACATTATACACAAATTTATGGTTTGTTGCCATATGACAACACCATGCAATAGAGGATTGACTATAACCCGTGCATTTTACAAATGCCTATGGCAGAATGTGGGACGAAACATTGTTTACACACAGGTGGGACCAAATGCCTCCGAAAATACTCGAAAGTACACGATTGACGCACGTGGCTCGGCACTGTAGAGTCACGTTGTAGTCATAGTGCATTATTATTTCTGTGTGCGTTACAACTTCTGCGTATTTTTAGCGTCTGCAGAAATGGATAGTCATCACGCAAATAAAAGTTATCGAAGAGTACGCTCAGATGGAAAAGTGTTGATAAATAACGCAGTTCAGTTCTGTCGAGAAGATGGTTTGCTTCGTTTTAAAAAATGTTAAAATAGGACATTCTGTTTGGAAAGGGGGCATTCTAGAATGGTGGGCACACTTTGTTAGAACAATGAGAGAAAATGAGGAAGGTGCGAAGAAACCTACAACTGTGATCTGAACCCCAACTCCAGTTATTAGAAAGTAAAACAACAGTTTTAATTTCGTACGCTTATCTCTCTAGAAAATGTATTAATAGTTTTTTTTTTCATTTCCTACGCTTTCCAGTAGAATAATACGTTAAAAGCGAAAGTATCGTTGTTTTCTACACGCACAGCTGCATTGTTAGGCTGTAAAACAAGTTTCATTTCCTTATTGTTCATTTCAACTGTTTTGCTGTAACGTATATTAACAGAATGTATGTTTGAAACTTCCTGTCAGATTAAAACTGTGTGCCGGACCGAGACTCGAACTCGGGACCTTTGCCTTTCTAGAATATGTGTTTTATTTGCTGCACGTATACAAAGTACAATTCTGGGACGTCGTTGCATTTTGAGTGAGTGCAGTTATATTGCACGGAGTTATTCAAAACAACAAATACAACAACACATAAATAGTTCGTAACGCGGTCAGCTAAAACAGCAATTGTAAAATGAACATGTTATACATAGATGTGCGAATAAATTCAATAATACAGGAAACGCTGTGAACAAAATAATGTAGGTGATATTGTTTCCTGACACCAGGTGGCATAGACTTAAAAAAACATGAAGCGTCATTAGCTAACGGCTCCCGGCGTTTTTCAATTTCATTAAGTTTTTATTTCATTTCCAGCTTCGGTTTATATCGGCAGCATACTAGGAATGTCAGTTATCGCTAAAACAATCGGTTTTCGGTTATATCGGTTTTTTCGACGCCAATTTAACCTGAGTGTTAAAACCACTTCAAATAACCAGTTTCCGAAATAACGATTTTCGATTTTTTATTCCTATTATTCCTGTAATAAACGTAGAAATCGAACAAAAATGGAAAAAAATTGACTCCCTCAATTCCAAGATACGCAGAATTAAATTAAATTGACAAATAAAAGAAAACTTAGTCCATCCACCGAACGCTACGTTTCTCGAATAGTGATCAGTGGTTGATATTACAAAAAAATCACCAGTATTCTCCTATTAATTCAAATTTTTTGAAACTCTGCTCAAAAATGTTACTATCGAGGATCATAGTAGTATCTGGTCATAACGAATAGTCAGTCCTAAAGGGTGAACACTGAGGTTGAGGAGCTTATTTTTCCTCTTAATTTGTCCGTTTTCAAGGACTGCAAGCAGATAAAGATATTTGTGGATACAGACAGCAGATCAGCTACTTTCTATATCTATCGTGAACTATGAATGAACTGTTAAGTTTTAAGTCTTCTACTCATATGATGTAGCAAACCTGTTTGTTGTGGCTCCTACTGTTTTAATCTTTTAAAGCAAATGGAGCATTGTACTTCGTTGATACCACACTTTGTAAAACATACTATGGATGGTGTCATTCTGTAACAACTAAGGTCTGTGAGAAACTACCATGTAGACCAGATGGAGCAAATCTCGCACACTGCATATACTAGCATACCCTCTAATAGGCCACGCCATATCGCAACAGGTACATTACTATCTCAGCAGCGCTGTACCAATTCTTAAGCCATGTGTTCGTTGACCGTTTCAGTCGTCGTCATTGTTAAAATAGGACTGATCGCTCTTCGCATTTTCTGTTAGAACGCGAATGGAAATTTTACGAATAATTACTCGGTTTTTAGAAAAAAATTATTCAAAAACTAAAAATTTTAGCACTCTTGCCATGGCTAATTGAAATTTCAGTATTTTACCCAGTTATTAGTAAAAATAAAAGCCTATTAAATCGGAGGCCAAACAAATACTGAAAAATACCGGTTATCAGGACTAAAATACCGGTATTTGTTTCAACCAGTCGGTTTTTTCCTATCCTTACAGCTTAAGAGCACGAGAGAGAAGAGGCAACTCCGCATAGCAGGCTTCAGTTGCCACACATGTGGCGCGCAGCTGTCAACCTCGTTGCGGAGAATCTCCAATATATCTCACGTATGTTTTCGCGAATGAAAAGAGGTATCGCCCTCCTTCCACCGTTAAAGAAAATTTCGGTATGGTAACTATATTTCGTATGCAGTACTGGTTGACATAAAACACACCAAACGTAAAGTGGCCAGCGACTACATTTGTAACTGCAAAACTTTCAAAATATGCGCAGCATTGTACTTCATTTCGAAGTATCACAATAACTATGGGCCGTAACGGAAAGAAAAGAAAGGTCATTGTAAAGCTGGCCACGGCAGAGAACAAGAGGAGTGACGCCGGGACTGACAAAGTGGATTCTTTACTGGAAACTTACGAAAAAGGGTTCTTTAAACATGTCTGGAAATGCGTAGTTGCCCAATCGTATAGACAGAAGACTAGACACCACATTATAGTAGTAGGGCATTGTAAATCAACCTCAATGTGCTCCTTCACTTCTACATTCTTGCCACTTTTACCTCGTCTGGCCTATAATGAGTAGTAGGGCAAAGAGAGCGTAACCCCACTCTGCATTATTGCCAAATTTATCCAAGAAGGCGGCGATAGATATGGCAATGTCGCAGTGACATCATGGCAGGAAGTTCAAATTTTAACGAGAAGATAGGTCACTTGGACTACCTTCACCAACCTGTCATCCGACTGCCACCTATTCCTAGGAATTGGTGGGGAAAGGACTCGACCTGTGCGGGGCTGCTGGATATGATCGTGCAGGCAGTCTTTATTTTAAAAATTTTCAGGCAGTCTTTATTTAAACAATTTGAGACAGTAGCTCCATCCAGTGTGTTCACCATGAGGTCCAGAGCCCTACTGACCTAGTACACAGTACTCGGCACCATAGGATGCTGTTGTCCCATGGCCATCTTGGGGGAAAATAGTGGGAAAAGGGCCCAGCCTATTCTGGGCTGCTGGATAGGAAGGAGTGTACTTTATTTCAGAACAATTTATTTAGGGATGGATTTCACGTTGTTTATTTTTCTGATACAAAACACTCACTTTGACATGCATGGATCACAATACTCAGCCCACAGACCTGCAAACTACTCGTAAGTCACCAAAATAATGCAGTTCACTGATGTGCAGACACGCTAACAACTCGTAAATTGTCAAAAAATAATGCATGTAAAAGGCTCTGCAAAGACGCTCACAACACTTAAACAGCCAAAAATAATGCACTGCACAAACACTCAGCGCACATAAAAAACGCTTTCGAACTGTCGTCAACCGCAACGTATCAGCGAACTGCCCCCTACAAAGGTTCCAACGCCACCGAATCTGGAGGCGAGCCACCGCCGGAGAGACTAACCCACGGGCAGTGTTCACCTAATCACCGTGGATGAGGTGTACCTGCTGGTACAGAGCCGACAGATATGTTTGCACAGCGGCTCACCCTCAAAGACACAGCTAAAAGGTTCAAATGTCATATAGACGTCACAGGTCGTGCTATGAAAATCTGTTCCAATGCTTCCCAGAATAGCACAGGGACATGTGAGCTGTGTCTAGCCGTGCACGCCTTTACCAGCCTAGTGTGGCTGACGCATCACTGCGAAATGTTCGGGTAGCGACTCAACATTGCAGGCGCATCTAAAAGGTTCTCAATGTTATACTTACGTCACATGGCTATGTAAATAAGAGCTAAGTCGACCTCTCCGAAATAGTAAAGTGCTGCAGAAATAGTTAACGATCGCTTATGTGGGAGCTTTCGTGATGTCTCAGCATGTCTGCATGGAAATTCTTGTCCTGACAGAACCTGTTTACGAAAATAGCCAAGAATAACGCTGAATACATTCCTCCTGATGGTCCTAACATGGCACCCCGTCTGTCGAGTTTTGCCCTTCCTGGAAATCATTAAGTCCTGCTTTCAATAAACATCTCTGAAACGTAAACGTTCTCACCGCTATGTAGAGCCTCCTACGTCACGGCACAAAGGATGTCTTGTGAATAAATGGAGCATTACGAATGGCTCTTATTGAATTTACCCACCAAATTACTGATGCTGCCGGTGTGGAAGCACTGTCCGCCTTTTTCTTTCTGCAGACGAGACTTTCAGCTGCAAAACTATTTTGTACAGTACAGTTGAACCCTGCAAAATCGGCCTACATATCGTCAAATACGGAAAGACTATTACTCAATTACACTGCTCTGCCACAGAGGATGGAAACTTGAATGTTCCAGCGTGAAACCAATCTCCACATAGCATATCGATGTAGTAAACACACAATTCGTATCCTGTCTATACAAAATCGCCCCTTTTGCACCATGCATATGGCTATCGACTGCCAGACTTCTTACATATACTGCGAAGACAGACAGCATAAGCACATGCACCGTAGGTATACCCCTCGCAGGACTAGATATTTCCCGCTAGGTCTGGCGGTCATCCACCGCAGTCCATGGTCAAAAGTCATCCGCTCCTGACACGTGACTAGAGTGCTCAGCGGACCGAAGTCACTCTCAGAAATGTACAAAGACGGGCTCGTTCCCCCCGGCACAGAGTCGTTACTGTTTCCGGCCCCGACCAGCTTGCTTGCTTTCTACACCCCTCTCCAGACTCGGGGATTACAAGAACATATGTACTTTCACATGGTTTGCCAGAATATTATACCAATTACGCGATACTGCTCGATATAGAGCTCACAGCAATATTGCTTGCATAGCAGCATCACTCGCACAGTATAATTCCGAAGATATACACTCGAAATTATTTCTCTAGAAACTTGAAACTTTTGCGAGGTGGAGTGTGCTGTAAACCACTGAGTAACTAGAAACTTATCCCGTCTGCGGAGACCTTTACGTTAAAACTCGAAAAAATAGAGGAACTTGATATTTCCACTCGCGAATAGAGATGTCGGTGATGTAACAGATTCCAAATCATTATTGTAATCTACAAAGTCAACTAAGGTGTTTCTCATGTCTAGAGAACCAGCAAACCTGTCTTCCACCAGTCTTTCACCTGCTAGGTGCTCATGCCACAATCGATGTTCCCTCAATTAAATAAATGCGCGAAATGTGAAGGAACAGTCAATCCAACAATTTACATGGGAGGGAATAACGGTCCAGCGCAAACACACATCCATATTGAATCTTCTCCAATTTCCACAATATCATGAAAGCGGCCCAACAAATACTAAGTACTAGTTCGCTATTCGGCCGTCTAGAGGACGACACAGTTAACTAAGCTACATTCCTGCATCCCAACAATCTTCTCCATTCAGACAGCTCCTACCGTTAGCCGGAAACGTGAATCTTCCCGTCACAGGCCACCGACGCAGAATATTCCCAGGAAACGAGCCACATAATTATATATTTTATAACTGCACTTACAATTAAATATTACGATCGCAGTCTCAATTGGATGACATTCGACAATGAGCGAAGTATCGGAAATACACCCTGCTGACGGCTGTGGCCTCGGATATAGAAATATCTGTACCTTTCTTATTACTTGACATACTTTCCCCTTTGCTATCACAGTATTCCACGTCAAATCCATACCTTCCTTACGAATGGACATAGTCATTACCTTTGCACATCTCAGAACACACAGACATACTTATAAGCCTGATGCTCCAGGCAAACCTGTCACGCATCATTTACTACTAAGTATAATATTCCACTAATAACTGATTGCTGGCGACAAGAAATAATACTGACTGAAATTCAGCGACAGGCGGACATGTCTCATAAGTTTTTCTTGCAAGTGGTACCACAGTCTCTTGGAAAGAGAGACGTAACTGTCTTACAAACCGCCAGATATTAAAAAAAACCTGGCCATATTACTATCACAACCGGTTTTGGTTCTACAGGTGCACACAAGTATCCACGTTAAAAGCTGTACCGCCTTTATAAATAGAGATATGGCATTACCTCTGAATGAGGTGGTTTTTCCAGACAAATAACTGTGATGCTGAATATAGATGGTGATCGCCAGAGTGTGTATTATTATCAGACCAACAGTGCGGTTACACATCGCCGACGGTGCAACCTCATAATAAAATTACAGAATTTAGAAAGTGATTCGCCTAAGGAGCGTGATACGAAACCAGTATTTGCAACTCCCTCATCTCGCCACTAGATATTTCTCTAGTATTTGTAACGCTTTCTGTCTCGATGCCATGTCAGAGGTTTGGCGATATATCGACTGGGTTATAGACGATAGTTGATTGAGAAGGATCACGAACAGTAGTGGATGGTATGCTGATTGAGGTCATAAAAATGTACACCAGCTTTTCAGATCTCCAGTGCTACGCTTTCCGGTAGAAGTGATGCCTATAATTTTAGATAGTTCCTATGTCTCCTGCAACTGCTGCCATTTCTGCAGTTTTGCGAATGTGATTTATCCAATTTAAGTCGGAACTGAGAAGAAGTGGGAGAGAGCTATATCCACAACCTTCTGCAACCCATGTAGAAACAGTGATCTGAATTAGTGCAACAGGACTGTGTTTCGACCATCCAGTGGATATGGGAACAAGTTGTCGTAGCTCCGTCAACAGTGTACGATGTGTAGGGTCAGCACCATACTAGGCCTGCTGCTGCAACATGAAATAGTATAAAAGACAATATGGGACCTGGGCGAAGGATGAGGATTTCGCTACTGCATTGTGGTGCTTCCCTAAACTACATACAGATACTGCAGTCCAAAGCAGATCCGCATCCCTCAGGGCCCATTCACATGTATCACCCCAACATGCTATCATCGTTATTCTGTACCATCCAACAGAGAAAAATTACGAACCATAAAAGCTACACTAACTTTATCCGATAAAGAACTCCGTAAGATTTTTACTGCACCTCTCTCCTCCCATATATCGAAAACAGATACCGCCTGCGTGCCGGCATCGAGCTCATGTGACGATCCTATTAAATATAGAAGTATTGATCCATTGCACAGGCCAGTGTAAAGTTGCATCGCCTGTACTGTAGGCGTATGACAGTACCCCACAAACTATATGTAGCAAGACCCTGTGCCGTTGTTTCAAATATTGCTTCTTTTTCTACTACAACACACTTTGTACACTGCCAAACATTTTGTTTTTTCCGCCACGACTTCGAGGTCTGTGTCAGGTTCTAAACTGACATTAACATATTCTAATCCATTGCCTCTCGCAGAAAACTAGACATCGCATGGTGTAAATCATGTTGTTACTGCTGCTACCATAACAAATCACACACACTGGATGATTTTAAATAAGACAGTTACAACATAAGGAAACTGGAAGAGTTTGGCGGTGTTGTGTGGAGTTTCCAAACTGCAGTCTGAAGGTGATGATTGACGACCTCTACATTTAAACTCATCTGTCACAGTGATGGAATAGCTGACGGCTCTGCCTTCCGGTTCGACTGATTCCTCATATTGCAGTCATGTACGCTATCACTGTTTTGATGCTAGCTATCCCCAGATTGCGTTGCCCCTCCACCAAAACTCTTTTCTCCAACTGAAACAAGCGATGTCAGTTAATCATGTGGTAACCAACAGCCTAACAGTGGACGGATGTGATGGAAAAAGACAACGTCTGTGTACTGTAATAATAAGCATCACACTTGATGGTGCGAACAATTTTAGCAATTTTACAGTAATTTCAACACCGACAAATGATGCGACACCGTGTTTCCCCAATTTCAGTATCATAACTAAACCGTCCCTCCTCTACTTTGCGAGTATCATTGCGAATGTATGACTGCAGTATGTCCATTCACTGTTAATTCTCGATCATACGAGGGTGAGTCAAATGAAAACCTTAAATATTTTTTAAATATTATTGTGCAGAAGTGGTACAAAGCTATATCACTTTTCAACATAATCTCCTCCACGCTCAATGCAATTCCTCCAGCGCTTACAAAGTGCATAAATTCCTTTACAAAAAAGTTTTTTGGTAGTCCACGCAACCACTCGTGCACCGCGTGGCGCACCTCTTGATCAGAACAGAACTTATTTACTCCCATTGCGTCTTTGAGTGGTCCAAACATATGGAAATCACTTGGGGCAAGGTCTGGTGAGTATGGTGGATGAGGAAGACACTCAAAATGCAGGTCTGTAATTGTTGCAGCTGTTGTACAGGCAATGTTGGGCCTTGCATTGTCATGTTGCAAAAGGACACCTGTTGACAGCAATCCACGTCACTTTGATTTGATTGCAGGCCGCAGATGATTTTTTAGGAGATCTGTGTATTGATGCACTGGTGACAGTGGTCCCTCTAGGCATGTAATGCTCCAAAGTGACGCCATTTTCGTTCCAAGAGTCAGCATAACCTTCCCTGCTGATGGTTCTGTTCGAAACTTCTTTGGTTTCGGTGATGAGGAATGGTGCCATTCCTTGCTCGCTCTCTTCGTTTCCGGTTGGTGGAAGTGAACCCAGGTTTTGTCCCCAGTAACGATTCTTACAAGGAAGCCATCACCTCGTTCAAAGCGCCGAAGAAGTTCTTCACAAGCATCAACACGTCGTTCTCTCATTTCAGGAGTCAGCTGCCGTGGCACCCATCTTACAGACACTTTGTGAAACTGGAGCACATCATGCACAATATGGTGTGCTGACCCATGACTATCTTTATACATGCTGCAATGTCATTCAGTGTCACTCGGCGGCTTTCCTTCACAATGGTTTTAACTGCTGCAATGTTCTGTGGAGTCACAACTCGTGCCTGACCTGGACGAGGCGCATCTTCCACTGAAGTCACACCATTTGCGAACTTCCTACTCCATTCGTAGACTTGCTGCTGTGACAAACATGCATCACCGTAGTGAACCTTCATTCCTCGATGAATTTCAATAGGTTTGACACCTTCACTACGCAAAAACCGAATAACAGAACGCTGTTCTTCCCTGACGCAAGGTCGGCATGAGTGGCCGAGCGGTTCTAGACGCTACAGTCTGGAACCGCGCGACCTACGGTTGCAGGTTCGAATCCTGCCTCGGGCATGGATGTGTGTGATGATGTCCTTAGGTTAGTTAGGTTTAAGTAGTTCTAAGTTCTAGGGGATTGATGACCTCAGAAGTCCCATAGTGCTCATGGCCATTTGAACCTGGCGCAAGTCGCAAGTGGGGCGGCCATCTTTATACTGATATTGCGACGGTATGTGTGCATCTGCACTATGCTGCCACCTACAGGCCATTCTGCATGCTGTTTGTAGCACGCTTACCAACTTACAGGATAACGACGCGAAATTTCGATTTGTTATAAATTTAAGGTTTTCATTTGACTCACCCTCGTATACATCATCAAAATATGCCAGACAGTGCTCTATGTATTTTTAGCACCTCGAGCATAGTGCTTAATTTGCGTTCTATCTCTATGCGGATGCGTGTCACAGAGCATTATCGCAGTTTTAGCCTAAAAGTAGAGACTGAAAGACCCCCTCGCACTGTCTTTTACCATCCCTCCCTGCAGCACCGTTACCAATTTAATCTGCAGCTGACCAGAAGTAGACCGCTACATTCTGCGTCCCGTGAATGAATGGAGCTTTGCCAAATCCTCGCCCATCCAAGTGCACAAGATTTCTCCAGATACGTTCCTGCCGAGGAGGTTAGCTCTCCTCTGTGTGTGGTGATAGATTTGAAAGTGTTGTGATGTAATAGTGGACGGTTGAAGAAGAAGAAGAAGAAACGGGTGATTTTTTATGCATGATGGAGCTCTAGACGGAGTTCAAAGCAGTTTACGTAAATCAACTACGCTATCACTCCTAAGGCTACACGGTGCATGGCTGTGAGGCAACTACGACGATGGACACTGCGTTTACGTTACATCCTGTTGACGTGGACGACGACATCATCGACAAGGTGTTAACCAGAGCTGAGGAAGCTCGGCAGTTAGCTAGACTCCACACGCTGCAGGCTCAAGAAAACGATAGTCGAAAATATGACGCGAGCCACCGACCTGTTGTCTACCAGCCTGGTGACCTCGTCTGGATCTCCACTCCAATTCGGAAGGCTGGTGTCTCTGAGAAGCTCCTCAGGCGCTACTTTGGGCCTTATAAGGTTGTAAGACAGTTGTCTGATGTTACTTATGAAGTTGAAGATTTCGACCCCGACACAAGACGACGAAAGATCAGAGATACGGCCCACGTCCTTCGAATGAAGCCCTATAAGGATCCTGCAACCCAGGGAAAATGCGAAGCTCCAGCGACAGGCAACAAGCGGAAAGATGAAGAGCGTAGCGGCAAAAGAAGTTCTAAGAAGATCACCGCCAGGGCGAGAATCAGCCACCGGGAGTCGGAGTATGCAGGACCGATGACGTGTTCCCGGACTAGGACGACGTAACATCGAGACGCTGTTCTCTTAAGGAGGGAGCAATGTCGCAGCAGAAGCTAAGTAGCACCGTGGTGTAGTGGTTATGAAAAAACTTTTCCATGGAGGGTCATGAGTTCAAACCTCACCCGGACTGTACAATTTTAATTTGTATATTCGGTTCGAGTAATTCTAGAAGTATCCACAAATGTCAAGAATCATTCTACTGGAATGTTCTGTAGCTGTATATCTACTTTATGCATTTGGGCCGGAGGCAGTTCGCTCCATGCTCTTGTATGTGCACGTGCTGAATAAACCTTCGTTAAGTGAAGTTAGTGTCCGTCATTCATCTAATTACAGCTTCTACGTGACACACACACACACACACACACACACACACACACACACACACACACACACACACACATATATATATATATATATATATATATATATATATATATATATATACTGATAAAATCCCCAGAAGTCAGCTGATTTAGGGGTATAAGAGGGGGAGCGTGCTCTGTGCACAACACATCCAGTGATTTGTCACCAGTAGTGTACTATAGCACTAGTACTTGGTATCTCTGCGTATTTTTATGCGCAATAAGTTACATTTAAATGCGTCAAGATCCCTTAGTAATTAACCCAACCTCTACAGTTAGCTATTACGAGAAACGCCGGAAATCTATTTTCAAAGAAAGTCATCACTGTGCGACAAATGACGGGTGTGTATTACAGCATTTTTCCATTAATGCATGTTGCTCGAATTCCGCGTACAATTCTATATCACACTTAAAACCTAAAGAATACGAGGGTTGGCTGAAAAGTAATGCCTCCACCTTCTAACTCTTCAACAGTTGGCAGCATTGGTGTGCGGCAGGTACTGGCTTGTTCCGCAGCGTCTTCTCTACAGCTCAAGTTTGCGGGACCTTAGTATTGAACGGCTGTGTTGTTACAGTGTAAAGTAGGGAACCCTGCGCAGACGGTCGGTCAATGCGATTTAAGCAACGTGCTGTCATTGAATTCTTGACAACAGAAGATATCATCCTAAAGGAGATTCATCAGAGACTGAAGTTTAAAGATGTTGAGGTGGGAACATCTGACCTGTGTGACAGAGTTGGACGTCCTGTGACAGCAACCACCGAGTTTCACCCCCCCAGGGGGTCCACAACTCTCTTGTGGATACGTGCGTGGCGAGCACGGGGCCCCGAGCCATTGCAGCCTTCTTTCTCTCCAGGGCTGCATTTCCTTTCCCTTCCCCTCCTTTCCCCTCCTTGCTCCTTTCCCCTCGCCCTCTCCTCTCCCTCTCTTGGTGTCCTTGCTTATGTTGGCCCCCGCTATCCTCCTGGTTCTGTTGGTTTTCCAATTCGGCTTTGTTGCATAATCATCATCTCCTTTTGGCATTCCTTGGTCCCCCTCTGGGGTTTGACCTCCATTACAAAATTTTTCCTCCGTAGTGTGAGCCATTTGGGGAAGAGCACCTTACCTAGTGTCTCCGACGTGCGCCCTCCTAGTACATTCCACCTTTTCTTTCACGTTGTTGTCTGATACTAGGGTGCATAGCCAGCACGGTAGCCAGCCCGTGTGGTGGGGTCGCTATGTACCCTTTTGGTTGAGCCCTCTGAACACACAGGGATCACACTTCTGATACCTGAGCTGTGACCTCCTTATGCGTGCCTTGGAGTGGTTGCTCGTCATCCTGGAGCATCGGAACTCCCGACAATGGCCGCCGTGCCAGACGGCCCTTGCTGTGGCTGGGTGGCGCCCGTGAGGAGAGCCCCTGATCGGGGTGGGTGGTATCAGGGCGGACGCTATGCAAATGAAACACATACGGGTCCAGAACTTTGGCCGTTCTTCTGCGGCCGTCTCTCTGCGTGGAACTGATTCCTCAAGTGCTGCTTCTCTTGCCCCTTCGGCCTTCCCTTCCATGGCTACCCCCTGGGAAGAGGGTCAGGCCCGTCGGCTAGGGGCAAAACCTTTCCCCCGTTATCTAGTTTGTACCAGGACTGATGGAGATACTTTCGCCAATACCAAACCTTTATTCTTTGTGGAACACATTGAAGACAAGTTTGGCGAAGTAGACTCCCTGAGCAAGATGCGGTCGGGTTCGTTGCTGATAAAAACTGCTTCAGCTGCCCAATCTGCGGCCCTTCGTGCCTGTACCCATCTTGGCACAATTCCTGTGTCCATTACCCCCCACCAGTCTCTAAATATGGTACAAGGTGTGATTTTTCACAGGGACCTCATCCTTCAAACTGATGAAGAACTTCGGGACAATCTCGGACGGCGGGGTGTTCACTTTGTTCGGCTTGTTCAGAAGGGTCCTAAAGAAAATTGTATTGATACTGGTGCCTTTATCCTGGCCTTTGAAGGGGATACCCTCCCTGAGAAAGTTAAGATTATGGTCTATCGCTGTGATGTGAAGCCGTACATCTCACCTCCTATGAGGTGTTTTAAGTGCTTGCGTTTTGGACACATGTCTTCCCGCTGTTCACAGGCCCCTCTCTGTGGTGACTGTGGACGTCCACTCCATGAGGGGAGTCCCTGTGTTCCCCCTCCTGTGTGTGTAAATTGTCATGGTAGTCATTCTCCACGTTCACCAGATTGCCCAGTATATAAGAAGGATAAAAAGATACAGGAGTATACGTCCCTCGATCGTTTAACCTACACAGAGGCCCGTAAGAAATATACACGGCTTCACCCTGTGTCCATGACATCTAGTTACGCTCTGGTTACATCTACACCCCTTCCTCCCCCTTCCTTACCGCCATTCCGGACCCCTCTCCTCCCCCCCACCCCTGCGGCTCCCACACCTTCTCCTCTGGGCGCTGCTCCCCCTCCCCAGCCGGAGAAGTGTCCCACTCCTTCGGCGTCTGCCGGTCAAGGGCGCCTCTCCCGGGATGCCCCTTCGCGGCACCTTCCAGGCCAAAGGTCTGCTGCCGCGCGACGACCGCGAGAGCCGCGGTCTGTCGGCCCCCAGGTCGCCCGTTCTCTTTCTGTTCCTGATCTTGCTGCAGCTGGCTCCTTTATGCCACACAGCCCTCCTCGATCTCAGCCTGAAAAGAAGAAGAAACATAAGTCCCGGGACAAAGAGCCTCTGGTGTCACCGGAGGTCCCTTCCCCGACTTCACAACCGGATTCTGACCTGTCGTTCATGGATGTCGCCCCCTCCTTGTCGGTGACGGGTGGGGACCCGGCGGTATGACTGGATTTATCGTGTTCAGCCCCCATTTAAACCATCGTTCTGTGGTTCTCCAATCGAATTGTAATGGATACTATCGTCACCTTCCGGAATTGAAATCCCTTCTTTCGTCCTACTCTGCAGCTTGTGTGGTTCTCCAGGAATCTCACTTTATTGATGCTCACTCACCGACCCTCCGTGTGTTCCGTGTTTTCTGTCGAAATCGGGTCGGACCCCTGCGGCCTTCTGGTGGCGTTTGTACGTTGGTCCGACAGACATTGCTAGCACGTGGATTCCTCTTCAAACTACATTGGAAGCGGTTGCTGTTAGGGTCCACTTAGACTTTGCGGTCACAGTTTGCAATCTTTATCTCCCTCCTGACAGGACTCTTACACCTGCTGCCTTAACTGCCCTTCTTCGGCAACTTCCTCCTCCCTTCCTCCTCCTTGGGGATTTTAATGCTCATCATCCCTTGTGGGACAGTGCCTTTCCATCTAGACGAGGTCTTCTTATAGACCAATTTATTGCAGACCACGACCTGTGCCTTCTTAATGATGGCTCCCCTACACATTTCAGTGCCGGTCATGGTACCTTTTCTGCCATTGATCTTTCTCTTTCTTCTCCCTCTCTCCTCTCTTCATTACACTGGTCGTCACACGACGACCTTTGTGATAGTGACCATTTCCCGTTGATTATCACGCGCCCTCCCCGCTCCCCGATGGACAGGTTACCTCGTTGGTCTTTGCAACGCGCCGATTGGCCTCTATGCACTGCACAGGTCGTGTTTTCTCCCTCTTTGTCGGGTTGTATTGATGACGTCCTACGTGACGTGTCTGACGCGATTGTTCGCGCTGCTAGCCTTGCTGTCCCGCGCTCATCTGGACCATTTCGTCGCCGGCAAGTCCCATGGTGGAGTACGGCCATTGCCATTGCCATCCGTGATCGCCGTCGAGCTTTGCAACACTTTAAAGAGGCACCCATCCGTAGCCAGCCTTACTACCTTTAAACGCCTCCGCGCTAAAGCCCGTTATTTAATCAAACAGAGCAAGCGGATATGTTGGGAACGATTCGTTTCTTCCCTTGGTTCTACTGTCCCTCTGTCACGGGTATGGGCTACACTTCGCTCTCTCCAAGGTTGCCATCGGCAGTCCACCCTCCCAGGCCTTCACCTCCCAGATGGCATTTGTACGGACCCATTAGTTCTTGCAGAACATTTTGCGACCCATTTTGCAGTGGCATCAGCGTCAGCCGCCTATCCAGCTGCTTTCCTTCACCAAAAACAGCGGGCTGAAGCTTCCACCTTATGTTTCACCCCTTGTGAGTCAGAATCTTACAACGAACCTTTTACTGAATGGGAATTTCTTTCTGCTCTATCTTATTCTCATGATACGGCCCCTGGCCCAGATTCCATTCATAACCAACTGCTTCAACATCTCAGTGCTCCACAACGGCAACATCTTCTTCGGGTGTTTAACCGTATCTGGCTCCAGGGTGACTTTCCTTCTCAGTGGAGGGATAGCATTGTGGTTCCTGTCCTTAAGCCTGGTAAGAACCCCCTATCTGTTGACAGCTATCGGCCATTTAGTTTGACCAATGTTGTTTGTAAGTTACTTGAACGGAGGGTAGCCCGTCGGCTCAATTGGGTCCTCGAATCTCGGGATCTATTGTCCCCTTACCAGTGTGGCTTTCGAGAGGGATGGTCTCCAATCGATCATTTACTTCGCTTGGAATCCGCAGTTCGGCAGGCTTTTTCCCAGCGCCGCCATTTGGTTGCAGTGTTTTTTGACCTTCGCAAGGCCTATGACACGGCCTGGCGCCATCACATCTTACCTACCCTTCATCAGTGGGGTCTTCGGGGCCCACTCCCGATTTTTATCCGCCAGTTCCTGATCCATCGGTCATTCAGAGTTCGAGTTGGTACTGCTTTTAGTTCTCCACGGACCCAGGAGACGGGCATCCCACAGGGTTCTGTCTTGAGTGTCCTTCTTTTCCTCATTGCTATCGATCGACTTGTGGCCTCTGTCGGTCCCTTGGTCGCCCAGTTCCTCCTCGATGGCATCTGCAGAACGGCAGCTCCAGGTAGCTATACGGCGTGCCTCTGCATGGACCCTCTCACACGGGTTTCAATTCTCTCCTTTAAAATCACGGGTGGTCCACTTCTGTCGCCGTACTACGATCCACCCTGATCCAGAGCTCTATCTTGCTGCACAACGATTGCCTGTAGTCCCACAGTTTCGTTTCCTGGGTCTTGTTTTCGAGAACTAGCTCACTTGGCTGCCCCATATCAGACTCCTGAAGGTAGGATGTTTCCGTAAACTCAATGTCCTTCGCTTCCTTGCCTACTCCTCTTGGGGTGCGGACCGTTCCCTCCTCCTCCGTCTTTATCGTGCTCTAGTTCTGTCTCGTTTGGACTATGGTTGTCAAGTTTATGGTTCAGCTGCTTCTTCCACACTGCACGTGCTGGATCCAGTCCACCATCGTGGTATCCGTTTGGCCACCGGTGCCTTCCCTACTAGCCCTGTTGATAGTCTCCTGGTTGAAGCTGGGATCCCCCCCCCCCCCCTTTCTGTTCGGCGATCCCAGCTTCTGGTGTGTTATGCACTCACTATCCGTTCCTCACCCACTTATCCTTCCTATTCTATCCTGTTCCCAGACCATGGACGTCGCCCACCAGTCTCCCGCCCTCGGGCGGGTTTACCGGTTGGGCTCCGCCTTGCGTCTCTTTGCCGTGATTTTCAGCTTCCTTCTTTGTCCTGTATTTTTCGCTCCCTCCCCTCCACCCCTCCTTGGTTAGTTCCTCGGCCTCGAATTCGGATGGATCTCCGCCGAGGTCCGAAAGATTCCATCCCCCCGGCGGTGTTCCGTTCCTATTTCCGCCAAATTTTATGGGAGTTTCGGGATGCTGTTGTTTTTTACACTGATGGCTCAAAATCTGCTGATCATGTTGGGTATGCCTTCACGTCCTCTGTTGGAGCGGAAAATCATCTGCTGCCAACTACATGTGGGGTGTTTACTGCGGAATTGGTGGCAATTTCCCATGCCCTTACATTTATTAAACAGTCCCAACACAACCGCGTTTTGTTATGTACGGACTCGATGAGTGGCCTTCTTGCTATTGACCGGTGTTTTTCGCGCCATCCCTTGGTCTCTGCCATCCATGACCATCTCGCTGATATTCACCGTGCTGCTTGTTCCATTGACTTCCTTTGGGTCCCTGGCCATGTGGGTATCCCGGGTATTGAGCTCGCTGATCGTTTGGCTGGGGGAGCAGTCACTTACCCCCCCCCCCCCCCCCATTTTCTGTAACCCCACCTGCAGCGGATTTACGGCTTCACATCAAATCCCACTTCGCACAGTCATGGGCCAATTCTTGGGAGGCTACTCCCCTGTCTAATAAACTTCGAGCGATTAAGGTGACACCAGGCCCGTGGCGTTCTTCCTTTCCCCTCTCCCGAAAGGACTCGACCACACTGTGTCGTCTCCGCATTGGCCATACCAGGCTGACCCATGGTTTTCTTTTGCGTGATGAGCCACCCCCACGTTGTGGTTGTGGAGCCTTCCAGTCAGTAGCCCACATTTTGGTTGAATGCCCCCTTCTTTTGGCTCTGCGTGCTAAGTACAGACTCCCCCACACTTTACCTTTGATGTTGGCTGACGATTCCCGGATGGTCTCTCAGGTTCTTGGTTTCCTCCGGGAAAGTGGTTTTTATTCTCAGTTTTAAGGTTTTTAATCTCTCTCTGGTGTTGGGGCAGGGCGGTGAGTGTTTGGGTGTCTCCCACTGTAAGCCGTGTTTGGAGATTCCCGGTTCACCTCCCTGACCGAGATCCTCTTTTCTTCCCCTTTTACTCTGTTTTTACCTTTTTTTTTTAAGGACTGTTTAGTCTCCTTTTCCCATACGTATTTCTACATTCTAGCGGTTGCACCTTTTCAGTCACAGGTGGTCTTGCCTGTGCTGCTTCAGCATAGCGTTGGGTTCGTTCTCTTGCCGACTTCCCTCATTTTGTTTTTACCAATGACAACATGACTGCCCCTTTACGTTTTTACCTTTTTCCGTTTTATTGTCCTGACTTTCCTCACATGTCCAATTAGCGGAATGGAGCATATTTGAAACAAGGGACTGATGACCTTGCTGTTTGGTCCCTTCAACCTCAACCAACCAATCAACCAACCAACCAACCAACCGAGTTTCACAAGCAAAATGTTGACAGATTCAGTACGATCGTCGTACCAGTCAGAGAGAAATTGGAAAAACAGTCGGCATTTCACAAGAACGTGTGGGTCACATTATTGCTTTGCTTGGCTATCGGAAGACCTGTGCACGATGGGTGCTGACTCCTGAAATGAAATCGCACAGACCTCAAATTTGCCAGGAACTCCTTTCGCGTAACGGGAATGAAGGTGGTGCCTTTCTCCATTCAGTTGTGACAGGAGACGAAAGGTGGGTACACCATTGCGACCCGGAGACGAAACGTCTATGGAATATCGACACAAAGACTCGCCCCAGAAAGAGAAATTCAAGACGTAGCCCTCAGCTGGAAAAATCATGTCCACAGTGTTCTGGGACGCAGATGGTGTAATCCATGTTGATTTCCTTGATCGTGGAACAACAATAAATTCAGAACGTTACATCACAATTCTGCGAACTCTGAAACGATGGCTAACAAGGGTCCGAAAGGAAAAGGGAAATGTTTTCCTGCAGCATGACAATGCCAAACACACTTCACGTGCCACCTCAGCAGAACTTCAGAGACTGAATCTCACCACCGTATGGCATTCTCCATACAGTCCAGATTTAGCACCGTCTGCCTTCCATCTGTTTCCGATAATGAAAGACGGTCTGCGGGGACATCATTATGCTTCTGATGAAGACGTTGAGAGAACTGTGAGACTGTGGTTACGGAAACAGTGTCGACTTCTGTGACGGCTTCAGAAAACTTGGTCTTAGTTGGCAGAAATGTATCCAGTTTTGCTGGTGATAATGTGGGAAAGTGAATATTGGTAATTAAAGATCACATTCTAAGAATTATTTCTGCGTTTGATTTATTAAAATATTCCCATCCAAACCCAATTAACGTAGGTGGAGGCATTAGTTTTCATTCAACCCTCGTGAAGGGCTTGAGAATGTAATGCTGGTCCGACCACTAGGTTGCTTTGTGCTTCAGAGTTAATCACGTGATCATGAAGTCATGTCTGGTTCAGACTGTTAAATTTTAGAATACGTCTACTTCGACATACATACTCCGCAAACTGTTGGATGGTGCATGGCGAAGGGTACCTTGTGCCGTCCTTAGACACTTCTTTTCCTGTTCGACTTGGAAACAGAGCGATGGAAAAACAACTGTCTGCCTCTGTATGAGCCCCAATCTCTCTTACCTTCGTGGTCCTTGGGCGAAATGTATGTTGGTGGCAGTAGAATCGTTTTGCAGTCAACCTCAAATGGCAGTTGTTTAAATTTCCACATTTGTGTTCCTCGAAAAGAACATTGCCTTCCCTCCAGGGATTCCTATTTAGTTCGCGAAGCATCTCTGTAACACTTGCGTGTTGTTCGAACCTACCAGTAACAAATCGAGCAGCCAGCCTCTGAATTGCTTAAATCAGTGATAGTCAACTCAATCCCTACCGCCCTCTTCTGGGCGCTCCAGCTTTCATTGTAGGCAGTAGGTGGTAGGGGTTTTAATACATTTTCACAAAATTTTGATATGAAGTGCTTGATTAGTAATTGTTATTATATGCTTTAACTTGCCGTAACTCGGCTTCATGTATTTTATAAATTAAAATTAGTTCCGCGCTTTATAAATCACCTATAGTGTGGAACAGATGGGCAGTTAGAAAAAGTTACTGCTAACAGAGGTTCAAAAGTGGGCGGTAGGTAAAAAAGGTTGACTTACCACATGGCCTAGTTTGCTTCCTGTAATCCGCTTTGATGCGGCTACCAAAAGCTCGAGCAGTACAATTGGTCACTTTAGCGTCCTATATGCGGTCTCCATTTAAGTGAACCACACTTGCCCAAAATTCTCCCAGTAAATCGAAGCTGA
This sequence comes from Schistocerca nitens, assembly GCF_023898315.1. Classification (NCBI taxonomy): domain Eukaryota; kingdom Metazoa; phylum Arthropoda; class Insecta; order Orthoptera; family Acrididae; genus Schistocerca; species Schistocerca nitens. The sequence goes on along the minus strand of NC_064616.1, from coordinate 598,872,705 downwards.
CCATTCGCCTTCCCTACTACCATCTTCACGTGTTCGTTCCGTTTCATATCGCTTTGCAACGTTACGCCCAGACATTTAAGCGACGTGACTGTGTCAAGCAGGACACTACTAATTCTGTATCCGAACATGACGGGTTTGGTTTTCCTACCCATCTGCATTAACTTAGATTTTTCTACATTTAGAGCTAGCTGCCATTCATCACACCAACTGGAAATGTTGTCTGTGCCATCTTGTATCCTCCTACAGTCACTTAACGACATCTTCCCGTGCACCAGAGCAGCATCAGCAAACAGCCGCTGACTGCTGCTCACCCACTCCGCCGGGTCATTTATGTATATAGAGAATAAGAACGGTCCTATCACACTTAACTGTGGCACCCGTGATGATTCCCTCGCCTTCGAGGACAACGTACTGCGATCTGTTATGTAAGAAGTCTACTCACGTATCTGGGAACCTATTCTGTGTGGTCGTATCTTCGTTAAGTCTGCAGTGGGTCACTGTGCCAAATGCAGATATAGGAATCTGGAATCTTCTTGTTGCCCTTCATCCATAGTTCTCAGAATATCATGTGAGGAAAGGGCAAGCTGAGTTTCGCACAGCGGTGCTTTCTAAAACCATGCTGATTTGTGGACAGAAGTTCTTCCGTCTTAAGAAAATTTCTTGTATTCGAACTGAGAATGTGTTCCTTTCTGCAGCAAACCTATGTTAAGGATATTGGTCTGTAATTTTGCGGATCCATTAATTTTTCCTTCTTGTATATAGGAATCACCTGCCCCTTTTTTCCAGCACTTTGTGCTGGGCGAGAGATTAACGATAAATGCAAGAAGCTACGTAAGTGGCCAATGCCATAGAGTACTCATTGTAAAACAGAGTTGACATTCCATCGGGACACGGCAGCTTATTTGTTTTCAACTCCTTGTGCCGATTCTCTGCGTCAGGGATGCTTATTACTGTGTCGTCAACGCTGGAGTCTGTTCGGTGGTCAAATGTCGGTAATTTGTATGATGCTCCTGCGTGAACGTTTTCTTCAACGCGAAATTTAAAACTTGGCTTTTCGTTTTGCTATCTTCAGCTGCCACACCAGACTGGTCAGCGAGTGACGTCCCTCCAGGAATACCCATGTGAGTTCATGAAGCATATCCCTAATACTCGGGCGTTGATCGAACCTATCGGTAACAAAGTGACACTATTGATAAAATCGCGTTACGGGATTTGTCATTTCGTGATGTTTTCGATGTCTGTTAGGTGCTTTTTTCACCTGTATTTCAGCGACCGTAATGCTCTAACGGTACACACACAAAACAGTGTGTGTTGCAGTCCCCATTACACAACACTGTTTGTAGTACGACGTCCGAACCGATTTAAAACTGGAATTTATCACTTGCATGACGCATTTCGGCGAATGGTTCAGAATTTCAAGTGCGCATTCTTTTCCACATATAATTCGTGGTGTGTTACAAGGATTATGAGAAAGTAAGCGCACTCAAAATTATTGATAAATTATAGTTCATGCATGCTGAAGTCATATGGACCCATCAATTTGAATGAATTTTAGGAAAATAACGAAGGAATCATAAACTGATGGACAGTTACTCACTTGTAATGTAACGATATTAATAACTCGTTACTGGAAATATTGTATGCAATACAATATTTTTCAATTTTTTTGTCTGTTTTCATTGTCCTCTGCTGATGGCTTCTTATGGTAGCATACCGCTCGAATCTCAGCCGTTGGCTTCCTCTGGTACATAGACGCTGATGGCGGGCAGGTATCTTTCAGGAGCAAAGTAATGCTGGAGCACATTACTTCTGTGACATACACTTGCTTTCTCTAAATGTCCAAGGTGTGGAATGCTGAACCGTTGGTGGACGGTGCTACAAAGAGAGGCCAAGGCCATCTTTCTCTCTATTGTCAACCATGTGTGGGACTCTTTCAGCAGTTTCTGGGTTGCCAGCAGTCAGGGTGTTTGATGACCGTAAGTTAACAGTTGTCGCCTTCTTATCGAGACGGCCCTGGGTGATCGGATAGCTCTGCTTCCGGCAAGCGCTGATTCGCCCGACTGGGAGCATACTGTTCGACACAGTCACGTCCACTAAATATCTAGGCATAACTTTGCAAAGCAGTATGAACTGGAAGGAGCACGTAACGACGGTAGTAGCGACGGCGACCGGTCGACTTCGGTTTATTAGAAGAATTTTAGGGAAGTGTGATTAATCTACAAAATGGAACGCTAGTGCGACACAGTATTGAGTATTGCTCGAAGGTCAAGGATCCCCTGGCTGTGGTGGGGTCACTTACGTGCCTCGACGATACATATAGCTGTACCGTAGGTTCAACTACAATGGAGGGCTATGTGTTGAGAGGCCAGAAAAACGTGTGGTTTCTGAAGAGTGTCAGTAGCCTTTTCAGTAGCTACAAGGGCAACACTCAGGATGATTGACTGATCTAGTCTTGTATCATCAGCCAACCGGGCCTAGCAGTGCTGGTACTGCCTACGGTTGACTGCAGGGGGAAGCTACAGCCGTAATGTTTGCTGAGAGCATTCAGCTCTTATTTTATAGTTAAGTGGTAATGGCATCCTTTTGAGTAAAATATTTCGGAAGTTTGCTTCAGTTTTATTAGGTCTGTCCACATTCGTTCCTTTTAATGTGTGTCTGGGCGCTGATGACCTCTACGTTTAGCGCCCATAAGCCCCAAAACACACACACACATTTCGGAAGTAAAATAGTCGCCCATTCGGATCTCTGGGTAGGGACTACGCAGGAGAATGTCGTAAGGAAAAACAAAACTGGCAGTCTAGGCGCCAGAGCGTGCAATGTTAGATCCCTTAATTTAGCAGGTAGGTTAGAAAATTTAAAAAGCAAAATTGATAGGTTGAAGTTAAACATAGTGGGAGGTAGTGAAAGTTGGTGACAGGATGAACAGTACTTATGCTCAGGTGAGTATCATGTTATAAGTACAGAATCCAGTAGGGATAATGCATGAGTATAATAATGAATAAGAAAATAGGAATGCCGATAAACCACTACGAACAACATAGTGAATGCATTAACGTAGCTAAGGTAGACAAGAAGCCAACACCCGCCACTGTAGTAAAAGTTAATGTGGCAACTAGCTTCGCAGATGAAGCGATAGAAGAAATATACGATGGGGCAAAAGAAGTTATTCAGATATTTAAGGAAGTGGAAAATTAAAATTGTGATGGGGATTGGGATTAGATAGTAGGAAAAGGACGAAAAATAAAAATAGTTGGTGAATATGGATCGAGGGAAAGAAATGAAAGAGAAAGGCGCGTGATAGAATATTGCTCAGAGCATAATTTAATCATTGCCAACACTGGGTTTGAAAATCGTGAAAGTAGGTTGTATACCTGGAGCCGCCGGAAGGTTTCAGAAAGATTACATAATAGTAAGACAGAGATTTCGGAACCAAATTTTAAACTGCAAGGCATTTCCGGGGCCAGATGTGGACTCTGACCACAATTTATTGGTTAGGAACTCTAGATTAAAACTAAAGAAATTGCAAAAAGATAATGAATGAAAGATATGGGACCTGGATGAGTTGAAAGAACCAGAGGTTCTTCAGAGTTTCAGTGGGAGCATTCAGTAGTGATTGATGACTACAACAGGGGAAAGGAATACGGTAGAAGACGAATGGGTAGCTTTGAGATATGAGACGCTGAAGACAGCAGAGGGTGAAATAAGTAAGAAGACGAGTCCTTGTATATCACAGGAGATACTGAATTTAATCGGTGAAAGGAGAAAATATAAAAATGCAGCAGATGAAGAGTTGAAAGCAAATACAGACTTTAAAAAAGGCGAGATTGACGGGAAGTGTGAAATGGCTAAGCAGAAATGGCTAACGGACAGATCAAGTGGCATAAAAGCGTATATCTCAGGAAAGTTAGAGACGTTTGGAGGAAATAAAAGCAGGTGTATGAATATCAAGAGCTCAGATGGAAAACCAGTTCTAAGCAAAGAAGTGAAACGTGGATGGAGTACATAGAGGGGGCGGCTATACAAAAGAAATGAAGATGGGGTGAGAGATAAGATACCGCGAGAAGAATTTTGACACAGCACTGAAAGACTTAATTCGAAACAAGGCACCTGGAGTAGATGATATTGCATCAGATCTGCTGATGCCATTGGGAGAGCCAGAGATGACAAAATTATTCCATCTGGTGTGTTACATGTGAGACTGGTGAAATACCCTGACTTCAAGAAGAATGTAATAATTCCATTTCCGAAGCAAGCAGGTGCTGACACGTTAATCCCTAACCCTAAGGAGGCAGATGCTTACACGTGTCATTATTACCGAACTACCAATGTAATATAAAAGTCGAATCAAAACACCGTCAGCCACCTAAATTTCCAGTTATTTTATTTGAGCAGCCAGTTTCAGCACCACATTACGCTGTCTTCAGGCCTCATGTTCAGTCGGCAAGTGATGATCGAAGGGATCGCAGTGTTAAGAAGAAATCTACGGATAGCAATCATTGAATGCTCTCCCCTCTTTTGACTGGACTAGAGATGGGATTCTTCTTCCTACACGTTGGTCAGAGGGCTGATGATGGCGTAATGTAACGCTGCAACTTGTTGCTCAAATAAAATTACAGCTGGAAATTTAGACGGCTGAAGGTGTATTGATTCGACATTTTGTACTGAACAACTGGGGTACCGCAACCATATGTATAAAGATGGACTTAGAGACTGCTGGTGTAATAAGTTACGGTTGCAAAATACTAACACTAATTCTTTACAGAAGAATGGAAAAACTGCTAGAAGCCGACTTCGAAGAACATCAGTTTGAATTCTGAAGAATGTGGGAACACGCGAGGCAATACTTTTAAGAAGATAGGTTAAGAAAGGCAAACCTACGTTTATAGCATTTGTAGGCTTAAATAAGGCTTTTGACAATGTTGACTGGAATACACACTTAGAAATTCTGAAGGTTGCAGGAGTAATATACAGGGAGCAAATGATATTTACAGCTTGTACGGAAACCCGACGGCAGGTTAGATGAAGCGAGGGACATGAAAGGGAAGTAGTGGTTGAGAAGGGAGTCGGACAGGGCTGTAACCTATCACCAATGTTGGCCAGTCTCTACATCGAACAAGGTGTAAAGGAAACGAAGGAAAAGTTTGAAGAAGAAATTAAAGTTCAGTGTAAAAAAAATTAAAACTTTGAGGTTTGCCGATGATATTGTAATTCCGTTAGACAGCTCAGGTCATGGAAGAGCAGTTGAATGGAATGCACAGTGCTGTGAAAGGAGGATATAAGATGAACACGAACAAAAACAAAAGAAGGGTAAAGGAACGCAGTCGAATTAAATTAGGTGATGCTGAGGAAGTAGATTAGGAACCGAGATACAAAAAGGGGTAGATGTGTATTGCTATTTGGGCAGTAAAGGAACTGACGATGGCTCAATTAGAGAAGATATGTAATGTAGACTGGGAATGACAAAAACATTTGTTTACATCGAACATAGATTTAAGTGTTAGGCAGTATTTTCGGAAGATATTTGTGTGGAATGAAGGACGAAAAACAGTTCAGACAAGAAGAGAATAGAAGCTTTTGAAATTTGGCGCTACAGAAGAATGCTGGAGATCAGATGAGTATATCATGTAACTGAGGAGGCGGTACTGAATAGAGTTGGGGAGAAAAGAAATCTGTGGCTCAACTTGACAAAAAGAAGGGAATGGGTGGCAGGACACATTCTGAAGCATAAAGTGATCACCAGTTTAGTATTGGAGGTGTATGTGGGGGGAGGGTTAAAAATTTGAGTACAGTGGACAGGTTCAACTGGATGGAGGGTGGAGTAGTTAATCAGAGATGAAGAGGCACGCACAGGGTAGAGTAGCACACAGTAGAGATGGGCAAACCAGTTCTTTCCACAGATCGAATCAGTGTCACTCACTGGAATGGAGTAGTTTTTTTGATGACTCACCACTCACACAAATAAGTAAAAGGAAGGCACATTGCCCTTTTAATTTAGGTCACTAAACCTATATTTCATCTGATGTACTATTTTGAAAGAACATATAAAGAGGAGTAATAATTTTATGTCCCTAGTAATTTTCAGATAGAAAAGTTTCAAATTTCGTCTGCTGTAAAAATCATAAACATTACAACAAGATCCAAGATGTTTTTCATAGAGTGGAAAAATTTTAAGAATGAAGACTGATTCTGGTTGTATTTTGATGCTTTTATTGGAAAAATACGATATAAGAATTGCAAGAATTATAACAACTGTGACTGATGTGTATCTGCAGTCGTGATTTAAAGTCGGTATTACCATATAGATGTATCCAAAAATGAAAAATTAGTCAGTATTGTCATTTATAAATAAAATTTGGCTCATTTTAGTCGATTTGAATCCGTTTCTCTTTTCAGTTATAATTCTCCTGCTTTTGAAAATATTCGCCCACAGGACACTGATGTTGCTGTGATACATAATACTTTTAGAACTGCCTTGGCCACAGGAATTTTCTTGTTTCCCACCGGTCTGAGGGGTCGCTGTTTCTAGGCAAATATCCCATTAAATATTTGTCCAATCAGACAATTGCCACACTTTTCGGGTCGTGACTTGCTTGAAGCTAATAGTTTCATCGAACTCCTCCCAGATTGAAGTAGTCCCGTGCGTACGGTGGTAACTGGTTAGGAATGAGCTGTGTTTTGTTGTTGAACAGCCAACTGTTTCATTTCTGCAATAGCCTTGCTGTAGCAGTCCTGAAATGTTTTGTCGTCTGAAAATCCGTGCCTTAGAATCGGGTTTCCAGTAACGTTGCCTAACCAATCAGTTGGTTGCTGGAGATAACCCCCACACCGTTCTGATAACCGTTTAAGCAAATTATCAACCAATCACTATTTCTTTAGGATATTCTTTATTTTTGTCCTTAATAGATTTTATTTGTTGTTCCATTAATCTGGGCAAAATTTTCAGTTTTGAAAGGGAGACTCTATTTCCTCAGAGGACACCTCGTTGGTTACCTCATCGAAAACTTTCAAAATCTGTAAGACCTGTTGTATTATCTCCCAGTCTGTATCTTTTAAGTTTAAGGTGATCTATTTTCCACCTAAAAATAGCGAGGCAAGAAATTATGGAATCCTTATTTAAAGTAAAACTTTGCAACATTTCGTAAGTAGAGTTTCATCTGGTTGGTACATCTTGTTTGTTTCAGTCGGTCTTTTAAAATTTTCTTGCATTTCAGCAAGTTTGATTAAAAAAGGATCTCTCCTTAAAAAACATAACAATTAATTTGACCTCGTCAACACTTTTCTGTATGGGCTTCTGAATTGCCTGTTGCGCAGTGAGGTTCCAAGAACTTTTAAAGTGTGGAGATATGTGGAAGTTTCAGAAGCATGGCACTTAATTTCATATTTGACGGATTGTCTGTTATTATGTGATTTTAACATTGATATTGTATTTGGGATAAGAGACTTAATCCAGTTTGAGATGTTTCCCGCAGTGTGTGCCTGTTTTCGAATTTTGAGCACTTTAAAACATATGACTTGAGTTGACTCGACTCATATACGAAATGTGCAATGAGTGCATAGAAACTAATGTATTTACACTCGTCCACGCATCAGACGTAAAGCAGTCCGCCTTTGCCGTGGCCAAATTAAAACTTTAATTTTAGCAAACAACGTATGATGCAAACTGGGTGGTAGAGAGTTTGACAACGTTTTTCGACTTGGTAAATTATAACTTCGGCAAAGTATAATCATTTTTTTAAATTCTGTGTGTTAAACTATAGAGAAAAGATGGTGTTCTCTGCAAATCATTTTTAAAAGCTGTACATCTAATACCATATATTTATTTAACGTGAGCGGCTTTATTATATTAAAAAATATTACGTATTGTTTGTAAATTTAAAGCAGTTAGGGTGAGGCCATCACAAAAGGAAATAAATCAAGACTTGGTCCAGAACCTGACGACACTGATAGGGTGGAGATAGCTTGATTCAGTTTGCCTTTCTGGGAGGATACCTTTACCCGAGATGGAAGATGGTTTCTCGAACTTCTGCATCGATTGATTGCAATCTTGACCCACATCGTTCCAGAGCTACTGTAGGATGCTGCAGAACATTAGGATTTTGTTTTTATAAAACAGATCTGATGATAGTAATTATAGACCGAAACCGGTCATCTGTTAACAAGAAGTTTGTGACTATAGACGTAAATTAAAGGAAACTGCTTGGCAATTATACAGCACACATTCGCAGCTCACCTAAATACCTGAATCACTGTCTCCTTTTCCCTAATACAGCGATCCTTATCCCGCAATGGCAGTCCAGATTGGGGATTACAATTGCAGTCCGTGTCTGTTCGGTTCTCACTGAACTCTAGTTTTTCCCTCTACCAGTTCTCCACCGAGCCATTCACGTGTTGCTCCATGATGTATACCTTCACCACAGCTTCGTCTGGACCCATCGTAAGTCCCAAAAGACTCAGTTCATCTTGCGGCCCATCGCCGCTTAATTCTCTCTGTTCTTGACGAGTCTAAGGGTTCAGAAGTAGGTTACATGGGTGGCTCGTTGATTGATGGTCACGTTGTGTTCGCTTATGCTCATGCAAGACACTGACTTCTACTCCTAACTTGGCTGCTGTGTTTTCACTGCAGAGCTAGTAGCCATCTCTCACGCTCTTGAGCATATGCGTTCCTGTGCCTGGGAGTCCTTCCTCATTTGCAGCGACTCATTGAGCGCATTACGAGCTCTCGACCAGTGCTATTCTCGCTACCCTTTGGTAATAGCCACGTAAGAGTCCGTTTACGTCCTTCAACAATGTGGACAGTGAGTGGTCTTCGTATGGACCCCAGGACATGTCGGAGCTCAGAAAAAGAAATCGACGACAGGCTAGCTAAAGAGGCTACTTGTAAACAAAGTGTGGTGGACAAATTTAAATACCTGGGAGAATTTATAACGGGAAGGAACAGGAGCAAGGAGGGAATAACAGGGAGGATAAAGATGTCAGCCTTCTGCATGACGAGAGAGAGATATACAGTAGATTAGATTAATACTTGTTCCATAGATCATGAATACGACACTTCGTAATGATGTGGAACGTGTCAGAGGCAAAGATAAGCCACTACAAGGCAACGGTGAGGAATGCAGTACTATATGCTGCTGAGACGATGACACTAGAAAGAAATGGGGCAGAACAACTAGAGAAAGGAGAGAGAGAAATACTAGGTCCCAAAAGGGATGGAGAGAGGTGGATGCGAAGACCTAGGGAAGAACTGTACCGGAACATGAAAACAATATCTGGGGAAATCAGACTCAAAAGGGCAAGGTTTGCTGGACATGCAGTTAGGATGAGTATGGACAGAATGACTAAGAGAGTGTGGGAAACAGGGGGGACAAGGGGAAAGACAGGAACCAAGTGGGTTGTTGAACTTCGGAAGCACTGGTTGGAATTGGGGATCAAGGTCGAAGGAAAGGAAAATTGCAGGGACAAATATACACCGACCAATATGCCGGAGATCAATGACAGAGAAGAATACAGAAAAAGATTAGTGTGTCACCAGTGGAGCCAACAGGAGAAACGGACACTGAAGATCTCGGAAGAAGAGCGGGAGAGAAGGAGAGAGAATGAAGAGGTTCTGGGAGAAGAGGAGGAGAATAGTCCACGAAGGGGCTACCCGTGGTCCTACAGAGGCCGAAACGCAAGAAGTAGAAGAAAGTGTGGAGATCGGCATACCGTTATCTGATCTTCGATCGGTATTACGCCACAAAGTTTTTGCGTTCTTGAATACAGAATGGTGCTCCCTGACTTTGCCAAATAAGCTACAAATGTGTGGACGTCCTCCATGCGACTCTCTCACAAGGATTCCATTGTCCTTTGCCGGCTTTGCATCGGCCATACTTGGCTGACTTACGGTCGCTTCTAAGCTGCAAGGACCCACCTCAATGTCACTGTGGTTCACGTTTGACAGTGGTTGCATCTGTTTGGACTGTCCAAATTTAGCCGCCCTGAGGCAGACTTTAATCTCCCTGACGTCCTCCCTTCGTTTTTAGGTAACAAAGCCTTTAATATGTAACATAGTTTTAAGTTTTATCTATGACGGGGATTTTTATCATTCTATTTAAGTGTGGGCGCCTTCGCCTCGTCTTTCAGGTTCTCACACTACCTGCATTTTACCTCTTCCTCGATCCCTCTGGTGATGTCTGTTCAACTTGGTGTTAGTCTTTTCACCACCTGTGTTTCTCTTGCCTTGTGTTTTTAGGCTGGAGATTTATAGTGTGTTGCAGAGTGGCTGGCTCATTCTTTTTTATTCTCTCGATCAGCCAACCAAGGCTGGCTGCTATATAGTTTTAACCCCTATCACTTTTGTCCTTTTAGTTAATGTTTTCAATTTTGGCTTGATGCTTTCGTTTTCTACTTCTGAATGACTACACACGCAGTTTTACGAATTTCGTTCCTTCCAGTGATTTCAGGCAGTGCTATTCTGTTAGGGTATGGTTTTAATCTGAGACCTGTGACTACGGAAAAGGAGACTGATAACCGTGCAGTTTAGTTCCTCTCACGAACCAACCAACCAACCATGACTTGCTCTCTGAAGTATTCAAGGAATAAACTGTGACTGACAACAGACAGAGACTTCAAGTGTATCAGTGTAACTTGAATTTGCAGCGGAGGCAAAAGAGAGAATTTGGGAGAAGACTTCCACTCCATACCTGGACGTGAAAGACAAACTCCATGGATCTATTACAAAACTAACTGTATTGCACAATAAATACGACCCCCAAAGAGCAGCAATCTGAACGGAAAACTTGCACCTTGGCTAATGGAAGAGCTAAAACAGCTCATTAATCTCGGCTACACTGCACATCGGACTTACAACGATCCCGTATGCATGAAAATAAAACTGATTACAAGTAGGAAGCAAACAGTCAATCAATCTGAGGGTAACGATAACTAAAGCATGCCAATACAGTAATCTAAAACATAAAGACTACAAGCTCAATGGAAAAGCTTGTATGATCTAGGGAAGAGTGGGCAAAGTAGAAGCTGTAGATGATCCCATTGTCCCAGCCAAGGAACTAAATCAGTACTTGACTTAGTGATAACCGTCATTGCACTGTAAACAAAAGATAGATTTGAAACTTCCTGGCAGATTAAAACTGTGTGCCGGATCGAGACTCGAACTCGGGACGTCTGCCTTTCGTGGGCAAGTGCTCTACCATCTGAGCTACCCAAGCACGACTCACGACCCGTCGTCACAGCTTCAATTCTGTGACCCACTACTGCTCATAATAACTACTGCTCCCTAGATCTTGAAACACATTCCTGGACAACACAACAGAAACACTCATTCCCATCAGAATACAAGCACTATAGATCCGATTGCTAAGAAGAGTAGCTGGGTACGTTCTGTCTGACAGGAGAATGAATGCAGACTTCAGAAAAGAACTAAGAGTGAAAAACGTAAATAAGCAGAGTAAAAAATACAGAAACAGCTGGGAGAATTATGTCACAAGAATGGAAGGTGACGATTACCAAAATTGATAATTATTACCCAGTGGGCAGAAGATATTTAGGTAGACAGAGGAAAATCAACTGTCTCAATCAGGAGGGCATAACAGGCAGATGCCTAATACACGCAGAAAGAAGCAGCAATATCATATTAAAAATATTATGATTTTTAAGTAACTGTGATTTTAATAAGTTTTGTAATTACATGTTAAACTCTGCTCTGATGTAAGAGGGCTCCTAAAGGTATTAGTGTGTTCAGGTTAAATGAATAAACACAAAATTAAACAATGTACAGGTTGCCCCAGGAAGAATTGTAAGTATTCAGGGATATGACAGGAACGATCATTTGAAACAAAAAACTTCATTTGGACATATGCACTGTTCTGAATGGTTTACGACATAAAACAATGTAACGTACAGTGTTATTTATTTTCTTTATTATTCAGTACATTCTCATTGTTTGCAACATACTAAAATAGTGTAGATGAATTCGAGACGAATAATTTCGTATAGGACACGTGGTCTACCAAGTTGGGGAAACTATCTCAAATTGGCTTACAAAACCTATCTACAACTCAACGAAGCGCGCGCAAGACTTTCATTATTATCTCGGTCTCTTCGTGCAACCTATAAGTGCTTGAGAAAAATGAATAGGACCTTTTTTATAGGAAATTTAATGTAATTTAAATTTGTATTTCGAAACGTGTTCGCTAGAGGCAGTGGATTTCGTGTTAGTCAATAAAAACGTGCTAAAGTAACTTTAAATGTGTTCCGTCTCAGAATCCGTTCGGAGTAGGACATATGTCCATATTCAGTTTTTTGCGTCAAATGGTCATTCCTGTCCATATCCTTGAATATTGACCATTCCTCCTGAGACAGTCTATGGACAATCATGTATGTCAAAATAATTGTGTTATACATAGTTATTTTTATAGAGATTTGAACTCGAATGGGGAGGTGCTCAGTCAAGAAAGTGAGGTGCAAGCTTTATCACTGTGTCAAGAGAGAATGGAGTGGCGCCTCAAATTGCCATGCGATCTGCTCCCTGTTATCTCGTCTGCGATAGTGGTGAGGAGCAATGAGGTACCATGAAATCCGATCCGTAAGAGTGATGGGAGCAGTGAGCTACTTTGCAATCCGATCCCTGAGAGTGGTGGGGACCAGTGAGATAGTGAGACAGCTTACGGTCCGATCTGTGGGAGTAGTAGGGAGCGCTGAGCCTCACAAGTATGTAACGTTTATCGAGCTTCTGAAACGTGAGATACTTTTCACATCAAGAGCAGAAACGTAATGCTGGAAGTGTTTCCTGTGTAAATGCAGCATTGTGAAGAACTTATCTGCCGTTTGCCTCGGTTGCTGCGAGGTCAGCATGGCGGATTGCCAATTGAAGAGGCCCAGGTTCTATTCCCGGCCAGTTCGAAGATTTTTTTTTTCCACTCGGAAACTAGGTGTTGTGCTTGCTTTCAAATTGTTTTAATTAGAATTACTATTGGGATGGCTGACTGGGTATATCTCAACAGCCAATAAATTGAAAAAAACGGAGCTTGCTTTATTTTCTGTGTTCATGGAGGAGAAAAGTTTCATGTACCAACAAGGTATGCAAATCCACATGTGCACATGGTCGATAACACATTTTTTGTAGCTTGGGAAACGTTTTTTTAAGGATATGGCGTGGTGTGCTGTTGTAGCAGCCTACCACAGATTTTAATTTGGCTTGTTACAGCTACAAGAGACGCATTTAAAATCAGTTGAACTGCTATACATTTTTTTCAAATCACCCATCAGCCACTTCTTAGAAGGATCTGGCTCTGTGAATCAATTCAGGAGTGGACTGACCATCTGTAAGCAAGGAGAGTAGGACCAGATCAGTCTTCGGACTAGAGACGACGACGACGACGACGACGACAGATTTGATCAGCACGCGAGTATTATGGAGACGTTTCATGAACTTAAATAGGACTCCCTGGAGGAAAGACCACATTTTTACGCAGAACGCTGTTCAAAAAATTTGTAGAACCAAATTTTAAAGATGGCTGCAGAAGCATTTTTTTCTGTTGCTTACGTGCATTGCACGTAGGAACCGTAAAGATACGAGAAATTATGGCTACTACGGAGACACATAGTCGTTTCACCCTCACTCTATTTGCGAGTGGAACAGAAAAGGAAATGACTAGTATTGGTACAAGGTACGCTCCGCCACTGTGTGGCTTGCGAAGTGCGTGCCGCCCCCCCCCCCCCCCCCCCCCCCCCACCACACACACACACACACACACACACACACACACACACACACACACACACACACACACACAGCACTGAGGCGTCTGGCGCGGAGAGAGGAGGCCATCAGAATCTCCCCCACCTCACACCCACCCCCCTTTGGAAGTGCGCTAATTTTTCTGTGACGTATTTATGTGCTTATTTGGAATAATGGCTGAAAAATAGGCCAAAATAAATTCCAATGGAACGTGTTAGTACATTGAATTGTTTATGCCATTGTTTTTAATGCACAATGATTTCACACTTCAATAATGTTGGGAGAAGTTCCTCGTAGATATATTTTTGCAGTGTGTCAGTTATTCAGTCCCGTTTTTACGTGCGTGTTAGATTGACGATCTTGAGAAGTGTCAGAAAATCAGTCAGAAAGTAACAAATTTTAAAATGCGCTGGTAGTGCTCATACCGCGTGGTTATAATGAAAGTGAAGCAACTCACGGAGGTCACTGGTAAATGAACTGCTTTCGATTTTGGCCACCACGTGCAAATCTGGCGCTGTACGCTTTGTATGACGGTATGAAATCCACGCCGTCATTTGAAAAGCCACAATGAGTGAGTATGGCTATTGAGAACAGAGACCATGAAGTGTTATCCTTACTGCCTCAGAATGTTCCACACCTCGCACTACTGCTTTACAGTGTCATGTCCCAGTCTCCCCGGTGGGCTGCGGCATGCCTTAATGTGATTCGTATGCGGAGACATGCTATCTGCGATTTTAACTATCATCCTACGTAGGCGACCTGTATTCATTATAAACAGTTGCCTCTGCAGTGTCGGGGTAGCAAAAAGCAAGTTGCCTTTCCTTCTCTAGTTCTTTTGACGGTTTCGTTCCCTCTTCTGCAGTCTGCGACAACCTCCGTTGGCTTTTCAAGTTCCATTCCCCGATTCCCGGCATGGCTGTAGCAGATGATGTCATTGTGGACCCTATTGCTCTCTCTTAACACCGTTGGCCGCCATTTTGCGGAAATTTCGAACTTCACTCACTGTCACCCCGGCTTTCTCCCTCGGAAAAGAATGGAGACGGCTCGGGTAATATCCTTCTACTCGCAGAATCGTGAATGCTACAATCCTGCGTTTACTGTGAGGGAGCTTGACCATGCTCTCACCCCGATCATCCCGATCTTCCGCCACAGGACCAGACAATTTTCACATTCAGATGTTTTGGTACCTCCCTCTTGTGGGCAAGCACTTTCTCCTTCATACATCCAATTGCATTTGGGCAGGTGGCACATTTCCCAGAAGCTGGTGTGAAGCCACTGCCGTAGCCATACCAAAGCTTAGCAGGGGCGCCGACGTATAAAAAATATTGGGGGGGGGGGCATACTGAGGGTCTTGCCCCGGGAAATTTTCTAAATTTTAGATGAAAAATAGTAAGTTTTTTTAAGCATTTTAGAATCATATGGTCAACATTAGAACCCCGAAAACTAGACTCTCGATAACTCGACACTCCGGGAAACTCGACAAGCCTGACACATCTTTTGCCTTTGAAAAAAGTAACAAAACAAACACACGCGGTATTTTCGTAAAGAGCTAACTTAATTTACAGTAATAATCAAGCGTATAGACCATTACAGAGCAGTGAATATATAACTCTGAAAAGTTTGAAATTATACTTAAATAAATCCTAAACTTAAAACTGAAGAAACTGCAAAAAGGTGGGAATTTAAGGAGATGGAACCTGGATAAACTGACTAAACCAGAGGTTGTACAGTGTTTCAGGGACAGCATAAGGAAACAATTGACAAGAATGTGTGAAAGGAATACAGTAGAAGAAGAATGGGTAGCTCTGAGGGATGAAGTAGTGAAGGCAGCAGAGGATCAAGTAGGTAAAAAGACGAGGGCTAGTAGAAATCCTTGGGTGACAGAAGAAATATTGAATTTAATTGATGAAAGGAGAGAATATAAAAATGCAGTAAATGAAGCAGGCAAAAAGGAACATAAACGTCTCAAAAATGAGATCGACTGGGAGTGCAAAATGGGTAAGCGGGCATGGCTAGAGGACAACTGTAGGGATGTAGAGGCTTACCTCACTAGGGGTAAAATAGATACTGCCTACAGGAAAATTAAAGAGACCTTTGGAGACAAGAGAACCACTTGCATCAATATCAAGAGCTCCGATGGAAACCCAGTTCTAAGCAAAGCAGGGAAATCAGAAAGGTGGAAGGAGTATACAGAGGGTCTATACAGGGGCGAGGTACTTGAGGACAATATTATGGAAATGGAAGAGGATGTAGGTGAAGATGAAATGGGAGATATGATATTGCGCGAAGAGTTTGACAGAGCACTGAAAGAACTGAGACGAAACAAGGCCCCCGGAGTAGACAACATTCCATTAGAACTACTGACAGCCTTGGGAGAGCCAGTCCTGACAAAACTCTACCATCTGGTGAGCAAAGTGTATGAGACAGGCGAAATACCCGCAGACTTCAAGAAGAATATAATAATTTCAATCCCAAAGAAAACAGGTGTTGACAGATGTGAAAATTACTGAACTATCAGTTTAATAAGCCATGGCTGCAAAATGCTTACACTAATTCTTTACAGACGAATGGAAAAACTGGTAGAAGCGGACCTCGGGGAAGATCAGTTGGGATTCCAGATAATTGTTGGAAAACGTGAGGCAATACTGCCCCTACGACTTATCTTAGAAGCTAGATTAAAAAAAGGCAAACCTACGTTTCTGGCATTTGTAGACTTAGAGAAAGCTTTTGACAGTGTTGACTGGAATACTCTTACAAATTCTGAAGATGGCAGGGGTAAAATACAGGGAGCGAAAGTGTATTTACAATTTGTACAGAAACCAGATGGCAGTTATAAGAGTCGAGGGGCTTGAAAGGGAAGCAGTGGTTGGGAAGGGGGTGAGACAGGGTTGTAGCCTATCTCCGATGTTATTCAATCTGTATATTGAGCAAGCATTGAAGGAAACAAAAAAAAAAAAATTCGAAGTAGGTATTAAAATCCATGGAGAAGAAATAAAAACGTTAAGGTTCGCTGATGGCATTGTAATTCTGTCAATGACAGCAAAGGACTTGGAAGAGCAGTTAAAAGGGATGGGTAGTATCTTGAATGGAGGATATAAGATGAACATCAACAAAAGCAAAACGAAGATAATGGAATGTAGTAGAGTTAACTCGGGTGATTATGAGGGAATTAGATTAGGGAATGAGACACTTAAAGTAGTAAAAGAGTTTTTCTATTTGGGGAGCAGAATACCTGATGATGGTCGAAGTAGAGAGGATATAAAATGTAGACTGGCAATGGCAAGGAATGCGTTTCTGAAGAAGAGAAATTTAGCATTGAGTATAGATTTAAGTGTCAGGAAGTCGTTTCTGACAGTATTTGTATGGAGTGTAGCCATGTATGGAAGTGAAACATGGACGATAACTAGTATGGACAAGAAGAGAATAGAAGCTTTCGAAATGTGGTGCTACAGAAGAATGCTGAAGATTAGATGGGTAGATCACATAACTAATGAGGAGGTATTGAATAGAATCGGGGAAAAGAGGAGTTTGTGGCACACCTTGACAAGAAGAAGGGATCGGTTGGTAGGACATGTTCTGAGGCATCAAGGGATCACCAATTTAGTATTGGAGGGCAGCGTGGAGGGTAAAAATCGTAGAGAGAGACCAAGAGATGAATACACTAAGCAGATTCAGAAGGATGTAGGCTGCAGTACGTATTGGGAGATGAAGCAGCTTGCACAGGATAGAGTAGCATGGAGAGCTGCATCAAACCAGTCTCAGGACTGAAGACAACAACAACAACAAATCCTAAAGTATAATTAAAAGAATAAAACATAAAATATTGCTGCCGCACAGTAATAGCATTTTGATTAATAAGTGAAATAGGTAATTTAAGCTTGCTTTCAATAAGGCTCAGGGTTCATTAAATAAAAACAATAGCTGAAAGTTAATGCTTTTATACAGTTAATAAAGTTAATACAGTACGCCTGATAATTTCCGTCAAAAAGTATGTAAATAGAGGGTTTTAATTGGGTCTTACACCTTAATAATGTTTAAGTATTTGAAAATAACTAATACAGTGCTAAACTTGTACTAATATTTCGAAACTGAAAATTTAACATTATGTATGTATTTAATTCTCTAATTTATGAAGATTTTTAATATTGCTCTAAATGTCATTAGGGCTAGAGTGTCTTTAGAAAGGTGCAAATGTCGGATATCCAAAACATCTCGGTGGGCATGAAGAACAGCCAAGTTGTTAGATCGCTTCTGTCCAGTTGTTGATCGGAACTATGACTTCAGGCGTCTAAGTGCGCTAAATGACCGTTCTGCTGTTGCTGTCGTGATTGGAACTACTTGGAGAAGCTTAATGCACTTCACTACTTCACATAACGTTTCTCCAACTGCAGGCTCTTGTGTAGTGTACTTTATTACATCACGCATGTTTTTTAAGACCAGTTGTTTTTTATTAACAATATCGGTTAACATATTCAAGTGTAGGCGCAGTCTCTCAATCTCGAGATCGTTTTTGAAAAACTCGGTTGCTTTTTCCAAATTTGTTTCACCTCTTTTTAATAAACGTAAGCACTCTTGTTCAATTGCAATGACCTGTGTTGAGTCCAGTTGAAGCAAACCGCTGAGTAATGCAAGATTGCACCGTTTCACAAACTTCAGTTTAAATAACTTTGTAGTATTGCTTTGGGGGGTTTGAAAGTGTGCGGTGAGCGGCTTCGTTGTTTTCATACTTCTTAGGTATACTTCGATTCCGAGGAAGCGAAGGATCATCAACGTGTGAAGGTTTTTCTTTTAAACACAATTCCCAAAAGTGTTCAAAATTATCATGCCTTCCATTCAATGTACAAATCAAGCCCTCATATATTTTTTTCCAGATCAGCAACACTTAGCTGAGGGCACTGAATTTTTTCATTGACATCCTCTACTGGGTTCATTGCATGGCAATAAAGACGTCAAAAGAAATAAGTCTTGAATTGTAACATTGGCTCAAAGTAGCCTGCACATTTGTAACCTACCTCTGTTTTGTCCTCTGCAGAAAATGTTTAAAAAAACTGTAGAAGTTCTTCAAAGTTTTTCAGTATGCTCAAGATACTAGAAGCTGACGTTGTCCATCGAGTCGGGCAAAGGGGTCGTAGACCAGCTTGGTCGTTGGCGCTCTCACAGCGTATTTTGGATTCCCTTACGGAGTTTTTGTTTAGTCCTTTGCCAAAGCCATAATATCCCTCATAGGCGTAAGATGGCGGAGACTGTCTACAACTGTCAAGTTTAAACTGTGAGCAGTGCAGTGCACATAACGTGCTTTCGGTTGTGTATCCAAAACTAACTTTTTTAGTCCTTTGAACTTACCTCTCATATTCGAGGCACCATCATAGCACTGTCCTCTTAAGTTATCCATTAACAAATCAAATGTCTTTTAAAATACTAAACAGAGTTTGTGATTCAGTGTTGGGGGGTAGTACGAATACAAAATGACACTTGTTCGTGAATCGAAGAATCTCTTGTTTCGTCAACTATAATAGAAAAATATTCAGTCTTCTTGATTTAAGCCAATACCTTTCTCAACATAGACTTTCCTACTAGATCAGTGATCTCGTTATGAATATCGTGGGACGTCCACTTATATCCTGAACGCCCTAACGATTCTTTAAACTCTTTCGAGGTTCCAACAGTTGAAAAAAAATTTGAGTTTACATCTTCGTGCCCTCTAACTGATAGTCCTTGTCGGTATAGAAATTGCACGGTAGTAAAAATTCTCTAGAGTTAAACGGCCTTTCTTCATATCACTATCTAACTGTTCATTCAGTTGGGAGGCCACACTTCGGTTAGTGATAGAATTTAGTTTCAGAACACCTTCTCTATGCGTAAACGTATTTTCATGAAGACGGAATTTTTCCAAAGTCTTTTTCCCGTTAGAAAACCCTATGGAAGTAAATGCATCTTTTTTTGAAGAAAATTGTAATAGATTTTTAGCATCTGCCTCCTTGCATGTAATTTGATCAACCAAGAATTCTGAAATGATCTTCCCTTACCGGATTGTCCAGGTTTCGGCTGTGAACAGTTCTCGCCTGAAGACGACGAAGCAATTGACACAACAATTGTTGAAGGTTGACTTTCAGTATCAACAACTTCCAAGCGCACTCCCCCCCCCCTTTTTTTTTTTACAAATTTGACCATTGCAAACTTATTTCACAATACACTAAGAGACTAAACTAAACGAATAAAATACACCCATATATAATAGTCCACTAGATACTAAATTTGGAACACTAAACACGTCTGCAGCATGCACTAAACGAAACTATCAACACCGAATGACTACGATAGCAGGGTGGGCTTTATATAGCCGTGGCGTCGTAATGTCTCGAAGCGTTAAGGCTTGCTCCAGTCCTTTTGATGTCGCCGCGGCAGTAGCGCTGGGACGCCGGCGCCAGACTTCACCCGACGGTTCGCGCATCGGGACAATTTCTAAGTGTGCCCGCAGCGCTGTAACACTATCATGATTCACACCATTCGTTTTCAATTAAACTGCGTACTATCGTAATAATTGTTTGTTTTAACTCATTACGGAATGTATTTTAAAAGGTAACTATCGTCAAACAAGGAAAATAAAAATATTCCAATATAATTTTGTGATTTTACGAATCGTAATATAATTAATAATTTTCTTAAATTATTGGGGGCTCCACACCCCCCCCCCCTCAAAATAATTTTTGAGGGGGTTCGGACCACAGGCCCCATCGAGTCGGTGCCATGACAAACACCTTCCTTCTAGCTACTGCCCCATTTCGCTCACTAGTTGTGGTTGCAAGGTGATGGAAAGTATGATTTATGGCTGGCTATAGTCTGGTGGGTCGATTCTCTCAATCTATTAACTGCTGCACAATGATGATATCGTGTGCACCGTTCTGCAGTTGACCATCTCGTCACATTGTCAATCCATGTCATGAACGGTTTTTTGCAGAAACACCAAACAGTGCTGTGTTTTTTGATTTGGAGAAAGCCTTTGACATCAGCAGGAGGCATGGTATCCTCTGTACTGTATACATGTGGGCTTGGGAGTCCGCCTGTGCCGTTTTCTTCAGGAATTTTTGAAAGTTTTCTAGGTACGCGAGGCTTTAGCGTTGTCGGACACCTCCTTCCAGGAGAACGGGATGCCTTAAGGCTCTGTCCTGACTGTCGTCCACTAACCCTATTATGGCCTGTCTCCCGCCAGGGAATCTCCGGCTCCCTTTTCGTGGACGACTTTGCAATCTATGCAGTTCTCCATGGACTTATTTCCTGGAGCAGCATATTCAGCGGCATCTTGATCATCTTTAGTCGTGGAGTATCGACACTGGATCTCGATTTTCCACTGACAGACCCATTTGTATGAATTTCAGGCAGTGTAATGGGCTTCCTTTATGTTCTTTATATCTTGGGCCTGTTGCTCTCCCATTCGCTGAAGCTATGAAATTCCTGGGACTCGTGCTTCGATAGGAAACTTTCTTCATGCTCTCACATGTCTTACCTGGTTACATGCTGTATCCGGTCCCTCACTGTCCTATGTGTTGTAAGTGGTGCTTCCTGGAGAGGAGATTAGACCACCCTCCTTCGTTTATACCGATTTCTTGTCCGTTTCGAAACTCGGCTATGCGTGTTTCGTTTATTCGTCTGCATGTCTGTCCATCATACACCGTCTGAATACAATCCACCATCGTGGCCGCTGACGTCCTTTAAACTAGCCCGGTTATGCAGAAGCTGCCGAACTATCAGTCATATCTCCGTGTTGTCCTCCTCAGCGGATACACATGCCATTTGTCTTCCGTGCCTGGCCACCCATCCTGTGCCCCCTTCTTTTTGACTGCCAGTATGGGGTGCGCCCTTCTTCTCTGCTACGTCCCAGGGTTCGCTTTTGGTTACTGGTCTGGCAACATAACTTCGCACTAACTGCCACATTCCCAATGAGCGTGAACCCTTCACCGCCTTGACAGCGTGCGGCAGCCTGTGTTTATCTTGGACTTAATTCCCTTCCCAACGACATTACTCCGTATTCGGTGTATTACTGTAAGTTTCTCGACCTTTGCATGCAATTTACATTGCTAGCTCTGACACCGGCTGTGGTATCGGGTGTGCATTCATTTGCACCGACTGTATCAGCTTCCAGAACATTGCTGGATTTTTCAGCTGTGCTCTTCGCTCTCTATCATGCCACCCAGTACATCCGGCTTTTTAACTGTGTTATATGCTCCAGTTCTCTCTGTGTCCTTCAGAGCCTCTGAGTGCTGTACACAGTCCATCCCTTAGTGCCAAGAAAGCTTCCACTTGCTCGTTGCTGATGGAGCCACTGTGATGTTTATTCGGGTTTCTGGTCACTTCGGTCTGACGGGAAACGAGGCTGCTGACGCTGCTGTCAAGACTGCATTCCTACCTCGACCTTCTATCTCTTCCATTCCTTTGGATGACCCTGTTACCATCTGTTGGTAGATCGTGTTACTGTGGCATCACCACTGGTCTTCTCTTCACTGTTATTAGATCTTGGCCAACCTCCTCTCGGGCCCTTTCGTAGCAAGGAGATGATTTTAGCTAGGTTGCTAGGGGCACTGTTTTTTTTTGCCATCGCCTTTTAAGTGGTGATCCCCACCACTTTGTGTTCATTGTCAACTTTTGTTTCTTTCGAAGGGGGGCAACCAATGCTTACATACTCCAACCGCCACCACACCTGTGCATCGGTGCTTGTGGGCCAGCTTTGAAATCTTCAATGGGAACCCCCGTTTTTCATTACAGATTACAGTTCTTCACCAAAATGTACAGATGGCGCTGTAATCGGAGGAATAGAAGTGGGTACCCAATCGTAATTTACGACTTCTACGCAATGGCCCTTGATAATCCAATATCCTGAGGGACCCCACCTGCGTGCTGCAAGGGTAGGACAGTCCAGTATTTCATAACTTCTATTTGGAAACCCCCATTTGCTACGTTGTATTCCTCCAACCTATCGAACAGACGACGACTCGGCGCGCCACTGTGCCGGTGTAGCGAACTATGATGTATCATAACAGGCAGTACACTGCGACCGGATCTCATTTACTGGGCAGACGTAGAACAGATAGCATTACAATACTTCCGCAGTGCTGATTGCCTGCACACCCACCTATCATTTGTAGAACAGAAGTGCAAGTGAACGATGAATGTTGCAACCACAGAAGGAAAAAATTTAAATGATCCTGATTTACGGAGAATGTAGGAGAAATGTTGAAGCTGCTGTTGTCTTACGTGCCGAGCGTTCTCCGGAGAAAACTCGTTTTCGTTCGTTCTTTTACGAGGGTGGTTTGAAAAGTTCTCTGAATTACCACGGGAGGTCAGCGCTAGCGCAACGAGTGGTTTCTGTGATATTCATTGGACTGTTGCCTGTAAACGCGTGCCACGTCAGTGCTCTTGGCAGATAGCTGTGGCGGTGACGTGGCTCTGTTTGTTGTTCTCGTGTAGTGATTTGCGAAGATGGAAAAATATCGAGATTCGAGCAGTGACTAAGTACTTCGTAAAGAAATGTATGAAAGCAAAGGACATTCATGCCGATTTCCAGACTACACTGGGGCACTCTGCTCTTTCATATTCAGCTGTTGCCAAATGGACAAATGAATTTAAATTTGGTCGGGAGAGTTTAGATGATGATCCGCGCAGTGGTCGGCCAAAATG
Source organism: Schistocerca nitens (assembly GCF_023898315.1). Lineage (NCBI taxonomy): Eukaryota > Metazoa > Arthropoda > Insecta > Orthoptera > Acrididae > Schistocerca > Schistocerca nitens. The sequence goes on along the minus strand of NC_064616.1, from coordinate 598,849,298 downwards.
TGTCACTACTCCAGAAATCATTGCAAAAGCGCACAAAATGGTCATAAAGGATCGCCGATTGAAAGTGCGTGTAATTGCTCACGCTTGCCAGATGTCATCTGAAAGGGTATATCGCATTTTAACTGAAGAATTAGAAATGAAAAAATTGTCTGCAAGATGAGTGCCGCTACTCTTGACGCTGGTTTGTTACCACAGATGAAACTTGGGTGCACTACTATACACCAGAGGCAAAACACACAGTCAAAGCAGTGGAAACATGCTGATTCTCTGCCACCAAAGAAAGCAAAGACAATTCGTTCGGCGGGAAAGGTCATGGCATAAGTGTTCTGGGATGCGAATGGGATTCTGTTTCCCCACTGGGCAAACAATTACTGGAGACTACTATGCTAACCTCCTGGACAAATTGCAACAAAAGATACGCGAAAAAGGCCAGGTTTAGCGAGGAAGAAAGTCATCTTCCATCAAGAGAGTGCACGCCCGCACACATGTGCCGTCGCAATGGCAAAATTATACGAACTAAGGTATGAATTGTTGCCACACCCGCCTTATTCACCTGATATGGCTCCGTCAGACTTCCTTCTCTTCTGAAAACTGAACATTTTTGTTAGTGGACGAAGATTCACTTCAAACGAAGAACTGATAGCCGGAGTTAACTGTTTTGCAGGCCTGGAGGAGACTCATTTTCGAGATCGGATGAAGGCATTGGAACATCGTTGGACCACGTACATTAATCTATAGGGAGACTACATTGAAAGATAGAATAGTTTGTGATGTAAGCACATTTTTTCTATTCCGGTCCGAGAACTTTTCAAACCACCGTCGTACAAGGTTGTGAAAGCTGTACGTCTGATGGCAGCGTACATACCGGCAAAAGGAAACGAAGCAAACGTGTTGCAGGAGAAGCTAATGAAATAGCTGCACTAGCGGCGGTGCACCACAACCCGTAGAAAAGCGCCCGGAAATTACTTCGCGATTTCGGTATGTCCGTATGTAGTATTGTCACAATACTACATCGTCATAAGTATCATCCATATCACGTGTCATTGCATCAAGAACTTCATGGTGCCGATTTCCATAACCGGGTAGTGTTTGGTGAATGGGCACGTCAGCAGATGCAAACGACACCTACATTCTTTCCCAAGGTACTATATCCCGATGACTCAACATTCACAAACCATCGTAGTGTTAACAGGCGTAACATGCATTACTGGAGTGGAGACAATCCCCACCGTTACGGCAAGTTGACCATCAGTGTCCTTGGTCAGTTAGCGTATGGTGTAGCATCATGGGGAGCAAACTCATTGGTTCGTATTTTATCGATGGCACGATGAATGAATGTAAATATCGAAAGTTTTTGGAACAGGAACTCCGAATACTACTGCAGGATGTTGCCCTGGACGTTTGACAAAGTATGTGGTTTCAGCATGACTGTTGCTCAGCGCATTACGCAGTTGAAACACACAAGGTATTAGACCGTGTTTACACTGGTCAGTGGATCGGCTGAGGTGGCCCTATTAATTGACCCACTATGTCGCCGGATTTCTTACTGTGAACGTATTTAAAAGATAAGGTGTACCAGCAAATGCCGACAGCCTGTGAAGACTTGGTCGATCGCATCAGAAACGCCTGTGCCGACATTCTCGCAGATATTGTTCTGTCCTGTGTACGGTCATTTGAAAAGCGGGTCACTAAGTATATTGGAGTTGGCGGTGCTACGTTTGAACACTTGGTAAAGTAGAGTAGCGTTTGCCTCGAGCCATGCCCACAGTGGCACGTTGAGTGGTATCCTGTTCGGTATGTCTGAGGAATATAACGTTGTGAATGGGGTTTCCAATTACAAGTTATGAAATACTGGCCTGTCCTACCCTCGCAGCATTGAGGCGGGGTCCAACGTGCCATTGGATACTCAAGAACCATTGAGTAGCATCTCGTAAATTAAGATTGTGTACTCATTTCTATTCCTCCAACTGCAGCGCCATCTGTGGAAAAAAGAAGAAAGTGCTTTAGGCAAAACGTACGTATATTTTGCCATAGAACCGTTATCTGCAATAAAAAAAAACTTGTGTTCACATTGAAGATTTCAAAGCTGTTTTCCAATACCCACGCACGGGAGTGGGATGGGGGTTCGAGTGTGGTATCATTGGATGTCTCCCTCTGAGAGAAACAAATTGGAATTATAACTTTTTTGGATCGGATGTGTAGTTTTTCGAGAAATTTCAATGTTACAATGAACACCCTGTACATCATTCTACTCGTTTTAGCTGTCTTTTGTATTTTGGTAATCGTTGTTGCCACAATCACGTCATAGTCACTTATACCAGTTTCGATGTGGAGGTTCTCAAAGAGGTCTGGTCTATTTGTTGCCATTAGATCCAATATATTTTCATCATGAGTGGGTATCCTAACTGTGTGTTCTAGGTAGTCTACAGAGAAGGCATTTAGTAATGTTTCACAGAATGTCTTATCACGCCCACCACTACCAAAACTGTAATTTCCCCAATTAATTGTTGAATGATTAAAGTCTCTACCAATAATTGCGGAACTTATGTACAATTGAACTGATGTTTTCTCTGAAGTTTTCGGTTACATCAGGAGATGAATCTGGTGAGTGGTAGAAGGGTCCAATTATCAGTTTATGTCCATCCCTGATACAGAGCCTTGCGCAAACAATCTCACATGCAGCTTAAATTTCTGCCTCCACGGATTTGAGTTTCTTGTCTACTACGACAAATACACGACTTCAGTTTTCCATTTTCTTATCCTTTCGAGAAACACTGAAATTTTTCCCCCAAAATCTATCAATTTCACGTTTCAACCAGCTTTCTGTACGTAGTATTATGTGAGCTGCACTGCTATTCAGAAGCGCTTCAAACTCTGGCACTTCATTGCGAATGGTTTGGCAGTTAACTGTTAGGATTTTAGTACTGTAACCTCTGGGAGGCATTTCTTTCGATCTTACACTGATACCACTGGGTTTCTGACAGATATCGTTATCTGGATTGGATGGAGAGTCGCCATACCCCACAGTTCTAGGGACAATGCTGCAAATTGTGAGCTTGGTTGAAACTCCATGCTCAAGGCTGGTCGTCTCGACCTTCTCTCCCAGCCACTAGAATGACCCAAGTGTGACCTCAGTGCCCAGGCAACACGCATCATTTGTTCCAATATGCACCACAATCTGCAGTTGGTCGCACCCTGTTCCCTCAGTGACTGTTGGAATAGCATCTTCAACCTGTAGAATGAGACTCCCACACATGCACACTGAATGCATGTGGTGTCCTTTCTTGTCCCTTGTTGCCGTTTTCCTAAGGGGTACATCATTCGCTGTTCTTTTGAACTTCGACGATTAATAGGCCCTACCCTTTCGTGTTTGTCGCCTCTTGACACCGGACACAACAGGTGTCCTCAAAACAGGTAAAGTGAGTCCTACTGGGCCAGTTTCAGTGAAAGACAGCACCTAAAACTTGTTGGTTAAGTGAATCGGTACAACACCCTGAGTCCTCTCTAGTCCCCGTCTCCCCTGCAAGGACGCCTGGATCTACCACTGACACGCCACTCACAGTCGAGTGGACGGGTAATAACAGATCTTGTACTTTTTACGTAGGAGACAGGATCCACAGAAAAGGATAGTACTTGAGATGCCCTGGTAAGGCAGACGACTCTCGGAAGCTCTTCCAACACACTGGTTTGCAGCAGCTGCCAATCATTTGACAACTGCTTATGAACGCAAACCAATTCATCCCGTGTTAGAGAACAGCATTCACAGCACGCCAATTTACTGCGAATTACTCGTACATTTTGCAAAGGACAATGGTAGCGTCCGAAAATTGTCAAAAACGAACGTTTATTTGCGTTGGTGTAAAATGAAATTCGGGGGCGATGTATTCTTTGTCAGTAACTATGAACCACAAACGTTTGTCTGTTGTGAAATAGGTTACGTATCCAAAACACTCATACCAGTACGATTTTTAATCGTCCGAAAATAACCGGTTTCTCACGTAATTATACAGTGAAATTAGAGAACGATTGTTTTGGACAACGACAGGCCTACTGTTCTCCAAAATTTTAAAATAGCGCAAATAAGTTTAAGCCTACAATTGACGATAACAGTAACAGTTTATTGTGGCACTTGGCGAATGTTCGAAATTTCGCAACATATCACAATACAAATAGGTATTGATCCATCAGTGAAATATTGTGCATAAGCGACACGAACAGTAAAATATGGAATGTAGAACTTCAAATACACGCGGTCCCACACAAAGGAAAATTCCGAAGCCGACTTTTATAGATATAGCTAAACATGCGTATTGCACGAATTTTTGACTTAACTGTTTCTGTGCACGCGTATCCTCTAGAGTCCTGAAGGTTGGTCCAAACTAATATTCAGAAGCGGTAAAGACACAAATAAGTCAAAAATACAGAGAAAAATTTTAATTTCATTTTTACATATATTTTTCAGATGGTATCATATGTGATACCTGCGGTCTGTGTTAATACAAGGTAATGCATATGAGTGTTACAACAAAATTATTCTTAACGTATAAAATAATCCTGTTGTGTGAGAAACGTAACATAAGTTCAAATTCACTTCTTGTGAAAAAGAGCAAAACAGTTTCTTTCAGATATAAAGCACAGGAACATTTGACATGTGCTACATCGTACCAACGTTAGACCTCTACACCTCTGTAACCTGCATTTTGATATATTTTTCTGTATGCTGTTCATCATCTGAGGCACGTGCCTAGCATTTGATACCCTGAATGGCAAAGCTTTTGGTGCTCTTGCCCGTTTCGTGCTGGACCCTCATCATCTACATTCATATTCCGCAAGCCACCTGACGGTGTGTGGCGGAGGGTACCTTGAGTACCTCTATCGGTTCTCCCTTCTATTCCAGTCTCGTATTGTTCGTGAAAAGGAGGATTGTCGGTATGCCTCTGTGTGGGCTCTAATCTCTCTGATTTTATCATCAGGGTCTCTTCGCGAGATATACGTAGGAGGGAACAATATACTGAACAAAAGGCCGTACCGAGCTACTGAGCGTCTCTCTTGCAGAGTCTTCCACTGGAGTTTATCTATCATCTCCGTAACGCTTCCGCGATTACTCAATGATCCTGTAACGAAGCGCGCTGCTCTCCGTTGGATCTTCTCTATCTCTTCTTTCAACCCCATCTGGCACGGATCCCACACTGCTGAGCAGTATTCAAGCAGTGGGCGAACAAGCGTACTGTAACCTACTTCCTTTGTTTTCGGATTGCATTTTCTTAGGATTCTTCCAATGCATCTCAGTCTGGCATCTGCTTTACCGACGATCAACTTTATATGATCATTCCATTTTAAATCACTCCTAATGCGTACTCCCAGATAAGTTATGGAATTAACTGCTTCCAGTTGCTGACCTGCTATTTTGTAGCTAAATGATAAGGGATCTATCTTTCTATGTATTCGCAGCACATTACACTTGTCTACATTGAGATTAAATTGCCATTCCCTGCACCATGCGTGAATTCGCTGCAGATCCTCCTGCATTTCAGTTCAATTTTCCGTTGTTACAACCTCTCGATATACCACAGCATCATCCGCAAAAAGCCGCAGTGAACTTCCGATGTCATCCACAAGGTCATTTGTGTATATTGTGAATAGCAACGGTCCTACGACACTCCCCTGCGGCACACCTGAAATCACTCTTACTTCGGAAGACTTCTCTCCATTGAGAATGACATGCTGCGTTCTGTTATCTAGGAACTCTTCAATCCAATCACACAATTGGTCTGATAGTCCATATGCTCTTACTTTGTTCATGAAACGACTGTGGGGAACTGCATCGAACGCCTTGCGGAAGTAAGAAACACTGCATCTACCTGGGAACTCGTATCTATGGCCCTCTGAGTCTCGTGGATGAATTATTATTATTATTATTATTATTATTATTATTATTATTATTATTAGAAACCCATGCTGATTCGTACAAAGTACATTTCTAGTCTCCAGAAAAGTCATTATACTCGAACATAATACGTGTTCCAAAATTCTACAACTGATCGACGTTAGAGATATAGGTCTATAGTTCTGCACATCTGTTCGACGTCTCTTCTTGAAAACGGGGATGACCTGTGCCGTTTTCCAATCCTTTGGAACGCTACGCTCTTCTAGAGACCTACGGTACTCAGCTGCAAGAAGGGGGGCAAGTTCCTTCGCGTACTCCGTGTAAAATCGAACTGGTATCCCATCAGGTCCAGAGGCCTTTCCTCTTTTGAGCGATTTTAATTGTTTCTCTATCCCGCTGTCGTCTGTTTCGATATCTACCATTTTGTCATCTGTGCGACAGTCTGAGAAGGAACTACAGTGCACGTGCGCACTCCTTATTTTTACGTACACCAGGTATGATGATGCACCATACATACTGTGCACATGCTAGTAGAAGTACTTTGCAAATGCGTCCTCTGAGGAATTCTGACGGGTAAGATCTGTAAGTGCATACCGCAAATTTCCTAAAAATCTGTACACATATTCACACCATCTGCGTTGTTCATTCGCAGCACTCTGAATGCTCGAACTGGCACACAATAAAGTTTCTGCATTCCTCAGTATCCCAGTTGTTATACATCTTAACTGTTCTTGAGTATATTTTTTTGGAACATTGTTCATGCAAACAACAGCGGTTGAAAACCACCATTAAAAATTTTAATTAAAAAAATTGTTGAGCTTCACGGCTTCCCAGATCGGTTCATGCTCCGTTCCAATCACCAACAGTCATAATGAAGTAACTGGTATGAAGATGATCTCAGACAGATCATAACAGGTCAACTCTTAAAATAAAAATAAATTATTTAATGTGGCCAAAACTTTTTTAATTAAAATATTTTAATTGTTCTTGGGTAGGCGTCAACACACATTATGGTGATCGCACAGGCGTTTGACCATCGAAAATACGATCTGAGGATAAAAATACAACCAAACGTTCACTACCAGTCGAATTTAGACTGTACATTTTAGAGAATAACATCACCTGAATGGGTATGCCATAATAGCGGTCTGAGAAGGGGCGCCGATGACGGCGGTAATGGGAATTCAGTGTTGTGCATCAGATAACCGATTGCTATGACGCTGCTGCTGTGGTAGCACAGGGAACAGACGACAGAACGTCGAACATCTGCGTGTCCTGCTCCAGCATTTCTGTTAGTGCTGCACCTGGGTCTCGTTGCGCTATTGACAAAAAATGATAAAGCGTAAGTATAAACACACATGATGATGATGATGATGATAGCCTAATACATATTTTCGAATGTGACAGGCTTCTTTTTATTCTGGTCGGTTGCGATGGCTGATCTATGCTGCTGCTCTATGTTGCTTTTGGTACAGCGTATAGACCGCTCGAATGATGATCTCATGCAAACTGGAATAATAATAAAGGGGGGAGGGCGTTCCCGCAATTTAAATTTTTTCCCCATTGGTCTAGAGCAGCGATCCCAACTACGGCCTGCGAACACCATCAGTCTGGTATCCGGCCCGCATTAATTTCTTTTTATTACAGTCTAACGTTGTTTATCGAGCATATCCTATAATGAGTGATTTGCACAATCACAAGTAGAAGATGTAAGAAATTGACTCACTTAACTATCGATGTTTCACATAAAAAGTCTGATTAGTGTTATTTTTTCAGTCTCAAATAACCATTTCAAAAACCACCTTCTGGCCTGGCTAGATCTCTTAGGCCACTATAAATGAACACTTAAGTCACGCGCTCTGTAAAGAAGCTCCGGCAATGCTGTATTCAGTGAGCTGTACTGATCGCAGTGGGCCTCGCGTCGCAATTGTTGTCATCTGTACCAGTGCTCGGGCTTCAGCGTCGATATCGCAAATTCTCTTAAAGGATGTTGCAAGATCTTTCCTTCGTCGGCGCGTACAAACACGTTCGCGTGCAGTATCTCTTTATGAGTTCCAATTCTAATTTTCCGTCATTACAGAACACGAATTCATTTAAGGATGCCCAGTAGCTATGAAAGCTGCAAATTTAATTAACGATAATGCTATTTCTCTTCTTCGACAAATTTGGAAGTACAGGCGTAAAGAAATACCTCCCAACAAATTTCCTCTAAAGTAGGATGTAGGCCTACTGTACCTTACATGAAAAATAACAGTACTATTTTATAAATATGAGTACCTATTTTTTAGGAAAGTTTTCAGTTGTAAAATATACCGGAACTTGAATCTCTGTTTACTGACTGTTTGTTTGGCATGATTAAAATGCGCGAAACATTTTTTTTATACAGTTGTTCGGACAGTACTTGGTTTTCTCCTCCTAATTTTAAATTTAAGTCGTTCATATATTTGAATCTGCATAAAATGATAACTTCCATAGCCACTCATTGTTTTGTAACTCAACCAGAAACGATTCCTTCGATTCAAGAATATGTCTGTTGCTGTTAGGAGCTCAAAACATCGCGTGAGAGCTTTTCCATAGCTAAGCCAGCGTACTGCTGTGTAATACGGTAAGTCATTTTCTTCAGTCTCTTCAAAAAACTCTCGGGAATTGACAATGAGTGGCTTTAAAACTTTTGACAAATCCAAGCATTATCCGCACAAAGACTATTGATGAATGGTGGAAAGTACGATTAATGTTTTGATCCACCGTCATTTTCTACAGCATTTGACACGAGAGCAATGACACTTCTATTCTTTCCATACTCGTTTTTTACCAGTATCATTTGCGATACACCTTAAGTTTTTCCATTGAGGATTATTTTTCAGAAAATCATTTTGAACTTCTTTAAAACTTCCTTCTCCCATGGTCGTCCCGTGGATGTTGTAAACATAAAGCAGCTCAGTATACATTTCATAATTCTGCTGACTCATCCAAACCAAGAGAGAACCACTCAGTGTTAAGTTTTCTGGCGCAATTGAGTTAATGTTTTCGGCAGTGTTTGCTAACAAACTGGTGTTTTTAAATAATTTCTGTACGCCTTTCAACTGCTGCAATCATGCAGTCCTTTATTCATTTACAGTCAGTTAATGGTTTTCCACGTTGTGGTATTGAGTGAGCCAGGCAGAAACTATCACAAGTTGCTGCTTTTTGTTCAACATTTACTTTCTTAAACAACATTGCTGGAATTTCAAACTGCGTTTCAAAGGCGCATATATTTATAACCGTTGGCTTCTGGTAAATTTGGAATAAATCTGAGAATGGCAGTTAAAACTGTGTGCTGGACCGAGACACTAAATCGGACCTTTTGCATTTCTCGGGCAAGTACTCTACCAACCGAGCTACCCAAGCACAATTCACGACTCGTCCTCACAGCTTTACTTCCGCAAGTACCTCATTTGCTACCTTCCATTCATTGCCCTATTACTTGACACAGTCACGAAATATTGATCTATCTTTCGTTTCTTTTCTATATTTACACAAATATGCACAAAACGTATGTAACTTCAAATCAAAATGACTCCAATTAATAGTATTGAGAGCAAGCATTCTGAGTAATGAATTGCAATAGATTTATCTTTCAAGCAATTTTAATTAAATTTCTAACTTTTAGAAACTCTGTCCCTTTACTAAGAAACTGCAGTCACAAAACACTCTACTTCACAATATTTTGCTTCTAAGGTCGCACATGTAATCGCTCCCCACAAGATGGTGCTGTATTGCTTCACTCAACTTCTCTGCTCTCCTGAAGACGTCACTGCTATATATTTAGCATTGTCGGAAGTAGTCTACATCTACATACATACTCCGCAAGTCACCGTACGATTCGTGGCGGAGGGTATCCTGTACCATTACTAATACTTTCCTTTCTTGTTCCGCTAGCGTATAGAGCAAGGGTAAAAGGACTGTCTGTCTGCTCCTTATATGAGCCCTAATTTCCCGTGTCTTATCTTCGTGGTCCTTATGCGAAATGTCTGCGGCGGTAGGATCGTTCTACAGTCAGCTTCCTAAGCCGGGTCCCTAAATTTTATTGACAGTGTTCCTCGAAAAGAACGTCATATTCTCTCCAGGGATTCCAATTTGAGTTCCCGAAGTATCTCCGTAACACTTCAGTGTTGTTGAACATGCCGGTAACAAATCTAACAGCCTGTATGTGACTCGGTTCGTTGTCTTTCTGTAATTCGTCCTTGTGTGGGTCCCAAACATTAGAGCAGTAATCATGAACAAATTGCACTAGTGTCCTCTATGCGATCTCCTTTACAGATGACCCTCACTTTCCTAAAATTCTCCCAATAAACCAAAGTCAACTATTCACCTTCCTTACCAAAATCCTCACATTCTCGCTTCATTTCCTATCGCTTTACATCGTTTCGCTCAGGTATTTCAAAGACGTGACTGTGTGAAGCAGCACACTATTAATGCTGTATCCGAACGTTATCGGTTTGTTTTTCCTACTTATCCGCATTAACTTAATTTTTCTACATTTAGATCTAGCTGCCAGTCATCACACCAACAGGAAATTTTGTCTAAGTCGTGTTGTATCATCCTACAGTCAATCGTCTCCGACACCTTCCCATACACAACAGCATCACCAAACAACCGCAGATTGCTTCTCACCCTGTCTGCCAGCAGTCCTATAACACGTCTGTGGGGCACTCATTACTATGCCCTTGTCTCTGATGCCCCCTGCAGGTGTGGGGTTAGAATAAGCCCGAGGTATTCCTGCCTGTCGTAAGAGGCGACAAAAGGAGTCCACACTTTTCATCCCTATGAGTTCAGGTCCCATTCTATGGTTTGACCTGCCACTTTAAATCTTATAGAAGAAAGGGCCATATGGGGAAGGATGCCTTACGTGGCGCACGAGTTATCCATAGTGCCCATAGATTCGATCTCCTGAATCCCTTATCATGGCTTTGCATCTCCACCTACGATTCAACTATTTGGGCGAGAACACTTTCCGGGGTATGTCATCTTCTTCCGTTGTCTCCTGTTCTCTTTCTCCCCCATGACAGTATTGGATTTCTGTGTGCCCAATATTCAGCACGGTAGCCAGTCCGTTGTGGTGAGGCAGTCATGCACCTATTTAGTGGTAGCCCCCTGACAACACAGGGATCGCACTGGTGATGCCTGAGCTGTAAACTCCCCATGTATGCCAAGGAGTAGATGCCTGTCCTCCTGGGGCATCAGGACTCCCGGCAACGGCCATCATGCCAGGTGGCCTTTGCTGTGGCTGCGTGGTGCCCATGGGGAGAGCCCCTGATCGCAGTGGGTGGCATCAGGGCCGATGACCCATAATGAAGCAGACTAAATCGTCTCTTGCTGGTGACCGTATGGCGCCAGCTGTCTCTAAGGACAAGATCGAATACAATGCCGACAGGTATGACCCTAAATCGTTTCCCTCCCTCGCTACACCATGGGAGGAACGTAAGGCTACAAAAAGGAGAGAGCCATATTCACCTCGGTTTTTAGTCTGTAGCAGAACTGATGGGGACTCCTTTGTACCTACGAAGCTTCAATTTTTCGTTGAACACCTTCAGGATAAGTTTGGAGAAGTTACAGCGCAATCCCGAGCGTTACTCGCCTGTGACAAGCTGGGTGATATTTCTTTTTCCGTCACCCCCCATAAAAGCCTCAACATGGTCCAGGATATCATTTACCATCGTGATCTCCTCTTGCAGTCTGACTACGAGCTCCGCGCCAATTTAGAATGGTGGGGTGTTCATTTCATCCAGCGCATTTACAGGGGCCCAAAGACAACAGGGTTGCTACTGGTGCCTTCATCTTGGCCTTTGAGGGTGATTCATTGCCTGAAAAGGTCAAGGTGATGATTAACCGCTGTGACGTTAAACCATACGTCCCTCCCTCTATGCGGTACTTCAAGTACTGCAAGTTGGGCCACTTGTCTTCCAACTGCACTTCCAGTGCAACATGTCGAGACTGTGGATGTCCATTGAACCCAGATACTCCATGAGCGCCGGAGTGGAAGAGCGGTTCTAGGCGCTACAGTCTGGAACCGCGCGACCGCTGCGGTCGCAGGTTCGAATCCTGCCTCGGGCATGGATGTGTGTGATGTCCTTAGGTTAGTTAGGTTTACGTAGTTCTAAGTTCTAGGGGACTAATGACCTCAGAAGTTAAGTCCCATAGTGCTCAAAGCCATTTTGAACTCCATGAGCGCCAACTCCCACTTGCGTCAACTGTGGAGAGCACCACTCTCCCTGCTCACCAGACTGCCCAGTACTCCAAAAGGAGCAGAAAATCATGGAGTACAAGACTCTGGACGGGTTGACTTACACAGAGGCTAACAAAATTTGAATGATTACACCCCATTCGGTTGACATCAGTAGTGGGGGCAACCTATGTATGGGGACACTCTGCATTGTTGGCAAATTTATTCAAGATGGTGGCGATGACGTCATCCGAGATGGCGGTGTGTAGACTTGGTAACAGCGTATGACGTCAGACAAGATGGCCAATTTGGCTGTTCACTAACCTAACCCAACCCTCCAGAAAAATGGCGGGAAATTTGAATTTTGGCGGGAGAAAAGACCAATTGGGCTACGTCCACTAACCTAACCCTCCAGAAGAAATTGGCTCGAAATTCAAATTCCAACAGGATACTGCCTGCAAAACCGTACTTGTCTTTATTATTCATTATCATTTATTATTATTTATATCATGCACATGTGCATGCAATCCAACTGGCTTATTTCATATCTCAGCCACCAAGATGGCGGATTTTGGCTGGAAGAAAGCAGATTGGGCCACATCCACTCAACTGCCATTGTGACCTTAGATGCTCCTGCACATTCACTCTTTGCTGAGCTGTCATTGTCAAACCATCTCCATGCGTTCGATCATTGAAATGTTCACCCCAAATTCAAATTCCAACAGCATAATGCCTGCAATACCGTACCTGTCTTTATCATTATTGGTCTACTTCCACTAGAAAACAAAAATCTGTCAAGTTCAAATTCCAACACCATAATTGATCACTCTTACCAAATAGTCCATAACCTACGAACTTTGATTTTCACTTATATTTTTTCACTGCTAACCTATCAAAATCGCGTCAAATAATAAAGTGCTCTTGTACTAACCTAATTCACAATCAGTTATTTTGCAGGAAATTCAAATTCCAGCACAATAATGCGTCACACCACGAAAAAGGAGGTGAAATAGACCAGATGTGTTATGTCCACTAACCTAACACCCCCCCCCCCCCCCGCAACCCCCTAGAAAATGGCGGCAAGTTCAAATTCCGACGTGATAATGCACCACACCGCTCTTATCTCTACTAAGCAAAGAAAATAGCACGAAAATAGCTCACTTGGCCTACCTCCACTAACCTAAGTCACCCGACCGCCACCACTTCCTGCGAACTGGTGCAATCTCTTAATTATTTGCCGTAAACAAAATTCAGTTCCCATATGCCTACTAAGCTAACAAAATGGCGCGAAAGAAAAAACACTTTACTAACCTCGGTCACCAGACTGCCCCCACCTCCTAAGGATTCGTGGGAAAAGGACTTGTACACAAGACTTTAGTTAAACAATTCGATGCAGGTGTGTTCACCACTACGTCAGGACTCCAACTGGCTTAGTTCAAATCGTTGCCAGGAGAGGAAGCTACCGCCGGCGCCACCGCCAGCCCGCGAGCGAGGCCCGCTCGCTCCACCTCACAGCTGTCGGTAGTAGAGATGGGGGATCCGCTCTTGAACTAATTCATAGAGTTGAATCTTTCAAAGGAGTGAACAATCAGTGATTCAGAAAAAAAGAACGGTAGCTCCAAACGTTTCCCACGGCAGAGAGAGAGAGAGAGAGAGAGAGAGAGAGAGAGAGAGAGACGGAGCATATCAGCAGCGCCTCTGCTGGTCAGAGCACAGTGCACGCCACACAACACAGCCAGCGCCGGCCTCTGCCCTGCTTCTACCTTGGCTGCCTGCATTGTGCAGTGCCCCATTGGATTTTGTGTTTCACATATGCCGTGCCGTCTCTGTGCGTCGTCTGCCGTGTGCAGTGTCTGGCGCAGCTTAACTTCGCATCGCACTCTGTCGGCGATCGTTTCAGTCGCACGTCCTGCCCTCTGGGCAGTTGATGCAAGCAACAGGACAGAGAGCCACCTAGCGGATAACATAGGAACTACTTGCAAAAACCTGCTCGCAAGGGAACCGACGATTTGGCTCGGAGCGGGTGAGCTCCCCCCACCCTCGGAACTCGCCCGCTCAACGCTCACCCCACCGTCTCGACTCTAGCCAGAGCGTTGAGCAAAGCGACTCAGGTGTCACTCTGGTCTCTGCGGTCTCAGCTCGTGCAGTAATACAGCTCGCGGCTCGACCTGCTCGACTCAGCGCCTCTGCATCGGAGTTCCTCTCTACTGGATATTGTTCTTCGTAGTAATACCGCTATGTATATTACATTATTATGTTATGGATACATCAATCGTTTTTATTTTATTTTTATTTGTTTAAACTGATTAGATTAGGTTCCTGATGACTCCTCTTACCATAGGATTTTTATTATGGATACTCGAATTTACGCCTTAATTACGAGCGAACCGATAAACGTATCGCAAAGTGTGATACACCAATATTTTCCTTATTTTATTCTGCGTAAGGCTATATGCAGCACTTTCGTTTTACAGTCAAATTTATATTTTTTTTTCTTATTCTGGTACGGATTTTGCGATTTTAGGCGTCTTCGGAAGGAAACGTTCAGTTTAAAAATATATGGCTTGCGATGTATTTGTATGAGGTTAATGAAATTTTAATACATTATAGCCAAATATATTGTTAATGTAAATCTCAAGTTACAACATTTTCCGATCACCCAAAAAACCACGATAGTGCAAAATAAATCAATAATCAAAAACTTCGTCATATCGTGGAAATTTCAATAAACAATACAAAATTCTTACTCATTATCTGTGTTACTTCAAAATAGGATCAAATAAGATCAAAATACAGGTATAGTACTGGAATAAACCAAGTTTAAAGGGCAATGTGCCTTCCATTTATTTTCTATTGTAAATGAGTGGTGAGTCATGAAAAAGAGCTAATTCATTTCAGGGAGTGAACAGTTCTGATCCAGTCTCTGAAAAGAACAGTTTTGCCCATCTCTAGTCGGTAGCGGTCCGCGCCTCCAGCGCCCGCTGGGACTGTGCGGGTCCAGCGGCATAAACATGTTTTCGCCAGACACGCTGGAACCTACCGATTCTGACGTCACAGCGATCAACCACGTGGTTTCGTGGTGGACAAAGAACACGCTTGGCACCAAAGTTGTTTTCCTGGAGAGTGGAATCCGCCTTGGCGTCACACAACCGCCGGTCCATCTCGTGGAGTGCTCGACAAAAAACGCTCTCGCTAAGTTAACTGACTCAAGATAGTATGCTGTCTCACGCGCTTTAAAACCGGACACGCGCAGCGCCGCCGCCTCGCGGGCGTCCGACCACCCTCGATCGCCGCCTCCATACACGCGCCGGACATAGTCTTTTGTGAATATGCTAACACCCACATCGCGCATCTAATCTATCAATTGCCTGAGTACTTAATTTAATTTCATATTAAATAACTGAATTTACAATTTCATACATGTATGAAAAACATTTACTATTTCACTACACGTATCAAAAACGTGTTGAACTACCTACTTTCAACTACTTTTCAAGGACCTGACCACCACCTCTTCCTAGGAACCGTCGCCGAGCTTGAAATCGGCCAGTAAACAAATCTCACTCGCGTTTTCTCTACCAACGTAAGAAAAATTGTTGCAAACGAAGCTCACATCCAGCACTACAACCGAAGTCGCCAGACCGCCACCTCTTCCTAGGGGCGGGTGGTAAAAGGACTCATCCCACAGCAGGGGAGGAATTAGTGTACTTTATTTATTTGCGAGCAGTTTATTTAGGGGGGAGTATATTTATCACTGAACACACGGTCTGACGTGTCCCACAACATACAGACGTGCAAACCACTCCTACATAACTAATCTATAACACTCAACACACACTCTTGCTAACTGTAAACCGTCAAAATAACGCATTGCACAGCCTACATACATGCGAACCACTCCTAAATAATGCAATACATCTACGTCCATATAGCCAAACAACTCCTAAATTGTCAAAAATAATAATCCATGTAAAAGACTCTGCTTGCTAATCGTTAACTGTCGAAATCATGCACTGGCCTTTATTTAATAAATTAGAGGCAGCAGCACCACCAAGGGTATTCGCCACTGAGTCCATAGCCCAACTGTCTTAGTTCATATCGAATCTGCTAGAGGACGCTGTAGTGACGCAAGTAACGTAATCTAAGATGGCTCCACCTAGTGTGTTCACGACGAGGTCTAGTACCCAGTACCAACAGCAGAGAAAGCTATCGTTATTTTCGTGACGTAAACCGAGATGGTGAGGGAAAACGAATCACTCGGATCTGCGCTGCAGGGGCGTGAAATGATTGACAGCAATCTATTTATTTTTTGAAACAACTTATTTAAGCATACCGTATATCTATCACACTATCATAAAACACCCACCCAGATGTGACCCAGGCCATGTTGCACAGCCCACAGACACGCACCCAACTAGTAATTTCAGTACACACAATAGCAATCTGCTCCTAAATAATTCTTCACACTGATGTGTAGATATGCTCAGTGCTCGTAAACTATCCAGATAACGCATAGCAGAGCCTGCAGATCCGCTAGCAAAATAACGCAGCAGACGTGCGCAGGTACCCCCTACCGCATCCTGTCCACAGGATCGTGAAGTCACGCATCTGTCATATCTCAGACCGCGCACAGACCCTGCTCGGCTTCCGCAAGCGTAAGTTGGTGCGGTCTACGCGCTCGTCAGCAGTCAAAGCACACACAGACGTCCGTCCAGGACCGCGATTCGTCACAGCCCTGAGCCGCGGCCACCGGACGCGGATGAAAGTCAACTTTATATCAACATAGCATAATTCCAAATCGCAGCCTCCATATGCTAGACACGTCATAGCAGCACATGTCTTTAGTTCCTATGACACAATAGCACACTGCGCATAACTCGTGCCACGACATTACACAACCCTTTAACTAAACATACTATACATCCCTGCTCTCGCCTCGTCGCGTGACCAGCCATCTAAAACCTTCTCAATATTATTTTTAGTTTACAACATTAAAAAAAAATCTAATTTACTCCTCCCACTGCACCCAACCTCACACCCGTCCCACCATCAACATACGCATACGTCCTCAACCCTATCTTGATGCTCATATATCACCCCACAAACCATGTCCATCAATCAATTTACCATTCTCATCCCCTCTTTTCGAATTAGAAACGTCGCCTCTATCTAAACACCAAGCAACTGATCTTTCTCGCACTTACAACAGTAAAATTAATTTTACACACACCCCGAAATACCAAACGCAATTAAAGCCCCAAACTTTTATACAGACCATCAAGCGCATACCACACTCACACCAATATTCATTGTCTAAAGACATACACTGCACAAATGGATTCCTGAATAGCGCGGATCTCTATCTCCAACTCGACATGTGAACACTGGCTGCCCCAGCCAGCGAACCCGACGTCATTAACGCTGGGCTGACAATTTCGAGTGACAAATCTTAAATTCGCTCATATATAAATGCCTATTCACTCCTGCCAAAACTCACTTAATAATAAAAAAGCATTCTCCCTTTCTAAGCATAGATGAATATGCATTTATAAAAAAACATAATTCCAACCATAAATCATACATATCATTAAAAAGAAAAAAAGACCTCAATTTACGTTGTACGACATTTATTTACATGTCCTAATGATACAGTCGTAGATGAGTCGTTTCATCCACTCGCTCATTCATTCAACACACGCTTTCACAGAACTTGTTCTACTTATAGACAACAGAGGGTGAAAATTTACGATTTCTGCCCTTAATGGCTGTAGTGGGGGTTGTTCAAAGACAGCTCCTCCAATAGGATGGACTCGAGACCCCTACCCACAGCTCGCCTCAGGGCTTGTCAATGTCCGTCACGACTCAGTCGGTGATCTAGTGCTCAGACCATGGACATGGAGATTGTGCGTATCCGTTTCCCAATAATTCTCATAAGATTAATAAATTAATTATTTGATAATTATATAAATAATATTAAATAAATTAATTTTTTAATGGTGGTATTTTGTTCCAGTCACGGGGGCGGTCGTACTGCCACTAAATATTACCGTAATGGTGGAGGAGGAGGATGCGGGTGAAGACATCGATGCGGGGGCTGCTGGAGACACAATCTCGACTGCTGATAAGGTCGAGTTGAATGCCGGTAAGTACGATACCTCATATGCAGTTTAATATATTAATCTGTAATTAACAATACATAAATAAATTTTAGTAATTTAATTATTTTTATTTATCTGCAGGTGAGATGTACATTTCGGATGACGAGCTAGATAAATATGATCTCACAATGGATATCGATGAAAATCATGCTGAGTACATATTCGTTTTAAATATAAATTTATATTTTATTTTAATTTTAATTGAAGAAGATGAGATTATTTGAATCTTAATTGAAGTAGATAAGTTAATGTATGCTGGGCCATCAGTGATAAGTTAGTCTGCACCGTACGATCATTGTTCATTTATCTTTCATAATATGGTCATTATATATGTTAATGATTAAATTAATTTAATATTAGATCGACAATCATCCATGAATAGAATGGAGAGAGCGTGATCTAATTGTAGTATACGTTAATTGAGCGTAAATTTACATTCAGTGAAACGCGTTACCCTCTATATACGTGGCGAATAGGAGACGTGATTCATCGAAGCGTTTAACTCGCACATATTTTCATAGAGTTCATCGCCATTGTAATTAAAGATTTACTATAATATTATCGTTTTAACACACAAAATTAATTTAATAATTGTAGAATGGCTGGGTGGAAAGTTGATCATTTTTATCTACCAGTCGTCGCCTTTATATGAAGTGTATTCTGTATGTGGCGGATTCGCTTCCTAGTTAGCTAAAAGTACGAAATGAGTAATTTCATTCCACCCGATTTGCTATTAATGAAGCGGACGTATAAAGTAGACGCTGCGCTAGCTATACCGGACCCGAACATTAAACTACATGATCCACCCCCCAGTCGCCCTGATTAAGTCAAATCTTACTTCACTTAAACATGGCGACTGTTCATTATCTAACTCCTACTACGCTTAGTCGACCTTGATGTTGTGCGGCCCACCACATGCTGCGGTGGCTATCAAATGGAAAATAATTTAACTTTGAGGACAGTGGGCGGTCCAAAGTGTATATAGAAATAGATGTGCGTGTCTCTCTCTCTCTCTCTTTCTCTCTCTCTCTCTTTCTCTCTCTCTCTCTCTGTGTGTGTGTGTGTGTGTGTGTGTGTGTGTGTGTGTGTGTGTGAGAGAGAGAGAGAGAGAGAGAGAGAGAGAGAGAGAGAGAGAATGATGATGATGATGATGATGAGCTTCTATGCGACTGAATTTTATCTCTTTATTAGAAATCAAATATATAATTAGTAGAAGATAAAGTAATAGATGCCGTGTAAAAAGCTTGAGCACAGTTCAAACGAATTCAATAAAAATGTTTACGTAAGTTTGTGTGCGTTTTTGAATGAGAGTTAATTAGTTCATCGCCTAATGTCGTTCAAGTGAGATCGGTTTGGTAAAATTCACTTCTATGCGTGGTGTTACGTGAGGCTGATTTTGGTACAATGATTGTGTGTGTTTGACCGCTGTACAGGTGAGCGGTGTGGGAGTGATAATTAATTAGTTGTGGATGTGAGTGTAGCTCAGTTAAGAGTGATATAATTTAAAATGTTAAATATAATATTTAATATGTGATGGTTAGCTTTGGTGATTGTGTTGAGGTTTAAGAAGAGGGTGGTGTGTTTGGGGGAGGACCTTATTAGGTCTGATCTAAATTTGATCACTCTTTGAAGGACGATATTTTTATTTAATTGAAAGGGGGAAAAATAATTTTTCTCTGTCTTTGTAGGTTCTCTATAGACGAGAAGGGATTTAGTTCTTTTATTAAAAGAAAAATTATAAATTAAATTTAGAAGGTCTTACAAGGAAGAGATTGTTATTGAGTACTGAATATATAAATTTTTTATATTTACTTCTAGTTAGTCATAGGTCTATGGCACGCTAAAGTACTAGGACTGTGCTTAATATCGACGAGTATGAGATGAATTTTATAATATTATATTAAAAATATTTTTGGTTTTCTAATACGCGAGCATGTATATATCTGTAGAAAATGGGGTAGGCTCTGTTCAGAAAGACTGACGTGTTTCTGCCAGCGGTAAAACGCTCTCCAATCAGCTGAATTGTTATGAGAGCGACTTGGGTTGACTGAGGGTGCACGGATGTAAAATGGTCTACATCTACATCTACATTTATACTCCGCAAGGCACCCAACGGTGTGTGGCGGAGGGCACTTTACGTGCCACTGTCATTACCTCCCTTTCCTGTTCCAGTCGCGTATGGTTCGCGGGAAGAACGACTGTCTGAAAGCCTCCGTGCGCGCCCTAATCTCTCTAATTTTACATTCGTGATCTCCACAGGATGTATAAGTAGGGGGAAGCAATATATTCGATACCTCATCCAGAAACGCACGCTCCCGAAACCTGGCGAGCAAGCTACACCGCGATGCAGAGCGCCTCTCTTGCAGAGTCTGCCACTTGAGTTTATTAAACATCTCCGTAACGCTATCACGGTTACCAAATAACCCTGTGGCGAAACGCGCCGCTCTTCTTTGGATCTTCTCTACCTCCTCCGTCAACCCGATCTGGTACGGATCCCACACTGATGAGCAATACTCAAGTATAGGTCGAACGAGTGTTTTGTAAGCCACCTCCTTTGTTGATGGACTACATTTTCTAAGCACTCTCCCAATGAATCTCAACCTGGTACCCGCCTTACCAATAATTAATTTTATATGATCATTCCACTTCAAATCGTTCCGCACGCATACTCCCAGATATTTTACAGAAGTAACTGCTACCAGTGTTTGTTCCGCTATCATATAATCATACAATAAAGGATCCTTCTTTCTATGTATTCGCAATACATTACATTTGTCTATGTTAAGGGTCAGTTGCCAGTCCCTGCACCAAGTGCCTATCCGCCGCAGATCTTCCTGCATTTCGCTACAATTTTCTAATGCTGCAACTTCTCTGTATACTACAGCATCATCCGCGAAAAGCCGCATGGAACTTCCGACACTATCTACTAGGTCATTTATATATATTGTGAAAAGCAATGGTCCCATAACACTCCCCTGTGGCACGCCAAAGGTTACTTTAACGTCTGTAGACGTCTCTCCATTGATAACAACATGCTGTGTTCTGTTTGCTAAAAACTCTTCAATCCAGCCACACAGCCGGTCTGATATTCCGTAGGCTCTTACTTTATCAGGCGACAGTGCGGAACAGTATCGAACGCCTTCCGGAAGTCAAGAAAAATAGCATCTACCTGGGAGCCTGTATCTAATATTTCCTAGGTCTCATGAACAAATAAAGCGAGTTGGGTCTCACACGATCGCTTTTTCAGGAATCCATGTTGATTCCTACATTGTAGATTCTGGGTTTCCAAAAACGACATGATACTCGAGCAAAAAACATGTTCTGAAATTCTACAACAGATCGACGTCAGAGATATAGGTCTATAGTTTTGCGCATCTGCTCGACGACCCTCCTTGAAAACTGGGACTACCTGTGCTCTTTTCCAATCATTTGGAACCCTCCGTTCCTCTAGAGACTTGCGGTACACGGCTGTTAGAAGGGGGGCAAGTTCTTTCGCGTACTCTGTGTAGAATCGAATTGGTATCCCGTCAGGTCCAGTGGACTTTCCTCTGTTGAGTGATTCCAGTTGCTTTTCTATTCCTTGAACACTTATTTCGATGTCAGCCATTTTTTCGTTTGTGCGAGGATTTAGAGAAGGAACTGCAGTGCGGTCTTCCTCTGTGAAACAGCTTTGGAAAAAGGTGTTTAGTATTTCAGCTTTACGCGTTTCATCCTCTGTTTCAATGCCATCATCGTCCCGGAGTGTCTGGATATGCTGTTTCGAGCCACTTACTGATTTAACGTAAGACCAGAACTTCCTAGGATTATCTGTCAAGTCGGTACATAGAATTTTACTTTCGAATTCACTGAATGCTTCACGCATAGCCCTCCTTACGCTAACTTTGACATCGTTTAGCTTCTGTTTGTCTGAGAGGTTTTTGCTGCGTTTAAACTTGGAGTGAAGCTCTCTTTGCTTTCGCAGTAGTTTCCTAACTTTGTTGTTGTACCACGGTGGGTTTTTCCCGTCCCTCACAGTTTTGCTCGGCACGTACCTGTCTAAAACGCATTTTACGATTGCCTTGAACTTTTTCCATAAACACTCAACATTGTCAGTGTCGGAACAGAAATTTTCGTTTTGGTCTGTTAGGTAGTCTGAAATCTGCCTTCTATTACTCTTGCTAAACAGATAAACCTTCCTTCCTTTTTTTATATTCCTATTAACTTCCATATTCAGGGATGCTGCAACGGCCTTATGATCACTGATTCCCTGTTCTGCACATACAGAGTCGAAAAGTTCGGGTCTGTTTGTTACCAGTAGGTCCAATATGTTATCTCCACGAGTCAGTTCTCTGTTTAATTGCTCGAGGTAATTTTCGGATAGTGCACTCAGTATAATGTCACTCGATGCTCTGTCCCTACCACCCGTCCTAAACATCTGAATGTCCCAGTCTATATCTGGTAAATTGAAATCTCCACCTAAGACTATAACATGCTGAGAAAATGTATGTGAAATGTATTCCAAATTTTCTCTCAGTTGTTCTGCCACTAATGCTGCTGAGTCGGGAGGTCGGTAGAAGGAGCCAATTATTAACCTAGCTCGGTTGTTGAGTGTAACCTCCACCCATAATAATTCACAGGAACTATCCACTTCTACTTCACTACAGGATAAACTACTACTAACAGCGACGAACACTCCACCACCGGTTGCATGCAATCTATCCTTTCTAAACACCGTCTGTACCTTTGTAAAAATTTCAGCAGAATTTATCTCTGGCTTCAGCCAGCTTTCTGTACCTATAACGATTTCAGCTTCGGTGCTTTCTATCAGCGCTTGAAGTTCCGGTACTTTACCAACGCAGCTTCGACAGTTGACAATTACAATACCGATTGCTGCGTGGTCCCCGCATGTCCTGACTTTGCCCTGCACCCGTTGAGGCTGTTGCCCTTTCTGTACTTGACCAAGGCCATCTAACCTAAAAAACCGCCCAGCCCACGCCAGACAACCCCTGCTACCCGTGTAGCCGCTTGTTGCGTGTAGTGGTCTCCTAACCTATCCAGCGGAACCCAAAACCCCACCACCCTATGGCGCAAGTCGAGGAATCTGCAGCCCACACGGTCGCAGAACCGTCTCAGCCTCTGATTCAGACCCTCCACTCGGCTCTGTACCAAAGGTCCGCAGTCAGTCCTGTCGACGATGGTGCAGATGGTGAGCTCTGCTTTCATCCCGCTAGCGCGACTGGCAGTCTTCACCAAATCAGATAGCCGCCGGAAGCAAGAAAGGATTTCCTCCGATCCATAGCGACACACATCATTGGTGTCGACATGAGTGACCACCTGCAGATGGGTGCACGTACCCTTCATGGCATCCGGAAGGACCCTTTCCACATCTGGAATGACTCCCCCCGGTATGCACACGGAGTGCACATTGGTTTTCTTCCCCTCTCTTGCTGCCATTTCCCTAAGGGGCCCCATTACGCGCCTGACGTTGGAGCTCCCAACTACCAGTAAGCCCACCCTCTGCGACCGCCCGGATCTTGCAGACTGAGGGGCAACCTCTGGAACAGGACAAGCAGCCATGTCAGGCCGAAGGTCAGTATCAGCCTGAGACAGAGCCTGAAACCGGTTCGTCAGACAAACTGGAGAGGCCTTCCGTTCAGCCCTCCGGAATGTCTTTCGCCCCCCTGCGACACCTTGAGACGACCTCCCACTCTACCACAGGTGAGGGATCAGCCTCAATGCGGGCAGTATCCCGGGCAACCACA
Organism: Schistocerca nitens; assembly: GCF_023898315.1. Lineage (NCBI taxonomy): Eukaryota > Metazoa > Arthropoda > Insecta > Orthoptera > Acrididae > Schistocerca > Schistocerca nitens. The sequence continues at coordinate 598,825,310 of NC_064616.1, read as the reverse complement.
GTCGTCCGATCGGGGGATGCGTGGGACGAGCTGGCCGTCCCCGACAAACCCCCATCCGGACCCCCACAGTGATGCCCATTGGCAACAGCCTCAAGCTGTGTGACCGAAGCCAACACTGCCTGAAGCTGGGAGCGAAGGGATGCCAACTCAGCCTGCATCCGAACACGGCAGTTGCAGTCCGTATCCATGCTAAAAACTGTTGTGCAAAGAACGTCTGAACTAATCTACAGAGAGTGCAAACAAATCGACAAAATTTAAACGGTTATTAAAATACAAGATTGCCTAGTAAATGCAGTAATGCTGCTACTTGCGCACTGCTGACACACTGCTCGGCGGCGGAAGGAGACTACGCGATTTTACACTATTCAGGTACTAAAACGCGATGCTACAACTCTCAAATACTATAATACGCCCGAAATTTATGAATTAAACAATGCAAATACCAAAAACACGCAAAGAAATTAAGAATTAAACTATGTATCAAATGAGTGAGCTAGGAGTATACGACTTGCTGCTGCAGCTGCTTATCCAACAGCGGCATGGAGCATTTTGTACCGTATAGGAAAATTAATTCTATTTAGGACATGTAAATAAATGTCGGATAATATAAATTGAGGGTTTTTTTTTAATATGTATGGCTTCAGCTTGGAATTATGTTTGTCTATTCGCTCTAAATGCATACTCATCTATGCTTAGAAAGGGAGAATGTTTTTTTTTATTATTAAGTGAGTTTTGGCAGGAGTGAATAGGCTTTTATCTATGCGAGTGTTTAAGGTTTGTGAGTGGAAATTGTCAGTGCAGCGTGAATGACGTCGGGTTCGCTGGCTGGGGAGACGCTGTTTACATGTCGAGTTGGAGATGCAGGGGAGGATAGAGACATGCGCTATTCAGGAATCCATTTGTGCACTGTATGTCGTTAGACAATAGCTGGAGAGCAGGTATAGAGAGAGCCCAATTCAGCATGCTGGTCCTGGAGCTGAGTGGACGGCTTTGACATGCCGCCGGCAGCGCTTGGACGCTCTCTTTGTAAGGTGCAATGGGATTAGTTTGAGCATTTAGTAGTTGTTTTGGTGGTTATTGGATTAAGAATTGTAATATTGAAGGTCATGTCCTCAGCGGGAACACTCTATTTGATTAAGAGTGTTTACGTATTTGAAGATATCTTCCGAGACTGGTGATGTTGATTCCGCAATTTAGCCACCACTGTAAAAAAAAAAAAAAAAATGTCTCCTGCTGAAAGAAAGAAAAAAAGAAAGGGGGTGACCTGGCCCCCTGACCTGATGGATGAGTTATCAGATAAAAGCAAGTTATAGTTGTTTAATGATACTATGTGTTCGGATACAGGAGTCTCTAAACGGCGGCGCGAATGAATGTGTATGTTGAATGAATGAAGTGTAATGCATGATGGAACGAGTGAGACATTAGAAAATCGAGGACGAGCGAATTCGCATCTTTCCTTGTTGTTCAATGAAATGTGATGATGATTACAGTACACAAACCCGCGTCAGTGATGTCTTCACAGGCCTTAAGCACACTGGTTGGGTATTCATTATCGGGGATAATGACTGAGGCGTGTCGCTGATAAAAGTTGTATAATGACTAGAGAAGATGAGTTTGTATGCTGTCGTGAGGGGGTGCAGCTTGAGGACATAGATAATAGTAGTAGATTTTTTTATGTGGAAATTTATGCAATATATGCATAGTGATATTCGACCGCTAGTGACAACAGTTAAGGGCAGAAAAATAGGTCCAAATCGAGCGCTGGCAGAATGTTGCGGCACTGGGAATAATATTTAATTCAGGTTGGAGGTGGTAAATATGGACCAGACTTCGAATATTGGTGTGACTGTGGTATATGCTTGATGGTCTGTATAAAAGTTTGACTCTTTAATTGCGTTTGGTATTTCGGGGTGTGTGTAAAATTAATTTTACTGTTGTAAGTGCGAGAAAGATCAGTTGCTTGGAGTTTAGATAGAGGCTACGTTTGTAATTCGAAAAGAGGGGATAAGAATGGTAAATTGATTGATGGACTTGGTTTGTGGGGTGATATATGAGCGTCAAGAGAGGGTTGAGGACGTTTCCGTATGTTGATGGTGGGACGGGTGTGAGGTTAGGTGCGGTGGGAGGAGTAAATTAGATCTTATTTTTTAAAAAAGTTGTAAAGTATGAATAATATTGAGAAGGTTTTAGATGGCTGGTCATGCGGCGAGGCGAGAGCAGGGATGTGCAATTATGTTTAGTTAAAGGGCCGTGTAATTTCGTGTCAGGAGCAATGCACAGTGTGCTATTGTGTCATAGGAGGTAAAGACATGTGCTGCTATGATGTGTCTAGCATATGGAGGCTGCGATTTGGAATTATGCTATGTTGATATAAAGTTTACTTTCACCCGCGTTCGGTGGTCGCACATCTGGGTTTGTTTTTTGTGACAGTGTGATAGATATACAGTATGGTTAAATAAATTGTTTGAACAAATAAATAGAGTGCTGTCAATCATTTCACGCCCCTGCAGCGCAGATCAGAGTGATTGGTTTTCCCTCATCATCTCGGTTGCAGGCGAGTAGTAAGTGTTTTCGCGGTGCCGTTAATCGTGTGTGAACGAGCTATGGGATATTCCGACAATAGACGTGAAGCCCCCCAGGCGGTCCACAACTCTTTTGTGGATACGTGCGTAGCGAGCACGGGACCCCGAGCTAATGTGGCCCTCCTTCCTTTCCGGGCTGCATACCTTCCTTTTCCGCATCCTTCCCTATCCCCCATCTTCGCCCCCCCCCCTTCCCTCACCTCTGGCTCTTTCCTTCCCTTTCTCCCCCTCTGGGAGTATGGTTTGTGCCTACGTCCGGAAACTGACTCTCGTCAATTTAACGCATTCTTCGCCTTCTCCGCTTGTATGTCTTCATCCGTCCTTTGTCCTTCTCTTTTCCTTACCTCTTCTCTTTACCCTTTTCTCCGCTGCGGCGTTTGAGACCTCTCTTCTTTTCTTTCCCTTTCTTTGTTTTTTCCCTTTCTCTTTCTTCCTCCCTGTGCGTGTCTGAAGGCCGACCCACGCATTTTCGTGCGTAGCCGGTGACGGGGTAACGCGTAATTCCCCGCCCCGGGTAGACAGGTAGGACACGTACGTACCCCCTGGTAACGGCCAGGCCCAGGGAGGGGTGATTACCCGAGCTGATACCTTCCGTAAGTGCCGATTGGTCCCTCCGTCCGTTTGTCGGGAGGTGTGACCTGAGGTGTGAACAATCACCTAAGGCGGGAGTGCCCTCAGAGAGGGCCCCCACAAGGGAGGAGCGCGCCATCGGAGACGCCGGTAATCATGGGGGATTCTTCCGCAATGGTTTCCTCACCTTTCACTATGTCTGCTCACAAGCGTAAGTTCACTGAGTCTCAGCCACAGACAGTTCTTCCATCGTTGCCACAGTTCCTTGTTGTTTCTCGGTCTGATGAAGGTCACGACTTCTCCACGGTCAACCCTTTCATTATCCAGAAAGGTGTCGACGCAATTGCAGGTCCTGTAAAGTCTTGTTCCAGATTACGGAATGGCACCTTGTTGTTAGAAACGATCAGTGCCCTCCAGGCACAAAAATTGCTGCGTACTTCCCTTCTCCACACCTTCCCTGTCCGGGTGGAACCGCACCGTACTTTAAATTCCTCGCGTGGAGTCGTTTATACACGCTCCCTCGATGGATTGTCTGACGACGAAATTCAGTACTACCTGTCTGACCAGGGCGTAACGGCTGTTCATAGAGTTATGAAAAGGGTTGACACGAACATCATTCCAACCCGCACTGTCTTCTTGACATTTGACAAAGTTCAACTCCCATCGAAAATCAAAGCAGGCTATGAGACAATTTCCGTTCGCCCTTACGTCCCAAACCCTACGCGTTGCTATCGGTGTCAGCGGTTCAATCACACCAGCCAGTCCTGTTCCAATCCGGCCAAGTGTGTTACGTGTGGCAAGGATGCCCATGAGGGTGCTTGTCCACCTCCATCCCCTCGCTGCATCAACTGTATGGGTGACCACGCTGCTTCCTCTCGAGATTGCCCCGTTTTTAAAGATGAAAAGCTTATCCAGGAAATCAGAGTGAAGGAAAAGGTGTCGACCTTTGCTGCTCGAAAGTTATTCGCCAGTCGACAGCCCACCGTGCCTCAGACAGGAAAATACAGCACTGTTCTTGCTTCTCCTCGGCCAACAAAGGAGGCGGCCATGCAGACTTGCGACCTCACCTTTAGTGCCACGGTCGTCAGATCCGCCAGCGCAAAGATCGCCCGTTCAACCTCACCACTTTCGCCTGCCCACTCTCTGGCTCACCCTTCGTCGGGTTCTGCTAAATCTCGAGCCCCAAAGTCAGACACCAAGACTTCGAAAAAAGAGCATACTCGTGAAGATTTTTTACGCACCTCAACTTCACAACCATCCGTTCCTCCTTCATCTAAACATCATACTTCCAAGAAGGCTACAAAGAAACCCAGTTCATCTCCTTCTCCGCCAAGGCGTGTCCCATCTACAGCATCACCTGGCGGAAATCGCCCTCGGCCGTCTTCTGTGTCGCCGAGGCGCACTGCTGGCAGCCGATCAACCGGCCGATCGCTGGTGGCAGGAGCTGCTCCTGAACAACCTATGTATCAGGATCTTCTGCCTTCGGCTGAATGCCATTCCATGCTGTCGGTCGCAAGCTCTGAGCAGTCGTTGAGTTGACAGCAACCTTGGTCACATTCCTCCATTTTCTGTTCACCCTATGTCCATTATCCACTGGAATATCCGCGGCATTAGAGCCAATCGGGATGAATTGTCGATCCTCTTACGATCCTACTCGCCAGTCATCTTCTGTCTTCAGGAAACAAAGCTGCGTCCCCATGACCACTTTGTTCTCCCTCATTTTCAGACCGTCCGATATGATCTCCCCTCTGTTGAAGGCACTCCAGCCCATGGAGGACTCATGATTCTTCTCCATGATACTCTCCAATATCACCCAATCCACTTTAACACTTCCTTCCAAGCTGTCGCCGTCCGTCTTTCCCTTTCTGGATACACGTTCTCTCTTTGTACTGTATACATTCTATCGTCCACACCAGTGGCACGAGCTGATCTCCTTCATCTTCTTGGTCAGCTTCCACCCCCCTATTTGCTGGTTGGGGACTTCAATGCCCACCACCCGCTTTGGGGATCTCCACATCCTTGTCCACGTGCCTCACTATTGGTAGACGTCTTCCACCAAGCGGATCTAGTTTTCCTCAACACTGGGGTCCCTACATTTTTGTCTGCCTCCACGACAAATTTATCTCATTTGGACCTTTCGGTCGGTACTGTTCCGCTAGCTAGGCGCTTCGAATGGTTCGCCCTTGACGATACACACTCGAGTGACCACTTTCCATTTGTCCTTAGACTACAGCCTCAACTGCCATATATGCTCCCGCGACGCTGGAAGTTTGCCCAAGCCGATTGGACACTTTTTTCGTCTCTAGCGACATTCGATGACCGTCACTTTCCCAGCGTCGACGATGAGGTCACACATATTACCGACGTTATTCTTACAGCTGCGGAACGTTCAATACCACGCACCTCCGAATTGCCCCGGCGCCCTCCAGTTCCTTGGTGGAACGAGGCATGCCGTGACGCAATACGTGAGCGGCGACGTGCTCTCCGCGTTTTCCGCCACCATCCTACTTTGGCCAACTGTATCCGCTATAAGCAGTTCCGTGCGCGATGCCGTCGTGTCATCCGCGATAGCAAGAAGGCAAGCTGGAAATTCTTTATTAGCTCATTCAACACCTTCACTCCCTCCTCGGAAGTTTGGAGTCGGCTTCGACGGTTCTCAGGCGCGCCTAGTTTCTCCCCGGTCTCTGGACTCACTGTCGCGCATGATACATTAATGGACCCCGTCGCAATTTCTAACTCATTGGGTCAGCACTTTGCTGAGATTTCGAGCTCTTCAAATTACCCGCCAGCGTTTCTCCCGAAGAAACGTGCAGCGGAAGTGCGACCTGTTGCTTTCTCCTCTCAAAATCGCGAAAGCTACAATACTGTTTTCTCCATGCAGGAACTCCAACATGCACTCTCTTCTTTTCGCTCCTCCGCCCCAGGACCGGATGGTATCCACGTCCAAATGTTGCTGCATTTATCAACCCATAGTCTGCGTTACCTCCTTCGCCTTTATAATCGAATTTGGACCGACAGTACTTTTCGCAGACGATGGCGGGAAGCTATCGTCGTTCCTGTTCCGAAACCTGGAAAGGACAAACATCTCCCCTCTAGCTATCGCCCCATTTCTCTCACGAGTAGTGTCTGTAAGGTTTTGGAGCGTATGGTGAATTACCGTTTAGCTTGGTGGCTGGAGTCCCGCAGTCTTTTAACACCTGCCCAATGCGGATTCCGAAAGCATCGTTCTGCAGTTGACCATCTTGTTGCTCTCTCCACTTATATCATGAACAATTTTCTCCGGAAACGCCAAACAGTAGCAATATTTTTTGATCTGGAGAGAGCATACGATACCTGTTGGAGGACAGGCATCCTCCGCGCACTGTTCTCTTGGGGCTTTCGAGGTCGGCTGCCCCTTTTTCTTCGCGAATTTATGGCAGATCGCACATTTAGGGTGCGGGTGAACACTACTCTCTCCCGTACTTTCTCCCAAGAAAACGGGGTACCCCAGGGCTCCGTGCTGAGTGTTGCACTGTTTGCCATTGCCATAAATCCAATTATGGATTGTCTCCTTCCTGATGTCTCGGGCTCCCTCTTTGTGGACGATTTTGCGATCTACTACAGCTCTCAACGGACCAGCCTTCTTGAACGACGTCTTCAAGGATGTCTCGATCGCCTCCACTCTTGGAGCATCGAAACCGGCTTCCGTTTTTCTCCCAGTAAGACCGTTTGTGTTAATTTTTGGCGACGTAAGGAGTTTCTTCCGCCCTCCTTACATCTAGGTCCTGTCAACCTTCCGTTTTCAGACGTCGCTAAATTCTTGGGTCTTATGTTTGACAGAAAACTGTGCTGGTCCTTCCACGTTTCCTATCTTTCGGCTCGCTGTCTGCGATCCCTCAACACCCTCCGTGTCCTGAATGGTACCTCCTGGGGAGCGGACCGAGTGGTCCTTCTCCGCCTCTATCGCGCCTTAGTACGCTCGAAATTGGACTATGGAAGCATAGTCTACTTCTCTGCTCGGCCGTGTATTCTTCGGCGTCTCGACTCTATCCACCACCGTGGATTGCGTTTAGTGTCTGGAGCTTTTTACACCAGCCCTGTGGAAAGCCTTTATGCTGAGACTGCTGAACCTCCGCTGTCCAATCGGCGATCAGTCCTTCTGAGTCGTTATGCTAGCCATCTGTCTTCCATGTCTGCTAATCCAGCCCATGACATTTTTTTCGACGCCTCCTTTGATGTAGGGTATGCAGGCCGCCCCTCCTCCCAACTACCACCGGGAGTCCGCTTCCGTCAACTGCTCCATTCTCTTTCCTTCCGCTTTCCTAAAACCTTCTTGACAACTTGGGGTACAGCACCGCCTTGGCTCCGTCCCCGGATCTACCTGCTCCGTGACCTTCGTCGATTTCCCAAGGATGGTACCCCTTCACTTGTTTATCGTCGGGCATTTGCTGCTCTATGTGCACAAATGACGGACGCCACATTTATTTACACCGACAGCTCGAAAACATCGTTAGGTGTAGGGAGTGCCTATATTGTTGGCGACACCCCAAATCACTCTCGGCTTCCCGACCAGTGTTCGGTTTATACTGCAGAGCTTTACGCTGTTCTCCAGGCTGTCCACTACATCCGCCGCCATCAGCGGATACAGTACGTAATCTGCTCAAATTCTCTCAGCTCTCTCCTCAGTCTCCAAGCTCTTTACCCTGTCCACCCTCTGGTCAACCGGATTCAGGACTTTCTGCGCTTGCTCCACCTGGGGGGCATCTCGGTGGCATTCCTCTGGCTCCCGGGACACGTTGGTATCTGTGGAAATGAGGCGGCCGATATTGCAGCCAAGGCTGCAGTCTCTCTTCTTCGGCCAGCTATTCAATCGATTCCTTTCGCCGATCTACGGAGCGTTTTATGTCGTCGTGTTGTTAATTTATGGCACGCGCATTGGTCAACACTTCCCCATAATAAATTGCGGGACGTGAAAGCTCTTCCTTGTGCTTGGACCTCTTCCTCCGGAACGCGTCGTCGGGAGGAGGTAATTTTAACTAGACTCCGGATAGGGCACTGTCTTTTTAGCCATCGACATCTTTTAAGCGGCGATCCTCCCCCACTTTGTCCCCACTGCTCTCAGCTGTGGACGGTAAGACACCTTTTAATTGAGTGCCCCTATTTTAATCCGTTACGCTCCCGTCTACAGCTATCTCCTGATATATCGTCGATTTTAGCAGATGACACGCGCTCAGCCGATCGCGTTCTCGAGTTTATTAGTGCCAGTGAAATGACGTCAGTCATTTGAAGCCTTTTTTGGGGACAACCAACCCCATTCTGTAGTGGATTTTTAAGCCTTCCTTCTGCTTTTAGTTTCTCCAATTTTATGACTTTCGTTACCATTGCTGCTGGTTTCCATTTTCGGTTTTTTACTGTTTCCTAAGTCACGGACCGGGCGCTAATGACCATAGCAGTTTTGCGCCCTAAAACAAAAAAAAAAAAAAGACGTGAAGGCAGGTCCAGACCTGAGACGCCCGCGGTATACATGAGAAGAACAATGCAGCTTTCACATGTGCCAGAGGAGACTGCGCTTTCTGGTCGGCTGTCACGAGCGCGCGGAAGCTAAACTTGGCTGGAGGCTCTGGAACCCCCCTCCCGCCGACCGCACGGGCGCGCGGCCTGCCATGGAGCGTGTTAGGCGCCGGTGTTAGGCGCGAATGCGACTGTGTGGAGGTGATGTTTGGGGGAGGCCGAGCAGAGACTTTTGGTTGGTTTGGCAGCTGGGGGCAGTGTATTGGGTGAGAGTGTTTGGGCGCGTCTGTTGCACTATTTTGCGAGCATGTCTGTGGACTGTGCTGTGCGTTATTGGGAGAGTTTAAGAGTACAGAGCTCGTCTGTGGATATTGTGTACCGCATTATGTAAGAGCAGTTTGCTATTGTGTAGTGAAATTAGGAGTTCTTTACGTGTTTGTGGGCTGTGTCACATGACCACAAGTGATTTCCCTAAATCGCTTCAGGCAAATGCCGGGATGGTTCCTTTGAAAGGGCACGGCCGATTTCCTTCCCCATCCTTCCCTCACCCGAGCTTGCGCTTCGTCTCTAATGACCTCGTTGTCGACGGGACGTTAAACACTAATCTCCTCCCCCTCCACATGACCACAGACAGATCAGTGTGGGTGTTTCGTGAAAAATATACTCCATGACTAAATACAAGGGATAGAATTCAATAGAGTGCAGTCCTTCCTTACTTCCCCGAGCAACACAGCACAGTCTGAGCGATTTTTGCGCAAAAACGGCAATCTGGTCAGACTGTGAGTGAGTCGACAATTAACTGGACAAATTTATCTGTAGAGCAGTTACAGGTCTGGATTGGAATGAATATCTTGATGGGTATGGTTGTGTTGCCAAGTGTAGTGCACTACTGGAGTTCAGAACCTGCCTTAGGTCAGCCTTACATATCGAAACCTATGACATACAAACGTTTCAAAAAGATATGTGAAACTATTCACATATTCTGATGGGGGGGGGGGGGTTTGTTCTGTGTTGATGGTTCTGTGTACTAAGTCAGCTGGAGCGTGGACTGAGTGACGAATACAGATGGTGGTGGTGCTGTCTATCTCTAGTTGTTAAAATAAAGACAGGTGTATGATTTTGAAAAGTTGATGATTAGCGAGCAGGGTATTTTAGATGTATTATTATTTAGAGAGATTAAGAGTTGTTCGGTTCTATGAGCGTGAATGTTTTGAATTATTTCGGTGTGTTTCACATTTCTGTAGGCTGTGCAGTGACTTTTTTGACGGTTTACAATTAGCAAGCGTGTGTGTAGAGCCTTATACATGAGTTATGTAGGAGTAGTTTGCAGGTCTGTATGCTGTGGGGGCATGTCAGAGCGTGTGTTCTGTGATACATATACTCCATCCCTAAATAAATTGCTCCCAAATAATGTACACTCTTTCCTCCTCCTATCAGCCTAATGCGGGCTGAGTCCTTTTACCACTCGCCCCCTAGGAAGTGGTGGTGGTACGCTTCATTTTCAGCAATTTTCTTACATTGGTAGTGAAGACGCAAGTGAGGTTTGTTTACCGGCACATTTCACACTTGGCGCCTGATCCTAGGAGGAAGTGGTGGTCAGGTGGATGAGGTTAGTACAAGTGCCCTTTCTTTACGCGCAATTTTCTTTGGTTGGTAGCGGAAGCACAAGTGACATTTCTTTACTGACAGAATTCAATCTCGGTGAGGGTTCCTAGGAAGAGGTGGCGGACTGGTCATCTAAAAGTTGTTGAAAATAGGTAGTTGAACACTTTTCCATACATATATGAAATTGTAAAATGAATTATTTAATATGATTAAAACTGAAATGGAATTAAGTACTTAGGTAATTGATAGGTTAGATGCGCTATGTGGGTGTTAGCATATTTACAGAAGACTATGTCCGTCCCGTGTATGGTGGGGGGCGATCGAGGGTGTGTGACGTAAGCGGTCGGATGTGAGCGGGGCGGCGGCGCCGCCGCGCGTGTCCGTTTATAACGCGCGCGCGAGAGAGAGAGAGAGAGAGAGAGAGAGAGAGTCAATTCACTAAGTGAGGGGTCTCGTGGCGACTAAGCGTGTTCTTGTACAGTCATGGCGGATTCAACTGTTGAGCAAACTTTGGCGCCAAAAGTGTTGCACGGCGTCCTCGGTCGCACAAAGGCACGCGATGGAGCGATCGCTGGTCCAGCGGTTAGCGGGGGCCGGCCTCATCACGGCGCCAGTCCAGCGCTCGAGCAGCCACCTCGAGTGACCGCCATCGCCAACGGCCCGCGCGCTGGCCGGCGGGGCCAGCGGATGGCGACGATTTGAACTAATTCAGTTGGAGCGCGGACGTCGTGGCGACTGCACTGGGTGCTGTTGCGATCACGAAGATGCGCACTGATTGTGTTGGAGAACATGTGATGACCGTACTGCTTGAAATAAAGACTTCAGTCCCTTTCCCCATGCAAAATCAAAAGACGTGACTTAGGTTAGTATAAGTCCATTTTATTATTTGACGCGATTTTGATAGGTTAGGAGTGGAAAAAGATAAGTGAGCACGAAAGTTCGTAGGATGTGGATTATCTCGTACGTGTGATGGATTATGGTGTTGGGATTTGAACTTGTGATAGATTTTTGTTATGGATGTAACGCAAATGGCTTTCTCACCGCGAACATCGGACGTCTTGAATAAATAATAATAATAATAATAATAATAATAATAATAAAGAGAAGTGCGGTTTTGCAGCCATTATCGTGCTGGTATTTGAATTTGGCGCGAATTTTCTAGTGGAGGTAGGCCAATAATAATAAATGATAATGAGTAATAATAAAGAGAATCCAGCCATTATCCTGGTGGAATTTGAATATGGCACCAAATTTTTCTGGAGGCTTAGGTTAGTGGACGTAGTAGCCCAATTGACTTCTGTTTTTCCACCAAAATTCAAAATTCCCACCATTTTTTCTGGGGGTTAGGTTAGTGGACATAGCACAATTGGCCTATTTTCCAACCAAAAGCCGCCATCTTGGATGACGTCATGCGCTGTTGCAATGTTTACATGCCGCCATCTCGGATGACGTCATCGCCGCCATCTTGAATAAATTTGGCAACAATGCAGAGTGACGTGACACGAACTTTGCTCTACTACTGCCAAAACCTTGCTGCTGTATTTTTTGATTTACGAAAAGCATATGACACCATCTGGCAACATCATATTCTTGTCACATTATACGAGTGGGTTCTCCAGGGCCTGCTCCCGATTTTTATCCAGAATTTTCTGGCGCTTTGTACTTTCTGTGTCCAAGTTGGTGCCTCCCATAGTTCCCCCAATATCCAGGAGAATGTGGTTCCGCAGGGTTCTGTATTGTGTGTGTATCTATTTTTAGTGGCCATTATCGGTCTAGCAGGAGCTGTAGGGCCGCCCGTCTCATCCTCTCTTTATGCAGACGACTTCTGCGTTTCGTACTGCTCCACCAGTACTAGTGTTGCTGAACGGCGCCTACAGGGAGCCATCTACAGGGCGCAGTCACGCGCTCTAGCCCACGGCTTCCAGTTTTCGGCCGCGAAGTCGTGTGTTCTGCACTTCTGGCGGCGTCGCACCATTCATCCGGTACCAGAACTATACCTTACTGACGATCCCCTCGCTGTAGTGGAGACATATCGATTCTTAGGACAGGTTTTCGACGCCCGATTGACTTTGCTTCTCACCTCCGTCAGCTTAAGTCGAAGTGCTGGCAGCGCCTCAATGCCCTCCACTGCCTGAGCAACACCAACTGGGGTGCAGATTGCTCTACGCTTCTGCAGCTCTACAGAGCCCTTGTTCAATCCCGCCTTGACTATGGGAGTGTGGTTTATGGTTCGGCGGCGCCCTCAGCATTGCGTTTACTCGACCCAGTGCACCACTGTGGCGTTCGCCTATCGACAGGATCTTTTTGGACGAGTCCGGTGACCTGCGTCCTTGCAGGAGGCTGGAGTTGCTCCTTTGCAGGTCAGGCGTGCACAACTGCTAGCAAGTTACGTTGCACACGTTCGTAGTTCTCCTGCGCATCCGAATTACCGTCTCCTTTTCCCACCCACGGCGGTTCATCTCCCGCTTCAGCGGCCCAGGTCAGGGCTTTTAATTGCAGTTCGCGTCCGATCCCTTCGTTCCGAACTGGAGTACTTGCCTTTACCGCCTATACTCGAGATCCATTCGCGTACACCTCCATGGTTGTACATCTAGGCCGCGGCTTCGCCTAGACCTTTCACATGGTCCAAAGGACTCAGTTCACCCCGTGGCTCTCTGCTGTCACTTCATCTCGATTCTTGACATGTACCGAGGCCGTGAAATGGTTTACACCGACGGCTCGATGGCTGATGGTCACGTCGGCTTCGCGTATGTCCACGGAGGGCATATTGAGCAGCATTCCTCGCCCAATGGCTGCCGTGTTTTCACTGCAGAGCTGGTGGCTATATCTCGTGCTCTTGAGTACATCCGTTCATGCCCTGGGGAGTCTTTTTTTCTGTGTAATGACTCTTTGAGCAGCCTACAAGCTATTTACCAGTGCTATCCTCGTCATCCTTTGGTAGCGACCATCCAGGAGTCCATCTATGCCGTGGAACGGTCCGGTCGTTCAGTGGTACTTGTGTGGACCCCAGGACACTTCGGACTCCCAGGCGACGAACTTGCTTACAGGCTCCTCGGAAACCGCTTATGGAGATCGGCGTTCCAGTAACTGACCTGCGTTCGTTTTTAGGCCGCCAGGTTTTTCGGGTTTTGGAGACGGAATGGCATAGTCTCAGTACGCACAACAAACTGCAAGGAGACTACGAATGTGTGGCAGTCCTCCATACGGGCCTCTCGCAGGGACTCTGGTTCTCTGCCGACTCCGCATTGGCCACGCTTGGGCGACCCACGGCTACCTCCTGCGCCGTGAAGACCCACCTCAGTCGGTGCGGCGCCCGGTTGACAGTGGCCGATATTGTGGTGCACTGTCCCACTTTGACTGCCCTTGCGACGAAATCTTCCGTTACCGGACTCGTTGCCGCTAATTTCATGTGACAACGCCTCATAGGCTGATTTAGTTTTACGTTTTATTCGTGAGGGTGGGTTTATCATTTGATATAAGTCTTAGCGCATGTCCTTTGTCCGTCTGTGCCCTACACCCTTTTTATTCTCATGGTCAGCCAGTCATGGTAATCTGTTTTGTCGTGTTAACCTCTTCTACCTGTGTCTTGCGTTTCTGTGGTTTTCTTGTGCCCTTTTGTCCATTTAAGTGTTTGTTTCCCCTTCCGTCGTTCTTGCCGTTTTTCCTTTCTCGCCGTTTTGTGCTGTCAGTCGCACTTGTTTTATTCTCACCCTTGTGGCACTGTTTTGTTCGGAACAAGGGACAGATGACCTAGCAGTTTGATCAAATGGCTCTGAGCACTATGGGACTCAACTGCTGAGGTCATTAGTCCCCTAGAACTTAGAACTAGTTAAACCTAACTAACCTAAGGACATCACAAACATCCATGCCCTAGGCAGGATTCGAACCTGCGACCGTAGCGGTCTTGCGGTTCCAGACTGCAGCGCCTTTAACCGCACGGCCACTGCGGCCGGCAGCAGTTTGATCCCTTCCCCTCTTTTAAACAAACAAACAAACCAACCAACCAACCAACCAACCTTGTCTGTGATGAACGCTTGCTGTCGAGGACAACGTACTGGTTTGTGTTACTTAAGAAATCTTCGAGTCACGTATCTGGGAATCTATTCCGTATGCTCGTACCGTCGCTAAGCCTGCAGGGTGTTATCGTGTGAGATGCTTTTCGGAAATCAAGAAATACGGGATGTGCCTGTTGCCCTTCATCCATAGTTCAGTGTATCATGTGAGAAAAGGGGAAACAGAGTTTCACACGAGCGAAGCTTTCTAAAACCGTGCTGATTAGCACACACAAGCTTTTGGGTTTCTAGGGAATTTGTTATATTCGAACTCGGCATAAGTTTTAGAATTCTGTAGGAAACAGATATTAAAGATATTGTTATGTAATTTTGCGGGTCCGTTCTTTTACCCTTCTTATATACAGGACTCAACAATATGTAAAGCCGAGCACCGCGTTGTGACCGCGGCAATGAAATGACTTGGACACAGAAATTGTGGAGTGGAGTCCACTCCGTTTCCTGCGCCATAGATATCTCTGTCATTGTCTAGTCCTGAAATAAGAATTTGTGCGTAATTCAATACTACATTGTATTAGTATGATGAACTATCGTGGCAGCGGTGGCAGCAGGGAACGAAGAGATAATCAGTAATGGCGCCGTGTCGCGAGGAATATTGCGGTGGAAAGATATTCCGCAGTGCTCATACCATATGCAACTCGTGCTGCGTTCTTACCGTTGTTAATGACGCACGGAAGTAACAGGGTTTCGTGAAAGCGCGTTACAACGACCTTCAAGAGTGCTGTTTATTTGTGGCGATGTACATGAAATGAAATTAAGGCCACAGGTCAAGATCAAACAACAAGCAGTTCACTGCGTAATGACTACTGCCCTGACACTCACTGTCAGCTCTTAGAGATTGGCAGCAGTAGTAAGCGTCACGAAAACTTCTGAATTGTAACGAGGAGTATTAAGGCATCAGCTCTGAAGAAAAGTTAGTGTTGGCTTTCGGGACTTAGTGGAAGAGCCAGTGTGGTCTGTAGGCTAAAGTGTTTGGAGACCCCTGATCTAGAGAGAAAAAGGGTAAGGGAGAGTTTTCGTGCTTTAATAATGTGTTCCTATTTGTCTGGGGAGAGAAGGGGATTTTCGTCTTCCTATTGGCTCAGATAAGTGAATGGAGGATGTCCTCGTCTTCGATCATCTGCGCCAGAACCGGCTCAGTGGATGGGTGACCTTCACTTTAGAACCTATACAGTGGGACGGTAACCTTTATTTTCATGTCACACATTTGCCCACTATGGATGGGCGGGGTTACAGGTTACATCCTGACCTTGAATGTACCAGATCCAAGTGCCCTACAGCTGTGATTGAGTCACTTGACACACAGCAAGTTACATCCTCATCTTGAGTATACGTCACGCAATTGCCCAAGATGAATGGGCAGAGGAGGGGGTGGGGAGGGGTTTATTTCCCCGTATCGTGAGCGTGACCTTAAGATAAAATCTTTATCTTAGCCAGGAACCGCCGTGTCTCCTCCTCCCTCTTTTTTTATTTTTTTTATTTATTTATTTTTTTTCCACTTCATTTGCGAGTGGAACAGGAAGGGAATGACCAGCAGTGGTACATGTGCCCTCCGCCGTGCACCCTATGGTGGCTTGCAGAGTATGTGCACAGATGTAAATGTATACTGTTCAAAAAAATACCCAGCAAACTCTCCAGAGATGAAATGAAAATTTAAAGAAAAAAAAGAGTTGTGTCTACGGCGATGTTTCAGAAATATCTGGAAGACACAGGAAGTCGGTGACATGCTAAAGCAGACGTCGTGTATCAATAGCGACAACATGACATGAGATTTTGCAGTTTGAGTGCTTTCGGTGGGAGCGCCAGACTGATACTAAATCATCTGCCTACCACAATATAAGCTTACTTACAATAGCCAGCTACTGTTATAAGCTGTTAAGTAACAGAATATCTGAACAACGTGAGAGCGTGCAGCCGCCCGAGTGAAGAGTAGCCCTCCCCGCATCGTGTAATTTTGTACGCATCTTACGGCGAAAGGAAATCTTCCTGTGGCCCGGTGCCTCCTCCATCGCACGCCACCGCAGGGGCAACACGATCGTGCAGGATGCCTCATCCCACCCGCCCGGAGCTGGTCGCTCGGAAACATTCATTAGTCTTGCTTTTTTTGTTACGTTCCGTGTTTTCTCCCCCAGTCCATTAGTTTCATCTGAGTCGTGCCTTGTGGCTGCCGTCCTTATTGTGTATTATCTTGGCGCCGTTGCCATGCCTCCAGCCGTCGCTAATACTCGCGCTTTTCTTTGTTGCGTACTTTTCTGTACAAACTCCAGTTTGAAATGGCGTTCAACAATGTCTGTAAAAATTGCGACTATGAAGACATCATCAAGAAACAGTACATTATGATCACATACGATTGTTAATGCAGACAAAGGAATTAAAAGTTAGCTTGAAAACATTGTTCGGTGGTTAGCATCGTATGACTGAAAGAGAACTCTGCTGAAAGTTCGTAACCACCCGAAAACATTTATTCTGTATTTCGATTAAAGTAACTGTGTGAGTCCAAAATAAATCTTTCACACAGCAGAGGAGTGCGCGACGTTATGAAACTTCCAGGAAGATAAAACTGTGTCTCAGACGGTAACTCGAACCTTAAGCTGTTTTTCCAAGAGTGCTAGCTAGCCCAGCAAGATATACAGGAGAGCTTCAGTGGAGTTTGGAAAGTAACAGAGTTACTGGCAAAGTGAAACTATGATGGCGTGTCGTGAATCGTGCCTGTATATTTCAGTCGCTAAGGGCATTGCGCGCCAAGACGAGATCTGGAACACTGTTTTGATCTGCCAGAGTGTTTAAACTTCATGAATCAGTAATCCCATAAAGAAAACAAGTCCACTGATTGGCAAAATTTAGTTATTTGCAGGGTAGCCTTCGTAAAACACGCTTCTGTACAAAAATCACCCATGTCCTACACGTATTAATGCTTTTACAGGCATACCGTTTTACGCGATCTTTGCAATGACAACGTGAGTACTGGACTCACGTTATTATTGCAAAGAATTGTATAATCAACATCAGTCCTGGATTTGTGTCGTGAATGCAGTTTTTATCAGATGGAAACACCATACCTACAAACTCGGTACTGGTTTCGCGTAGTGAGTGGAATGCCTACCAGATGGCAGCACCTTTATATACTCACTTCTGACGCCTTTGATCTTGTTATCTGTTGTGCTTTGCTGTAGCAACTGTGTGTATACTGTCGTTTACTTGTGTTTATAGTGCATGTTCCTTTAAATAAAGTGAGCACAATGTCGAGAAAGAGAGGTGCACAACAAGAAATATATAAAACAAATGTCATGATGTAAGAGGTCCGAGCAGATGTAATTTCGATGTATTGCTCATGCGCTGCCTGCGAGATGCAAGGTCTCTGACCAGAGAGCAGTGTAGACTGCAGTAGGAACTGTGTAGCTGTAGCAGTAAGTTGTTGCTAGTCTGGAGTCTGCTCTGGTCTGGTATGGTGTATCGTGTTGGCTGGCCCGGTCGCGGTGCAGCGATGTCGGAGCCTGTGTATTATTGTATAAGGTAAAAAGCAGCCTCGCGCATATGTAGTATGTTATCTCAAGTCGCATGTAAATGTTTTAAAACTCTCGTAATAATAATTTTCCTCATAAAAAGTAACTTTTAACAACCATTCATTCCAATTTAAAGAATTTACTAATTTCTCCCATCCATGATCATCCCGATTATTGCAATAGAAAAGTCAGTTGCTTCCTTTCATAAATGACAGATAGGTCGGCCAGCACTGCACAGAGCTGTGCCGGAAAAATTTATTGTAAGAGCAGATATATCCGGCGACTTCATTGAGGTAAGAATTTTTCCTTTTTTTTATTCAGAATGATCTTTCAGGGCCATGACGCAGCACTGCTGTCGTCCAAAATTTACCAGGTTAAATTCACAGTGAATTATTGAAAAGTCATAAGTGAGCGACAGTTTAATTGAGAGGTTAGTTACGTTGTTTTATTACCAGGTTGCTGAATTTTTTTTTTATTGGGACGTTACACCGAATGTGAACGACGTAATTATAATTTTATTGTTTAGAGGTTTAGGAATTTTTCTGTTTTGAGGTTACGCTAAATGTGAATGAATTTTGTGGGGAGATTACACTTGGCGACAACCGGCCAGGGTCGTATTTCTTTGTGAATTTCTGAGAAGTAGTCATATATCTGCTCTTATTTACTTAAATGTAGTTTGCATTTGGGCGCAACGCATTTACTAATTTCTCACTCTTTCTTTCACAGATCATCGGCAATTTATTGCTCTTTGTTGTCATTTGCTTTGTCTTTGTTTCATTTTGTGCTTAATTTTGATTAGTGAAAATGCCGCGAAAAGCTGTTAACAGTACATCGCGATGTGCAATGAGTGAAATAGCCGACTCTAATAATTTGACCGATAATTCCTGCGACACTCAGTGTAATAGTGATAATCCTCTAATTACAGATAATCAGTGCCTGCCTATCACTAGTAATGATTTTAATTCTAATGGTGGGCAAACAAATTCAATTATGTCCACAGTAAATTTAACAATTGATGACGCGGCACGTTCCGATTCAATGAACGCTGCCAAGTTTGACACACCCGGTTTGCAAAATTTGAATTGTGAACAGATAATTGTTTCTAACGAAAGTGTACAATGTACTCAAAGTACGTCAGATTTATTTGATTCTGAGGTAGTGACTAACAGTGCACATCCAATTGGCGAACCTTTTCAAGAATCAGAAAATGACCAAATGATTACACAAAACGTGACAAATGCACATACACCATTACACAGCATAGAAAATAGAGTCGCTAATTTTGGCTAGGATCAAATTATGGCAGTATTGCTACAACAGAATGAAAGACAAGACAACAACTTCAAACAACTTAATGAAAAACAAGACAACCTTAATGAAAAACTCAAACAGTCGAATGATAAGGAAGATAACAATTTCAAACAACTTAGTGAACAGATTACAGCCGTTGCCGCGCAATGTCATGATACTAAAGAACAATTACGTGAGGAAATTAAGGCTTGTGCTAAGAACAGTAGTGAAGAAATTAGATCTGTGGCACAAGAATTAAGTAATACACATGCAGCCACAACTAAATTACTTAGAGATGAAATTAGTGCAGTCGCTAAACACTGCTCTGAAAACGCAACACAATTACGCGACGAGTTTAAATTAATGTCAGCAGAACTTTCACGCACATTGGATGCGAAAAGCAAAAACATACGTAGACAACAATATTGCTACAGTATCGGACGAAATCAAACAGTTGAACACCGAATTGCATTATGAAATCTCCGATCTTAAAACAAAAACTGACACACACATATTAGAATTTCAGACAATGACCAACAGACTTGAAAAGTTGGAATTAATACAGGATCCCGATTCCATTAAAGCAGACGTTAAAAAATTGAACAAAACCACACGTAAAATACAAAAACTAATTAATGCTTGTGATACTAAAAACGATGATCACGTAAAAGTACTGACTGAAAAATATGATAAATTGGCCAGTCGTATTGACGTTATCGAAAGTAATAATGACACCAAATCAGACGATACTTCACCAGTTTCGTTTAATCAAACTCCCGAATTCCAAAATTTACAGCAGACGATTAGTGAGATAGGTTCGTCCAATAATACATTACGTAGAAAATTGTCAACTTTACAGCAAGAAGTGACACAGATGAAAAATGTTTCAGCCTCCAACACGGCACAGCATACGCCACATTCCGAACATTTCTCAGACTCACACAGCCAGTATAATTTAGGTAATTTACAGAGAGTACGTGACTTAGATTCCGAACAGTCACAGACAAACAGACTAGGATACAATCATGAACCTGTTCAGACATTCAGAGACGAAAATTTTGATTACAAGCACTTTCTATCCGTGAGAAAATTTAAGGTATTTAAAAATGACAGAACGCAGATTCACCCCTTGGATTGGATACAACAATTTAGCTTTGCTTTTCCACCAACTTGGCCCGTAACACACGAACTTGAATTTATTTGCAGTTTTTTGGAAGGCGAACCGGCAACTCGTATGAGACCGATCGCGAGACAATGCTATTCGGTAGAAGAATTTCAGAATGATTTTCTGTCAACGTATTGGTCGAAGACGACACAGCGCAGAATCAAGGATCAATTAATTAGTTTACCGAATTATGAGAACCCAAATTTTTCCACTGTGACGCAATTTTTTGAACACATGGTCCAACAAAACCAGTACTTAAGTGAGCCATATAGTGAATCTGCACTTATCCAATTATGTATTTCTAAATTACCACGATCGTTAAGAGTATCACTTTTAACGGGTCAGCAGAAAGAAAATATTTCGGCATTCAGAGATCTGTTACAGCTTTTGGAAGTCCAGCAATCAGATTATTCCTTCATAAACAAATTTTTTCACATCATAACCTAGGCCAACCAACATACAGTAATTACGATCAGCCACGCTATTTCAATAGCAAAGGTAATAGACGCTCCAGGAACGACAACCACCAGAACTTCAATAAAAGACAAAATTTTAATCATCAGTATCGTCAAAATTTTCAGCAATCGCACACACATTTTGGTAACAATAGAGGTTTCTCCCAACAACAGCAACAAAACCAGCCGGTTAGCATACCTAACCAACAATGTAATGTGCAAGGTCAACCAAGCTTTAATGTTTCGCCGCCTACATGTATAGCGTCGGCTCCGCCAAATAGTAACGCACAGCAACAAGGAAATCAGTACGTACAGAAAACACACCATTTTTAACTCATATCGCAATGCGCCGTATAGCAATAATTATCATGACAGACGTAAAAGTAATGAGCACAATTTTCAGCGTACGTTTAATAACAGTCGGTCTTACCAGCAGCAAAATCATCCGCAACAACAGATTATCATGAATGAACCAGACAGTCGGTATCATCCCGTACGTAATACGTCAGGACGAAATAACAGAACAGTACAAATAGTCGAAATGCGACAACATCCTCCCGCAAATAATAGCACGTCAGATAGAATTTGACTAGATACAGTACAGGTTGCATCTTCCAGCAACGCAAGCAATACTTTTGACACACAGAATCTTGTTCACGAAAATGTTATTACTTTTGACGACATCCGAGACACTCTTTTGCAGGAAAAACCAGTTATTCAAAAAACCATTTCACACCCTGTCATTGAAGTAAAGATTGGATCATCCAAATTTTCAGCAGTAATCTATTCTGGATCACCTATGTCAGTTATAAATGAGGAAACTTTCAACGAATGTAACAAAAAGAATACCTATCCTACGTTACCATTAGGCAAAACTAAAGTAAAAGGAGCAGTATCTGGTAAAGGAGTAGATGTAAAATTACAGACACACTTATCGTTTTGTATTGCAGGTCATACGTTTCACTCAAATTTGTGGATTGTTCCCTTATTGACAACAGACGTTATTTTAGGTACGAATTTTCTAGTACAACACGACGCAATTATTGACTTTCAAAATTCCTATTTAATGTTAAAGGATGAAAATCTACAACTGGCATTAGAATTTCAGCACTCTTTATCTGCAGAAGAACAAACAATTAACCGGACAGAGGTCAGCCCGCATCTCGTGGTCGTGCGGTAGCGTTCTCGCTTCCCACGCCTGGGTTCCCGGGTTCGATTCCCGGCGGGGTCAGGGATTTTCTCTGCCTCGTGATGGCTGGGTGTTGTGTGATGTCCTTAGGTTAGTTAGGTTTAAGTAGTTCTAAGTTCTAGGGGACTGATGACCATAGATGTTAAGTCCCATAGTGCTCAGAGCCATTTTTTGAACAGAGGTCATTTCTGCATCACGTAACACGGACTGTCATTCCAAATTGTTCACAGATACGTATGTTCACAACTATTATACACCAGACGAAGCCGACTATGACGTTGTACAGATGATTACTGATAAAATTAAACAGAGCAGTGCAAATACAGACGACGAACGTTCAGAGCTACGCAAAATTCTTTCACAGCAAGCTCCAGTTTTTGACAACGTCCCTGGTACTATGTCCGGTTTTATGTATGAATTTCAAGTTAAACAGCACGACAAATTTAAAGCCAAACATTATCCCATTCCTTATATTCACACAGAACAAGTTAAGAAAGAATTGCAAGCTATGCTTGACCAAGGTATTATTGAACCGGCAGTTAGTCCGTTCATAAACCCGCTCCATATTGTTAAGAAAAAGGATGGTTCACGTCGCCTCGTACTTGATTCGCGTCACATCAATGACATTATTATTAATGAAACAGATCGCCCTCAAACACTAGAAGAACTTCTACAGAAATTTCATGGTACTGCTATTTATTCCACATTAGATTTGAAATCGGGATTTTGGCAAATTCAGCTCCATCCGAACTGCAGAAAGTACACGGCTTTTCTCTGTTTTGGTGACTGTTATCAATTTTGTAAATTACCGTTCGGTTTAATTATTTCTTCAGCAGCATTTATTCGCGGTTTGAATACTATACTTCCGACAGAATTAAAAGACAGAATCACAACGTATGTAGACGACAATTCTTATTGCAGAAGCTAACTGGCGTGAACACAATCTGATTCTTGAACAGCTGTTGCAAACTTTTCGTTCACAAGGACTCACAGTTAATCTTAGCAAATCGCACTTTGGCAAAACTTGTATAAAATTTCTTGGACATGTAATTTCAGCAGAAGGCATTGCGCCTGACACGGAAAAACTTCAAGCTTTACGTGACATTACTGTTCCTACGACGAAGAAACAACTACGCAGCTTTTTGGGTTTAATTAACTTTTTTCGTAAATTTATTCATTACTCTGCTTTAGACACCCCTAGATTATGTCAATTGACTGGTAAAAACACTATTTGGTCGTGGGATAGCCAAGCGCAGTCTGAATTTGCTAATCTGAAACAAGCTTTGTTGAATGCACCACTTTTATCACATCCAAATCTTACTAGAAATTTTTCCATTGCCACCGACAGTTCTAACACCGCTTTAGGCGTACACATTTTTCAGGAAATTGAAGAAGATGGTTCTACAGTAATTAAAAACATCGCCCTTGCGAGTCGCATTCTGTCACCTGCTGAACGCAATTATTCTGTTACAGAACATTATGTGTTGTATGGGCATTTACGAGATTTCGGCATTTTCTTTATGGAAGACATACGACCGTTTAAACAGACCATAGAGCTATCCAGTTTTTACTTTCAGCAAAATTTACACATGACAGGTTAAGCAGATGGAAACCTTACTTACAGGAATTTAATTTTACAATTGTTCACATTCCCGGTACACAAAATATTGTAGCAGACGCACTATCCCGTTCTCTCAGCAACAATCAGCAAGACATCGCAACCAACTTCTGCCAAGTAAATTTTAGCGTCATGTATATTCAACAAGTTGCATTTGAAAATTTCATTTCGTCGTCATTACGAGATATAGCACAACAGCAGAGCAAAGACAACGTGTGGAAAGAAATTAAACAGCTTTGGCAAGACAACAATAATGTTACCATCAGAAACCATTACACTGTACGCAATAACATTCTGTTTCGCCGCTCTCACCCTGACAGCAACAATTGGTTACTATGCATTCTTGACGAACTGGTTAACAAATTAATTTGGTATACTCATTTAAGTTACGCACATTACGGAGCCAGAAAGTGTTTTCTTATACTGAGACAGAACTGTTATTTTGCCAACATGGAGAAACGTATACGACGAGTTTTAGCGTCATGTAAAATCTGCCAGAAAGCTAAGTCAGACACGACCTCACATATTCCTCCGTTACATCCCATTGTACCTGTTAAATTGAGACACATGGCCGCTGTAAACATTTTTGGTCCGATTCCGAGATCTAATAGAGGTTTTTGCTACATCTTTGTCGCTGTTGAACTCACTTCGAAATTTGTTACCTTCACTCCGTTGCGCAAAGCTACTGCTAAATCTGTTTCGAAAACATTTTCTATTTCATGTAGGGCATGTATTGAAAGTAGAGATGAGCAGATCGGGGCCTCTGCTGGTCAGAGCACAGTGCACGCCACACAACACAGCCAGCGCCGGCCTCTGCCCTGCTTCTGCCTTGGCTGCCTGCATTGTGCAGTGCCCCATTGGATTTTGTGTTTCACATATGCCATGCCGTCTCTGTGCTTCCTCTGCCGCGTGCAATGTCTGGCGCAGCTTAACTTGGCATCGCACTCTGTCGGCGATCGTTTCAGTCGCACGTCCTGCCCTCTGGGCAGTTGATGCGAACAACAGGACAGAGAGCCTCCTAGCGGAGAACATAAGAACTACTTGCAACAACCTGCTCGCAAGAGAACGGACGATTTGTCTCGGAGCGGGTGACTGGTGGCCGTTCACCGCTCCCCCCACCATCGGAACTCGCCCGCTCAACGCTCACCCCACCGTTCTCGACTCTAGCCAGAGCGTTGAGCAAAGCAACTCGGGTGTCACTCTGGTCTCTGCGGTCTTAGCTCACGCAGTAATACAGCTCGCGGCTCGACCTGCTTGACTCAGCGCTTCTGCATCGGAGTTCGTCTCTACTGGATATTGTTCTTCGTAGTAATACCGCTATGTATATTACATTATGTTATGTAATCATCATTTGTTTTTATTTTATTTTTATTTGTTTAAACTGATCAGATTAGGTTCCTGACGACTCCTCATACTATAAGATATTTATTATGGACACTCGAATTTACGCTTTAATTACGAGCGAACCGATAAACATATCGCAAAATGTGATACACCAATGTTTTCCTTGTTTTATTCTGTGTAAGGCTATATGCAGCACTTTAGTCTTACAGTCAAATTTATATATATTTTTTTTCTTATTCTGGTACGGATTTTGCGATTTTAGGCGTCTTCGGAAAGAAACGTTCACTTTAAAAATATATGGCTTGCGATGTATTTGTACGAGGTAAATGAAATTTTAATACGTTATAGCCAAATATATTGTTAATGTAAATCTCAAGTTCCAACATTTTCCGATCACCCAAAAAACCACGATAGTGCAAAATAAATCAATAATCAAAAACTTTGTCATATCGTGGAAATTTCAATAAACAATACAAAATTCTTACTCATTATCTGTGTTACTTCAAAATAGGATCAAATAAGATCAAAATACAGGTATAGTACTGGAATAAACCAAGTGTAAAGGGCAATGTGCCTTCCATTTATTTTCTATTGTGAATGAGTGGTGAGTCATGAAAAAGAGCTAGTTCATTTCAGGGAGTGAACAGTTCTGATCCAATCTCTGAAAAGAACAGTTTTGCCCATCTCTAATTGAAAGTAATTTCCGACAATGGACCACAGTTTCGATCTGCTATATGGACACGTATCTTACGAACAAGAAACATTTCTTCGATCTATATATCCAAGTATCACGCTTCTTCGAACCCTTGTGAACGACTAATGAAAGTAATTGGTAAACTATGTAGAATATACTGCTATAAAAAACATATTGATTGGGATACACACATACTGTCATTCCAGGCTGTAATTAACTCCATACCAAATGAATCTGCTATGCTATCTCCGACTGTTATATTGAAAAATGTTGAACCACCTAACAAAATTAAAGAATTAGTATCGTTTCCTACATGTCGTCGACTACGACACCATGAAATAATTGACATTGCGCTGATCAACATCAAACGTGCCGCAGAGCGCCAGAGAAGACAGCAAAAACAGGTTTGTACACGCTGTGACTTTCACATTGGACAGAAGATATTAGTACGCACACATTATTTATCCAACAGAGGAAAGAGTAGATGCAGTAATTTTTAACTTTAATACGCAGGTCCGTATCGAATTCGCAGCATTCCTCACCCCAATGTAGTACACGTCGAAACTTTGAGAAACAGAAAAAGTAAAGGCAATCACCCTGTCTCCAATATTAAACCCTTTATTGAATGAAAATACTTTGATTTGTCGCACTGTAATGCCATTTGCAGATATTTATATGAACACTTACTGATGATTATCGTATTTTTTCCTGGCAAGTGCCCGGCAAGGTAAGGTTAGCAGGTCACTTTTCTTGTCGTTATATATATCAGACGGTGCACATTTTCCATTTTTCTTGTATGTATGATTGTTTTCCTGTTTTGTTTGTATGCACTACGAAATCTTAAGATATAACAAACACCAGTTGACTTTGACATTTTGCCTTATGATATCTCAACATCGTGACTATTTTACATATTTTACTACTACATTATGATACTCTGTGTACATTTTTTGCACTTGAAAACTGTCTATGTTTTTGACATAATACGTTTTCTGTCATGCTATGCTGTATGCTTAATCATATCACTAGAAACAAGTTTATATTTAATGGGTATATGATGTAAATGCAAGATATTAATCCTTATTCATCATTTTCAGAAAGCAATAACGTGTAAAAGAAATAAATTAAACAAACCACAGTGGATTACTATGAAACCTATTCTAGTACTTGCATTTTTTTTACCTACTTGTGTGTGTCATTCATGAATGTGATCACATATACTCTACTTGTTTCATAACCTTGCTACAGCTGACTCATGACGAATGACGTTATTAATCGTTATTTGCAGCAATAAGTCAAAATTAAATATTTTCATGCCCCAGCAATTATCGATCCCAACGCAGTGCATTGCTTGCAAAAAAAAGGTATTACCAGTCCCAAATAATGCTACTAGTTTGAGATATTTTAAATACGTCCTATGTCACTTGAATGATGAATTCTGAGTATTACTGAATGGTGTTTTGTAATAATGCACAAATGCTATGCCAATAATTTCTGTAAATAATATTTTTGTTATACTCTATAAATGCTATGCCAATAATCAACTCTCATTTTTAATGATGACTTCTGAATAATACTGAATAATGTTTTATAAAAGTATATGAATACTTTGTAACTGGCTAATGAATGCCACTGTTTTTTTTATATTTTTAAATTTGTCTTATATCACTTACATGATATCATATATGAACACCAGTAGCTTAATGCTACACGCATTAACTCCTGTTTTGAATGATGACTTTTGAATAATGCATAAAAATGGTTTGTAACTGGCCAATGAGTGCCAATGATTACTATAACCAGATTAATTATGTTAATGCTATGCCATTAATTAACTCTTGCTTTGAATGATGACTTCTGGACAATGCATAAATATGGTTTGTAACTGGCCAATGAGTGCCAATATTTAGTGTAATCAGATGACTTATGAATAATGTTCTGTAATACTCCATACATAGTACAGAAATGTTTAGTAACTAGGCAATGAGTGCCAACAATTACTCAAATCGGTTGATAGACTAGTGTAATTCTCTGTGATGACTAGCATAAGACTTAATGTCCTTCACCTTCTGACCTAATTACCAGAAATTACTGCAATATCCGTTTGTACTGTCTATCCTCATGATCATGGAGCACTATATTTGGTTTTTGCACTAATTCTACGTTGGTGTACCTTAGAAGAATGTGTTGTTAACACATGCTGTCCACCACCTTGAACGATGGAGATGTTATTATGGTCCCACTGTTTGGTGTACCTAATGTACTACTAAAATGATAACATTGAATATTAATATGACATTTCAGTGTCTTGGCTACACTGATTAATACTTCAGGGAAGAGAACATCAGATTGTCTCACTTGGTGTTCTGCTTCTGTGGAAAGATATGGACTTTCAGTGCAGCTACGTGCAACCTACTGTGCTACAACCATGATGCAATCCTTCCCTTTCCTTTCCTAGTTCTTGTAAAATGGTAAAAAGTATATATAGTGCGTGTGCACTTCGTCATTTGTTAATGTGTTTTGTACTTATTGCGTATACATTTTGTCATTGCTTGATATGTTCTGTACTCAGTGCATGTGCACTCTATTTCATTTATATATGTATGTGTATATACACTGCTGGCCACCGTAAATGCAACACCCTGAAGGAAGCATCCGAGTCAAGTGAAATTTACACCATGGGTTTGCAGCGATGGGATATGCAACTGATTAGAATTTCAGCGCAGACGCACATCACGCGCGCCTGTGGCGCCACCTCATAGCGCCATTTAAGGCTTGGCGATTTCGACGAGTGTACGTTCGGCACGTGTGTTTATCTTGTGGTTGTTTCACAAGACGATCAGTTATGCCTCATAGACAACAGCGAACATCGTTTGATCAAGTATCCGAGTTCGACAGAGGAAGGATAGTGGCTTACCGAGATTGTGGATTATCATACAGAGAAATCGCTAGTCGTGTTGGACGAAACCAAACAACTGTAATGCGGATATGTGACCGTTGGATGCAGGAGGGTACGACGGACCGACGTGGTCGACCGCATTCACCTCGGTGCACCACTGCATGTGCTGATAGGCAAATTGTGCGCAAGGCAGTGACGGATCGCTCAGTGACATCCCGAACCTTAGCACAGCACATTGCGTCTGTAACGCATCATCCAGTGTCTGCGCGTACCATTCGACGCCGTTTACAGCAGAGTGGTCTGTCCGCAAGACGACCATTGCTTTGTCTACCATTGACGCAGAACCACAGACGTCTCCGTCGCCAATGGTGTGATGACAGGCGGATGTGGACGGCAGAATGGAATGACGTTGTCTTTACTGACGAGGCACGCTTGTGTCTGCAGCACCACGATGGTCGGATTCGAGTGTGGAGACACCGTGGAGAGAGGATGCTGGACAGCTGCATTATGCACCGCCACACTGGTCTTGCACCGGGTATTATGGTATGGGGCGGTATTGGATATTACTCTCGCACGCCTCTAAAGTGCGCGTCATTTATGTTGGCGGCCGAGTTTAGGTTCGTTCTGCGCATCTGACGTCACAAAACACAGTCAGCCAATGAACAGAGAACGACGTTGCCAGATCTCGACTGCAGTGCATAGCATGGACAGGTGTCTTCAGTTTTAGAAACGTTCAGTCATAAATAAAGCAATGTCTTGATAGCAGACTTTCTTTTATAGAAAGTTTGGAAAAAGCATTCTTTATACCAATTGCTTCATATTCTATTAATTAATTAAACCAAACAAGCAATAAGACTCCTAATTCAGGCGATAGCAAGGAAAGGTGTTTGTATCAATCTCACGAACCGCTTTTTCGCAATAAAGAACAGCGGTAATTGTTTATTTCCTATTGTACTTCGACGAAGCGTGAGTAATTCATAGTCATACCAACAGTGTTTGTCAGTATTTTGCGTGACGTGTTATAGTCCTCATGGCGTTCTATAATCAGACGAGCTGCGTTAGCGTAACGGTTAAGGTGTTCGGCTTCTATGCGAAATGTTATGAGTTCAAACCTTGTGCGCTGCTTAATATTTTCATTATTTAAAAACAATATCGAAATGCCTTACTTCACTAATTATATTCGTTTGAATGCAATTTTTTTGAAATTTCTAGTGCTTTCTCTCTTCATTAACCCTTTCGCTGCTGCAGACATGTGCTCCCTGCATTCCGCGCTGTGCGCGATTTTGTCATCACTGCACTGGTCGCCTGTGCAGACACATGGTGTTCCCACTGCTTTGACACACTTATCATTCGATTTCACAAAAACTATTTGGCCCAAAAATTAGATTTTTACATGTCTTCTTGACTGATACCTTCCCCCCATAAATGACTTAATTTTGTTTCGATTTTCAATGCAGTTATTATGCAGCATTACATGTAGTAATGTTATATAAAATTTAGGTATCTTGTCCACATTTCATTCTCAACATTGTGGCAACTAAAATCGACCATACGGAAAGTATACTCTATGGACTTTTACCTTTGCAAACTCTTCAAAATGTCGTGCAATGGTTTACTATATTTAATGCTGCATAATAACTGCGTTGAACATCGAAACAAAATTAAGTCATTTATGGGGGGAAGGTATCAGTCAAGAAGACGTGTAAAAATCTAATTTTTGGGCCAAATAGTTTTTGTGGAATCGAATGATAAGAGTGTCAAAGCAGTCGGAACACGATGTGTCTGCACAGGCGAGCAGTGCAGTGACAAAATCGCCCACAGCGCGGAATGCAGGGAGCACGTCTCTGTAGCAGCGAAAGGGTTAATGCGGCCGTGGTGGCTTTACTTCATGAACTGAGCCCTCCCCCCTAAACGTAAGCTTGCGAACTATGTTATACTATGGCGCTGCTTCTATTGGCGCGTGCGTCGTGTGCAACTGGCAACGCAGCAATCTCCCGCGTCTGGGCGGGCTTGCGCGAGCCGCCAAGATAAAAGAATTGAACTATAGTACGCATTGCCGGTACTTTAAATAGACGGCGCTACATATCCGAGGTGCTGGAGCCAGTTGTCCTTCCTTACCTTCAGGGCTCGGCCACAGCCCTATTTCAATAGGATAATGCGCGACCACACGTTTCACGCATTGTCCAAAGGTTCTTCGTCAATAACCAGATTGATTTGCTTCCCTGGCCGGCTCGCTCTCCGGATCTTTCGCCGTTAGAAGAAAACATGTGGTCCATGGTTGCTCAACGAGTGACCCAGATTACATCCCCAGCTGCCACACCAGATGATCTTTGGCAACGTGTGGAAGCTACTTGGGCTGCTGTACCCCAGGAACACATCCAACGTCTCTTTGACTCAATGCCGAGATGTGTGGCAGCGGTGATCTCCAACAATCGCAGCTACTCTGGCTACTGATTCTGGCAGGAACCACGTGTCACAGACGTCTGTAAACGTAATCATTGGATAATTGGTCAACATGTTATCTACAAAATAAATTTTGTTGTGCTACCTCTTGTCTTTCTTGGTGTTGCATTTACGGTGGCCAGCAGTGTATATGTGTGTGTATGTATGTATATACTCTGTGACTGTAAACTTAGTTAATTAAGTAGATTTTAGAAAAATTTGTTGCTGATGGCAAGTCCAATTGACTCACCATCGATGCCAAATTTTTGCCCCACCCCAGTGGAGGGTTATGTAAGAGGTCCGAGCAGATGTAGTTTCGATGTATTGCTCATGCGCTGCCTGCGATATGCAAGGTCTCTGACCAGAGAGCAGTGTTGACTGCAGTAGGAACTGTGTAGCTGTAGCAGTAAGTTGTTGCTAGTCTGGAGTCTGCTCTGGTCTGGTATGGTGTATCGTGTTGGCTGGCCCGGTCGCGGTACAGCGATGTCGGAGCCTGTGTATTATTGTATAAGGTAAAAAGCAGCCTCGCGCATATGTAGTATGTTATCTCAAGTCGCATGTAAATGTTTTAAAACTCTCGTAATAATAACTTTCCTCATAAAAAGTAACTTTTAACAACCATTCATTCCAATTTAAAGAATTTACTAATTTCTCCCATCCATGATCATCCCGATTATTGCAATAGAAAAGTCAGTTGCTTCCTTTCATAAATGACAGATAGGTCGGCCAGCATTGCACAGAGCTGTGCCGGAAAAATTTATTGTAAGATCAGATATATCCGGCGACTTCATTGAGGTAAGAATTTTTCCTTTTTTTTATTCAGAATGATCTTTCAGGGCCATGACGCAGCACTGCTGTCGTCCAAAATTTACCAGGTTAAATTCACAGTGAATTATTGAAAAGTCATAAGTGAGCGACAGTTTAATTGAGAGGTTAGTTACGTTGTTTTATTACCAGGTTGCTGAATTTATTTTTTTTTTTATTGGGACGTTACACCGAATGTGAACGACGTAATTATAATTTTATTGTTGAGAGGTTTAGGAATTTTTCTGTTTTGAGCTTACACTAAACGTGAATATTATTTGTTGATATTTTCTGTTTTGAGGTTACGTTAAATGTGAATGAATTTTGAGCTTAGATTAAATCAGAAAGAATTTTGTGGGCAGGTTACACTGAATGACGATATTTATTTATATTAATGATTTTAAATTATTGTGGGGAGGTTACAATGAAAGCTGCTAGAACGAAAGGAATTGGGTATATGATTTGCAGCAGAAGTGAAGTGAATGTTGTAAAAATAGGACCTGACTGTAGATAAGTTGAAAGTCTGTGTGAATTAATCTTGTATTTGTGTATTTTTTACTCTTTAGTTCCCCATCTGTGCTAAGTTTCAGTGTGTAAATATACGGATAATTCACTCATTAATAAAATGCATTGTTTTATTTTAATAAAAAATTTCTCAATTCATCTACATATCCTGACATTTGGTATTCGCGCGTTAATATGTTTGAGACTGAAGAAACTGTGCTTCTAGAGCAGTGGCCGTCAGATAGCGGCCCGCGTGAAGTACTCGTGCGATCCGCGTTTCTCAGCCGTATTTTGTAATAATATCCATCTAGCACCTAACAGCCGTAACAGTGTAGTTTTACTGCACAGTAACAAACAAAAATACTTAGAGAGACAGTAATATTTTAAGATGTGATTCGTTTTAACTGCCGTCGCTGAATTCGGCCATGTCAGGGGCAGAGGAGTAACCAGCGCCAACACTGCGGGGTTACAGGATGTACTGACAAGTTCCACACGTGAGCGCTTCGTACTCACCATATGGTACGGTAATATTGCACAATGCATTTAAATATAAGTAAAATTACTGCTATTAGTCAATCATCCGCTCACACAGACAACACAACGGCGTTTCGTCAAGTAATTACAGTATCACAACTTCTGAGTCGCTGAAGGTGGCAGCAATTCGAAACAACAGTCGACGCGGTGTTTGGAACTGTGCCAACTCAAAGGTCAGTGCGCGGGGGCAGGCGGCCGTCTTTCGCGCCCATACTGTAGCTCTTCTACTGGAGGCTCATAACATACTAATTTATATAGCTTACCAATTAATATTAAGCTCGGTAGATATGCGGCCTTCATTGCTGCCACGACGTCTGTCTTGGTTCTTGAACAAAAAAGTTTGACGACCACCGTTTAAGAGGACTTATGATAATGAACAGATAGGCATATCCAGTAAATTTCATGATTTTGAAAATAAAGACACACAAGATGGATAACTTTTAGGGATGGTCGTAAAAGAAGATACGGTGCGCAGAACATTTCGGAAAAGCGATGGCAATGGCCTGGCTAAGCCAAGAGAACTAAATTATCGATATCAAATGTTAACTGGTGATGCTGGGTGGATCGTAGACACGCATTTTGTAACCTTTTTGGCATTAAAAGTGAACGTGTGGCACGAACTTGTTAACTGTGTGGAAAATAATGTTCAACAGTATGACAGAAGAGGATGGGTTGCTTCAAGCAGTGCAACACCACACCCTGACCTATCGATAAGTGAGGAGCATATTAAAACATTCTTTACGAAAATCTCGCATTACTCGAGCAAAGAAATGTGTTATATGCAGAACTGTTCACGAAGTTAAATCTGCGTACCAAACCATCATATGGAATTTATTTATGGGCTTTCAACGAGCGTTATAATTTACACTTTCGGCGGCCGTAAATCGATGCTAGCTGCTTGAGAGTCACGTACAGTGGAAATGAAAGTGCCCATCCTTGATCATACTACAAAGTGTGTAGTGTAGCGGAACGAATTGTTCATAAAAAGAGTAAAAATTGTATTTATTATTATTTATTTTATGGCCTTCATTGGACCACTGTAGCAAAAAATACAGAGTTCGAAACAAGTTGTTACACAGGTATACAATTTGGTTCGACAATAACTTAATATTATATTTAGGTAATATAATTATTAGAGGCTATTCTTATATGAAAGGTGTTTTGCTCTTCTGTCTGCCCAATATTTCTTCATTCTTTCAGATATTTTCTTTCTTTCTTCATCTGAGACAACTCTTCCTGTACTCCTTTTATTGATTTTCATTTGTAGTCTGGTTTGCGGGTCTTGCAGTATTCTGGTTTTCTCTGTCTTGTTTCTAAGGTCATCTACTGTAATTTGAAGTTTTTATATCTTCCTTAATTCCTGTGATCCATTTAATGTCGCTCTTGCTATTCCACAATTTTTGTATTATTTTTTTACTAATTCTGTTTTCTGGAGTTCTCATCAGATGTCCAAAGAATGAGATGCGTTTCTTCCTGATTGTGCTCATGACTGGTTCTATTTTCTTATATACTGTTTCATTTGATGCTATTCTCCAATGTCCATCTATTTTATACTGTTTATTTATACATGTGCTAATTATTCTTCTTTCTATTTTTAGTATTCTGTCAATTTGTGCTGTATTAGTTGTTTTGAAGATAGTTTCAGCTGCATACGTTATTTCTGGTTGTGTAACTGTTTTATAGTGTTTTAATTTTGCATCTATAGATAGGCTGTTTTTGCTGTATGTAGTTTTGGTAATGTAATTTGCATAGTTCAGTTTTTTATTCTATTTTGCCATGATGGCTTCTCATTTAGATTGTATGTTATTATTTCGCCTAAATATTTAAATTTATCAACAGTTTTGGTTTCCTGTTCTCCTATTGTAATTTTGTTTGCAAGTGGTGGATCAGTTAGCATAATCTCCGTTTTTTCAGATGATATTCTAAGGCCTACTTTCTCTGCTATTTCTTGTAATGATTTCACTTGTTGCCTGGCTTCTCGAACGGTGTTGGCTAGGAGAGCAAGATCATCAGCGAATCCCAAGCAGTTTAAGCTAATATCATCTTTTGCACTTCCAATTCTTATCCTCTTTGGATTGTCCTTGTACCATTCTCTCATTATGTATTCCAGTGCACAGTTGAAAAGTAATGGTGATAGGCAGTCACCTTGTCTTAAGCCTGTTTTTATGAGGAATGGTTCCGAAATTTCTCCTCTAAACTTCACTTTTGATTTGGTGTTGGTTAGAGTGAGTTGTATTATTTTAATTAGTTTTGGATGGAGTCCAAAATCTCTTAAAATTTTTAATACTGAAGGTCTGTGGAGACAGTCATATGCCTTCTTTAAATCTACAAATGTTATTGCCAGAGGTTTGTTCCGTTTCTTGTAGTATGCCATAATCAATTTTAAACTAATTATCTGCTCTGCACAGCTTCTCCATGGTCTGAAACCTCCCTGATATTCCCTTAACTCCTGTTTTAATTGCTCCTTGATTCTTTCATATAGGACCTTGGGTTAGAATTTTATATGTGCAATCTAGGAGAGAGATTCCTCTGTAGTTGTCTGGGTTGCTCTTACCTCCCTTTTTGTGTAATGGGTGGATGATAGCTGTGGTCCAATGTTTGGGAAATTGTTCTGTTACCCAAATTTTTGTTAGAGCCATTTGTAAGGAGGTCTTGACTGTGTCACTTGCATATTTCCACATTTCAACAAAAACCTTATCTTCTCCACATGCCTTACATTTTTTTTTTGTTCTTTAAGAATTTCTTCTACTTCTTGGAAAGTTGGAGGGTCTAGTTTGTTAGGTTTGGTTTTTATTGGGGTATTTATGTTGATTTGTAAGGGTTCTTTGGGTTCCTCGCAATTCTGAAGTTTGTTAAATGCTTTTGCCATGATTTCTGCATTTTCCTTGTTACTTTGTGTCATTCTTCCATCTTCATCTTTCAGTATTAGTGTAGGGGCCTCATATTGTTGTAGTTGTTTCCCAAAGATTTTGTAGTAGTTCCTGGAGTTATGATAATTACCTTCTATAGACTTTATAATATCTTTATGAAATCCTCTCTTGATTCTTCTAATATTTTGAGTGAATTTTTTTCTTTCATTTTTTAGGTTGATGGCATTTTCTTCAGTTTTATGTGTTTGAAATTTTAACCATGCTTGGTGTCTATCTTCATGGAATTTGTCACATTCTGATGTCCACCATGCATGTTTCCTTC
Source organism: Schistocerca nitens (assembly GCF_023898315.1). Taxonomy (NCBI): domain Eukaryota; kingdom Metazoa; phylum Arthropoda; class Insecta; order Orthoptera; family Acrididae; genus Schistocerca; species Schistocerca nitens. The sequence continues at coordinate 598,789,360 of NC_064616.1, read as the reverse complement.
GTGGGTTCAAGGGAGCTAGATTCTCTGCTTCTTTTTTAAGATTAGGCACTAGTTGTTCTAGATCATCTATTAATTTGATGGTTTGCGTTATTTGTTGGTACTTATTATTTTTAATTAGCTGATGTGGGTCAAACCTCCTTTTTATTTTATTAGTTTTTCCGGTCCTCTTCTTTAACGGTGTGAATTTGATTTTAATTTTAACCATATAATGGTCTGAGCCTGTGTCTACTCCTCTCAGTACTTTAACATTGTGGATCTCCTTATGAAAATTTTTTGTCCATACAGACATGGTCTAGCTGCCACTCGCCCTTCGTCCAGTCTGGATAGTTCCATGTTTTAAGTTTACTTGGCTTCCTCTTAAAGTATGTTGATTTAGATATAAGGTTGTGTTCTCTGCAGAGTTCTACAAGTCTTTGACCGTTTTTGTTTGTAAATTTATGTGGACTCCATTTTCCAATTATATCTTTATATTTCCTTTCTTTTCCCAACTGAGCATTGAAATCTCCCAATAAGATTTTTACATTCTTTTTATTTACTATGTTCACAGTTTGTTCTAGAAGGTCCCAAAATTTATCTACCTCTTCCTTTGGTTTTGTTAGACAATTTTTTTCATTTGTTGGGGCATGAGCATTTATTATTGTATAGGTTTTATTCATTGTCTTAAAGCTTAGAGTTGCAATTCTTGGTGATACTGCTTGGAAATCCGTTACTGAATCTATTATTTTTATGTTTACTAAAAACCCTGTTCCAAACTGGGGACATTGTTTCATTGCCCCTCGGTCCTGGTTTCCCATTATAAATTCTGTATCCTTGTGATTCGAATGGATCCTCTGTGGTGTTTCTCATTTCTTGGATTCCTGTTATTAAATTTTTTTGTTTATTTAGTTCATCTGTGAGCTCCTTGAGTTTTCCGGTCTGAAGTAGTGAGTTTATGTTGTGTGTTGCTATATAATTTATTTGCTCATGTTTAATCTTCTTTTTGTGTTTTAGTGTGCATTTGGATGGTTGCAAACGCTCCGATTCGTTGCTGTCTTCTAGTTGACTACCCACCGAATCCGGTGTAGCCTTTTCCTGCCTTTTTGAGCAGGACGGTGGAATTTTTTTCCTAAAAGACCTTTCCATTTTTGACTGTCAAAGGTTGTCAACCGTAGTTGGAGCAAGCTCCGATTTACAACTACGGTTGTTAACCACAGAGGGTGTGTTTGGTCCGCTAGAGCTATTTTATTTCACTCAAGTCCGCCAGTAAACCGGTGAGGACTTCCCTATCCGCCACCGGGGACGCGCCACGTAGGAGTATCACCTCTCCTCCTACTATGACAGCATAGTAGGTTCGTGGAAAAAAATTGTATTTAAATATGTATGCAGTAAAAAAGTAGTGTGCAGAAAATTAGCATGTGTAGAATTATGTTTCGATTATAAGCAAACTCTGCAGCTTCTTAAGCTCCCGGTACAGGAAGCATTTATTTGCGTCAACTTAACGTTAATGCATTCTGTATTGCGGACGTAAAGAGCAATAAATCCAAGCCATATCTGTATCACAAAGGACCGGATGAAGTATATTTGTTTTGGGTTGATTACGTCCGCGCACAGATTCTTGAATGTGATACTGAATTGCATCTTTTCTCTGATGGGTATTCTGCACAAAAAGTCATCATAATGGTTAGGATAATGAACTGCCTCGTAAGATCTAGCAGATTCAAATGTGTGTTTCAGTATTTTCCTTGCGTGGCCATTCATATTACCGTGTGATCGCACATGTGCTTGCGTAAAACAGGTGATAAGAAAACAAGACATAATTATTCTTTATATGAGTATGTTAAATACAGGGTGTCCATAATTAAAGTTCCAGTTTGAAAGAGAACTATTGCTCAGAATGACGCTAAAATCGGAGCAGCGTGCTATTGAAGCAGGGGGAAACGTCATGGAACAATCAATAAAATTAACGAAAATGTTACCAACAGATGGCGCTGTAAGCGGGGTCGGCGACAAATGGCAGACGTATAGCGGCTGTTGCTTGAGTTCCACATTACACCATCCGCACTGTTCAATGTGCATGACTGCTCAAGTTCGGCAGTCAACAATTGCGGTAATGTTAGTTGGGTAAGCCCATCCGCCACGGCAGGGTCGTACCACATCTGATGAGAAAACTCTGTTAATTGTCCTGACGCCAAACACAGCATAAAAAGCGAAATACATCGGTTTCTAACTATCGTGAGATGGGCGCAAGCTATGTTCAATATGCAGTCCACAGTTTTCTGCCACAAATTTAAATCGAAAAATAGGATGTTTCACAACAGATCACATTCAGAATGTGTTGCACAGTGCGTGTCTTCAATTCAGCTACGTTCTTAATTGGAGCACTGAACAGATCTTTCAGATAAACCCACAGCCAGAAGTCACTCGGATTAAGATCAGGTGATCTGGACGGCCAGGCTGTAGGGAAACGACGGCTTATAATTCTAGGATTTCCTACATGCCTCTGCAGCAGCCGCTTCGGTGGTTGCGCAATGTGCGGAGGAGAGCCCTCCTGCATAAAAATGATCCTCGTTCTCACATCCACCGTGTTGAAGGATTGGAATGACGTTGGTACGCGAAAGATACTCGTAGCGTTTAACAGTGAGAGCTGGTGAGCGTGCGGATTTGTCCATATTTTGCAGTACTGCGTGTTGGAATGTCCTTGGAGATGGAAATGGATTTCGTCTATCCATAGAATGTTCCATGGCCATTTAATGCCCACTTCCGCGCGAGCAAGAAATTCCAGAGCTAGCGTTTCTCTTGCTGACAGGTCAGCAGGAAGCAACACTCGACATGGGTGATATTGTGTAGATAGCAATGCAGAATGTTTCATAGGGAAACCGCGCTCGCAGGGACGTCCAGCGTTCGGGAAATTCCTCGTGCGCTGCATGTTTGCATACCATCGCTCGACCCCTTCTGCAGTGCTGTGGCCACATCTTTGACAGGCGTCGGATCAACTGTTTTCCTCACTCTGCTACACTACACTGCACTTCAAAACAACCTGTCTTTTCGAATTTTGTAACAATTTTCTCCTGACCCTTAGCAGATATCGGACCAATGACTTTTTTCATACCCGGAGCTTCTGCAGGGCTGTTGGCGCACAAGTCATCGTTCTTGTAAAAGAACTTAGCCAGCAGAGAGCGATCCTTCATGGGCGTCTCGGACACAAGCTGAGAAACAGTCGTGTGCCGTGCGTCTGTTGGTGTGTATATTCTGACGTGTACAGCGCCGACTAGTGGTCAGTTTTTTTGTAGCGTGACGTTTCTCTCTGTGTTAATAATATGCTGTTCAAATTTGACGTCATTCTGGATAATGGTTCTCTTTCTATAGAATTTTCAAACTGGAACTTTAGTTAGGGACACCTGTTTATGGTCACATCGTCCAAAAAAACAAAATATTCACGTAAAGCTTGTTAAAACGGAAGAGATTTTGGACTACAACAAATGGTGTCCTAGATTTTATAAGCGATACTGTTCGATGAGAATTATGGGTAGTGTGTGGACTAGAACAGTAAAGTTAAATTCACATTGTCCTTATTTATGAATTTTTGTAGGGAAAGTTGAGTGTCACTATCAAATTAATGGCCTCATAAAATACCGCGTTTTATTGCGTCATTTGTTAAACAAAGAACCAAAGCTTCATGCAGAAATAGCATATAACAACTAAAGTTGCGATCAGTGTCAAAAAATTGAAAGATATAGGTCAACTAAAGTGCCCGTCATTTATGACGGCGGCAGAGTTAGGTTCGTTCTGCGCATCTGACGTCACAAAACAGTCAGCCAATGAACAGAGAACGACGTTGCCAGAGCTCGACTGCAGTGCAGAGCACGACGAGTGTCTTCAGTTTTAGAAACGTTCAGTCATAAATAAAGTAATTGAACAAAAGCAATGTCTTGAAAGCAGACTTTCTATAAAAGAAAGTTTGGAAAAAGCGTTCTTTATACCAATTGCTTCATATTCTATTAATTAATTAAACCAAACAAACAATAAGCCTCCTAATTCAGGTGATTGTATCATTCTCACTAACCGCTTTTACGCAATAAAGAACAGCGGTAATTGTTTATTTCCTATTGTACTTGGACGAAACGTGAGTAATTCATAGTCATACCAACAATGTTTGTCGGTATTTTGCATGATACTTTAAAGCCCTCTGGGAGCTGTAATGAATGAATGACGAGCTGAGTTAGCGTAATGGTTAAAGTGTATGGCTGCTAAGTGAAAGGTTCTGAGTTCAAACCTTGATCAGAGTTTAATATTTTCTTTATTTAAAAACAATATCGAAGTGTCTTACTTCATGAATTTTATTCGTTTGAATGTAATTTTTTGAAATTTCTGGTGGCAACTAAAATCAACCATACGGAAAGTATACGCTATGCACTTTTTTTACCTCTGCAAAATTTCGTATAATGGTTTACTACATCTCATGCTGTACAATAACTGCGTTGAACATCGAAACAAAATTAAGTCATTTATGGGGGAAGGTATCAGTCAAGAAGATGTGTAAAAATCAAATTTTTGGGCCAAATAATTTTTGTGAATTCTAATGATAGTGTGTCAAAGCAGTCGAAACACCATGTTTCTGCAAAGGCGAGCAGTGCAATGATGAAAAAATCTCGCACATCGCGGAATGCGGGGAGCACGTCTCTGTAGCAGCGAAAGGGTTAATGCGGCAGTGGTGGCATTACTTCATAAACTGCGTGCTCCCCCCTAAACGTAAGTTGGCGAACTATACTATGACGCTGCTTCTTTTGGCGCGTACAACTGGCAACGCAGCAATCTCCCGCGTCTGGGAGGGCATGCGCGCACCGCCAAGATAAAAGAATTGAACTATAGTGCAGTATATTCCCGAAGAGCACAAGCCTTTTATCTGTAATTGGCTCAGTGGTCTTTGTGGACTTTCCTGGAAATGATTTGTAGAAGAATCTATTGTTTGAAATAACCCTTACATAGTGCTCATCCTAGTTTCTATCATTATTCTTTTAGGTGAAATAAGAAATTTAAGTTCTAATGTCAGGATTTATATTATATCTTCAGTTTATTCATACATTACGTAAGAAAATTTTGACAGGCATCCTAGAAGTAGTATTGTATATTAAGTTTATATAATAAAGTAATTTTTGGTAACGTAAGCAAACCGTGATTTTGAAATGTTAGTCCACAATGTTCATTCTGCAATAACAATATAAGTCTATAAACTTATAAGAGAATGTACGTAACAATACAAGTGATTTTAAAATGAGTGGACAGATCCTGCACTCGATCATATAGGCTGCATACAGTGTTTTGCTTCTCCTGATTTTTTTACTAATGTTTTCGGAATTACCGATTCCTTTGTGATCGACATTGGAGTGTGTCTAGTGCTAGGGGTCAATTATAGCTCTTTCTCGCCGTTTCCTGCTGTTTTAGGTACGTGCGGAGCTTTATCAAGCACGGCCGACTGCGCGCTGGCAACACTGTAGGCTGTCAAAGTTACTGTATTCGATCTATAGCAGACATTAGAACTTGGATTCACAAATGAAACCTTAAAGACAAACACAGCCACATTGATGGATCAAAAATCAATATTTTTCCTAAGCAACAACTTTTTCACGTGCGATTGAAAGATTGTCGATTGTTCAACTCTTTCATTCAAAGATGGCATTTCACTAATATCGTATCTATAGCGGTATGGCGAAACACCCTCATTAATTAAATTTGATGAAATTAACATCAGTCAGACAATATTTCTAGCGGGTATACAGGGTGTTCATTTTAACTGAAGGCATCAAAATATCCCCAAAACTACACATCGGATCAAAAACAGTTATAGTTCCAATTTGTGTGTCTCGAATGGAGACATCCAATACTTGACCCACCACTACACCCCTGTGCGGGTGTCAGCTTTGAAATCTTCAATGCGAACCCCCGTTTATTTATTGCAGATTACGATTTACGGGAAAATTTACATACATTTTGTCTGAAGTTGCGAGGGTAGGACAGGCCAGAATTTGATAACTTCTAATTGGAAACCCCATTCGCAACGTTGCATTTCTCCCACATATCGAACAGGGGACTACTCAATGCGCCACCGTGCCCATGTAGTGAACTACGACGTATCGTAACAGGCAGTACATTGCGACCGGAGTTTACGTACCGTGCAGACCTAGAAGAGATAGCGGCTCTAATATTACAATACTTGCACAGTGTTGATTGCCTGCACACCCACCTATCATTTGGAGAATAGACATGCAAGTGGACGATGAATGTTACGACCATAGAAGAAAAAGTAGGAATGCCCGTGATTTATGGAGGATGTAAAAGAAATGTTTAAGCTGCTGTTGTCTTATATTCCGAGCGTTTTCCGGAGAAAGCTCGCTCTCTTTCGATCTCTTACAAGATTGTGGACGCCCTTATGTCTGATGGCAGCGTACAGACGAGCAAAAGAAAAGCGAAGCAAACTTATTATAGGAGAAGCTAATGAAATAGCTGCACTAGCGTCAATGCACCACAACCCATAAATACGCGCCAGGCAATGTACGTAGAGATTCCGGAATGTCCGTAGGTAGTATTGTCACAACACTGCATCGTCATAAGTATCATCCATGCCACTTGTCACTGCATCAAGAACTTCATGGCACCGAATTCCATAACCGGGTAGTGTTTTAGTGAATGGGCACGTCAACAAATGCAAACGACACCCATATTCTTTTCCGAGGTGCTATTTTCCGATGAGTCTACATTCACAAGCCATGGTATTGTTAACCAGCATAATTTGCATTACTGGAGTGTAGACAATCCCCACCGGTTACGGCAAGTTAACCATCAGTGTCCTTAGTTAACGTACGGTGTGGCATCACGGGGGACAAACTAATTGGTTCTTATTTTATTGACGACACGTTGAATGGATGCAAATATCGAACGTTTTGGAACAGAAACTCCGGGCACTCCGCAAGATGTTGCCCTGGACGTTCGTCAATGTATGTGGCTTCAGCATGACGGTTGCCCAGCGCCTTATGCAATTGAAGCACTGGACGTATTGGACCGTGTTTACGCTGGTCAGTGGATCGTCAGGAGGTGTCCTATTAATTGGTCCGCTAGGTCTCCGTATTTCTTTCTGTGAGGATATTTAAGGGATAAGGTGTACCAGCAAGTGCCAACAGGCCGTGGAGACATGGTCGACCGCATCAGAATCGCTTGTGCCGACATTCTCGCCGATATACTTCTGTCCTGTGTGCGATCGTTTGAAAAGTGGTACTACGTTTGAACACTTATTCTTAATTGGAAAAGTAGAGTAGCGTTCACCTAGAGTTACAGTAACGGTGCGCGGCATGTAGTCCCCTGTTCGATATGTCGGAAGAATACAACTTTGTGAATGGCGTTTCCAATTAGAAGTTATGAAATACTGGCCTGTCCTACCCCCGCAGCGTGGATATGGGGTCCCACGTGCCGTTGGATATTGAAGGACCATAGAGTAGCATGTCTAAATTACGGTTGTGTACCCATTTCTATTCCTCGGATTACAGAACCATCTGTGACGAAATGAAGAAAGTGCTTCAAACAAGACGTATGTAGATTTTCCCATTGAATCGCAATCCGCAATAAAAAACGGGGGTTCCCATTGAAGATCTGAAAGTTGACCCCGGCACTCACGCAAGGGATACGGGTGGGGGGTCGAGTGTGGTATCATTGGATGTCCGCCTCCGAGACAAACAAATTGGAATTGTAACTTTTTTTTTTTTTTTGGTCCGATATTTTGAAATCTTCAGTTAAAATGAACACTCTGTATTGAGCCAAATTGGAAGAAAGAACTTCATTGCACATTTTGACTAGAAGAATTTATCGGTTGGTGGACACACCCTGAGGCATCAGGGAGTCGTCAATTTAGTATGGAGGGAAGTGTGGGAGATAGAAATGGTAGAGGGAGGCGAAGGGATAAATATAGTAAGCCGGTTTAAATGGGTACAAGATGCAGTAGTTACACAGAGATGAAGAGAATTGTACGGGACAGACTAGCGTGGAGAGCCACCAGTCTTCGGAACGCGACGACGGCGACGACGACGACGAAGAAGAAGAAGAAGAAGAAAACACCGTACTTGTTCAGAGATCTCTTGGACCATTTTCACTGGTGATACCTGCCATTAATGCAGACGGTTTGAGAGTTCTGATTTCCATTGACATACTTGGGTGCCAAATTGTCGATGTAACTTCCGAGAGAGCGAGTGCCGTTATTCCGGTTCTATAATACAGTAATTTATAAGACGTGACTTTCCTTAGTTAAAAATATAGCTACCAGAGTCAGAGTAAATTATCGCTATTTCATTCAGTAGCAGAGTGAAAATGTTCTAAATAGAACGCCGTCTACCTACAAGATGAGGTTTGGATGAGCGTAACGCGAAATGGTCAAATTAATTGGAGGAGATAGCTGATTGTTAGAGGCTGTGGTGATTACTAACAGATATCTGGGAGAACTTACAGTTCGAACATTTCAAGCCGTTGTCATACCTGGTTCTTCCTTTTGTCGAACCACAAGTAAAATAACTCACGAATCTGTCCTCACAAGACGCATAAGCGTTTCCATCTTCGACTATATACAGGGCGAATTCGAGCTCCATACTACAAAATTTCACAGGTTTTTCAGGGATATTTCCTAGTTTTGTGGTACAAGAGAACCGTGGTCTCTGGCGGCTTGTAGCAGAGTAATTGAATTTCATTTGATATCTTACCCTTATTTATTGTCATATCTATATTGCACTGAAGATATCTACACAACAGTGCAGACGTCAACGGTATGCGCTGTGTGTCTTCTTTGAAAACAAACTTGTTTTGTTGAGTGTTGCTGTTGACAACACTAATGCTCACCTTATTCTTCATGGTTCAAATGGCTCTGAGCACTATGGGACTTAACATCTATGGTCATCAGTCCCCTAGAACTTAGAACTACTTAAACCTAACTAACCTAAGGACATCACACACATCCATGCCCGAGGCAGGATTCGAACCTGCGACCGTAGCAGTCGCGCGGCTCCGGACTGAGCGCCTAGAACAGCTAGACCACCGCGGCCGGCCCTTATTCTTCATCCTCAGGCTTGCATTCAATACTGCTATGGTTTCATTTTCCGGCAGTGTTAGCTGTACGCTAACAATCGCTATACGCTATACCGTGATCATGGTGGTCGTCATTCTTTCTGGATTTTTCACACTGTCAGCACGGATGGAACACAGTCGTGACGTATACGTTTCGTTTACCAGTTGTTGTATAATTCGTTGTGTTGTTTATTTTTACAATTTGCATTTCAGGCGTCTTCAGTATTGTGACTGTATTTTCACAGAAACAAAGGTAACTAGGGTAACGAACTGAATGAATCATAATTACATTATTACTCTGGTCGAGACTCTGGAGACCACCCGCCCCTTGTATCAAAATACTAAGAAAATATCCGTGAACAGTCTCCCAAATTTTGTCAGTGGAAATCGGGTTCATCCTCCATGTGGATTATCAGTCTCTTCCGCAGTACGCGAGCATGTGCGATGTTTATAGTTTCTGCAGCCATTGACACCCTTGCAGTCCCAGATATCACTTGTAACTGGATGTTTGTAGATTTATGACAAGATTTTGTAAATGAAAATTGAAATGTTTAATAATGCCTTGAACATTGCCGAATCCTCAGAGAAAATATAGGCAGTTTTCATGTGATGACTATAGAAATTCTGCTGGTCTTACAGAAATCATCTGTAGTCCTCAAGTCACCTTAAGGTGTGTGGCAGAGGGTTCTTCCATACAACACATCACCTATTGCCTGTAAGTCGAAATCTACCATCTCGAACGGATTTCTGGTTATAGTAAGTGTGTGAACAGCACTACCTGGTAATCGAGATGACTCTTAGCTCTCGGAAACGTTACAGAACAAATTTTTTTTTTCTTGTATTGTTTACTGATATCCATCTCGGTCATTGCAAGTGGATCCCCTGTTGCTGTGTTCAGTAACATAGTTAACGCATTTGAAAACGTAATTTGCATATCTTTAATTTGGAAACTGCGGACGCAAAAAATTCAAGCCGGCGTTGTGAACAAGCTGTTGCAAGTACGTTTTGGTAGATTACTGATCATAGAAAGTCAAATAGTCAAGCAGATCATCGGATAAGAGGAAATTTCTTACATCGGGCTGTCCTGTCCCCGCTCCTTTTTAACCTGTCCGCGATGGACCTAGATGACGCTTTAACACGTTCCTGCCCTCCGTACTCTGTACAAATACTTCTGACGCCTATTTTGTTTGCAGTAATTTTTATTTTACTAACACATTATAGAATGAAGTGTTCCTACGGAAAAAAAATTCTTCAGACAAGTAAAGTACAGTTTTAGTGCCTGTTTCCTTTCACTACGCGAGGCGTGGTGAAGGCGAGCTGTACGGAATTTTCCCGATACGCAGGGGCATGGTGTGGGCACTAGGCGTACGTCCATGGTGGCTCGGTAACGTCAGGGATCTCAATTCCGTATTTTATGTAGGTATACAGACGGCTTTATTTTATTTATTCCTTTTGTTGGGGAGGGGGTGGATTTATTCGAAATATGTTTAGGATTACGAATAACAATGTACTTTTATTCAATAAGTGAGGATAAACAAAATATACATTGGTATTTCTTTACAAAACGAGTACTAAGCTATGTCTAATTTAACAGCAGTGTCATGTCTAAACTACTGCTATGTCTGAACTAATGCAAGGCATTGCTTTATTAAATTGCTAATAAATACATGATAGTGTAAATATTAATGACAGTAATTAGGATTTTTGGACAAATGTAACATATTTATATTTGTGAACTTTATTACGATTAACTTACAGAGTTACGAGTCAATAATCACGAAAGGCTCGAAAGCGTGGGACGAGACATAGTCCGGATTGTTTTGGACAAAGTGGGCAATAAAACAAGTGAAAACCCTAGCTTTTCCTTCGTCTTAGCAGAGTTTCATACCGCCGTCGGATAGTTTTCCCTTATGAGTCTTTAGGAAAGGGCTCTGGAAGGTGAACTTTGTTCAGATGTTTTGGAATTGGTAGAGGTTTTGGGTCTCCGGCCAATCCGTCGATTACAGACAGGCGAAAGTCCAACAGATTCCTTGGCTACGCATTTCCACGGTACTTATATATTAATTGCGAGTTGATGAGAGTTACTTGAAAAAAATTTAATCCTAATTTCTTGTATCACCTGAGAGTTTTGTTACACGCCGGATAATATGACAGCAGTTGATCCTGCTGGGCTACCCGTGTCATTTACTTATTGAATTCAACAATAAGTTGCGGCTTACTATTGACTTCACCCTTCTGTTCCTCGTCTCCACTAAATCTCCTGTGTATTCCGAAGATATGCACAGGACATCTCGCTTATCCCGCCATTTTGTGATGCAGATTCCTTGCTTTGTATACACAGAGATTAATTCTCCCCTATTTAGCTTCCTTTTTGTCACTTCTTGAGCGTTACCTTGCCTCTTGGGTGCAGTGTGCCGATACGGTAGGTTCCATTACGCCAGAGCGATTCTGCCAAAGCTGCTCTAGTACAGTATACAGGCTGTGACAAGTATTTCCATTCGTTATTAAACTGTTTACCACTTTCTCAGAGTGTCTCTTCCCTCCTATTTCTTTGTCGTCATTCCCCCCCCCCTCCCCCCGTAAATGAAGAGTTTTTGCACAAAACCGTTAGGTTCTACTAGGACATATAATTTGAAACCATATTTACGTTTCCAATTTTATATATATTGCCCGATTCGTAATCTGCACCTCCATAGGAGCACAGATTCGTCCACAGAGGTCATTTCCCATGGAATGTACTTGTTCCATCCTGGCCTTAAAATATTGTAAAATTGGTCGAATTTTAAATATTTTATCAGAGCCGTCGTCATTGATTCTTTTCACGTAAGCTTTGAGCAGTAACAAATACTTCTTACGTGAGATTGCGCTTTGAAAAACAAAAAAATTGTCAGCGATTATCAGTTACCCAATAGTCACTAATTCTGTTCAGGCAAGTGAGCCTCATACACTCCTGGAAATGGAAAAAAGAACACATTGACACCGGTATGTCAGACCCACCATACTTGCTCCGGACACTGCGAGAGGGCTGTACAAGCAATGATCACACGCACGGCACAGCGGACACTCCAGGAACCACGGTGTTGGCCGTCGAATGGCGCTAGCTGCGCAGCATTTGTGCACCGCCGCCGTCAGTGTCAGCCAGTTTGCCGTGGCATACGGAGCTCCATCGCAGTCCTTAACACTGGTAGCATGCCGCGACAGCGTGGACGTGAACCGTATGTGCAGTTGACGGACTTTGAGCGAGGGCGTATAGTGGGCATGCGGGAGGCCGGGTGGACGTACCGCTGAATTGCTCAACACGTGGGGCGTGAGGTCTCCACAGTACATCGATGTTGTCGCCAGTGGTCGGCGGAAGGTGCACGTGCCCGTCGACCTGGGACCGGACCGCAGCGACGCACGGATGCACGCCAAGACCGTAGGATCCTACGCAGTGCCGTAGGGGACCGCACCGCCACTTCCCAGCAAATTAGGGACACTGTTGCTCCTGGGGTATCGGCGAGGACCATTCGCAACCGTCTCCATGAAGCTGGGCTACGGTCCCGCACACCGTTAGGCCGTCTTCCGCTCACGCCCCAACATCGTGCAGCCCGCCTCCAGTGGTGTCGCGACAGGCGTGAATGGAGGGACGAATGGAGACGTATCGTCTTCAGCGATGAGAGTCGCTTCTGCCTTGGTGCCAATGATGGTCGTGTGCGTGTTTGGCGCCGTGCAGGTGAGCGCCACAATCAGGACTGCATACGACCGAGGCACACAGGGCCAACACCCAGCATCATGGTGTGGGGAGCGATCTCCTACACTGGCTGTACACCACTGGTGATCGTCGAGGGGACACTGAATAGTGCACGGTACATCCAAACCGTCATCGAACCCATCGTTCTACCATTCCTAGACCGGCAAGGGAGCTTGCTGTTCCAACAGGACAATGCACGTCCGCATGTATCCCGTGCCACCCAACGTGCTCTAGAAGGTGTAAGTCAACTACCCTGGCCAGCAAGATCTCCGGATCTGTCCCCCATTGAGCATGTTTGGGACTGGATGAAGCGTCGTCTCACGCGGTCTGCACGTCCAGCACGAACGCTGGTCCAACTGAGGCGCCAGGTGGAAATGGCATGGCAAGCCGTTCCACAGGACTACATCCAGCATCTCTACGATCGTCTCCATGGGAGAATAGCAGCCTGCATTGCTGCGAAAGGTGGATATACACTGTACTAGTGCCGACATTGTGCATGCTCTGTTGCCTGTGTGTATGTGCCTGTGGTTCTGTCAGTGTGATCATGTGATGTATCTGACCCCAGGAATGTGTCAATAAAGTTTCCCCTTCCTGGGACAATGAATTCACGGTGTTGTTATTTCAATTTCCAGGAGTGTATGAAAAAAGAGGCAGGAAATATGTTTAGTTCTTCAATGTCGTATTGCATGATTCTGGCTTGAGAGCTGTCCCTAGCAACTATTCATTTCAGGTACCAGCATTTGGAGGAATTAATGGGTAAAAAACCGCCGAAAAATCCGATACTGGCTCAATTTTGAGAGCTTGCGCCAAAGCGAAGGGTAGCGACAGTAGCGGAACAAACGTTGTTTTGTTAGTGCGGGTTGCCTACATCAGCGGCAGGTATGCGCTCAAGGGCCAACCTTTTGTTCTTTATTTCACAGGTACTTAACCTATTGTTCCCCCACCCCTTCCCTCCACCCCTCCCCCCACACCTTCCCCCTTCACCTTTGCCCCCCCCCACACCTTCCCCCCTCACCTTCGCCCCCCCACACCTTCCCCCCTGACCTTTGCCCCCCCACACCTTCCCCCCTGACCTTTGCCCCCCCACACCTTCCCCCCCACACCTTCCCCCCCACACCTTCCCCCCCACACCTTCCCCCCACACCTTCCCCCCCCACACCTTCCCCCCCACACTTCCCCCCCCACACTTCCCCCCCCACACTTCCCCCCCACACCTTTCCCCCCACACCTTCCCCCCCACACTTCCCCCCCATACCTTTCCCCCCCACATTTCCCCCCATACCTTCTCCCCCACTCATTCCCCCCCACACTTCCCTCCCACACATCACCCCCACACCTCCCCATCCCCCACACCTCCCCCTCCCCCACACCTCCCCCTCCCCCACACCTCCCCCTCCCCCACACCTCCCCCTCCCCCACACCTCCCCCTCTCCCACACCTCCCCCTCCCCTACACCTTACCACCCCTACACCTTCCCACCCCTACACCTTCCCCCCCACACACAAACACCTCCCCCCCACACACACACTTTCCCCTCCCCCACCTTCACCCCCACCACACCTCCCACCCTTTCCCCACCACACCTCCCACCCTTTCCCCACCACACCTCCCACCCTTTCCCCACCACAGCTTCCCCCCACACCTTACCACCCACACCTTCCCCCCCTGCACACATGTTCCCCCCCCACACACACACGTCCTCCCCACACCCCTTCCCCCCTTCCCCCCCTCCCACACACACACATGTCCCCCCCACACCTTCCTTCTCCCCACACATTCCTCCCCCCCACACCTTCCCCCCTTACTGCTATAGGTATACTTTCAGGTCTGAGTTATTGGTATATGCCCCTCTCACTCTTATACATTTGATTGACTACTTAATTAAACCTATCAATTAATTAACCTCTCACTCACTGGTAAACCTCCCCTCCTCCCACGAAATGGCGGAAAATTCAAATTTCATGAGGGCAATGCAACACACTATGGCTACCTCGACTAACCTACGAAAATGATGGGAAACAGACAGTTTGGCTACCTTCACTAACCTAAGTCGTCCAACCGCCACCTCTTGCTAGGGATTGGTGGGAAAGGGACTCTGCCTGTGCTGGACATAAATCTTTATTTTCAGTCTTTATTTAAACAGTTAGAGGTAGTACCGCCATCAAGTGTGTGCACCCGAAGGCCCAGAGTTCAGCTGACCTAGTATACACTACTGCCACCGGAGAGTGCTGTCACCCCTTCTGTGACGTAATCCGAGATGGTGGTCCGGTGGTGGTGGAGAGGAAGGATATCGTAACAGGAAGTTCAAGCGTATATTGTTTATTTATAAAAAAATCAATTTGTGGGAGTTGGATTTCTCTTGCTCATCATCCTCTGTTGTTTGGAAACATGTAGGTCTTGTAAGAAGTAATTACATGGAGCAAACATGTTGCATAACCTTATGTACAGCACAGTACTCTAAGTGTCTTAACCTAATATTTGACCTTTTGTTGGCATTTAACGTATTGGTCTGTTAAGTGGTTTTCCATGTCCCCCCCATTTCCTTAAACTATTGTACCACCTTTGATACCAAATTAAATAATTAGTTACGTCCTCCCACCATTTTCTGGTACACTTTTCGAATTTCACAGTCTTTTGAACGCCATTTCTGTCGCATTCTTCGTCACCCACCCCCTTAAAATATTGTACTGCATTTACATAATAATTATGCAAATAAGCTAGTGTTCTGCACTTAACCTGTTGTTTGCTCCATGTCACCCTCTCACACACACCCTCCCCTTAACTATTGTACCGCTAACACCACGTTGATATAAAAATTTATGGAAATTAATTAAATCGATCTTCTTCACATGTATGGTGTAGTTTTTTTTTTTTAAACCGCAGCGTCGTATTGGTCGGTGAAATCGATGGAATATAGTTTAAACAAAAGGTCGCTAATAAAAATCACATTCTGCCACTCGAAGCCCGACACCGCCGACTCTGCACACGTCCTCAGGATTCGGGATGCACCGGCGGTCCCCGCGAAGTGATGACCCGGCCATCAGCTGCCAAACCATGCGTAGGTGTCAGTTCGGTTCCCGCCAGGATGAGGCATCGGCGTCTCTTTCATACATGACACCCAAGAAATACCTATCGAGACACATGTTCACCTAGGCACCATTGCCAGGCGCGATCATTCATAGCTGTGCTGCGGGTCCAGTGCCGAGACAGATGTTGCAATGCATCCCAGAATAGCACAGGGTGCATTCTTCCTAGCAATCCTAACGGGACATCCCGTGCGTCACTGAATTTACCCATCAAACAGCTGATGTTGCCAGTGTGGGAGCACTGTCCATCTTTTTTTCCTGCAGAGGAGACTCAGCGTGAAAACTATTTTCTACACATTGCCATATTGCACCCTCAGTTAAACCCCACAGAAGTTGTCTACAGATCATGAAATACATACAAGACTCGCAAGAATATTGTGAACCAGGAACATATTTACAAGTGTAACTACAAATAAATATTATGATTGATGCTGCGGTCCGACACCAATCGATTTACAAGTAATGTCTCCTCTTGACAGTTGTGGTTCTGGAACGAATCTCAGTATCTATAGTTCACATAATGTAAAAATCTCTCTGATCTCCCTCACGGTTAACATTGTGCTGCATCTGTGTGTCCCTCATGATAGGACACACACACACACACACTCATTTTCTCTGGTCATGCCACAACATAAGCCACAGTTACATTACACTGTAATATATACACATTTTACACAACCAGTGCAGTTATCTTAAAAATCTGTACAGAACCCTAAAAAGTTATGGTATACCTACACCCACACCTGTTATGTCTCGATTCTTACCAGTCCTAGGAAATTATCTGACAGTCTTCGAATCTGCGCTTCTGGAAGGTACTGCAGCCTAGCGAGGTGGAGCGTGCTGTAGAGTACTGAGTAACTAGAAACTTACCCCGTCTGTGAAGACCTTTACACGAGAACTCTGGGAAGCTGATATTTCCACTCTTGAATACCGATGTCGGTGATGTAACAGATTCCAAATCATTCTTATAATTTACAAAGTCAATTAAGGTGTTTCTTATGTCTAGAGAACCAGCAAGCCTGTCTTCCACCAGTCTTTCACCTGCTAGGCGCTCATGCCTCAATCGATGTTCCCTCAACTAAATAAATGCGTGAAATGTGAAGAAACAGTCAATCCAACAATTTACATGGGAGGTAATAACGGTCCAGCGAAAACATACGTCCATATTGAATCTTCTCAAATTTCCATACGATTATGAAAGCTGCCCAACAAATACTAAGTACTAGTTCGCTATTCGGCCGTCTAGAGGACGACACAGGTAACTTAGCTACATTCCTGCATTCCAACAGACCTTTCCATTTGGACGGGTCCTGCTGTTTATGGGAAATGTGAATCATACCCACCACAGACCACACATAGACAGAATCATCCTACGAAATCGGTCAAATATTTATTTGGTCCCAACACGGACCACGCATAGACAGAATCACCCTAAGAAATCTGTCAAATATTTATTTGGTTGCTATACTTGCAATTAAAAGTTAGGATTCCCATTTCAGTTGAATGACATTTGACAATGAGCAAAGTATCGGAAATACACCCTGATGACTGCTGTGGCTCTGGAAATAAACATATCTCTACCATTCTGATGACTTGACATACGCCTCCCTTCGCCATCACAGTAATCCACACCAAATCCATACTTTCCTATGCACATGTCGGAACACACACACATACTTTACAAGCCTGATGCTGAAGGTGAACCTATCACGCATCCCCTGCTACTAAGTATAATACTTTGTCAATATGTGATTGCTGGCGATATGAAATAATACTGAGCGAAAATCAACGATGGATGGACATGTCTAATAAATTTTCTTGAGAGTGGTACCACTGTGTCCTAGAAAGAGATGCGTAATCATCTTACAAACAGCGAGATGTTAAGAAAAAGCACAACCATATTACCATCACAAGCGGTCATCGTTCTACAGGTGCATTCTAGTAGCCGGCCGAAGTGGCCGTGCGGTTAAAGGCGCTGCAGTCTGGAACCGCAAGACGGCTACGGTCGCAGGTTCGAATCCTGCCTCGGGCATGGATGTTTGTGATGTCCTTAGGTTAGTTAGGTTTAACTAGTTCTAAGTTCTAGGGGGCTAATGACCTCAGCAGTTGAGTCCCATAGTGCTCAGAGCCATTTGAACCATTTTGCATTCTAGTACCAATGTTAAAAGCTATACCCACTTTACTAGTCAAGGTATGATATTACCTCTGAATGAGGTGGTTTATTGTCCACACAAATACTGTGACGGTGAATGCTGGAGTATGTAGTTTCAGACCAACAGTGCGCATTACATCTCGAAAATTTTTTATGTAAAACGCAGTACCATATTTTAAGGGGGTGGGTGACAAAGAAGTATGCGCCAGAAATGGCGTTCAAAAGCATGTGAAATTCGAAAAGTGTGCCAGAAAATTGTGGGAGGACGTAACTAATTACTTAATTTGGTATCAAAGACGGTACAATAGTTTAAGGAAATGGGGGTACATGGAAAACCACTTAACAGAGCAATAGGTTAAATGCCAGCAAAAGGTCAAATAGTGGGTTAAGACACTTAGAGTAATGTGCCGTACATTAGTTTATGCAACATGTTTCCTCCCTGTAATTACTTCGTACAAGACCTACATGTTTCCAAACAGCAAAGGATGATGAGCAAGAGAAATCCAACTCCCACAAATTGATTTTTTCTTAAATGAACAATATACACTTGAATTTCCCCTTATGATATCCTTCCTCACCACCACCACCACCACCACCACCACCACCACCACCACCACACCACCATATTGGATTACATCACAGAAGAGATGACAGCACCCTCTGGTGGCAGTAGTGTGTACTTGGTCACTTCGACTCTGGACCTTGGGGCAAACACACTTGATGGCGATACTGCCTCTAATTGTTTAAATAAAGACTGAGAATAAATACTTATGTCCAGCACATGCAGACTCCTTTTCGCGCCAATCCCTAGCAAGAGGTGGCGGTTGGATGACTTAGGTTAGTGGAGGTAGCCAAAGTGCCCTTTTTCCCATCATTTTCATAGGTTAGTGGAGGTAGCCATGGTGTGCTGCATTGTCCTGATGGAATTTGAACTTTCCGCCATTTTGTGGGGGGAGGGGAGGTTTACCAGTGGGTGAGAGGTTAATTAATTGATAAGTTTAATTAATTAGTCAATAAAATGTATAAGAGTGAGAGGAGTGTATACCAATAACTCGGACCTGAAAGTGTGCCTGTAGCAGGGAGGGGGTTGGGGGAACAATAGGTTAAGTGCCTTTCAGTCAAAAGGAAGGATCCTTTTATCAGAACGATAGGTTAAGTACTTGTCAATCAAAGGGGAAGTTTGTTCCACTACTAGTGACTCGCTCTCTGGTCATTGGGTTGACCACTTCAGACCCTCAACTGGCTCAGGAGTGGCCTCTGTAATTTTCTTGCGTGGTTCAGGTTGAGAATTCTCTATTGAGGCAGGCTCCAGCATCTCTCCTGGTTCTAACATTTTTTCTGCCTCTGAATCCATTCGTCGCCTGAAGGAAAGAAGATAATTCTTTAAACGTCGTCTACTGTATTGGCACAGTCTCTCTAATTTTTTTTAGCCAGTTGGTCTGTAAACAAAACGGAATACTATCAAATAAAGCATGTACTACCTTATCAGTAGAGTAGAATGTCTTTTCTTTCCACTGCTGTGTAATATCTAACAAAAAGTAGCCCAAGTTTCATATTTTACCTTCATTTCTGGTCGAGCCTGTAGAATGAGAATGTCCTGGTAAGTCACAAGGAGATATTTCATCCTTGCATTCAACTGGAAAAGATGAAGTACGGAGCAAAGAATGCTGAGAACATTGCATACATTCCTTCTCAGACAATCTCAGTATATTCCACTCAGAAAAAAATTATTGAATTTGTAGTAAAAGTACTATAACAATTTTATGATATCTAATATTAGATGTTTATGCAAAGCATGTAGTGAAAAAAGATAACAAAAGACGAAATCCGAAGGGTACACATTGTAATTTATACTTATTACAAATTTACGTCCAACAGGAAATAATTTTGTCTTAAGTCTACGCCTGTTTTGAGACATGTCTATAAAAATAAAATTTGTGTGTAATTACGCTTTAAATAATTATTTTATGGTTATAGAACGATAAACTGAAAACATGCATTTAGCCTGCACCAGTTTCTCCACAGAATGGTAGGAAGATAAACCAATAGCTAAATTGTAACCGAAGCTCTGCAGAGTGCATGGGCAGGTCCTGAGGTAAAGCCGACCAGCACATTAAACAAGACGTAGTAGACTAGACGATGCCGATAGTAAGACGTGGCGTGGCGTCGGCCCCCTGCCGTTCCTCGAGCTACTACGCCTGTTGGGGCGAGGGCACCTAACGTGTTAAACCCAAATGTGCAGCTTCAAGAATATGCTGCTGATCTATGCACAGCCAGAAACGGTTCCAGAATGGTAATACGAATTGGAACAGTCGATATCTAAATTATTCTCGGACTTTGAGGCAAATGGCCTATCTACAGTAGTGCACTACTGGCCATTAAAATTGCTACACCACAAAGATGACGTTCTAAAGACGCACAATTTAACCGACAGGAAGAAGATGCTGTGATACGCAAATGATGAGCTTTCCAGAGCATTCCCACAATGTTGGCGCCGGTGGCGACACCTACAACGTGCTGACATGAGGAAAGTTTCCAACCGATTTCTCATACACAAACAGCAGTTGCCCGGCGTTGCCTGGTGAAACGTTGTTGTGATGCCTCTTGTGAGGAGGAGAAATGAGTACCATCACATTTCCGAATTTGATAAAGGTCGGATTGTAGCCTATCTCGATTGCGGTTTATCGTATCGCGACATTGCTGCTCGAGTTGGTCGAAATCCGATGACTGTTAGCAGAATATGGAATCGGTGGGTTCAGGAGGGTAACACGGAACGCCGTGCTGGATCCCAGCGGCCTCGTATCACTAGCAGTCGAGATGACAGGCATCTTATCCACTTGGTTGTAACGGATCGTGCAGCCACGTCTCGAACCCTGAGTCAACAGATGGGGACGTTTGCAAGACAACAACCATCTGCACGAACAGTTCGACGACGTTTGCAGCACCATGGACTATCAGCTCTGAGTCCGTGGCTGCGGTTTCCCTTGACGCTGCATCACAGACAGGAGCGCCTGCGATGGTGTACTCAACGACGAACCTGGGTGCACAAATGGCAAAACGTCGTTTTTTCGGATGATTCCAGGTTCTGTTTACAGCATCATGATGGTCACATCCATGTTTGGCGACATCGCGGTGAACGCACATTCGAAGCGTATATTCGTCATCGCCACACTGGCGTATCACTCGGCGTGATGGTATGGGGTGCCATTGGTCACACGTCTCGGCCACCTCTTGTTCGCATTGACGGCACTTATAACAGTGGCCGTTACATTTCAGATGTGTTACGACCCGTGACTCTACCCTTCATTCGATCCCTGCGAAACCCTACATTTAAGCAGGATAATGCACGACCGCATGTTGCAGGTCCTGTACGGGCCTTCCTGGATAAAGAAAATTTTCGACTACTGCCCTGGCCAGCACATTCTCCAGATCTCTCACCAATTGAAAACGTCTGGTCAATGGTGGCCGAGCAACTGGCTCGTCACAATACGCCAGTCACTACTCTTGATGAACTGTGGTATCGTGTTGAAGCTGCATGGGCAACTGTACCTGTACACGCCATCCAAGCTCTGTTTGACTCAGTTCCCAGGCGTATCAAGGCCTTTATTACGGCCAGAGGTGGTTGTTCTGAGTACTGATTTCTCAGGATCTATGCACCCAAATTGCGTGAAAATGTAATCACATGTCAGTTCTAGTGTAATATATTTGTCCAATGAAAACCCGTTTATCATCTGCATTTCTTCTTGGTATAGCAATTTTAATGGCCAGTAGTGTAGTATGTACCAGCCCTCGGGTATGAGAGACACTTCAAAGCTTGGGTCATATGACTTTCAGGTCTTGACAACTGTAAAATGTCTGTCTTTCCGTTGACTGCAAACTCATTGGAATTGGCACATGAAACATACTGAAAAGTGCGAGGATGCAGTAAATACACTTAGTTCGCTAAAGGAAGTCGCTTAGAGAGTAGAATTCCCAGTCGGACTAACTTTATACTGCGCTGTAGTCGTATTTTCCCTCGGTCTGTTCACGAGTGGAACAGGAAATGAAATGCTTAGTAGTAGTACATGATACCCTCCGCATGCCCCATACTGTCGCTCGCCTGCGGAGTATGTGTGTAAATGTAGATACCCAGTAATCAGCTCGCCGCAATTATTCTACATGAAACGTTTTTTGCTGCCTATACCATTTACACAAGTATACAAGAATTACAGTTGTGTCAATATAGAAGACAACATCGTGGAAGTTCGGGAATCATCCTTAGGTTTTTATATCTGGAAAGACTGCAGAAGATAGGTGAAAAGATATTCAACAGCAACTGGAAAAAGATGGGTTGTATATTGCGTTTCGTAGGGCGCAAGGTCATGACAGTGCTGCGTCAATGTCACGTGTACACTGGGGAGGGCAACTAAAAATTTGATAAGCCGATCCAAATGGTCTGTTCAGTCACTATGTATAATAATTCCTTAAATATTTATAGAGTTCATGCATTCTCATGTGGTCTCCTCCGGCATCGCCTGCTTTGGAACTGTAGAGAAGCAGTTTTCATTCTTCTCATCTTATACATATAGACGGGAATTACTAGTAGGGGAAAAAACTGAAAAAGTTTGAAATGGATGTCTGATAGGCACTGGAGTGGTCATTGCAATTCAGTTAGTCGTAAAAGAAAACTTGGAAATACTTGTAAGCGCTTTGGAAGATACGCAAGATCCAGCCAAGGCAAACCTTGATCTGCAATAAGTTTTCTCCTTCCAGTTATATGCGACTTTACCTTTCTGACCTAAATCAGCTTTAGACACACGACACTGGAGATAGTAAATGTAGTCTGACAATAATCCTGAATGAGGTTTTAGTGACGGCACAAACGAAAATTATAAGTAAATGTGTTACTTTTGGGACTAAAAAATTCAGTGGTATGAACACTTACGTTGACCAACGAGGAAAGAGGAGGGTAAATAAAACAATGCCGAATAAACTAGTTCATGACGTTGAAATACCGATTCAGGAAGTAGTTCGTTGATCTGTCTTTGAATGCATAAACTGATTTGTATAAGAATTATCACAACGATACACGGTCTTGAAGGAAATCACAAAAATTTTCCAAATGTTTGAAACAAAATTTATATATACTTGAAGCTTCCGATGACCCTCTGGTTGTAGCACTGAAGAATGTGGTAGAAATTTACGACGAGATTGATAAGAAGCTGAAGCTGCAAGAAATAAAAAGGTATCGTCGCCATCTACATCTACATGATCACTCTGTAACTCACAATTAAGTGCCTGATAGAGGATTCAGCGAACCATCCTCAAGCTATTTCTCTACCGTTCCACTTTCGAACAGCGCGCAGGAAAAACGAACACTTCCATCTTTCCGTACAAGTTCTGTTCTGTCTTATTTTATTGTGATGATCATTTCTCCCTCCGTAGGTGCGCGCCAACACAATATTTTCACACTATGATGAGAAAGTTTGTGATTGAAGTTTTATGAGAAGATCCTGCCGCCGCGAGAAACGCCTTTGTTTTAATGACTGCCACCCCATTTCGTTTATCATATCGTTGGCACACTCTTCTTTATTTCGCGATAATACAAAACGAGCTGCCCCTCTGTGAACTTTTTCGGTGTCCTCCGTTAATTCTATCTCCACACCGCAAAGCAGCTCTCCAAAAACGGGCGGACAAGCGTGGTATAAGTACTCTCTTTAGTTAGACCTGTCACATTTTGTAAGTGTTCTGTCAATAAATCGCAGTGTTTGGTTTGATTTCCTCACATCATCATCTGTGTGAGCCTTCCAATTTAAGTCCTTAGTAATTCCCTAAGTATTTAGTTGATTTTACAGCCTTGAGATTTGTGTGATTTGTCGTGTACTGAAATTTAACAGATTCTTTTTAGTGCTCATGTGGATGACTTCGCACTTTCTAGTTTCCAAAATTTAGAGTCAATTTCCATTTCTTGCACCATACAGATATGTTGTCTGAATAATTTTACAATTCGTTTTGATTATCTGAGGGCTTTATATGATGGTAAATGACAGCACTTATCTGCTAATAGTGTAAGAGGGCGGCTCAGATTGTCTTCTAAATCGTTTATGTAGACCAGGAACAACAGACAGCCTATCACACGTCCTTGGGGGAACGCCAGATATTACTTCTGTTTCATTCAATGACTTTCCGTCAGGAAATCATGATTCCAGTCACACGACTGTGATGATGCCCCATAGGCACGCTTAGTCACTTGTGAGGAACGGTGTCAAAAGCCATCTCTAAAAATATGGAATTAATTTGATGTCCCCTGTCGATAGCCCTCATTACTTTGTGTGAGTAAAGGGCTAGTTGTGTTTCACGGGAACGATATTTCCAGAATCCTTGTTGGCTATATGTCAATAAATCGGTTTCTTCGAGGTGATACATAATTTTCGAGCACAGTACGTGTATGTTCCAAAATCCTGCTGCAAATCGTCGTTAGTGATATGGCTCTGTAATTCCGATATTTTTGCTATTTCCTTTCTTGGATGCTGGTGTGAGTTGCGTAACTTCACAGTCTTTGGGTACGGCTCTTTCTACGAGAGAGTGGTTGTACATGATTTCTGACAAAGGAAACTCCCCATCGCACCCACCTCACATTTAGTGGTAAAATGGTCCAGTAGATAGCCCGTCAAAACGTACAGTTCATAATTTTGTGAGGAAAACATGGGGCATGAGGAGGGTTTGAACATGGATCTTCCCCTTCGCAGTCCAACACCGTGACCACATAACCACGACGCTGTCTACCCCGTCTTCTTTTTTGAAGGAATTTCGGAAAACTGTGTTCAGTAACTTTGCTTCAGTGGCGCTGTCGTCAGTAACATCACCAGTTATCGCGCTGTGAAGATATTGGTTGCGCCTGCCACTGGTGTACTTTATATACGACCTGAATTTCTTCGGGTTTTCTGCCAGATTTCGAGACGGAGTTTTGTTGTGGAAACTATTGAAAGCATCTCACATTGAAGCGCTAAATTTCGAGCTTCTGTAAAACTTCGTCAGTCTTAGAGATTTTGCATTCTTTTAAATTTAGCATGCTTTTTTCGTTGCAGTAGTGTTCTGACCTGTTTTGTTTACCATGATGGACCAGCATCATCTCTTATTAATTTATTTGGTTTGTATACATCTCTCAGTTGTCGTCGGTACTATTTCTTTGAATTTAGACTACATCCGGTCTACGATTACATAGATTGGAAGGAGTGGCGACTGTCAAGAAGGCGTCAAGCGAATTTTATCCTCTTTTTGAAATAGAGTTTGCATTAACTCTTGGTGGGTTTGGATATTACGGTATTCAGTCTAGCTACGACGACGTTGTGGTCACTAACCCCTGTATCTGTCATGATGCTCGATATTTGCTCAAGATTATTTGTTGCTAAGAAGTCAAGGTTGTTTTCGCAACCATTTACACTTCGAGTAGGTCCCTGAACTAGTTGTTGGAAATTTTCTGCGAAGGATTTCAGTAAGATTTCGGACGAAGTTTTATTCATACCACCGCCTTTAAATATATATTTTCGCCAACATATCGAGGGTACTGTGAAGTCACCGCCAACTATAAATTGTATGAGCCGGGTATCTATTTGAAATGACACCCAAGTTTTCTTCGAACTGATCAGAAACTGTATCGTCTGAGTCACGGCGGGGAGATCGATAAAAGGAATCAATTACTAATTTATTTTGGTTGCCAAGTATAACCTCTACCAATACTCACAGGAGCCAGTTACTTCAATTTCAGTACAAGGTAAACTACTTCTAATAGCAATAAACACTCCATTACCAACTGTATTTAATCTGTCCGTTTTGAACACGGGTAGGTCTTTTGTAAAAATTTCGGCTGAACTTGTTCTCGGCTTTAGCCAGCCGTCCGTACCTATAACTATTTGAGATTCAGTGCTTTCAGTTAGAGCTTGGAGCTCTGGTTCTTTCCCAACACAGCAACGACAGTTTACAACTACGATACTGATTGTTCCCACGTGCAGTCGATACGAGTGTGGATGTTGCTGTTAGATTCTTCAATTTATAATTACATGGATGCTTTCGTGAATCATTACCCTGTGCATCACGTACAATACAGTCCTTCTTGACCATTTGTGTCTTAATAGCATCATCACAGAGAGGTTTTTCTAAACTGAAACTAACGAAAAATTATCTGCACTCTATGATGAATCAGGAACGCCTTGCCGATCTGCACATTTTAACAAGTGAGAGAAAAGATTCAAATGAAATGGATTTCAATGACTTCATTGACAATTCCAGTAAAAATAAGTGCACGAAAACGAGTGCTACGGTAATAGTAGTAGTAGTAACAATAATAATAATAATAATAATAATAATAATAATACCCGTGGAGGCCTGGGAAAAGAATAGGCCTCCGGTATGTTCTGCCAGTCGCAAAAGGCGACGAAAAGAACAAACCACTAATGGGGCTAACACCCCTTTTAGTGTGATTAGTTGGTTCAGGACAGAACTAATGAAGCCTCGGACAAGTGCAGTCATGGTCGGGGACAACGCTTGAACCCTATGCCCGTCCACAATGGTAACGACACTGCTAGCTACACGGAAAATGATTTAAATCCAAATAGAGATGTTTTGCAGGATATGCTTCCTGCAACCACTCTAGAAGGAAAAGATGGAGGATGAGATATTCAGATGAAGTTAACCGACACCTCATTTATTACCAGATACCCAGAATTAAAATTTTTAACACAACAGCGACTAGCTGATCAGATCCGTGTAATAATCAAAAATAACAGGATACCCCAGTCAGAATTAGAAAACATCAACCAACAAGTACAACAAATACTGGAACAAAATAATGTGCAATCAGAAGAAGAAAATACAGCAATGGACTCAAACATCCCTGAGCAAACAAAGAACAACACGCATCAATTAAACAATCAGAGGAAAACGAAATCTTAAGACAGCCACCAGAACAAGCACAAATAGAACACGAAGTGACACACATGTTAGATATACACTCCTGGAAATTGAAATAAGAACACCGTGAATTCATTGTCCCAGGAAGGGGAAACTTTATTGACACATTCCTGGGGTCAGATACATCACATGATCACACTGACAGAACCACAGGCATATAGACACAGGCAACAGAGCATGCACAATGTCGACACTAGTACAGTGTATATCCACCTTTCGCAGCAATGCAGGCTGCTATTCTCCCATGGAGACGATCGTAGAGATGCTGGATGTAGTCCTGTGGAACGGCTTGCCATGCCATTTCCACCTGGCGCCTCAGTTGGACCAGCGTTCGTGCTGGACGTGCAGACCGCGTGAGACGACGCTTCATCCAGTCCCAAACATGCTCAATGGGGGACAGATCCGGAGATCTTGCTGGCCAGGGTAGTTGACTTACACCTTCTAGAGCACGTTGGGTGGCACGGGATACATGCGGACGTGCATTGTCCTGTTGGAACACCAAATTCCCTTGCCGGTCTAGGAATGGTAGAACGATGGGTTCGATGACGGTTTGGATGTACCGTGCACTATTCAGTGTCCCCTCGACGATCACCAGTGGTGTACGGCCAATGTATGAGATCGCTCCCCACACCATGATGCTGGGTGTTGGCCCTGTGTGCCTCGGTCGTATGCAGTCCTGATTGTGGCGCTCACCTGCACGGCGCCAAACACGCATACGACCATCATTGGCACCAAGGCAGAAGCGACTCTCATCGCTGAAGACGATACGTCTCCATTCGTCCATCCATTCACGCCTGTCGCGACACCACTGGAGGCGGGCTGCACGATGTTGGGGCGTGAGCGGAAGACGGCCTAACGGTGTGCGGGACCGTAGCCCAGCTTCATGGAGACGGTTGCGAATGGTCCTCGCCGATACCCCAGGAGCAACAGTGTCCCTAATTTGCTGGGAAGTGGCGGTGCGGTCCCCTACGGCACTGCGTAGGATCCTACGGTCTTGGCGTGCATCCGTGCGTCGCTGCGGTCCGGTCCCAGGTCGACGGGCACGTGCACCTTCCGCCGACCACTGGCGACAACATCGATGTACTGTGGAGACCTCACGCCCCACGTGTTGAGCAATTCGGCGATACGTCCACCCGGCCTCCCGCATGCCCACTATACGCCCTCGCTCAAAGTCCGTCAACTGCACATACGGTTCACGTCCACGCTGTCGCGGCATGCTACCAGTGTTAAAGACTGCGATGGAGCTCCGTATGCCACGGCAAACTGGCTGACACTGACGGCGGCGGTGCACAAATGCTGCGCAGCTAGCGCCATTCGACGGCCAACACCGCGGTTCCTGGTGTGTCCGCTGTGCCGTGCGTGTGATCATTGCTTGTACAGCCCTCTCGCAGTGTCCGGAGCAAGTATGGTGGGTCTGACACACCGGTGTCAATGTGTTCTTTTTTCCATTTCCAGGAGTGTGGAAGAAAAATTTCAGCTGACATATATAGAATACAAAGACACAAATACAGACATTAGACCATTCTTGCATAGACCACCAAATAACCCACAAGTCGAAACAACAACAACAACTTCCAACACAATCATACACAACAAAGTAAATGATAATACAACTATGGAAGAGTTACAACTACTGGTTTATATAGGAGCACTCACTACACTAAATATACACACACTAGGCAGAGTTCAGAACCAACCAACACACAAAAGAAACCCACAAAACTTGCGTGGCAACACAGGCTACAGATCAGAATAGAAAAACTGAAAAGACATCGGACAGCTTACACAATTTATAAGAAATGAAATATCAGACAAAAAACGAAAAAGGTTGGGTAAAATCTCACAACAAGAAGCGATAGAGCAATTAGATGAAAAGAAGCAGAAATTGCAAGCATTGGCCAAACGACTTAGAAGATACAAAAAAAAGTGAAAATAGAAGGAAACAAAACCAAACGTTCAACAAAAACCAAAAGAAATTTTACCAGACAATAGATAACACACACATTAAAATAGACAATCCACCAAACATAACAGACATGGAAAACTTCTGGAGCAACATATGGTCAAACCCGGTACAACATAACAGGCATGCACGGTGGATACAAGCAGGAACAGTCACATACAAGTTGATACCACAAATGCCTAAAGTAAAAATTTTGCAACATGAAGTCACCCAAGCAATTAATTCTACTCACAATTGGAAAGCCCCTGGAAAAGATAAAATAGCAAATTTCTGGCTAAAGAAGTTCACCTCAACACATTCACATCTAACTAAATTATTTAACAGTTACATTGCAGACCCTTACACATTCCCTGATACACTTACACATGGAATAACTTATCTGAAACCTAAAGATCAAGCAGACACAGCAAACCCAGCTAAATATCGCCCCATAACATGCCTACCAACAATATACAAAATATTAACTTCAGTCATTACACATAAATTAATGACACAAGACAGAAAAAAATTATAAATGAAGAACAAAAAGCCTGTTGCAAAGGAACACGAGGATGTAAAAAGCAACTGAAAATAGATGCAGTGGTGACATATTAAGCTAAAATTAAACAAAGGTCACTACACTATGCATACATTGATTACCAAAAAGCTTTTGATAGTGTACCTCACTCATGGTTACTACAGATATTGGAAATATACAAAGTAGATCCTAAATTGATACAGTTCCTAAACATAGTAATGAAAAATTGGAAAACCACACTTAATATCCAAACAAATTCAAATAAGATCACATCACAGCCAATACAGATTAAGCGTGGAATATACCAAGGGGACTCATTAAGTCCTTTCTGGTTCTGCCTTGCTCTGAACCCACTATCCAACATGCTAAATAATACAAATTATGGATACAATATTACTGGGACATACCAACACAAAATCTTACATTTGCTATACAAGGATGATCTAAAACTACTGGCAGCAACAAATCAACAACTCAACCAATTACTAAAGATAACAGAAGTACTCAGCAGTGATATAAATATGGCTTTTGGAACAGACAAATGTAAGAAAAACGGCATAGTCAAGGGAAAACACACAAAACAAGAAGATTACATATTGGATAACCACAGCGACTGCATAGAAGCGATGGAAAAAACAGATGCCCATAAATATCTAGGATACAGACAGAAAATAGGAACAGATAATACAAATATTAAAGAAGAACTGAAAGAAAAATATAGACAAAGACTAAAAAAAAATACTGTCAATTCTGTTTTCAGTATTTTTGTTAGTCTTTGTCTATATTTTGCTTTTAGTTCGTCTTCAATATTTGCATTATTTATTCCTATTTTTTGTCTGTATCCTAGATATTTATAGGCATCTGTTTTTTCCATTGCTTCTATGCAGTCGCTGTGGTTATCCATTATGTAATCTTCTTGTTTTGTGTGTTTTCCCTTGACTATGCCGTTTTTCTTACATTTGTCTGTTCAAAAGCCATATTTATATCATTGCTGAATACTTCTGTTATCTTTAGTAATTGGTTGAGTTGTTGATTTGTTGCTGCCAGTAGTTTTAGATCATCCATGAATAGCAAATGTGTGATTTTGTGTTGGTGTGTTCCAGTAATATTATATCCATAATTTGTATTATTTAGCATGTTGGATAGTGGGTTCAGAGCAAGGCAGAACCAGAAAGGACTTAATGAGTCCCCTTGGTATATTCCACGCTTAATCTGTATTGGCTTGAGGTGAACTTCTTTAGCCAGAAATTTGCTATTTTATCTTTCCCAGGGGCTTTCCAATTGTGAGTAGAATTAATTGCTTGGGTGACTTCATGTTGCAAAATTTTTACTTCAGGCATTTGTGGTATCAACTTGTATGTGCCTGTTCCTGCTTGTGTCCACCGTGCGTGCCTGTTATGTTGTACCGGGTTGGACCATATGTTGCTCCAGAAGTGTTCCATGTCTGTTATGTTTGGTGGATTGTCTATTTTAATGTGTGTTATCTATTGTCTGGTAAAATTTCTTTTGGTTTTTGTTGAATGTTTGGTTTTGTTTCCTTCTATTTTCACTTTTTTTGTATCTTCTAAGTAGTTTGGCCAATGCTTGTAATTTCTGCTTCTTTTCATCTATTTGCTCTATCGCTTCTTGTTGTGAGATTTTACCCAACCTTTTTCGTTTTTTTTTCTGACATTTCATTTCTTATAAATTGTGTTAGCTGACCGATGTCTTTTCTCAGTTTTTCTATTCCTATCTGTAGCCTGTGTTGCCATGCTGGTTTTGTGGGTTTCTTCTGTGTGTTGGTTGGTTCTGATCTCTGCCTAGTGTGCATATTTAGTGTAGTGAGTGCGCCTATATAAACCAGTAGTTGTAACTCTTCCATAGTTGTGTTTTCATTTATTTTGTTGTGTATGATTGTGTTGGAAGTTGTTCTTGTTGTTCTTGTTGTTTTCTATTCCTATCTGTAGCCTGTGTTGCCATGCTGGTTTTGTGGGTTTCTTCTGTGTGTTGGTTGGTTCTGATCTCTGCCTAGTGTGCATATTTAGTGTAGTGAGTGCGCCTATATAAACCAGTAGTTGTAACTCTTCCATAGTTGTGTTTTCATTTATTTTGTTGTGTATGATTGTGTTGGAAGTTGTTCTTGTTGTTTCGACTTGTGGGTTATTTGGTGGTCTATGCAAGAATGGTCTAATGTCTGTATTTGTGTCTTTGTATTCTATATATGTCAGCTGAAATTTTTCTTCTATATATAACATGTGTGTCACTTCGTGTTCTATTTGTACTCGTTCTGGTGGCCGTCTTAAGATTTCGTTTTCCTCTGATTGTTTAATTGATGCGTGTTGTTCTTTGTTTGCTCTGGGATGTTTGAGTCCATTGCTGTATTTTTTTCTTCTGATTGCACATTATTTTGTTCCAGTATTTGTTGTACTTGTTGTTTGATGTTTTCTAATTCTGACTGGGGTATCCTGTTATTTTTGATTATTACACGGATCTGATCAGCTAGTTGTTGCTCTGTTAAAAATTTTAATTCTGGGTATCTGGTAATAAATGTTGTGTATACTTGTGATCTGTATCCAGTTGTGTTGGTTCCTAGGTTTGTTGCTTGGTAATAACAGAACATGAGGTGTCGATTAACTTCATCTGACCATCTCATCCTCTGTCTTTGTTTTCC
This sequence comes from Schistocerca nitens, assembly GCF_023898315.1. Lineage (NCBI taxonomy): Eukaryota > Metazoa > Arthropoda > Insecta > Orthoptera > Acrididae > Schistocerca > Schistocerca nitens. The sequence goes on along the minus strand of NC_064616.1, from coordinate 598,757,235 downwards.
TTCTAGGGTGGTTGCAGGAAGCATATCCTGCAAAACACCTCTATTTGGATTTAAATCATTTTCCAGTTGGCTAGCAGTGTTGTTACCATTGTGGGCGGGCATAGGGTTCAAGCGTCGTCCCCGACCATGACGGCGCTTGTCTGAGGCTTCTTTAGTTCTGTCCTGAACCAACTCATCACACTAAAAGGGGGGTTAGCCCTATTAGTGGTTTGTTCTATTCGTCGCCTTTTACGACTGGCAGAACATACCGGAGGCCTATTCTTTTCCTGGGCCTCTACGGGATTTATTATTATTATTATTATTATTATTATTATTATTATTAACTGTATATTTAAGTGTGTATATTAAAATTACTAGAGCCTAGAGTACACACATAGTAAATACTTGATTTTTTGTCAGCCATTACTTTTTTTTCTATATATACATCAGTTTCTATATATACATCAGTTTTAGTCGGCTCAGGCCTCCGACGGGCTTAGGCCGCCACTGAATATTAAACATCCGTTAGTAACATGACTGAACTAAAAAAGAAAAAAACAAGTAAAAGTGATAAATCCGTTGTTGAATGCTCTGAGTTCAATACTACTACTACTACTACTACTACTATAGTGCGTCAGAGGGAATGCAGACATGTCTATACAGACGTAAAAATGGCCTAAAGCAGTGTGTTGAAAATGGCTGCCTTTCTGTTTCAGGTGTGCACTGATGGTGACAAACGCCTTCGTGTCATCGGCAGCACTGACGTACATCTCTCATCGGACCGACTGGGTTCCTGACCATTCAAGCTCGCGTAATTGGCAGCACCTCTCCACCACCCGATCTCTCTGGAGGCACAAATATCGTAAGTTAATAAATTGTGTAAGCGTTCTTTGCAGAAAGACGCTGCGCCGCGGTATTCATTGGTTCAACTTTTGTGTAGCTGTGTTATTTATTTGTTTATTTCGTCTCATATCAACTTCTCATGACACAGAAGTGGAACGATAATTGAATCCATATGCATCCCATTAATTTCGTTCTTTTTCTCTTAAGCGAGTCAAACAAACGATCCGCTTTAGCAGTGTGCAGATATATACTTCAGTAGAAAGTTCACGGCATTCGACTTCCGGTTCACTTCCTCCTTGCCATTTGCCGAAGCCAGTCTGCTTGTATAGTAGGCAGCTCGAGAATGCTTGTGATGAGTATGGCGAGAGCGGGGAAACATTCGCCCCCTCGCTCCTTCCTAAGGTCTGTGGTATTGTCGCCCTAGAAACTTAATATTGCCTTACTAGTAGACTTGACTGCCAGGTTTGTTGTGTTGTTTCGGACCAGAGGCCTGTAACACTGGCGATGTTTTAACCGAATAAAGCGAAAAGTATATTGTGACGTAAAACGCATTTCATTAATTGTATGAATAATACCAGCGTTAATGAACTACTTATACGACGGCTACCGTGAAACGTGGACTGTAGGCAAAAATGAATTGAAATCTATTGAAGCGTTTTGGGGTATGGTACGGGAGATGCCTGTTAAAATAAATTGAACAGATAAAGCCATGAACCAGGAAGTCCTGCAAAGAATTGGCGGATAAAGACCATTTAAGAGGATGATCTAACGAAGACAGTACGATTGAATTGGTCACATAATACGACAAAACCAGGCACGACCGAAAGAACAGTCTCCACGCATTCATATAACTGAGTCGCCTCGATGGGCTGTCAATCCACAACCTTCAATACGGATGCACAGTCACGTTTGACGTCCTGCGGGAATCTCAAAATAGCGAGTACTGAGAACATGGACGGGGACTGTGGTTAGGTGGTGCTAGGTGGAAATGTGACTCGGCCGAGGGGCGTACCGAGACAGTCGGCGCAGTTGCCATATACACATTCTCTGGTTGGCGCAGTGGTTACTGAACTGCGAAGTAAGCAGGAGATCTCGGGTTCGAATGCCGGTCCGTTACACGTTTTCACTCGATGCCGCTGACTCCCGATGCAGCTGACATGAGTTCCTTCCATTCCTTTCCCTATCTCCACCCTCTACCTTCAGTTATATGTGTGTCACAGCTGCGTATTCCGCTTGGTGTCTCTCTTCTTTCGGACATCTACGAAAGATCAGACACCACACATTCATTATATTTTGTGGAGTAAATTTACTCTTGAGTCAAGGACGTGCGACCGCATTTTGCCAAGTATCGTTGTCACAAATCACACTGGAGCAACGAAATCAAAATCATAAATAAAGTGTTTGGCACTCTCCAAAATCTCTTGAAGAGCAAAGTGTGTCCCGCACACCTTGGCTCGTGAACAAAAACTAAGACGACTCGTGGACCCCTGCCGCGCCTTTATTGAATTCAAAGCGTGACGACAGTTGGTGTTATCGTTACGAACCTGCCACAAAACAAGATCGAGAAATTCATGTGAAGTGTGAAAGCTTTCACCGCATAACCGACAGTCAAACCAATGTGACGCGCGAGTTGACCATAATCTTAAAAAGGACTTGGACAATTTTACATGGTTGTATGAAATTCTGTGCGTTGCACTTGGTGGGCAAGGGGCGGGGCGAGACTGTGTAGAACACCTGAAACATTAAAGCCACCATCTTAAATAAAGATTTTGCTCCCGTGGGGTTCCACAGCCTCTTAAGTCTTTAATAAAAGAATACATTGTCCGTTGTAGGCTGTATTGTGCTGTATTAAAATCGTGCTATTAGCTAATTTCGGACATGATCCGTTGTCAAGCACATTTGCTATGTCCTGTATTACATATGGTGTGATGAGCACGATATGTAATACATGACGTAGCAAATATGCTTGATAATGGCTAAGGGCCAAAATTAGCTAATAGCACGATTTTGATAAAATACAATACAGCCTACAACGGACAATGTATTCTTTTACTAACCATCTTAAGTGTTTCTCCGTTTTTTAATTTATTCATTGTCGAAACTTTTTTAACTGAAAATATTTACGAGAAACTGCGACCCCGTCTGAACTCCTGGCCATAGAATGGGCGGTAAGATATGACATGGCCATCACAGCTAATCGTATCTTAATAATCACAGAATTGCTGCCCAACATGTTAACACTGACATCAGTTGCTAAGGACAAAGGGAGTTATTACTCCGTAAATATGAAAAAAATACTCCTTGCCGTAACACCACCATCGAGGTATCGTTCTCCAGGTATTCGCAAAATCAAAACCTTCCATGATTTTGCCACAGGGTATTGTGTCATTCATCACTCCAAATCACTCGTTTGCGGTCGTCCACTGTGTAGTGGCGTCGCTCTTTACATCACCGTAAGCGTCGCTTTGCATTGACTGCTGAAATGTTACGTATGAGGAGGTATTCGTTGTACCCTATTCTTTGTAACTCCATACGTGCAGTCATTGTACTAGCTAAACTGCTGGTAGCACATTCGAACTCATGAGTGATTCCTTCCGTTGATTACATGCGATTTTTTTTATAACCACCCTCTGCAGTGTTCAGTGTTAGTTGTTTGGCAGTAATTGAGGTCTGCCTGGTCTTATTTTAGCAGTGGTTGTTCCGTGATGTTCCCACTTTTCAGTCGCATTAACAGCAGTCGACTTGGGCAGCTTTAAAACGATTGAGTGACAAAAGAAGTGCGAAAACGTTGAGGAATACAGCAATGTAAAATACTTGGGAATGAAGTAAATAGGAAGTGTAGGGAATCCAAGGCGAGTAGAGGGACAAAATAGTTCTACGCCACTTTATCAAACAAATTATGCAAATTAATTACATTGATAAATTAATTACCCCCACTCTCTGATGAGATCATTAGTATTCCCCAACTGGCATGTTCCTCTCAGGGAACTCCCCCCCCCCCCTTTCTCTCCTGTGATGTAATCCAAGACGGTGACAAGGGGAAAAAATGGCGGGAAATTAGCTCTGTCTGTGCCGAGCTGCTGGACTGGAAGGGCCTCACGACGGTTGGCTAATATAGCATGCATAAAGCATTGGTTAAACATTTTGTTTAAGAATATCGTTTGTTTATTTCTGAAATTGCAATACACCTCAAAATTTACGTTGGTGTTTAAACAATTTAGATGATGTTAAACAATTGTGTTATTTTCTTTTATTCCGATAACGAAAGGAACCACATAATTACACTGTCATAGATCGCGCTAAACTTTTCTGAAAACCTATATCACGCGCTCCAGCCTTCGGAGTTGTGGCCATTAGAAGAAGCTGTGTACTGGGCTTGCGGCAACGGCCAGGATGCAACACACAGCAGCTGCAAGGCTGCGGTAAGAAGTTCGTGGTGGGCTGTAAATACCCCAGTGTCCCTCCTTTCCGGTGCGCTTTCTTTCTTTGTGGCATGCCATGTGCGGCCGGCAGACCAAACCAGGCAGCATTCCGCCCTGGGACACTTCGCGCACTTGCATTCTGAGGAACACCGCCACACCTGAAAAGACTCTAAAAAAGATTGCGGCGGGTTCTGGCACACTTGTGAAACCCCCAAGTTTTCATCCAACTTTCCTCCCTGAGACACTTAACGTGCTTTTGTGACGATCCAATCCGTATTAGTAGTAGTAGTAGTAGTAGTAGTAGTAGTAGTAGTAGTCATGGCTAGATGCCAGAGGTCACTGAAACACTCTCACGTCCGTCGTGTTCGTGTCCTGATGTCTACACACCAAGCCCCTCATATGTCGCCAGCGCCAATGCTTAGTTCAGTGAAAACTACGGCCGCGACTGCAGCCACAGTCATTGATGTGCATGTATGCCAGAGTGCCATGGAGGGCATCCGAGTAAGATTGGAGCGGTAGGAATTCGGAAGTTACCAATATGTCCTGCGCCAACATTTTGCAGTGATCTATATTGAATCGCTTAGTTATCCACAGAGAATACGTGCAGCACAGGGGATTGCAGAGGCAGCCCGACGCATACTGAGTATTAGTTAGCCACGCAGCTATTGAAAGGGCACCCTCACTGGGACCTGCCCCTGCAGCTGAGAGCAATATCCGACTGGCTGGCTGGTCGGAACTTCTCTTTGTATCTGCCATTCACGAGAGCCTTCGGCCAGAAATGCCCATCCGTTTCGGCCACAGGCTACTTCTGCCACGTTCCCCCATACGTCAAACGTGTCGTCCTACGAAACCAGCCCCATATTTATCACTATAATTACAATTAAATATTACGATTGCAGCCCAAATCCGATAATATTAAAAAAGAAAAAAAAGAGGAAGTATCGGAAATACCTTCTGCTGATAGCTGTGGCTCTGGAAATAACAGTATCTATATCCCTCGTATGACTCGACATAATTTTCCACACAGAATCCTTCACTCCCATTACGATTATCACTGCATTGATATCGCTATCTACCACATCAAATCCATGCAGCCTTATGAATGGACAAAGTCATTTTCTTTGCACATGTCAGAACAATGACCGCAGTAACTTTACACCCAACACAAACTTTGTAAGTCTGCTGATCACAGCGAATCCATCACACATCCCCTACTAACAAGGGAACCTCCCCATCGCACCCCCCTCAGATTTAGTTATAAGTTGGCACAGTGGATAGGCCTTGGAAAACTGAACACTGATCGATCGAGAAAACAGGAAGAAGTTCTGTGGAACTATGAAAAAATAATCAAAATATACAAACTGAGTAGTCCATGTGCAAGATATACACTCCTGGAAATGGAAAAAAGAACACATTGACACCGGTGTGTCAGACCCACCATACTTGCTCCGGACACTGCGAGAGGGCTGTACAAGCAATGATCACACGCACGGCACAGCGGACACACCAGGAACCGCGGTGTTGGGCGTCGAATGGCGCTAGCTGCGCAGCATTCGTGCACGGCCGCCGTCAGTGTCAGCCAGTTTGCCGTGGCATACGGAGCTCCATCGCAGTCTTTAACACTGGTAGCATGCCGCGACAGCGTGGACGTGAACCGTATGGGCAGTTGACGGACTTTGAGCGAGGGCGTATAGTGGGCATGCGGGAGGCCGGGTGGACGTATCGCCGAATTGCTCAACACGTGGGGCGTGAGGTCTCCACAGTACATCGATGTTGTCGCCAGTGGTCGGCGGAAGGTGCACGTGCCCGTCGACGTGGGACCGGACCGCAGCGACGCACGGATGCACGCCAAGACCGTAGGATCCTACGCAGTGCCGTAGGGGACCGCACCGCCACTTCCCAGCAAATTAGGGACACTGTTGCTCCTGGGGTATCGGCGAGGACCATTCGCAACCGTCTCCATGAAGCTGGGCTACGGTCCCGCACACCGTTAGGCCGTCTTCCGCTCACGCCCCAACATCGTGCAGCCCGCCTCCAGTGGTGTCGCGACAGGCGTGAATGGAGGGACGAATGGAGACGTGTCGTCTTCAGCGATGAGAGTCGCTTCTGCCTTGGTGCCAATGATGGTCGTATGCGTGTTTGGCGCCGTGCAGGTGAGCGCCACAATCAGGACTGCATACGACCAAGGCACACAGGGCCAACACCCGGCATCATGGTGTGGGGAGCGATCTCCTACACTGGCCGTACACCACTGGTGATCGTCGAGGGGACACTGAATAGTGCACGGTACATCCAAACCGTCATCGAACCCATCGTTCTACCATTCCTAGACCGGCAAGGGAACTTGCTGTTCCAACAGGACAATGCACGTCCGCATGTATCCCGTGCCACCCAACGTGCTCTAGAAGGTGTAAGTCAACTACCCTGGCCAGCAAGATCTCCGGATCTGTCCCCCATTGAGCATGTTTGGGACTGGATGAAGCGTCGTCTCACGCGGTCTGCACGTCCAGCACGAACGCTGGTCCAACTGAGGCGCCAGGTGGAAATGGCATGGCAAGCCGTTCCACGGGACTACATCCAGCATCTCTACGATCGTCTCCATGGGAGAATAGCAGCCTGCATTGCTGCGAAAGGTGGATATACACTGTAGTAGTGCCGACATTGTGCATGCTCTGTTGCCTGTGTCTATGTGCCTGTGGTTCTGTCAGTGTGATCATGTGATGTATCTGACCCCAGGAATGTGTCAATAAAGTTTCCCCTTCCTGGGACAATGAATTCACAGTGTTCTTATTTCAATTTCCAGGAGTGTACCATATCAAGGACGGTGTGAGCTCAGGAGCGCCGTGGTCCCGTGGTTAGCGTAACGAGCTGCGGAATGAAAGGTCCTTGGTTCAAGTCTTCCCTCGAGTGAAAAATTTAACTTTTTGTTTTCAGTTTATGTGACAAACTCTTATGTTTTCATCACTTTTTTTGGGAGTGATTATCACATCCACAAGAAAACCTAAATCGGGCAAGGTAGAAGAATCATTTTACCCATTCGCCAAGTGTACTAGTTAGGTGGGTCGACAACATATTCCTGTCATGTGACGCACATGCTGTCACCAGTGTCGTATAGAATGTATCAGACGTGTTTTCCTGTGGAGGAATCGGTTGACCTATGACCTTGCGATCAAAAAATGTTTTCGGTTCCCATTGTAGAGGCACGTCCTTTCGTCAACTAATCGCACGGTTTTGCGGTGTGGTCGCAAAATACAGACACTAAACTTATTACAGTGAACAGAGACGTCATTGAACGAACGGACAGATCATAACTTTGCGAAAATAGAGAAAGTAATATCTCCAGTGGAGGGAAGATTTGAACCAAAGACATCTCGTTCCGCAGCTGCTCACGCTAACCACGGGACCACGGCGCTCCTGAGCTCACACTGTCCTTAATATTGCCTATGTTAAGCATGAACTACTCAGTATGTAGTTCCACAGAACTTCTTCCTGTTTTCTCGATTGATCTGTGTTCAGTTTTTCAAGGCCTATCCACTGTGCCAACTTATAACTAAATCTGAGGGGGATGCGATGGGGATGTTCCCTTGTAAGTATCATACTTCGCCAATAACTGAATGCTGCTGGCACCAAACAATATTGAGCGAAAATCCGCCGTGGATGGACATGCCTCATTTGTTTCTCTTACTAGTGGTACCAGTGTGTCTCAGGAACAGAGATGTAGTTGTCTGATAAGTGCTCGTATGTTAAAAACACGATCACAACGACCATTTTACTGTCACCCTAGATAAAAAGAGAAATTAGCTCTCATAGGGAAGCATATAGGTACTCTTTTTTCCTTCTCTCTGTTTGTGAGTGCAACAGGAAACGGAATGACTAGCGTGGTGCCCAATTTCACACATAAAGTGCAGTGGTTATATATTTGTCTATTTCCTAGTTGTGTCATGCATTTACCATTGATGATAATGATTTTACATTACTGATGCAAGCATAGCATAATTTCCCTGAACTGTAATTTTGTGTGACATTGTCCTGCTCATTGGTCACAACTAGCAGTGTGGCATGACTGGAATGAATGAGCATTTCCGGATTACTGCACGGTCTGCTGCTGGGCTGTCCCAAACCAGTCAGGTTGGTTGTGAGTGTCGTATTGACCTATGGATGTGTTTCCGCTATATCTATGGTCTGTGACATTCAACCATGACAACAACAGAATGTATCGATTTACAAAGTGCTCAGTCCATAAATCAAGTATTCAAACTGTAGTGATTCTAAGTCGGTGACAGGGAATTGTGAGATACTGCAAACTCCGTGTACACATATGCATGACAGCAGTTGTGTGTGGAAGAGACTGTGTTCTGTTCAACAAGTGTAGCATGGTATGCAATTCTGCAAGTCAGACATAGTGGCTATGCTTGCCAACACCTTCTTTCTACTGACCCCAGGCACCAGAACAATACTTCAGAACTGACAGCACAGTTAATTTATGCAAAATGCTTCAACCTCCATCTGTCCGGAGCTCAATCATGCATAAACCACACGTTTCTTCATAACTGTTATATCACCACAACACTCCCATATCTACTGTACAACGATAAGCAGTGCTAACCACCTCAACATATATGCATCTGGAGAGATCTTGTGCTGTTGGATGCGTGCCATTAGTAAGATTGGTGCGGAACAGTCTTTGCTGAACAGCAGTTGGAGACTCATCTCGCTCTGTTCCTTCATGAGATGTGGATTGTAGCGGTCTGGTCAGTTGCAAATTAAATCGAGGAGAGTGTTACATGGAGAGTTGGTCAAAGACCGTTCAGGGGAGAACTTTCAATATCCAACTTTATCCTATGAATGCGAGAACACTTGGTGAATCCCACGCACATAGGGAAAGATGGCCAGTCGTAATCGTAAATTCAGTACTATGATGGAAGTGCTAGGAATATGTATATTACCTAACTGCATTGGTACAGGACACTGTCTGTATACTTTGGTGTATATGTTCAAGAATTAACAGTGAATGGACGCACCGCACAGTAATCTATCTACATTCGCAATCTAGTATACGGTATTCGCAAAGTACGGGAGGGGTGGTTTAGTGATGATACAGAAACTGGAAACCATCCGGCCGTGTCTTTGACATTGAAATTACAGAAACCCTGGTAAAATGTCTAAAAGGGACCACACTATAATTTGTGGTACTTATTACAGCACTTTGTCCCATATCATTGGTGTCTTTTCCACTTGATCTGTCTGCTGGTACGTTGTTGATTACTACATAATAACTGACTGACATCACAGTTTGAGATGGAGAGAGTCTTGGGATGGCCAGCACCAACACAGTGATTGCATGCATAACTGCAATATGTGGAATCAATCTGCTACCCCATCACTATGGAAGATGAGATTAAATGTAGAGGTCATCACCTTCGGACAACTGTTCAGAAATGCATTACAATGCCTCAAGGTCTTCCAGTTTCCTTATGTTGTGATGTCTTCCACATTTTGGTCAATAGGAAACACCACCTCCATCTTTTATTTCAACCACCCTGTGTGTTGTGTGAGCAGCAGCATAGTTTACACTATGCTATTTCCAGCCTTCCTTCGGAGTTAATTGTTTGAAACTTGTTAAGGTCTGTTTAGTACCTGGTACAGCCCCCGAAGTCATGGTAGAAAAACAATGTGTGGCTCTCTATAGATCTGTAGTCGCACACAGCTTCGTTGTGTTACAGCAACAACACAAGATCCGCCTCCTTGAGACTGATAGTCGATGCGGTCTTCCTCCAGTACGGGCAACAAAACTTTACACAGGTCCATGGAAGCGACTTCAACCACTGGTCAGTTACTCCATTGGAACAACGCATGTATATTTAATTGGATCACAACATATGGTCAACGTTAACATGAACAGAGTGGGAGGGAGAGAGAGAGAGAGAATGGGCTCTCAACGAAGACTCTGTGACCATTGCTGTGTCGTATTTCTAGTGTGGTTATCATAGGAACACAATAAAGGAGATTAGAATATGTACAGCCGGCCGCGGTGGTCTAGCGGTTCTAGGCGCTCAGTCCGGAACCGCGCGACTAATACGGGCGCAAGTTCGAATCCTGCCTCGGGCATGGATGTGTGTGATGTCCTTAGGTTAGTTAGGTTTTAGTAGTTCTAAGTTCTAGGGGACTGATGACCACAGCAGTAAAGTCCCATAGTGCTCAGAGCCATTTGAACCATTTTGCTCAGAGCCATTTGAACCATTTAGAATATGTACAGAGTGATATTTATGTACCGTCATTCGATATCAATGAATTGTAGGTGTTATGCTACTGAATTTCTGTATAGAGTCCGTGGATACTCTGCTTGGTTGTGAATTTCCTCTTGCATGTTAGAATACAATTTTTCTCGTCGTGATAGCTCTCCATCGCTGGCCATTGTGGCCGAGCGGTACAAGGCGCTTCAGTCTGGAACCGCGCGGCCGCTACGGTCGTAGGTTCGAATCCTGCCTCGGGCATGGATGTGTGTGATGTCCTTAGGTTAGTTAGGTTAAGTAGTTCTAAGTCTAGGGGACTGATGAGAGGGGATGTAAAGTCCCATAGTGCTAAGAACCATTTCAACCATTTTTTGGCTCTCCGTCTGTCAGCCTTCGAACTAACGGAACAGTGCTGTTGGAACGTGGTGGGATTTCGAGAGATTTAGCAGGGGTCTGTAACTTTGTGGCAGACATCTCTTACTCGTTGGAATCAGGTTGATTCAATTGCTATATATTGAATGGTGGAGAATGTGGGTGATACTCTGACGAAAGTGGAGTTGAGAGGTGAGCTTTGTACCGTTTCTTCTAACAAGGGAACCTCCTCATCGCACCCCCCTCAGATTTAGCTATAAGTTGGAACAGTGGATAGGCCTTGAAAAACTTAACACAGATCAATCGAGAAAACAGGAAGAAGTTGTGTGGAACTATGAAAAAAATAAGCAAAATATACGAACTGAGTAGTCCACGTTCAACATATGCAACTTCAAGGGTGATGTGCAGTCAGGAGCGCCGTTGTCCTGTGGTTAGCGTTAGCAGCTGCCGAATGAAAGGTCCATGGTTCAAGTCCTCCCCTGAGCGAAAAATTTACTTTCTTTATTTTCGCAAAGTTATGATCTGTCCGTTCTTTCATTGACGTCTCTGTTCACTGTAAAAAGTTTAGTGTCTGTGTTTTACGACCGCACCGCAAAACCGTGCGATTAGTAGACGAAAGGACGTGCCTCTCCAATGGGAACTGAAAACATTTCATCGCAAGGTCATAGGTCAACCGATTCCTCCACAGGAAAACACGTCTGATATATTCTATACGAAACTGTTGACGGCATGTGCGTCACACGACAGTAATATGTTGTCGACCCACCTAACTTGTACACTTGGCGAATGGATGAAAAGATTCTTCTGCCTTGCCCTATTTAGGTTTTCTTGTGGATGTGATTATCACTCCCAAAAAAGTGATCGCATCGGACGGACAGATAATTATTGTCTGAAAACAAAAAATTAAAATTTTCAGTCGAGGGAAGACTTGAATCAAGGACCTCTCACTCCAGAGCTGCTCACGCTAACCACAGGACCACGGCGCTCCTGGCTGCCCATTGCCCTTGAGGTAGTATATGTTGTACGTGGACTACTCAGTTCGTATATTTTGCTAATTTTTTTCATAGTTCCACATAACTTCTTCCTGTTTTCTCGACTGATCAGTGTTCAGTTTTTCAAGGCCTATCCACTCTGCCAACTTACAACTAAATCTGAGGGGGGTGCGATGGGGAGGTTCCCTTGTAAGCACTGTGGTCAAACATTGTACAATCTCCCACATATGTCTCACTAAGTGACTGCAATGAGAAAATTAGGGGTTGTATGAAGGTTTTCTACAGAGAGACAATCGGCAGCAAAAATAAATAAGTGACAACACTCTTCCACGAGTTTTGTGTGCATATACACTCCTGGAAATTGAAATAAGAACACCGTGAATTCATTGTCCCAGGAAGGGGAAACTTTATTGACACATTCCTGGGGTCAGATACATCACATGATCACACTGACAGAACCACAGGCACATACACACAGGCAACAGAGCATGCACAATGTCGGCACTAGTACAGTGTATATCCACCTTTCGCAGCAATGCAGGCTGCTATTCTCCCATGGAGACGATCGTAGAGATGCTGGATGTAGTCCTGTGGAACGGCTTGCCATGCCATTTCCACCTGGCGCCTCAGTTGGACCAGCGTTCGTGCTGGACGTGCAGACCGCGTGAGACGACGCTTCATCCAGTCCCAAACATGCTCAATGGGGGACAGATCCGGAGATCTTGCTGGCCAGGGTAGTTGACTTACACCTTCTAGAGCACGTTGGGTGGCACGGGATACATGCGGACGTGCATTGTCCTGTTGGAACAGCAAGCTCCCTTGCCGGTCTAGGAATGGTAGAACGATGGGTTCGATGACGGTTTGGATGTACCGTGCACTATTCAGTGTCCCCTCGACGATCACCAGTGGTGTACGGCCAGTGTAGGAGATCGCTCCCCACACCATGATGCTGGGTGTTGGCCCTGTGTGCCTCGGTCGTATGCAGTCCTGATTGTGGCGCTCACCTGCACGGCGCCAAACACGCATACGACCATCATTGGCACCAAGGCAGAAGCGACTCTCATCGCTGAAGACGACACGTCTCCATTCGTCCCTCCATTCACGCCTGTCGCGACACCACTGGAAGCGGGCTGCACGATGTTGGGGCGTGACCGGAAGACGGCCTAACGGTGTGCGGGACCGTAGCCCAGCTTCATGGAGACGGTTGCGAATGGTCCTCGCCGATACCCCAGGAGCAACAGTGTCCCTAATTTGCTGGGAAGTGGCGGTGCGGTCCCCTACGGCACTGCGTAGGATCCTACGGTCTTGGCGTGCATCCGTGCGTCGCTGCGGTCCGGTCCCAGGTCGACGGGCACGTGCACCTTCCGCCGACCACTGGCGACAACATCGATGTACTGTGGAGACCTCACGCCCCACGTGTTGAGCAATTCGGCGGTACGTCCACCCGGCCTCCCGCATGCCCACTATACGCCCTCGCTCAAAGTCCGTCAACTGCACATACGGTTCACGTCCACGCTGTCGCGGCATGCTACCAGTGTTAAAGACTGCGATGGAGCTCCGTATGCCACGGCAAACTGGCTGACACTGACGGCGGCGGTGCACAAATGCTGCGCAGCTAGCGCCATTCGACGGCCAACACCGCGGTTCCTGGTGTGTCCGCTGTGCCGTGCGTGTGATCATTGCTTGTACAGCCCTCTCGCAGTGTCCGGAGCAAGTACGGTGGGTCTGACACACCGGTGTCAATGTGTTCTTTTTTCCATTTCCAGGAGTGTAAATGAATGGACTGACATCTTAATAGCTAGACTAAATTTACATTTACATCTTTGTGCTTATTTCGCAAGCCACTGTACGGTGTGTGGCGGAGAGTACCCTGTACCACTGCTAGTCATTCCCTTTCTTGTTGCACTCACAAACAGAGAGAGCGAAAAATAGTACCTATATGATTCCCTATGGGCGCTTTTTTTCTCTTTTTTATGCAGGGTGACAGTAACGTGGCCGTTGCGATCGTGTTCTTAACATCTGATCGCTTATAAGACAGCTACATCTCTGTTCTTCAGAGACTCTGGTACCATTAGCAAGAGAAACAAATGAGGCATGTCCATCTATTGCGGATTTTCACTGAATCAATATTTTTTGGTGCCAGCAGTATTCATTTTGTGGCGAAGTATTGTTCTTAGTAGGGGATGTGTGATAGATACGCCTTGATTGGCAGAATTAAAAACGTTGTGTCGGGGTGTAAGGTTACTGCGGTCATGTTCCAACATGTGCTAAGAAAATGATTATGTCCTGTCGTAAGAGGGGTATAGATTTGACGTTGAGCTAATCGTATTTGCATAATTTCTAGAAAGCAGTTGGCACAGCGGAAAGGCTTCAGACCAGTAAACCGAAAGTCATGGGGCCAAGTGTATGCAAAACTTTATTTTCTCCTTTTACGTTTTTTTTCCCCTGGAAATCAATGGGAAGAATGCTAGATATTTTGGATTTATTACAATTTTCATTTAAGACATGAAAAGCAAAGGCAAAGAATAATTTGGGATTGAAAATAAATTTCCAAGTAAGAACTGTAAGGTCTACATGAAAACATCATATATAAAATTAAATTATTTAGTTATTTTGCAGCTGACGATTTACACATGCTGGGGGTGATATTCGTCGTAAGAACAGGGAACCTATTGTTCGCATGCAGCTGCTGAGAGCTTCTCGAAAGCCGAATGAAACTCGTGGATTACAAAGACTTTTACATATCAGTTAGAATCCTTTCTTGGAATGTTATTTGCAGAGTCCTCATGGGTGATGTAAGTACAATCCTTGGAAATTACTTGCAATCCCAATTTTTCTGTTGCATTCCCTTGTCATGCCTTTTATGACAGTATTAATAAATGGAATGCATTGAACATTTATTCAGTTTGTTTGCCTATAAATAACTTAAAAACTGAAAATAGTAAAAAATAAGTTTCCATATAGGGACTGGACCCCACAGTCCTCGGATTACAGGTCTGAAGTCTCTCCTCTGCGCCAGCTCCCATCTGGACTGAGTACTGACATAAGTGGCTCATGCCTCACCCGATCCCTGCCGAAGTTCCAATTTTTTTAAACGCTTGGCCATCTGGAACTCCCAATTCTGTCACTTCGATTTCTGCCCAACCACCGGCGTATATCTTAAATTTGAAGGAAATCAATGATGATGAGTAGGCGCAGTCACCATACTAGATAAAGAGGTTTGCACAAGGCAGGAATTTGTGGGAGATTGCACGAAACCAGTCAGAAAACTAATGACTCAAAAGAAAGAAGAAGAATATGTTCCTGATGGATTTGTTACCTGAGTAACATCAAATTGCTGGTCCATGTTCGAAGCCACTGAGCTATTTAAGACTCGTCCATTCATCTGTTACTGCTTCTCTGTTGACAATACAGTATACTGATGGGTCTGCCTCTCGTGATACTGTGTTCCAAAAATGAACAGCACAGAGACAGAAGTGATTACACTTTATGCAGTGCCTGACCATCATTTTGCAGGACAATGCTCAAGCACGTACAGTGCAAGCTGTTACTGATTTGTTTGACTGATGTGGCTGCTAAGTGCTATACCACCTGCTGCACTCCCTTGACTTCGGCCCTCGTAAGTTCAACTCGATTTCTAAATTGAAGGAAACATTTCACTGCATTCGCTTCAGAACTGCTACAAATTCGTCGGGCAGTAGATCGCGCCGCTCGAACTGTCAACACAACTGGCGCTGCTAAGATTATCCTATGACTTTCACATCGCTGGCAACGGGTTATACACAATTCTGGTGACTACTCTGAAGGTCAGTAAAAACTATTTTGTACGAGCTGTAAATAAATAGTTGCCACTATTAAAGTTTCAACCCTCGCATATGGCGTCTGCAGGGTAAAATCGTATATTCTAGGCACGCGGCCTATAAGTATAACAGAGCAGACAGTACGGTTTGGTTGTAGAATATTTGAAAGCATGCCCAGTTTACTGAATCTAATATTCCTAAGAGCAATTATCTTATTTACAGAAGGATCTACGAAAGGACGGTGAGAAATCGTATTTGACAGGTGCTCATAAGCACAACAAGTGTGGAATACCGGAATATTATTAAACTAGCTTTAGCAGGCGGACGCAGCACCTTGAAGGGAATGTATATGCTACGACTACTAGAACGAAATAATAGAACGTTTGGTTGCATTCTTAACTGACTTTAATGCGCGGGATTATCTATTAAGTCAGTGTACAATACTCAGTATTTACGTTTATTAGTGTCATTTAGACTCGATACATTGACGATAGCAGTTTTTATAGGTTTATTAGGTCATTTTCGCGTGTACGTAAACGTTTGTTTACATTGTAAACACGTGGGATAATCAGTAGGTGTAGCTTACCTTAGGTTACTGTTTAATTCTTTAATAATATTCACTATATAGCCCCTAGCAGGAAAAAAGGACCAGATCTAGCTTCTACCATACATTTTTATTGTTTTTCGTTGTTGAGTGTCCTTTCTGCCAACTAGAGTGTAGCTGTTAACCTTGGGTGGCGGTAGGTTTCCTTAAGTTTCTTATAGTAAACCACATATTAGCTAGATCGATAGGGACTGTGTCTGCCGTGTGCAGATGCAGGAGGAGTTGGCCACAGTCCAAACGCAGCTGGAAGCTTTGTTGGCCACAGTCAACAGGCTCCAGAGTGCCACTTTGAGGTGCGGTGGGGATGGGGTGCCTGGGGCAGCCTCTGCTGTACTAGATGTGCAGGGGGGGATGTCACAGCTCTCTGTCACTGAGCCGACCTCAGGTGCGACTGAGCCGGCAGGCCCACTCTCACCTCAGTGTGGGTGGCAGACTGTGTCGAGGTCTCGAGCCTCAAGACGAAGGCTGCATGGGGAACGCAGGCTCCTGCTAAATCCCATTCACTTGATATCTGATGCTTGGTGTGTGTGTGGGGGGGGGGGGGGGGCTGAGCCAGATCAGAATGCACCTTCTGCCAGGATAGTGGTCGCTCCTTCAACAAGGTCCGGACAGGCACGTGGGGATAGGGGTTTGTTAGTTATTGGGAGCTCCAATGTTAAGCGGGTCGTGGAGCCCCTCAGGAACATAGCGACTAGGGCGGGGAAGAAGTCCAACGTTCACACGTTGTGCTTGCTGGGGGCCTTGTCCGGGATGTGGAAGAGGCTCTTCCGGCGGCTATCGGGCGTGCGGGGTGCAACCAGCTGCAGACTGTTGAACATGTCGGCACCAACGATGCCAGCCGTCGGGGTTCAGAGGAAAGCCTCGGGTCCTGTAGACGGCTGGCTAAATTGCCGAAGGCGGCCTCCATCTCTAGAGGAATGGAAGCCAAGCTGACGATTTGCAGCATCATAACCAGGGTTGACCGACCGGGGTCCTCTGGTTTGGAGTCGAGTGGAAAATCTAAACCAGAGGCTACGTCGACTCTGTGACGAAAATGGTTGTAGATTCCTCGACCTACGCTATGGGGTGGAAGGTTGTAGGACGCCCCTCGATAGATCAGGGGTGCACTACACACAGGAAGCAGTTACATGGGTAGCACAGTACTTGGGGCGTGCACATGGGGGTTCTTGTAGATTAGGGTCCTCCCCATGGGAAACAAACCGTTGGCCTGAAAAATTACCAGTTCATGACACTGATGTAGGTGTGCCAATTGGAAAAATTGTTAGTTCGCCTAAACAGTTCATTCCAAAGGATTTACTATGCTAAATCTCACGTTACTAAATTGTCGAAGTGGCTGTAGCAAGATCCCCGAGTTACTCTCCGAAATAAACAGTAGTAGTGCCAATATTGTATTAGATACCGAAAGCTGGTTGAAACCAGACATAAATAGCAGTGAAATTTTGAACTCGGATTGAACAATGTTTAGGAAGGATAGGACTGATGCTATGGGACGTGGTGCGTTCGTGCGTTCATTGCAGTTAATAGTTGTTTAAACGCAGTTGAGATCGATACTGGGTCGAACTTTGAAATAGTCTGGATAAAGGTGTCAATCAGACAAGGAGTGATGATTGTATTAGGACGTTTTTATAGACCACCAGCATCCGCAACAAACGTCGCAGAACATTTCAGGGAAAGTCTTGAGTACATAGGAAGTAAATATCCAAATTATCCATTAGTTATAGGTGGAGACTTTAATCTGGCGTCCATTGACTGGGAAAATTATTCGTTTATCACAGGAGGCAGAAGCAAAGATTCGTGTGAAGTTATTCTAGGAGCGCTTTCAACATACAACCTTGAGCAATTGGTTATAAAACCAACTCGACATGGGAACATATTAGATACCCTGTCGACAAACAAACCTGATCTTTTTGAGGAAGTTAATCTAGAAGAAGGTATTAGCGACCATAATGTCGTTGTGGCCTCTATGTCAGTGGTAGTTGCAAAAGCACGAAAGAAACAGCATGTTTGGGAAAGCAAATAAATGTGTCACTAATGAATATCTTCATAGTCAGCTCCAAGCATTCACCGCGGGACACAAAGGTATTGAGCATCTTTGGTCGGAATTTAAAGGTATTGTCCACCATGTGCTAGAGAAATGTGTGTCTAGCAAAAATATAGGGGAAGGAAAGGATCCACCTTCGTTCAACAAACATACTAGGAAGTTGCTGAGAAAGCAAATAATTTTGCACAGTCGTTTTAAACGTAGTCACTATCCCGCTGACAAACAGAAATTATGCGAAATGAAAGCAGCTGTCAAAAGGTCAATGAGAGATTCTTTTAACGGATTTGAAAACAATATTTTATCTGCAGATTCTAAAAATAACCCCAAAAAATTTTGGTCGTACGTAAAATCTATGAACGCTACAAATAATTAAATACCTTCTCTTGCTGACAGTACGCGTAATGTAACGTATGATGATAACCAGAAGGTCTAAATTCTAAACCTAGCTTTCAAAAACTCGTTAACGGTAGATGACTGCAGCACCATTCCCCCTTTCAACTATCGAACAAACGCAAGGATGGCTGACATAGTGTTTAGTGTATGTGGGATTGTAAAACATCCTTAGACGCCAGTAAGACATCTGGCCCAGACGGTATCCCCGTAAGATTTTATGTTGACTATGCCGCAAATATAGCACCATTCTTATCAATCATCTATCAGAAATCATTGGAACAGCGAAAAGTTCCACGGCACTGGAAGAAGGCCCAGGTCATACCTATCTATAAAAAGGGTAGAAAATCGAATGCACATAATTACCGGCCAATTTCACTGACATCGATTTGTTGTAGAATCATGGAACATATTTTCTGTTCAGACATAATGACCTTTCTAGACTCTGAGAAGCTCATCTGCAGAAACCATCACGGTTTTAGGAAACAGTGGTCATGCGAGACACAGCTGGCCATCTTAGTGCATGATACACAACAGGCTCGTCGCTTGCTACAAAAAGTACGCGCTTACGGTCTATCCGATGACATATGCCGTTGGATAGGAAGTTTTCTAACAAACAGAGTAGTATGTCGTCCTTAACAGGGTGACTTCAACAGAAACAAGCGTAACATCAGATGTGCACCAGAGCAGCGTAATAGGTCCGCTGCTTTTTACGATTTATATAAACGATCTGGTTGATCGTATTGACAGCGGCATTAGACTGATTGCCGATGAAGATTTAGTCTACAGGATAGTAGTATCACACAAAAGTTGTGAACAAATCAATGAGGATTTGCAGAAAATAAATGCATGGTGTAATGACAGGCAGCTATCTCTCAATATTAGTAAGTGTAACCTACTGCCTTTAAAAAACGAAAAATCCCCTTTAATGTACGAGTACAAAATACACTCCTGGAAATGGAAAAAAGAACACATTGACACCGGTGTGTCAGACCCACCATACTTGCTCCGGACACTGCGAGAGGGCTGTACAAGCAATGATCACACGCACGGCACAGCGGACACACCAGGAACCGCGGTGTTGGCCGTCGAATGGCGCTAGCTGCGCAGCATTTGTGCACCGCCGCCGTCAGTGTCAGCCAGTTTGCCGTGGCATACGGAGCTCCATCGCAGTCTTTAACACTGGTAGCATGCCGCGACAGCGTGGACGTGAACCGTATGTGCAGTTGACGGACTTTGAGCGAGGGCGTATAGTGGGCATGCGGGAGGCCGGGTGGACGTATCGCCGAATTGCTCAACACGTGGGGCGTGAGGTCTCCACAGTACATCGATGTTGTCGCCAGTGGTCGGCGGAAGGTGCACGTGCCCGTCGACCTGGGACCGGACCGCAGCGACGCACGGATGCACGCCAAGACCGTAGGATCCTACGCAGTGCCGTAGGGGACCGCACCGCCACTTCCCAGCAAATTAGGGACACTGTTGCTCCTGGGGTATCGGCGAGGACCATTCGCAACCGTCTCCATGAAGCTGGGCTACGGTCCCGCACACCGTTAGGCCGTCTTCCGCTCACGCCCCAACATCGTGCAGCCCGCCTCCAGTGGTGTCGCGACAGGCGTGAATGGAGGGACGAATGGAGACGTGTCGTCTTCAGCGATGAGAGTCGCTTCTGCCTTGGTGCCAATGATGGTCGTATGCGTGTTTGGCGCCGTGCAGGTGAGCGCCACAATCAGGACTGCATACGACCGAGGCACACAGGGCCAACACCCGGCATCATGGTGTGGGGAGCGATCTCCTACACTGGCCGTACACCACTGGTGATCGTCGAGGGGACACTGAATAGTGCACGGTACATCCAAACCGTCATCGAACCCATCGTTCTACCATTCCTAGACCGGCAAGGGAACTTGCTGTTCCAACAGGACAATGCACGTCCGCATGTATCCCGTGCCACCCAACGTGCTCTAGAAGGTGTAAGTCAACTACCCTGGCCAGCAAGATCTCCGGATCTGTCCCCCATTGA
Source organism: Schistocerca nitens (assembly GCF_023898315.1). NCBI lineage: Eukaryota > Metazoa > Arthropoda > Insecta > Orthoptera > Acrididae > Schistocerca > Schistocerca nitens. The sequence continues at coordinate 598,736,539 of NC_064616.1, read as the reverse complement.
GCATGTTTGGGACTGGATGAAGCGTCGTCTCACGCGGTCTGCACGTCCAGCACGAACGCTGGTCCAACTGAGGCGCCAGGTGGAAATGGCATGGCAAGCCGTTCCACAGGACTACATCCAGCATCTCTACGATCGTCTCCATGGGAGAATAGCAGCCTGCATTGCTGCGAAAGGTGGATATACACTGTACTAGTGCCGACATTGTGCATGCTCTGTTGCCTGTGTGTATGTGCCTGTGGTTCTGTCAGTGTGATCATGTGATGTATCTGACCCCAGGAATGTGTCAATAAAGTTTCCCCTTCCTGGGACAATGAATTCACGGTGTTCTTATTTCAATTTCCAGGAGTGTAAATGCCCAGTCTTTGGGAGCGGTAACACCCTTCAAGTATATGGGTGTGACTATTCGAAATGATCTCAAATGGAACGATCAGATTACACAAGCAACGGGTAAGGCGAACTCTAGATTGCGGTTTATTGGTAGAATCCTGAAACAGTGCAGTTCTTCAACAAAGGAAATTGCTTACAATACTTTAGTTCGTCCACTCTTAGAGTGTTGTTCGTCTGTATGGGGCCCTGACCAGTTGGGTCTAATTCAAGAGATTGAGAAGGTCCAAAGAAGAGCGGCAAGATTCGTGACTGGTACATTTAGCCATCGTGAGTGTGTTACATATATCAGAGAAAGTTTGAAGTGGGACACACTTGCAGATAGAAGACGCGATAAACGGTAGGGGCTGCTCATTAAATTCCAAAATCCGATCTTCGCCGAGGACGTAGAGCATATATTATTTCCACCAACTTCCATATAGCGCAATGATCACCGTTCAAAGATAACGGAAATAAGAGCTCGTACTGAGGCGTTCAGACAGTCGTTTTTCCCTCGCGCTATCCGGGAGTGGGGGGAATATGACTTCGGCGCGAAGAGTGCCCTCCGCCACACACCGCTTGGTGGCTAGCGGAGTATATATGTAGATGAAGAATGGTTACATCTGCGTACAGCTTGAGCCAGCACAGGACTACAGCTCTCTAGATTGAAATTCCGCCAGGGGGCTCACCACTCTTTGGCGAGTTCATGCTCGACCACCATGGGCCCCAGCCGTTGCAACATTTTTACCCTTCCGTTCTGTATGTCTGGGAATGTGCTCTGCATTTTCAGTAGCCTAACAGCAGAACAGTCCCTCCACTGTTTTTTCGGTCTTTTTTCTGTCTTTGTTCCATTTCTATCCTTCCTCTGCTTTGGTGTTTCAGATCCCTCTCTTTCTTCTTCCTCCCTGTGTGCTCCTGAAGGCCGACCCAGCCGTCTGACACCTAACAGGTGACTGGGTAATGCGTAATTCACAGCCCCTAGTTGACATGTAGGGTACACACGAACCCCCTGATACAGGCCAGGCCCAGGGTGGAGTGACTGCCTGAGCTGTTGCCTCTCAGTTTGCCAGTTGGTGCCTCTGTTAGGTGTTCCGGAGTTGTGACCTGAAATGTGAACAATCACCTAAGTCCACCCATTTGGAAGGAGCACGCCATTGGAGACACTGGCAATCATGGGGATTTTCTCAGAATGAGAAAAACGTCGTCTTCACAGTATACGTCTACTAAACGTAAACGGAATGAGGCTACAGGTTGAAAGAATCACCCAGTTGCGCCTCGTTTCTTTGTGGTTTCACGTACTGAAGACAAATCAGTCCTTTACTACAGTTAATCCATTTATTAGTCAGAAAGTTGTTGATGCAGTTGCCCGCCCTGTGAAATCAAATGGTTCAAATGGCTCTGAGCACTATGGGACTTAACTTCTAAGGTTATCAGTCCCCTAGAACTTAGAACTACTTAAACCTAACTAACCTAAGGACATCACACACATCCATGCCCGAGGCAGGATTCGAACCTGCGACCGTAGCGGTCGCGCAGTTCCAGACTGTAGCGCCTAGAACCTGTGAAATCCAGCTCTTTTTTTTTTATGCAATGGCACTTTGCTTTTGGAGGCTACTTCTGATTCTCAGGTGCAACAACTGCTTGCAGCTTCACTCCTCCATGGCTATTCTGTTCGTGTAAAGGCCCATCGAACGCTGAATTCTTCGCGTGGTGTTATGTACACTTGGCTGCTCAATGGTCTGACCGAGACAGAAATTCAAACTTATCTCTCTGGTCAGGGGCATCACTGCAGTCTTATCAGGTAATGAAAAAGGTTGATGATGCAACCTTAGTGCCTACACACACTGTTTTTCTCACATTTAGTGCTTCCATCAAAGATCAAAACAAGGTATGAAGTTATAATGGCCAGACTATACTGATGCTTTGATACCAGTGTCGACGTTACTACAGCTCTCACATGTCCAGTCAAACTGCGGCCAAATGTGGTACTTGTGGTAGGGTGCTCCCTTGTATATCGATGAGCAGCCCATTACAGAGATCCAGCTGAAAGGAAAATTACTGTCACTCACAAGTTGTTTGGCAGTCAAAACCCTGTGTTTTACCATTTGGCACTTACAGTACTGTTCTTGCTATGCCTCGCTCCACAAAGGACATGGCCACGCTGACTTGCGATCTTTAATACAGCACTGCAGTTGTAAAATCACCCAATATCACGGTAGCATCCCCGTCTCCTTCTCCTCCAGCTGTGCAACAAACCACCAAACTTTTGCCCTCAGTGGCGAAATCACGTGCTTCACAACAGGGCAGCCAGAAAGGACAAAAGAAGTACTGCAGCGAAGATTTTTTTGCGTCCCTCCAGCCAACAAACATCTGAATCGTCATCTGCCAACCACATAGGCTCAAAGATATTAAAAAAAGGGAAACGGTCTTCTCCATCTCTGACTCGGAGATCCTCTTCAGTGGTGTCGCCGCATGACACCCTCACCCGGCCAACCTCTGTGTCGCCGGTGTGCACCGTCAACCGTTATTGTGTCCTGGACCCCATATATGCCTCTTTATATCTCATGGAGCAGGATCCTCTAGCCTCTGCACAGTCTAGCAGAGTGTCTTTGAAGGCTGGCATGCAGCAGCTGCTGAGGTGACACCTCTTCATTTATTCTCTCCTTCCCTTTTCCCTGTCATGACTCTCCTCCAATGGACCATGCGCAGTCCTAGATCCAACAAGTAGGACTTATGGCTACTCTTGGAATCACATCTTCCACTTGTTCTCTGCTTGCAGGAAACAAAATTGCATCCTCACAACCGCTTTGACATGGCGCATTTATTTCTCTGTGGTCTGCTTTGACCCTGCCGCCCCCCCCCCCCTCTCCTCCCCTTGGCTATGGCATTTCATGTCTTGGGGGAGTCATGCTACTCATCTGGGATTACATTCATAGTCATACCATCTCCATGAACACCCAGCTGCAAGCTGTTTCAATCCGCATTTTCCTTCTTTGCTTTACCATTTTCCTTTGTACTGTTTACATCCCTCCGTCATTCAGTGTCACCAGCGCAGACTTCCTCCAGCTTATTGTGTAACTCCCTCAACCCATCTTGCTGCTCGGTGACTTTAACGCACGCCATCCCTTTTGGGGCTCTCCCAGAAACTGTCAGAGAGCTGCTCTTCTCAATCAATTCAATTCAACCTCATCTGCCGTAACACTGGAGCACCCACGTTCTCTTCAGACTCCACACATACCTATCCCCATTTGGATCTCTCATTCTGCCCAGCTTGCCTGTCGTCTTGAGTGATCTGTTCTCTCTGTCGCATACTAGGGTTACCATTTTCCGTGTGCTATCTGTTTGCTACCTCCTACCTCACCTACGTTTAAAGCCAATTGGCAGCTTTCTATGGCCGATTGGAGGCTTTACTGCTCTCTGGCGACCTTCGATAAACAACTGTTCCCCAGTTGTGATGACCACGTTAGAATAATTTACAAACGTTATCAGTACCACCGCAGAGCATTCAATTCCCCGCCCTTCATCTTTCCCACGCCATGTCCGTGTCCCTTGGTGTCGTGCCGCGACGCAATTCGCGCTCTGGGGCATGCTCTTCACGATTTTACCATCATCCTACGATGACAAACTGTATTCGTTAGACACTGTTGTATGTGCAGTGTTGTCGTATTCTTAGGGAAAGCAAAAAAGCTAGCTGGATGTCATTTACCAGTTCTTTTAACAGTTCCAGTCCCTCTTCGATCATGTGGGCCAACCTCCTATGGCTCTCTGGAACCAAGGTCCATTCCTCAATTTCCGGCCTGACCATAGTAGATGATATCGTTATGGATCCCATTGCTATCTCCAACACCTTGGACTTCTATTTTTCGGAGATTTCTAGCTCCACCCACTTTCACCCTGCCTTCCTCCATTGGAAAAGACTGGAGGCGGCTCGAGCGATACCCTTCTCTTCTCAGAATCATGAGTGCTATAATGTTGCTTTTACTATGAGGGAGGTAGATCATGCTCTCATTTCATCCTGATCCTCCACCCCAGGACCGGACGATGTTCACATTCAGATGGTGCAGCACCTTTCTCTTGGGTGCAAGCACATTCTCCTTTATATGTACAATCGCATCTGGACAGAGGGCTCATTTTCCATATGCTGGCGAAAAGCCACTGTCATACCCATACTACAGAGTTTTCGAGGTAAGTGTGGGTTCTGCCTTGTTGGACATATTTATGCAGGAAATCTGTGTGCCTCAGGGTTCCGTCGGGAGCGTCGTCCTCTTTGCTATTGTCATTAACCCTATTATGGCCTGTTTCCCGTCGGGCATCTCCGGCTTCCTTTTCGTTGACGATTTTGCCATCTACTGCCATTCTCCATGGACTTGTTTCCACGAGCGGCGTCTTCAGCGTTGTTTCGATCGTCTTTACTCGTTGAGCACCGAGAATGGCTTTCGCTTTTCCACTGACAAAACCATTTGTATGAGTTTCTGGCGGCGCAGTGGGTTTCTTCCACCATCTTTACGCCTTAGGCTGTTGCTCTTCCATTCGCTGAAACTACAAAATTCCTGGGACTCATGCTCGATAGGATACTTTCCTGGTCCTACCGAGGTCTTATGTGGCCTCTTGCTGTGCCCGGTCCGTCAATGCCCTCCGTGTCCTCAGCGGTACTTTCTGGGGAGCAGATCGGGCCACAACACTCCATTCGTAATGGTCCCTTGTCCGTTCGAAAGTAGACTATGGGTGTCTCCTTTATTCATCTGCACATCCGTCCATCTTATGCCGTCTCAGTTCAATCCACCATCGTTGCATCAGTTTGGCCACTGGCGCCTTTCACACTAGCGCAGTTGAGTGTCTGTATGCAGAAGCTGCTGAACTACTGCTGTCATACCTCCATGATTTTCTCCTCAACGTATACACAAGAAGTTTGTCTGCCATGCCTGGCCACCTATCCTGTGCCTCCTTAGATGACTCCTTTTATCGCAATATGGGATGCAGCCTTCTTCTCTGTTACCTGCTGGAGTTAGCTTTCAGCTATTGCTCTGGCAGTTTAACCTCATGCTACGTGCCACTTTTTCAATGGGTGTGAACCCTTCACAACGTTGGCTTCGTATGGCGGCCCTTGTTCACCTTGGACTTCATTTGTTTCCTAAGGACACTACCCCAGACTCACTATATCGCTGTAGGTTTCTCGACCTTCACACGGAACTTCGCGATAGTACCTTTGTGTACGCTGGTGGCTCTTGCACTGGTGGTTTCAGGTGTTGCTTCGTCATTGGCACCGACGATTTTCGGTATCGGCTTCTAGAACACTGTTCAGTGTTTACTGCGCAGCTCTTCGCCCTGTGTCAGGCGGCCCAGTACATTTGGCGATACAGGAAAGCTTTCACTTGTTCACTCTTGATGAAGTCATGTGATGTTTATGTGAGTCTCCTTGATCACTCAGTCTAATGGGAAACGAGGCCGCTGCCAAGGCTGCAGTCGCCGTACCTTGTCCTACTAGTTCCTCCATTCCCTCCAATGATCTCTATCTTGCCGTCTGTCAACAGGTGGTGTCACTTTGGCATCACCACTGGTCTTCCTTTCATGGGACCAAGTCCCGGGGAATTAAGCCTCCCCTAGCAGCTTCGCGGACCTCTCGCCGCGAGAGCTAAGTTGCATGTTGGGCACTGTCGTTTCAGCCATCGTCATTTGTTAAGTGGTGATCCCCGTCATTGTCATCAACCTTTTCGGTTCGCCATTTCCTGGCGGAATGCCTTTTTTTTTAACAACGTACGCTCTAATTTATGTTTGTCGTCTGAATTACTGGCCGTTTTAGCGAACGACGCACGGGCTGTCGCCTAGGTTTCTTTTTATCCGTCGTAGCAATATGGCGAAGAACATTTAATCTTTAGTTCATGACCTCCTTTGTCTCTATGGCATATTTTATGGACCTTTCTCCACGAGAAAGGCCTTGTTTTTTTTCGTCTTTCCTTCCATCGATTGGGCTTAATTTGTAGTCGCTTTTAACTCCATTGTTGTAGTCGTGTTCTACGGGTGTGACATGGCCGCGCATGACCTTAGTTGTTTTTGCGCCATAAAACAAAACAATCGAATGAAATTATATCAATAATTTCAGAGCTAATGGAAAAGACATATCGAGTAACAATATAGAACACCAAATATTCCCACATAGAAGCATTAAAACAAGAAGTTTGGTTAATTCATAGGTGGCAGATCTTGTCAGTATAATACAGTATTCGTGGGTGAATAGAGGTTTCAGATATATGAGGCGATCAGAGTACAAGTGGTGTAAATCCAAAAAATTCGTGTTTTGAGAACAGAGGCGTTGTACACTCTGGATTACATTTTCTTTCCCGGAGACTATAGTGCGCGTCATATATCTTGGCGGCTGAGTTTAGGTTCGTTCTGCGCATCTGACGTCACAAAATACAGTCAGCCAATGAACAGAGAACGACGTTGCCAGATTTCGACTGCAGTGCAGAGCACGGACGAGTGTCTTCAGTTTTAGAAACGTTCAGTCATAAATAAAGTAATAGAACAAAAGCAATGTCTTGATAGCAGACTTTCTTTTATAGAAAGTTTGGAAAAAGCATTCTTTATACCAATTGCTTCATATTCTATTAATTAATTAAACCAAACAAGCAATAAGACTCCTAATTCAGGTGATAGCAAGGAAAGGTGTTTGTTTCAATCTCACGAACTGCTTTTTCGCAATAAAGAACAGCGGTAATTGTTTATTTCCTATTGTACTTCGACGAAGCGTGAGTAATTCATAGTCATACCAACAGTGTTTATAAGTAGTTGTGTGAGGTGTTAGAGTCCTTATGGAATTACACTGTTCGATGAGCTGAGGTAGCGGAACGGTTAAGGTGTTGGGCTGCCAAGTGAAAGGTTATGAGTTCAAACCTTGTGTGGTGCTTAATTAAAAACAATATTGGAGTGCCTTACTTCACGAATTTTATTCGTTTGAATGAAATTTCTAGTGCTTTGCCTCTTCATTAACTTTTTCGCTGCTGCAGACACGTGCTCCCCGCATTCCGCGCTGTGCGCGATTTTGTCATCACTGCACTTCACGCCTGTGCAGACACATGGTGTACCCACTGCTTTGACACACTTATCATTCGATTTCACAAAAACTATTTGGCCTAAAAATTTGATTTTTACACGTCTTCTTGACTGATACCTTCCGCCCATAAATGACTTAATTTTGTTTTGATGTGCAGCATTAAATGTAGTAAACCATTGCACGAAATTTTGAAGAGTTTGCAGAGGTAAAAGTCCATAGCATATACTTTCCGTATGGTCGATTTTAGTTGCCACAATGTTGAGAATGAAATGTGGACAAGATACCTAAATTTCATATAATATTTACTGTATAACAATATCTCATGTAATTTAAGTACCACATAGGTGTCGTATGTAATATTGAGAAATATTCCGCCGGCCGAAGTGACCGTGCGGTTAAAGGCGCTGCAGTCTGGAACCGCAAGACCGCTACGGTCGCAGGTTCGAATCCTGCCTCGGGCATGGATGTTTGTGATGTCCTTAGGTTAGTTAGGTTTAACTAGTTCTAAGTTCTAGGGGACTAATGACCTCAGCAGTCGAGTCCCATAGTGCTCAGAGCCATTTGAACCATTTTTTTTGAGAAATATTCCGTCTTTCGCGACTCTAATAAAAGTTTTATTTACACAGGGCGCGTCTGGCTTTATTTTAAAGCACTTCCATCGGTGAAAGGTATGGCACATACAGAATGGTATTCATGTTTTATTTCTTGTTTTTGTTCCACAGTCGCAGTTTTACCAATGGTATTGAAATACATCCCTCTTCTGCAACTGTAATAAGCGACTTATTTAGACCAGACGCGTTTTTCTCTTTTGAAGCATCATAAGAAGACTGTATTTTGTGTCCTCCATTGCCAAGTCACCCTTCGTAGTTTTGTGCTGCGGTAGCACAATATTCAACGTTTGTGTTGGCTCATCAGCGTTTTAGCAAATAAATGCTGTTTGTGTGTGCCACACACAAATTTATATTTGACATAGCTCTGAGCGCTTCACTGACAGACGATATATTCAAGAGCTAATGTTTTTGTAAGTCCACAGTTTTGTTTAATGTATTTTGTCTACTTCCTTTTGATTGATTGAAGTGCTTTAAAATAAAGCCAAACGTGCCCAGTGTAAGTAAAACTTTTGTTACAGTCGCGAAAGGTGGAATATTTCCCAATATTACATACGACACTTATGTGGTACTTAAATTAAATGAAATATATAGGTATCTTGTCCGCATTTCATTCTCAACATTGTGGCAACTAAAATCGACCATCCGGAAAGTATACTCTATGGACTTTACCTCTGCAAACTCTTCAAAATTTCGTGCAATGGTTTACTATATTTAATGCTGCATAATAACTGCGTTGAACATCGAAACAAAATTAAGTCATTTATGGGGGGAAGGTATCAGTCAAGAAGATAGGTAAAAATCTAATTTTTGAGCCAAATAGTTTTTGTGGAATCGAATGATAAAGAGTGTCAAAGCAGTCGGAACACAATGTGTCTGCACAGGCGAGCAGTGCAGTGACAAAATCGCCCACAGCGCGGAATGCAGGGAGCACGTCTCTGTAGCAGCGAAAGGGTTAATGCGGCCGTGGTGGCTTTACTTCATGAACTGCGCCCTCCCCCCTATACGTAAGCTTGCGAACTATGTTATACTATGGCGCTGCTTCTCTTGGCGCGTGCGTCGTGTGCAACTGGCAACGCAGCAATCTCCCGTGTCTAGGCGGGCATGCGCGAGCCGCCAAGATAAAAGAATTGAACTATAGTAAGTGAAGTCCCTAGTTGAGCTTTGTGGTGCCAGATGGCAGCACTTTAGTTGGAAACAGAAACAGCTGTTTATTGTTTCGAACAAGTCAAGCAGGTCCACACTTTCAAAGTTTTCCAGTTGCGTTACATCGTTACATCAAAGAATCGTTACTGTGGACAAAGGCGACTTTTCAGAAGAAAATTAAGGTAAAGAAATGTAATTCAGAACGTACTGAGGAACAGAGGTCACATTTTTATCACTTATACTATTTGTATACTTGGTCTGACAACAACATACCCGTTTTTGAAGCCGCTACTGCAATATAATTTCTCTCGAATTTTCTTTGGTGTTTGTAATAGCTATTTTTATTATAGTTTTTGTTATACGGCTGACAAGGGGAAGGCCTCAGACACGGCCAACCGATTCCGCTCAGATTTGGCAGGTCGATTGTATACAACCTTAAAACCAAGGAATCTAAAATATGTTTGGTCAACACCCCCGCGTTTTTGAGAAAATCACCCCTAAATGTTATGACGAGCGATCGACTCAAAATTGGAGGGATCGATAGATAATTGTAAATAGAGCATTTTTCATCATCAGGTATGGGGTCCGCAAACGCAAACTTTTCCAGAAATCGAGGAAAGAAACTTTTACAACTGCCGCTTCTGTACCCACACGGTAAACGCTTTCCGCCGACAGGCGCGATAGCGCAACGGCCAACGTAAGTGGCTGGGAATCGGAAACCCGGGGTTCGAATCTCGAAGAAGCCTAACGGATTTTATTCTTTTCGTTTGTATTTTTCCATATCTCAGTTGATAGGGATAGGAGGGTTAATAAGGTAACCAAATCAATAAGGGATGATAAGGTAGGCAAATAAATTTCTCAAACCTCTTGGGATAGTAAACCAGTAAAATGTTACTCCAGGTCACTTTACAATGGCTCTTCCAGTCACAAATATACTCACGGCACCAAGAACATCCAATGAATGAAATCTTTCGACTGCTACACTGTTCCTTCCGAAGACTCGGCGGAAAACAAACTTGGTTTACATTTAAAAATATGTCTTTTTCGGGAATTAATTTTGATGCGTACCACGCATACGATATCATTGCCTGAAAAATCGGTGCTGATAGTTGGTTATGAATTATGCTGTGAATAGTTATTGCATCCGTGCGGTTGCGGAATTCCCGCTGGGTTTCCAGAAGCACACTGCAATTCTGAAGCCTGAAAATAAAGTTTTTAACCTGGCGATAGAAATAAACATCACACGGTTAACATACAGGTGTGCAGTTTGGCGGTATTATTTTTACTGTGCACGTCGACTGACCCTCGCCATCTATAAACATTGTGTCATATATTGTAGTATTAATTGGTCCACTCCAGGAATCCAGTATCAGACAAAACTTGGTATCTGAAACGTATGGTTTTAAAACATTCTCATTCGTCAGTTTCCCAGATTTGGAGCAGGTAATGTAAACATTTTTGAACGAGTCGGTTAAACGATTGACCTCTTCTATAACCCGAGGACCAAATGTAACATTCGTATCTTGTAAACACAGGAAAATCTTAGGCAACACTTTTCCAGAGGCTGTGATGGCATATTGCGCCGTGTACTAATGTGTTAGTTTGTTTTTACTACCAACTGCGTCAAGGGTTCGTTTTTCTCCCTTATGCGATAACATGCGTCGAATGTTCACCCGATACTCGCATCCTGTTTGATCGGTGTTGATCACGTAATCACAATTAAAATCGGTCATAAGTGACGTCGTTTGCGTGCTGAAAGGAGCCGCCATTTTCTGTATTTCTACTATATTTTGTACCTCCTTATGAGAGACGTATTTAGTGACGTGCCGTTGACGAATTTTATACTCCGATTTCAAATTTCTTGCCCAAGATAATGGTGCAGCAAACGTAAAATCCTTGTTGGCCGTATATTGAAGCGCTGCACCTGCAGCCCACTGCTGAAGTATTCTCGTTGTTACGTTCTCGTTACGACAACGAGATCCGACAAATCGGTCGTATGTCCTCTTATTTATCGCCTGATACTTGTCGTATCTTGTCCCTCCTTTTACGATATCACTTTCCCACAATTTCAAGTCCTCCTTCCTTTTCAGGGCTGTTGTTGCTTCATTCTTTTGCAGTGTTTATAAGTTCCAATTCGGATGATTCCTGGCTAGCGCTACCGCCTTTACTTTTACTTCAAGGGATATAGTGCCGTAGTTCAATCGTTTAGTAACCGGTTCGTAATACTCATCGGGAACAGATGAAGCACATATTCCCAGTGACGTTGAGATTTTCAAAGTGTTACGACCATTTTGCGATTCACTAGTCGGGATATCTTCCACTGAATCACCTTCTGCTTCGTTTTCATGGTATAGTACTTCAGTATCAACAAAAGTCATTTCGTTCGTCAGCTCCAAAAATCGCTCTACGATAGCCGCTCCTATCAATCTGGAACGCCGAGAAACAGAACTGCCTGCTTCCGCAAGTGCATTGATAATGCATCTGCCTTGCAACACTTTTACAAACCAAACCAAAGCATAGCGTCGGTAACTTCCGCTTGCCATCGTCTGTGACAGGCTCCCAACTATATATCACAGCGCTAGTCGAAGGGTGTACATCCTCAATTATGCAGATTATGCACCTGAAAGATATGACACAACAAACAATAACTAGTTACTACGGCATAAACAGACGAGCTAATTACTACAAACTACATACAGTACTCGTCATATGTTACTTACGGAGGAACACTGTATTCATTCACAAAACGTATTTCATTCGGCGCATTAACGATGGAAAAATCACTACATGTATCCACGAGGTTCGCGGCAGCCTAATGATGGAAAACAACTCTTTCCTATTGACTTATACAAGGCTCGTGCTGGACACATTTACTCTTCCAGGTTCACAACTATGATATGAGGAAGAGGCAACTGGGACAACATAACTCTCCCCGCGTGCATTCCGTCCCGTACATTCAGTCCCGTGCCTCGTTGTAAACAAGCGTCGCGCGGTTGGCTATCTGTGATCCCTCGTGAGGAATTCGCAGCACTCTTACTCGGAGTTGTTTTCATGTGACAAGGCTTAAAAGTTTAGTACTTTACTAACACACGGTGTTTGGGAAATTACTTTGCGTACCTTATTATCATCATTCCTTATTGATTTACTTACCTTATTAACCCTCCTATCCCTATCAATTGAGATACGGAAAAATACAAACGAAAAGAATAAAATCCGGGAGGCTTCTTCGAGATTCGAACCCCGGGTTTCCGATTCCCAGCCACTTACGTTGGCCGTTGTGCTATCGCCCCTGTCGGCTGAAAGCGTTTACCGTGTGGGTTGTTGTAAAAGTTTCTTTCCTCGATTTCTGGAAAAGTTTGCGTTTGCGGACCCCATACCTGATGATGAAAAATGCTCTATTTACAATTATCTATCGATCCCTCCAATTTTGAGTCGATCGCTCGTCATAACATTTAGGAGTGATTTTCTCAAAAACGCGGAGGTGTTGACCAAAAATATCGTAGATTCCTTGGTTTTAGGTTGTACACAAGCGATCTGCCAAATCTGAGCCGAATCGGTTGGCCGTGTCTGAGGCCTTCTCCTTGTGAGAGAGGGAATCATAGAGAATAGTAGGTCACCATTAAAGGAGAGAGAGTAAGAAAAAGTACATGAAATGTGGAGACGTGGAAGACCAACTAAAGGGTAACTCTCCGAAATACTGGACAAGAGTAGGCCTTCTAACCAGAAAAGAAAAATTGGTTACAGGAAATGTTTTACCAACAGAATCTCTGCGCATCGATTGAAATACTCCACAGGAGTAACAGAGATCAATCTAGGACAGTGTTTGATTCTTTTTGGAACCTGGGTGACTATTCACAACAAACTATTTATCTTCGGGCAACAGTGCAGCCATTCAGTGTGCAAAGGAGACGGCCACGAAATGGTTCTGGAAATTAGAAATCAACGTCATTTAAGTATTTGCTGGGGGTGGAAAACCAAAGCGTCCAGGTTTGTAAAGCATTATTTCTGAACACATTTCAGATATCTAGTGGGCTACTTTACCATTGCATATCAAAGCTGGACGTTTCTGCTGTAGTTGAATCTCGTGGCTAGAAGACCCCAGGCAATAAAACTGATGACATGGATGTATGGGATATACCAAATCATTTCCAGCCTATAAAAGTCATTACACAAGAAACAAAGAAATTACTTGAACGCAGATTTGTCTGTTTCCAAAATGTACAGGGTGTATCTCCAGAAATGCCCAGTGGGTGCTGAAGATGATCTCTGACGAATGACTGCTCAGAAGCAGAAATTCATACCTACCAAATAATGTCAACTTTGGCTTAGTGAGAGCAAAGGGTAGAAAAGCAGTTAATATTTATTCGCTAAATGACTAGATATCCATGATGAAAGAATCCAAGAAGGAAAAATTCGTTTAAAACAGTTCACATGATGCATACTGACTTTTTGTCCACGAAGAAATAGGGAACAGTCATTGTAAACCGGAACAAAGCAGTTGATGGTCACAAAGTGATTTGGCTAGACATGCAGTGCTTGAGGAACGAAAAAGGGATGTACATATTCACTAAAATACAAAAACAGCCTCGATCCTGACATTCAGTTCCATGAAATTAATTTGTCAAAGAAAAATAAAGGAAGACCAGTATGTCAGCTACCAGAACAAGACATTCTCTACCAGCAGAAACATGCAGTTACGGACACAAAGGAGGATATGTTGTATTTACTGCCTTTTATTCCTCCCATTCAGCACCAATTCTTCAGACATATTCATTGTGTTGCAAACACAAGTCACAAAAGGTTTGCTGAAAATGATGCTGAGTCTTATGGCAATGATGAACTGAATTGTTCTGTGTGTTGATACGTAGGTAAATGTAATCAAAAGAAGAAGGGATATGGAAATATTAAACATTGCGCTGTTATATTGTGTATTGCTTTTTTTCTATAATTTTCGGGAGACTAGTAAGCAAGTCCATATTTTCCATTCCAAATATTGTTACAGTCTCCATTGCATCTTCTGTGTACTCCATTTTGCATATAACAAGTAAATTACAGTTGTCTGTTTCAAAATAAAGTAAATTTATGTTTGTAAAGTGTATGCTTTTTTTGTTTTTATATCCATGTATCTTTATCCATCAATATCTCAGTAACATTTTTCTGGACTTGCACAACTTGTATTCTGAATACCTCTTATATTAATTCCAAATTCACATTGGGTCTACCTGTTAAAGCAAAGATTAGTTATGTTGCACGTGTGTCTGAACATCTGGTGCAGACAGAAACGAACATATGCTTACATAATCTGCGAACCAATTATGGTGATGAATTCTAAAAGAAGTATATCAAGACTGTAGTCGATTGGTATGGAATAGGACACTACTTCGCATTTTCACATTTGTAACCAAGTATTGTTGAACACTTGAACAGAATGATAATATCACATATGTGGGAGAAATTCTCTCATGTGTTCTATTTCTTCATTTCTAGATGTGATCGACATCAAATCACTCTGAAGTCTCAACCCAGTGGCTGCTGAAGATGATCCCTGGCGAATGACTGCTCGGAATCAGATACGTGAGTAATAATTCTTTCATTATTCTACAGTAATAATATTTTTTGTTTTTACTTATGAGATGCTTTTGTTTGTAGATGTGCATGATGAGAATATCAGTTTTAAGACACCAACATCAACCACTGGTGCATCGGTGCTTGTATTGTAATTTGGGATTGAATTCTGTCAGACACTTTCCCCAGCCAGTGCCACAAACCTCTGTCACTCGTGCTGAATACTCTTCTAATGCATGTTGATTATGGGTTGCTGGATGTATATTTCGGCAATGAGCACACCAAACATTTTATATGTAAATACCCAAAAATTATCTTCAATAATGGCATACTGTTTACGATTACTTTTATTATTATTATTGGCCCCGAACACTATGGGACTTAACATCTGAGGTCATCAGTCCCCTAGAACTTAGAACTACTTAAACCTAACTAACCTAAGGACATCACATACATCCATGCCCGAGCCAGGATTCGAACCTGCAATCGTAGCGGTCGCGCGGTTCCAGACTGTAGTGCCTAGAACCGCTCGGCCACTACGACTGGTTATTATTATTATTGTTGTTGTTGCAATTATTTATTTCTGAATCATTAGATATGAATCAATTTTGTTCTTCTCTTCTGAGCAGAGTAATTGGGAAATGGCGGTCTTATGACAACTACACAGCGTGGCCCCCTCACTGGCAGCCTTGGCCTTAAGAGTTGGTTAGCCCGACTGTTGGTAGTGGCTGCCCGTGCACTAGTGGCCGGATCGTCATGAGCAGCAACACCATCTGCAGAACCCGGGCCATCGATGTGGGGTCAATGTAGTAATAGTGGCTCTCTGCCAGCAGCAGCCCAACCACCTGTTCCGACAGTGAAGATGAGGATGTACAGGTATGTCTCACAGAATTACCATTTACGCTTATTCAAGGTGCATTTGGAGACAAGATCTTGCTTACTCACATCAGTAACATGCTCGGGTATCAAGACCAGATTTTTATCATGAATGGGTGTCTGCGTGTTCGATAATGTGGGGTACCTGAGTTTCTAAATGGTTAGTGATTGTACACTGAAGCTGAGCGGATACAGAGCCAGTTCTCTGTACATACAATCACATCCATTACATATTGTATATTGAAACTGAAACTGTTTTTTGATAACAAAACTCCCCTGGAAGTTTTGTCTATAATGTTTGTCAGTTTCCCACTTTTATCAACAAACATAGACCCGTACTGTGTATAACCCCAGTGATCTGTGCAGATGTTTATAAATTCCTTGAACGTATTGTTGGTACTGGCATGTAGTGATTTTGTGGTTAGTGCTATCATAGATCAACAGCTTTGGAATCAAGGAATATGTCTAGCTCAAATAAAATACATTCGCTTTTCCATTATGGCCGAAGCAGTTTCATCAACCCTCTATCAGGCACTTAAGTGTGATTTGCAGAGTATCCCTGTAGATGTAGATCTTCATATCTGGTTCTCCATGGTGACATCATCGAATATAAATAGGTTGTTGGGCTTTACCTACTTTTCTAGTGGTGGGATATCAATGCTTTTGCTGAATGTCTGGTATTTAACTCTGTCAATACAATATAAAATGTCCTGTATTAGCTGGTATTTTGGATGAAATAGTGTTGCATTATGTATACATGCTGGAATAAAACCACTGTAAGATGTGTTAACAGTGACACAATAACATTAGTCTTCCCACAACCTGAAGATTCCACAAAATACAGGTGTCACAAGGAAGTAATGACATATGTTCTTATTTTGCCTTAGGTTTCCAGTATCACTGCAGGACAAGTCAGTTATTACAAGCTTCTTAAAACAGCAGTGCTTGCTTCGTCCAGTGAGCCTTGGCGATGACTATGTATTTATCCACTGGGATTTTTTGCAGATACACTGACCAGCCAGAACATGGTCACCACCGACCTACTATCAATAAATAACCTGTCTAGGCGATAGCAGCACCACGTGGCGATCAATGACTACAAGTCAGATGTACCCATGGTGCATGTAGTATCAGTGAGCATGCTTCCCGCATGTAGAATGGGGAAGGCACACAATCTATCAGAGTTGGACCGAGGGCAGAATGTGATGGCCCGGAGGCTCGGCATGAGTATTCTGGAAACTGTACGACATTTTGGGTGTTTGAAGTGTGCTGTGGTGGGTGTCTGCAATACGTGGTGAAACCACGTCCAATTGTTGTTGGGTTGGGCAGACACCCCTCATTACAGACGTTGTAGGTTGGGAAGACTGATAAAACAGGACAGGTGGCGAATTGTGGCGGAGCTAATATCAAACTTTAATGCTAAGCATAGTCCAAGTGAGTCTGAACACAGTGCACCAAAAATTCCTAGTGATGGTCCCCTGCAGCTGACAGCCCATGCATGTGCCAATGTTAACACCATGACATTAGCAACTGTGACAGAAATGGGCACCCAAGTGTTGACACTGGATGCTGGTGCAGTGGTAGAGTACTGCATGGTCTGATGAATCCCTATACCTTCTTCATCATGCTGATGGGTGGATGTGAATCCGTTGTCTTTCAGGGGAACAGCTGTGGGACGGAGACAAGCTGCTGGTAGCTCCATTACGTGCTGGGGAACATTCATGTGGGCATCCATGGGTCCAGTGGAGCTCATGCAAGGCACGATGACTGCCAGAGAGTACATGGGTTGAAGACCAGGTACACCCCTTCATGACAATCATGTTTCCTGACAGCAGTGGCATTTTTCAGCAAGATAATACACCATGTCACAAGGCCAGAAGTATGATGGAGTTGATCAAGGAACACAGTGGTGAGTTCTAATTTGTGTGCTTGTTCCCCACCCCCAGCTCGCTGGATCTGAACACGATCGTACACATTTGGGATGTGATTGAATGTGGCGTCAGAGCTCATCGCCATCACCCTACTCAATATTTACGTGAATTAGGTGACTTGTGTGTGCAGATGTGATGCCAGCTCCCTCCAGCAACCCAACAAGGCCACACTGCTTCTGTGCTATGAAGCTTCACTGCTGTTATCGATGCCAGAGGTGGACATACTAGCTGTTAGGTAGGTGGTCATAAGGTCCTGGCTGATCAGTGTAAATAATATAAATGTGACTGACTTGATGCTTTTTTATTTTTATAAACTCATACATGTTGCTGGGTATGCAAACAAATGGAACTTCATGCCAGTATGTGGCACAACTGCATCATACATTGTTCCATCCATTGACAAGCTGCAGGTATCATGGAAATGAGCAACTGTTTCCTCCTCTCTCTCTCTGTGTGTGTGTGTGTGTGTGTGTGTGTGTGTGTGTGTGTGTGTGTGTGTGTGTGTGTGTGTGTGCGCGCGCGCGCATTAAGTTCTTGAAGGTGGTTTCCTGCAAGTACATACATTCACTCTCATTAGAGAGTTTTACTGTTCGGATGCCTCCTGCTGTAACTATATGGTTTCCCAACACTACTTACTGCGACTGTACACTTCCACAGAAGATTGATTCCATCTGCATTGAATTAGCAAACAGGCAGTTCCATTCATCTCTGGAAAGTATTACACTGGGGTCACTATATTTGGGGTTAATTTTTCTGATTACATTAATTGTGTCAGCACTAATACTTAAATGACAACATACTTGTTGCACAGTGAGTAGCTGAAATGTAGGACATGACTTGTTGAAGTTCATTTGGTCACATGACAGCAGTTGAACTACCATTACCTGCTTA
Source organism: Schistocerca nitens (assembly GCF_023898315.1). Taxonomy (NCBI): domain Eukaryota; kingdom Metazoa; phylum Arthropoda; class Insecta; order Orthoptera; family Acrididae; genus Schistocerca; species Schistocerca nitens. The sequence goes on along the minus strand of NC_064616.1, from coordinate 598,718,108 downwards.
TGTAGATTTTTCACTAGCAGTGTTGCAGCATTTGAAGCATATAAATGTAAGTGTGCAGTGAGCACAGCAGTCAGTTTAAAGTCACAGTAGCAATGGTGATAAATGTCGCCGTTTCTTGATGCTTAAATGTCGCACTGCAGGGTATTTGCTCTCACCATTAACTTTCGTGAATGTGGTGAATGTATTACTGATGTGAGTGCAGATATATCTCGTAGTGGATTCAAATCTCTGCTACTGCTGTAGGGTGATGACAATGGTGAAGGGAGGACCCCAGTATTTATGACAGAATCACCTTAGCAGAATGTGTAAACTGTGCTGCAGTAAATTATTACTTCAGAATGGTGCACACTGATTCCATTTGAAGATTATGGAGTAACTATTCTATATGTGCTTCGTGTAAAATCTAAAAATGTGTGTAAGGTGCACATTGATGTTTATGAAAAACTTGGAAAAAAATGGCAGTGTCCGAATGATGTTGATTATCTATTTCACATGTAAGTTATACCATGATTGTGTGATATCCCACATGGATTTCATTTGTTAACTCAAGTGTTCAAAAATAATGCTGTTATTTCTAAATGTGGAGCCTACTGTAAGCACTATTATGTGAATGGGCAGTGTCAGATTGATGGACCACCGTCCATTAAAATGCATTTTGTAGGATATAGAGGAAAAAAAGCAATGAAAAGTCCTTATTACAATTTTTTTTTGTTCATAAAATGTATGTGATGAGCATAGGTAAAATTAGTCTGTCATGTTAATAGTAATACTGATGCTACATATGAATCTAGTATTATACCGACTGAGCTTTAATGATCTCACGTGATATTCACATATAATTTTAATGCATACGATATAATGCATGATTTATCTTGGGAGGATTTTTCAATGTGTTAGCTATTCAGATGATAAAGCTCATCTGGGGCTCATGTTAAACCCAATTATATAAGGATTTGTTGGTGTCTGCAGAGTGCTGCCCTTAATCACTCTCTTGAAATCAGAGATCCTATAATGGAAGCATACTCTCGCTCTCATAAAAGACAAAGTGTACTTAATGTCTTTGTGGCGATGATATGTACATAATGGTTTTTCACATTGAAAATTGCATTGTGATTCATTTCTTCTTCTTCTTCAATTAGTGCATTATACAGGGTGAAGCAAAATTCGCACACTTGCCCTTCACAGTGCGACTCCAGCGATAAAAATGTCTGTCACAGAATTTCGTCTGGCAAGTACTTCAGGCAGAAAAAGGGTGTTAAAGAGTGACAATCTGGCAACACTGTAGCCACATGTATGGTAACTATCTGTATCAGTACGTGTTAGTCGTACTGTACTGTTGGTGCAGTGGGTAGACTTTTGGGTTACCATGCACGAGGCCGAGGGTTCGATCCTGGGTTGGGCTGCGTTTCTTTACTTGCTAATTTCATTCTGGCATTTCATACTGTAATATACACTGTTTCTTAGGTCACATGTATCCTAAATTTACAACATTTTGTAACTCTGAACGTAACAAATATGTGTTTAGACAAACAAGAAATAGACAGTTCAAACAAAAGACCTGTCATAGGAAAGAATAACTACAAAAACAGTATCAGTTTCGAGATGGTAAAGATGATAGCACAGTACAATAACACAACATCTACTTGTCATTTATACTACCTGTAATATGAGTGCTCAGATGTCGCACATTAGCAACCAGTGACCATAATAATGTCCATATTAATGACTGCATGAACGTCACAACTGAATACATTGTCCTTACAACAACAGATGCTCAAAGCAAGCTCCCTGCATGTCCAGACATTGCGCAACTCGCTGAATCGTACAGGTCAGGATCCTTCGCAGCGATGCTGTGTCCACAGTAACGAGAGCGGCACAAACACACACTAGCAGTTCTTCCACATTCATTGTCAGAGTAGAAAACACATGCTCCTTCAAGTGGCCTCACAGGAAGAAATCCAGGGGATTTAGATCAGGTGAATGTGATAGCCATATGACTGGACCTCCACATCAGAGCAATTTCCCTGGAAATGTTATGTCCAAAAACCGTCGCACACTAAGTGTGGAGGTGCACCATCATGTTGGAACCATATCCTCTACCGAGCATGTAGTGGAACATCTTCCAGCACATCAGGCAGATACTTTGAGAGGAATGTATGATACCTACGTGCAGTCAACCAGTCAGGCAACATGTAGGTTCCCAAACACCTGTCGCCCATATCCTCTACCGAGCATGTAGTGGAACATCTTCCAGCACATCAGGCAGATACTTTGAGAGGAATGTATGATACCTACGTGCAGTCAACCAGTCAGGCAACATGTAGGTTCCCAAACACCTGTCGCCCAATAAGCTGGCCCAGACGTTGATACCAAAAGCAAACTTGATGTCCACAGTCAAATATGGCTTTTGGAACAGACATATGTAAGAAAAACAGCATAATCAAGGGAAAACACACAAAACAATTACATAATGGATAACCACAGCGACTGCATAGAAGCGATGGAAAGAACAGATGCCTATAAATATCTAGGATACAGGCAAAAAATAGGAATAGATAATACAAATATTAAAGAAAAACTAAAAGAAAAATATAGACAAAGACTAACAAAAATACTGAAAACAGAATTGACAGCAAGAAACAAGATAAAAGCTATAAGTACTTATGCTATACCAATATTGACCTATTCATTTGGAGTAGTGAAATGGAGTAACACAGAACTAGAAGCACTCAATACACTTACACGATCACAATGCCACAAATACAGAATACATCACATACATTCAGCAACAGAAAGATTCACATTAAGCAGGAAGGAAGGAGGAAGGGGATTTATCGATATAAAAAACCTACATTATGGACAAGTAGACAATTTAAGAAAATTCTTTCTAGAACGAGCAGAAACCAGCAAAATACACAAAGCAATCACTCATATAAATACATCGGCTACACCATTGCAATTTCATAACCACTTCTACAATCCGTTAGATCACATAACGTCAACAGATATGAAGAAAGTAAATTGGAGAAAAAAACACTACATGGTAAGCACCCGTATCATCTAACACAGCCACACATTGATCAAGACGCATCCAACACATGGCTAAGAAAAGGTAATATATACAGTGAGACGGAAGGATTCATGATTGCAATACAGGATCAAACAATAAACACCAGATATTACAGCAAACATATTATTAAAGATCCCAATACCACAACAGATAAATGCAGTCTTTGCAAACAACAAATAGAAACAGTAGATCACATCAGAAGCGGATGTACAATACTAGCAAATACAGAATACACCAGAATACATCAATAACTTGCCATACAACATAAACTAATAAAACAACACGTTCCCACACAAAAGTATGCACCACAAAATGTACGGGAAAATGATGAATACAAATTATACTGGAACAGAACCATTATAACAGATAAAACACCACCACATGACAAACCTGACATCATACTCACCAATAAAAAGAAGAAATTAACACAACTAATCAAAATATCCATACCCAATACAACAAATATACAGAAGAATACAGGAGAAAAAATTGAAAAATACATCCAACTGGCTGGGGAAGTCAAGGACATGTGGCATCAGGATAAAGTTGACATTATACCAATTATACTATCAACTACAGGAGTCATACCACACAATATCCACCAGTACATCAATGCAATACAGCTACATCCAAATGTATATATACAACTACAGAAATCTGTAATTATTGATACATGTTCAATTACCCGAAAGTTCCTAAATGCAATGTAACATATGCCGTACAGTTAAAAAGGAAGTCGCGCTTGATCAAGGTCCGCGTCACTTTCCATTTTTAACCAGAAATAATGTCTGAGAAAGGAAAGAAATAATAATAATAATAATAATAATAATAATAACAATAATGCATTGAGATACATTCTAAAAAGCATGCAGTTAACAGACTCAATGTTGAAAAGCATAAGTGGGACCATGGAGATAACACATACAAATAGTAACCGAGTTTGGACATTATTTGCAAACCACATTGCTAGTCCTACTGGTGACGTAAGGCCCTAACGAAATGTAATGGACCTGAACGAGGCAATAATAATAGTTGGTCCTAATCTATGGGACCATTGGAGGAGGGTACAAAGAAAATAGGTTTCGCACTAGTAATGAAGTGGGCAAATAAATTCTCATCCACGACATGGAAAGGGCTTCGTTCAAAGCTGACCATTTTCCATTTCTACGATTGTAGTATAAGTGCAGATGTTTTCAAGAGGACCCACTGTAATCGCTGCTGGTGATTAAGATGCCAGCTACTGTACCACCTGGACTACATTTACTGAATAAAAAACATAGGCCTCCACCCAGGATTGAACCCTCAACCTCCTGCATGCTAACCCAAAAGTCTACCTACTGCACCAACAGTACAGTACGACTAACATGTACTGATACATGTGGCTACAGTGTTGCCAGATTGCCACTCTTTAATGTCCTTTTTCTGCCAGATTTACTTACCGTACAAAATTTTGTGAAAGACATTGTTTATCAGTGGCATGTTAGGATTCACACTGCGAAGCCCGAGTGCGCGAATTTTACTTCACCCTGTATAGCTGCCAAGAATGTTGTCATTACAATTTCTAGAAAATTGTAACACCAGCAAGTTGCTCTGATCGCTTCCGCAACACTGAAAATGGAACTCACCTGCACTACATCATTGTCATCGTCATCATCATCAGATGCCATGGAAAAAATATAATAAAAAGCGATGAATGCGTAGCAGTGTGACATGATAGTGGTATGCTTTTTCAGGTACTTGCAGTTGACATCTTCCATCGTCACTGCCAGGGCTCAAATGTAGTAAGAGAGAGAGCACTATGCATTTTTGTGTGTGTGTGTGTGTGTGTGTGTGTGTGTGTGTGTGTGTGTGTGTGTGTGTTGTGTGTGTGTGTGTGTGTGTGTGTGTGTGTGTTTTTACATCACTGCTTCACAAACTATTTACAGACTGCTGTAAACATGCAGTGTGGTGTGTTTGTCATGTAATGCATTTTCTTGCAATTCTGCTGCATTGCCATTATTTGCTGAACAACATTCCACCTGTCTACGGTCTTGGGCTCCTCCTCACGTATTATGCCCCTCCAGTCTCGATGTAGAAAACTGAGCGTATTTCTTTGCTAGATTTTTACAACAAAGAGACTTGTGAAATTCTTCTCGAGTGTCTTATCAATTGAACACACGATGCACCTGTAACATAGTGCTGCTGAAAGCAACATTAAAACAGTTATAATAGCAAGACTATGATACTATCAATTTTTTGATGAATACTAATATTTGTTAATTCTTACTGGCTGCTTGCTGTGGCTACTGGTGCTCCTGCTGCTGGTGGATGACTGGTTGTGGCACTGTCTGCACAATTGATAGCATGAATAGGGGAGCCCATGAGCTCTATGCCCATTGACTGAAAAAGTACAATGGCCACCAAGCACTTTGGAGAGATGGGGTGGGGTATCCGAGAGGGAGCGAGGGGGGGGGGGGGGGGGGGGGGAAGAGAATGTCAGAGCCCAAGTAACGAAGTTGTTATTGGGGTCAAGGGTCAAGATCATTACGATAACGTTATCAGTGTTCTACTTTGTGCCACAACCTGCTCAGTACACCTACTTGCATCTGCCAATTTGAGGCCTCTCTGAAACCAAGTGTACAGATTTGCATAAGCAGCTTGGGTTACTAACATGAGCACCAGCCTATTTCTATCTTCTTAGAAAGTTAGTGGGTTGGAATCAGAAACTGAATAGTAGCATTTTTATACATAGTATCCATCACTGTTTAAGACTTAAATGCATTTGGGACTTTCTTTTGCCAAGTTACTGCATGTTGGAAGATGTATGGAAAGAATACTGTTTATACTGAGTGAGGTGGTGTAGTGGTCTGAATCAGGAGACTGGCAGTTGAAATCCCTTTCCAGTCATCCAGATTTAGGTTTTCTATGTTTCCTATAAATAACTTAAAGGCAAATGACATGCCTGATTTCCTTCACCATCCATGCCCTGTCAGTGCTTGTGTTCTGCCTCTGCATGCCTACCTCACAGAACAACAGGTTTTAAGACACCCATAGACAGTCGAATGTGTTGGCTGACAAGCACCTGACATCCAACCCAGCAGCATACCGAACAGGTTGGGTGTACTCCATTCATTGTCGAGATTCAGACCTAGTGTTGGTACAGTGTCATGTGTGCAGTGGATTTTGCATTGGTTGTAGCTGTATGTGATGACGAAAAAGGAAAACCACCTTGCTTGTCGGCAAATAATAGCTATTAGAGCAAAATAAATTTAATCATGTGTCTCTATGGTCACAACTAGCTGTCAACGAGCCACAAGGTTATAAAAACTGTTTATGAACGAACGAGGAGACCTCCTTGCTTGAGCTCCCAATCTTATTCGAAAGTAAGATACTTGGAGGAGGGAATCTATTTCTCCTAAAGAACAGCTTGTTGCCACACTTCAGTTTTTAGCCACTGGAAGGAGCTACGAGAAGCTGAAGCTCAGTTGTGCGATATCAGATCAAACACTCAGAAGGACTGTGCCAGAAACATGCAGAGCTATTTTTGATCTTCTCCAAAAAGATCTCTTAAAGATAAGCATACCATGATTGAAATAAATTTGCATTAATGTGAACTTGCTAACCATTATTACTTAGATTTGTGCTTTCTAACATATAGTGGAGAAAGTACTATACTTACAGATCATAAGAAATGGAAATGTTGTCTTTGTCCAAAGACTGGTTTGATGCAACTGTCCATCCTACTCTATCCTTTGCAAGCCTCTTCATCTCCAAGTAACTACGGCAACCTACATCCCTCTTGATCTGCGTACTGTATTCATCTTTCGGTCTCCCTCTTCAATTTTTACCCCCCCCCCCCCTCTCTCTCTCTCTCTCTCTCTCTCTCTCTCTCTCTCTCTCTCTCTCTCTCTCCCCCCCCCCCTGAATTGGTGATCATTTGATGCCACAGAATGTGTCCTACCAACTGATCCCTTCTTTTAATCAGGTTGTATCACAAATTTCTCTTCTCCCCAAATCTATTCAGTACCTCCTCATTAGTAATGTAATCTGATCTGCAGCATTCTTCCATAGCACCACATTTCAAAAGCTTCTATTCTTCTCTCTCTTTTCATTTATTTATTTATTTTTTTTCCGTCCAAGTCCATGTTTCACTTCCACACATGGCTACACTCCATACAAATACTTTCTGAAAGGACTTCCTGACACTTAGGTCAATACTCAATGTTAACACATTTCTCTTCTTCAGAAATGCTTTTCTTGTCATTGCCAGCCTACATTTTATATCCTGTCTACTCTGACCATCATCGGTTATTTTGCTCCCCAAATATCAAAACTCATATACTACTTTAAGTGTCTCATTTCCTAATCTGATTCCCTCAGCATCAGCTGATTTAATTCGACTACATTCCATTATCCTTGTTTTGCTTTGGTCGATGTTTATCTTATATCCTCCTTCCAAGATACTGTCCATTCTGTTCAACTGCTCTTCCTAGTCCTTTGGTTTCTCTGACGGAATTACAATGTCATCGGCAAACCTCAAAGTTTTATTTCTTCTCCCTTGACTTGAATTTGTACGCCAAATTTTTCTTTTTTTCCTGCCCTGCTTACTCAATACACAGATTGAATAACATTGGGGATAGGCTACAACCTTGGCTCACTCCCTTCTGAACCACTGCTTCCCTTTCATGCCCCTCAACACTTATAACTGCCCTGTGCCCAAGTTGTAAATAGCCTTTTGTGAGTTTTACCTCTGGAACTTTTAGAATTTGAAAGAAAGTATTCCAGTCAACATTGTTAAAGCTTTCTCGAAGTCTACAGTTGCTATAAACGTACGTTTGCCGCCTCCTGTGAGAAGTCGTAGGGTCAGTATTGCCTCGTGTGTTCCTACATTTCTCCAGACTGATCTTCCTAGAGGTCGGCTTCTACGAGTTTTTCCAATCTTCTGTAAAGGACTCGTGTTAATATTTTGCAGCCGTGACTTATTAAACTTACAAATTCAAATGGCTCCAAGCACTATGGGACTTAACTTCTGAGGTCATCAGTCCCCTAGAACTTAGAACTAATTAAACCTAACTAACCTAAGGACATCACACACATCCACGCCCGAGGCAGGATTCGAACCTGCGACCGTAGCGGTCACACGGTTCCAGACAGTAGCGCCTAGAACCGCTCGGCCTATTAAACTTACAGTTCAGTAAATTTCACTCCTGTTTTCTGTGGAATTGGGATTGGGAAGTAAGGAAAGGTTATCTAAGTTTCGGTGGAAATATAAATTTTGTAGTGAGACAGTTGTAGCACGATAGAATAGTGTGTTAGACTAGAACTCAAACCCGGACCCATGCGTTTCATGGGGTGACTTGCTAACAATTTCCATATTCATTTTTGCGATACCATTCAGGAATAGCACGTCAAGGAGAAATTGTGATTGAGAAATGGCTGTAACCCAAGATGAGGTAAAATGTTACAGTTGCGCTACAAAGTTCTAAAAACAGTGAATACTCTGCTAACAAGTCACAGCCTAACAGCATAAATATTGTTGTACATTGAGAATAAAGCAGTGGCCCTCTGTGTTTTAAATGTGAACATTTTTCATAGTAATCTAATGAAATTTAATGCAAATCAGTATATAATTATCAATTCATCAAAATATTCAATGTTATATTTATGTTGGGTCTGCGCGAAACTTTCAGCATCCTGCATTAGCACAATATTAATAGATGACTTCGTGTGCAGATCACAAGATTCTGAAATAATATTAAAAAAATGCCACTGCATCGCATTAAAAATAGATTTATTCGAAGCATCTTGCTAAACAATATAAAGTTCAGGGTGTATACGTCACGGGCAATCCAGGAAAAATCCGGGCATTTCTTCATCGGGGAGAAATCCGGCAAAAAGCCGGGAATTTTCCCATTGTTTTATTTTTCAGTTACATTTTTGTAATTTTCACTGGTAAGAACTGATACTCTAACGAAGAACTTTAGTTTAGCCCACTAGTGCAGAATAATACTGCAGAAATAAAACATAAACGAGAGAATAACACAAAATAAAACGTCATTTGCAAAGAAATTGCCCCATTTTTAACAACAAAATACAGCGCACACACAGAAGCGTCTGCCGACAACGAAGTGTGTGAAAGGCTATGCAATACTTCGTAACAACAAACTGCTTTTGACACGTCTTTCTCGTGGCCCTCGTGTGAGCGCGACGTCACAACTGTTCACATTTCGAATAGGTCGCAGGAAAGTATTACGAATGGTAATTTGAGAACCACTACTTTCAAAGTAAATTCCTTGTACACGAGATGAAGTATGTTGCGTGTGAGAATATGCGATGAAGTACTTAAATACGGAATGTAAGATTCTTATTCAGAACTTAACACTTTGAGGACTAGCCACTTAGAAAAATTCCAGCCCAGAAGACCAGCCATTTATGTGATTATTTAAAATTTTACTGGTACGCTTGTGTTTGGTACCTCTCAAAGGATAACATAAGCTAAAAAAGACCAAGCTTCAATGTTAGTTTTTCATAGTTATTTTAGTTCTTTCATAGAACACAAGTTATGCAATAACGATGGCAAAAGAATAATAAGCCTTTCAAAAAAATGCGAAGTGATTTCTTACAGAAAGTATATTCAGCCAGGTAACCCATGAAATGTTGAATGCACAGCAGTGAAATTTATAATAGTTTTGTGAGAAATATTCAGCTGCTGCAATTTACGTTGTGCGTTTAGAATACTGTGTAACAACACCCTCGAAAAACAACGGCAAAAAAATTTTAACGACCAATATTAGATGTGAAAGCTCAGCTTTTTTCGTAGCTTTACTTACGCATATTAATTTGAATCATTATTTTATCCTATTTGTGTGTTCGAGCGGAATGGTGTTGCTATTGGGTGACTGCATCACGTGTCCGTGAATATCTGCTGTCATTGACTGGCGAGATCACATGGCATGAGCCATTCATTAGTGGCTGACAAAAGCGCGTAGCAGTCTCGATTTCAGTGTTTCGGAAGCTATCGTGCCACGTTTGGTGGAATTCATGTTTATACATTCGTAATACGAAAGTAAGCATTGTAAATGTTGGTTTGCACACCAAAGATTTTTGTTGGGTTTCGTTGCTAAAATACTGGTAAGTTCCATGCCGGTTTATAAAACCTTCACCATTCAAAGGATTGATAAGTTTTACTGTTCCAAGCGGAGGTATATTGTCATTTAACACAGAAAACACGTGTTTACGCCAGTGGTATGCTGTTTTTTCACCCAGGAAAAATGTATTTTTAGCCTGGAAATCAAGGAATTTTTTTCCGTGTGTGCGCATACACCCTGTAAGTTAGATTCTATTCATTGTTCGTCATTTGCAATATTATCCGGAATCAAAAACTCGTACAGTTCGTCCGTGATCTCTTGACAGTTAATTTCTTCATTAGAAGAGGTATTATCTGCTTGTATTTGAAGAAGTATATTCTCAGAATGTGGCATACTTGTGGCAGGTGCCCTTGCTGCATTTGAAGACTTAGAATGAGCAGTTTTATGTTGAGGCACTGTACCTGTTAGAAGTGTAACAAAGCCTTTTCTGAGACAGACAATGTATTCAAAATGGCGGCTGGGTTCCCCCCCCCCCCCCCCCCATGAAATCCCACTCCCTCCGCTCGTTGTAATGGCAGAAAATAGGGCACTAGGGTATTTGATTGTTTACTGAAAGTTGTCTTAAATTATTAATTATGTCATTTTGTCCTGCTAACATGCATTTTTTCCTCTTGAATTTCAGTATTCTTTTGTAGAGAAGGAAATGAAATTCTAATAATTTTAAGGCCACTAAAACGCTCAATTTGAGTCACGTTATGCCTGTGACGTCACTGGCTAGCTTGCTGCTGCTACTGCTATGAAGTTGATTCACAGTGGTGTCGTTTTTGAAATTTACGTTTCGGAAAATGGGTGCAAATTGTGTATAGTGCCATTCTGTACGAATACATGTTTAAAAATTACTGAAAAGTTGTTTTTGAGTGTTCAGAGAATGAGAAGATGCATAAAACGTGGTTGTACTGTACCGGCAAAGTGCTAGCATGTGGACAAGCGATTTCAGTTACTTAATTAAAAATGTGTTGTACTATCAAGTTAACATTATTAACATTAACTCCAAGATATTCTGTCCCACTGTTACAACGAAGGATGGCGTCTTTCAACGAAATTTAACTCCTAGTGAAAATTTGCGTTTTATCCAGCTACAACTCAGTTATTCGGTAGCTCAGTTATTAAAGTGGCAGATGTCAAATTTTATAAGATTATGTCCATATATTGCTGGTTCAAACCTAACCTGAAAGAATATTTTGACTTTTTTGTAAAACGACTGGACAGTCCCTCGTGTGAAAATCAGATCACAATTACAAAACTTCACCACACCAATCAGAAACAGAATAGTATTGTGTTTTCCTTGTTGCTTACATGCACGTACATTTGCAATCACTGTTCACACATCATGTTCAAAAAGATATTTTCTAGTTAATGTGACCACACGTAGAAACAATGCTTTTATCATTGTAGTTTTCAGCTAGGATCCTTGTTGTTTAAACTTTTGCAGTTTCATTATCTTACATGAAGATGAAGTAAGTCTGCGTCAGACGCCAACGTTCGTTCAGGCTCACAAACATCACAGTCCTTTTGTTCATGTCACCTGCATGTTGTACACGTTTCATCTCCTTCTGTATAACCTCATCGTCCTACACATCATTGTACTGTGGGTGTATAGTGACATCTTCACTACTAGCAATGCTTTCCAAAAAAGTGAATTGTTTGCTCACAGAGCAAATGCATTTATGCTCTGTTGTCCATTTCTCAGACTAGGAGTAATGTGAAGCTATATATAATACATCCCAAAATCGAAAAAACTGCTACAGTCAGTTCTTGCTAACGCTATGTTCGTATTTCATGTAAAGCTTATAAAAATATGACCTTTCCAGGATTCGAACTGTAGAGAGGGGGAAGTTGGACTTCAGATCCAACTGTTCTGAAGCCTACAAGCGTCTCTTTCTCCCTGTGAGAGCTCGAATCAGCCTGATGATGCACCTGGTCACGATCAAATCTGGTATTGCATGCTTTGACATTTGCTGCCAGTGTCAAAGGATCCTCCTCAAATATTGTAATCTAATATGATATACAGGTGACTTCCCCAACTCGTGGAGGGAGACGTTTCTGACACCTCTCCTGAAACCAGAAAAGTATCTATAGTAGTGGGACAACAGGGACGCCACCCCACTCTCCATTGTTGCCAAATGTATTCAAAATGGTAGATGCAAGATGGCGGCGATAGATATGGCAATGTCGCAATGATGTCATGTCGGAAATTTCAAATTTTGGAGGGAAGGTAGGTCAATTGGGCTACCTCCACTAACCTAACCCCTTTGTGTCCCCTCCCCCAGAAAATGGTTGCAAGTTCAAATTCCAGCAGGACAATGCAACACACCATGGCTACCTCTACTAACCTAAGAAAATGGCAGGAAAATAGGTCACTTGGGCTACCTCCACTAACCTAAGACATCCGCCGTCATCTCTTCCTAGGAATTAGTGGGAAAAGGACTCAGCCTGTGCTAGATAGCATGTATGTAAGTCTTTATTTTGCATGCAGTGTTTAAATAAACAATTTGAGGCAGTAGCTCCATCCAGTGTCTTCACTATGAGGTCCGAAGTCCAACTGATCTAGTACACAGTGGTGTCACTATAGGGCGCCATCGTCCCTCCAGTGACGCAATCCAAGATGGTGGTCTGGAGGGGAGAAATGGAGGAAAAGGACTCAGCCTGTGCTGGTCTGCTGGAGAGAGGAAGTAGTGTACATTATTTATTTTGAATAGCGACGGATTTTGCGTGGTTCATTTATTACGCTGATACAAAACACTCGCTCTGACGTGATTGGGGCCACAATACACAGTTGGGAAACCTGCAAACTATTTGTAAATCACCGAAATAATGCAGTACACTGATGTGCAGACACGTTCACTAATTATAAACTGTCGAAATAATGCATACAGTTCATTTAGAGACAGATTTCACTAAGTTTATTTAATACACTGGTACAAAACACTCATCCTTGCACGCTTGAGGTCACAGTAATTAGTCTACAGACCACAGAAATAATGCAGTACAGTGATGTGCTGAGACGCAAAATTGTAAAAATAATGAATGTAAAACGCTCTCCAAACACACTTGCTAATCGTCAGCTGTCGAAATCATGCACTGCACACCTGTTCACAAAATAATGTAACAGACACGAAAACAACTCGTAAATTGTCAAAAAATAATGCATGTGTAACGGTATGGAAACACACTAACAATGCTTAAACACCAGAAAATAATGTAGAGTGAAAACACTCCACTCAGTGCACCTAAAAAACGCAATGTATCAGTGAACTGTTCCAAGCGCACACGTGCATTGCAGGGCCACCCAGATGCAAGTCAGCACTAGAGCGCGATCCATTGCTATGACGCCGCTGCCGACGGTAGGTGAAAGTCACGTCTACAGTTAGTTTTTCGAGTGTTACACTGTCGTCACATGTCTGTGTAAATTAGAGGGAAGTCACCTTCTGGACCGTGCGCAAGTGTTCAACGTTGCTGGCGCGCTTCCTCTCTCTACCTGCTGTCCATAGATGACCTAATTACCGAGCGACTCACCCTCACAGACACTGCAGATAGCACAGGCTGCATAGTTTCTAGTGATCCTAACGGGACATGCGAGCTGTGTCTAGCAAGCGTTGACCGGCCAAGCGTGACTGACGCATCGTCGCGAAATCTTCGCCTACCTACACACTATCACAAGTGCATCTAAAAGGTTCTCAATTTATACTGATGTCACATGGCTGTGTAAAATACGAGCCAAGTCGACCTCTCGGTATTTGTATACTGTCCATGAGATAGTTACCGGCCACTTTTGTAGGAGCTTTCATGATGTCTCAGCTTGTCTGCATGGACAATTCTTGGCCTAACAGAACCTGTTTACGAAAATAACACAGAATAACGCCGAATGCATTCCTCATGATGGTCCTGACATGGCACCCCATCCATTACGTCTTACCCTTCCTGGAAATCATTAAGTCCTGCTTTTTTTTGTGCAAACTATACTTTCAGCGGCACTTGTATATGTCTATGGCAAAGCATGTTTCGAATTCTTCAAGTTCAATGGACTCCATGTACACCTAATCTAAAACAAGAGTGATGGTAGAACGACTCTCTGTAGGCTTCCATATGAGACCTAATTTTTCGTATCTTGTCTTCACGGTCCATATGCGCAATGTATGTTGGCGGCGGTAGAATTATTTGGTAGTTAGCTTCAAATGACATTCTCTAAATTTCCTGTGTAGTGCTCCTAGATAAGAACGCCGTCCTCCAAGGACTTCTGTTTGAGTTCCGAAAGCATCTCCATGGCACTTACAGGTAACAAATCTAGCAGCCGTCCGGTAAATTGCTTTGATGTCTTCCTTCACTCTGACCTGATATAGATCAAAGACACCAGTGAAGTAAGCAGGACGCTAATAATACTGCATCCGAATGTTACAGGTTTGTTATTTCTACTCATCAGCATTAACTTGCATTTTTCTGCATTTAAGGCTATTGGCCATTCATCACACCAACTGGGAATTTTATCTAAGTTGTCTTTTGTCCTCTTACAGTCACTCAACTTTGATGTCTTATCGTATGCCGCAGCGTCGTCAGCAGACTACTCTCTGCCAAATCATTTATGTATAAAGAGAACAGCAGTGATCCTATCGCACTGGACAGCATATTGGATATAGCCACTCGCATATCTCTGATCCTATTGCATATTCTTGTGCCTTTAACAGACTCCGATGGGACATCATGTCATATACCTTCCTGAAATCTAGAAATCTGGAATCTACCTGTTACCCTTCGTTCATAGTTCTCGATATATTGTGTGAAATAAAGGCATGCCGAGTTTCTGACGAGTGATGCTTTGTAAAACCATGCTGATTCATGAACATAAACAGCTTAGCCTCAAGAAAGTTTATTATGTTCCAACTGAGAACATGTACAAGAATTCTGCCGCAAACCGAAGTTAGGAATTATTGGTGTGCAATTTTGCTTGTCTGTTACTTCACCTTCCTTATATACTGGAGTCATCCGCTCTTTTTTTTCCAGTCATTTGGGCCTTTGTGTTGGACGAGAGGGAGAGGGAGATTCATGATAAATGCAGACACGGTAACGGACCAATGCCTTAGAGTACTCTTACTATAAATCGAATGGGATGCCTTCCAAACCAGATGATTTGTTTGTGTATTCCAATCTTTAAGTTGCTTCTATATGTCAAGCATACTTACTTATATGCCATCCGTATGATGGGGGGGGGTCTGTTCGAAACCCAAGAGACGGCATGTTTGCACGATTCTTCATGCGAGAACGATGTCATAAACGTGAAATTTATAACTTGTGCTTTGGTTTCGCTGTCTTAAACTGCTGCACTGGACTGGTCAACAAGGTGCTGAATGGAACCCTGACTCGCTTACTGATTTTACATAAGACTTGAGTTGCTAGTCATCTAATATAAGTCAAATTGTACATCATTCTCGTTTCTCCATTTATGTTGACAGTACTCGATTCGTAAATATACTGTATACCTGTGGTATTGTTTAGTGATCCCTGCAGTACGGGGTGTGACCTGGGTTCTATGACAGGGTCTGCTAATACACAGAAAATTCGTGGCAAATTTCTGCTCATAACTAATGCTGTGTGTATGTGATGCATAGAACTTAAAGTTGATTGTATTTCATATTATTTATTTTTGTTTCAGGGGCTCTACCAGATAGTACGGTGTCACCATCACTGCAGAACCCACCACCACCACCACTGTGGTATATGTTACCCGAAGAATATAAAGATGATGAAGGTGATGATAATGAGGGTGTAATTTTCTTATACAAATTAATAAATACCGATTAAGAGGACTATATTTCTTTATCTACAAACAAAAAGAAAAAAGCCTCTCACCTAATATCCAACATCTTCTACAAGGTGGATCCCTTACATGAGAATATACCACCGCAACAGATTTGTGTGTGTGTTTGATGCTTTGTACATACACCATATGATTCCTATACAGATGTTAATTCAGCTTCTGGTCAGCTGCAGACTATATTGGTGACTGTGTTGCATGGAGGGTCGGTCAAAGACAGTGTGAGGAGGCCTTTCAGTCTCTAACTTTGCAGGAGTGTGCTTCGTTTGGCATTGACTTTGCACATCGCACACTGTTGGTGTAGTTACGACAACATGCCCCCCCCCCTCCATTTCCACCAAATGGTCAGAACACAGTCCTATAGCTCTAACTCAGTTTAGCCTCTTTCTGCAAAGGTTGCAGGAGGTGGTAGATATAGATCTTTCTGACTTGTACTCAGTTCTGACTTGAATTGGAATGATCACATGTGCAAAGCTTCAGGGTTGGTGTGCAGTCTGGAGGGGGGGGGGGGCATTTTGGAAGATGTATAATGGCTATCTAAAATTTTACTGAAGCTGATACGTTCGATAAAGGTGACTCGTTTCGAGATATGACAGTGCCAGAAATATGATTCTCTAGTGACAGGAATCATTAAAGGACTTCTCCATAGCACCCAACGCAGGTTGGTTGGTTGGTTTTGGGGAAGGAGACCAGACAGCGTGGTCATCGGTCTCATCGGATTAGGGAAGGATGGGGAAGGAAGTCGGCCGTGCCCTTTCAGAGGAACCATCCCGGCATTTGCCTGGAGTGATTTAGGGAAATCACGGAAAACCTAAATCAGGATGGCCGGACGCGGGATTGAACCGTCGTCCTCCCAACGCAGGTATGTGGTTGAATGGAAAGATTTGATTCCTAATTCCAGACAGCATTTCTACCGGAGAGTGTAATACTAGAGATCTGAAAGCCATGTGTACTTTTCTTACCACCTCAGTCAGGACACCATTTACAGTTCGTGATCCTTCTCAACCTACCTTCACCTATGACCCAGTGGATATACTGCAGAACCTCTGACATGACAGAGACAGAATACATTACAAATACTGGAGAAATATCTAGCAGCGGCATGAGGGAGTTGCAAATACTGGTTTCATAGGATGTTCCTTAGCCGAATCACTTTCAAAATTCCGTGATTTTATCACGCGGTTGCTTCGTGGGCTACGTGTAACCGCACTGCTGGTCTGATAATATACACTCCAGCGATCACCGTTTATATTGTGTCACAGTATTTGCCTGGAAAAACCAATTCATTCAAAGGTAATGCCATAAGTTGACTTATAAAGCGAGTATAGGTTTTCACATGAATACTTGTATGCACCTGCAGAACCAAGACCGGTTGTGATAGTAATATTGTCGTGTTTTTTAACACATAGCGGTTTGTAAGACAGTTAACATCTCCCTTTCTAAGATACAGTAGTGCCACTCACAAGAAAAACTTATTAGATATGTCCACCCATCCTTGATCCTTGGTCAGTATTATTTTGTATCACTGGCAATCATTTATTGGCGAAGTATTATACTTAGTAGTAGAGGATGCATGATAGGTTTGCCTTGAGTATCAGGCTTATGAAGTATGTGTTAGAGTTCCGACATGTGCAAAGCAAATGACTATGTCCAGCCATAAGGAAGGAATTGATTTGATGTGGAATATTGTGACAGTGAGGGAGAAAGTATGTCAAGTCATAAGAATGGTACAAATATTTCTAATTCCAGAACTACAACTGTCAGCAGGGAGTATTTCCGATATTTTGCTCATTGTCGAATGTTGTTCAATTGAGAGCACGATAATAATATTTACAGGATGTTTGGGAGGAAAGGTCAATATTTTACACAGTGATAGTATAAGTAATTCTGAACATAAAATCTTGTATGAGCATAGGTCCGCAAATGCTTTGTTAGGGAGATATGGGTATTGAAAGGAACTTTAATTCTACACTATTGATGTGCACAATGTGAACATATACACAACACAACTGGACTGTTACGTGATTTTCTTGAAAACAATGTTACAGAGAAGTACAGTTATGTTAGACATTTTTACATAATGTTTATTTCCTTTGTGTTTAGTACATAATGCATTACAACATCAATGTTACATGTATTCAGTTGAAAAGACGTACTACGTCTTTTACAAACGGCTTTAACCCTTACCGTACAGATGTTGTACAGTTAACAGAACAGATTCAAATATCCCACCATGAATGTTAATGCAGTTTTGCGCTCTAGCGATAACATGTTGTGTTGCTTGTTCAATTTCCAGTGGTTGGTTCCTAATGAATTCAGCAGTGCCCAGGATTCAACGAAGCAGTTTATCTTGTTTGTTTATGGGGTTGGATGAAATCAGAGGTGCACAAACTGAAGGTAAACAGAAATCTAAAGGTGTAAGGTCAGGTGTTCTTGGGGGATAGCTAACAGCACCACCACTGCCAATCCAGCGATGAGGATAGGTGCAGTTGAGATGCTCCCTCGCACTTAAGGTAACATGTGGAGGGGCGCTGTCATGCCGAAAACACATTCCAGTTCACTTGGCTAAAGCAACGTCTTCCAATAGTTCCACAAATGAATTTTCCAAAAAATGCAGCTACCTCTCTCCCTTCAATTGCTGATTGATAATAAATGGACCTACCAAAAGTTACCGATCATGCCGCACCAAACATTTATGGCAAAACGGACTTAGAAATTGCTATCCACTGAAGCATGTGTATATTCCCGTGACCATCAATTATGATTATTGAGTGTGTTGTTTATTCTGTGCCATGAAAACCAGGCTTCGTCAGTAAATAGTATGTAGGGAAGCAAATGACTATTCTCAATTACCCAGTGACAGAACTGTAGTCGTTGGGCATTGTTGCCAATGTGAAGATTTTGGACACGCTGTATATGAAATGGATACAGGTTTTCTGCATTTAATGTTTCCCATACACGAGTCTGTGGTACATTCATATGCAGGGACATTCTTCATATGCTCGTACCGGGACTTCACTCAACACTTGAGCTAATTTCTTCCTGTTCTTGCAAAGTTTGTTGACATGCACACTCGGATGAGAAATTTCTACTTGGATGAGAGCCTATTGCACGCAAAGTGATAAACACTTTGGTAAACACTCTCTGATCATGTAGTCGAGTTCGAAAGTGCATGTGGTATTCTTCTCTTGCAGTGCACTACCGTCGCAGAAACCATAAACATACACCATTTCTGCGTAGTCCTCATTACTGTAGATGTGTGGCATTGTTAGCAGCACTTGAATGAACACAGCTAACACGATACACTACACAGCTTACCAATTCATTGCCAGTACACTACACAATGCGGCTTACACGGCACAACTATGCAAACTATGGTGATAGTACTATGTACATCACATGATAATAATACATTGTAGGTTGCATAGCGTAAACATGGCATCTACCTATGCCTTGTTAAGATCATGATGTTACGGTCCTGTTGTATTGCATATAAATTCACATTGAGCACATCAGTTTTGCAGATTAAAGTTCCTTTCAATACCGACACCTCCCTAACGAAACATTTGCGGATTTATGTTCATATAACATTTTTTGTTCAGAATTACTTATACTATCACTGTTAAAAATATTGAACTTTCCTCCCGAAACACCATGTATATATTTTGCTGCCTTTCTAGGATGATGATTCAGCCTATGTGTGTTTGGTATGCAGCACTGGCGACCTGTGGAGGGAATGATTCACGTTTCCAGCTAACAGTAGGATCTGTCTGAATGGAGAGGTCTGTTGAGGTGTAGGAATGTAGCTGACTTAACCATGGTGTCCTCTAGGCGGTTGAATAGCAAACTAATACTTAGTATGTGTTGGACGGCTTTCATGATCGCGTGGAAATTTGAGAAGATTCAGTGTGGACATGTGTTTGTGTTGGACCATTATTCCCTCCAATGCAAACTGTCCAGTAGGCTGCTTCTGCACATTTTGCACTTTTATTTAGATGAGGGAACATTGATTGTGGTGTGTGCATCTAACAGGTGAATGACAGGTGGAAGACACGTTTGCTGGTTCTCTAGGTGTGAGAAACACCTTAGTTGACTTTGTAGATTATAATAATGATTTCGAATCTGTTAAATCACTGACATCAGTATTCATGAGTGGAAATAACAGTTTTTTTTAGTTTTGATGTAAAGGTCTTCACAGGTGGGATAAGTTTCTAGTTGCTCAGTGGTTTACAGCACGCTCCACCTCGCTAATGTTTCGGGTTTCTAGAGAAATAATTTCCAGTGTATATCTTCAGAATTACGTTGTGCGAGCGATACTGCTATGCAAGTGATATTGCTATGTGTTTGATATCAAGAAGTATCGTGAAAATGGTATGATATTCTGGCTAACCATGTGAAATGACGTATCTTCTTGTAATCCCAGAGTCCAGAGATGGGTGTAGAAAAGCAAGCAGGTCAGGAACAGAAACAGTAACGTGTTCGTGCAGAGAGGAGACGACCCTGAATTTGTAGAAGAGTTCTGAGAGTGACTTCAGTCCACTGAGGGCGCTCTGGTCATGTGTCGGGGGTGGATGACCGCCCGACCTCGCGGGAAATATCTTGTGCAGCGAGGAGTATACCTACAGTGCATGTGCTTTTGCTGTCTGTCTTCATGGTATATATGAGTGTCTAGTGGTCGATAGCTATACGAATGATGTAAAAGGGGCGATTTTGTATGGTGCAGGATACAAATTGTATGTTTACTACATCGACACGGTATGCGGTGATATATTGCCAGGTTGGAGATCGGTTTCACGCTCTAATATTCAAGCTCCAGCCCTCAGTGGCAGAGCGGTGTAATTGAGTAAGAGTCTTTCGGTAATTGACGATCTGTAGGCCACTTCGCAGGGTTTAATTGTTGGTGCAATATGGTGATCTGTACAAAATAGTTTTTTGCCACTGAAAGTCTCGTCTGCAGAAAGAAAAAAAAAGTGGTCAGTGCTTCGACACTGGCAGCATCAGTAATTAAATGCGTAAATTCAATAAGAGCCAGTCATAATGCTCCATTCATTTACAAGACATCCTTTGTGCCAGGATGTAGGAGCGTCTACATAGTGGTGAGAACGATTGCGTTTCAGAGATGTTTCTTGAAAGCAGGACTTAACGATTTCCAGGAAGGGTAACACTTGATGTATGGGGTGCCTCGTTAGGACCATCAGGAAAAATGCAATCGGTATTATTGTGGGCTATTTTTGTGAACAGGTCCTGTTAGGACAGGAATTTCCATTCAGACAAGCTGAGATGTCATGAAAACTACAACAAAAGCGAGGTTTAACTATTTGTGTGAAAGTTCACCAATTCCTAGAAGGGACTGATAAGTAATGGACAAGCTGTCCTATTAGGATCGCAAGGGAGAAAACATTCATTGTTGTTCTGAGCTATTTTAGTTAACAGTTACTGAAAACATTGCAGAAAATTTCTATAGTGCATCTAGAGGGGGGCTTGGCTGTTATTTTCATGTAGACAAGAAACATCAGTATAACATTGAGAGCATTTAATCGCGCTTGCAATGGTGTGTAGCTACACGAGCATTTCACGATGATGTGTCAGCCAAACTTGGCTGGTTAACGCGTGCACGTTAGATTCAGCTCGCGTGTCCCGTTAGGATCGCTAGGAATAATGTCGCCTGTGCTATTCTGTGAAGCAATGGAACGGATTTCTGCAGCATCTGTGAGGGCGAGTCATTCGGCAATTAGGTCTTCACTGGACCGCAGGTAGAGAGGGATCCCGCCAACAACAGTGAACACATGGGCATGGTCCAGAGAGTGACTTCCCTCTTATTTACATAGACATGTGACGTCAGTATAACACTCTAAAAATTGTAACTGTAGACGCAAATTTCACCTGCTGTCAGCAGCGACACGATTGCAATGGCTCACGCACCGGCGCTGGCTTGTGTGCGGCTGGCCCTGCAAAGTGCCTGTGCGCATTGGAACAGTTCACTGATATGTTGTGTTTTTTACGTGCACTGAGTGTTTGTGCACTACATTATTTTCTGGTCTTTAAGCGTTGTGAGCATGTTTCAGTAGCGTTACACATGCATTATTTTTTGACAATTTAAGAGTTGTTTTCGTATCTGTTGCTTTATTTTGTGAACAGGTGTGCAGGCTGTGCAATGCACGATTTCGACAGTTGATGAGCAGCAAGCATGTTTGGAGATACTTTCACATGTATTATTTTGACAATTTAGGAGTTGTTTGTGGCTCTGCACGTCACTGTACTGCATTATTTCTGTGATTTACGAGTAGTTTGCTCGTCTATAGACTATTTACTGGGAGCTCAAGCATGCGAAGGTGAGTGTTTTGTACCAGTGTAATAAATAAACTACGCGAAATAAATTGTTCCAAAATAAATACAGTACACTCCTTCCTCTCTCCAGCAGACCAGTGCAGGCTGAGTCATTTTCCTGCCATTTTTCCCCTCCAGACCATCTTGTATTACATCACTGGAGGTACGATGGCGCCCTCTAGTGGCAGTACTGTGTACTAGGTCAGTTGTACTCCGGACGTCATTGTGAAGATACTGGATGGAGATACTGCCTAAAATTGTTTAAATAAACACTGCATGCAGAATGAAGACTTACGTCCATCCTATCCAGCACAGGCTGAGTCCTTTTCCTACCAATTCATAGGAAGAGGAGGTGGCAGATGACTAAGGTTAGTGGAGGTAGCCCAAGTGACCTATTTTCCCTCCAAAATTTGAACTTTCTGCCATGACATCATTGTGACGTTGGCATATCCATCTCCGCCATCTTGGATCCTCGATTTTGAATAGATTTGGCTACAATAGAGAGTGGGGTGGCGCCCCTGTTGTCCCACTACTATCTATATCTCCCAGTAGCCACAGATGTGTTTCCCAATAGTTGTAGAAGTATCGCCTTAACGAGGTGTTAGGAAAGACCGTGGAGCAAATGATTAACCATCATCTGCTCACATTGTTAGAGACCAGGCAACTCCTTTGCCACTCTGTGTGAATTTCTCTCCTATGTAACTATCACTGTATCTGCATATTCTTTGATATCAGTAAGGCGTACGATATTACTTGGAGACACTGTATTGTTTCACAACTGCATCAGTTGGGCTTTTGTGGCTACCTTCCCATCTTCATACGATCATTCCTGTCTCAACGGTTTTGTGACACCCGAGTTTGTGTGTCGCTGTCAGATCGTTTTGAGCTGGTGAATGGTATCCCTCAGGGCAGTGTTTTAAGCGTTACTCTCTTTGCCATAGGCATAAACAGTATTACGTCTATGGAGTCCTGCACAGTGCTCTTTATTTGTGGACGATTTTGCTGTTTCGTGTTCCTCCAACAGTGTTGCAACAGCAAGCCGTCAGTTGCAGTTTACAATGCGGAGGTTAGAGGAGTGGACGGCAAAGACAAAGACGGGTTTTCCGTGTTCTGGGAATAAGTGTGTGTGTGTGTGTGTGTGTGTGTGTGTGTGTGTGTGTGTGTGTGTGTGTGTGTGTGTGTGTGTGTGTGTGTGTGTGTGTGGCATTTTAATAGTTCTCGCCGTATATGGGGGACAGCATCTTACATTTTAGAGACTCTGTTCGATTTCTGTGCCTCGTTTTTTACTCTGAAATTTTCGTGGTGTCCACACTTGAGAGACCTGAAAGCCAGAACCCTGAATGAATGCACTGAATATCTTAAAGTGCTTTAGCCACAGGTCGTGAGGAGTAGACAGGGTGCGTCTCCTCCAGTTTTATAGGGCTTTCGTGCGTTTGTGACTGGTCTATGGGTACATGGTGTATTAATCAGCGAGGCCATCTTATTTGAAGATCATTGATGCTGTTCACCATGAGAGGTACGGCTGGCCATGGGTGCTTATAGGACCAGTCCCATAGCCAGCCTCTGTGCTGAGGCCGGGGAACTGCCACTTACCATCCGGCGGCAGCTCTTCATGGAGCATCAGGCGCGTAACATCTTCACAGCTCAGACTTCACACGCACACCGTACTGATGCTCATCCACCTTTGGAACGCTTCTTCTCCAACGACGGGCCACAATGCCGTTTGGGGTCCGCGTGCAGCGTGCGCTGGAGACACACTGTGTGGAGCAAGTACAACCCCAAATCCAGGGTTTTAACCGTCCGCCGCCAGGGTACTTTAGAGGCCCAGAGCGATTTTAGATGTGGTGCAGTGCAGTAGAGATTGCACTCCTGCTTCCGTTTTTACTACCATGTTTTCAGATATATTCTCTGAGCACAACTATGTAGTTTTTTTTTTACGGATGGGTCGAAACAGGGGGATTCTGTTATGTTCCCCGGTCGTATCCTCAAGATCCGACTGCCTCAGGCCTTTACTGTCTTTGATGCAGAGTTATATGCGATCTTGCGGGCATTGGAGCAGATGAAACGTTCTTCCAATGTTAACTTTCTTGTCTGTTCCGATTCTCTGAGTGCCCTTCACTCGTTGCAGCGTTTGTACACAGCAGATATAGTAGTCCAGAATATCCAGGATACCCTCCAACTACAACGACTGGGGAAGGAATTATGTTTCTGCTGGGTACCAGGGCACATGGGAATTGCAGGGAATGAAAGGGCGGATCTAGGAGCCAAGGAGGCGTGTCTTGATCCGGAGGTGCTTCATTGTGCCATCTCCCTGCGTGCTATGACCTCACTGTTGAAGCCCAGATTCTTGCATCAATGGGAGCATGAGTGATTGGAAGTGACCGACTATAAACTCCGTGTAGTAAAGCCCACAATTCGGTCATGGCATACCTCCTTCCAGCGTCGTCGACGGGTCGATGTGCTCCTCATTCGTCTTCGCATAAGCCACAGCTGTATGACGCATGGCTTCTTACTCTGGCGAGAGGACTCTCCTGTGTGTGGCGCACAGTGATCCGTGCGCCACATTTTATTTGACTGCCTTTTATTTTCCGCCCGCGGATGAGTTGCCGACGGACCTACAATCTGTTTTACGTGATGATAAAACGAATGTGGTTAGAGTTATATAAAGTTTTGTGAATTGTCCAACACGTTTACTAAGATTTTAGGGAGGTGGTTTGAATATGTTCACAGGGTGACTGGCTCGCCCATATTTTACGTAAATGACATATTCCTGTGCCTTCCTTTTCGCTCCTTTGTCATTTTACTTGTGTTTTAGTTTCCTGTGTAGCATCTTTTATCCTTCCCGTTTTCTCAGCGTGTATGATCACATTTTAATATTTTTTCACATTCGTGTTTTTTAATGTGTGTAAAGGTGCTGATAACCTCATCGTTGAGTGCCCGTAAGCGCCCCCCCCCCCTCCCGCCCCCCCCCCCCCCCAAACACACACGCACACACAGGATTCGAACATGTGACCCCTTACTCTCTAATGGTTACGCCATCCGTTGCGCCACCGAACGCATAGTGATCAAATGGTCTTCGCTGAGTGTCTTCTAGAAAGGAAATCAGCGGTAAGTTTGGCCAAGAATAATTTTGTGTTTTGGGTCGCAGCTTGTGACTGACTGACAGTCGACAATCTAACTATAATATACGGACCCATTTGCAAAAAGTTCTACAATTCTTTAGTTTTGAGCGAGTTTTATGATGTTGCAGGGAACAGGGGAAAGAATGGCCGTCGTTGCACATATCGCCGCTGTAAGTGGGTGGAGCATAACGCTTCATCTTTCGCAAGGCTTTTATCATCACCGTTCACAAAATTCCATCCTATTTTTACTTAAAAGTTGTAACTGCGTTTTCCATCACGAAATAGCTAAACTGTTTGCGGAAAAAGTAAGTAATGACCTCATAACTTCTGCTAACGCTCCATCAATAACATGTATCGCTTCGTCGTATTCCTAGCCTGTGACGTCACCAGACTATCAGCCAATAACAGAGCTTTTCAATCGTGTGACCAGATCTTGATATTTAATTATTTTTAAGCCTAGGAGGCGCTGCAAGCGATGTCGTGCTATTAGCAAAGGCACTCGGGTCGGTCGTCTACCGCAATGGCCTATTAACGCCATATTTTGCCGCACTGTCCTGAGGGATACGTTCTTCGTACGCTCATATTGATTTCTGTCGTTATTTCAGTGTTGCTTGTTTGTTTTCTCTGGCAACTGTACACAAACGCCCCTGCTCTCGATCGTTAAGTGAAGGGAGGGGACAAATTCTCCCAAGGAAGTGTCTGGAAACGCTGTCAGCAGGAAAGTTCATGGCTACTGTGTTTTGAGATTCTTGTTGATTTCCTCGAACGTGGCACAGCAATTAACTCAGATAGGTATTGTCAAACACTGAAAAAGTTATGGCGGACGCTGCAAAACAAATATCGGGAAAACATAGCGCAAAAGTTTTTTCACGACAACGTACGTCCTACGTCAGCACACGGCTAATGGTACCCGAGAGCTCCTACGAGATTTTGGATTGAAGGTTTTCGATCATCCACCATACTGCCCATATTTGGCACCTAGCGGCTACCATCTCTTCCCCAGATTGAGGACGGATCGCTACACAACGCTTTGATAACGACGTCGAACTACATGCCGGTATAAACCAGCGGTTGCAGTTGTAGGTGGCAGATTTCTACAGAGACATATCGAAAACTTGTGCCTCAATTTGAATGGTGATTGTGTAAATAAAAAAAAAAGCTTAAGAGTGTACCTTCAAAATGTATATAATGAAATTTGGTTTATCCATATTGTTAATTTTTTTTATTTCAAAACGTCTCCCACTTTCTGGGCAACACTCGTTTCATATCATCTACTTTCACATTTTTTTTAACGTGATCGTCATCACTGCATTTGGTATACATCAATGCCTCCATGTTAGTCTCCTCGTTCAGCATCACATTCATCTTCACAGTAAAGTATCCTGAGAATCTCCTCGCCATTGATTGATGAAATAAAAATCTATTACTAATTGCTTGGTCCTGTATAATTTATAATCATTAGGCCTATATTATTATTGGAATACTAGCACAGTTGCATATCACTATAAAATCCTTCATAAAAACGGAAATGCGGCTCGTAACACAGAATGCTGCTTGTGAGAAACACATCCGCTTCAATCAAGTTTGGACCTTCCTGGGAGATTAAGACTGTGTGCAGGACCAGGACTCAAACCGGCATCTTTGCCTTCCAAGGACAAGTGCTCTACCAACTGAGCTACTCAAGCACGACTCACTATTTGTCCTCACAGTTCTTCTTCCGCGAGTTTGGAAGGTATTAGTTGGAGTGCTGGCGGAAGTAAAGTTGCGAGGACGGGTCGTGAGTACGGTTGCCAGATTAAACTGACAGAATTACCGAACATTGCATGTCGAAAGGATTTGCTGCGCTGAGGGCGAACACAAACACTTGGTGAACATCATAAATCATATTTATTATCACTAGTTACATCATTTAACAGATTTTTGTTACCTTTAATTTTTTGGTAAAAGTAATTCTTCAAATTACAACGAATGCATAATCCTGTTTTCACCATACCACATTAAATTTGTTTCTAGCGTCAGAGCATAAGTGATTCATGCGACCGAAGACTGTACATGGGCAATGCTCCAGGGAACTGCAATTGTCCTTTTGATATTTTTTTTTATATTGTGAGTTCCTTCTCCAATTAAAAACTTTTCTACGAAAACTACGTTGTGGACGTAGAAGATTGACATTGTAATTGCTCCAAAGTTTTATTTAGTATACGGATATCTTTGTAAAAACAATCTTTATTGACGTCGTCTTCAGTACCCTCCACCTCTTTATGCTTTTACGTATTTTTCATATATAGGAGTACCTTTCCGACAGTCACGGAACTGAAAATCTTAAAAGTAGAACTTTCGTTGTCAAACCACTTTTTAAGATAAGCGTCGGCTCTTCAGTAGGCTACGAGAGCTTCACTCTGTCACTAAGTCATTTCGCACAACCTCATTTAGTGTTAACATTTCTTTTACGTGACCGTAATATTATGTAATTGTACAGGATGTATGCATACCGATTCCAAAACCTTAATACGTTGTTGAAATAAATTTAATACAACATGTTCAAAATAAAAGTAGCACTCTGACAATCCAATTTCTTTGTTAGCGACGAAAGACCAAATAAGCCCGTCACTGTCATTCTCACCCTCTAGGCGGAAATACATTTTGATCGCTTTCCAATCAAGCAAAAGCCTTAATCCAGTTGCCCGCCGAACTGTTGCATCTTCGTACATCCATAGTTGAAACAGAGGACAGTGGTATGTCAGTTGGTATAAATTTATATTAAAAATGAAATTCCTCCAGCTGTATTTAAGCTGTCGATTTCATTTTGGCAACTAGTTTCAACATTGTAACAACGTCATCTTCAGGCCCATACACTTGTTGACATCAACTGCGTGCGACTGATACTAGAAGTCAGTGGTGAGATATGGACGTGCTCCGTGTGGAAGGTGGGTAGTAACTAGTTACTACGTTGAAACTAGTTACCAAAATAAAATCGACACCTTAAATACAGCTGGAGGAATTTCTTCATTTTTAATATGAACTGTTGTATGGCGAAGCACGGCATGATAATCTTGATTAACAAAAGCAAACCATTCTTTAAGCACCTTCTCTCTCTTAGCACTGGTAGGAGCTTCACCGAAAATCTTTAGCACAAAACTTTCCACGTCGAAAGATGATAATTTCATTCAGTGTTTTGCTGCATTATGCACGAAATGGCAGTTGCTTTAGGAATATTTGGGTTCAGATTTTGTAACCTCTGAAACGTCGAGCAGGTGCGACCATATTTGACCAAAACATTGTCAGCACAATATGCAACATTATTATAAGCTCCAAATGAAGTTTTTCTAATGATTTGATGATGATTGTATTCATAGTAGACTATATCTCATCGGGTTCTTCATAAAAATCTAATAGACAATTTACCACTCCATCTTCGTCATCAAAGAAAGTTACTAAAATTGTGAATAATTTTGTATTGCCTTTATTGAAAGCACTAATAGGTACTGAAAATCAACAGTTTATTGACATGATTTTGCAGATCAATAAAAAAATTAGTGATATCAATGATATTCTAAAAGTACAGAACCATTCATACTTCGGTAACGAACAGTTCGGTAAAAAAAAAAGAAGAAAAAGAAAAACGGAACTTCTCACAACCCAGGTTGTGACTCGTTCTGGGGTAGCTCAGTTGCTAGAACACTTGCCCTCGAAAGGCAAAGATCCCGGGTTCGAGTCCCGTTCCGGCACATACGTAGTTTAATGTACCGTGAAGCTTCAAATCACCGCACACTCCGCTGCAAAGTGAAAATTCATTCTGGAGGTGTAAACGTAAAACTAGCTATATCTCTTCCTACGCAGAGATTAGTTGGAATCTCTAGTAACATCTCGTCTTCTTCTTCTTAAGTTGCCACTCCTAAGATTGATTTGCAGCAGCTCTCCATTCAGTGCGATTGTCGGCCAGCCTCTTCAATTCCGTGAAACTTCCGCATCCTAGGTCCTGCATTATCTGGCTTATGTACTTTCTTCTAGGTCTGCCTCTTGCCCTTTTGCCCTCCACAAGGCCTTCCGTTATAGTGTGGAGAAGACTTTCATGTCTCAGAATGTGTCCCATCCATATATCTCTCCTCTTCTTGACCGTCTTCCAAAGAACTGGAACTTCCTCCGCTCTCTGCATGACTTCTTCATTTGTCATCCTGGCCGTCCATGGAATTTTTAACATCCTTCGCAGACACCACATTTCGAATCCTTCAATCCTTCTTCTTTCGTCCTCTCCAAGTGTCCAGGTTTCGCTGCCGTAGAGAAGCACACTCCCAACAAAGGTCTTTATTAACCGCTTCCTTAACGACAGACTTATCATATTTGATGTGAGGAGTCCTTTCTTTTTATAGAATGCAGTCTTTGCCTGATTTATTCTACTTATTACATCTTTCCTACGACGACCATCTGATGTTATTCTGCTTCCCAAGTAGACAAAGTCTTGTATTTCTTTCAGCTTCTCTCCATTCAGCCTTATATTCGTAATTGCTTGATTATCTCGTAGATATATATAAAAGGAAAATTAGTGGAAAATAGTGACCCACAATAGTATTGCAGGGTTAAGGAATTAGCATACCCGGAGAAGGTATTAATTAGGGACAGCCGCGCAGCTATTGCAGTGCAGATGTTTGAGGAGTGTTGGGGCAAGGCGTGGAGAACGGGGGAATGCGGCAGGGGCCGAGATTGGAGGGAAGGGTGGCGAGACACAAAGAACTGCGCCAGCTGCCGCTGCGCGGGGGGCGGCCATCTGCGCGCCAGCTGCATTCCTGCTGCCCCTGCCGCTTCTTCTTCTTTCTCCATAGTATCGCTGCACTAGTTTCTTTTCACGCAGACGAATGAGCCGACATTGGTACGTCGCTTGCAACACACACGGGAATGAACGCGACTTTGTGTTTTGTGGTTCGTGGAAATGAAGCAGGGTCTTGTAGAATTTTAATTATTAAATAGAAAGAAAATAAAATCAAACTGCAACTGTGAAATTTGATGATGGTTTTAGGCAATCTGTACATGTTCACCATTCGAGGTGACACAATTGACGGAGATTTTGGTTGTAGAAGTCTGCATTTTTGGCTCTCCAGGAAACGTTCAACTTGAAAAACACTTCGTCTTTCTGGAAATGCCTGCAACTCAGTGCTTTCATCGTCTGGGGAAATAGGAGAAAGTCACTGGTTGCCATATCAGGAGAATGTAGATAGGTGGGGAGCCAAAATTTGATAGACAAAAGCGTTTGTTACTGTCCTGTGCAGAATAAGTTGAGGCGTTGTAGATAAAAACACACCACTTACACAGCACATAGCGACGCTTACTCGTGGCAGCCTTCCCATAACTCTTCGTCTGGAGATTTCGGCAGAATGCTCCTGTGACTGCTTACCTCTTGCGAGCATAGTATGTTAACACCACACCATGGATTTCCAAAAAAAAGTCAGCTTCAGCTTGTCCAATGAGGGTTGGGTCTTCGCTGTATTCGGCGGTTGTGAATCCACAACTTCGTCTAGCGGTCACAGTGATACACCCGGCACTCATTCGAGGTAAGTCACCCGGAAGGTGTTCGATGCAGCTCCGCACAGCCGCCTAATGAATAAAATACGGTCGTACGGAATATCAAACCAGCAGTGTGACTGGGAAGGAGAGTTTCTCGCAAACAGAATACAATATGTTATCAACGGAGGAAAATCTTCGGATGTAAAAGGAACTTCCGGCGTTCCCTAAGGATATATACACCGATAAGCCAAAAAATTATGACCATCTGGTTAATAGCTTGTCTATCAGTCTTTGGATCTAATTACCTCACTGTTTCTGAGTATCAGAGATCCGACAGTTCGGTGGTAGGTTTGTGGAGGTACGTGGAATTAGATATGCACGCACAGTCATGTAATCTGCGTAAATAACGGGCGTACGCGGTGACGGCGTCCGACAGCGACCCAGATGGGGTCCATATTATTTACATGAGGCTAATTTGGTCGCCGGGACATCAACGTGAGTTCACTGTAATGCT
Organism: Schistocerca nitens; assembly: GCF_023898315.1. NCBI lineage: Eukaryota > Metazoa > Arthropoda > Insecta > Orthoptera > Acrididae > Schistocerca > Schistocerca nitens. The sequence goes on along the minus strand of NC_064616.1, from coordinate 598,686,640 downwards.
CCTCAAACCATTGAACGCTTCTGGCGCCGAGACACAGACAATTGTACCTCTAAAAGACGAGACCGCCGCCGGGGAAGACATCAAGCATGGAGGGATGCAGATTGTTTGCAGCTGTCAGCCTGTCTTCGATTACTACCACAGGTCCCACGCAAGCGCAGGAGAACGTCTCCCATAGCATAAAACTGCTCGTGATTCACCCGAAGAGTCGACACGTTTCCATTGATTGACGATCGAACCCGATGGTCCCGTGGCCACTGCAATCGTAATTGACGATGTCGTTGGGTCAACATGTGATCACGTAGGAGTGATCTGCTGCAGAACTCGATGTTCAACAATGTACGATGATAGTCGTGCTCTAAACACTTGTGCGTGCACCAGCATTGTGCTCTTCCGGCAGGGATGCCACAGATCACCGACTACCCCACTTTACAGAGCAAACAAGCCTACGAACACCACGTTCTGTGAAGAGTCTTGGACGTCCAACCATTTAGTGCCTAGTGGTAGTTTGTGTCCTTCTATCTCTTTCCATAGATGCTCACGACAGTAGCACGTGAACGTCCGACCAGCTTCGCCATTTTCGAGATACTCGTTCACAGCCTGTGCGTAATAATAATTATAATAACAATAATAATAATATACCCTTTGCAAAAATCGCTAATCTCCATAGATTTCCCCATTTGCAGCCCATATCTTCGCCAGTGAGAGTCCCCGTCTGTCTATGCTCCGCTTATATACTTTTGTTACCGCATCACGTGCCCGCAACGCCACCAGGCAGCATCGAACGTTGGTGTGAGCAGTGTATAACCTCGGAAGTTCCAAGAACTTTTCGCAGATGATGCTACTGTATACAGAGAAGCTGCAACACAAGAAAATTGTAGCGAAATGCAGGAAGGCGTGCAAAGTGTAGACGATTGGCACAGAGAATGGAAAACATTCTCCATAATGAAATCTAACGTATTGCGCATAAATAGTCAGGATACCCATTATTGTGTACTTACAAAATTGCAAAACAGTTATTGGAAGCAGTCGCATCCATAAAATAGTTACGGGTTTGCGTATATATCGATTTAAAGTGGAATGACCACATAAAGCTAATCGCAAGTAATTCATAAGCGAGAATGAGATTCAGTGGAAGAATCATCAGGAAACGGAGTCCACCCACTCTCAGGAAATACAGTCCACCCACAAACGAAGCAGCATAAAAAAAAACCTCGTTCGGCCAATACTTGAAAATTTCTTGTCTGTCTGGGATTCGTACCAGATATGGTTAGCCGGCCGGAGTGGCCGAGCGGTTAAAGGCGCTACAGTCTGGAACCGCACGACCGCTACGGTCGCAGGTTCGAATCCTGCCTCGGGCATGGATGTGAGTGATGTCCTTAGGTTAGTTAGGTTTAAGTAGTTCTAAGTTCTAGGGGACTTATGACCACAGCAGTTGAGTCCCATAGTGCTCAGAGCCATTTGAACCAGATATGGTTGATAGAGAAAATAGAGATGATTCAAAGAAGAGCAGCACGTTTCTTTACAGGTTCGTTTAGTAAGCGCGAAAGCGACACAGAGACGCTCAGCCAACTACAGTGGCAGATACTGCAAGGGAGGTGTCGTGCATCAAGGTGTGGTTTACTGTTAGTTTAATACATCGCTTCCTCCTACGTATGTCTCGCGAAAAGGCTTTGGAGGTAAAATTAGTGAAATTGTAGCCCACACGAAAGCTTTCCAGCAATCTTGCCTTCCGCAAACCGGTTCGCGACCGGAACAGGAACAGGAAAAGTGGAAAGTTGACAGTGGTACATAAAGTACCCTCCACCACACATTGTAATATGGCTTGCAGTGTAGATGTGCGTTGCCCTGACAGCTGCAATATTTCCGCTGCTGCCCCGATCGGCGGGCTTCGTGAGTGCAGGTGGACAGACGGCAAACTTTATGATGTTCAAAATATCGTGCAAGATGCTGAAATTGAAAACAGATCCACTACTTTCACTTTTTCCAGAATCGCCCCGCTTGATACGCCGGAATTAGAGCACCAAAGCTTCCATTTCTGTTACTGCTCCCGGTTTTTCACAGAGAGATGGTTTGCCACTTCGTTCGTAGTCAGTGAGACTTGTCTGACCACATTGGAATCGTCTGTGCCACCAAACTACAGTGTCATGATAATGCTGCGTTGCTGCCGTACATTTCCAACTCAGCGTGGATTTTTGCAGCGTTAATTCCTTCAAATGTAAACCACGCGCCATTGTGTGCTACCGTCTGTGGTGCGGAGATTTCATTGTGAACAAAGACTGCAAACAAGTTCCTACAAGGAAGCAAAAAATTGATTTTATGATTTTATTTTTTCGAGGTGATATTTAACACTTCGTGGCTATCTCTTGTATATGCTAGCCATATTACGTTTACAGCACAAAGTGCGTCTATACTCTGCGAATTAAGCTGTAGTAGATGGGGGACTTTAATTTTACCGTGTATTAAGCTTTCTACCCGTTCCATTTGCGGATGGAATGTGGGAAAAATATTCGCAGTTTCTATCTTGAGAGGCGATTCCTGGCGTTTTCTAAACAGATTCTCGAGATATGTTCAGCGTTTTTCTACGAGCGTCTGCTAGCCGAGAAAAGTTAAATATACTTTTCCAGTTAAGCAAGCCTGTGACCATTCGAAGTGCGTCCGTCTTTGTATACACCACATGCTTCCTGTTAGTCCGTCCTGGTATGGGTTCCATACACTTGGAACAGTATTCACCTATTGGCTCTAAAAGGGTAGCGCATGCAATCTACTTTTTAGACAAACTGCAGTTTCCCACTGTCCTACCATGAACCGTAGGCTGTTATTTCCTGTGCCAACAACTGAACGTATATAGTCGTTTCATTCGATTTCTATACACATTCTTACTCCAAAGTTTACTGTCTGGCAAAAAGGTGAAGCACTCAAAAGACATGGTCACCTGTCAGTTTAACTTTGTACGTATACACACCATCGGCGGGTACGTACGACGGTAGAAACTTGAATAGTGGCAACTATTTATTTGAAACCTATACAGAGTATATAAATGTTGATCAGTTTTAATTCCCTTCAGAGTTGTCACCTGCATTCTGTGTAAGTAGTTGACAGCGATGTGGAAATCGTAGGATACTCTTAACAGATCCAGTTGTGTTTGACATTTCGAGTGGAGTGGTCTATCGCGCGAAGAGTCTGAACTGGTTCACACTAAGAAGAGAGCGGTATGACACCGACAAGAATTTCCGCTGTATCGCCCGGCGTCATGTGGAACGCTGGTCGCTCCACCCAACTTGTGTCGTACGATACATGACGAGGGAAATTTCAGGTCTCCGCACGTGCTTTAAAAAAATATAGTTTTTGGTATACGGAGTAAAACTACATCCGTCTCTGTAATTAGTTTCTCGGTAAAACTTACACTTTTCGCATAAAAAATTGAAAACCTCTGTTTTACGATTCGCACATGTTCATAAGAGATTATTCTGCGTCTTTTAGTGTGACACCACAGATCGATAATGAACTGCTTTTCTTTTCGTTATTGCCCATAGCTATTGTGATACTTCGCAAATAAGGGAGTCACTGGGCATAGTTCGAAAAGTTTGCAGGTGGCCGCGGTGGCCGTGCGGTTCTGGCGCTGCAGTCCGGAACCGCGGGACTGCTACGGTCGCAGGTTCGAATCCTGCCTCGGGCATGGGTGTGTGTGATGTCCTTAGGTTAGTTAGGTTTAAGTAGTTCTAAGTTCTAGGGGACTTATGACCTAAGATGTTGAGTCCCATAGTGCTCAGAGCCATTTGAACCATTTTTTTGAAAAGTTTGCAGTGAAGCGTGTAGTCGCAGTCCAATTTCCGTTTGGCGAGTTTTAGGTCATAGATTGCTGATCACCAAATATAGCTAACTCATTGAAATTGTTTTTAATGCTGGAAGAGAGCGATATCTCATTCCATTCTCGAGCATGTATTAGGTTGGTGGACAAGTTGGTAGCGTTTTGTTTTTGCATATTGGTATTCCGGTTGCTATGGGTTTGTTTATCGATTGTAATTTTTTATTTGTAGTTCACTGTTGCTATTTGAGTTTACATAGTCATTTGGAGATAGTGAGTGCTAGAAAATGGAATGTCAAGTGAAGAAATCTGACATTTCCTACATATTCTTCTGTTTGTGTTCAATAGAGGGGTGGTAGCAGTGAAGGCAGCCAGAAACATTTACGCGATGTATGGAGATAATGCCACTGGACAGAGCACCGAAAGAAAAGGGTTTTCTCGTGTTAAAGAGGATCTGTTCGACAACAGTGACTCTCCACATTCAGAAAGACGTTCGGGGTTGATGAAGATAATTAAAACGCATTAATCCACAATGACCCACGTCACTGCACATAAGAACCCGCAGATGTTATGCACTGTGATCATTCCACCATCGTGCGACATTTACATGCAACGGCGAATGTTCAAAAATCAGCTGGTGGCCATATGTGCATCTCTGCTCGTCATCAATTGACTCGTGAACAACACCGACCATTCCTATCCTGTATCATCTTTACTGGTGACGAGAAATGGTATCTTCATGCTAGCATAAGGAAAAGAAAGGTGTCGATGAGCCCAAACAAAGCAGCAACTCCCTGTACAAAGACCTGTGCGCATCAACAAAAGATAGTGTTATGCATGTGGTGGAACAGGGACTGTGTGGTGTACTTCGAATGGCTTCCCCGAAGTGTAACCATCACTGCCGACATTTATTGTCAACAACTGGGCAATCTTGCAGACTCAGTCGAAAAACAACTACCAAGAAGACTGCGTGAAAAGATGTTACTCTACTATTACGCCCGGCCACATTCTGCTAAGCTGAAAAAAAGAAAAAAAAACGCTATCCAGGAGATGGACTGGGAAGTCATTTCGCACCCACCTTATTCACCTGATCTTGCGCCCTCAGATTATCACCTTTACCGCTCCGTCTAACAACCTTCAAGAAACGTACTTTCCGGATGAAAATGCGCTCTGCACATGGCTCGACGAGTTATTCGCCTCAAAACCACATGATTTCCATAGCCGCGGATTCGAAAAGTTACCTCAGCGTTGGTAGACTGCCGTAAATAGTGGAGAATATATAATATTGATGACTAAAGGTCTCTGTTATGTGTATCTGTTGTGTTTATTAAAGTTACGGAAAAATGCGACGAACTTACGCACAAGCCACGAAATGAAAAACGCACTGGAACGAAGAGACACCGGGAGTGATGCTGCTTGGATGTTTTTTCAGACTATGCTCCCTCATTTCAAGAAACTGTGAGAGCTGTGAAAGAGATCTGAAAGCTAAATTCCTGTTGCATCTTAATGAGCAACTGGACGAACCCGAGGAGGACACGTCATGATTTTCGTTATAATCATGGGCTTCTTCCAGCACATTTTCTACCCCTATGCGTAGTTGACCACCCACTTCTACACCATCGATGGTGACTGATCTCACCTCAAATCCAGCATCGTTTCCTCTGAATACTCTTCATGCTGAATCAAATACTTCTTTGCGGAAGCGAACAGTTATAGAAATCCTAGCTTAACTTTATTAATTTGCAATACTTTATTCGTATTTGTACCTCATTGAATGAAGTACCATACTAGGTGGTCTTATTAAATTTCACTTTTCATAGTGGCATTTGTAACGTTACTCAAACAGTTGCACCATTTTACTTTGTAGCAATGATTAGCTTCTCAGTAGGTGAAATAGCAAGTCGAAAATTTATGCCCTGCTTATTCATAGTACCTTATCCTAGTTGCTTCAAAAAGTAGAAATTGTCTAGTCTTATTATGTAGAATTCGCGGAATTTTTCGTGTTGAGAAACTTCAGGACAAATCAAGCCGAACTATGATATTTATATCATTTTACGGGTGCACCCAGTGCTTCCCTTTCTTTTTCGGTTTTTAGCCTAAAATAATCAGCCACAATAAAGTCGTCCTAGAAAGTGCATATGATTTCAACTGAAACAGAAATGTTATTTCTGCCGTCTTGTTGCTTGCTTGTCGTATGGCGAATCGCGTCGGGTGTCGTTATTATCTGTGGGAACACGAGTGTCGAAGCGATAAAGCGTCACACCGCGCGACCTTATTGCAACGTGTCGTATCCCATATCATATCGTCTCAGCGTGAACCGCGCCTTACAGTTCTGAAGAGAATGCCATGAAGTGCTTCCTTCAGTTTAGGGATCAAATTGAGCCCACAAGGCCTTAAGTCCGAGGAGAGTGGTCCCATACGCACCGGAGCATTATCCTGCAAAATGATGGCTATGTGCTGCAGGAAATGTAGCCGCTTCTTTCTCGAAAAGATGATTGCAGACTTTGTTCCAAAAGTCACTGATTTGTTCGACTGATGGGGATGGGAAGTGCTGTACCACGCATCACACTCTCCGGACTTAAGCCTTTGTTACTTCAACTCGATTTCTAAATTGAACGAATCATTTCATGGCATTCGCTTCAGAACTGTTACGGAGATTCGTCGGGCAATAGACCGATCCACTCCAACTATTAACACAACTGGCACTGCTTATGGTATCCTATGACTTCCAAATCGCAGGCAACGAATTATACACCGTGTTGGTGACAACTTTGGACAGAAAAATTTGAAAGTTCTACTTTTTAGAAGTAGTAAATAAATAGTTGCCATTATTAAAGTTCCAGCCTTCGTAAATGATTAGAGTTAGAATGCTCTGTGACAGGTAACACAACCACCAGAGTGCATTAGTGTTTTTAATAGCCGTCCGGAGTGGCCGTGCGGTTCTAGGCGCTACAGTCTGGAACCGAGCGACCGCTACTGTCGCAGGTTCGAATCCTGCCTCGGGCATGGATATGTGTGATGTTCTTAGGTTAGTTAGGTTTAATTAGTTCTAAGTTCTAGGTGACTCATGACCTCAGAAGTTACGTCGCATAGTGCTCAGAGCCATTTGAACAATTTGTTTTTAATGTTTATTGTTACCAGGTCTGGTAAGGTATATAAAGGGCGTGAACAGCGTGAGATGTTCAGTGAACAGTGTGAAGGATACGGGGATTCGTGTGCATGTATGAGACAGCGTTATCAGCACCTAAGAGAGTTTTAAAAGGGCCTCATTGTGGTCCTCATTCGACGTGCTGGTCGAATCATGCAATATCCAGATTTGTAAGGCATTTAACTTTGACATTAGCTGGATATTGGACTGCATGGCAACGAGGGCAGGCATACTTGTCGTTAAGGTTCCGGTCGACCACATCTAATCGCCATAAATGATGAGCGGCCTGTTATGCACCAAGCACATGGTAACCCTTTCATATCTGCCTGTGCCATCCGATACCAAGTAATGGAACCTTTTTCTCCATTAGTAGGAGATTAGTAGATGTTGGGCTAGGTAGTTATCGTCCCATGCATACACTGCCGTCGAACACCACAACATAAACGCCTCAGTTTGGAGTGGTACCGCGCCCGGGAAGCACAGGCTGCTGATGAATGGCAGCGCATTGTGTTCAGCGACAAACTGCGGTTCTGCACCAGCGCGGATGGCTATTGTCGGCGTGTATGGCAGTGGCCCGGATAGGTATCCCATTCTTTCAATCTTTTGGGGAGTCACAGCGGTGTTAATCCTGGCGGGATGCTGTGCGGAGCCATCGGTTATGATATCATGATCGTGGGTGCTGGTAACTGAGGAAGCTCTGACGACACAGCGGTGCTGTACATTACGTCCTCATGTTTTACTTCTGATTCCACAGTATCTCGGAGCCATTTTTCAGCAAGACTCTGCTCGTCCACACATGGCATGTATTTCTGTGAGCTGTCTCTGTGATATTGAGCTACTTCCTTGATCAGCAACATCTGCAGATGACTTCTTCGTCTACAGCTGTACTCCGCAAGCCATTGTATAGTGCATGGCGGAGGGTACCTCGTACCACAAATAGTCACATCCTTTCCTGTTCCACTTGGCAAATAGAGCGAGGGAAAAACGACTTCCTAAAAGCCTCTGTACGAACCTTAATTTGTCGCAACTTATCTTCGTGGACCTTACGCATTATCATGTTCAAAAGTATGTGAACGACGTGAATGCGTTCCGCCTGATTTGCATGCAACCCACACAACGAAGCTGTCATGCAGATTCCCCAACCTCTTTGCGGTACAGTCGTTTGACTTCAGAAAGTTGATACCACAAGACATTTGTATTGAGCACTGTTCCTTATGACAATCAGTCCAGATGTAAATTAAAACCAATATATTGCACATGCTAGGATACACGTTATTATAGGTGAGACAGCCCTTAACAATTGTAAACACAACTTTATTACAGTGAGTGACATTTCAAAGGAATTACCACACATTAAATCGTAAGACAGCTAACTCTGTGGTATAAATCATACAGTAATCCTTAGGCAAAATTAAATATTTTTCTGAACAAGAGATTTTGAGCCAGTTTTTGAACTCCTGAAGTTCTATGACAAATGGAAGTATTTTTCCTGTCTAAAAGCTCTTACCACACATTCTGAACGTCGTTCCTGCGGCGAGTGGTTTTACGTGAATTTATTGTTGAAGTAACTAATTAAAAAAAGCTATTAATAGTGGCAAACACTGTATAGAAAAACATTAACAGCATATCACTAGTAATTTAACTGACTCATTCGTTAACAGTTACATGCGCACGTGTTTGAACCTTAAATGACATGACGAAATCTCTTGCTCTGGACCTGGATTCAAACACAGCACCAGTAGCCATTGCTAATTGAGCAAATCTTTCGTGCGTGACTGAGATTCAATCACGGCTATCATCGTCATTGCTGACTAGGCAAAAAAATGCCTTATTGTATGACTAGGCAAAAAAATGACGTGCAAAAATCGGAAGTTTCGACCAGTATCAGTTGAGAAATCTGAACTTGAAAATAAATGACGAAAATGTACTGAAATGGGAATCCTATTCACACCCTTATTTCCCTGTTAACCAACTACGAAAGACGTTTAACATAGTTTCAAGTAACGAAGTGTGCACGTGTTTAAAATTGAAATGCCATGATGTCAAGTTTTGTGATAGATATTCGAACCTCGCACGTAATCAGATGGTTAACTCAGTAGAATCAGCTATTATAGCTATCGATTTATTTCACCACTAGCAAGATAAAAATATCTGAAATGACTACATAATTTTCATTTGTCTGACACGGATTCGAACGCGGCACCTAACATAGTCGTTTTCTATCCGCAAATAGACGTGAAGTATCTGTTGATTGTTCACCAGTAGTGAAATGCACGCATGTTCGATTGGAAATAACAGCAATACATGAAGAGACAGTCAGAAAAAATTAATATTCACAGACACAAAGCTCATGCCTACTACAGTAGTACAAGTTTATATGCCAACTAGCTCTGCAGATGATGAAGAAATTGATGAAATGTATGACGAGATAAAAGAAATTATTCAGGTAGTGAAGGGAGACGAAAATTTAATAGTCATGGGTGACTGGAATTCGTCAGTAGGAAAAGGGAGAGAAGGAAACATAGTAGGTGAATACGGATTGGGGGGAAGAAATGAAAGAGGAATCCGTCTGGTAGAATTTTGCACAGAGCATAACTTAATCATAGCTAACACTTGGTTCAAGAATCATAAAAGAAGGTTGTATACCTGGAAGAATCCTGGAGATACTAAAAGGTATCAGATAGATTATATAATGGTAAGACAGAGATTTAGGAACCAGGTTTTAAATTGTAAGACATTTCCAGGGGCAGATGTGGACTCTCACCACAATCTCTTGGTTATGAACTGCAGATTGAAACTGAAGAAACTGCAAAAAGGTGGGAATTTAAGGAGATGGGACCTGGATAAACTGAAAGAACCAGAGGTTTTAGAGAGTTTCAGGGAGAGCATAAGGGAACAATTGACAGGAATGGGGGAAAGAAATACAGTAGAAGCAGAATGAGTAGCTCTGAGGGATGAAGTAGTGAAGGCAGCAGAGGATCAAGTAGGTAAAAAGACGAGGGCTAATGGAAATCCTTGGGTAACAGAAGAAATATTGAATTTAATTTATGACAGGAGAAAATATAAAAATGCAGTAAATGAAGCAGGCAAAAAGGAATACAAACGTCTCAAAAATGAGCTCGACAGGAAGTGCAAAATGGCTAAGTAGGGATAGCTAGAGGACAAATGTAAGGATGTAGAGGTTTGTCTCACTAGGGGTAAGATAGATACTGCCTACAGGAAAATTAAAGAGACCTTTGGAGAGAAGAGAACCACTTGTATGAATATCAAGAGCTCAGATGGCTCAGATGGCAACCCAGTTCTAAGCAAAGAAGGGAAGGCAGAAAGGTGGAAGGAGTATATAGAGGGTTTATACAAGGGCGATGTACTTGAGGACAATATTATGGAAATGGAAGAGGATGTAGATGAAGATGAAATGGGAGATAAGATACTGCGTGAAGAGTTTGACAGAGCACTGAAAGACCTGAGTCGAAACAAGGCCCCGGGAGTAGACAACATTCCATTAGAACTACTGATGGCCTTGGGAGAACCAGTCATGACAAAACGCTTACCATCTGGTGAGCAAGATGTATGAGACAGGCGAAATACCCACAGACTTCAAGAAGAATATAATAATTCCAATCCCAAAGAAAGCAGGTGTTGACAGATGTGAAAATTACCGAACTATCAGTTTAATAAGTCACAGCTGCAAAATACTAACGCGAATTCTTTACAGACTAATGGAAAAACTGGTAGAAGCGGGGAAGATCAGTTTGGATTCCGTAGAAATGTTGGAAGACGTGAGGCAATACTAACCTTACGACTTATCTTAGAAGAAAGATTAAGAAAAGGCAAACCTACGTTTCTAGCATTTGTAGACTTAGAGAAAGCTTTTGACAACATTAACTGGAATACTCTCTTTCAAATTCTGAAGGTGGCAGGGGTAAAATACAGGGAGCGAAAGGGTATTTACAATTTGTACAGAAACCAGATGGCAGTTATAAGAGTCGAGGGGCATGAAAGGGAAGCAGTGGTTGGGAAAGGAGTGAGACAGGGTTGTAGCCTCTCCCCGATGTTATTCAATCTGTATATTGAGCAAGCACTAAAGGAAACAAAAGAAAAATTCGGAGTAGGTATTAAAATCCATGGAGAAGAAGTAAAAACCTTGAGGTTCGCCGATGACATTGTAATTCTGTCAGAGACAGCAAAGGACTTTGAATAGCAGTTGAACGGAATGGACAGTGTCTTGAAAGGAGGATATAAGATGAACATCAACAAAAGCAAAACGAGGATAATGGAATGTAGTCTAATTAAGTCGGGTGTTGCTGAGGGAATTAGATTAGAAAATGAGACACTTGAAGTAGTAAAGGAGTTTTGCTATTTGGGGAGCAAAATAACTGATGATGGTCGAAGTAGAGAGGATGTAAAATGTAGACTGGCAATGGCAAAGATAGCTTTTCTGAAGAAGAAAAATTTGTTAACATCGCGTATAGATTTAAGTGTCAGGAAGTCGTTTCTGAAAGTATTTGTATGGAGTGTAGCCATGTATGGAAGTGAAACATGGACGATAACCAGTTTGGACAAGAAGAGAATAGAAGCTTTCGAAATGTGGTGCTACAGAAGAATGCTGAAGATAAGGTGGGTAGATCACGTAACTAATGAGGAGGTATTGAATAGGATTGGGGAGAAGAGAAGTTTGTGGCACAACTTGAGTAGAAGAAGGGATCGGTTGGTAGGACATGTTTTGAGGCATCAAGGGATCACAAATTTAGCATTGGAGGGCACCGTGGAGGGTAAAAATCGTATAGGGAGACCAAGAGATGAATACACTAAGCAGATTCAGAAGGATGTAGTTTGCAGTAGGTACTGGGAGATGAAGAAGCTTGCACAGGATAGAGTAGCATGGAGAGCTGCATCAAACCAGTCTCAGGACTGATGACCACAACAACAACAGTAGTTTGTGGTGAACATGCTAGATCTTTAAGTTTTGAATACTTCTGTTCTGGAGCAGGATTCGAACCCAGATACGTGGCTTTCCCGAAGACTTAGAGAAGTTTGCAATTAGAGGAAAACAACGAAATGATCGAACGGTGTAATTCCGAGAGGGTGAAACACCGCACAAGGTGATATCGGAATTCGAATCAAAGTCCAGCACCAAAACGTCTCAAGCTGAAATAAAGGATCAGCCCTGCGACCTTCAATGAACATTGGATCATAAAATATAATAAAAATTTGTGGTCTAAGAAAGGTTTCTGGTGAAGCCTCATGTGCGAATCGAACGCATAGCCGATACTTATTAAACTACGATCAATCCACCAGATCACTGTATCCAACGTTTGCCACCCGCATGACAGTATTATGTTGTAGCAGGACAAGAGCATAGTGTGTGAGAGGTCTGACCCCTGAATCCCTGGAAGTGGATTCCAGCTTGTTCAATACATTCATTTCCTCGTATTCTTGTAATTTTTTTTGACCGCATCGATATTCACCAATTGAGTTATCTACTCAGTGCGTATTTTCGGTATGATCAGCCTCCACAAATTCCACGAACCAATGACTGTAATGCCACAAAAACCATTTTGTAGGCGGTTGCCGGCCGGTGTGGCCGAGCGGTTCTAGGCACTTCAGTCTGGAACCGCGCGACCGCTACGGTCGCAGGTTCGAATCCTGCCTCGGGCATGAATGTGTGTGATGTCCTTAGGTTAGTTAGGTTTAAGTAGTGCTAAGTTCTAGGGGACTGATGACCTCAGATGTTAAGTTCCATAGTGCTCAGAGCCATTTTTTGTAGGCGGTTTTAACTGCTAATCGGTTACAGTTATTTTCTGACACTAACATTAAAAGGAACTTACATATTACACACGGCAATGAACCGTCTCTCTATTAAATGGTTCGATTATCAGCAGCCTCACTTCAGCGTGATATGAAGACGCTTGTTGCTATCATAGCACCGAGTCGAACCCATTTGGAAATTTTTACTATTTCTACAAATTTCTTAGCGACCGAAGTGGCGCCGTGATTATAACACTGGACTCGCGTTCGGGAGGGCGATGGTTCAAACCCACGACCGGCCATGCTGATTCAGGTTTTCCGTGATTTCCCTAAATCGCTTCGGGCAAATGTCGGGACAGTTTCTTTGAAATAGCACGGCCGACTTCCTTCCTCATCCTTCCCTAATCCGATGGGACCAATGATCTCGCTGTTTGGAGCCCTGCCGCAGATCAACCAACCAACCAACCAACCAACCAATCAATCAATCAATCAATCAACAAATTTCTTGTTAGAGAAATGCCGCTTTTGATTATAAAGTTACCAGGTAATTCGGTTATTACTGTCATTGTTGGTATTATTTTCTTCATTCAGTTGCTGCTGCAGTTGTGCTGGAAGGAAATATTTAACTCTTTTTGGTCAGTTTTAGAAACAGTTACCCAGAAACAGTTAAAACAGTTAAATTATTTAGTTTCTTCTATATCTAGGGAATACTTTTCAAGTTAATAGCGGACATATCAGATTATTCGTAGACTATATAACAGCTAAATTAATTGATCAGGACGTTTCTTGATAGCAGAAATCGCGCTGCATCACTTCATTTACGTGAACTTAGCAACGACGCTAAAACTGAAGGTAAATGCCAATTCAAAACCTAGAGGATATTCATGACTGTCATTAATTGTCATGGTCATTCTTTCCAGATGACTTCGTTGATGTCACCTATTTCAAGTAGTATAAGGCATAAAATATTACAAATTTTCAACTGTTTTTGTTGCCATAGACTCAATTTTTAGTCGTCAGCCAGAAATTAGAACTCTGTGAAACGCCAGTTTCAGTAACATGATGTATCGAAGACTGTTTGCCAGTGCTCTTTCTCACGGGAAAATACAGAACTGATTTGTTGGATTCCATAAGTGCACTGTATCTGTAATTTCAAAATTGCAAAATTTAATGGTGCTGTGGTTTCCAACTCTTTATTATATGAGATGAAGCAATTTAGTTTCCTCTAAAAACGCCCAGGTAATAAAAGCCGCACAAGCTGGATCAGGTCTATCGGTTCGTCTAATAGCACATCATTAGCTGTGTTCCTGTACCTGCGGAAATCATTAGTTGAAACCATGTACGGTATTGCTAAAACTATGATACGATTACCAACCGTAGGCCAAGTTCATCCTTTAACTGCGTCGTATTTACACGGAAGCTCTACTGCAGACTACTTGCCCATACCTTCCTCCAGCTAGCGTAGTAAGCCGTACACTCAAATGTACACAATACTATGAATACTAGGAACGCCACAATTACGTTCTCTTCCTAAACTAATAACTCTTCGTTTACGGCGAATAAAAACTAGTACAAGTGACAGGATTCGAACCCAAAATGTGTAAGATTGCAAGCGTGCCGCTTAAATCACTACGCCATCCTTCCACATGTCTGCGGTGCTGTTACCGACTTGTATGGTGTGATTCGTGGGGCAGCACAGTTGACTAAAAACATACGATAGCCATAGCAACACGACCTGTATCATTAAATTTTACTTTTCATCTCTCAAAACGGTGTCTTTATCATTATGTATGATGAATAGAGTCAACACACATTTCCACGACATTTGACATAATTACGAGGAACGTAATGTACGAAGTCGTTTTCAAAGAATGTAGCCGGCAATGAATTGACATCTGCGGCGAAGGAAGTGCTCTCCACTCTGTATGACACTTCGTTTTCTCTTGTTTTTCCATTAGTTTCTTACTTAGACCAAGATGATACGTCACAGCTGAAGGAATTTGGTAAAGCCTGCATTCTTGAGCTTTATGAAAAGGGATACTGTACCAGCGCCATTTCCCGTGCCCTACGATACAGAAAATGTACATTTCATCTCTGGGTGAACAGAATGGTGGATGAAGGCCATTCAGCTGTCCACGCTCTGTGCATCCACGGACTACTAGTGAGGATCAAGACATTAGTGTACCCCCGCTGCAGTGAAGACGACCCTCTCAGCACCAGCGTAGAAGTTACGAACATCTTCAGCTAAGCGTGAGCAGGTCGTCTATAAGTTACAACAAGGGGTGCACGCCCCCTCCGTGAAAAATACGACCACCGCCTCCGAATTTTACTGTTGGCACTACACATGCTGGAAGATGACGCTCACCGGGCATTCGCCATACCCACACCCTGCCATCGGATTGCCACATTGTGTACCGTGACTCGTCACTCCACACAACGTTTTCCCACTGTTCAATCGTCCAATGTTTACGCTATTTACACCAAGCGGGGCGTCGTTTGGCTTTTACCGGCGTGATGTGTGGCTTATGAGTAGCCGCTCGACCATGAAATCTAAATTTTCTCACCTCCCGTCTAACTGTTATAGCACTTGCAGTGGAACCTGATGCAGTTTGGAATTCCTGTGTGATGGTCTGGATAGATGGCTGCCTATTACACATTACGACCCTCTTTAACTGTCGGCGGGCCGCGCGGGATTAGCCGAGCGGTTTTAGGCGCTGCGGTCATGGACTGTGCGGCTGGTCCCGGCGGAGGTTCGAGTCCTCCCTCGGGCATGGGTGTGTGTGTTTGTCCTTAGGATAATTTAGTTTAAGTAGTGTGTAAGCTTAGGGACAGATGACCTTAGCAGTTAAGTCCCATAAGATTTCACACACATTTGAACATTTTTGAACTGTCAGCGGTCTCTGTCAGTCAACAGACGAGGCTACCCTGTACTCTTTTGTGCTGTACGTGGCACTTCACTATCACATCGGAAACAGTGGACGTAGGGATGTTTAGGAGTGTGGAAATCTCGTGTACAGACGTATGACACAAGTGACACCCAGTCACCTGACCACGTTCGAAGTCCGAGAGTTCCGCGAAGCGCTCCATTCTGCTCTCTCACGATGTCTAATGACTACTGAGGTCGCTGATATGGAGTAGCTGGCGTAGGTGGCAGCACAGTGCACCTAATATGAAAAATGTATGTTTTTGGGGGTGTTCGGATCCTTTTGATCACATAGTGTATTTCGTGCGACAGTTTCAGAGGTGTACACTATTAGGGTTAAATGAAGCGCGATAGACACTTATGCTTCCCCTGTTGCGATTCTTCCTTGAAGAGCATACATCTCGCCAAGATATTTCCTTCGCACGTCTTAACCATTTCGCAACAGCTTCGAAACGGTAGATAACAATCATTGGTGGGCGACAGTGAGCAGTCTAGTACTCGGGGCCGGATTTTCGTGCGCCACCCTGTATAATGGTATTGGAAAAGACAGTACACGTATTTTTTTTATTGAGTTTACCAGTATCATGTTATGCTGTTCATTTTTATGATAGTAGCATCCCGCAACTGGACTACTTTACAAACGGTTGGCCTTCGATTTTTGTGTTATTTTAGGTCAGCTCGTATGAAAGGTGTGCACTTTCCTTAGCCTCTTTGCGCCTATACTGTGGGCTCGTGGCACTGCTAAGGCGGGAAGACGAGCCGGTAAGTGGCACATTGTGCAGTGGGGTCTTCGTTGCGTAAATCTGCTGCTGGTTTTCACAACCCGCTGTAGCAGAAGCCTTCTTACATGCTTCTGAGAGCCTTTGCGCGTAACCCATTTGGGCGTCTGTGTACGTTACTTCTGGTAATTTGAGAAATCAGTCTCGTATTCATTAATTGCGACATTGGCTTTTTGAAAACTTCTAGTTTAATATCTCGAAATCAATTCTCGCATCGGTTAATTATAGCGCATAACTGGCCGCGACGACGGAAGCGCCCCGTTTTTCGTACTGATTGAAGAGTCTGTAAATTACTTTACATTACAGTCAACCAAAAACGTTAGCGGAAAAAAAGATCTACAGCTGCGCTTTTCAAGCCACCGTCTGCTTTTCGCTACATGGTCTGTCCCACAAGGTTTTGTCTTCATCACCACCCGATCACCTTTCCTCTTACTTTCAAGCCTTTAGAGGACCGAGGACAGAAAGGTAGGGGGAATGTATAACTTCGACAGTTCACAAAGAGCACTTAATCTATGTTTCTTACAACAACCAAGGTAGATTTTAGATAGTGAATGTGTGTCTGTCTGGAGAAGATGAACTCTCAGTAGTATAAACGGCAAAGAGCAGTCCAAGAACCTGCCGGCCGCGGTGGTCTAGCGGTTCTGGCGCTGCAGTCCGGAACCGCGGGACTGCTACGGTCGCAGGTTCGAATCCTGCCTCGGGCATGGGTGTGTGTGATGTCCTTAGGTTAGTTAGGTTTAAGTAGTTCTAAGTTCTAGGGGACTTATGACCTAAGATGTTGAGTCCCATAGTGCTCAGAGCCAGTCCAAGAACCAAGTCGTGACGCATTACCCGTAGGCGCCGTAATAGTTCCCGCAAGCTGTCAAATAATTCTAGTAGACAGATGAAATGCAATTACTGTTTTACTGATACTACGCGACGCGTTTTGGTCGGTTGGTTTTGGGGAAGGGGACCAAACAGCGAGGTCATCGGTCCCATCGGGTTAGCGAGGGCAAGGCCGTGTCCGTTCAAAGAAATCACTCAGGAATTTGCCTGGAGCGATTTAGGGAAGTCAGCGGAAAAGATGGCCGGACGCCGGTTTGAACCGCGAATGCGAGTCCAGTGTGCTAACCACTGCGCCACCTCGCTCGGTGACACTTTTTGGATGTAGTTTTAAGTTCTCTGTTAGTGAAAATAAATTATGTTGGCTACCAGCGTTTCTATTTGACGTCACTGTGATGACTTGTCTGTCAATTTCGCTGCTTAGTTATTCCAAGCGTCTTCTAATTTGGCCTCACAAGGCTGAGTGGGGTCTGTTCCATCAGAGCAAGAATCAGGGAATCGAATCCAGGACCTCCGCGGTTCTAGATAGCGACGCTAACCAGTGGACTACGGGGAATGCGTACTGACAGTCGCACGTATATGGTAATTGTTCTCTGGATAAGTTATTTCGCAGCAGTTGTGCTCTGTTTGCATTTTAGTATCATTGCGTAAGATCTTCCCAAATTAAGTTTCTCAAAACTCCTATTTTTTCACGACGGAGGATCTGATTTCACATTTTGTATGCAAGTGAATGACGAGACGCATACTGACACAAAATGAGTGAAGCATTGGCATAAACTACTGGCTTACTATTGCGTATGATTGTTTTACCAGATGAGTAGTCAACATTCAGATAATAAATAATAAATCAAACCAGCTTACAAAGAAAAAATGGCTCTGAGCACTATGGGACTCAACTGCTGTGGTCATAAGTCCCCTAGAACTTAGAACTACTTAAACCTAACTAACCTAAGGACAGCACACAACACCCAGCCATCACGAGGCAGAGAAAATCCCTGACCCCGCCGGGAATCGAACCCGGGAACCCGGGCGTGGAAAGCGAAAACGCTACCGCACGACCACGAGATGCGGGCTTACAAACAAAGAAACATGTTTCAGAGTTACTGTGATTCACTTACGAGATAAAGTTTTGTTATCGGTTTTCAGACAATGATTGTCGTGAAGACAGGAGATTGACAAGTCAGTAACATTACGTGTAACACATTTACTGTATTTTTTTGTTTTTATTGTAATCAATAAATATTTACAAAGTTTCTCATATTCGCAAATGTAAATAGTTTCCATGATTAATTTTCTGCTGTAAATTATTTAGAAAACTGAATAAACTCGGTACATCGTCATCTTAGAGCAGGTGTGTATCTTGCCCTACACATGACCTGTACTTGTCTTTTATAAAATGATAACTGCAAATGTCACTGCAGTATTCTTCGATGGTATCTAGTATTCCCTGCGTTCAATGTCCATCCATTTCTTTAGAAATTCTGGGCGAGATTGAAGAAATCTGAGAAGATTTAACATTTCTTAATAGCAATATTTGTGACTCTTAAACATAAATTTTCAAGTATATAGCATACTTAATTGTGTCAACAGTTACACACGCATTTTACTTTATCACGAAACGCAAGCTCTGTGTGTAACTCTTAACTCAGTGACAGTGAACAAAACGTTTCAACAATTTAATACAACACTAAACAGAACAACAGCATCAGAAACGATAAATAACACGCTGAAAGGCTATTTCACATAGCGATTTTTGATCTGAAATGAAAGTAAGTAGAAACCTTTTGTCTGCAGATGACACCTGTGTAAGCTATAGTACATATAAAACTGAAAGCACAAAACTGAGAGCGGCAGCGGCATCGACGTTTTGTCGTTTTTGTTGTTCTCTTCAATCCGAAAAATGGTTTGATGCGCCTCTCCGCGCTCCTCTATCCTGTGAAATCATCATCTCTGCATAAGTACTGCAACCCATATCCATTCGAACCTGCTTACTGTAGTCAAGACCGGGTCTGCTTCTACGTTTTTATCCCCCTTATGGTTCCTTATGTTCAAAAGGAAAAATTCCAATGCCTGCCTCAATCGGACAATGAAAGAATTCATTGGCGATAAATGAAGATTTGTACCAAGACTTGGGTAATCCTTATAGTTGTGTCTAACGGCTGTGCCAAGGTGGTGCAGATGGTAACGCATCTGCCTAGTAAGCGGGAGACCCGGATTCGAATCCCGGCCGCAGTACAAATTTCATTTGTCTCCAATGAATTGTTTCATTGCCAGAATGCTTCGGAGATAGGAATTTCTCGTTTTTGAATATATACTATGTCCGGCCGCGGGATCAAACACTGCAGTGGTGTCTGTTCTTTCGGACATGGCCAAGAACAGACACCACTCATATGATTATTCCTTGATATCTCAGGATGTATCGTACACCTTTGTTCCTTCGTCATGTCGACTGTGTCATAAATTCTTTTCTCTCGTAATCGGTTCAGGACTCCAGATAAATATCTATAGAAAAGACTTCCTAACCCTGATATTCAAAGTAGATGTTAACAAAATTCTCATTTTCAGAAATATTTTTCTTCCTACTGCCAGTCTGCATTGTGCAAAATAAATATAATTGTGTAACTACCTTATTTTCCAAAATTAGTGTTGTAGACATAATTTCCAACACAACTTTTAAATGTGAACCTATTAAGTTAGGCTTGACCGTGACCGTTATGAATATCGATTGCAAATACAAATTACTGTAACCAGTTACATGCATTATACTTTCCATTATGCGGTTCAGGCGATTATACCTCCATCAGGTGGATTTTTGTCGGATGGTAAGCCATGAATTACTTTTGAGTAACGTGTGGCACTGTCCTTT
Source organism: Schistocerca nitens (assembly GCF_023898315.1). Taxonomy (NCBI): domain Eukaryota; kingdom Metazoa; phylum Arthropoda; class Insecta; order Orthoptera; family Acrididae; genus Schistocerca; species Schistocerca nitens. The sequence goes on along the minus strand of NC_064616.1, from coordinate 598,666,549 downwards.
ATTGGTCACAGGCTGCCTTTTTCAGTCGTATTTACGTCACGTACACTTTCTATAAGCTGAAAGTTTATGTGATGTAAATACGACTGTAAAAGTAGTCTGTAACCTCCGAAGGACAGCGCCACAAAAGTCTTACGTAGGATACAGTCAATCAGGATAATGTTTGACCAGTTAGCGTATCATTTTACCACTTTTGTTTCCAATGGCTGCTGCTCTACCTACGTGCATTATTTTGTACTTAAAGTAACAGCATTATTACCTCTGTGATTTCTAGGTAGTATTTGAGTGGCCTTTCCAACTTCCTACAACCTCTCAGGCTTATGATATCCTTCAGTTGCGTTGGATGTGAAGAGAGCTTCTGGCGACAGTGATTTAAGTTTAACAACGCCAGGTCAGCACAAATATCTTGAGATTTCAAAGTAAACTCGCAGCACTGAATTAACACTTTTGTTTTTACGTCTTATTAACTCCTGATTTCCTTCTGGCACGTCTAAATTTACCTGGAGCATTAGACATAGGATTTTTTTTTTTTTTTTTTTTTTGTTTTCTTAAGGCTGGTTTAAAGTAATCCTGGATGACAGTGTAACTTTCTACCAGCATTAAAATCGAAATTTTAGTCTAATAGGACATAGTTAGTATTCATTTTCACTTCTCCAGGCACTCCGTAACCATAGACGTCATATGTTACACTGTTTATAGTGGTGTGTAATTTGCGTTCAGTATTTTCAAAAAGTAGTAAAAACTCTGAAACACGTTGTGGTAGATATAATGCATGTGACTGATTACAGTAGTTCATAATTTTGAAGGATGTATAATATTTCATGGCTCCACTATGTAATATTTTCTGCAAAGTTTTGCTATATGTGTGTACCAGCGTGAAGTTACATCTACGTGATTACTCTGCAATTCACATTTAAGTGCTTGGCAGAGGGGTCATCGAACCACAATCATACTATCTCTCTACCATTCCACTCCCGAACAGCGCGCGGGAAAAACGAACACCTAAACCTTTCTGTTCGAGCTCTCTTATTTTATTTTGATGATCATTCCTACCTATGTAGGTTGGGCTCAACAAAATATTTTCGCATTCGGAAGTAAAAGTTGGTGACTGAAATTTCGTAAATAGATCTCGCCGCGACGAAAAACGTCTTTGCTGTAATGACTTCCATCCCAACTCGCGTGTCATATCTGCTACACTCTCTCCCCTATTACGTGATAATACAAAACGAGCTGCCCTTTTTTGCACCCTTTCGATGTCCTCCGTCAATCCCACCTGGTAAGGATCCCACACCGCGCAGCAATATTCTAACAGAGGACGAATGAGTGTAGTGTAATCTGTCTCTTTAGTGGACTTGTTGCATATCCCAAGTGTCCTGCCAATGAAACGCAACCTTTGGCTCGCCTTCGCCACAATATTATCTATGTGGTCTTTCCAACTGAAGTTGTTCGTAATTTTAACACCCAGGTTCTTAGTTGAATTGACAGCCTTGAGAATTGTACTATTTGTCGAGTAATCGAATTCCAACGGATTTCTTTTGGAACTCATGTGGATCACCTCACACCTTTCGTTATTTAGCGTCAACTGCCACCTGCCACACCATACAGCAATCTTTTCTAAATCGCTTTGCAACTGATACTGGTCTTCGGATGACCTTACTAGACGGTAAATTACAGCATCATCTGCGAACAACCTAAGAGAACTGCTCAGATTGTCACCCAGGTCGTTTATATAGATCAGGAACAGCAGAGGTCCCAGGACGCTTCCCTGGGGATCACCTGATATCACTTCAGTTTTACTCGATGATTTGCCGTCTATTACTACGAACTGCGACTTTCCTGACAGGAAATCACGAATCCAGTCACACAACTGAGACGATACCCCATAGGCCCGCAGCTTGATTAGAAGTCGCTTGTGAGGAACTGTGTCAAAAGCTTTCCGGAAATCTAGAAATACGGAATCAACTTGAGATCCCCTGTCGATAGCGGCCATTACTTCGTGCGAATAAAGAGCTAGCTGCGTTGCACAAGAACGATGTTTTCTGAAACCATGCTGATTACGTATCAATAGATCGTTCCCTTCGAGGTGATTCATAATGTTTGAATACAGTATATGCTCCAAAACCCTACTGCAAACCGACGTCAATGATATAGGTCTGTAGTTCGATGGATTACTCCTACTACCCTTCTTAAAACACTAGTGCGACCTGCGCAATTTTCCAATCTGTAGGTACAGATCTATCGGTGAGCGAGTGGTTGTATATGATTGCTAAGTAGGGAGCTATTGTATCAGCCTAACGTCAAATTATCACTCCTTTATACATACATACAGTATTCCAATAATTTTCATACAGAATAATTAAACGAACATGCACTAAAGTTAGCACATCCAGTGCTAAAACGTGTATGGATAAAATACACATATCAAAGAATGGAAAATCCAGGATGAAATAATGTTAAAATTATGAAAATGATAGATTGCTACTCACTATATAGCGTAGACGCTGAGTCGCCGACAGGCACAACAAAAAGAACGCCTTCTTCTGAAATACACTGAGTCTGGCCTCGGCAGCCAGAGACAGTGGCCATTTGTATATGAACTGTGTGTGTGTGTGTTTATTTATTTATTTATTTATTTATTTCAGAAGAAGACGTTTTGGCCGAAAGCTTACGTGTTTAGTAGTCTTTCTGTTGAGCCTGTCTGTGACTCATCACTCCCGCTATATGGTGAGTAGCAACCTCTCCTGTTCATAATCTTGTTAAAATACACAAATGCTCTTCCACGATGCGAAATTTGCAGTTAAGCTGGCGCTGTGGAGTGATTAGGAAGAGGCGCTGGCAACGCCGCGACTCATCTGGCGCTTTCCCCAGGGCCGAGCGTCCACCGGCCCACATCGCCGGCAGCTAGCCACGCAACCACCCAAATACACCGACCACACCGAAGATTGCCTTGCTACTTGTGACTGTAGTTAGCACGTACAGCGGGTGTATGCCAGACGACAAATCCAGAGATCCTTGAAAAAATTAATGTGTGTGTAACAAATTAAAACAAAGAAAATGATTTTAACACGTTTAAAGCAACAAGAAACTGGACGACGGCATCAGAAACCGTGATAACTGAAGAAAGTGTTGGACATATAAAACTGCCAGTACATAGCTAAAATACTGATAAAATACAAAAATCCACCGAAGATAGTACAGAAAGCCGGCCGTAGCGGCCGAGCGGTTCTAGGCGCTACAATCTGGAACAGCGCGACCGCTGCGGTCGCAGGTTCGAATCCTGCCTCGGGCATGGATGTGTGTGATGTTAGTTAGGTTTAAGTAGTTCTAAGTTCTAGGGGACTGATGACCTCAGACGTTATGTCCCATAGTGCTCAGAGCCATTTGAACCATAGTACAGAAACTACTGAAACATGTCTGGGTAAAGTAAAAAATAAACGGTGTCTTTGATTAGGCAGAAATTGTTTTCAGTTTTTCCTTGCAAGCGCGAAACAGAGCTACAAAATCCGAAAGAAAACGACAAAGACTCGAGATATAGTCCCCACCGTGTTCCAGCAATTTTTTTGTCACTAGCCACCACTGCCAATAATTTCTTACTGTGAAAAATGCCATAATGAACAGAGGTTCGGAGGCTTCGTTAAATTACTATAATGAGCTGTGTAGGTCACTTCAAATATTAGAGGGCGGCAAGGTCATACCACCGCCAAGAGAGTCGCGCCTGGTAAAGCACTGTGCTCCAGAATGAAATTTTCACTCGGCAGCGGAGTGCGTGCCGACGTGAAACTTCCTGCCAGATTAAAACTGTGTGCCGGACCGAGACTCGAACTCAGGACCTTCAACTTTCGCTGGCAAGAGCTGTACCGACAGAGCTGCCCAAGCACGACGCACGACGCGTCCCACAGCTTTACTTCCGCCAGTACCTCATCTCCTACCTTCCAAACTTCACAGAAGCTCTCCTGCGAAACTTGCAAGACTAGCACTCCTGACAGAAAGGATATTGCGGAGACACACAGTTTCAATCTGTCAGGAAGTTTCACATCAACACACACTCCGCTGCAGAGTGAAAATTTCATTCTGGAAACATTCCCCAGACTTTGGCTAAGCCATGTCTCCGCATTATCCTTTCTTGCAGGAGCCTTGCAAGTTTCGCAGATCTTTTGTGAAGTTTGTAAGTTAGGAGACGAGGCTCTGGCGGAAGTAAAGCTGTGAGGACGCGTAGTGAGTCGTGCTTGGGTTGCTCATTCAGTAGTACGCTTCACTTACCCGCAAAAGACATAGGTCCCGATTTCGAGTCTCGGTCCGGCACGCAGTTCTAGCGTGCCATGAAGTTTCAAAACACTGTGTGGTGTTCTAGCCAACCTTTAGGTTGATAAGTGCTTTATGTACCTTATTATAGACCTATAAGATTCCTCCCCCGAATTAAAACGACACTACTAACCATACCAAAAACATTAGATTTTAATGAGGCAGAGGAAGAAGCTGACTTTTGAAGTGCATATATATAGCACAGTGGCAGTTGCAAGCCGTCGAGGAACTTCTACATCTACAATTTGTCTGTAATGCTTCGCAGACATACGCCGAAACAGTATATTGTATAATGGAGTAGCTGCATATAAAATCTATGTATTTAGTAGATCTGATGGTGCTGCACCATCGTGCCTTACACAGTGATATATGCGTGTCCATGATCTTTACAGCCTATGGATCATCTCTGTAGTTATGCTTCGAAAGGTTTCCTCAATACTTCTGCGCAATTCATTAGTCTTGTACCCACAATGAGCAACATAGGATGTCATTATTCCAAATAATGTGTTGCCTTGCGTAGTAATGTCCAGGCCTCACTGCGGCCATTCCAGTGGGGCTGGAGGCGTTGCTGGACCACACTCAATCCATCGGATCGAAATCGCCCATCAAAGAACTCACACACCTGAATAGCAAAGTCCTGATGTATCCATACATGACTCATGACTGCCTTGCCTTCGATTATATTAACCACACCTGCAACATGGTCAAATCCAAATTTCAAAAATGGTTCAAATGGCTCTGAGCACTATGGGACTTAACGTCTGAGGTCATCAGTCCCCTAGAACTTAGAATTACTTAAACCTAACTAACCTAAGGACATCACACACACCCATGCCCGAGGCAGGATTCAAACCTGCGACCGTAGTGGTCGCGCGGTTCCGGACTGAAGCGCCTAGAGCCGCATGGCCACACCGGCCGGCAAATCTAAATTTCCATTCATTTACTTTTAAAAGAAGAATTGGCCCTTCCAACTGTTGCACGTAACGGGAATTTTCCTTAGACCAGAAAACAACATTCATTTTGTGTGAACTGGGATATATTGCCCATTAATCAGAAATGAAATTTGCGTATGACATGTGGGATCGTAGGTCCCCTTCTGGGGAGTTTCGCCGCTTGGTGCAAGTCTTTCTGTTTTACGACACTTCGGCGACTTGAGCGTCGATGAATAACAACAAAATACGCTCACAGTCCCGAACGGGGAAAATCCCCAACACAACCGGGAATCGAACCCAGGGCCCTGTGATCGAGAGTCAGCAATGTTAACCTCAAGACAACGAACTGCTGACTACAATCATCAGAAAAAAAGCACTTTTGACACGACGTTTGGAAACTTTAACAAAAAACAGTCCAGATCACATATTTTTATTTTTGTAGCATGGTAACTGGTTTAAATGGTACATAAACCATATTCAGACGAGCACTGTCGCTGAAATTAATAAAGTAGGTAGCAAAAGGGCAGGTCAGATGATACTCTCGTTCGAACGGCCTCGAAATTTCCCGATACGCCGCGGCGTTCGGTACGGTATCGCGCTTGTTCGAACAATCACGCGACATATGCCTTGCGCTGCGCTAGTGCAAGGAATACGTAAGAAACAACGAACTAGTCCAATAAACTATGGCTCTGCTTGAAATTTGGCAGTTTCGTGAAACACTGAAGAAAACAGCATCAAATCCTACCACTGCAGAAACTCCATTTGTGTTTGAACAACATTACAAGTTCTCACACGGTACCCGTGTGTATGGAAATAGGTAAAAGACAAAGTCGAAAATATTTTCCTCCAAAAAAAGTTACTTGACTGAATATAGAACAATATTTTACATGCTTCTGAGAGACGGTAATGATTTGCCGAGTAGGTGGCAAATAGCACTTCAGTTTCTGTTCACACGCACATCAAAAAACGTTTTGCATCATCCCGGTTCCCAGAACTCTTGAAGATAGACGTTGACTGTGGATATTGTATCACAGACACAGTCGCTTTGACTGTTCAGTGATGCCACTAAGCGCGCCCAAAGATGTAAACAACCATGCATGAGCAGCGCCTATTCGACGGAGGGATCCGACAGCCGATCAGTTCCAGTCATTCCACCAGGAAGGAGGTACATGGCTCGTGTTGTCTGTAGTTCAACCACGCCTAGACGGTCAATACCGCTGTTCGATCACGTCCGCATTGTTACTTTGTGCCAGGAATGACTCTCAACAAGGGAATTGTCCAGGCGTCTCGAAGTCAACAAAGCGATGTTGTTCGGACATGGAGGAGATACAGACAGGAACTGTCGATGACATGCCTCGCTCAGGCCGCCCAAGGGCTACTACTGCAGTGGATGACTGCTACCTCCGGATTATGGTTCGGAGGAACCCTGACAGCAACGCCACCATGTTGAATAATGTTTTTCGTGCAGCCACAGAACGTCGTGTTACGACTCAAACTGTGGACAATGGGCTGCATGACACGCAACTTCACTCCCGAAGTCCATATCTAGGTCCACCTCTGCAACCACGACATCGTGCAGCGCGGTAGATGGGCCTAACAACATGCCCAACGGACCGCTCGGGATTGGCATAAAATTCTCGTCACTGATAAGTATCGCATACGCCTTCAACCAGACAATCGTCGGAGACGTGTTTGGAGGCAACCCGGTCAGGTTGAAGGCCTTAGACACACTGTCCAGCGAGTGCAGCAAGGTGGAGGTTTCCTGCTGTTTTGGGATGGCATTATGTGGGGCTGACGTACGACGCTGGTGGTCATGGAAGGGCGCCGTAACGGATATACGATACATGAATGCCATCCTCTGACCGATAGTGCACCATATATATCGGCAGCATATTGGCGAGGCATTCGTCTTCTTGGACGACAACTCGCGCCCCCATCGTGCACATCTTGTGAGGACCAGGAGCGTCAGTGTGGTGGAGGATATAGGGAGAGGTGCAGATAATATGGTAGGGCTGCAGAAAGGTTTCGTTCAGGACTGTTAAAAACTGAAACAAGGCGAAAAATTTGCGAAGAAAGTATAAAAACAAAAGGTCGATGATGCTGATTAGAACACATAGTAAGTAGACAGGCACAATTAAAAAACACAGCGACTGTCTGGCTTCTGTCCGCAACAGTTAAAAACACACCTAGCGACAGTATGGTGGCTGGTCGCAACACTGACAGGGGACGCACAACACTGAACAATCACTAAAAACAGCGCTATAGAGGAGACACTGCAGCAGGTGGGGGCGGGGGGAGGACTCGGACCAATGAGAGAGAAAAAAGGGTGGTGGAGAAGAAAAGAAAAAATTGGGGTACCAATGGAGGGAGAGGACACAGAAAAAAATGAGGGGCTGGGCAGATGTGAGAAGGAGTGGGGAAGGCAGTGGAGGGCAAAGCAGAAGGACTTAGCAGAGAGAAGGGAGTCAGAGAGAGGGTAGGCAGGGAAGAAAAACAAGATGGAAGGGGGGAGAAGGAGCCCGGGAAAAGGACAGAGGGAGGGAGGGGGAGGTCAGGATCAGAGTTGATAGGAGGGATAAATGGAGGGAGAGAGGGCATCATCCGGGTGGGGGAGTTGATGGAAGCCACCTTGGGGAAGGTGATGAAGGGTGTAGAGATGGAGGGTAGGGGGGGCACAATGGTGAAGGTGTGGCAGAGGGTTGGGGTTGGAGAGGAGAGGAGCAACCAGGAGATGAGGGCGATAAAGTCAGCGGGAGGTGTAAACGATTCAGATATTTTATAGGAAAAGGAGCAGATGGGGGAAAGGAATCAGGTCATAGAGAATCTGCATGGGGGATTGGAGGCGTATATGGAAGATGAGGTGGTGTGTGTGGCACTCGAGGATCTGGAGGGACTTATAAAATTTGGGAGGGGGGGGGGCGGGCGATCGGAATTCCAGGCGGGACTGGCATAACAGAGGATGGGACGGATTAAGGATATGTAGGTGTGGTGGATAGTAGAGGAGTTCAACCCCCATGTCCAGTCAGAGATGAGTTTAAGGAGGCAGAGGTGGTTGTGGGCTTTGGATTGGGTAGAGTGGAGATGAGGGATCAAGGTGAGGTGATGGTCAATGGTGAGACCAAGGTAGGTGAGGGTGGGGGAGAGATGGACGGGATGGTCGCAGATGGTAAGGGAAAAATCAAGGAGCTGGAAGGAGTGAGTGGTACGGCCTACGATGATTGCCTGGGTCTTGGAAGTGTTAATTTTCAGAAGCCACTGGTTACACCATGTGGCAAATGGTCAAGTTGAATCTGGAGAAGGCGTTGGGGCCATTGAAGGGTAGGAGCGAGGGCAAGGAAGGCAATGTCATCAGTATACTGCAGGAGGTGTACCGGAGGGGGGTGGGGTTGGGGCATATTTGCCATGTACAGGAGGTAGAAGAGAGGGGAGATGACAGAGCCCTGGAGCACACCCACGGAGGGGTAGAAGTTCTGGGAATCGGTATTATGGATGGTAACGTAGGAGGGGCAGTGGGAGAGGAAGGAGGCAATCAGACGTACGTAGTTGATAGGAAAGCCGTAGGTTTGGAGTTTAAACAGGAGACTGGGATGCCCTACACGGTTGTAGGCCTTTTCAAGGTCGAGGGAGACAAAAATGGCAGAGCGATGGGAGTTAAGTTGGAGGGAGAGGAGATGACTGAGGTGTATGAGTTTGACATCAGCAGAGAAGGAAGGTCAAAAGCCACAATGGATGTTGGGGAGGAGATGGTGTCAGTGGAGGTGGTGATGAATGCACCGGGTAAGGATGGACTCCAAGAGCTTGCTCAACACCGAGGTGAGACATATAGGGCGATAGGAAGAGGTATCACATGGAGGCTTGTTGGGTTTGGAGAACATCAGGATACGGGGGTTTTCCACAGGTCGGGGTAGAAGCCTGTGGCAAGGATTACGTTGTATAGGATGGCAAGGACTGCAAGGAAGGAGGGAGGGCAGTGTTTGAGATGGCGGTAGGTAATGCGGTCATGCCCGGGAGCGGTATTGCATTTAGTGCAGAGTATGAGGCTGATGTCCTGTGTAATGATGGGAGTGTTAAGTTCAGATATAGGTGTGTGGTCCAAGTACTGGAAGCTAGGAACAAGGGGAGGAATAGAGGTATCCGTACGTTCGATGATGTTGGGGAAGAGGGAATAATCAAATTTGGGATCATTTGGAAATGAAAAGTCATCAGTTAGGTGGGAGTCAAATTGGTTGGCCTCACTGAAGTTGTCAGGAAAGGGACAGCCATCAAGGAGGAGAGGGTACTGCGGGGAAGGGAGGTTCCCAGTAAGGCACCAGAAAGCAGACCAATACTTGGAAGAATTTATTGGGAGTGTGGCTTTAAGTTGTGTGCACGTCTGTCGCCAGGCACGCCGTTTATTCGCAGTAAGCATGTTGCGGATGTGTCATTGTACTTGCTGGTGGTGGGTGAGTGTGTCCTGATCATGAGTGCAGAGAAAAGGTCGGTAGAGGCAACACGATTCACGAAGGAGAAGGATGGCCTAAGGCAATGGGATTCACAAAGGACAAGGATGGCCTGTGGGGGCAGGGTTGGGCGGTGAGGGTGGATGGCTTTGGTAGGGATATGGGTGGCTATGGCATCAGACAAGGTCTGGTGGAGGAAGGCAGTGGTGCAGGAGATGTCATCTGGAGACTGGAGGATAAGGTCGTGGCGTTCGACCTGGTTGTGTATGGAGTCCCAGTAGGCATCCCAGTTGGCGTGGGATTAGTCGTGGACAAGTTTAGGAGGAATGTCAGGGCGAGGAGTGGGGTGGGGATTGCGACAATCAGAGTTGGTGTGGAGGACAGGAGCATTGTCACTGGCAGTGACGTCAAGGACATCCGTGGTGATGCGCCCAAGGAGGTTGGGAGAGGCTAGGATCACATCAGGAGTGGTCTTGGATTTGGATTGGGTGTTTTCTGGGAGGGGAACCAGGTCTTCCTGGAGGGTGGTGATAAACCAATGCCAGTTCAGCAGGAGCACAGCTGTGGATATTGAGGTCAGCAGCAATCATGTAGGTGGAGAAGGTGTGGTCAGTGTGGGCCAGGAAATCATATGGGATGGGGGTATGAGGGTAGACATAGATGGTGGCACATGTGATGGTAAGGGTGGGGAAGAAGAGGCTGAGGGTGAATTGCTTGGCAGAAATGTTGAGGAGAGGTTGTGGCTGAACAGGGAGGTGCTTGAGGTGGCTGATAGCAACACCGCCATGCACCAGAGGGTACGGTTTATCGGTGCGGTGAAGGGTGTAAGGAGCTGTGGAGACAGAGATACAGGGTTGAAGGAGGGTTTCATTTAGGATGAAGGCATCCATGTGGTGCTGATGGAGGTTGTGGAGGAAGAGGAGTTTGTGGGTGGGCAGGGAGATAGGATATTATAGTACAGGATACTGTAATGTCGCACCATGGGAGGGGAGATTTAGATGAGGGTGGTGAGGGGGGTGAAGGTGAAATGGGCCTGGTTGCGGCAGTAGGTGGTAAGACGGAAGATGGAATGGGCAGTGAGGGTGATTTGGGAAAGGGTGTGGGAGTGTTGGAAAGGGTGCATGTTTTGGAGGACAATGGTGATGAAGCAGATGATGTCTTCTGCAGTAGGAGGAGGGTGGAGCGAGTTGTTGGGGTGGATGCGGTCATCGACGGGACAGACAGGAACGATGAGATCAGAGTTGACAGGAGGAGGTTTCGCTTTGCATTTTGAGGAGTAGGTAGGATAGGGTTCATTACAGGTGTTACAGGAGGGGGGAGAGGTGAGGTTGGGGCAGTTCTTCAAGAAGTGGGAAGCTTTGCAGTGGGCACAGGTATGGGGCTCTTGCAGGCGATGGTGACATGGTCATTGTACTTTAGGCAGCGTTGGCAGTGATAGAATTGGACGGGGAACAGGAGGGATCCACTTTATGACGGTGATTGTGGATGAGGGCTCCCTCTGTAAGGAGGCGGTCGATGGAGGAGGAGGATTCGGTGAGTATCCGCATTAGGTAAGTCGACCCGGTATCATTAAAGATGCTACAGGCCGAGCGGATTTCAATTTTGGGATGGGAATTTAGTCCCGCCAAGACCTCAGCCTCCGTGACCACAGGGCTAAGCTTCGTGATCATGGCAGTGAAGGTTGGCGGACGTTGGGCAGGTTCAGGTTGTCGGTGAGAGGATGGGGTTAGGTAGTGGGTGAGGGTCGCTCATGGGCCAAATTGGATATGTGAGATTTTGGAGAGAAGATCGGTGTGGAAGGAAGCATTGGGGGATTTAATGAGGACCGAGTCCTTGTGAGGCATGAGAAGGGAGATGGTGACATTAGGGAAGTATGTACGGATGGCCAGGGTGAGGGTACGGGCATTCAGGAATTGAGGGTCAGGATTGGAGAGGATGAAGGTGTGGGTGGAAGGAGTGGCAATGGTAGGGATAGAGCTCGTGTCCATGGGGACGAGTGGTTCACGGGGATCAGGGGTTTTCTTTGTGGAGAGGGCGGGGGAAGGGTCAACATTAGGGCATTTAGAAGGTTTCTTGGACAGGACAGCGTGGAGAGGGGGCTGGGAGGTGGGTTACAGAGGCAGATGGCGGGGGGCAGGTCCTCTCTGAGGGGCAGGTGACACGGGGTGGGGGCGTGGGTGTCACAGAGACTGTGACACGGTTGGTGGAAATCCATGCCACCTGGCAGCCTGTCATAGGTGATGCAGGGAGTGGCAGGAAGTCTGCAGATGGCGATGGGGAGATACCTAAAGGTGATATATTTTTTACGTTGGAATATTAACTGCGCCACATTCAATACGACTGATATATCGGAAAAGCAAGCGATCTAACGTTATAGGCCGTTTTTAAAGTGCGGAACGTTGTAGCCTTAGGAGTGCAAGTGTTTATGTTCTCTCTTACCAATATCTTCCAGGTACTGATCCTAGACTCTGGAATAATACTTAATAATGCTTCGAACTCCATCCATCTGGAGCTCCATCGCCCATAAGAGTCACCCGTTTCTTGTTCTTCTTCACCATCAGCTATTACATGACAACACTTTCAAATCTGTTACTATAAGCCAGCCGATGTGGCCAAGCGGTTCTAGGCGCTTCAGTCTCGAACCGCGCGACTGCTACGGTCGCAGGTTCGAATCCTGCCTCGGGTATGGGTGTGTGTGATGTCCTTAGGTTAGGTTAGTTTAAGTAGTTCTAAGTTCTAGGGGACTGATGACCTCAGACGTTAAGTCCCGTAGTGATCAGAGCCATTTGAACCATTTGTTACTATACATCGATAAGGAGCGCTAACGTCCTCGACATGGGCGCATCTCGAGAAATCTTGCGCACTTTGATGGGCGATGACTCGGCAAGCTCCATTCATTCATGATACGCGGAATGTAGCGGCCTACTTCTGGACGATTGCAGATTAAATCGGTAACAGTGCTGCAAGGCGGGTTGCTGAATGGCAGTGTGAGGGGGTCTTTCAGTCTCTAATTTTATCCTAAGACTGTGGGAATGATCTGTGACTCCCATCAGCACAGAGATAGATCGTAAATTAAGCACTATGCTCGAGGTGTTAGAAATATGTAGAGCACTGTCTGATATACTGTGATGATGGATGTGTTCGAGAATTAACAATGCATGGACGTACTGCACAGTCATCTATCCACATTCGCAATGATACTTGCAAAGTGGGGGATGGGGTGGTTTAGCTATGATACTGAAATTGAGAAACATGCTGTCACATCATTGTTTGGTGTCGAACTTACTGTAAAATTGGTAAAATTGTTCACACAATCAACTGTAATGCTTATTATTTCAGGACATCGGGTGTGTCTTTTTCCATCCCATCCGTTTACTGGTACGCTGTTGGTTACCACATGATTGACTGACATTGCTTGTTTCAGTTGGAGAAAGAGTTTTGGTGGAGGGACAACACCTTCTGGGGACGGATAGCACCAAAACAGTGATCATGTACATGACTGCAATATGGGGAATCAGTCGAAAAGGTATGCAGAGCTGTCAGCTATTCAGTCAATGTGATAGATGAGTTTAAATGTAGTTTGGAAGCCCACGCCAACGCCACAAAACTCGTCCAGTTTCCCTATGTTGTAACTGCCTTTTATTTAAAATCATCCAGTGGGTGTGGCGTGTTATGGTAGGTGCAGTAACAACATGATTTACATACAACGTCTAGTTTTCTGCGAGAGGCAGTGGATCAGAGAGTGTTAATGTCAGTTTAGAACCTGACACAGGCCTCGAAGTTGTGGTGGATAACCAAAATGTATGGCAGTGTACAAAGTGTGTTACAGCAGCATAAACAATGTTTCATACGACAACACAGGGTCACAGGGAGCGTCTCTTGCGACTTACAGAATAGTCTGTGGGATGTGGTCATCCTCCTACACTATAGGTGATGAAACTTTAAACTGGTCTGTGCAGTAGGTCAATACCAGTATGTTTAATAGGATCATCACATGTACTCGAAGCTGGCACGAATGTGGGATTTGTTTTCGATATATGGGAGGAGAGCGATGCAGTAAAAATCTTATCGAGTTCTCTGTCAGATGAAGTTAGGGGAGCTTTTATAATTCGTAATATTTCTCTGGTGGATGGAACAGAACAACGATGATAGAATGTTGCGATGATAGATGTGAATGGGCCCTGAGGGATGTGGATCTGCAGAACCTGCTTGTAGTTTGGAGAAGCACCACAATGCAGTAGCAAAATCCACATCCTTTCCCCAGTTCCCGTACTGTCCTATACTACCTTGTGTTGCAGGAGCAGGCTGGTCAAAACACAGTTCTGTCGCAGTAACTCATCTTCGCCTGTTTCTACGTGTGTTGCAGTAGGTGATTGATATAGCTTTCTCTGACTTCTACTCTTTTCCAACTTACATTGGAACAATCACATGCGCAAAGCTGCAGGGACAGTAGCGCAGAGTCTGAGGGGTAGTTGCAAGATGCATAGGGGCTACCTAAAACCGCGTTGGATTTTTACTGTAGCAGATAGGTTTGAGTAAGGTGGCTCGTTTCGAGATATGAGAGTGCCAGAAATATGATTCACTAGTGACTGTAATCATTAGAGGACTTCTCCATAGGATCCAACGCAGGTATGTGGTTGAATGGAAAGACTTCATTCCAAATCATAGACATCATTTCTAGCAGATAGCGTAACACTAGAGATCTGAAAAGCTAGTGTACATTTCTTGCGACCTCAATCAGCACACCATTACTACTGTTTGTGATCCTTCTCAATAAGTCATCATCTATAACTCAATGGATACATTGCAGAACCTCTGACATGGTATCGAGACAGAATACATTACAAATATTGAAGAAATATCTAGTGGCGGCAGCGTGAGGGGTTGGAAATAGCGGTTTCATACCATGCTCCTTAGCTGAGTCACTTCCAAAACTGAGCGATTTTATGATGAGGTTGCACCATGGGCTACATGTAACCGGACTGCTAGTGTGATACTACACACTCCTACGATCACCATCTCGGTATTTGTCTGGAAAAACCTCGTGATTTGTAGGTATTTCCATACGTGTATTTATAAAGCCGGTATAGCTTTTAACATAGGTACTTGTGTCCACATGTAGAGCCAAGACCGCTGGTGACAATAACATACAGTACTTGTTGGGATTGGGCTTTTTAACATCTGGTGGTTTGTAAGACAATTAAACACCTCTTTCTAAGACTTGGTGGTGGCAGTTGCAAGAAAAACTTATCAGACATGTCCACCGATAGTTGATTTTCGATCAGTATTATTTCGTATCGCCAGTGATCAGTTATTGACGAAGTATTATACTCAGTAGTGGGGAGTGCGTGATAGGTTCGCCTTGAGCATCAGGCTTATAAAGTATGTGTTTGTGTTCCGACATATGTAACAGAAATGACTATGTCCATTTGTACGAGGTGCATTCAAGTTCTAAGGCCTCCGATTTTTTTCTAATTAACTACTCACCCGAAATCGATGAAACTGGCGTTACTTCTCGACGTAATCTCCCTGCAGACGTACGCATTTTTCACATTGCTGACGCCATGATTCCATGGCAGCGGCGAAGGCTTCTTTAGGAGTCTGTTTCGACCACTGGAAAATCGCTGAGGCAATAGCAGCACGGCTGGTGAATGTGCGGCCACGGAAAGTGTCTTTCATTGTTGGAAAAAGCGAAAAGTCACTAGGAGCCAGGTCAGGTGAGTAGGGAGCATGAGGAATCACTTCAAAGTTGTTATCACGAAGAAACTGTTGCGTAACGTTAGCTCGATGTGCGGGTGCGTTGTCTTGGTGAAACAGCACACGCGCAGCCCTTCCCGGGTGTTTTTGTTGCAGTGCAGGAAGGAATTTGTTCTTCAAAACATTTTCGTAGGATGCACCTGTTACCGTAGTGCCCTTTGGAACGCAATGGGTAAGGATTACGCCCTCGCTGTCCCAAAACATGGACACCATCATTTTTTCAGCACTGGCGGTTACCCGAAATTTTTTTGGTGGCGGTGAATCTGTGTGCTTCCATTGAGCTGACTGGCGCTTTGTTTCTGGATTGAAAAATGGCATCCACGTCTCATCCATTGTCACAACCGACGAAAAGAAAGTCCCATTCATGCTGTCGTTGCGCGTCAACATTGCTTGGTAACATGCCACACGGGCAGCTACGTGGTCGTCCGTCAGCATTCGTGGCACCCACCGGGATGACACTCTACGCATTTTCAGGTCGTCATGCAGGATGTGTGCACATAACCCACAGAAATGCCAACTCTGGAGGCGATCTGTTCAACAGTCATTCGGCGATCCCCCAAAACAATTCTCTCCACTTTCTCCATCATGTCGTCAGACCGGCTTGTTTCGGTTTGTTGTCACATGATGTTCTGCCTTCATTAAACTGTCGCACCCACGAACGCACTTTCGACACATCCATAACTCCATCACCACATGTCTCCTTCAACTGTCGATGAATTTCAATTGGTTTCACACCACGCAAATTCAGAAAACGAATGATTGCACGCTGTTCAAGTAAGGAAAACGTCGCCATTTTAAGTATTTAAAACAGTTCTCATTCTCGCCACTGGCGGTAAAATTCCATCTGCCGTACGGTGTTGCCATCTCTGGGACGTATTGACAATGAACGCGGCCTCATTTTAAAACAATGCGCATGTTTCTATCTCTTTCCAGTCCGGAGAAAAAAAATCGGAGGCCTTAGAACTTGAATGCACCTCGTATGGAAGGTATAGATTTGACGCCGAGTACTGTGATAGCAAAGGGAAGAGTATTTCAAGTAGCAAGAATGGTACAGATATTTCTATTTCCAGAGCCACAGACATCAACAGAGTATATTTCTGATACTTCGCTCATTGTTGAATGTCATTCAACTGAGACCGCGATTGTAACATTTAGTTGTAAGTACAGGGATAAAATATATGTGTGACTGATTTCTTAGGATAAACATTCTATCTGCACGTGCTCAGCCTGCAGCGCTGGTGGCCTGTGCTGGGGTGATTCACGTTTCCCGTTAACAGTAGAAGCTGTCAGATTGGAGATGCCTGTTGGAGTGTCGGAATGTATGTGAATGAACCATGTTGTTCTCTAGACGACCAAATAGTGAACTAATACTTAGTATGTGTTGGGTAGCTTTTGTGATCACGTGGAAATTTGAGAATGAGTATGGAGGTACGTTTGTGCTGGATCGTTATTCCCGCCCATGTAATTTGTTCGCTTGACTGCTTCTGCACATTTCGCTCCTTTTTTAGTTGAGAGAAGATCGATTGTACTGTCTGCATCTAGCGTGTGGAAGACACACTTTTCCGGTTCTCTAGACATGAGGAACACTTTAGTTGACCTTGTAAATTCTAGCGATGATTTGGAATCTACTACATCACCGACATTGGTATTCAAGAGTGGAAATATCGGTTTCCTCTAATTGTTTCGAGTTGCCTAGTAAAGGTCTTCAGAAAAAAAAATGTTCAAATGTGTGTGAAATCTTATGGGACTTAACTGCTAAGTTCAGTCCCTAAGCTTACACACTACTTAACCTAAATTATCTTAAGGACAAATGCATACACCCATGCCCAAGGGAGGACTCAAACCTCTGCCAGGACCAGCCGCACAGTCCGTGACTGCAGCGCCTTAGACTGCTCGGCTAATCCCGCGTGGCAAAGGTGTTCACAGACGGGATAAGTTTCTAGTTATGAATTGGTCTAGAGCACACTCCACATAGCTAAAGTTTCAGGTTTGTAGAGAAATAATTCTCAGTCCACATCTTCGGAATTATGTTGCATGAGCGATCGGTAGGATACTACTATATGCAAACTATGCGAAAATATATTTGCTCTTGTAATCCCAGAGTCTGGAGATGTGTGTAGAAAAAAGCAAGCAGGGAAGTGGATCTGGACCAGAAGCAGTGATGCGTATGTGTCTAGGAGGAAACAGGCCGGTTTTTCCACAACAGTTCTGAGAGTGACTTCGATCCACTGACAGCTTTCTGATGTAAAAGGGATGATTTTGTATGTTGGAGGATATGAATTGTATGTTTACTACATCGACACGGTATGCGGTGATATATTGCTAGGTTGGAGATCGGTTTCACGCTCTAATATTCAAGCTCCTGTCCTCAGTGGGAGAGCAGTGTAATTGAGTAAGAGTCTTTTCATATTTGACGATATGTATGGCACTTTGCGAGGTTTAGTTGTCGGTACAATATGGCTATCAGTGTAAAATAGCTCTTTGCTGCTGAAAATCACGTGTGTAGAAAGAAAGAAAAGGCAGACGGTGCTTCCCTAGGACTGAGGAGAATCGTGACATATAACTGGGGTGAGTGTAGGCATATCATAATTTTTTCGGGTGCTGTACAGATATAAAAGATTACTGCACTGTTTGTGTAAAATGTGTATACATTGCATTGTAAAGTTACTGTGGTTTATGTTGTGGTGCGACAAGAGAAGATGAGTGCGTGTGTTATCGCGAGGGACATATAGAGTCAGCACATCGATAAGAGCGAGGGTATGAGTGAGATTTTTTACGTGGAAAATTATGTGTGCTATAGATACTGAGACTCGTTCCACAAGCATGGCCGTCACAAGGAGACATTACCTGTACATCGATTGGTGACAGACTGTAGCAGCAATTGTAATATTTAACTGTAGTTAAACTCGTAAATATGTTCCTGGCTTCCAATATTCTTGTGAGTCTAGTATGTATTTGATGATGCATAGACAACATTGCGGGTTTAACTGTCAATGCAATTTAGCGATCTGCGCAAAATAATTTTACCGCTGAAAGTCACGTCGGCAGAAAGAAAGAAATCGTAGATGGTGTTTCGATATTGGTGGCATCAGTAATTCGGCGGGTAAATTCGATGAGAGCCATCATAATTCTCGATTCATTCACAAGACATCCTTTGTGCTGGGATATAGGAGTCTCTACACAGTAGTGAGAACGTTTGCATATGGTGAGAGCAGGAAGGGTGTCACATTAGGACCACTGGGTAGAGTGCACTCTGTTAGGGCAAGAATTTTCGTGAATTCAAGCTGAGACATCACGATAACTCCTACAAAGGTGTATGTTAATTACTTCTGGGACACTATGCAATTTACTAGAGTCCGACTTGGTTATTATTTTAGATAGCCATGTGGCTTCAGTATAGCATTTAGAACATTGCTAGATGCGCTTGCGATGGTATGTAGCTACACGCAGCAATGTGTCAGCCACATGTCACACATGGTCAGTTACAATCGCTAGGGAGAAAGCAGCTTGTGCTATTCTGGAACAGATTGCTGCAGTGTCACTCAGCAATAAGCTCTTCGCTGGACTGCAGGTAGAGGGAGGGTTCACGCCAGCAGTGGTGAACACGCTCGCGTGGCCTACCATGGAGCATCTGCACTTTGTATATAGGTGTTTGCTCGCATCCGGTCACGTCATCATCAGCGCCTAGGTGAACACGTATTTCGAGAGGAATTTCTCAGGTGTTGAGTACGAAAGGGATGCCTCCACCTCATGCGTGCTGGACCAAACGGGTGCCTGTGTGTGGTTTGACAGCTGACGGCTGCGTCACTTCGTGAGGCTGTCGGTGCAGCCTGACTGGGAGTGTGTGCAGTCCAATGGACAGGGGGTGGCGAGCGGTGTCTGCATGTGTCTGTTGCATTATTTTGCAAGTGGATCTGTAGGCTGTGCTATGCGCTATTTGGACAGTTTACGAATACTGAGCATGTCTACACATCACTGTGCTGCATTACTTAGGAGCAGTTTGCAGGTCTGTACTGACATTATTTCGGTAAGTTAGGAGTTGTTTGTGTGTCTGCAGAGTGTTATTTAAGAGTCGTTTACAGGTCTGCAGACTGTGTATTGTGACTCCAAGCATGTGTTTTGTATCAGTGGGATAAATATACTCCATCCCTAAATCAATTGTTCCAAAATAAATAAAGTACACTCCTTCCTCACTCTCTCCAGCAGCCGAGCACAAGCTGAGTCATTTTCGCGCCATTTTCCACCTCCAGACCACCATCTCGGATTATGTCAATGTGGGGATGATAGCACCTTCTGGTGGCAGTACTGTGTACTAGGTCAGTTATAGTCCAGACCCCTTGGCGACCACACTGAATGGTGATAGTGCCTCTAATTGTTCAAATAAAATAGTGCATTGAAAATAAAGACTTATATCCAGCACTGATCGGGTCCTTTTGCCACGAGTCCCTAGGAGGAGGTGGCGGTGGCGGTTGGTAGACTTAGGTTAGTGAAGGTAGTCCAAGTGTCCTTTCTTTCACGCCATTTTCTTAGGTTAGTAGAGATAGCCCAAGTGACCTTTCTTTACCGGCAAAATTCAAACTTGGCGCCAGTTCCTAGGAAGACGTGGCAGCTAGGTGACTTAGGTCAGTGGGGGTAGCACAAGTGACATATCTTCCTGCGATTTTCTTAGTTTAGTAGAGGTGTGATGCATTATCCATTTGGAATTTGAACTTCTCCCCATTTTTCTGGGGGAGGGGAGGGGAGGGGGTTAGGTTAGTGGAGGTAGCCCAGTTGACCTATCTTCCCACCAAAATTCAAACTTCCCACCAAAAACCACTATCTTGGTTGATTTCACGGCCAGCATCTCGGATAATGTCATCACCGCCATCTTGAATGACGTCATCGCCGCCATCTTGGATAATGGTACTTTGCACCAGAATCCCCCCTGCCCCAATACTGTCAGCTGTCATTATAGGTCCCTACCTTACACTTCCCAGATGCAAACGGATGTAACACTACGACGCTGACATAAATTTGCGTAAAATGAAAAGTGGAAAAAATATGACTAGCCCGCTTGGCGCCCAAAACCATAACCACTTACCCACGATGCCATTTCTCTTGTTGACTGCACTCTATTGCACTTCTTATTGGACCGTTCACTGTTTCTATTTTGCTTTCTTTTTTTTCACACTCTAATGTACGTTCTTCTTGATTTCACGCTTGATCTGTGCTCAGTTTTTGACGGGCTGTCCACTGGGCCCTCCTACCACTAAATACACTCCTGGAAATGGAAAAAAGAACACATTGACACCGGTGTGTCAGACCCACCATACTTGCTCCGGACACTGCGAGAGGGCTGTACAAGCAATGATCACACGCACGGCACAGCGGACACACCAGGAACCGCGGTGTTGGCCGTCGAATGGCGCTAGCTGCGCAGCATTTGTGCACCGCCGCCGTCAGTGTCAGCCAGTTTGCCGTGGCATACGGAGCTCCATCGCAGTCTTTAACACTGGTAGCATGCAGCGACAGCGTGGACGTGAACCGTATGTGCAGTTGACGGACTTTGAGCGAGGGCGTATAGTGGGCATGCGGGAGGCCGGGTGGACGTACCGCCGAATTGCTCAACACGTGGGGCGTGAGGTCTCCACAGTACATCGATGTTGTCGCCAGTGGTCGGCGGAAGGTGCACGTGCCCGTCGACCTGGGACCGGACCGCAGCGACGCACGGATGCACGCCAAGACCGTAGGATTCTACGCAGTGCCGTAGGGGACCGCACCGCCACTTCCCAGCAAATTAGGGACACTGTTGCTCCTGGGGTATCGGCGAGGACCATTCGCAACCGTCTCCATGAAGCTGGGCTACGGTCCCGCACACCGTTAGGCCGTCTTCCGCTCACGCCCCAACATCGTGCAGCCCGCCTCCAGTGGTGTCGCGACAGGCGTGAATGGAGGGACGAATGGAGACGTGTCGTCTTCAGCGATGAGAGTCGCTTCTGCCTTGGTGCCAATGATGGTCGTATGCGTGTTTGGCGCCGTGCAGGTGAGCGCCACAATCAGGACTGCATACGACCGAGGCACACAGGGCCAACACCCGGCATCATGGTGTGGGGAGCGATCTCCTACACTGGCCGTACACCACTGGTGATCGTCGAGGGGACACTGAATAGTGCACGGTACATCCAAACCGTCATCGAACCCATCGTTCTACCATTCCTAGACCGGCAAGGGAACTTGCTGTTCCAACAGGACAATGCACGTCCGCATGTATCCCGTGCCACCCAACGTGCTCTAGAAGGTGTAAGTCAACTACCCTGGCCAGCAAGATCTCCGGATCTGTCCCCCATTGAGCATGTTTGGGACTTGATGAAGCGTCGTCTCACGCGGTCTGCACGTCCAGCACGAACGCTGGTCCAACTGAGGCGCCAGGTGGAAATGGCATGGCAAGCCGTTCCACAGGACTACATCCAGCATCTCTACGATCGTCTCCATGGGAGAATAGCAGCCTGCATTGCTGCGAAAGGTGGATATACACTGTACTAGTGCCGACATTGTGCATGCTCTGTTGCCTGTGTCTATGTGCCTGTGGTTCTGTCAGTGTGATCATGTGATGTATCTGACCCCAGGAATGTGTCAATAAAGTTTCCCCTTCCTGGGACAATGAATTCACGGTGTTCTTATTTCAATTTCCAGGAGTGTATGTGGGAGGCGCGATGGGGAGTTTCCCTTGTTAGATGTCACGTCTTTTGCCTTCAAGCTAGTGTCTCGATATACTTACGTGTAGCGAAGTCTGATTAGTAGCAGTTCAATCCAAAACTTTTCTCCATCATTTCACTTTTGTATGTAGATTCTCTTAGCTGCGTCAAACTGGAGCGCTTCATCAGCCTGAAGTGACAGTTTCGTATAACAGTATGAATTTCCACATAAGACAGTAATCAGTTTCGTGTTTAAAATAGATAAAACTTAAGTTCTAAATATTATAATCCTCCGAAAGAAGCAATTTGGATTTTATGACTGAAACACCATTGAGTTAGTCTCTTTTTCAACTACGATATTAAGCAACAGAAACCACTACGTTTCCATTTGAAAAAGTGAAGTTGATACCAATACCTCTATCATTAATATAGCTGTGAAAAAGAGATTATATGTCGTTTAGTGAGGAATTTCTCATAATTCATCTGGATGAAAATAGAACTACGGTATCTTAAACACTTCTGGAAAATATTTTACATTAACAGCTTAACTTAATCACCCTGTATACTCCGCAAATCACAGTACAGGGTATGGCGGAGGGTATTGTATTGTATGGAACTGGGGACCCAGAAACGATAGAGAGGCTTCGTCCCCACCGTAGCCCTCAGTGCTTCACAACCCAACAACAGGCTAAAGAAGTTCAAAAAATGGTTCAAAATGGCTCTGAGCACTATGGGACTCAACTGCTGAGGCCATTAGTCCCCTAGAACTTAGAACTATTTAAACCTAACTAACCTAAGGACATCACAAACATCCATGCCCGAGGCAGGATTCGAACCTGCGACCGTAGCGGTCTTGCGGTTCCAGACTGCAGCGCCTTTAACCGCACGGCCACTTCGGCCGGCTACTAAAGAAGTCCACTCGCCACAATCGCCCACATAGTGTAACTCAGGCAGAATAAGGGGAACCAGCCCGCATTCGCCGAGGCAGATGGAAAACCGCCTTAAAAAACCATCCACACAGGACCTCGACACTAATCCGCCGGGCAGATTCGTGCTGGGGACTGGCACGCCTTCCCGCCTGGAAAGCAGTGCGTTAGAGCGCACGGCTAACCGAGCGGGCATGGCGGAGGCTACTCGCACATATACAGGGTGTTACAAAAAGGTACGGCCAAACTTTCAGGAAACATCCCTCACACACAAATAAAGAAAATATGTTATGTGGACATGTGTCCGGAAACGCTTACTTTCCATGTTAGAGCTCATTTTATTACTTCTCTTCAAATCACATTAATCATGGAATGGAAACACACAGCAACAGAACGTACCAGCGTGACTTCAAACACTTTGTTACAGGAAATGTTCAAAATGTCCTCCGTTAGCGAGGATACATGCATCCACCCTCCGTCGCACGGAATCCCTGATGCGCTGATGCAGCCGTGGAGAATGGCGTATTGTATCACAGCCGTCCACAATACGAGCACGAAGAGTCTCTACATTTGGTACCGGGGTTGCGTAGACAAGAGCTTTTAAATGCCCCCATAAATGAAAGTCAAGAGGGTTGAGGTCAGGAGAGCGTGGAGGCCATGGAATTGGTCCACCTCTACCAATCCATCGGTCACCGAATCTGTTGTTGAGAAGCGTACGAACACTTCGACTGAAATGTGCAGGAGCTCCATCGTGCATGAACCACACGTTTTGTCGTACTTGTAAAGGCACATGTTCTAGCAGCACAGGTAGAGTATCCCGTATGAAATCATGATAACGTGCTCCATTGAGCGTAGGTGGAAGGACATGGGGCCCAATCGAGACATCACCAACAATTCCTGCCCAAACGTTCACAGAAAATCTGTGTTGATGACGTGATTGCACAATTGCGTGCCGATTCTCGTCAGCCCACACATGTTGATTGTGAAAATTTACAATTTGATCACGTTGAATGAAGCCTCATGCGTAAAGAGAACATTTGCAATGGATGAACCATTCGCAGAAGTGTACCCGTGGAGGCCAATCAGCTGCTGATAGTGCCTGCACACGCTGTACATGGTACGGAAACAACTGGTTCTCCCGTAGCACTCTCCATACAGTGACGTGGTCAACGTTACCTTGTACAGCAGCAACTTCTCTGACGCTGACATTAGGGTTATCGTCAACTGCACGAAGAATTGCCTCGTCCATTGCAGGTGTCCTCGTCGTTCTAGGTCTTCCCCAGTCGCGAGTCATAGGCTGGAATGTTCCGTGCTCCCTAAGACGCCGATCAATTGCTTCGAGGGTTTTCCTGTCGGGACACCTTCGTTGTGGAAATCTGTCTCGATACAAACGTACCGCGCCACGGCTATTGCCCCGTGCTAATCCATCCATCGAATGGGCATCTGCCAACTCCGCATTTGTAAACATTGCACTGACTGCAAAACCACGTTCGTGATGAACACTGACCTGTTGATGCTACGTATTGATGTGCTTGATGCTAGTACTGTAGAGCAATGAGTCGCATGTCAACACAAGCACCGAAGTCAACATTGCCTTCCTTCAATTGGGCCAACTGGCGGTGAATCGAGGAAGTACAGCACATACTGGCGAAACTAAAATGAGCTCTAACATGAAAACTAAGCGTTTCCGGACACATGTCCACATAACATCTTTTCTTTATTTGTGTGTGAGGAATGTTTCCTGAAAGTTTGGCCGTACCTTTTTGTAACACCCTGTATTGCCGATTTTCTGCCTTATTCAATCCGCGTATTGAGTGAGGGGCAAATGTCTCTCCACGAGCTTCTGTCTGTTTCATCTTATCCTCATGATCCCTAAGCAAGACAGGCGATGGTGGCAGTGAGGCCGCCAAACGTTGCCTCACTCCCGCTCGTTAATCGTCGGCGGCAGCGCGCAGCGAGACTGCCGCACCCGGGAGTCCCCGGAGTGCTGTTCTCGGTAGCGAGGCGACTCAGCGCTCTCGGCTGGCGCACATCCCCGACAGCCACGCGCACAGCCGCCTCTCAGCACGACGTCGGACTTCTCACGCCTTTCTGACACCCATCTACATTAGTATGGCTGGCACCATAGCCGTTTCTATCGTTAGGCAAGACTAGACGGCGGCCTAGGGCTGCAAAATTTTGGGGTCGGCAAAGGGCGGAAAAAATTAATTTCAAATCTAACAGTAAAAAAATTGAGCAAATGAGGAGAAAAAATGAAAAACAGGAAAATTATAACATCGAATTGTATATAGAACAATTACTTGATTGGTCTTTACTTTGATAAAACTAAACACATAGCCTCTAAACTACGTCAAACTAAAGCAGCCGCTACTGAATACGAGACTGGAACGAAAATGATCTTGATTCATCTCTGTTGAGCGCTGGCTTGCGATCATGTTGCGACTTGATACCATACCTCCGTCAGTCCTTTTTGTGTTCGCTGCGCGGGATTAGCCGAGCGGTCTTAGGCGCTGCAGTCATGGACTTTGCGGCTGCTCCCGGTGGAGGTTCAGGTCCTCCCTCGGGCATGTGTGTGTGTGTGTGTGTGTGTGTGTGTGTGTGTGTGTGTGTGTGTGTGTGTGTGTGTGTGTGTGTGTGTTCGTCCTTAGAATAATTTAGGTTAAGTAGTGTGTAAGCTTAGGGACTGATGACCTTAGCAGTTAAGTCCCATAAGATTTCACACACATAATTTTTTTTTTTTTGTGTTCGTCTCTGCAGATACACTGAACAGCCAAAGAAACTGGTACACCTGCCTAATATGATGATGGGTCCCCGCGAGCACGCAGAAGTGCCGCAACACGACGTCGCATGACTCGACTAATATATGAAGTAGTGCTGGAGGGAACTGACACCATGAATCCTGCAGGGTTGTCCATAAATCGTAAGAGTACGATGGGGTGGAGATCTCTTCTGAACAGCACATTGCAAGGCATCACAGATATGTTCAATAATGTTCATGTCTGGGGAGTTTGGTGGCCAGTGGAAGTGCTTAAACTCAGAAGGGTGCTCCTGGAGCCACTCTTCAGCAATTCTGGACGTGTGGGGTGTCGCATTCTCCTGCTGGAATTGCCCAAGTCCGACGGAATGCACATTGGATATGAATGGATGCAAGTGATCAGACAGAATGCTTACGTACGTGTCACCTGTCACAGTCCTATCTAAACGTATCAGGGGTCCCACGTCACACCAACTGTACATACCCCACACCATTACAGAGCCTCCACCAGCTTGAACAGTCCCCTGCTGGGACAGGGTCCATGGAGTCATGAGGTTGTCTCCATACCAGTACACGTCGATCCACTCGATACAATTTGAAACGAGACTCGTCCGACCAGGCAACATGTTTCCACTCATCAACAGTCCAATGTCGGTGTTGACAGGCACAGGCAAAACGTAAAGTTTTATGTCGTGCAGTCATCAATCGTACACGAGTGGGCCTTCGGTTCCGAAAGCCCATATCGATGATGTCCCTTTGGATGGTTCACACGCTGACACTTATTGATGGCCCAGCACTGAAATCTGCAGCAACTTGCGGAAGAGTTGCAGTTCTGTCACGCAGAACGATTCTGTTCAGTCGTTGTTGGTCCCGTTCTTGCAGGATCTTTCTCCGGCCGCAACGATGTCGGAGATTTTATGTTTTATCAGATTTTTGATATTGACGGTACACTCGTGAAATGGTCGTACAGGAAAATTCCCACTTCATCTGCCTCGGAGATGCTGTCTCCCATCGCTCGTGCGCCGACTATAACACCACGTTCAAACTCACTTTAATCTTGATAATCTGCCACTGTAGCAGCAGTATCCGTTCTAACAACTGTTTCAGACACTTGTTGTCTTATATAGGCATTGCCGAGCGCAGCACCGTATTCTGGTTGTTTACATTTGTCTGTATCTGAATACGCATACCTGTATCAGTTCCTGTGGTGCTTCAGTGTATTTGTCAAGTGTCACTTGTATTGAGTGGTTCTGTTGATGTTTTTTTTCTGGTATTATTTCCTGTTTACAATGGATCACGTATTCACAAACTAGGTTTTGCACTTCTCCTTCAACATATCTGAAAGGATTAAAAGGTAAGTGCAGTTCATCATACCCATACATAAAAATAAGTTAGTGTCTGTAATCTTCTGTTAGTGTCTGAGATTCGCAGCACGAGAGAAGAACTAAATTGTCTCTTCTGAAACAAATTAGCTGTCGTCTTCGTGAAATCTGATTGTATACGCAAATAATAACCAGAAGAGTGTGTCATGATTGTTTATCGAGAGGACATAATTGTAGAAATTGTATGTCTTGTGCTTTCAAGCTGTTGTCTCAGTATAATTTACACATCAGTGCATACTGCGATCTCTGTGTTGCATATTTCACTTCGCTGATCGTTGCTTTTACACAAGAAACGCGCGAAAGGACAGTGTCTGTTTTAAAGCGTCTGAGGGCAGGCTTAGTGCACTGTCAGGACTAGATCTCTAAGAATCATCCGTAATCTTGAACGTTGAAACACACGTTATTAACAATATTGATGTTGTGTTTCATGATAAACTTATATATGAGTTTGCCGCATCACCCAAAAATTTGACGAAGTTGTTGATTGATTAGTCAAGTTTCAATAAAATTTACCAGGTGCGATAAATCACAGAAACTAGTTCTGTATATTTTATGATTTAATCGTTAAATTACAATTTACATTACAATTTTAAATGAACTATTATCTGTATTAAAATAAGAATATCAGAATATGTAAGAATTCATTGCTGTGTATGCCCTGATCCCTAATTGCATACCTTTCTCATCGAAAAATTAGAATTTTAAAATGCTATAAAAGAAGTGTTGAAATTTTAAAAAAATTGTTGTCCTCAAGCAGTTTTTAAGCAATTAAGGACAAAGCATGAAATCTCAGTACTGTCTCCAGAAAATGAGGATGTCTGATGACCTAAGCTTAATGTTTAAAAGTACAATAGGAGATTTGTATTGTTGTCCGTTGGATGTTTGTGGTGGTGAAGGGAGGGAGGGGGGGATATCGGGAGACCGATGGTAGCGATAAAGAGGGGGCGACATTTATCAGCTCTGGCCTAGGGCGGCAAAACACCTAGCTACGGCCCTGGATGGCGCTTTGCCAAGTCCTTCAGATCTGCTTATGATAACACATCTTTAAATAAGCAAGAAATATATGGAGGGACACAAACAAAATAGATACAACCTGTCATACTGGTTACTGACGTTTAACTGGAGTAATGAATTTACTAAAACAGTACGATATGACATAAAGTTACGACTGAAGACAGTTACCTACGTGAGACGGCTAATTTCTTGTCTCAGTTACGCATTAGCCCTATGCCGTGTCCAGAAAAACTATCTTACTACCTTCCTGGCTATCACAGGTTCACCTGATCGTCGTTTTGTGTGTGTGTGTGTGTGTGTGTGTGTGTGTGTGTGTGTGTGTGTGTGTGTGTGCGCGCGCGCAAGCGCGCGTGTACGTGCGTACTGCTCAGGGTCTTTTCTTTACAAACGTTTTCCTTCCTATGTTAATGTGCTTGTTTCTTGAGAGTTCTGAAGATTTCGTTTTGCGGGAAAGGCCGTGTTTCTTCCAGCCCCTAGATGTGAAATTAGCGTTGAGCTGGCGGGAACGCCCTCGCGGTCTGAGGCATCACATCACGGATAGCAACGACGCTCCTGCTGAGGATTCGAGTCGCCCGCGGACGTGGCTGTTAGTGATTGGTATCAGAATAAGTTAGATTAAGC
The DNA here is from genome assembly GCF_023898315.1 of Schistocerca nitens. Lineage (NCBI taxonomy): Eukaryota > Metazoa > Arthropoda > Insecta > Orthoptera > Acrididae > Schistocerca > Schistocerca nitens. The sequence continues at coordinate 598,637,750 of NC_064616.1, read as the reverse complement.
CAGGATAAGTAGTATAAGATCGTCTCTAATGACATTTGCCTTCGACGGGATGTAAAATTCTCCCCTCCCCCCACTCTGACCGCAAAAAAAAAGTTGAGATTTGTCCATCCCTTATTTTTCTTTGTGACTTCTTACCTATTTAAATGCAATGTTACTTCACTATTTTTTCAACTGTGATGAATTGATAAAGTTCGTTTCCTTTATACCGAGCAGTGGTAGCACCTAAGAAATCCCTCAGAGAGAATGAAAACAATTGAAACGGTATCACCATTTCTGTAAACTATTTCTTCAGCTGTAGACAGGATTTCGATTTTAAAATGGGGATATAAGGGGACTAGTTTGAAGACATACACTATGGCGTAATGAAACGTGTGTTCGCAGGTACTTCTCTATTAAAGAGAATGGTAAACTGAGTAGCAATAAGGTGAGCTGGCCGTGGTGGCCTAGCAGTTCTAGGCGCTTCAGTCCGGAACTGCGCGACTGCTACGGTCGCAGGTTCGAATCCTGCCTCGGGCATGGATGTCCTTAGATTAGTTAGGTTTAAGTAGTTTTAAGTTCTAGGGGACTGATGACCTCAAGATTTTAAGTCCCATAGTGCTCAGAGCCATTTGATTTGAATAAGGTGAGCTTGCTAGCTTTTTATCCCCCGACGTAAAACGAGGGGTGTTTTACGCTGGACGCCTTTATCTGCCTCGAAGTCTGTCTGTGGCATCTTAGCTTCGAAACAAAGAATGCAGTTTTTTTCAGATTGAAGGTGGGTTTATTCGAAATGGTTTTTAGCTCTATTTGATTAAAATGTGCTCTACTGTTTGAGGAACACCAGCTGTAGAAGGTAAAAATATTTGCGGCTGACGCACTCTCTTGCACTACGTTGCCTAATAAGTAATGTAGTACTGCATTGTAGATATCATAACGACCTACATCTCCACAGAATTCCTTTGAAAATCCATACAAAAGTAGCTAGAATAACAACGCAACCAGACTGGAATAGCAAAAATAAACAAGGCATTGAAGTATTACGTCAATTTTATTGGAGCCTCAGTGACAGCAGCCTGTTGGTGATCAGCAGGAAGAAGTAATTTGTGTCACCAGTTTTATTTACTAGAGGAATTCCCTTCTGTATACAAAACAATTGATTTTGCAAAGTCAAAGTAAAAGGTTTTAGTAAACAATATTAACTTATTTTAATTGAAATAGGAAATTACGCAATCTGCAGGAAAATGTACTAAATATTATTAAACATTTATCACAAATATTAGTTTAAAAGTCAGTTTATTTTACGTGCATTACAGAATGGAATATTTTCTGAATAAGTCTGTAAGCATGCCTTTTTACTCCCCAACAGTGTATTGCGTTATGTATATAACGTATCACTAACACAGTTATTGCCTGTTGCTTTCGCTTCTTCTCCTGCAAGTTAGCTTCATTTGGATCTCTTGTTGTTGCCGTTGTGAACAAGAAAATTATCACATACCCTATTACAATGTATACAGCTTCTTTTCTGTGGCACTACCAGTCCTGCCTTGCTAAAATTCCTTTCGCTTGAAGCACTACTTGCAGATATCCAGTAAACGTCTTTGCTGAGTTTACTGAGTTTAGGAAGTGCACCAGCATTTGCCTTCCACCATGAAACAAGATTTATCAGCTCATCGTGCGGCCTTCCATGTTTATATATTTCTCTAGTGCACCTCTTGATTTTGAGGTAGACGATAGCAGGTTTGGAATTTGCTTGAGGGAGATGGCATTAAATCTTCTTTTACTTTTCTCACAATTACTTCGTTTAACATTTGCCGAACATCTCGATAAATTTTTCCTCTCTCCTCTTCAGGCAGAAATACAAATTCCTTGAAAGATGAGTGCAGGAACGTCGCCACGTAGTGAAGATCATGAAGCTCAGTTAAAACCTTGTCTTTCAAAAACAATGCTGCCCTTTCCTTTAGTTTCCTCTCATTCAAATTGTCGATTCCAGTTCTGCAATGATCTAACAATTTGAGAATGCACGGCACTTCAAATGGTAGTATTGGCTCCTTTTCGCCTTCCAAATCGTCTGTAGCCTCCTTGATAACCTGAGATACCCCACAACGCTTTCCATAGTCGCACTGTGATAAGACTTTATCGCCTTGTGTTCGTTGGATTCACGCAGAACAATATCTGTTTGTTTGGTCTTTTTGTGTATGAAGTGACTTCTAGCATTACATACACACTGTTCCACCTACTTTTAACGTCCAGGTGAAATGTCCTCTCTAATCTAACTACTAAGCCAGACCTCTTCATAAAACCTACCAATTTACGAACGGCTATGACAGATTCATATACGACAGGAATTTCAACACTTAAAAATATTTTGTTGAATGTGTGTCGTAGTGCTGCATTGATACAATGTGCCACACACGGGAGACGTTTACGTGCTTCTAGAGCTTTCTCAATGTTAGCCTTCTGATCCGTAACGAAAGTAACGTTTTACAGTTCTGGAACAGTAGCAGACAATTCTGCCTTCTGTTCGTAAATTTCTGTAATAATATTTTCGCCAGTCAAGTCACCGATGCAGGAGGACGTACCAGTGAGCTAGTTGATTTTACGGTAGCTATCAGTGCAGAGCTCACACATGACTGTACATTGCTCTTTTAGTTACTGACTCTTTCGCTTCAGGTCAGCCAGGTCAGCCATATCTTTGCTGTGCCTTGCTGCAGTCTTGGGGAAGGCAGAACTTCTTGGGCGGTGACCTATCCACATTCCGCTCCTATATGTATTAGTTATCGAGCTAAAGTAATGAACACTACCCACTTGTTGTTGTTGTTGTGGTCTTCAATCCTGAGACTGGTTTGATTCAGCTCTCCATGCTACTCTATCCTGTGCAAGCTTCTTCATCTCCCAGTACTTACTGCAACCTACATCCTTCTGAATCTGCTTAGTGTATTCATCTCTTGGTCTCCCTCTACAATTTTTACCCTCCACGCTGCCTTCCAATGCTAAATTTGTGATCCCTTGATGCCTCAGAACATGTCATACTAACCGGTCCCTTCTTCTTGTCAAGTTGTGCCACAAACTCCTCTTCTCCCCAATTCTATTCAATACCTCCTCATTAGTTATGGATCTACCCATCTAATCTTCAGCATTCTTCTGTAGCACCACATTTCAAAAGCTTCTATTCTCTTCTTGTCCAAACTATTTATCGTCCATGTTTCACTTCCATACATGGCTACACTAGACACAAATGCTTTCAGAAACGACTTCCTGACATTTAAATCTATACTCGATGTTAACAAATTTTTCTTCTTCAGAAAAGCTCTCTTTGCCATTGCCAGTCTACATTTTATATCCTCTCTACTTCGACCATCATCAGTTATTTTGCTCCCCAAATAGTAAAACTCCTTTACTACTTTAAGTGTCTCATTTTCTAATCTAATTCCCTCAGCATCACCCGACTTAATTAGACTACATTCCATTATCCTCGTTTTGCTTTTGTTGATGTTCATATTATATCCTCCTTTCAAGACACTGTCCATTCCGTTCAACTGCTCTTCAAAGTCCTTTGCCGTCTCTGACAGAATTACAATGTCATCGGCGAATCTCAAAGTTTTTATTTCTTCTCCATGGATTTTAATACCTACTCCGAATTTTTCTTTTGTTTCCTTTACTGCTTGCTCAATATACAGATTGAATGACATCGGGGAGAGGCTACAACCCTGTCTCACTCCCTCCGCTACCACTGCTTCCCTTTCATGTCCCTCGACTCTTATAACTGCCATCTGGTTTCTGTACAAATTGTAAATAGCCTTTCGCTCCCTGTATTTTACCACTGCCACCTTTAGAATTTGAAAGATATTATTCCAGTCATCATTGTCAAAAGCTATCTCTAAGTCTACAAATGCTAGAAACGTAGGTTTGCCTTTCTTTAATCTTTCTTCTAAGATAGTCGTAGGGTCAGTATTGCCTCACGTGTTCCAACATTTCTACGGAATCCAAACTGATCTTCCCCGAGGTCAGCTTCTGCCAGTTTTTTCATTCGCCTGTAAAGAATTCGCGTTAGTATTTTGCAGCTGTGACTTATTAAACTGATAGTTGGGTAATTTTCACATCTGTCAACACCTGCTTTCTTTGGGATTGGAATTATTATATTCTTCTTGAAGTCTGAGGGTATTTCGCCTGTCTCATACATCTTGCTCACCAGATGGTAGAGTTTTGTCAGGACTGGCTCTCCCAAGGCCGTTAGTAGTTCTAATCGAATGTTGTCTACTCCCGGGGCCTTGTTTCGACTCAGGTCTTTCAGTGCTGTGTCAAACTCTTCACGAAGTATCGTATCTCCCATTTCATCTTCACCTATATCCTCTTCCATTTCCATAATATTGTCCTCAAGTACATCGCCGTTGTATAGACCCTCTATATACTCCTTCCACCTTTCTGCTTTCCCTTCTTTGCTTAGAACTGGATTTCTTTCTGAGCTTTTGATATTCATACAAGTGGTTCTATTTTCTCAAAAGGTCTCTTTAATTTTTCTGTATGCAGTATCAATCTTACCCCTAGTGAGATAAGCCTCTACATCCTTACATTTGTCCTCTAGCCATCTCTGCTTAGCCATTTTGCACTTCCTGTCAATCTCGTTTTTGAGACGTTTGTATTCCTTTTTGCCTGCTTCATTTACTGCATTTTTATATTTTCTCCTGTCATAAATTAAATTCAATATTTCTTCTGTTACCCAAGGATTTCCATTAGCCCTCATCTTTTTACTACTTGATCCTCTGCTGCCTTCACTACTTCATCCCTCAGAGCTACCCATTCTGCTTCTACTGTATTTCTTTCCCCCATTCCTGTCAATTGTTCCCTTATGCTCTCCCTGAAACTCTCTCCAACCTCTGGTTTAGTCAGTTTATCCAGGTCCCATCTCCTTAAATTCCCACCTTTTTGCAATTTCTTCAGTTTTAATCTACAGTTCATAACCAATAGATTGTGGTCAGAGTACATATCTGCCCCTGGAAATGTCTTACAATTTAAAACCTGGTTCCTAAATCTCTGTCTTACCATTATATAATCTATCTGATACCTTTTAGTATCTCCAGGATTCTTCCATGTACACAACCTTCTTTTATGATTCCTGAACCAAGTGTTACCTATGGTTAAGTTATGCTCTGTGCAAAATTCTACCAGACGGCTTCCCCTTTCATTTCTTAGCCCCAATCCATATTCACCTACTATGTTTCCTTCTCTCGCTTTTCCTACTCTCGAATTCCAGTCACCCATGACTATTAAATTTTCTTCTCCCTTCACTACGTGAATAATTTCTTTTAACTCGTCGTACATTTCATCAATTTCTTCATCATCTGCAGAGCTAGTTGGCATATAAACTTATACTTCCCACTTAACTATATTAAAAGGTCGGAGATCATTTGCGCACATGAAAGTACAATTATCTCTAATCACCAGTCTATAAGCAACCGAAGCTACAACATTTGATAATTGTCGGTCCTCTTGATACTTACTTTGAGGTGACAAAAGTCATCGGATACCTCCTAATACCGTGACGGAACTCTTTTGCCCGGGGTAGTGCACCACCTCAACGTGAGATGGACTCAAGTAGTTGGAAGTTCCCTGCAGACGTATTGAACCATGGTGCCTCCAGAGCCATCCATAATTTCGAAAGTGTTGCCGATGCAAAAGTTTATGCACGAACTGACCTCTCGATTACGTCCCATTCGATGAGATTCATATCGGGCGATCTGGGTGTTCAAATCATTCGCTCGAATTGTCCAGGGTGTTCTTCAAACCAGTTGCGAACAGCTTTGGCCTAGTGACATGGCGCATTGTCATCCATACAAATTCCATCGTTGTTGGGGAACATAAAGTACACGAGTGGCTGCAAATGGTCTGCAACCATTTCCAGTACGATACGATATTGCAGTGCTTGTGTTATCCGAATTATGATGCAGCGTACCTGTCCAAAGAAAAAGGCACTGCAGCACTACAGCCCTTCTGAAATACGTTAAATGTATTCGCAGTTGAGAATGTGGACAACCATCAGCTGCGGAATGGAATGACGACAATGAAAATGCGTGCCGGATCGGGAATTTCCCGCTTATCTCAAGCGGTCGCCATACCATTTGGCTATCCGTGCACGACTTACGGCCACACCCAAACTTCCCCATATGTCGTCAAGCACGTGTTTACAACCTGTATTCGTACATCGAAGTGTATATTCCCGTACAGGTGAGACATTTTACTTGAAAGTCGCTTACCAGGTGTCGGCAGATGAATACGATATAGTAGTGCCTGTGTTATACGAAATACGACGCAATGTACGTTTGGACATGTACGCTCCATCAGCTAGTTTCTTGACAACTAGTTTCGTTATTGATTGCAGACATTGTAGAATGTCCGCTTATAGGTGTGGCGTCACTTCCACCTCCACCCATGTTCAATTAAATGTGAACAGCTGAGGACTAGCGCAACAACTTGAAGACGGCCGCTACGTGACGTGATTGCTGGACTGTCGATTAGCTCGGGAACTTGTCGTCCCTTGCCGATTCGACAGCTGTAGACGCCAGTTCGCTCACGCAATGTGACATCAGCTGTCCCCACCCGTGGCCGACGAATAAGACAGGCCCCGGCGCATATATCGCAAGGTGACTGTCACGTGACCAGGGTAGGCCTGAGGTCGCAGGCTCAGCTCAGTAGACGAACGGTGTTTCTAAATCTTTCAACTCGTATTTGGCTGTTGACGTACAAACTAGAAATGCCTCTTCTCCTAGTTTCTGCTATTTTGCGTCTTGCTGATTACTAGTACTGCAGCGAAACACACAACTTTGCAGTCTAGTGTCATCTACGCTCTCACCCTCGCCGGCCACGTTCCCACTCAACGCAGCCGAGCCGGCAAGGAGCCGGCAACATAGATAATGTTGTGGGTAGAGCAAACCAAAGACTGCGATTCATTGGCAGATCACTTAGAAGGTGCAACCGGTCCATTAAAGAGACTGCTTACACCACGCTTGTCCGCCCTGCTCTAGGGTATTGCTGTACGGTGTGGGATCCGCATGGACTGACGGATGAAGCGAAAAAGTTCAAAGAAGGGCAGCCGGTTTTGTATTATCGCGAAATATGGGAGATAGTGCTTACATTCATGATACGTGAATTGGAGTGTCAATCATTAAAACAAAGACGTTTTTCGTTGCTACGGGACATTGTCATGAAATTTCAATCACCAGTTTTCTACTCCGATTGAGAAAACATTCTGTTGGCACCCACCCACATAAGGAGAAATGATCATCACGGTAAAATAAATCAGGGATCGCACAGAAAAATTTAAGTGCTCGTTTTTCCCGCGCGCCGTTCGAGAGTGAAACGTTAGAGAGACAGCCTGAAGGTGGTTCCCTGAACCCTCTACCAGGTACTTCATTGTGAAGAAGCGCGAAGCACTGACGGCCGCTTTGATTTCTTTTCTAATTTTCTGCTGTTATTCAGTTCAAACAAGACCTCCGGCTATCATGAAGAGATGAACCACGGTACTTTTGTGAAATGGTATGACCGAGCGAAGTGGCGCGGTGGGTAGCACACTGGAATCACATTCGGCAGGACGACGGTTCAAACCCGCGTCCGGCCATTCTGATTTAGGTTTTCCGTGATTTCCCTAACTCGCTTCACGCAAATGCCGGGGTGGTTCCTTTGAAATGGCACGGCTGACTTCCTTCCCCACCCTTCCCTAATCGGATGGGACCGATGATCTCGCTGTTTGGTCCCTTCCCCCACATCAGCCAACCTGAAATGGTTTGAAGATACTTTGCTGAAAAATTTAACGAAAAACACTAGAACTCATTATCATTTGTTTATACAAGATAAGGCACCCACAAGGGCAACAAATAAAAACGACGTCGTTTGCTGGCTGGAGAAACGTAACGTATGACGGTAACTTTACAAGGGCAGGATTATTAGAACTTGTGTCGCAAACCAAGTCAAAGAACCCAGTTTACATTGTGGATGAAATAGCAAAAAAAAAAAAAAAAAAGCATAAAATGCTCAGACTGCTTCCCTGCCATTGAGACCTCAACGCAGTTAATGGCTCATGTCGGTAACAATGACGTGTGTCGCTTTGGATCGGAGGAGATTCTCTCTGGTTTCGGGCGCCTAACGGAAATGGTAAAGACTTCCAGTCCTGCATGCGAGATTAAGGCGGAGCTCACTATCTGCAACATCGTATATAGAATCGATTGTGGTCCTTTGGTGCAGAGCCGAGTGGAGGGTCTGAATCAGAGGCTCAAGCGGTTCTGAACACTTGACTTGCGCCATCGGGTGGTGGGTTTCCGAATCGCGCTTAATAGGGCAGAAGTCAATTACACACAGGAAGCGGCTACACGGGCCGGCCGGAGTGGCCGAGCGGTTCTAGGCGCTACAGTCTGGAACCGCGCGACCGCTACGGTCGCAGGTTCGAATCCGGCCTCGGGCATGGATGTGTGTGATGTCCTTAGGTTAGTTAGGTTTAAGCAGTTCTAAGTTCTAGGGGACTGATGACCTCAGAAGTTAAGTCCCATAGTGCTCAGAGCCATTTGAACCATCGGCTACACGGGTAGCGGGGGTGTGTGGAAGGGACTGGGCGGTTCTTTAGGTTAGAGGGTCTCAGGAAACCACAGAAAGGGTGTCCGTCTAAAAGGGGGAAAGTAAAACACAGTAAGGTAGTTGTAGAAACGATCGTATTTCTAGTTGTAAATTATCGTAGCTGTGTTGGGAAAGTACCAGAGTTCCAAGCCCTAATAGGAAGCACTGAGGCTCAAATAGTTATAGATATAGAAAGCTGGCTAAAGCAGGAAATATGTTCAGCCGAAATTTTTTCAAACGATCTAACAGTGTTCAGAAACGATAGATTAACTGAATTTGGTGGTGGAATATTTACTGCTGTCAGAAGTAGTTTGCTTTGTAGTGAAATTTAAGTAGATAGTTCCTGCGAAATAGCATGGGTAGAGGTTATACTTGACAATCGGACTAAACAATTAATTGGATCGTTTTACCGCCCCCCCCTCCCACCCCTTTCCCCGACTCAGAAGATGTAGTTGTTGAACAGTCCAAAGAAAATCTGAGTCTCATTTCAAATAGGTATCCCACACATACAATTATAGTCGTTGGTGACTTCAATCACCCTTGATATGCTGGAAAAATTATACGTTTAAAGCAGGCGGCAGGCATAAAACGTCATTCGAAATTGTACTGAATGCTTTCTCAGAAAATTATTTTGAACAACTAGTTTATGGGCCCACTCGAAGCGTAAATGGTTGCGACAGCATACTTAACCTCTTAGCAACAAACACCCTGGACAAATAGTGAGTATCGTGACGAATACAGGGATTAGCGACCACAAGGCAGTTGCTGCTAGGCTTAATACCGTAACGCCTACAACCATCAAAAACAAACGCAAAGTATTTCTATTTATAAAAAAAAGATGATAAAAATGCTCTTAGCGCCTTTTTAAGAGACGGTCTTCGCTTCTTCCGATCTGATCATGTAGGGGTAGAAAAGCTCTGGAATGATTTCAAAGAGAGAGTATCGACAGCAATTGAGAGATATATACCACATAAATTAATAAGTGATGGTACTGATCCCCCGTGGTACACAAAACGGATCAGATCGGTGTTGCAGAAGCAACGAAAAAAGCATGCCAAATTTAAAAGAACGCAAAATCCCCAAGATTGGCAAAGTTGTGTAGAAGTTCGAAATACAGTGCGATGCCAAATTTAAAAAAAACGCAAAATCCCCAAGATTGGCAAAGTTTTGCAGAAGTTCGAAATATAGTGCGCACTTCAATGTGAGATGCTGTTAATAATTTCCACAACGAAACTCTGTCTCGAAATCTGGCAGAAAACCCAAAGAGATTCTGGTCATGCATAAAGCACATCAGTGGCTGACGCAATCAATACCTTCACTGCGCGATAACAACGGTGAAGTCACTGATGACAGTGCCACTAAAGCAGAGTTATTAAACACGGTTTTCCGAAACTGCTTCGCCAAAGAAGACGAGGTAAATATTCCAATCAAGAACAACTGCCAAGATGATAAACATAGAAGTAGATATCCTCGGTATAGCAAAGCAGCTTAAATCACTCCGGTCCAGATTGTATACTAGTCAGGTTCCTTTCAGAGTTTGCTGATACAATAGCTTAATATTTAGCAATTATATACAACCGCTCACTCACGGAAAGATCCGTACCTAAAGACTGGTTAAAATGGCTCTGAGCACTATGGGACTTGACATATGAGGTCATCAGTCCCCTAGAACTTAGAACTAGTTAGACCTAACTAACCTAAGGAGATCACACACATCCATGCCCGAGGCAGGATTCGAACCTGCTACCGTAGCGGTCGCGCGGTTCCAGCCTAAAGACTGGAAAATTGCTCAAATCACACCAGTGTCCAAAAAGGGAAGTAGGTGTAACCCCCTGAATTACAGACCCATATCACTAATGTCGATTTGCAGTAGGGTCTTTTAACATATATTGTATTCGAACATTATGAACTACCTCGAAGAAAACGATATACTGACACATAGTCAGCACGGATTCAGAAAATATAGTTCTTGCGAAACACAACTGGCTCTTTATACTCATGAAGTTCAAATGGCTCTGAGCACTATGGGACTTAACTTCTCAGGTCATCAGTTTCCTAGAACGTAGAACTACTTAAACCTAACTAACCTAAGGACATCGCACACATCCATGCCCGAGGAAGGATTCGAAATTGCGACCGTAGCGGTCGCGCGGTTCCGGACTGTAGCGCCTAGAGCCGCTCAGCCACCCGGGCCGGCCTACTCATGAAGTAATAAGTGCTATCGACAGGGGATGTCAAATTGATTCCATATTTTTAGATTTCCAGAAGGCTTTGGACACCGTTCCCCACAAGCGTCTTCTAACCAAACTGCGTGACTACGGAATAGCGCCTCAGTTGTGCGACTGGGTTCGTGATTTCCTGTCAGAAAGGTCACAGTTCGTAGTAACAGACAACAAGTCATCGAGTAAAACAGAAGTAATATCCGGCGTTCCCCAAGGAAGTGTTATAGGCCCTATATTGTTCCTGATCCATATTATCGACATAGGAGACAATCTCAGTAGCCGTCTTAGATTGTTTGCACATGATGCTGTCATTTACCGTCTTGTTAAGTCATCAGATGGTCAAAACGAATTGCCAAATGATATAGATAAGATATCTGTATGGTGGGAAAAGTGGCAATTGACCCTGAATGAAGAAAAGTGTGAGGTTATTCACATGAGTACTAAAAGAAATCAGCTAAATTTCGATTACGCTGTAAGTCACACAATCTGAAGGCAGTAAATTCAACTAGATACTTAGGGATTACAATTACAAATAACCTAAATTGGAACGATCACATAGATAATGTTGTGGGCAGAGCAAACCAAAGACTGCGATTCATTGGCAGAACGCTTAGAAGGTGTAACAGGTCTACTAAAGAGACTACTTGCACTACGCTTGTCCGCTCTATTCTGGAGTATTGCTGTGCGGTGTGGGATCCGCATCAGGTGGGAGTGACGGATGAGATCGAAAAGTACAAAGAAGGGCAGCTCGTTTTGTATTAACGCGAAATAGGGGAGATCGTGCCACAAACCTGATACGTGAATTGGTGTGGCAATCACTAAAACAAAGGAGTTTTTCGTTGCGACGCGATCCTCTCGCGAAATTTCAATCACCAGTTTTTTTCTTCCGATTGCGAAAACATTCTGTTGGCACCTACCTACATAGGGAAAAATGATCATCTCGATAAAATAAGAGAAATCAGGGCTCGCACAGAAAAATTTAAGTGTTCGTTTTAGCCGCGCGCCGTTCAAGAGTGGAACGGTAGAGAGACAGCTTGAAGGTGGTTCATGGAACCCTCTGCCAGGCACTTTATTTTGAATAGCAGAGTAGTCACGTAGATGTACATGTAGAACTGATTTGAGCTCAGGTTCAACGTCATATTACTGCAGAAAATAAAAAGAAATTACGTTGACCGAAGTGGAACGCCTTTTGAAGGAGGCAGTTAAAAAGGTGACACCAAAAGACTGGCAAAAGGTAGTGGGTCATGAGAGGAGCGACACAGGCTGGGATAATGAAGGTGTGTTACGACAGTACGTCAGAGATAATTACCTCTTACGAGCAGCACACCCATAGTTCCACTGATGGCTCTGAGCACTATGGGACTTAACTGCTGAGGTCATCAGTCCCCTAGAACTTAGAACTACTTAAACCTAACTAACCTAAGGACATCACACATATCCATGCCCGAGGCAGGATTCGAACCTGCGTCCGTAGCGGTCGCGCGGTTCCAGACTGTAGCGCCTAGAACCGCTCGGCCACTCCGGCCGGCTGTGAGACTAAAGAATACTGTTAAGCCAACTTCCATCATCTCCTTATTGGTAAGTTAGACTGGATTGAAATATATTTCATCGTGTGTGGACAACAAGACGTTATTACATTTGTGTTATAGTTTTCGAGATACACTGATAACAAGGAAACATTTCCCGGCGCGAAAATATCTCCTGTTTCAATAACCAACATAACACCGTCCCTAATTAAAATTAAGAAAAGATTTTTGATGTGCTTATTGATACCACTCAGAGCGATACTATACGTAAAATGCAGAATTTTTACTTCATTTTTGTAGGAGACGGAGACTTTAAACCTCATTCTCGTTACGAGTTAAATACTGACACGACTGAATAACAACTTCGTTTTCTGAAGCGCGTACACAGGAGAAACAATGCAGTACAAAAATTTTAAAAGATTCGTTACTGAGCGAGACATTTTGACAATCAACGAAAAAAAGTATTGTGAGAGCATCAGGTGTTGAGATATGACGTGTTAAGTTTGAAGCTGTTTACGAACGGGAAAATTTAATCTGTTAAAAAAAAAAAATTAACGTGCCTCTTTGCCGAATTAAAATTAAGAATAGATTTTTGACATGCTGAGAGACACTATAGAGATCAACATCGTATGTGATTTTAAGACTATTTACTTGATTTTTGTGGAAGATGCAGGCTTTGAAGCGATTTTGTATCGCCACGGAGAGGAATGCTCTGTGGCGGCTACCTGCAGACTATTTGACGCGACAAATTCGCATCTTTGGAGCTTAAACATCAAGTGACAACTAGTTTAAATAAGACTATAGCTCTAGGTGGCAGCATAATGGTCTCACAGTCTTCTTCGAACACAGGTTCCACCCAACAGGGTTTCGCGAGAACTACATTTTATTCCAAGGATTCCCATTTACATTTTCCACCCATTTATGTCACACTTCTGTATGGACTATACCGACCTGTTACAATCCTGGAGGCGCTTCTGCATGGTGATTCCGTGATGATGATACAAAATTCCAGGGATGATTGAGAAGGGTAAATGTATCATTTGAGGCGAGGAACTCTAGTCCGGAAAGTACCGAGTCGAAAGTCTGAAGCGAAAAATCATTCTAATACCTCTTGACACCGGAAAGTACCGAGTCGAAAGTCAGAAGCGAAAAATCATTCTAATACCTCTTGACAGTGGAATACATGTACCATTACTGTTGTTGCTACGATTGTAGGGTAGACAACTTTCAGAGGTGGTAGTATGGGCCAAAGCAAGGGAAAAAAGTCTAGTAAACATGGGCTGTAAAATGCATACCTTAAGACCTATGAGCACTTGTTCATCTTCGATACTGTCAAACGTATCTCTTCTACTGCAAGCTCTTTGCTTTCCATATTTCTAGAGGCGGTAGTAGGGACCAAATGAAGAAAAAAAATATCCAATAAACATGGGCTCTGACATGCATATCTTAAGAACTGTGGGCACTTGTTCAGTAGAAGAGATGTTTCGCAGTAGTCAAGATGAACAAGACTTGCGTCTTTTATGCGATTTCTTTTACAGACGCATTGCATTTTCCGCAGAATCCCTCCAACAAACTAGTCTTCTATTCACCTTCCGTAAAACTGATTTTACGTTTTTGCCCCATTTCATATGAGTCTTAAGTATTAATTCTAAATACTTAAACGCTGTGACATTCTTAAGATGTTAGCTACTAACGTTGAAATCAGGTACCATCGGCTTCTTTCCCTTTGTTGAAGGCATTACCTTACTTAAAGAGAGCTGCAGTTCCTTACTATCGTCCAACGATGGTACTTCCTTTACGAATATGCAGCTTCTAGAACGGAGAAATGGCTGTTGATTACCTCATCGCCAGGAATTCGTAGTTTGTGAATGCTGTTGACTCGGTTTTAAAGAAGTCTTTACTACCAGCTCTTGAGTACAATAGCAGTCTGTTAGTACACTGAAGAATATAAAGATAGAACCACGTAGCTTGGACACGCCAGATATTTTGTGAACGGTTCAGTTTATGGAAACGAACTCTTACACATATTATACTACGCAAACGGGGGAGTAATCAGCTGTATTGACGACACTGGCCTTTTTCATCCATCGAGATACTGAAGCAATTGTTGTATTTTAAATGAAACGTTATACCTTTTCCAAAGCCATTTGAAACCTCTTGGAAAGCAGAGTTCAGTTTGTTAAAGTTTGTAGTGTTACTTCTGCAAAAGCAACTAGGTAATTTCCTAAAAACAAGAAGAGATACACTGCATCTCCTGTGGTGAAGGCCTAACAGTGCTGAAGAGATCTTGGCCAGATGACGGAACGCCCGCTCAAGACATTAGAGTCATCTCTGCTTTCTGGTGTGCCTGGGTTTTTGACATTGCTTGAAGTATGATGTTCTGTAAAGGAAAAGCTCTATATTCTTTTTGATTTGCGATGAATGTCGTAGAAATTTCAGATTGTACTCTGAAACGCATGCTAATTGTGGACTTGCATCGCGACAAAAAATGAAATTACCATGCTGTCTTTGCGAAAATTTCACTGCAAAGCTTAATATACAGCACATCACTCTACTCCTCTTCCCATGTCCGCAGCTCGTGGTCTTGTGGAGCTGCCACGGTAGCTCAGCGTGTTCGGTCAGAGGGTTAGCCACGTTCTATAATAAAAAAACTGAGTGAACAGATCAACGAACAACATGAACGGGTGTCATCGGACGTCTGCCACGAACAACTTCAGCGAATAATATAGAGCAACATGAAAACTGAGTAAAGGAATCAACGATCAACTTGAACGGATGTCATGTGACGTCCACCCAGACCAAACGCAATGAACAACACCGAACAAAACAAAGGGGGAAAAAAGTGGCTAGCGTTGCTGCCTCCGGATCATGGGGTCCCGGGTTCGATTCCCGGCCGGGCTTGGGACTTTCTCTGCCCGGGGACTGGGTGTTTGTGTTGTCCTCATCATCATCATTGGTGACAGTGGCTAGATTGGATTGTGTAAAAAAAATGGACTTGTAAAAATTGGGCCTTCGTAGGGCGCTGATGACCGCGCAGTTGAGCGCCCCGCAAATCAAACATCATCATCATCATCCTCTGCCCATTAGATTTCGAATGCTATTAAAAAAGGATATTGTTCATTAAACAAATTTACTCAGAATTTCCGTAAATAAAAATATGAGTGTTACCAGTACAGAAAGTTAATTGCGCCGGCCGCGGTGGTCTCGCGGTTCTAGGCGCGCAGTCCGGAACCGTGCGACTGCTACGGTCGCAGGTTCGAATCCTGCCTCGGGCATGGATGTGTGTGATGTCCTTAGGTTAGTTAGGTTTAAGTAGTTCTAAGTTCTAGGGGACTTATGACCACAGCAGTTGAGTCCCATAGTGCTCAGAGCCATTTGAACCATTTGAACCAAAGTTAATTGCCCACCTTTGTGTACTGTCATTTGTCCGAAACTCGATTTCTATGCCCTAAATGAAAATTTTTCCGAAATTTTCGGTGTGACCAAGTTACGTGGTTAACCTTAGTACGTAGGTACGTAGTTATGACCCACAATATGTCGCCTGTGACGGGATTTCCCCACCACTACCCCCTCCGCTCTGACATTGGCCAATTGCCGTATGTATAGAGTGGCGTGAAATTAAAAAATGCAAGATGGTGCATTTCATGTTGGTGGAAGCAGGTCACTTGTGCTAAATGTAGGAGTCAAGATGGCCCTTGGGTTTTCCACTTACATGTCTCTATGACATCAGACTCCAAGTTGCAACCAGTCTACTGACCTACTTAACATGTTTGCTGCAAGCTGTTATTCATTCTGACATGTGTGGCTGTTTATAGCATTCCAGAGTTTTCTTCTCTGACGTCACCATTTAAACAGTTGTTACCCAAAGCTCAAAATGCCCAATGCATATGTCATACAGCATAGCATTATTTCAATTCTAAAATCGTAAGACTACTTTTCCACAAAGTTTAAGGACTGCCCTTCTGAAGTTACAGTTTAAACAAGTTGTTTTGGA
This sequence comes from Schistocerca nitens, assembly GCF_023898315.1. Classification (NCBI taxonomy): domain Eukaryota; kingdom Metazoa; phylum Arthropoda; class Insecta; order Orthoptera; family Acrididae; genus Schistocerca; species Schistocerca nitens. The sequence goes on along the minus strand of NC_064616.1, from coordinate 598,621,428 downwards.
ACTGACTTTAGACTGTTTGGTTGTCAGAATCATATGTACTAACCTGTTCTAAATACACTAGTGATATGTTTAAACAATGCTGACAAAGATTAAAGTTGAAACAGTTCCCCCACCACCACTCCGAAATCACAGTTTAAACAATTTACCCGCCACCGTTTACCTTAAGTTTCAAACACAAAAGCTCACTTCTTCCAAGTTGAAAATGACAGGTAAATTCACATAATTCACTTATTCTAGGGTTAAAAATGGCGAAAAATTCAAAATCTTCTCACCCTAAGGTTACAATTATGGGAAGCCAACTGATTGTCGCAACAACAGAGAAGCACTGGTGAACCCCATTGGGCATCACAACTACAGAACACATGTCCTAATTTTAAAAGTGTGTAGCTCACTGATGCAGCCTGCACGTTTTTCAGACACTCATCTCTGCCGCGTGTGGTGGGGAAAGAAATGGAAGACGTACTCACGCGCCACGCCAAATGGAAGTGGAGTCACAGGCAGGTGCTGGCTCATGTCAGCTCGTGCTCATGGTACGCCACACCACTCTGTGAAGTGCCGGGTCACGCGCCGCGCCAGAGGCATCCACACAGGGCCACTGACCACATATAATTCAGCACCAGTATCACTCATAGTGCACCGAGGCCCATGAGAAAGACAGGCCGTGGCACTTATGTCACAGCACGTGACCCTGCAGGTATTACAAGTGCCAGATGTCATCTCTGGTGGGGAGTGCATAACTATTGTAGATGAAGACAAAATGAATTATGGACAATGGGTGTGAGTGGACAGTGATTAAAACCAATGGGGAAAGTTGAAAATTTTGGCTGGACAGGGATTCGAAACTGGGTTTTCTGCTTACTAAGCAGGTGCTGCGACCATTAAGCCATCGAGACGCAGTGGTCACTGCAACTGCACAAACGACCCTAGCACGCCTCCCATCAGACCCAAATTCATGTGTGAAAGAACAGTCACCACATATATGATCTGCTGGGACTCTGAAGGGTTTATAACGTTTGATGACCACCCATAAGTATATTGCGCACTATGGGACTTAACTTCTGAGGTCATCAGTCCCCCAGAACTTAGAACTACTTAAACCTATCTAACCTAAGGACATCACACACATCCGTGCCCGAGCGGTCGCGCGGTTCCCGACTGTAGCGCCTAGAACCGCTCGGCCACACAGGCAAGAGCATCTCACAAAATTTCATTGGCTGTTCTTCATCATCCACCCTGCAGTCTGGATCTCACAAAATCCAACTTCCATTTCTTTGGCCCAATGAATACTGCACTCTGCAGGAGCAGTACATGTTGACTTCAACACCGACCAGTAGAGTGGTAGCTCAAAAATGGTTCAAATGGCTCTGAGTTCTGTGGCACTTAATATCTGTGGTCATCAGTCCCCTAGAACTTAGAACTACTTAAACCTAACTAACCTAAGGACATCACACACATCCATGCCCGAAGCAGGATTCGAACCTGCGACCGTAGCGGTAACGCGGTTCCAGACTGAAGCGCCTAGAACCGCACGGCCACAGCGGCCGGCAGAGTGGTAGCACACCGGCATACAGGACCTCTCAGCAAGGTAGTGTAAGGCCGTCACATTGAACAGAGATTATGTTGGAAAATATGACTTTATAGCCAAAAAAGTGGATAATAATATGGTGTATTGGAAACCTGAATAAAACTAAACACTTGTAGAAAAAAAAAAAGTGTTGCATTACTTATTGGACACCCCTCATATATGCAGAGCATAAGTTTGAGAATGGCCGCGATAAGTGCATCTGCTGTCCTGCAAATGTAGAAGATTGGGCAGATGGCATCATGCAATTATAAAAAGTGAGAAGGTTTTTTTATATCTACAGAAAGCTGTAAATTTCAGTTTACGGGATATGATAGTCGCTGTTATTGATTTCTAGCAACACAATCATCTTGGACTTTCAGTGTCTACCACCATAGTATTGTACGTGGAAAACCGTTACCACTAAAGCAATAGAACAGTTGCTCAGCTTGTGGGCGTATTGTGTTTCTGTCAATGTATTGCCGCAGCTGTATTTCATGATTCTGCTGCAATACCAGCATCATCATGTCCACAACGGTGGCTGATTAATGAGGAATCCTTATAGAATAACGTAACCTAATCTTCTAAAAAACAAATATATTTATTTGACACATTTGTTTCCATGGTAGGTACACACACACACACACACACACACACACACACACACACACACACAGTTAATAGTATTTACTTGCACATCATAAAAGAAACGAGAAATAATGTAAAGGTGTGTGAGTTATGGGGAGAATACATAGCCTCTGACACATGTATGGCAGAAAGACTCAACCACAAAATGAAATCACAACTAAAGAAAAATGCTAAAAAGCGAAGAACGCAAACGCCACAGAACCCCACAGACATTACAGCACACACAGAAACACAAAACAGTGACTCTAATGACATGACTAACAGCAAGAAATGGTTCACCTTAACATACAAACACAAATCAACACACAGACTAGTAAATACATGAAAGAAACAAGGATTACTCATTCCTTACAGGACAAGAAGCACACTCCAGTCACATTTACAAACAACAATAGACAGACCAAATAAATATCAAGGAGCAGGTATACACCTGTTAGAACGTCAATAACTTGAATCAGTATATCTGCAGATGACAGGCAATAATCAAAACTACATATAAAGATCATATAAGAATTTTGAAATATGAAAATGGCCACTCCACCTTTGCTGAACAACATAGAAGAGGACATGAAAATTGCTAGAGTGAACAATCACAAAAGAGCTCCTTGCATTACAGGAAACTTTCATATACAAAGAGCCCTTGCAGTGGAAGAGAAAGAAATTAATGACCAAATCAATACAAACAATAATGCATTGATCATGTTAGCCACTAATAACACACAGAAATGTGGCACATAACAAGAATAAATAATTAATGAATCTGCCTCTTTCTCCCTCTCCCTCACCCTCTCAAATCATCCTCTCCCTCCCCCCTCTCTCTCCCCCCCCCCTCCCTCACGCCCCGCACAAGACAAAGAAAAGAAGAAAGATAAATACACAGCGACAGTTGGCAACACCACACTGTAAACACACACATGTTCAACACACAATGAAAAGTACAAGTGAAGCATTGTAATAAACATGGGTGAAGAAACGCCAGATATCGGCTATCTGGAGTATGACGACCAAGTAAACATATCTCCAGGCCCACACATATGGAGGAACATAATCGGAAATCGTAAGAAACACCAAACGACAATTTTAATTTTCGAAACTTGTGCTGCAAAATTTGTTTCTAACCTGAAAAAAAGAGAGAAAAACGTGAGAAAACTTAATGTAGTAACACACTTGTAACTACTGCATAATCCACTGCTACATTTCCAGATCGCTACATGACAGAGTGTCAAAGGTGTATGGGTAGAAGAGTAAAAGTGAGAATGCTGCTATTCTCACTGCCAAAGTTAGAAATTATAGGAATGAATGCACTCTCGGAACAGAAATATATTGCTGTAAGATATATGGACGAGATAATCCTTCTGCTTTCTGTTACGTGCCGGCCGAAGTGGCCGTGCGGTTAAAGGCGCTGCAGTCTGGAACCGCAAGACCGCTACGGTCGCAGGTTCGAATCCTGCCTCGGGCATGGATGTTTGTGATGTCCTTAGGTTTAACTAGTTCTAAGTTCTAGGGGACTAATGACCTCAGCAGTTGAGTCCCATAGTGCTCAGAGCCATTTGAACCATTTTTTTCTGTTACGTGCTACACCACCTGCAAATTACCATTGCGTTAGACCTGCTACAATATGCTTGAGGAGACTGCAGGTGTGAGAATAACTGAATGAGCGTGACACCTACCTCACAACATATCTGAGATGGGCCGCACCAGATGTGAATTGCGCTGATACATCAAAAGGCCTTCTGCACAAACCCTCTCTGTATACTGCAGTAGACGTGGGGTAGTGGTTGGGTGGATGGGGGAATGCAGCACACACTCTGCCATGCCACTCTACCATGGGGGCGTGAGCTGCATGGCTGTCACCATGCCAGTCTTGTCACAAGTCCTGGTGCACGTTCTGTGGCTGTGCTTGTGGATGCATAAGTGATGATAACCTCCCTCATTTTATGTTTCTTTCAAATAAAGATATATTTGAGACATTCCTTAGTCACTGTTCATTACTCCTCCATACAATTTATGTTGGGACAGTGTCAGTGGATAAAAAAAGCCCCTACTGCAGCTGGTTTTAACAACACTGTATCGTTTTGTTATCTGTAGTGTGTGTGTGTGTGTGTGTGTGTGTGTGTGTGTGTGTGTGTGTGTGTTCGCGCGCGCGCGCACGTGCAGGTGCGTTGGCGTGCGCGTCGGTTTGCATGCGTGTGTGTGCTTACTATTTTTAGACTGTGAGCTACAGCAAACATATGTGTGTATGTGTGTGATAACATCCACATAGTGTAATATGTTATGTATCTCAGCTGACCCAGCTTTGCTGCCGGAATTAGTGCAATTTGGATCTTAGTGGCTCAACTATTTAGTCATACAGATCCATAGCCTAATTTTTCGGTAATTGTTAACATGGTATCAGTATAATTAGTGTGGTAGTCAATAATTATTAGCCACAGGAATTGGGTACTAACCAGAGGAAATTCCTGAGCGCACTTTTTCCCTTATTATTCTGTCTGTACCTTTCACTAGAGTGAAAAGAACACACGTGGTGGTGAGTAAGTAGTGACTGCAGCTTTCCCACCGTTTTTAAGGCACCCTGTTGGTCTAGAGAAGTGGTAGGATAGTGGCATCATAGTTCGCCATCTTGGCCGCGATCTTCAGTTATGGCATGGGTACAATTCGACGCGTAGGAGCTGACTGCACTAGCTCCCTCTTTGATCCCCTACATCTTTTTGCTTCTATTACCGTGTAATCTGCCGTGTCAGTTTTACCCATGGTATTAATTATGATACACTCTGTACTTCGTTCCACCGTGGAAGAACAGAGAGCTGTTAAATCTTAAGTTAACTGTAATTTTAAAGTAAAGTTCATGTCACAGAATCATTTTTCGAAATTTCAAAAACTTTATACGACCTGTTTTCCGTTTTTGTAAATGTTGGAGTCGAGGTTGATCGAAGGGAGGTGATGAAGTAACACTGAAATCCTAAAGAAATTCAAGTTAAAGCCATGCCTAACAATCATAATAAAATCAAAAGGTATCTTACGGATTGTGGGAAGCTTTCGTCGACCTGTACTAACAATGCAGAATCGCTGTAGAAGCATCAGTGTTTTCCGTGGAAAGAACTGGTTGAGTAACGCTTCCGTGTCCTCTCCCGCTGTGGCGGGTGCTGGAGCTGACAGTCATTGTCCTGTCAGCAAGATGCGTCTCCCCGGCTCGTCTCAGGTTCCCTCTTTTTGTAAGAGTTCGACTCTTTCTTCTGCACACAAAGGAGTCTGAAGGCGAAGAGGAGGGGCTACCAGAGTGCATAACCTTCTCTGTGGGTGATCGTCCTTACGTAAAGAGATTTGAGGTGGTCTGTCTACAGCAAGCCCGGCAGTAAGAACAAATAATCAGTCATCGTGTCAGCATAACAGATTGGATGAACCTGCTACTCTTTTCTGATGGCGCTGTAGTGTACGGGAAAAGTGTCGTCGTTGAGTGGCTGTAGGATGTTATAGAATGACTTAGAATTTCTATTTGGCGTGATGAATGACAGTTTGTTCTAAGTGTACTAAATTGTACATTAATTCGGATGAGTGGGATAAAGAATACTGTAATGATACAGTACAGAATTAGTGGTGTGCTGCTTGACACATCCATGTCGATTAAAGATCTGGCCATAACCTTGCAAAACGACATGAAATGACACGTGTCAAATAGCTGCCCTCCGTATTTCGGAAAAAAACGCCTCTGAAAGTCCTCAATTTCTGTAGTTTTACTTTCCTTATCTTTATGTGATACTCGAAGTACAGTCGAAAAATTCTTGGAATCTTTCGAGAAATAATATATCATTCTGGATCTTTTACCTGACGACAGAACAAAGTGTACCGTACTGATATAAGTAATGCAGTCGTCTCGATGAAATGCCTTTACCAAATAGATACGAATGGCCAGATCTCTTAGTTAACTGGCATGCAGCGAAGACAGACCGTGCCGTCCAAGAACGAGGCGACGTTATATTACGAACTCTTTACATGACATTACAGTAGCTGTTAGAGCAGTCCGATGATCTGTGTTCTCGTGTTTATGCTGTGGGCAGTGGACTGCAACGGCAATGAGAATAGCGCACTTTCTGGCAATTAGGCAGGTTTTCTCTAAGTAGAAATTTTGGCCGAGTTGTCTGTAAGATACTCTTCTTAAGTTCGCTACTGCACACATAAAAAAAAAAAGTTGTGCAAAGTTTTGCATCACCTCGGTTCCAAGAATTCCGGAACCTGTACAGAAAATTGGAATAGAGATCAATATAAACATCATTTCCGCCCTTTTTATTACTCATGAAAACCACACATTGCACGTTGTACCACCATACAGCGAGACCTTCAGAGATGGTGGTCCAGATTGCTATACACACCGGTACCTGTAATACCCAGTAGCACGTTCTCTTGCATTGATGCATGCCTGTATTCGTCGTGGCATACTATCCACAAGTTCATCAGATTGTCCCACTCATCACCGGCGATTCGGCGTAGATCCCTCAGAGTGGTTGGTGGGTCACGTCGTCCATAGAGAGCAGTTTTTTGTATCGATTTGATGCGTCCTTCTCGGATCATTCTAATAAATCGGAGTTCTTCCCCAATTTTAATTTGTCTCGATTTCAGCGCCATCTGTCAATGGTTTAAAAAATGTTTCAAACAAAACTTGATTACTTTTTTTATGGAGAACCCGAATCTGCAATAAAAAATGGGGGTTTCCATTTAAGATTTAAAAGTTGCCCTCCGCCCCACCCAAGGGGGTGGGGGCTGGGGGTCACATGTAGTATCATTTGATGTCCCCCTTTGAGCTTACGAACTTGTCCTACCCACTATTTTTACCCAATGAAGAGTTTTCGAGATAATCTCAGATGGACCACCTTGATCGTGACCGGGCCAAATATCTAACGAAATAAGCGTCAAACGAAAAAACTACAAAGAACGAAACTTGTCTAGCTTGAAGGGGGAAACCAGATGGCGCTATGGTTGGCCTGCTAGATGGCGCTGCCAAAGGTAAAATGGATATCAACTGCGTTTTTTTTTAAATAGGAACACCCATTTTTTATTAAATATTCGTGTAGTACGTAAAGAAATATGAATGTTTTAGTTGGACCACTTTTTTCTCTTTGTGATAGATGGCGTTGTAATAGTCACAAACATGTGGCTCACAATTTTAGACCAACAGTTGGTAACAGTTAGGTTTTTTAAATTAAAATACAGAACGTAGGTACGTTTGAACATTTTATTTCGTTTGTTCCAGTGTGGTACATGTACCTGTGTGAACTTACCATCTCTGAGAACGCATGCTGTTACAGCGTGACTACCTGTAAATACCACATTAATGCAATAAATGCTCAAAATGATGTCCCAATTGAAAAAATGATTTCCCAATAGTGCATATTATGCCGATTTACGTTACCGCTGTTGGTGAATGACGCTTCGTCGCTAAATAGAACGCGTGCAGAAAATCTGTCATCGTCCCGTAATTTATCTTATGCCCAGTGGCAGAACTGTACACGACGTTCAAAGTCATCGCCATGCAATTCCTGGTGCATAGAAATACGGTACGGGTGCAATCGATGTTGATGTAGCATTCTCAACACCGACGTTTTTGAGATTCCCGATTCTCGCGCAATTTGTCCGCTACTGGTGTGCGGATTAGCCGCGACAGCAGCTAAAACACCTACTTGGGCATCATCACTTGTTGCAGGTCGTGGTTGACGTTTCACATGTCGCTGAACACTTCCTGTTTCCTTAAATAACGTTGGGCGGACGGTCCGGACACTTGGATAATGTCCTCCAGGATACCGAGCGGCGGACATAGCACACGCCCGTTGGGCATTTTGATCACAATTGCCATACATCAACACGATATCGACCTTTCCCGCAATTGGTAAACGGTCCATTTTTACAGGGGTAATGTATCACGAAGCAAATACCGTCCGCACTGGCGTACTTATATGTTTGTGACTATTATAGCGCCATCTATCACAACGCGAAAAAAGTGGTGCAACTAAAACATTCATATTTCTTTACGCACTACACGAATATGGAACAAAAAATGGAGTTTCCTATTTAAAAAAAAAACGCAGTTGATATCCGTTTGACCTATGGCAGCGCCATCTAGCGGGCCAACCATAGCGCCGTCTGGTTTCCTCCTTCAAGCTAGACGAGTTTCGTTCTTTGTAGTTTTTTCGTTTGATGCTTATTTCGTGAGATATTTGGCCCGGTCACTATCAATGGACCACCCTGTATATAAAACCTACTTGTAAAGGAAGTCAATTATATTTCCAAGGATTACGTAGAACATACACTAAAATATACAATTTTTAAGACAGTTTATGGATTAAATGAAAAATTGCCGTGTCCAGATACTCTTGTTACGCATCTGTGTTGAGTTAAATGAGACCACAGGATCCGAAAGTCTCCTGGCAGCGCACTAGCGCGCAGCGGCAATCTCAGCTGGTGCGCTTATCTGCAGTTGTATACCACAAAGGCCGTGCCTGCCCATTGGTCGGTTTGCACGCGAAGGGGGTCGCACGCAGCTGCACCGCGGCCTCTCGTGTCAAACCGGCTGCGTTGCAGCTGCTGCCGCGCTCACATCTGCTCGCGACTCTGCACCATTTCTGTAATTACTGTTAAATTCGCTAACGAGAAATCAGCCTCAGCTGGCTGACTGCGGCGACCAGCTCTTTGGAGACGTTTACTGGAGTTGCAGGGATTGAAAACACGTCAACCAAGGAAATTCCGAAGAAAGAATTATTTTATTATTTTCTTTTAGTAGGGTACATAACACTGCGCCAGCACTGTGTTACTACTGTCTGTTCTTGGTCTTCGACACTGCAATCTCTAAACGGCTTGTGACTGGTTGCAGATCTTCCTTGCAGACAGAACTCAACACGTCATACTTTACGGGACGAAATCGACGCATCTACATCTACAGCTATACTCAGAAAACCACCCTACAGTGTGTGGCGAATGGCATCTTGTTTGCCAGTGTCGCTTCCCTCTTTTTCCAGTTACAGTATGATTACTGCGATGAATGATGCTGGTAACTCTCCGCGTTGGTTCGAATCTCTCTAATTTTTTATTGATGGTCTTTTCCTGAGATACACTTAGGAGGAAGCAATATATTGATTGGCTCTTCTAGGAACGTGTATGCTCTCGGAATTTTAACAGTAAACCACACCATATGCAGAACGCCTCTATTGCAGCTTCTGCCACTGGAATCGACTGACAATCTTCGTGACGCTTCCTTGCTTACTACACTACTGGCCATTAAAATTGCTGCACCACGAAGATGACGTGCTACAGACGCGAAATTTAACCGACAGGAAGAAGATGCTGTGATATGCAAATGATTAGCTTTTCAGAGAATTCACACAAGGTTGGCGCCGGTGGCGACACCTACAACGTGCTGACATGAGGAAAATTTCCAACCGATTTCTCATACACAAACAGCAGTTGACTGGCGTTGCCTGGTGAAACGTTGTTGAGATGCCTCGTGTAAGGAGGAAAAATGCGTATCATCACGTTTCCGACTTTGATAAAGGTCGGATCGTAGCCTATCGCGATTGCGGTTTATCGTATCGCGACATTGCTGCTCGCGTTGGTCGAGATCCAATGACTGTTAGCAGAATATGGAATCGGTGGGTTCAGAAGGGTAATACGGAACGCCGTGCTGGATCCCAACGGCCTCGTATCACTAACAGTCGGGATGACAGGCATCTTATCCGCATGGCTGTAACGGATCGTACAGCCACGTCTCGATCCGTGAGTCAACAGATGGGGACGTTTGCAAGACAACAATCATCTGCACGAACAGTTCGACGACGTTAGCAGGAGCATGGTCTATCACCTCGGAGACCATGGCTGCGGTTACCCTTGACGCTGCATCACAGACAGCAGCGCCTGCGATGGTGTACTCAACGACGAACCTGGGTGCACGAATGGCAGAACGTCATTTTTTTCGGATGAATCCAGGTTCTGTTTACAGCATCATGATGGTCGCATCCGTGTTTGGCGACATCGCGGTAAACGCACATCGGAAGCGTGTATTCGTCATCGCCATACTGGCGTATCACCCGGCGTAACGGTATGGGGTGCCATTGGTTACACGTCTCGGTCACCTCTTGTTCGCATTGACGGCACTTTTAACAGTGGACGTTACATTTCAGATTGTTACGACCCGTGGCTCTACCCTTTATTCGATCACTGCGAAACCCTACATTTCAGCAGGATAATGCACGACCGCATGTTGCAGGTCCTGTACGTGCCTTTCTGGATCCAGAAAATGTTCGACTGCTGCCCTGCCCCCCAAATTCTCCAGATATCTCACCAAATGAAAACGTCTGGTCAATGGTGGCCGACCAACTGGCTCGTCACAATACGCCAGTCACTACTCTTGATGAAGTGTGGTATAGTGTTGAAGCTGCATGGGCAGCTGTACCTGTACACGCCATCCAAGCTCTGTTTGACTCAATGCCCAGGCGTATCAAGGCTGTTATTACGGCCAGAGGTGGTTGTTCTGGGTACTGATTTCTTAGGATCTGTGCACCCAAATTGCGTAAAAATGTAATCACATGTTAGTTCCAGTATAATATATTTGTCCAATGAATACCCGTTTATCATCTGCATTTCTTCTTGGTGTAGCAATTTCAATAGCCAGTAGTGTAAATGACTCTGTAACGAAATGTGCCGTTCTTCTTTGGTTTTTCAAAAATGGTTCAAATGGCTCTGAGCACTATGGGACTCAACTGCTGAGGTCATTAGTCCCCTAGAACTTAGAACTACTTAAACCTAACTAACCTAAGGACATCACAAACATCCATGCCCGAGGCAGGATTCGACCCTGCGACCGTAGCGGTCTTGCGGTTCCAGACTGCAGCGCCTATAACCGCACGGCCACTTCGGCCGGCTTTCGTTTTTCTCTATTTCCTCTATCAGTGCAATCTGGTAAGTATCCCATACTGACGAGCAATATTCGAGCACTCCTCGAACGAGAGTTTTGTAAGCTACTTTCTTTGCTGGTGGACTACATTTCCTGAGGATTCTTCCGGTGAATCTCAGTCCGGCATTTGACTTACTTGCGGTTAATTTTATGTTGTCATTCCACTTCAGATCACTCAGTACGCATACTCCTACATATGTGGTGGAAATAACCGCTCAGTTGCCACTCGTTACACGAAGCATCGATCCTCTGCATGTCTTCCTGAATTTCGCTACAATTTTCTACCGTCGTGACTTCTCTGTATACAGCAGCATCGTCCACGAAAAGCTTCATGGAACCTCGACGTTATCTACTAGGTCATTCATATATTCTCTTGAAATAGGACAATCGTGGGTGCAAATTGCCTAATGACGCTAGGACGAAGTTTCCTTACAATTTTTATCTGAATGCCATATACTGATATTAAAGGACGGATGTTGGGTCACCTCCATTCTTTCTACGTTAATCTGAAGATGCCCCACAAGGGCGAAACGGGTCATTTCCAATAAATAGATAAAGCAATTTGCAACCGAGACTGTCTTACTTCAAGAAATTCATAACTGGTTGCTGTACCAGGCGCCCAACACGGAATGGAACCAATTTTATTTACTTATACTGTTAGTAAAGGAAACAAATGTTCAAATATGTGTGAATTCCTATGGGACCAGACTGCTTAGGTCATCGGTTCCTAGACTTACACACTACTTAGAGTAACTTAAACTAACTTATGCTAAGAACAACACACACACCCTTGCCCGAGGGAGGACTCGAGGCCGGCCGCGGTGGTCTAGCGGTTCTGGCGCTGCAGTCCGGAACCGCGGGACTGCTACGGTCGCAGGTTCGAATCCTGCCTCGGGCATGGGTGTGTGTGATGTCCTTAGGTTAGTTAGGTTTAAGTAGTTCTAAGTTCTAGGGGACTTATGACCTACGATGTTGAGTCCCATAGTGCTCAGAGCCATTTTTAAAGGACTCGAACCTCCGGCGGGAGCTAAAGGAAACAAAAGAAAAATTTGGAGTAGGAATTAAAGTCCAAGGAGAAGAAATAAAAACCTTGAGGTTTGCCGATGACATTGTAATTCTGTCAGAAACAGCAAAGAACTTGGAAGAGCAGGTGAACGGAATGGACAGTGTCTTGAAAGGAGGATGTAAGATGAACATCAACAGAAGCAAAACAAGGATAATGGAATGTAGCCGAATTATCAGCTGATTCTGAGGTAATTAGATTAGGAAATGACACACGTAGAGTAGTAGATGAGTTTTGCTATTTGGGGAACAAAATAACTGATGATGGTCGAAGTAGAGAGGATATCAAATGTAGACTGGCGATGGCAAGGAAATCATTTCTGAAGAAGAGAAGTATGTTAACATCGAGTATAGAGTTAAGTGTCAGGAAGTCCTTTCTGAAAGTATTTGTATGGCGTGTAGCCATGTATGGAAGTGAAACATGGACGATAAACAGTTTAGACAGGAAGAGAACGGAAGCTTTTGGAATGTGGTGATACAAGAATGCTGAAGATTGGATGAGTGTAAGTAATGAGGAGGTGCTGAATATATTTGGGGAGAAGAGCAATTTGTGGTACAACTCGACTAGAAGAAGGGATCGGTTGGTAGGACACGTTCCGAGACATTAAGGGATCATCAGTTTAGTATTGGAGGGAAACGTGGAGTGTGAAAATCGTAGAGGGAGACCAAGAGATGCATACACTAAGCGCCGCGCGGGATTAGCCGAGCGGTCTTAGGCGCTACAGTCAAGGACTGTGCGGCTGGTCCCGGTGGAGGTTCGAGTCCTCCCTCGGGCATGGGTGTGTGTGTTTGTCCTTAGGATAATTTTGGTTAAGTAGTGTGTAAGCTTAGGTACTGATGACCTTAACAGTTAGGTCCCATAAGATTTCACACACATTTTCACACACATACACAAAGCAGATTCAGAAGGATGTAGGTTGCAGTAGTTACTCGGAGATGAAGAGACTCGAAGAGGATAGAGTAGCATGGAGAGCTGCGTCAAGCCAGTCTTTGGACTGAAGACCACAACAACAACATACTGTGAGAAGTAATGGCCCTATAACACGCCATGGATCGCTCCGTTCAGAATGACATGCTGTGTTCTGTTTGCTAAAAGCTCTTCGTTTCAATCACACAGTTGGTCTTATATCCTGTGCGCTAGTATTTTGTTCAGTATGCGTCAGTGAGGAACTGTATCGAATGCGTTCAAAAAGTCTAGGAACACGACAGCTCATGAACGCCTGTATCTACTGCTTTGTAGGTCTCGTGGACGATCAGAGCGAGTTACGTTTCACACGATCCTTGTTTTCGGTACCCATGTTGGATCCTACAAGGGAGATTTTCGGCCTCCAGAAATGTCATACACTGAAGAGCCAAAGAAACTGGTACACCAGCCTAGGCCGTGCGGTTCTGGTGCTGCAGTCCGGAACCGCGGGACTGCTACGGTCGCAGGTTCGAATCCTGCCTCGGGCATGGGTGTGTGTGATGTCCTTAGGTTAGTTAGGTTTAAGTAGTTCTAAGTTCTAGGGGACTTATGACCTACGATGTTGAGTCCCATAGTGCTCAGAGCCATTTTTAAAGGACTCGAACCTCCGGCGGGAGCTAAAGGAAACAAAAGAAAAATTTGGAGTAGGAATTAAAGTCCAAGGAGAAGAAATAAAAACCTTGAGGTTTGCCGATGACATTGTAATTCTGTCAGAAACAGCAAAGAACTTGGAAGAGCAGGTGAACGGAATGGACAGTGTCTTGAAAGGAGGATGTAAGATGAACATCAACAGAAGCAAAACAAGGATAATGGAATGTAGCCGAATTATCAGCTGATTCTGAGGTAATTAGATTAGGAAATGACACACGTAGAGTAGTAGATGAGTTTTGCTATTTGGGGAACAAAATAACTGATGATGGTCGAAGTAGAGAGGATATCAAATGTAGACTGGCGATGGCAAGGAAATCATTTCTGAAGAAGAGAAGTATGTTAACATCGAGTATAGAGTTAAGTGTCAGGAAGTCCTTTCTGAAAGTATTTGTATGGCGTGTAGCCATGTATGGAAGTGAAACATGGACGATAAACAGTTTAGACAGGAAGAGAACGGAAGCTTTTGGAATGTGGTGATACAAGAATGCTGAAGATTGGATGAGTGTAAGTAATGAGGAGGTGCTGAATATATTTGGGGAGAAGAGCAATTTGTGGTACAACTCGACTAGAAGAAGGGATCGGTTGGTAGGACACGTTCCGAGACATTAAGGGATCATCAGTTTAGTATTGGAGGGAAACGTGGAGTGTGAAAATCGTAGAGGGAGACCAAGAGATGCATACACTAAGCGCCGCGCGGGATTAGCCGAGCGGTCTTAGGCGCTACAGTCAAGGACTGTGCGGCTGGTCCCGGTGGAGGTTCGAGTCCTCCCTCGGGCATGGGTGTGTGTGTTTGTCCTTAGGATAATTTTGGTTAAGTAGTGTGTAAGCTTAGGTACTGATGACCTTAACAGTTAGGTCCCATAAGATTTCACACACATTTTCACACACATACACAAAGCAGATTCAGAAGGATGTAGGTTGCAGTAGTTACTCGGAGATGAAGAGACTCGAAGAGGATAGAGTAGCATGGAGAGCTGCGTCAAGCCAGTCTTTGGACTGAAGACCACAACAACAACATACTGTGAGAAGTAATGGCCCTATAACACGCCATGGATCGCTCCGTTCAGAATGACATGCTGTGTTCTGTTTGCTAAAAGCTCTTCGTTTCAATCACACAGTTGGTCTTATATCCTGTGCGCTAGTATTTTGTTCAGTATGCGTCAGTGAGGAACTGTATCGAATGCGGGCAAAAAGTCTAGGAACACGACAGCTCATGAACGCCTGTATCTACTGCTTTGTAGGTCTCGTGGACGATCAGAGCGAGTTACGTATCACACGATCCTTGTTTTCGGTACCCATGTTGGATCCTACAAGGGAGATTTTCGGCCTCCAGAAATGTCATACACTGAAGAGCCAAAGAAACTGGTACACCAGCCTAATATCGTGTAGGGCAGAAGTCCCGCAACACGACGTGGTATGGACTCGACTAATGTCTGAAGTAGTGCTGGAGGAAACTGACACCATGAATCCTGCAGGGCTGTCCATAAATCCTTAAGAGTATGACGGGGTGGAGATCTCTTCTTAACAGCACGTTGCAAGGCATCCCAGATATGCTCAATATGCTGACATGCAGGGTCCATGGATTCATGAGGTTATCTCCATACCCGTACACGTCCATCCGCTCGATACAATTTGAAACGAGACTCGTCCGACCAGGCAACATGTTTCCAGTGAACAACAGTCCAATGTCGGTGGTGACAGGCCCATGCGAGGTGTAAAGCTCTGTGTCGCACAGTTATCAAGGGTACACAAGTGAGCCATCGGCTCCGAAAGCCATCGATGATATTTCGTTAAATGGTTCGCACGCTGACACTTGTTGATGGCCCAGCACTGAAATCTGCAGCAGTTTGCGGAAGGGTTGCACTTCTGTCACGTTCAACGATTTTCTTCAGTCGTCGTTGGTCCCGTTCTCGCAGGATGTTTTTCCGGTCACTGCGATGTCGGAGATTTGATGTTTTACCGGATTTCTGATATTGACGCTACACTCGTGAAATGGTTGTACGGCAAAATGCCCACTTCATCGCTGCGTCGGAAATGCCTTGCCGCTTCGCTGGTGCGCCAACTATAACACCACGTTCAAACTGACTTAAATCTTGATAACCTGCCATTGTAGCATCAGTAACCTATCTAAAAACTGCACCACACACTTGTTGTCTTATATAGGCGTTGCCGACTGCAGCGCCGTATTCTGTCTGTTTACATATCTCTGTATTTGAATATGCTTGCCTATACCAGTTTCTTTGGCGCTTCCCTTAATACGCGAGCGTAAAACATGTTCCAAAATTGTGCAAGTGTCTAACGTCAGAGATATAGGCGAATAGTTTTGTCCCTCTGTTCGACGTTCCGTCTTGAAAATGGTAATGACCTATGCTTCTTTTCAAGCACTAGGAAGGCTTCGCCCCTCTAGAGACCTACGGTACACTGCTGTTTGAAGAGGCAGATGTTCTTTCGCATACTCTGTGCAGAATCAAACTGGTTGCACGTCAAGTTAACTGGTCTTTTCTCTGTTGAGCAATTTCATTTGCTTTTCTACCACTTGGTCACTTATTTCGATATCTGTCATTCTTTCGTTCGTGCAATGATTTAAAGGAAGCACTAAAGTGCGAACTTCCTCTGTGAAACAGTTTTGGAAAAAGACGTTTAGTATTTCGGCCTTTTTTAAGTCATTCTCTCTGTTTCAAAGCCATTATGGTTACAGACTGTCTGGACAGATGGTTTCGATCCGTTTACGGAATTAACATTGCATCAGACCTTCTTAGCATTTTCTGTCCATCTACATCTACATCTATACTCCGCAAGGCACCTAACAGTGTGTGGCAGAGGGCACTTTACGTGCCACTGTCATTACCTCCCTTTCCTGTTCCAGTCGCGTATGGTTCGCGGGAAGAACGACTGCCGGAAAGCCTCCATGCGTGCTAGAATCTCTCTAATTTTACATTCGTGATCTCCTCTGGAGGTATAAGTAGGGGTAAGCAACATATTCGATACCTCATCCAGAAACGCACCCTCTCGAAACTTGGACAGCAAGCTACACCGCCATGCAGAGCGCCTCTCTTGCAGAGTCTGCCACTTGAGTTTGCTAAACATCTCCGTAACGCTATCACGCTTTCCAAATAACCCTGTGACGAAACGCGCCGCTCTTCTTTGGATCTTCTCTACCTCCTCTGTCAACCCGACCTGGTACGGATCCCACACTGATGAGCAATACTCAAGTATAGGTCGAACGAGTGTTTTGTAAGCCACCTCCTTTGTTGATGGACTACATTTTCTAAGGACTCTCCCAATTAATCTCAACCTGGCACCCGCCTTACCAACAATTAGTTTTATATGATCATTCCACTTCAAATCGTTCCGTATGCATACACCCAGATATTTTACAGAAGTTACTGCTACCAATGTTTGTTCCGCTACCATATAATCATACAATAAAGGATCCTTCTTTCTATGTATTCGCAATACATTACATTTGTCTATGTTAAGGGTCAGTTGCCAGTCCCTGCACCAAGTGCCTATCCACTGCAGATCTTCCGGCATTTCGCTGCAATTTTCTAATGGTGCAACTTCTCTGTATACTACAGCATCATCCGCGAAAAGCCGCATGGAACTTCCGACACTATCTACTAGGTCATTTATATATATTGTGAAAAGCAATGGTCCCATAACACACCCCTGTGGCACGCCAGAGGTTGGTAGATAGAATCTTACTTTCGTATATGTTGAACGCTTCATGCATAGCCCCCTTACTATAATTTTGGCTTCATTAAGTTTATGTTTGTCTGTGAGGCTTTGGTTATGTTTAAATTTGCAGTGAAACTCTCTTTGCTTTCGTAGCAGCTCCATAACACGGTTGTTAAACCGCAGTGTGTCTTTTTCACTCTTCACAATTTCGCTCTGGACAGACTTATCTAAAGCATATTATTCGAGGCTCATAGAAATGGAAATGCCGTGTGGCCAGGGCCTCCCGTCGGGTAGACCGTTTGCCTGGTGCAAGTCTTTCGAGTTGACGCCACGTCGGCGACTTGCGTGTCGATGGGGATGAAATGATGATGATAAGGACAACACAATACCCAGTCCCTGAGCGGACAAAATCTCCGACCCAGCGGGAAATCGAACCCGGGCCGTGAGGTGTGACACTCCGTCGCGCTGACAACTCAGCTACCAGGTGCGGAGACGAGGCTCATGAACTTTGTCCGTTGACACTCGACGTTGTTAGCGCTGCAGTTGAAATTTTTGTAGTGACCGCTCAGGTAATCTGAAATCTGTTTCTCGTTGCTCTTAGTAAGCAGAAAGACTCTCTCCCTTTCTTTGAGTTCCTCTTTAGAACCGTATTCGGTGATGTTATAACGGCGTTATGGTCGTTGATTCCTTGTCCTACGATATCTGCATCGAAAGCTTCGGGTCTGTTTGTCACCAGCAAGTCTTTGACGTTATCTGGATGAGTCAGTTCTACGATTAACTGCTCAAGGTAATTTTCGGATTAGGCACTTAGAACAGTTTCACATGATCATCTGTCTCTACTGCCCGTCCTAATCGCTTGTGTTTCACAGTCTAACGCTGATAAGTTAAAATCTCCACATAAAACAAAAACATGACTAGGAAATTTACGCGAAATTTTCTCCAGGTTTCCCCTCAACAACCGACGACCATGTTTGATCCGCCTTTAACACTTCTCTTCACCCAAATTATTTCACATTCTGAATCTCTACTAATCTCACTAGATACTGTCGTGCCGGCCGGTGTGGACAAGCGGTTTTCAGAGGGTTTAGCTACCCTCTGTAATAAAAAACTGAGTGAACGAATCAACGAACAACCTGGCATAGTGTTATCAGACGTCCGCCACGAGCAAAGTCAACGAACAACAAAAAAAAAAAAAAAAAAAAAAAAAAAAAAAAAAAAAAAAAAAGGTTCTAGGCGCTTCAGTCTGGAACCGCGTGACCGCTACGGTCGCAGGTTCGAATCCTGCCTCACGGAGAGGTTTACTACAGAAATTCCGAAGGTGTACGCTTCGAGAAGAATCGGGCAACATATGACTTCCTCTCGCACGCTTCTCGTGGAATGACCACAACAATAAAAAATGGTTCAAATGGCTCTGAGCACTATGGGACTTAACATCTGAGGTCATCAGTCCCCTAGACGTAGAACTACTTACACCTAACTAACCTAGGGACATCACACACAGGCAGGATTCGAACCTGCGACCGTAGCAGCCGCGCGCTTCCGGACTGAAGCGCCTGGAACCGCTCGACCACAGCGGCTGCTCCACAACAATAAAATTATTTGTAATATGAGGGTTTACCGATAATCATCCTTCCCGCGCGCCATTGGCGAATAGAACAGGAACAGGGGGGAAAGATAGTCCAACCAGTAATATCCTCCGCTAGACACCGTAAGGTGGCTAGCGAAATATAGATGTAGACGAACAGTTATTATTGGGCAGTATGAAGTAACAAGTACCACTTATCTCTGTACAAGGGAACGCTGAAAAGTAATGCAACCGAATTTTTTATTCTGGTCTCAGTATCGGTTGTGGTATTACACGTCTTGCATGTTACTCGGTCAACCTTCCCGCTTCGATGGCGCAAGTTGCTACCCTCTACGGCTACAAGGCTCCGAATTGTTACTTGTCAGTTTGTAACGCAACTGTCTCGGGGCGTGAGATGCAGCTTGCTGTAATCGAGTTTCTAGCCGCATAAAACTTCGTCCACAAATGGAGAACGCTCTCTTTCAGCATGACAGTGCCAGACCACACAGGAGCCCTGTGACATCTGCAACAATCCGACGCCCTGGGTTCACTGTCGTCAATCATCCTCCATACAGTCCCGACTTGTCCCCACCCGACTTTCATCTGTTTCCAAAGTTAAGCAACACCTTCGAGGTGAAGAAGTTGTGCAAGCAGAGGCGAGGTTGTGGCCCGTCAACAGTCACCCATTCTACAGTGACGGTATCGACAAACTGGTCTCACATTGGAAGAAATGAGTTCGTTGCCAAGATGACTGTGTTGAGAAATACACAACTGGCCATTAAAATTTCTACACAAAGAAGAAATGCATATGATAAACGGGTATTCATTGGACAAATATATTATACTAGAACTGACATGTATTTCCATTTTCACACTATTTGGGTGCATAGAGTCTGAGAAATCATTACCCAGAATAACCACCTCTGGCCGTAATAACGGCCTTGATACGCCTGGGCATTGAGTCAAACAGAGCTTGGATGGCATGTACAGGTACAGCTGCCCATGCAACTTCAACACGATACCACAGTTCATCAAGAGTAGTGACTGGCGTATTATGACGAGCCAGTTGCTCGGCCACCATTGACCAGACGTTTTCAATTGGTGAGAGATCTGGAGAATGTGCTGGCCAGGGCAGCAGTCGAACATTTTCTGTATCCAAAAAGGCCCGTACAGGACCTGCAACATGCGGTCGTGCATTATCCTGCTTAAATGTAGGGTTTCGCAGGGATCGAATAAAGGGTAGAGTCACGGGTCGTAACAATCTGAAATGTAACGTCCACTGTTCAAAGTGCCGTCAATGCGAACAAGAGGTGACCGAGACGTGTAACCAATGGCACCCCATACCGTCACGCCGGGTGATACGCCAGTATGGCGATGACGGATACATGCTTCCGATGTGCGTTTACCGCGATGTCGCCAAACACGGATGCGACCATCATGATGCTGTAAACAGAACCTGGATTCATCTGAAAAAAAAATGACGTTTTGCCATTCGTGCACCCAGGTTCGTCGTTAAGTACACCATCGCAGGCGCTGCTGTCTGTGATGCGGCGTCAAGGGTAACCGCAGCCATGGTCTCCGAGCTGATAGACCATGCTCCTGCAAACGTCGTCGAACTGTTCGTGCAGATGGTTGTTGTCTTGCAAACGTCCCCATCTGTTGACTCACGGATCGAGACGTGGCTGCACGATCCGTTACAGCCATGCGGATAAGATGCCTGTCATCCCGACTGCTAGTGATACGAGGCCGTTGGGATCCAGCACGGCGTTCCGTATTACCCTCCTGAACCCACCGATTCCATATTCTGCTAACAGTCATTGGATCTCGACCAACGCGAGCAGCAATGTCGCGATACGTTAAACCGCAATCGCGATAGGCTACAATCCGACCTTTATCAAAGTCGGAAACGTGATGGTACGCATTTCTCCTCCTTACACGAGGCATCACAACAACGTTTCACCAGGCAACGCCGGTCAACTGCTGTTTGAGTACGAGAAATCGGTTGGAAACTCTCCTCATGTCAGCACGTAGTAGGTGTCGCCACCGGCGCCAACCTTGTGTGAATGCTCTGAAAAGCTAATCATTTGCACATCACAGCATCTTCTTCCTGTGTGGTTAAATTTTGCGTCTGTAGCACGTCATCCTCGTGGTGTAGCAATTTTAATGGCCAATAGTGTAAATATGTAGGCATGAAAAATTAATGCTAATAAATATTTAGTTATTTAAAATGATTTAAGAGTTGACACATAAAAAATTCGGAGGCATTATTACTTTTCAGCACGCCCTCGTAGTTATCTTTGCCACTGCGTCGCCTACTGGACCGAGCTTCACATATACGTCACCGGAGCCTTGGAGCCGTGCCACCTTCCTTCACGTAGCTTAATCATACAGAGTACTTCTTCACATTCTGCGCAACCCACCATCCAACATAACTAAGGGTAATCTTAACGAGTTTCTTGATGCAGCCATAAAACTCTCTTATTCCTAGTAAACTTCAGATTTCGAAACTACGCACGACTGGATTTATGAAGAGGATCAAATGGTCTGTTATCCCGACTAAACTGATTTATGTTTACGCCGAAAAATCGCGAAGTGTGAGAGAGCAACAGTGTGTCTTTCGATTTCAACCTCCGCTAACGACGAGGGTAGAACTTGGCGACATAGGAATATATACTGAAGTGCCAAAGAAACTGGTATAGGCATGCGTATTCAAATACAGAGATATGTAAACAGGCAGTATACGGCGATGTGGTTGGAAATGCCTATAAAAGGCAACAAGTATCTGGCGCAGTTGTTATGGAGATTTAACTGAGTTTGAACATGGTGTTATAGTCGGCGCTCGAGCGATGGGACACAGCATCTCCGTGGTAGCTATGAAGTGGGTATTTTCTCGTACGGCCATTTCACGAGTGTGCCTTTAATGTCAGGAATCTGGTAAAACATCAAATCTCATGCAAGAACGGGACCAACGACAACTAAAGAGAATAGTTCAACGTAACACAAGTGCAATCCTTCCGCAAATTGCTGCAGATTTCAATGCTGGACCATCAACAAGTGTTAGCGTGCGAACCATTCAACGAAACATCATCGATATAAGCTTTCGGAGCCGAAGACCCACTCGTGTACCCTTGATGACTGCACGGCATGAAGCTTTACACCTCGCATGGGCCCGTCAACACCGACATTGGACTGTTGATGACTGGAAACATGTTGCCTTGTCGGACGAATCTCGTTTCAGATTGTATCGAGAGGATGGACGTGTACTGGTAAGGAGACAACCTCATGAATCCATGGAACCTGTTCCAGCAGAGGACTGTTCAAGCTGGTGGAGGTGTGCAGTTGGAGTGATATGGGACCCCTGATACGTCTACATACGACTCTGACAGGTGACACGAACGTAGGCATTCTATCTGATCACCTCATTCTGTCTGATCACCTGTATCCATTCATATCCAATGTGCATTCCGACGGACTTGGGCAATGAGATCCCACACACGTCTAGAATTGCTGCAGAGTGGCTCCACGAGCACTCTTCTAAGTTTAAACACTTCCACTGACCACCAATCTCCCCAGACATGAACATTATTGAACATATCTGGGATGCCTTGCAATGTGCTGTTCAGAAGAGATATCCACCCCATCGTACTCTTACGGATTTATGGATAGCCCTGCAGGATTCATGGTGTCAGTTCCCTCCAGCACTGATTCCGACATTAGTCGAGTCCATGCCACGTCGTGTTTCGGCACTTCTGAGTGCTCGCGGGCGCCCTACATTATATTTGGCAAGTATACCAGTTTGGCTCTTCAGTGTATAAAAGAGATAGGAACACCGTAAGAATACTGTACGCCAAATTAATAAAGGAAAATTGTTTTCCATATATAAATAGCAAAATGTAGGAATGTATTACATATGCTGTATTTAGAGGGCGACCACTGACAACACTTTGCAAGAACATGAGAGATGAGTCTGCTGTAAAACATACTTAAATTCTAGTACCTCTAAGACAGAAAAAATAACAATTGATATACAACAGCTACTGTGGAAGACAGCCATGAAAGTAAACATATTTATTTGCCATAGATACCAAATAGATTGAAAATATTTAAATTTTAAGATTATTTAAATAATACACGATTGAACACGAGTTGTGAGAAGTCAATTTTTTTTTTGCAAAAGAGCTCAGCCTTATCTGTACCAGACTTACAATAGCATTCAGAAGCATTAAATACGCTACTAATCCCACTGTGTGTCGTCCAGGTCCTGGTTTCATAGGTGGACGGAAGAGGGGGAAAGGTATTGTCGAAAACCTGCTCCAAAATTTAATTTAAAAGTGCTCAGCTATTTGTATAACGCACTTAAATGTGGGACATCCTTTTAAAATTAATAATTGGTAGCTAGATTAAAACAACGTTTTTAAACACCGGGTGCACGCTGTTTTCAGCAGAGGGCGTCTGAGGTGCGTGTTTCAGCTAGTGTACTTGGGCTCAGTCTGCCTGCAAGTGCGGTTCGCTGTTAGGCGCGGTTCGCACAGAAGCGATACGATATGCAGTAGAATACGCAATACCGTGCAAAAGCAAGCTGCATAGGTGCCGCGTATATACAGGGTGGTCCATTGATAGTGACCGGGCCAAATATCTCACGAAATAAGCATCAAACGAAAAAACTACAAAGAACGAAACTCGTCTAGCTTGAAGGGCAAAACCAGATGGCGCTATGGTTGGCCCGCTACATGGCGCTGCCATAGCGCAAACGGATATAAACTGCGTTTTTTAAAATAGGAACCACCATTTTTTATTACATATTCGTGTAGTACGTAAAGAAATATGAATTTTTTAGTTGGACCACTTTTTTCGCTTTGTGATAGGTGGCGCTATAATAGTCACAAACGTAAAAGTACGCCAGTGCGGACGGTATTTGCTTCGTGATACATTACCCGTGTAAAAATGGACCGTTTACCAATTGCGGGAAAGGTCGATATCGTGTTGATGTATGGCTATTGTGATCAAAATGCCTAATGGGCGTGTGCTGTGTGTGCTGCTCGGTATCCTGGACGACATCATCCAAGTGTCCGGACCGTTCGCCGTATAGTTACGTTATTTAAGGAAACAGAAAGTGTTCAGCGACATGTGAAACGTCAACCACGACCTGCAACAAATGATGATGCCCAAGTAGGTGTTTTAGCTGCTGTCGCGGCTAATCCGCACACCAGTAGCGGACAAATTGCGCGAGAATCGGGAATCTCAAAAACATCGGTGTTGAGAATGCTACATCAACATCGACTGCACCGTCCGCGGCTCGCGGTCTTGCGGTAGCGTTCACGTTTCCCGCGCACAGGGTCCCGGGTTCGATTCCCGGCGCGGTCAGGGATTTTCTCTGCCTCGAGATGACTGGGCGTTGTGTGTCTTTCATCATCATTTCACCCTCATTCACTCGCAAGTCGCCGTAGTGGCGTTAAAGAACTTGTGGAGCGGCGGCCGAATCGCCCCGCGGGGTGTCTCCCGGCCACCAATGCCATACGCTCATTATTATCGACTGCACCCGTACCATATGTCTATGCACCAGGAATTGCAGGGCGACGACTTTGAACGTCGTGTACAGTTCTGCCACTGGGCACAAGAGAAATTACGGGACGATGACAGATTTTTTGCACGCGTTCTTTTTAGCGACGAAGCGTCATCCACCAAGAGCGGTAACGTAAACCGGCATAATATGCACTACTGGGCAACGGAAAATCCACGATGGCTGCGACAAGTGGAACATCAGCGACCTTGGCGGGTTAATGTGTGGTGCGGCATTATGGGAGGAAGGATAATTGGCCCCCATTTTATCGATGGCAATCTAAATGGTGCAATGTATGCTGATCTACGTAATGTTCTACCTGTTCTACCGATGTTACTACAAGATGTTTCACTGCATGACAGAATGGCGATGTATTTTCAACATGATGGATGTCCGGCACATAGCTCGCATGCGGTTGAAGCGGTATCGAATAGCACATTTCATGACAGGTGGATTGGTCGTTGAAGCAGCATACCATGACCCGCACGTTCACCGGACCTGACGTCCCCATATTTCTTTCTGTGGGGAAAGTTGAAGGAGCCGGCCGTGGTGGCCGTGCGGTTCCAGGCACTCAGTCCGGAACCACGCGACCGCTACGGTCGCAGGTTCGAATCCTGCCTCGGGCATGGATGTGTGTGCTGTCCTTAGGTTAGTTAGGTTTAAGTAGTTCTAAGTTCTAGGGGACTGATGACCTCAGATGTTATGTCCCATAGTGCTCAGAGCCATTTGAACCATTTTTTTGAAAGTTGAAGGATATTTGCTATCGTGATCCACCTACAACGCCTGACAACATACGTCAGCGCATTGTCAGTGCATGTGCGAACATTATGGAAGGCGAACTACTCGCTTTTGAGAGGAATATCGTCGTACGTATTGCCAAATGCATTGAGGTTGACGGACATCATTTTGGGCATTTATTGCATTAATGTGGTAATTACAGGTAATCACGCTGTAACAGCATGCGTTCTCAGAAATGATACGTTTACAAAGGTACATGTATTTCACTGGAACAATCGAAATAAAATGTTCAAACGTACCTACGTTCTGTATTCTAATTTAAAAAACCAACCTGTTACCAACTGTTCGTCTAAAATTGTCAGCCATATGTTTGTGACTATTACAGCGCCATCTATCACAAAGCGAAAAAAGTGGTCCAACTAAAACATTCATATTTCTTTACGTACTACACGAATATGTAATAAAAATGGGGATTCCTATTTTAAAAAACGCAGTTGATATCCATTTGACCTATGGCAGCGCGATCTAGCCGGCCAATCATAGCGCCATCTGGTTTCCCCATTCAAGCTAGACAAGTTTCGTTCTTTGTAGTTTTTTCGTTCGACGGTTATTTCGTGAGATATTTTGTCCGGTCACGATCAATGGACCACCCTGTATAGTGGAAGAGGCTTAACTGGTTCACACTGGGGCGACAGCGATACAACGCTCATACGTGTTACTGTCGTATCGCCCGGTGCACCGTGGAGTGCTGACTGTTTCACGCAACCTGAGTCATACTATACACGACTAGGGAAATTTCAACTCATCCGATGTGCTCAAAAAGTTTTATGCAAATGAAGCGAAGCTACACCCGTCTCTGAAGTTAGTCAGTAAAACTTCTACCTTTCGCGTAAAAAATTAAAAACGACCGTTTTGGATTGGTCCGTTTTTTCCGGCATGGAGGTTTTCTCATTCGATTGTTAGGAAACTAATCGGTAAAAAAATGGATTTCTTCATGTGTTATAGTCCGATATCTGGGCTTGTTAATGACTTGGTTTTCTTTTCGCTGTTGTCCATATTGTGATACTTCGAAGTGAAGTGAAAAATAGGGCACATTTTGAAAAGTTTACAGTGAAAAATGTAGTCAGTGGTCAGTGTATGTTTGCTGCGTAAGATATATAGCTAACATATCGAAACTGTTTCAACCTCGGAAAGCGTGCCTTACCTCTTTCCATTCTCGAGTAAATACGCGCCAAACTATGATGCACCACACTAGACCCTAGGCCACGAGCAGCGCTATGCAGAGCTGCCTAGGGTGTGCTGCCGATACACACCAGAGTCATAAGCTGATGATACTGACTAGATGTTTTTTTTTTTTCAATCTATGCTCCTTGATTCGAGGAAACTTCGTGACAAATGTAAAAGAGATCTCAAAGCTAAATTCCTGATACTTGTGAACGAGCAACTGAACGAAGCTGAGAAGGAAACGTCATGAGCTTTCTTAACATCATGGCCTTCTTCGATTTGTTCAGTCACATTGTCTGCCCGTAAGCAGAGCCCACCACCCACTGCTACGTCATCCATGGTGATTAATCTCATTTCAAATCCAGCAATATTTCGTCTGACTACTCCTCAAGCTGAATCATATACTACATTGCGAAATCGAACAGTTGTAGAAATACTATCCTAACTTTATTAATTTGTAACTATTTGTGTGTATGTACACACCACAATGAATAAAGTACCATACTAGGAGGTCTTACTAAAAATAACCTTTTTATACTGGCATTTGTAAAAGTAACACCAACTTCCCTTTTGCGAAGAGTAGCTTCTCAGTAGGAGAAATAGCACGTCGAAAATTTGTTATGCTTTGCCAGAGTAGCTGATACTAGTAGCTCCAAAAAGTGGAAACTGTTTGGATTCATTTTGTAGAATTCGCAGAATGTGTGGATTTTGGAGCATATGTTGTATTCGAACATTGTGCATTACCTCGAAGAGAACGGTCTATTGACACACAGTCAACACGGATTTAAAAAACATCATTCTTGAGAAACACAACTACCTCCTTACTCACACGGAGTGTTGAGTGATATTGACAAGGGATTTCAAATCGATTTCGTACTTCTAGATTTCCAGAAGGCGTTTGCCACTGTACCACACAAGCGGCTTGTAGTGAAATTGCGTGCTTATAGAATATCATCTCAGTTACGTGACTGCATTCGTGAATTCCTGTCAGAGACGTCACAGTTCGTAGTAATTGACGGAAAGTCATAGAGTAAAACAGAAGTGACTTCTGGCGTTCCCCAAGGTAGTGTTATAGGCCCTTTTCCTCTTCCTTCTACCTCTACATCTACATCTACATGGTTACTCAGCAGTTCACTCTTAAGTGCCTGAAGAGTGTTCATCGAACCATTTTCATACTGCTTCTACCATTCCACTCTCGAATGGCGCGTGGGAAAAAGGAACACCTAAATCTTTCCGTTCGAGCTCTGATTTCTCATATTTTATTATGATGATAATTTCTCCCTACGTAGGTGGGTGTCAACAAAATACTTTCGCATTCGGAAGAGAAAGTTGGTGATCGAAATTTCGTAAATAGATTTCGCCGCAAAGAAAACCGCCTTTGTTTCAGTGACTGCCACCCCAGCTCTCGTATCATATCAGTGACCCTGTCAAGACAAAAATTTTAAAAAGGCTTATCTATATAAACGATTTAGGAGACAATCTGAGCAGCCATCTTAGGTTGTTTGCAGATGATGCTGTCGTTTATCGACTAGCAGATTCATCAGAAGATAAAACAAATTGTAAAACGATTTAGAAAAGATATCCGCATGGTGCGAAAATTGGCAGTTGACCCTAAATAACGAAAAGTGTGAGGTCATCCACATGAGTGCTAAAAGGAACACGTTAAACTTCGATTACACGATTAATCAGTCAAATCTAAAGGCCGTAAATTCAACCAAATACCTAGGAATTACAATTACGAACAACTTAAATTGGAAGGAACGCATAGAAATTGTTGTGGGAAAGGCTAACCAAAGACTGCCTTTTATTGGCACTTAGAAAATGTAACAGATCTACTAAAGAGACTGCCTATACTACGCTTGTCCGTCGTCTTTTAGAATACTGCTGCGCGGTACGGGATCCTTACCAGATAGGACTGACGGAGTACATCGAGAAAGTTCAAAGAAGGGCAGCACGTTTTGTATTATCGTGACGTAGGGGAGAGAGTGTCATTGAAATAATACAGGATTTTGGGTGGATATCGTTAAAACCAAGGCGTTCTTCGTTGCGGCGGAATCTCTTCACGAAATTTCAATCACCAATTTTCTCCTCCGAATGCGAAAATATTTTGTTGCTGCAGACCTACATTGGGAGAAACGGTCGTTATAGTAAAATAAGAGAAATCAGAGGCCACACGGAAAGACATAGTTGTTCGTTTTTTCCGCGCGCCGTACTGAATAATAGGGAATTATTGAAAAGGTGGTTCGATGAACCCTCTGCCAGGCACTTAAATGTGATTTGCAGAGTATCCATGCAGCTGTAGAAGTGTCCGTGTTGCGAGAGCGCATGAGAAACCACAAGTTACCTTTGTTTGATATTTATAGCACTGTACGGGTGCACCCAGTTCTTTCCCCTCTTTTTCGTTTTCTTGACCTTTAAATAATGATACGCCACAGTAAAGCCCTCTTCAGAAGAGTTAAAGATTGCATCTCGAAATGAAACGTAAACGTGATTCGTGCTGTGTAGTTGCTTGGCGTTTCATGTCAGTGGGAACACGAGTGTCGCACTGATAAGCGTCGCGTTGCGCGACTTTTAATGCTACGTATTGTATGACACATCGTATCGTTTCAGTGTGAACCGCCCCTTACGGGGACTGTTTCGTGAACACAAACGGGAATTTTGAAAAATTGTTCACTTTTCTGAATACTGTAGTGTAGCTCAAAGAATAAGAGTTATAAACTCATGTAATGCTTACCATGTTTCAAACAGATCTTTTGGTAACAGTTTGATGTATAAACCAGTTTTTGGTCTCACACTTCTTTTCTGAATTGCATTTTGTGTTGCATGTGAAATAAAACACGTTAATTATTCATGTACAGCATAGGTACACATATATCGAAATAAAAGCAAAATAGAAGCCACTTTTTTAAATTATTTACACCATTATGTTTAAAGCAGACTTTTAAAAAGATGTTGCTATCATTAATTATGGTCATAAAACTTTTTAATAATGATTATCAAAAATTTCAGTAATTAACTCATAGTTTTTCTTTAAAAGAGTTTTTAATATTCAAATTTAAGGCATTATACTTTTAAGTTAAGTGTGTTTTAAGACAGTACACAAAATTTCAGCCCTATATCTTTAATAGTTTTTAACCATTTTGTACCAGAATATCAAAAAAATTAACATCTGGGAAATTAAAGTTAAAGCTTGTGTCTCTACCTGCCCTGCATAACACTAATGCATCCCAGGTCCATATTCATCTCGAGTCTGGTGGTGTTCTCCCTCCCTTTTCCTTTTCAGGCTACTTCTTGTTATTCTTGCTTCTCTGGTGGCTTCCAGTACTTTGAAGAGTCTTCAGCGATCAGTGGCAATGCATATTTAGTCCACCAGGCAATCCTATCAATTCCGTAACCTTAAACCTCGGAACAGCACCATCATTGAAACATGGCAGGGCATCCAGTGCACCTATTTTCGAAGTATTTAGTTCTACCAGAACAGTTTTTGGTGTTTGTTCCCATATGCAGTTGTTAAAACTCTCATTTGGGGTTTGAGTTCTACCATGTTTATACTTCTCTAATAATCTTGTGTTACTAAGACATTAGAGACTAAAAGGTCATAAACACAAAAAATGAGAACAGGATCCTGTTTTTAAGAGAGCTGTTTGTGTGACGTGGGAGTGTGGCCATGTGTTCAGACGCTTTTAAATTCCTCCAATTCTGGGGTTTCTTCGATACAATTTCCTCGAAGGAAACTTTTTCTTGTTCAGAAAAGTACAGAGAATTTTTAAGACAATAATTTTAAAAATCGATTTTTTTTATTTTATTCGTTTTGTAATCCCATTAACGTCGTTTTCTGCTGAGTGGGGCTTCAGCAAGCACGGAGAATTGCTGCTGAATGGACCGTCTGAGTACGTCAACAAAACTGAAGTACACAGAATTCTTGAAGTCACACTGGTGATACAGTACTTTAGTTATTTCTTGCAGG
The DNA here is from genome assembly GCF_023898315.1 of Schistocerca nitens. Taxonomy (NCBI): domain Eukaryota; kingdom Metazoa; phylum Arthropoda; class Insecta; order Orthoptera; family Acrididae; genus Schistocerca; species Schistocerca nitens. Next base: position 598,590,876 of record NC_064616.1, on the reverse strand, counting down.
TGATGTCCACAGATGTCAATTTCTTTCAGAATGTCCAATAAACGTCCTTTAGGGGCTGTGTACAAAATTTCAAGATGTCGCTCTGTTGGCCATACTGAGTGTTTAGTTTCAGTTGGATGATCTCTAACTGCTGTCTGAAAATGTATTGAATTCTTCTTTAAAACGGATATCAAAGTCCTGGCTGTCTAAGCTACATACTGTTTAGGACAGTCGTTCCATTTAATGAAATACACGCCTGGTGCACAAAATTTAGAACTTGATTTAATTGTACCATGTTTTACTTTAAACCGAAGAGCTTCACTTTAGCGAAAATAGATGCTTACTCAAGTTTTTCGAAATTGTTGCGCTGTTATATCTCGACACCCTTCCTCTTATTTTATAGGTACATGGCTTTTTGGGCTTGATGTCCCTCTTTTAAGATAATATCCTTTCATATCTGGGTTATGTAACGCATAAGTTTTTCCAGTATTCGGCACTTCTTGAGGCACCAGTCGGGGTCATTCCAGATCCACCCCATGACGGAAGTGTATGCGGAATACGGTGCGGAAACCACTGCCAATTTCTCACCCTGCTGAATATAGAAAGTTATTATTCCTCCGCAGCTCCCAAATGGTTGACGCTGTTTTGCAAGTTCTAGTACCTTATATGCTGGAGAAGTCCATATTTCTATGTATGAAGATTGTTTCCTCTAAAACGAAAACGGGCGCGCTTTCTGGCACGACACATTCCATGCTCACTGCAACATATAGGTTCTTCACAGAGTAAATTTAGTCTCATCTCTAAACAGAACCTTCGCCTAAAATGCCGTGTGCCCTTTGGCACCCAGGTTCATCTTAACTAACATATGGTCTCTGTCTGGGTACGCTAGAATTTTATACCGTCCTTCTGGCAGTCGTATACGACACACCAGAGCTGGCACTTTGCCGCATGCGTAGCTATTTCAGAAGATGCAGTATTGTAGTATTTTAACAACGTTCGCCACATACCTCTGTTCCCTGGGCCTAATCTTGCTTTCACCATTTATAATGCGAGTTTGACCTCGCTGATGTTCAGCGCTTCATTATTGCTCGGCGTCGTCTTATTCCTCACCGATGTCAAAAGAGATTTTCTCCTTTATTTTTCACTCCATTTCAGCGATTTCATGCAAACGTGTCGAGTGAAGTAAGTTTATTAAGTACCTTTACAATACAAAATTTCATTTAATTTCATTCATACCCGTGTGCACTTCATAGAAAAATTGTGTGGTCTTACGGAAGGTGGAAGGTTATAAATGCGCACTCCTGCTTCTGTGCTCCCCCCCCCCCTCCACCCTTCACCCCATTCCCCCACCATAACCTTTGTTAACGTATGAAACTAATTACGTTGTTATAACCTTTTTCTGTTGCAGTCATAATTTAAATCTTTGTGAGTTACATTGCTGAGACAACATTTGTAAATGAGATACCGCCTAGATCGGTACTGACCAGTGTACAGAACTAGAAGTCATTAATCGGTTCACCGGCCGCGGTGGTCTAGCGGTTGTAGGCGCTCAGTCCGGAACCGCGAGACTGCTACGGTCGCAGGTTCGAATCCTGCCTCGGGCATGGATGTGTGTGATGTCCTTAGGTTAGTTAGGTTTAAGTAGTTCTAAGTTCTAGGGGACTGATGACCACAGATGTTAAGTCCCATAGTGCTCAGAGCCATTTAAACCATTAATCGGTTCAAGGTTTCGATGCTGGTCAGACACACGTACCCATCGGTTAAGTTAGTCTATACTATCTGTAGTTGAGAAGAATGCTCTCGACAAGAATGCGGCAGCGAGTAGGGTGAAATTCTTTAGACAGAACAATAGTCTAAAAACATTTTCATGGCTGAATTTACGCCAGCATTGTAACTGTGACTGACTTGGAGTTAGAGCGGCGTAAATACATTGCTCTGCAAAGCTTAACAACGAGATACATAAAGTAACATAAAACATTAACAACTCGGTGGAAATGAATGAAAGTGCGGAAACATGTTCCTAGAGATCTCCCAGTCGCGCACAGAAAGGTGCACGCCACATGGTGTGCGGTGAGCGTGACTATAGCGGCAAATGGGGCTGGCCCCTAAGCACGAAGCAGTTACAGGAACGGGAAAAGGCAGCGTCTGTGTGTGTGTGTTTGTGCGCGAACAGTTATGGTGCACTGTGTTGATGTTCTTCATTACAGCGTGCCCCAGAGACAACATTGGGATGATTTTACACAGGGAAGAATCAGCGGGAAACTGGAAGCAGGACAAAGTGCGACGAGCGTAGCTCAGGAGTTTGGTGTTGCTCACAGCATTGTGTCACGTGCATAGGGAGCCTTGCAAACCACAGGCACTTCTGCTCGAAGGAGAGAAGGTGGTTGACCACAGTCAACTACAGCGGAAAATGACTGTGACATCGTGCAGTAGGCAAGAAGGGACCCACGTGAAACACCGAGAGGAACTGCAACAACATTTAAAAGGGCTGCAAGGCAGACAATCTTATGTTCCCTGCGACAAGGCAACTGCACAGGGATGTTTTCTTTGTCCGATGACCAGTACGTTGTGTTCTGTTGAGACATTCACATCAGCGGCAGCGTTTGCGATGGTGCCAATAGCATAGGGACTTGACCATCGAAGAGTGGGGTAGCGTGTCCTTCTCGAATGAGAGAAGAATCTGTCTGAGTAGTGATTCTGGACGTACCCTCATATGGCGAGAGGTGGGAACACGTAATGCACCCAGGAACATGACGGAAATGACCCTTTTGGTGGGCCAGGTGTTATAGTGTGAGGAGGCAAAAGTTCCATGGACATACTGACCTTCAAATCTTTGAACACGGGACAGTCATCAGCGTTAGTAGGTAGACAGTGCCGTTCTGGCACCAAAGTACATCCCCTATGACGTCACCAATGACGTCATCAATGGGTAATCGGATTTCCTCACCCTTCCCTCCCTCCACACCCTCTCTGAAAAGGGCCAATCGGCCTATGTATAAAAAGGCAGCTAATTAAGCAATACCCAGGGTTTTCCCCCACCGCTATCCGTCATTGTGGAAGTAGGACTATTGTCCTAAGTATAAATTGGCGAAAAATTAAAAAATCTAAGATGGTGCATTGTTATGCTACTGGATGATCACTTGCGCTAAATACAGAATTCAAAATGGCTGACCTAGAATCCTGGCACAGCCCCTACGATATCAGAATTTTCCTCCAGCTATTACTCATTATGACATGCATGGCTGTTTATAGCAGTCAGGATGTTCCCTTTTGATGTCATCACTTAAACAACTACTCAAGTTTGATGGGAAATTGGACATATGTGATAGAGCATCATGTTACTTCAATTCAAAAATCATAAGCTCACTTTTCCCCTAAAGTTCGCAGCTCGTGGTCTTGCGGTAGCGTTCTCGCTTCCCGCGCATGGGGTCCCGGGTTCGATTCCCAGCGGGGTCCGGGAATTTTTCCCTGTCTCGAGATGGCTGGGTGTTGTTGTGTCGTCTTCATCATTATCATTCATGCCCATTACGGTCGGAGGAAGGCAATGGCATACCACTTCTGTTAGGACCTTGCCTAGTCGGCGGTGTGAGTCTCCCGTATCGTCCCCTACGCTCCTCAGAGTATGGGACCTCACTCACTCACTTTCCCCTAAAAGTTTAAATGACTGCTCTTCTGAAACCACAGTTTAAACAAGTTGTTTTGGAACAGTTGTGTCTTTATTTAAACAAGCACTGAGGTGGAAGGGATCTCTGCACCGTTCTCACCACCGACCCTTGCACTGGTGCTGCCGGTATCTGTGAGCATTCGCATCCGTGGGCATTGTGAGACAACACCGGCCACTGCTGTCAGTGCCACACAACCGCCAGCAGTTCGTGCAGACGCCACTGCTGCTGCCGTAACATTACTGTCGTGCAGCCACTGCTGTCAGAGTCTTGGACTGTTGCACAACTCCATGCAGGATCACTATGTCACCAATGGGCTGGAATACCACTCTTCTCTGGCCACAACCACTGCCACCTCACCTCTCTGCAAACTAAGACATGACACGCTCAGTGCTGCAGTATGCCAACTGTTGCATGACATCACTTTGCACGCAGTGACAGCCAACAGCCAAACCCCAATGGCCGGCCATCCCATTATCAAATGGAGACACTTATACCACACTGTGCCAGCCAGGGTGTGTGATTAAGCTGGTAGGTACTCACATTCATGCATGATTTGAATCTCAGATGTGTGTAGCCTGCGTGTTATATGTTATGCTAGGGTTCCCCTCTGTTTATAGCTAACCTACTGTCCCACTACATGAAAATACTCTCTACAGTCTGCTATTCCACACCATGGAAAACCACTGCAGTATATTTCTCATCCAAATGTGCTATTTAGGCAGTAACCAGTCTGCTATATACAGCTAACAACGTGAAAAACCACTTAACATGCTTTACCCTCCCTATTATTCACTCAGCAGGACTTTCTGGTCGACCTCCAGTGTTATTTTTTGACAGACCCCCAAAAATTTCACTTGTGAGCTATCTGAATAAATATTCCACATAATGGACAAATTCTGGTGACATCAGAGCAAGACAGTTCGCCGAATAATGATAATAAGTGAAACTTCTGATGTGGTAATTCAAAGCTGGTGGAACTTCATAATCGAATAAAGAAGGATGAAGATAATCAAAATATCCACGGGTGTAATGCCGGTCTACAGTGTCCAATGGGCACAATATTTCGGCGATCATACATGTCGCCATCATCAGGTGAACTGACGGACTGAGCTCCTGTGAACGTGCCGGCACGGAGATCCGTACGCTATGGCTACTCAGGGGGAACTGGGTTCGGTCGCGCCGGCGGCCGATTTAAATACCCTCCGCCCGCGGCGCGCTCACTCCGCCGTCCGCGCCCCGCGCCACGGTCGCGCGTTGGAACAAATGGCGACGGCGTCTGAGATGACGTCGGTGTGATGGCTCTGTCCGCCGTGGTCGTCACAACTATACGTGTGCTCGATTTACTCTTGATTAACCCAATCGCTGGTTCCCAAGCCTTGATAAGATTATAGCCACAGTCACGGTTTATGAGGTCCTCATTGGTGCGAATTTCGATGGCCTCTCTAACAACGCTGTCCCAGTATCTCGATGTCTGTACCAGAATCCTCGTGCGTTCATACTCCATAGCGTGATTTTCCGACAAACAATGTTCAGCGACCGCCGACTTGCTCGGATACATCAGTCGAGTGTGCCTCTGGTGTTCACCTCATCGATCCTCGACGGTACGCATCGTCTGACCAATATACGACTGCCACATTGACACGGAATATGGTACACGCCGGCCTTCCTCAAACCGAGGTCATCTTTGGCGCTCCCCACCAGTGCACGAGTTTTATTCGGAGGACAAAACATAGTTCCGACCCGGTGTTTCTTCAAAATGCGGGCGATTTTCCCCGAGAGTGCGCCTGTATATGGAATAAACGCAGTGCCTACCTCCTCCCTCGTGATTTCATCCATCTCCACAGGTTGTGCTGTAGTGGTTGGGCGGAGAGCACGTGGAATCTGCCACTCTGAGTACCCATTCTTTCGAAATACAGTTCTCAGATGTTCCAATTCCTGGGGTAGACCCTCTGCGTCAGAGATAGTGCGCGCCCTATGTACTAGAGTTTTAAGTACCCCATTCCTCTGTGAAGGGTGGTGGCAGCTGTCTGCGTGCAAATACAGATCAGTGTGCGTTGTCTTCCGATACACCCCATGACCTAGGGTGCCGTCAGTCCTTCTCTTGACCAAGACGTCAAGGAAAGGTAATTTACCCTCCTTTTCCGTCTCCATAGTGAATTTGACGTTGGGGTGTATGGAGTTTAGATGTGTAAGGAAGTCAAGGAGTTTATCCATACCATGTGGCCAGATGACGAAAGTGTCGTCCACGTAACGGAAAAAGCAAGTAGGTTTCCATTCGGATAACGACAGGGCTTCCTCCTCGTAGTTCTCCATGTACAAATTCGCTACCACCGGTGAGAGTGGGCTACCCATAGCGACTCCCTCCGTTTGTTCGTAGTATTCTCCATTAAAAAGAAAATACGTGGAAGTCAAGACATGCCTAAAAAGTTCAGTGATCTTCTCGTCAACCTTCTGACTAATCAATTCACCTGATGATGGCGACATGTATGATCGCCGAAATATTGTGCCCGTTGGACACTGTAGACCGGCAGTACACCCGTGGATATTTTGATTATCAAATACACCGGGAGAAACTCAAGAATCACAAGGATGAAGATGATAGTCGTACAAGGGGAACCCTAGCATAACATATAACAGGCAGGCTACACACATCTAAGATTCAAATCATGCATGAATGTGAGTACCTACTAGCTTAACCACACACCCTGGCTGGCACAGTGTGGTATAAGTGTCTCCATTTGATAATGGGATGGCCGGCCATTGGGGTTTGGCTGTTGGCTGTCACTGTGCGCAAAGTGATGTCATGCAACAGTTGGCATACTGCAGCATTGAGCATGTCATGTCTTAGTTTGCAGAGAGGTGAGGTGGCAGTGCTTGTGGCCAGAGAAGAGTGGTATGCCAGCCCATGGGTGACATAGTGATCCTGCATGGAGTTGTGCAACAGTTCAAGACTCTGACAGATACGGTGAAATTGGTCAAAAAGTGACATTTTCCGATTATTATCTCTTAATAATATTTGATCTCTCTTGAATAATTTGATGCATCATTTGTCAATTAGTTCCAATTGGAAGTGTAGCTTTTATTATTTCAAAGTTAAAAGTGCAAGCGTAAAAAATTCAGTCATTCTGAACTGACTTCCTTAAGTATCTCTATCTCCAGAACTATTCAGTGTAGAAGACTGTGATTTTCAGCTATTTATTCCTTGAATTGATGTTAATATTAGTGTTAAGAGGTTGGATGCAGTGTGTAAACATACAAAAGGAGAAGTTATCAGATGCAAAGACTCTAAATGGTAAAGGAAGACTTACAGACAAAAACGTGATGAACTCCAGCAGTATTATGGAATGGCAATAAGAAACAATACACATGACCTACAAGGGATAAAAAAGAGCAGTGTGGCCTAAATTCTTCCACAAATTGTTCACTGATGATACACCTATACATGGTCTTTGCCCATGTGTAGTGATAGAAGCTATTAAGCCAACACATAGTGTGTTAGCTCATCTTGAATTTCTTTCCAAATGTCTCCATGGTCGAACGTAAAACCTGAATGAGTCTTTCAATAATTTCATTTGGACCCGCACACCAAAAAATGTCTTTATAGGAATGAAAACTCTATAGTTGGGTGTTTGTGACGCTGTGATAACGTTTAAAGATGGTAATAAGGGAGGAATTAGGGTACTAGAGCAAGTTGGTATCACTCCAGGAGCTAAAACACTGCAAGCCTTCCAGCGAATGGATTCACTTAGGATCATGAAAGCCCAGCGTGCAGCAGAGGATATGACTGAAGAAGCAAGAGTCAGGAAAAGAAAGAAGCTTTTAAGTTTGCAGGATGATCAAGAACAGGATTCAGATAATGCTAGTTATGAGCCTGGCTGTTTCTAGGAGCTGGCATACCTCCATATGTGAATTAATATAAAATGAAACATTTAAACTTAATTTCCTGAAAATGACTTTTTGATAAATATTTGACCCATTATCTCAGGGGCTATTACAGATACGTATATCTAATTTCACGCTATGTCACTTCGTAGTATACTGCTCCTGCTGCTGCTGAACCACCAAAACGTTTTTACCTGTAACGGTTTTTTACTTACAGAAGCAAAAATGGATTAAAAAAATGAACATAAATTTAAAAAATCATAACAAACCAATTATTTGTTTGTATATTATGATTCTGGTTCAGTAATCAGAAAAGGAGTGGATCTATACTTTACTTTCTAAAAATTTCAGATCTCTTTCAGTCAAAGGTTCTGATACGATGGGTAATCAGTTTTGCAACAGGGTACTCCCCTTAATAGCATTTATCTTAGACCATCATCCACCTAAAAAGTGATTTATGCCGCGTGATCAATATACTGGACTTGGTTTAGCAGTCAGTTCCACATAAAGTGGATTCAACACGAGCTTCAATCCTTGCAAAGATTCTAACGTTAGTTTCCCCTACCCTCACATGTAACTGCAATACATCGACCACACACTCTTTTTCATACAGTTTCCAATGCTGCATTGTGAAATTGATTGCTCTAAGCAGTAATAGGTACATGTGGAAGTACCTGTCAAGAATTAAAAGTTCTTAAAATTAAAGGATGCCCAACCCCAGAAGCAATGTCCTTTCGTTATGCACATAGACTCTGACTGTCTCCTAGTTCCTGTGGTGTATTGTGAAGGTCATCCCAAGGCTAATCATACTATCTTTGTACAGAAGCGTGTACTGTATGCAGCACCATATCAAGATGTATGCTTGTATGACTCCAGTTGCAACAAATTCGAATCATAAATTAATCCTGTGAGATGATTGCTGTCACAGCTGGAAAAACTCTCATGGGAAGTTGTATATATTTGTGTGTATGTGATTTTCCTTCACTGACTACTGCTAGCCCCCATTTCCCACATATTGTATATATAGAAAACTGATTAAAATGTATATATTGTGTATAGAATGAAATAAACAATTATCAATTCAATGGGAAATGAAAAATGAAATATTGAAGTTCTTCAATAAAAAAATTTATTTTACATTATGTTTTCAAATAAATTTGTAAAAGAGAAATCATATTAATTAAAAAATCAAACAATACTGTTTACAAATTGTATTGCAAAAATTGTTATTAATAAACCATTAGTTAATTTATCATGTCATTGTTATTATTTACAAACCTTTTCACTGTACAATTATTATCTGTTGTGGCACCATCTTACAACTGTCTCATGAATCAGTATGGATAATGTTACATGACCAGTTGTGAAATGTGTGATATTTCTTTATCCCATTCTCAAATGCTATAAAACAAGGAAACCATCAATAAATTTCAATACTACAAGTACTAACAACCATATAAAATATTGAAATTATCAAGTAGTATAAAATATTATCTTTAGGTGCCATCAAAATTAAAATTTTCTGGTAGGTTTTTACTTTTGACACTGCATAATGGCATAGAAACTTTAAGGTATGCTATACTACATGGCGATGTAAATATTATTGTATGATCGTTAATACATATAATATTGCGATTTATTGACTGGTTTCCTTGTTTTATAGCATTTTATAATGAAATAACGTAGTCCCAAAACATGTTCTGCTAAAAATATCACAGATTACACAACTGGTGGCGTAACATTCTCAGTACTGATACACAATTATTGTTAATAATAATTTGTCTTTATAACAAATATGATCGTCTCCCTTTGGTACTCAACCCTAGATGGGCAATGTTCACGCAACTGAACCACTTACAAAGTTTAATAAGGGGGAGTGGGAGCCCAAATATAATTGGTCCCGAGATGGGTGAGGGGTTTGCCGCAATTTTAATGGTCCAGGCGTTTCCCTCCAATTTTAAATTACGCAAGACAACGAGACTGGTATCAAGATACGTTATAACCTAGTCCAATTGCCTAGGGGGTGTGGGTAGGACAGGGGTTCTGTGGATGCCTTTACTAAATTGCAGTGATTCTGCATGACGCAGCGGTATGTGAATAATCTTGAATATAACTGGCCCAAATTGGGAGTTCTTATCAGTGACATTTAGATAAGACCGTTATCTTGGCCAGAAAGAACCGTGCATAACTACTCGGCCTCTGAATCAAGTTACCTGTCCTTCAAATCATACGCCTTGAAATCGCGTCCTTTTAAATCTAGAACTGTTACTATATAACAACTACAGTCTTTAAATCGCTTGTCGACGACGACATCAAACACTGAACAGTTCTGAAGTCAGACGTCAGTTATAGCGTCTTTAATTCCAGCAACTTTATTCCTTCCTTTAAGTGTGAAGTGACCTTTAGAGGCATATAATACTAGGACAGTTCATTTACTGAGCAGCATACAAAGTCTGCTGTTCGAAACAGTAGTTAGCCAATTCATCGCTACCCTCTAGTTAGAGAAAGAGTCTCTATGTCTTGTCGTGCAAAATAACGGTACATCGAATGAATTATTTATTTATTAATCCTAGTGAATTAGGGCCATAAGGCCCTCTCTTTTACGTACATCCAGGAATTTTATTCGTTTTACTTTACATTCAATACATGTTATAATAGGTCTTAAATCTAGTATGGAATTCGACGAGTAGAAACAGCTATGACATAGTGTAAACTGTAATTGCTACTGGGTTGTTTTGGAAATCAGCCTTATGCAAACGCAATTACTTTATTTTTATATTTCCCCAGACACGTTTCGACACCAATGTGTCATCTTCTGTGGGTCAAATTTTTATTTCTGTAAAGTACAATATCATGTTTGTAATAATTTAGCTGCTATAGGCCTAAGAAATACAATATTTCCGATTTGCTTCGTTTTGTTTGGGCACTCACCTTAAAATTACAACGCTAACAGAACTGTATTATTATACATCGATTTTAGTGCTCGTTTTTGTCGATTTTTTTTTTTTGACAGAATGTCATCTGCAAACTAGCCATGAAGAAAATTATTGCGTATTTGTGGAGAGCTGTTTCGATGGTAGAGGTTATGTACGTCTCTGTACTTACATTTTCCGTCCTGTTTCGTGTCCATGGTTGGTGTCTCAATCAGCTGCTATTTAGTGCATTGCTTTCACTCAGTTTTCCATAAATTTCCGCTCACTACTTCACCTCACATGCACTTACACATAATGTGGCGAAATGTGATCTGAGCAGACACTTCTGACAGTTCACTCAGTGAGAGGTGTCATGTTATTGTCGTTGCTCACTTGTTCATCGTTGGTCTTGTGTTCGTTATGGCGCTGATTTTGAATGTGTGTGTGTGTGTGTGTGTGTGTGTGAGAGAGAGAGAGAGAGAGAGAGAGAGATGGAAAGAGGGGCGGGGAGGGAACCAAGAAAACAGAGGGTTTTTTTCCTGTTATGTTTTTTGTAGAGAGTCACCTTTGTATAGTTCATTGAGTGTTCCAAACAGTGTTTAGTTGCACAGTGTTGTATTTTCATTCAGGACTCTCTTTCCCTGTATTATTGCGTTTTGTATGCGGCAGTTCTCCTCTGTTGTAAGTTTTTGATAGAGACTGTTGCTTTCTCTGAGGATCTTAAGATCAGTCTCCATGTTTTTTGGGTGGTGATTTTCTTGTATTAGATGGTTCACAAAAGTGGAGTGTGTACTATCACTTCTTAGGGCTCTGAGGTGTTCGGAGTACCTCGTTTTGAAATTTCTACATGTTTGGCCTATGTAGACCGCTGGCATGAATTGCAGGTTAACTGATATATTCCAGCTTTGGAGAATTTGTCTGCAGAGGTGTTCTTTGATCTTATCTTCTGTACTTTGTTATTTGCGCGGAATGATATTTGTAGCCCTTGTTTCTTGAGTATGTTTCCCATCCTGTGTACGTCTTTGTTACTGTATGTTAGTGTGTGCCATGCTGTACTCTTTGGAGGGTGTTCCTCGTATCCTGTGTTTGTCTGGTGCTTGTGTTCTCGGTTTTCTTTTGTGGCTGGTGATTTGTTGATGGTTTGTTCTCTTTTAATTTGTATTTTAATTTTGTTGTTCAGTTTGTTTATCATTTGTGTGTTGTACCCATTCTCTTTGGTTCTGGTGTATTGTATTTAGTTCCTGTGTGTAGTTGAGTTTGTCCAGTGGAGTTCTGTTGCGACTGGTAGCATGTGTCTGAAACTTGAGAATTTGTGTGCTTGGGGATGGTTGGAGCTGAAAATTCCAAAATTATGTTTGTTGTTGATTCTGTGTATGGTAATGTCTAAGAAATTAAGCTTCATTTCCTCTTCTGTCTCAATGGTGAATTTTATTTTTTGGTGAACTGTATTTATGTCACCGTGAAATTGTTTTATTTGGGTATCTGTTTCATCAATCAAGCAAATGATGTCATCTACATATCAGTACCAGTGTATAATCTTGTACTGTTTTGGATGTATGATTTCATTGAATATTTTGTTTTCAATGTGGTTTAGAAATATGTTTGCAAGTAGACCACTGATGGGTGAGCCCATTGGTAGGCCATCTTTTTGCAGATAGAACTCTTTCTTAAAAGTGAAGTAGTTCTGTTCTGTTATAATCTTTAGACCAACGATGAACAAGTGAGCAACGACAATAACATGACACCTCTCACTGAGTGTACTGTCAGCAGTGTCTGTCCAGGTCACATTTCGCCAAATTATGTGTAAGTGCATGTGAGGTGAAGTAGTGAGCGGAAATTTAGGGAAAACATGAGTGAAAGCAATGCACTGAATAGCAGCTGATTGAGACACCAACAGGGGACATGAAACAGGACGGAAAATGTAAGCACAGAAACATACATAACCTCTTCCCTCGAAACAGCTCTCCACAAATACTCAATAATTTTCTTCATGGCTAGTTTGCAGATGACTTGCTTTCAAAAGAAAAAAACGACGAAAACGGGCACTAAAATCGATCTATAATAATACAGTTCTGTTAGCGACGTAATTTTAAGGCGAGTGTCCAAACAAAACGAAACAAATTGTAAATATTGTATTTCTTAGGCCTGCAGCAGTTAAATTATTACAAATGTGATATACTTTACAGAAATAAAAATTTGATCCACAGGAGATGACACATTGGCGTCGAAACATGTCTGGAGAAATGTAAAAATAAACTAATTGCGTTTGCATAAGGCTGATTTCCAAAACAACCCAGTTTTTAAATCGCAAACACGGAAGAACAAAAAGAGGAGCTTGAAATCTTAGTAAAATGAGTATGTAGTTGCTACGGTAGAAAAAATACACAATTTATATTTGTCGGTGGAAAGCAGAATAATCGAAAGTACATATGGTAGGTAATGTAACTTGTGTGGTCGAAACAATCGTAAAATACCCTACGAGGAATTGAGGTAGTCAGACAGGACGAAACTGCAAACGTAACGTTCCCAAGTATTCATTAGTATTATGGTGTTTTATATTTCTTCGGGAATCGTGTTGGTGTTGCTAGCATTGATCCCTGCATTTGACGCTCGCGTGAATGTCAGTTTCCACTGGCTTTCTGTGACCGTATGTGAAAGCTTTCACTACGTTAAATTATTAAAACAATATACTCGTATGTTGGTGCAAGCTACCGTTTCGTAATGATAATTAACTCTTCAGAACACGGAATGCTTCCAAAAATTTTACAGTGAGGTTAGCATCATCAGTATCCATATTTTATGCTTTCACCGCCTGTGACATATTTTCGGAATATTTCCCACCAATATTCGTAAGAATTTGAAGCCCAGGTTGCTTGTCTGCTCTCTTGATCTCGATGAGTCGTTGAATGACACGGTTCGGAGGCCACTGAAAGGCGTAACGTCCCTCCAAAGTAACTACTCATTCAGTCACCGCTAGTTTTCTGTGGTTGGTGACGTTACAAGAAAACAATACGCAAATGACTGTTCCGAACAGAAAATCGATGCCTCTGAAAAATTCTCAGCGAATGATTCCAGTTTGCGCTTCATTGACCGAAGTTCCTGAACTGTGGCAGTCACGCTTTCGCCTCCTGATTCGCAAGAGAAGAAAGAAGAAAGGTGGTAGTTTACTGCGCCGTCAACATGAAGGTCATTAGAGACGGAAGAGTGGCTCGACTCGGCTCGACACGGACGGGAGGAAGAAATGGCGTGGCCTTGCTGATAAAACTTTCGCGGCCTCGAAGTTATTTGTGGAAATCGCAAAAAAACGTGAATGACGATGATCGAACAGAGGATTAAACACAGCTCCTCCCGAATACGAAGCCAGTGAACCACCTCGGCTTGTATATCAATTAGCGATTCCTGGTCATTAAAAACGGTCATCATCTCTTTTGTATGTCAGCTGAATATGTAGGCGTGATTTGAGTTGTGACGTACGCGGACTTTTTGACGTTAGATCTACCGTCACTGTTTACATCAAATATCTTTGTATACCCGAATCACAATTAGATACAATATCTGGATCAGAATTATTTAGAAGCTCTATATCTCTTGATAAAGTATATATCTTGTTCAGTGAAACACATCAGGAGAAATGTGCCAAATGATGAATTGTATTGTTTGAAGAGTTACATACAATAACGACCGATTCTGATGAACAGTTTTTATACTACCTTGAATTATTTTACTGTGTAAAAATTAGTTATTTTACAAGTTTTCTCAACCAGACGTTTTAGAGTAATGCCTAGCAGGTTTTTCCGACACTTCTTTTCATTTCTCGTTTTTAGTACTTTTGCACACCATCACCATTTTTGTGCTCATTTCTCTGCCGTGTCCATAAAGTGAACTCACCGTCACACTTCGTCACTAACGTGTCATGCTCGACCTGATGCGCATTTTGTGTTTACACTTCTTAGTCATTGCTACTAACAACAATACGAACATAAATTTGTGTGTTTTTCAGCCATACTTCGTACACAATTTTATGGGAACGAGATTTTTCATATAAAAAATAAAACGAGTAATCCGATACTGTTCTTCCTCTGACATACAGCATTTACATATGTATTTATCATCACTGATGTAACACAATAACTTGCATGAAAGAAAAAGAAAACACACGCACAATGAAATCAACAGAAAAGAACAACAGTTTGTTTTTCGAGACGAACTAATGTGACGTCAACTTGTTATGTTTGTTGAAAGCGGTAAACACCACCTATATCAGTCGAGATGCGACCTGTTGCTAGAATAGTGTCTCGTATTAAAGAGGAAAACGTGTCAGTAACTATATTGAAACTTCCTACCAGATTAAAACTGTGTGCCGCACTGGGACCCGAACCTGGGAACTTTGCCTTTCGCGGCCAAGTGCTCTACCGACTGTGATATCTAAGCACGACTCCTGACCCGCCATCACTGCACTTTCCCGCGAAAGGCAAAAGTTACAGGTTCGGACCCCGGTCCAGCACACAGCTTTAATCTACAGTACTAGGAAGTTTCAGATCAACACACTCCACAGCAAAGTGAAAATTTAATCTATTAACTATATTGTCGGACAGATAACCATCCTCCATACGATCACGTCGTGCCACACGAATATTGGTGCCAGATTTCCTGCTTCTCGCCTTTAACTATTGCATTTTCTGAGCACGCGTGCAGAACTGGCTCAATTTTTATTGTCGCTGGTGTTTCTCCTATTTCTTCTCAACTAACATACACTGATGGAAAAAGTCCCAACACCGAGAAATAATTAATGTAGAGTAATGAAATTTCGGGATTACATTTGTCTAGGTGACGTATTTAAGTTATTAATACTGCAAGATCACAGGTTAATGTAATCGCGAAATACGCCATTGGAAATGTGAAATGCTGGTACATTAATAACCGGTGTCACTGACAGAATGAAGATTGGAAGCATGCAAACGTCCATGCATTGTGTTGTACAGGTGCCGCATGTCAGTTGTGGGGGATGGAGTTCCATGCCTGTTGCACTTGGTCAGTCAATACAGGGACGGTTAACGATGTTCATGGATGACTCTGGAGTTGTCGTCCGATGATGTCCCATACGTGATTGATTAGAGACTGATTTGGTGATCGAGCAGGCCAAGTCAATATTTCGATACTCCGTAGAGCATGTTGGGTTATAACAGCGGTGTGTGGACGAGCGTTATCCTGTTGGAAAACACACCTTTGGATGCTGTTCATGAATGGCAGCACAACAGATGGAATCACCAGATGGAAGTGCAAATTTGCAGTCGGGATGCGTGGGATAACCACGTGATTGTTCCTGCTGTCAAACGAAATCGCACCACAGACCATAGCTCCCGGTGTATGCCCAGTGTGTCTAGCACGCAGACAGGTTGCTTGCAGGCACTCACCTGTCCTCCTTCTAACCGACATACGGCCATCACTGGTACCGACGCGGAACTGGTTTTCATCAGAAAACACCACATACCCCCATTCTGCCCTCTTCTGAGCTCTCGCTGGACGTCACGGAAGTCGGCGGTGGTTTGGGGTCAGTGGAATGCACAGTACAGGCCGTCCGTCTCGGAGTTGACCTTGAAATAACTGATTTGTAACAGTTCGTTGTGGCACTGTGGTGCCAACTACTGCTCGAATTGCTGCAGCAGACGCGGTTCGATTCTCTACAGCCATACACCGAACACGAGAGTCTTCCCTCTAGGTAGTGCCACTTGGCCGTTCGGAGCCTGGTCTTTTCGAGACCGTACCTTCCCGTTACCACCGCTGCGAGCAGGTTTGTACTTAGGCTTCATTCCTGCCAAGTGTTTCTGCAGTGTCGCGAAAGGAACATCCAGCTTCTCGTAGCCCTATTACACGAACTCGTTAAAGCTCAGTGGGTGTTAATAATAGCGTCTTCGTCGTCTTAAAGGCATTCTTGACTAATATCACGTCACTACGTCCAATCTCAAAGGTAACTAACGCTCACGACCGTTACAGCGCATATTTAAAGCGAACCATATTTGCATTCTTATAGTGACGCTACTAGCACCACTCTTATGTGACTGGTACGAAATCTGAATAGATGTCATCTTTCAGGTGTAGAAACACTCCTGTCAACTTTCGTTCGTCTCGCACAACTTTTCCTTGGTGTTAGGATTTTTTTCCGTCAGTGTAGTTAGTTCTCCATTACGGAACGGGACTACAAAAGAAACTGATATGGAGGAGCGAAGTACAGGGTGTTTCACAATTTCTATTACAGGCTTCTAGTTGCTGTAGAGGGGTCTTTGTAGATAACGTTTTGATAAAGAACCCATGTCCGGAAATTTGTATGTAAAATAACTAGTTCTAAAATTTACCTCTTCACGGTACGAATATAGCAGACACAATGAGCTCTGACCTGTGTGCTCTAGAGGAGCTGCTTTACGTATTTTTCGTCGCAGAAGACGTATTTGCGACGCATGTTTTCATACGCACGATCCACAAATCCTGGTGCGAGCCTTTGGAGCATCACAGTCAATCATCCCAGTTGCGAACCTACCGGTGTCTCGCAGTCATTGTTGCAGTCAGACGAAAATGATACGTGATGGAAGTGAAGCGTTCCCGGAGAAACGTTCCCGATACATGCGTTGTGGAGCTCTATCGTTACATATCTTACCGTGAAGCGGGAACTACTAAAGTGACCAGGTCTTCAATCTTATGCTATAACCAAACGGTACATTTTCGGACTTGGGTTCCTTATCAAAACCCTATCTAATAAATACCCTCCACAAACCCTAAAAGCGTGTAAGAGGAGTTGTGAAACGCCCTGTGCATTTGATTAATCAATTTCACTGTCGTGAAAGAACGGGAGGCAATTGGGATTAAATCACTGAAGATGCAATGACGTGAAGTGATATCAGTACAGTGACGCTGACTAATGTGTAACCTCAGTGTAATGAATGTATCTTCACTTCTTCTTTTCGTATTATCCATGTCCAGACCGCGCTTTCTTCCTCGCTTCAGTCCATATTTTGCCAGATTTTAGTTTTGGCTTATCTTGGAAACCAAGGCGCTCTTGTAGTTTCTTCTTGGGCAGAATGCGTTTACGAATATCCTCCATTGTTATGATCACTACAGGCCTCCTTGGTTTTCGTGTTCTACATCTACATATATACTCCGCTAGCCACCAAGCGGTGTGTGGCGGAAGGCAAAATTCGCGCCAAATTCATATTTCCCCCCTCTGTTCCACTCGCGGATCGCGCGAGGGAAAAACGACTACCTGAACGCCTCAGTACGAGCTCTTATTTCCCTTATCTTTGAATGATAATCATTACGCGATTTGAAAGTTGGTGGTAATAATATATGCTCTACATCCTCGGTGAAGATTGGATTTCGGAATTTAGTGAGCAGCCCCTTCTGTTTAGCGAGTCGTCTATCTGCAAGTGTGTCCCACTTCAAACATTCTATGAGATTTGTAACGCTCTCGCGATGGCTAAATGTACCAGTCACGAATCTTGCCGCTCTTCTTTGGACCTTCTCAATCTCTTGAATCAGACCCAACTGGTAAGGGTCCCATACAGACGAACAGTACTCTAAGACTGGACGAACTAACGTATTGTAAGCTATTTCCTTTGTTGAAGGACTGCATCGCTTCGGGATTCTACCAATAAACCGCAGCCGGCCGGAGTGGCCGTGCGGTTCTAGGCGCTACAGTCTGGAGCCGAGCGACCGCTACGATCGCAGGTTCGAATCCTGCCTCGGGCATGGATGTGTGTGATGTCCTTAGGTTAGTTAGGTTTAATTAGTTCTAAGTTCTAGGCGACTGATGACCTCAGAAGTTAAGTCGTATGGTGCTCAGAGCCATTTGAACCAATAAACCGCAATCTAGAGTTCGCCTTACGCGTTACTTGTATAATCTGATCCTTCCATTTGATATCATTTCGAATAGCCACACCCAGATACTTTAAGGATGTTACCGATCCCAAAGACTGGGCATTTATTTTGTGCTCGTACATTAACGGGGATTTTCGCCTTGTTATACGCAGTAGGTTACACTTACTAATATTGAGAGATAACTGCCAGTCATTACACCACGCATTTATTTTCTGCAAATCCTCATTGATTTGTTCACAACTTTCGTGTGGTACTACTATCCTGTAGACTACAGCATTATCGGCAAACAGTCTAAGTCCGCTGTCAATACCATCAACCAGATCGTTTCTGTAAATCGTAAAAACCAGAGGACCTATTACGCTGCGCTGGGGCATACCTGAAGTTACTCTTGTTTCTGTTGAAGTTACCCCGTTCAGGACGAAATACTGCTCCCTGTATGTTAGAAAACTTGCTATCCAACCGCATATGTCATTGGATAGACCGTAAGCGCGCACTTTTTGTAGCAAGCGACAGTGCGAAACTGAGTCGAACGCCTTTCGAAAGTCGAGAAACATGGCATCAACCTGGGAGTCTGTATCTAGAGCGATGGTTCCTGCAGATGAGCTTCTCAGAGTCTAGAAAGGTCATTATGTCTGAACACAAAATATGTTCCATGATTCTACAACAAATCTATGTCAGTGAAATTGGTCGGTAATAATGTGCATCCGATTTTCTACCCTCTTTATAGATTGCTATGACCTGGGCCTTCTACCAGTCCCGTGGAACTTTCCGCCGTTCTAATGATCTCTGATAGATGACGGATAATAATGATGCCTATATTTGTAGCACAGGAAGTATCGGAAGATCTGACTGGTCAATCCTGTCGGACTCGTACAGACGATTTGGTCATAGAAAACAGTCCTCTTCCTGTGTCTGCGATCTTTTCTACATTCGTATAAAGTTCATGCTTGTGAAGTTGAATTCAGCACATTCTTTGACTGGTCTTAGGATTTATGTGAAATATTTAGTAAAATTCGGAATGCTGGACGATCAAGACGCTCCTGCAGTGATAATTGTTCTACAGTACTTTGCGGCAAGCAGAAACAAAGAATTTGGATAACTGATCGGTATAAGGAGCGTCAAAGATTCACTCACGAAAGCTTGTTGAGGATATTAAGCTTGAATGAAACAAAAGGTAACAGTAACTTCTTATGCTTTGATGGTCCAACATTTGTTACAAGACTGGAAACGGTCGTCCACATGATTAAAAAAGAAATGAGAGACGCAGTTTCTTCAAGTCAGCGCTTACGTGTAACGCTGCAAGACCTTGCTACTCGTATTTCTATCGATGGTCTAAAATTTACAAGTGCAGTTTCATCTCAAAGTATTTGAAATTTTAGACATAGTTATGGAAACGCGTTATGCAATAATATCTGTGCTAAAGGATACCTTCTAATATCGTGACGGACCTCCTTTTGCCTGGCGCAGTGGCAGCAGCTCGACGTGGTGCGGACTCAACAAGTCGATGTAAGTCCTCTGCAGAAAATCGGAGGCACGCTGCCTCAATAGCCGTCAATAATAGCGGAAGTGTTGCCGGTGTAGGATTTTGTGCACGAACTGTTCTATTACGTACCAGAAACGTTCGATCGGATTCGATTGGGCGATCTGGATGGCCAAATCATTCACTCGAATTGTCCATAATGTTCTTTAAACCAATCACGAATAGTTGCGGCCCGGTGACATGGTGCACTGTCATCTGGAACCTGAAGTCTACGAATAGCTGCATTTGCTCTCCAAGTAGCCGAACATAGCCGTTTCCAGTCAATGATCGGTTCAGTTGAACCAGAGGACCCAGTCTGTACCATGTAAACACAGCCCCCAGAATTATGAAGCCACCACCAGCTTGCACAGTGCCTTGTTGACAAATGGTTCAAATGGCTCTGAGCACTAAGGGACTCAACTTCTGAGGTCATTAGTCCCCTAGAACTTAGAACTAGTTAAACCTAACTAACCTAAGGACAACACACACATCCATACCCGAGGCAGGATTCGAACCTGCGACCGTAGCGGTCTCGCGGTTGCAGACTGCAGCGCCTAGAACCGCACGGCCACTTCGGCCGGCCCCCTTGTTGACAATTTGGGTCCATGGCTACGTGGGGTCTGCGCCGCACTCGAACGCTACCATCAGCAGCTGAAATCGGGACTCATCTGACCAGGTCACGGCTTCCCAGTCGTCTAGGGTCCAACCGCTATGGTCACAAGCCCAGGAGAGGCGCTGCAGGCGATGTCATGCTATAGCAAAGGCACTCGCGTCGTTCGTCTGATGGCATAGCCCATTAACGTCAAATTTCGCCTCACTGTCCTAACGGATACTTTCGTCGTACGTCCCACATTGATTTCTACTGTTATTTCACGCAGTGTTGCTTGTCTATTAGTACTGGCAACTCTATGTAAACGCCCCTGCTCTCGGTCGTTAAGTGAAGGTCGTCAGCCACTGCGCAGTCCGTCGTGAGAGGTAATGTCTAAAATTTGGTATTCTCGGCACACTCTTGAAACGTGGAGCTCGGAATACTGAATTCCCTAAATATTTCTGAAATGGAATGACGCATACATCTAACTCTAACCACCATTCCGCGTTGGCCGGCCGGAGTGGCCGAGCGGTTCCAGGCGCTTCATTCTGGAACCGCGCGACCGCTACGGCCGCAGGTTCGAATCCTGTCTCGGGCATGGATGTGTGTGATGTCCTTAGGTTAGTTAGGTTTAAGTAGTTCTGAGTTCTAGGGGACTGATGACCTCAGAAGTTGAGTCCCATAGTGCTCAGAGCCATTTGAACCATTCCGCGTTGAACGTCTGTTAACACCCGTCGTACTGCTATAATCACGTCGGAAAAGTGCATATCATTATCCCACGACTTTTGTCACCTCATATGTATATACTTTCATGCATAAGTTTGCATTAGTTAATTTTTGTAAAAAGATCTTCCTTCGTGGCTGTAGGATACTGCTCACTCTATTTTGTGGGTAAGAACTCATAGGATTCATTCTTAATGTTTCTGTTTTTGTACTCGTCTGCCCTAACATCCCACAATGCCGGCAATGTTAATAATGTTTCGATGCGCTCAAATAAGAAGGCTCTTTCGTCCTGTTTTGAACTCATTTTCAACTTGACACAACAACAACAACAAGAATGCACAGCAAACACAAAGATGCACTGAAACTGCAACACGCTAGAGACTGGCAGAAACAATATTTCCAGGCAGCGCAATGTATTTCAAAAGTTTTGGATGTGCTCAGTATTACCGTTCAGTATCATAGCACATCGGAGAATACTGGTTAATAATGTTGATTGCTTACGGGTCGCTTTAGCGCAACCGGTCAATGCAGTAGACAAGAAGCCTGTACATGCTGAATTCGAGTCCCGTCATTTTTATCCCATCTCCCACCAAATACTTGTATCGCTACAACGAAACATTTTCTTCAGTAAGGGACAATAATATTAATAAAAATAATAATGTTGATTGTCATCCTCGTGCAACATTCATCGCGTGGTGTAATCGAGGTATAATTAGGAATCGTGATAAAATGAACATTTATTAATCGACAATTATACTTCCACCGCAAATACCATGTGCGTTATGCCAAGCAGGTATAGACCGGTAGACTTCACTGCAATATGCGCACGAATGTATCGATGGCTAAATATTTATTTCGTCGTGATTCCTTATTATTTTGATTATACCTCACCACGAATGTGCCACATTGATTCTTGTTATTCCTTTCCGAAGAAACACGATTTGTTGCTGCAATACAAGTGTTTGATGAATTATTACGGAAAAAATACATTGTGTGCCTCGAAGGCAATACATGCACACTTGTAGACTGCTACCTTAGCCGGTTACGACTGGCGCTCTCGTATGGTATTCAATAGACTCTTAAAATTAAGAACCTTGGTTTTTGAAAACTCTTGAGCAGCACTTGTATCCATCACAACCGTACGAATATGAGCAAAATCGGTGACCCATTGGGTGTATGCATACCCTATGAATGTATCTGATATTGTTTCATGTTATCTTGATCGATTTGTTCCCCATTTATTCTATTCGTCTAATGTCAACGAAACGAGCCGAACTGATACTCGGCGCATGTTATTCTCGGGTAAAAGCGTGCTGCCGGGTGGTCCCGTTAGCTGTCCTGGGGCGCGGAAGCCGTGTCGACGCTCTCGCCTCAAAGCCGTTAGCGGGCTTCTCATCAGCCGGTGTTTACTCTGCAACTCTAGTTCCTTAGCTGCACATGAAACCGTAAAACGTTGCAAACGTTGTTCATTTCGGCAAACGAGAACTTTGAGATCAATTAATATACACAAAAGCCTATTTACTTTCTTTGCACACACCGATATAATTCATTTCGGTAAACTTCGTAACAGCTGAAAGGTCTTTCGGCTTATGGAAGTCGCTAAAGTTCGGACTGCACTTTTTATAAAGTCAGTGCTTGCTGCCGTTTAGAAACGTTTGACAACAGTGTAACCTGGAAGTGGGTCTTTGTTATTACAAGAGCAGTTTAAACAGGCCAGAATTGTACGTTTGCTTAAGAAAGGTAATGCAGAAGACATAGAAAATTACCGGCCCATTTCCCTGTTGTCAGCATTCTCAAAAATAATAGAAGCAGTTATGAAAGAGAGACTAATGAATTACCTGAATAAATACAATCTTTTAAGCGAATCACAGTTTGGTTTCCGAAGTGGCAAAAATACGGAGTCAGCCATAGTAGAATTCACAAAAGTTGTACTTGATGCTCTTGATAAAGATGAGTGTGTCACAGGCATATTTTTGGATCTTTCTAAGGCGTTTGATACAGTCGACCACAAGATTCTATTAAATAAATTAGAAGCATTAGGAATAAGAGCGGTAGCTAATGACTGGTTTCGATCATACCTAACAGATAGGGTACAAAGAGTAGAGATAACACATACTTCAAATAGATCCAAACATTTAGTAAAACACTTATCAGAACCAAAATACTTTAATATAGGGGTTCTGCAAGGTAGCATATTAGGACCAATACTGTTCCTGATATACATCAATGACTTTCCCAGTAGTGTTACTCATGGTGAAAAAATCCTCTTCGCTGGTGACAGCAATATTAAAGTCACTGAGAAAACAAGAGAACTCCTTGCCGAGAAAGGAAATAAAACTCTCAAGGAAGTTTATGATTGGTCAATAAGTAATAAAGTGACATTGAACATAAAGAAAACTAATGTCATGAATTTCAGTTTGAAGAGGAAAAATGATAACGTTAAATTAAATGTAGATGGCACCTCTATAGACTGTGTAACAAATGCAATATTTCAAGGAACTGATTCTCAGTTGAAGTGGTGTGAACACACGAAGGTACTTGCAAAGAGAATGTCATCAGCATGTTATGCCCTTAGATCCTATCATCAGTGTGTAACATGCAGTGTCTTTTAGTTACATATTATTCATATGTATACTCAATTCTTAGCTATGGCATTCTTTTTTGGGGAACAAATGCGCAAAATATGAACACAATTTTCAAACTCCAGAAAAGAGCCATAAGAATAATAACCAAAAATATTAGTCTATTTCATTGTAAAGATCTGTTCAGAACACTGGGGATTTTAACTGCTCCATGTGAATACATTTACCAGTCAGTTGTACACATCAAAAATAACATTGGTAATTACTTCACAAACAGCTATGTCCATGACCATGCAACAAGAGATAGACTCAACTCACATTTACCAAGAAAAAATAAACATAAAACTCAAAACAGCATTTTCTACCAAGGAATAAAACTGTACAATAAATTACCAAAAGAGATTAAAGAAATTGCAAAAGTACACTTATTTAAAAAGTCAGCTAAAATGTACCTGTTATGCAATACATTTTATACATTGAAGGATTACTTAGCTAAAACAGAGTAGGGGTTTGATAAAAATTTTATACAAATAAAAAAATAATAATAATGATTATAAAATATCCAACATTCCACATAACACCTTCACTTTATGCTTTTTTCCTTCTTTTTTAGAAATACTTAACCCCAAGCTATGCATGGCACAATACTAGCACCTCTTCCTCTTTCTGAGCTCAACATCTCACTCATTATGGAGAGATGCTGACTCAGTTTTTCAGGACAGCAAATGGGAAGTTGTGTGTGTGTTTGTGTGTGTGTGTGTGTGTGTGTGTGTGTGTGTGTGTGTGTGAGTGAGTGTGTGTGTAGTGAGTGAAGTGTTATGAAACAATGTGTGTATAGTGTGTGCAGTGACTGATAGTGAGAAATGAGTGAACAATGTGGCATTACATTTTTTAATAAGTTATTTGTAAAAAAAAGTAATGTATACCAGGAGTAAATCTGATGATTGTCTCTAACTAGAAGTCTGTAAATATATGTGTATACGAATTAGCTTATTTTAAGTTGATCTAATTTGTAAATACTTTGACATGTCCTATATCCTTGTAAAAAGAGATCTACGGATGAATAAAGCTACTACTACCTCTACTAGAACCTGTGAGGGTAGCAGCGATCTGGTGAGCTTGTATGACCCTTTCATAGAGGCATCTGCGAGCTGTATTGGTCACTGCACGTACTGTAAAGGACTTATCCATAATTCTTAGGCAACGAGGGTACTATAAAACACTTTTTCACCCTCACTTTTACGTCTATGACCAGTTTCGGCGCTTAAATCATCGTCAGGCAGCCAGTCCTAAAGTGGAAATCATCACCGCTTTATGATAAAAGATTTAAAATAAAACTTACAGGACAGTCTTGATGAAAAAGGGGCATATCAGCGAAGAAGAACTATGTCAGTGACTTTCTGTTCGCCTATTGTGGCTCAGTCCGTTTGGCGTGTCGCCTTCATGAATCTTCTGCAGCTGCTGTTCTCTTCTGTTGAGGGAATGCTAATCATCATATCATCATCATCAACATCATCATCGCGTGTAATTATAACCGCGTGCCTAATATAAAAACACATAACTCTTACTTACACTTGGCTGGTGTTGCTGGTGGAAGAATGATTGACATACCTCATGTTTCCTATGACACTGAAGATTTGAATCTATACCTACAGCGCTTCGTCGAGGGATTTCAATTGTGTTCGAATGGGAACACGATAAAGAGTGAAGTTCTAACAGAACGTATAATGGTTGACCGCAGGAAGGCAAGTGCAACAGTGCATATTTTACAGTTTTTTCACACGTGTACTGAAAGATGAAAAAAATACGAATTTGATCTACCTGTACAGATACTAGAAATCAGTACAATTTTTACCGAATGTAAAGTCACTACAAATTACTATTTTGATGGACGTCTGGCTTGTGTAATACCTGTACGTTTTTTCCCCTGTAGTATCTCCAGGTTTTAAACTCTTTGAAATACCGAAAATGGTTCAAATGGCTCTGAGCACTGTGGGACTTAACTGCTGTGGTCATCAGTCCCCTAGAACTTAGAACTACTTAAACCTAACTAACCTAAGGACATCACGCACATCCATGCTCGAGGCAGGATTCGAACCTGCCACCGTAGCGGTCACGCGGTTCCAGACTGCAGCGCCTAGTACCGCACGGCCACTTCGGCCGGCTTTGAAATACCAAAGATGACTTTATTTACCAGTTGCAGTTCAGTCATTAAGCGAGTTACTACTACTCATTGTCGATCACAAACACATTCCTATAGTCTTTGCTGTAGAGGATATTGTATCTCAGAAAGCGCTATGGAAATTGTGTACATGCACATACAGAAGGCTATCGCTGTGCGACAGGTTCATGACGTCTTCACACGGAAAAATTGAAGATACCTAGAATCTTTGGCATTTGAAGTACTTAAGAAGAGGAAATCTAGACGTCACTAGGGATTGAAGCACCTGTAGACAATACAGTTATGTATTTAGAGAATACTTGACACATAAACCATAAGCTTCAGCCACCTTTTGATATGATGATGAAATTAAGAGTCCTGTACAGTATCAAGATTCTGTAACAATTGCATGTGACAGTTAAATATCTATCAATGTTCGGCTTGTTAAGGAGTGTGGAACTACTACAGCTACGTCTAAACCTATTCTTAATGCCCTTGCGTTTTAATTCCATGACATTCGTTACGAAGTTAATAGTGTAGAAATAGACAGAGAACGCAATTCAAAACTTCCACTCTTAAAGCATATATTTATTGCACAGGTTCTGTGTTGAATGTATTAAATAACTCTGGATGGCGTATTGAAAAAGAACCCAAGTTGTCAACCTTATATGAATAGTCCAGTGTGTGTGTTCGACTCAGCTTGATAATATATTCTGAGGGTGAAACGAATTCTCATCAATGTTAAACAAGAGCTAATTGTGATAAGGAATGCTACCGACGGTGACGGCCACGTAAAGGGATTTGCTGCACCAAAATCAAATAAATGAGGCTGTGTGGAAGATGCTTCTCGTTTCTGTCTCTTATTAACAAATATTAAATCTTTTACAGATTGTGAACCCCGGAATAGTGCTTCCATTAAGTTTCCATCCCTGGGAATTAATGGAATATTCTCTGATTCTAATCACATCTCGTCATAGTTGGTCGCTGAAGACGACAACTCAGATAGAAACACCATGTTTCGTAATACACACACTTCACACAAACAGAAAATAGAATCCTGCTCGAGAATAGAGTGTGTTTGCTCACTGCGATGTCACAAACGTTTTTAGGTTATAATTGTTACCCATAAGATGACATGCAACAAAACTCGGATAGCGATGTTAATGCGTTGCTGCATGACACGTACGCTCAAACTCAATAACCATATTATCAAGACAAAAATAACATCTAAAGTCTGTTAAACCAACATCGGTTCAAAGAACTTGCACTAATTGCTGTTATAGACTGTCCAAAACGAAATGTCACCGTAGAGTCTATCACAGTTGATGCACGAATCGAATCTGAATCAATTGGAAATTTTCCAGTCAATACCAGCCCTGTCTCAATGCATTCTCGACTACTACAGCCCCTCCACCCTCTTTTCATGGCCTTCTACTCTTTATAACTGCAAACTGGGCTATAAAGGTTCTAGATAATCTTTCGCGTCTTCCTACCTTCAGCATTTTACGAAGTGTATTCCAGTCCACATTCTTAAAAGCCCTACAAATGTCATGAATGTAAGTTTGAGCCATGTGAGATTGTCTAATAGCTATCACTGAATGCAAAACAGACGTTTTGACCACATTTGTAGTCGGCTGTCTCTGGGTCTACTAGTGCTTTCTGCTCTCTCTTTCCTCTATTGTTACCACAGTACCTCCTGTCAGGGTGAATATAGCTTTTGGAAAGGGAGAGGAGCTGTACCTTTTCACCGTTCAGGTGAGAGAATTTGTAGAATATGCCATCAGAGTTTTCAAAAAACTTCAGCAATGTAAAATATGCAATTGTTTTTAAAATAACTAAAACGAGCGGTTCGATGTTAAATATTTTAAGTAAAATATTAGTGTACTTTTGAATAGATCATAGCCCTTATTAAAAACAAAACAGACAAGTGCGAACAGGACTTGCAGTCCGATGGTTCCGTACACACACACACACACACACACACACACACACACACACACACACCCTGTTATCGATATTGATACTGGCAAGATATTGGTCCTGGGAATCCCAAGACTTTCGAGAATGTTCTAGTTTTAAGTTTTAATTTAAAATTTTTTGTGCACTTTCGTATTTGCTATTGCAATGTTTCATTTATTTTTATTAATTTTGGACTTATCTTAATATGCTATGCTAAGTGGCAATTGCAGATGTGTTTACTTCGTCTGCTTTCATCCCTGTTACGATTACTAGTAAGATTTGACAGAAGTCTCCATAAATGAAAACGGTGCAGCCAGCCATAGGGCTATGTCAAATTGGAATGCATCAACGGATATTTTATGGGGTATCAGAATCTTATCCCAAAGAATAGAAGTGCAACACTGCTTCGATTACCAGTATTACTTTGTTTTGAAACATTAGACACACTGTATAAGTGGCATAGGCATAGACTGTTAGGGAATGTTTTGTATGTAGAGTAAGCAGTTCATATAAAGAACTTATGGCGCTAGCGCCGGTTTAGCATGGTAGTCGGGCAGCCTTGCGCGTATCACCACTAGATGGCAAAGACATCATTTTCACAGTTGAAGAGGAAATTACTTCATCGTAACTCATCCAGTTACCATAAAATATTTATAAATTATACACACAAACCTTCCTCGTGAATCACTCTACCTATTAATGAAAACAAGAACAAAATCCTGAGATTTTAGCCGGATTATGAATGTAATTTAAGTTTATACTAGCAAAAATATTTTTTTATGTGACATAATTGAAAATTAACAACTTTTGGATTTTTCCTTTATTTGTACTGTAAAACCTTGCTTCTTCCCAAATTTCATGTTTCTAAGTGAATCGGAAGTGTCCTATAGGCTTTGATAAGTGACCCTGAGGCTATAAAAATGGCCATCACTTTTCATTGTATTCAATTAGAAGTTTAAATTTTTACACCGCCAAAGAATCATACACTGCTGGCCATTCAAATTGCTACACCATGGAGATGACGTACTACAGACGCGAACTTTAACCGACAGGAAGAAGATGATGTGATATGCAAATGATTAGCTTTTCAGAGCATTCACACAAGGTTGGCGCCGGTGGCGACACCTACAACGTGCTGACATGAGGAAAGTTTCCAACCCATTTCTCATACACAAACAGCAGTTGACCGGCGTTGCCTGGTGAAACGTTGTTGCGATGCCTCGTGTAAGGAAGAGAAATGCGTACCATAACGTTTCCGACTTTGATAAAGGTCGGATTATAGCCTATCGCGATTGCGGTTTATCGTATCGCAACATTGCTGCTCCGTTGGTCGAGATCCAATGACTGTTAGCAGAATATGGAATCGGTGGGTTCAGGAGGGTAACACGGAACGCCGTGCTGGATCACAACGGCTTCGTATCACTAGCAGTCGAGATGACAGGCATCTTATCCGCATGGCTGTAACAGACCGTTCAGCCACGTCTCGATCCCTGAGTCAACAGATGGGGTCATCTGCAAGACAACAACCATCTGCACGAACAGTTCGACGACGTTTGCAGCAGCACGGACTGTCAGCTCGGAGACCATGGCTGCGGCTACCCTTGATGCTGCATCACAGACAGAACCGCCTGCGATGGTGTACTCAACGACGAACCTGGGTGCACGGATGGTAAAACGTCATTTTTTCGGATGAATCCAGGTTCTGTTTACAGCATCATGATGGTCGTATCCGTGTTTGGCGACATCGCGGTGAACGCACATTGCAAGCGTGTATCCGTCATCGCCACACTGGCGTATCACCCGGCGTGATGGTATGGGGTGCCATTGGTTACACGTCTCGGTCACCTCTTGTTCGCATTGACGGCACTTTGAACAGTGGACGTTACATTTCAGATGTGTTACGACCCGTGGCTCTAACCTTCATTCAATCCCTGCGAAACCCTACATTTCAGCAGGATAATGCACGTCCGCATGTTGCAGGTCCTGTACGGGCCTTTCTGGATACAGAAAATGTTCGACTGCTGCCCTGGCCAGCACATTCTCCAGATCTATCACCAATTGAAAACGCCTGGTCAATGGTGGCCAAGCAACTGGCTCGTCACAATACGCCAGTGACTACTCTTGATGAACTGCGGTATCGTGTTGAAGTTACATGGGCAGCTGTAACTGTACACACCATCCAAGCTCTGTTTGACTCAATGCCCAGAGGTGGTTGTTCTGGGTACTGATTTCTCAGACTCTATGCACCCAAATTGCGTGAAAATGTAATCACATGTCAGTTTTAGTATAATATATTTGTCCAATGAATACCCGTTTATCATCTTCATTTCTTCTTGGTGTAGCAATTTTATTGGCCAGTAGTGTACACCTTAGTATTTGAAGCAAATTTCAACTTGATACCTCTACCCGCTCCTGAGAAAAAGGGATATTAACAATCGGACAGACGGGCAGCAGAGTGATCCTATAAGCGTTCCGTTTTTACCGATGAATGCATGGAACCCTAAAAACTGATCACTTCAGTTTCCAGGACTGTGTTATAGGAAGTGAGCAATGGGTGAGGAGGATTGGTGGAGGGAGAGTGTTTTGAAAAGGATGAGGGATGGGGGAGGAGGTCCCAGAACATAGCTTTTGGAAGGGGAGAGGAGGAACTTCGGGGAAGAGGAATATTATATTGAAGTTCGATGGGTGGGTAGATGTCTGAGCGAATTTCGTGGTCAGATGCGGTTAGGCGATTACAGTTTCAGTGGGATAGAATATGAAGAGTGTGCAGGTTTAAGGTTTAGTGGGATGTTGGTACAAGTGCACAGAGCATGAGGGCTGATAATCAGGAATGAAACGACACGCCTTTATGAAACGTAGGAAATACAGAGCTGTTCAGTGTGCGTGACGGGAGAGAGGAAATCGATACAGGATCCCAGTGGAGAAGAGTAGGCGGGTGCGGAAGGGGAGGCGGAATGCATGACATTAGAGGATTTGAGCAAAATGGTAAAATTTCGGTGGAGCGGAAATCCAAGCGACAATGGTGTGAAGAAAACAGTCACATTAGTGTACGCCCCATTCACCAGTAACTACCAGTCATGGTTCGTACTGAATGAGACAATAGACAACAGCAGACCCCGACTCTTTCCACCACAGGAAGTTTCCCACTCTTTCTACTTTGTGAAACTAATAATACGAATAGTTGTTTGAAACTGTGACGTAATATCATGCCCATTAGAGAGGCCATAAATGAGTGAAGACTATGAACGAAGGTCGGGGGATACGGAACAGGTTCTCAGCTATCTGAGTTGCTCAAAGACTACTTACATAATAGAATCCAGTACGTTGTCCTGGACGGCGAGTATTCATCAGAGACAAGAGCAGCGTCAGGAGAGCCCCAACAAAGTGTGAAAGGACCGCTCTTGATCTCGATGTATATAACTTGTCTGACGGGTAGAGTGAGCAGCAATCTGTGACTGTTTGCTTATGACGTTTTAGTATACGGGGGGAATCGTCGTTGAGTGGTTGTTCGAGAATACAGGGTAACTTAGACAGAATTTCTATTTGGTGTGACGAATAGCAGCTTGCTGTAAATGTAGAAAAATGTAAGTTCACCGAGCGAGGTGGCGCAGTGGTTAGACACTGGACTCGCATTCGGGAGGACGACGGTTCAATCCCGCGTCCGGCCATCCTGATTTAGGTTTTCCGTGATTTCCCTAAATCGCTCCAGGCAAATGCCGGGATGGTTCCTTTCAAAGGGCACGGCCGACTTCCTTCCCCATCCTTCCCTAATCCGATGAGACCGATGACCTCGCTGTCTGGTCTCCTTCCCCAAACCAACCAACCAACCAAAATGTAAGTTAATGCAGATGAAAAGAAAAATCAGTTCTGTAATCTACTAATACAGTATTAGTCGTGCTGCTTGACACGGTCACGTCGATTAAATATCTAAACGTAACGCTGCAAGTCGGTATGAAATGGAACGGGCACGTAAGATCGGTTGCAGAGAAGGCAAATCATAGACGCCGGTTTATAGGGGGAATTCTAGGAAAGCGTAGCTCATCTACAAAGAAGGCCTCGAATACAACACTTGTTCAACCCAATATTGAGACTACTCGTGAGTTTGTAATTCCCACCAGGTCAAGTTAAGGGAAGAGATCGAAGCAGTTTAGAGGCGAGCAGCTAGATTTGTAACCGGTGGGTTCTATCAACAAGCGAGTATCACGGAAATGCTCCGTGACCTCAAATGGGATCCCCTGCAGGGAGGACGACGTACTTTTCACGAGACGCTATTGACAAAATTTAGAGAACCGGCATTTGTAGCTAACTGAAGAATGATTCTACTATCGCGTAAAATCCGAGAACATCAGGTAAGAGAACTAGGGCTTGTACGGAGGCATATAGATAGTCGTTTTTCCCTCGTTACATTTGCGAGTGGAACAGTAAAGGGCACGACTAGTAATAGGCCAAATTATCCTCCGTCATACACTGTATGGTGGCTTGCGGAGTGTGCATGTAGATCGTGTGAGACCCAAATCGCTTTATTTCTTCATGAGACCCAGAAAATATTAGATACAGGCTCCCAGGTAGATGCCATTTTCTTTGACTTCCGGAAGGCATTCGATTCAGTTCCGCAATGTCACCTGGTAAACAAAGTAAGAGCCTACGGAATATCAGACCAGCTGTGTGGCTGGATTGAAGAATTTTTAGCAAACAGAACACAGCATGTTGTTCTCAATGGAGAGACGTCTACAGACGTTAAAGTAACCTCTGGCGTGCCACAGGGGAGTGTTATGGGACCATTGCTTTTCACAATATATATAAATGACCTAGTAGAAAGTGCCGGAAGTTCCATGCGGCTTTTCGCGGATGATGCTGTAGTATACAGAGAAGTTGCAGCATTAGAAAATTGCAGCGAAATGCAGGAAGATCTGCAGCGGATAGGCACTTGGTGCAGGTAGTGGCAACTGACCCTAACATAGACAAATGTAGTGTATTGCGAATACATAGAAAGAAGGATCATTTATTGTATGATTATATGATAGCGGAACAAACACTGGTAGCAGTTACTTCTGTAAAGTATCTGGGAGTATGCGTACGGAACGATTTGAAGTGGAATGATCATATAAAATTAATTGTTGGTAAGGTGGGTGCCAGGTTGAGATTCATTGGGAGAGTCCTTAAAAAACGTAGTCCATCAACAAAGGAGGTGGCTTACAAAACACTCGTTCGACCTATACTTCCTATACTCGATTATTGCTCATCAGTGTGGGATCCGTACCAGATCGGGTTGACAGAGGAGATAGAGGAGATGCAAAGAAGAGCGGCGCGTTTCGTCACAGGGTTATTTGGTAAGCGTGATAGCGTTACGGAGATACACTCCTGGAAATTGAAATAAGAACACCGAGAATTCATTGTCCCAGGAAGGGGAAACTTTATTGACACATTCCTGGGGTCAGATACATCACATGATCACACTGACAGAACCACAGGCACATAGACACAGGCAACAGAGCATGCACAATGTCGGCACTAGTACAGTGTATATCCACCTTTCGCAGCAATGCAGGCTGCTATTCTCCCATGGAGACGATCGTAGAGATGCTGGATGTAGTCCTGTGGAACGGCTTGCCATGCCATTTCCACCTGGCGCCTCAGTTGGACCAGCGTTCGTGCTGGACGTGCAGACCGCGTGAGACGACGCTTCATCCAGTCCCAAACATGCTCAATGGGGGACAGATCCGGAGATCTTGCTGGCCAGGGTAGTTGACTTACACCTTCTAGAGCACGTTGGGTGGCACGGGATACATGCGGACGTGCATTGTCCTGTTGGAACAGCAAGTTCCCTTGCCGGTCTAGGAATGGTAGAACGATGGGTTCGATGACGGTTTGGATGTACCGTGCACTATTCAGTGTCCCCTCGACGATCACCAGTGGTGTACGGCCAGTGTAGGAGATCGCTCCCCACACCATGATGCCGGGTGTTGGCCCTGTGTGCCTCGGTCGTATGCAGTCCTGATTGTGGCGCTCACCTGCACGGCGCCAAACACGTATACGACCATCATTGGCACCAAGGCAGAAGCGACTCTCATCGCTGAAGACGACACGTCTCCATTCGTCCCTCCATTCACGCCTGTCGCGACACCACTGGAGGCGGGCTGCACGATGTTGGGGCGTAAGCGGAAGACGGCCTAACGGTGTGCGGGACCGTAGCCCAGCTTCATATAGACGGTTGCGAATGGTCCTCGCCGATACCCCAGGAGCAACAGTGTCCCTAATTTGCTGGGAAGTGGCGGTGCGGTCCCCTACGGCACTGCGTAGGGTCCTACGGTCTTGGCGTGCATCCGTGCGTCGCTGCGGTCCGGTCCCAGGTCGACGGGCACGTGCACCTTCCGCCGACCACTGGCGACAACATCGATGTACTGTGGAGACCTCACGCCCCACGTGTTGAGCAATTCGGCGGTACGTCCACCCGGCCTCCCGCATGCCCACTATACGCCCTCGCTCAAAGTCCGTCAACTGCACATACGGTTCACGTCCACGCTGTCGCGGCATGCTACCAGTGTTAAAGACTGCGATGGAGCTCCGTATGCCACGGCAAACTGGCTGACACTGACGGCGGCGGTGCACAAATGCTGCGCAGCTAGCGCCATTCGACGGCCAACACCGCGGTTCCTGGTGTGTCCGCTGTGCCGTGCGTGTGATCATTGCTTGTACAGCCCTCTCGCAGTGTCCGGAGCAAGTATGGTGGGTCTGACACACCGGTGTCAATGTGTTCTTTTTTCCATTTCCAGGAGTGTATTTAGCAAACTCGAGTGGCAGACTCTGCAAGAGAAGCGCTCTGCATCGCGGTGTAGCTTGCTGCCCAGGTTTCGAGAGGGTGCGTTTCTGGATGAGGTATCGAATATATTGCTTCCCCCTACTTATACCTCCCGAGGAGATCACGAATGTAAAATTAGAGAGATTCAAGCGCGCACGGAGGCTTTCCGGCAGTTGTTCTTCCCGCGAACCATACGCGACTGGAACAGGAAAGGGAGGTAATGACAGTGGCACGTAAAGTGCCCTCCACCACACACCGTTGGGTGGCTTGCGGAGTATAAATGTAGATGTAGATGTAGATGTAGACGTGGACCCTCGGCTACACAGTACACCAGTAGACTCAGGGGCAGCCGTCATCAAAATGTCTGTTTTATCCATCCACTGACAGTTACTTACAGCACAACGCAGGTCTAGGCGCAGAAAACGTTTATGTTAATGTGAACCCTTCCTTGTTGCAGACTCGCTCGTTTCATTTTTCTTCGTTATCATTTAATATTGTCAAACTGAATCGCACTAAAATGATTACACGGCTGTCGAGGTCGCTGCCAAGGGCGTCAGAACAACGGTTGACCTCAACTCGCCTTTCCCTAATTGTTCTCACAAGAACCAGAGGTGCTGAGCATTTTCCCTTTCTCTGACTACCGGCGCTTGGCGGCACGATTGGGAGGCTTCCCGCGTTAGCCACGTTACCATAAAACAGGGGTCGCTGAGGAACAGGCCAGGTGAGGCAGCCAGCCAGCTATCTCAGTCGGCTACCCGCGGGTGTGTGTCTGTATGTGGTGGAGGTCATAGTATTATGACAGACCTCTAAGGAGGATGGTGAAGGGCAAATACACTGAGGAGACAAAACATTACGACCAGTGTCTAGTGTGTGCTTGCATGCCAGCTGGTGGCGTTGTGGGCACGTGACAGGGTTAGGAAAGTAGTAAACAGTAGAGACGAGTTGGGAGTCATTCTAGCGACGATAGGGGCCGCGAACAGGGAAATAATTGATTTAAGAGACCTTGACAGAGACCAACTGTTATGGCGTGGCTCCTGGGAAAGAGCCTCCAGGAAACGACGAAACTGGTCGTCTGTCGGTTTGCTACTATAGGAAACATACACGGTGTATCAAGAGTAAACGGTGTTTCCAAAAAGAATGACCTGATTTAAAAACTCCATATTTATTCATAAAAACATACTAAAAACATGGGACGAATTGCAAAATAATCAAAAAAACTTAAAATTTTAGCTATGTTAATAAAAATGCTGCATGTGTCCACCAGCAGGCGTTCGAACAACATCTAGGCGCTAGCTAAATTCGTCATAAGCTTTACACAATGTATCTGCTTTAACAGAAGTTATCGCGGCTGTCGTTCTGTTCTTCACCTCTTCTATGTCACGAGATAAAGGAGAGATGAACATACTTTCCTTCACGCACCTTCACAAGAAAAAATCGAGTGGGGTGATGTCTGGCGATTTTGGCGGCCAAGTAAGCAGGGCAGTACCTCCGGATCGCGTACGCCCTATCCAGCGCTGAGGTATCTTCAAATGCTGCAGCACTGCCTTTTTGCACAACTTCATGAGGACTCCGACGGCTTTATTTT
Organism: Schistocerca nitens; assembly: GCF_023898315.1. NCBI lineage: Eukaryota > Metazoa > Arthropoda > Insecta > Orthoptera > Acrididae > Schistocerca > Schistocerca nitens. The sequence goes on along the minus strand of NC_064616.1, from coordinate 598,554,652 downwards.
CCAATAGCATGGAGCTCCACCACGTCAGTTTCTCAACGCTGGATCGGGCGCACGGCACCCTGAGATACTGCCATACATCTTTGGAGTCCAAGATCGCCTGACATGACCTCTTGCGATTTATTCTTGTGGGGATATGAGCAGGAAAGTGTATTCATTTCCCCTTTACCTCGTGACACAGAAGTGAAGAGCAGAATGACAACCTTCATAACTTCTGTAATAGTAGATACATTGTGTAAAGTTTACAACGAATTCACCTATCGTCTATATGTTCTTCGAGCTTCTGATGTATGACACATAGAGCATTTGCAATAGCATAGCTAAGACTTTAAGACTTTGTGAGTATTTTGCAGTTCATCCCATGTTTTTTATCAATAAATACGGGATTCTCAAGTCAGGCTATTTCTTTTGAAGCACCCTGTATATAACGTGGCGCGAGTGTACCATGTTAACATAGTTTATGCTCTAAAACGCTTCTTTTGCGTGCTAGCGTCTCTGAAATGCAGAGGAGCACGTAGGCGATTTAGACCACACGAGCTAGGCGAGGAGAACAGGAGAAAATGTACATTACTGTTAGTAAACAACAGTTTAATTCACTGTCAGAAGGTGCTGAATATGAGCACCATCAACTTCGATACATTCTGTGTATCACCAGATGATGTGCTGAATTCTTGGTCCCCTCGCACACCAGAAATGACATCATTGGATTTTCATTTCTGAGGGTACATGAAAACCCTGATACACGACACAGCCGAGGTAGTCATCACTAGATCTTGTGGCATCAATACAAGTAGCGAAGTTGGTCATATGCGATGCGCTGAGAATATTTCCAAGGGTTCAGCGAGAACGAGGCGATACGCAGAACATATAAACCCGCCTCCCTGGCCGAGGTCGCTAACGCAGGGTTGTGTGGCGGCTCTCGAACCTGGAGTAAGCTGGATCGAATCCCGGTGGTGGAAAAATTTTCACTGCCAATATTTGGCCGGCAAGGGGAGGAGAGCTGGTGGAGTATAGTTTGTGATTACCAGACTTTGCGCCAGTGCTCTGGTTTAAATACCAAAGCTGTCCATAGTATCTCCTGAAATTCGGGCATGTGATCCTGTTGATGGTGATCTGTCTGTCGGATGGAGACGTTAATCTTGGCGTGCCCCTTGGTGCTGTTCGCGAGGAGCAGGCTATGTGCCGGCACCGGATTTCACCCTCTCCCTCCTCTCATCATCACCACACAATACAGCCATTACACAACACTCCACACACACACAATACATACATGACCGAATGAGGTGGCGCAGTGGTTAGTACAGTGAACTCACATTCGGGGGGACAACGGTTCAAACCCGCGTCCAGCTATTCTGATTTAGATTTTCCGTGATTTCCCTAAATCGCTTCAGGCAAATGTCGGGATGGTTCCTTTGAAAGGGTACGGCCGGCTTTCTCCCCCATCCTCCGTTAATCTGGAGGGGCCTATGACCTCGCTATTTGTTCCCCTCCCCGAATCAACCAACCAACCAATCCATACACGTAGTATCACAAATTTTGGAATGCAGCACGTTGCAAATAAATAAAGAAAACACAAAATGTATCGAAGTTGGTGGCGGTCATATTGAACACCTTTTGTAAGTGAATTAAGCTGGTTTTTACTGAGACTGACGTTAATTACCTCCTTTACTCCTGGCTCAACTCGTGTGGTCCAAACCGTCTACGTCCTCCTCCAGAGACGATAGACAATATTTAATTAATGATATCTTTGAATCTTTACTTAATGATAATTTAATGAATGATACCTTTGTATCTTTACTTAATGATAATCATTGCATTGTAAACATAAACGTCAAGTGTATAGCACTTGCATGATGCTCAACACTGGCATTAAGAATATTAAGACGTGTGCCACAGTAATTTATTAATAATATGTGTTAATATGTGTACTGTTTGCTATTCAACAACATATACAACGACCTGGAAAACCACATGGACCACAACATAACAAATCGCCATCTACTGGAACTTATGTAAGTGAACACAACTATTTTGTATCATATATAAATAAATGCAAGCACTTTAGCGTATTTTTGTCAATGAAACAACTTATAAAGTGGCATTAACCACTTAGATATTCTTGTGCAATATGGGAGCGGACGACATGCTGTTGGTCAAAACATTTGTGTAATTAAAAATATTAACCATCTGAAGATAGGCACGGGAGCCCGAAACCGGTTATGGCACTAAAATAAAACATTTGAAAAGTGTTTGTGGGTGGTTGCGTCATTCATCAGCTTTCTATAAGATTCTGGTGCTTTCCCGTTAATTCAGTAGACGTATGTTCCAATACATTCGATGCTAGTATCAATAAGACTGCTCTTATTCAGGAGTGAGTTTGTTCGATTCTGCGATTGTGCGAGGAAACAAGGACTAATTAATTCAAGATTTCTTTCTACGTCGCTGGCTGATTTGTTTGTACACTCCTGGAAATGGAAAAAAGAACACATTGACACCGGTGTGTCAGACCCACCATACTTGCTCCGGACACTGCGAGAGGGCTGTACAAGCAATGATCACACGCACGGCACAGCGGACACACCGGGAACCGCGGTGTTGGCCGTCGAATGGCGCTAGCTGCGCAGCATTTGTGCACCGCCGCCGTCAGTGTCAGCCAGTTTGCCGTGGCATACGGAGCTCCATCGCAGTCTTTAACACTGGTAGCATGCCGCGACAGCGTGGACGTGAACCGTATGTGCAGTTGACGGACTTTGAGCGAGGGCGTATAGTGGGCATGCGGGAGGCCGGGTGGACGTACCGCCGAATTGCTCAACACGTGGGGCGTGAGGTCTCCACAGTACATCGATGTTGTCGCCAGTGGTCGGCGGAAGGTGCACGTGCCCGTCGACCTGGGACCGGACCGCAGCGACGCACGGATGCACGCCAAGACCGTAGGATCCTACGCAGTGCCGTAGGGGACCGCACCGCCACTTCCCAGCAAATTAGGGACACTGTTGCTCCTGGGGTATCGGCGAGGACCATTCGCAACCGTCTATATGAAGCTGGGCTACGGTCCCGCACACCGTTAGGCCGTCTTCCGCTTACGCCCCAACATCGTGCAGCCCGCCTCCAGTGGTGTCGCGACAGGCGTGAATGGAGGGACGAATGGAGACGTGTCGTCTTCAGCGATGAGAGTCGCTTCTGCCTTGGTGCCAATGATGGTCGTATGCGTGTTTGGCGCCGTGCAGGTGAGCGCCACAATCAGGACTGCATACGACCGAGGCACACAGGGCCAACACCCGGCATCATGGTGTGGGGAGCGATCTCCTACACTGGCCGTACACCACTGGTGATCGTCGAGGGGACACTGAATAGTGCACGGTACATCCAAACCGTCATCGAACCCATCGTTCTACCATTCCTAGACCGGCAAGGGAACTTGCTGTTCCAACAGGACAATGCACGTCCGCATGTATCCCGTGCCACCCAACGTGCTCTAGAAGGTGTAAGTCAACTACCCTGGCCAGCAAGATCTCCGGATCTGTCCCCCATTGAGCATGTTTGGGACTGGATGAAGCGTCGTCTCACGCGGTCTGCACGTCCAGCACGAACGCTGGTCCAACTGAGGCGCCAGGTGGAAATGGCATGGCAAGCCGTTCCACAGGACTACATCCAGCATCTCTACGATCGTCTCCATGGGAGAATAGCAGCCTGCATTGCTGCGAAAGGTGGATATACACTGTACTAGCGCCGACATTGTGCATGCTCTGTTGCCTGTGTCTATGTGCCTGTGGTCCTGTCAGTGTGATCATGTGATGTATCTGACACCAGGAATGTGTCAATAAAGTTTCCCCTTCCTGGGACAATGAATTCACGGTGTTCTTATTTAAATTTCCAGGAGTGCAATTCAGTACAGACAGAACAACATAGCAAATGGGGAAGGGTGCAAATGAGCGTTTTCGTAGGAGCACTGAAAGAGGATCAGCATTTGCATATTGTAATAAGTAGCAATTACCACAATAAGCCGAGATGCTTTCGCGAATATTTGAAACAGTAAAATGCATTAGGCTGGAGTTAATGACTCCAAAGAACCTCAAAACAAAATTTTAAATATGCACAACATTTTTAACATTGAATGATGTAGCCAAGCGTCCCTGGCGAGCGCCACGGTCGCAAAACACGTTGAGAAGATTCTTCTGTGCAATGTACCAACTCGTTTCTCAGCGTGCACCAGCCATATTGAAAACGCATTTTTGGCGTGCATCGCGGTGAGAAACACGTCTACCGAGCGAGGTGGCGCAGTGGTTAGCACGCTGGACTCGCATTCGGGAGGACGACGGTTCAATCCTGCGTCCGGCCGTCCTGATTTAGGTTTTCCGTGATTTACCTAAATCGCTCCATCCAAATGCCGGGATGGTTCCTTCGAAAGGGCACGGCCGACTTCCTTCCCCATCCTTCCCTAATCCAATGAGACCGATGACCTCGCAGTTTGGTCTCTTCCCCCAAACAACCCAACCCAAACACATCCACATTCTCATTGTGAAGGACGCCAAAGGTGATTGCTATCGTGGTTGAGGACCATCTACATTCCTTAATGTTTGATGTTTCTCCCGATGGCGATGGAATCTTCCAACAGGATTTATTTATTCATCGTATGATGAAAACAAGTACATATACAAAATGTTACAAAAAGGTACGGCCAAACTTTCAGGAAACATTCCTGACACACAAATAAAGAAAAGATGTTATGTGGACATGTGTCCGGAAACGCTTAATTTCCATGTTAGAGCTCATTTTACTTTCGTCAGTATGTACTGTACTTCTCGATTCACCGTCAGTTACCCCAACTGAAGCAAGGTAATGTTGACTTTGGTGCTTGTGTTGACATTCAACTCATTGCTCTACAGTACTAGCATCAAGCACATCAGTACGTAGTATCAACAGGTTAATGTTCATCACGAACGTGGTTTTGCAGTCAGTGCAATTTTTACAAATGCGGAGTTGGCAGATGCCCATTTGATGTATGGATTAGCACAGGGCAATAGCCGTGGCGCGGTACGTTTGTATCGAGACAGATTTCCAGAACGAAGATGTCCCGACAGGAAGACGTTCGAAGCAGTTGATCTGCGTCTTAGGGAGCACGGAACATTCCAGCCTATGACTCGCAACTGGGGAAGATCTAAAACGACGAGGACACCTGCAATGGACGAGGCAATTCTTCGTGCAGTTGACGATAACCCTAATGTCAGCGTCAGAGAAGTTGCTGCTGTACAAGGTAACGTTGACCACGTCACTGTATGGAGAGTGCTACGGGAGAACCAGTTGTTTCCGTACCATGTACAGCGTGTGCAGGCACTATCAGCAGCTGATTGGCCTCCACGGGTACACTTCTGCGAATGGTTCATCCAACAATGTGTCAATCCTCATTTCAGTGCATATGTTCTCTTTACGGATGAGGCTTCATTCCAACGTGATCAAATTGTAAATTTTCAGAATCAACATGTGTGGGCTGACGAGAATCGGCACGCAATTGTGCAATCACGTCATCAACACAGATTTTCTGTGAACGTTTGGGCAGGCATTGTTGGTGATGTCTTGATTGGGCCCCATGTTCTTCCACCTACGCTCAATGGAGCACGTTATCATGATTTCATACGGGATACTCTACCTGTGCTGCTAGAACATGTGCCTTTACAAGTACGACACAACGTGTGGTTCATGCGCGATGGAGCTCCTGCACATTTCAGTCGAAGCTTTCGTACGCTTCTCAACAACAAATTCGGTGACCGATGGATTGGTAGAGGCGGACCAATTCCATGGCCTCCACGCTCTCCTGACCTCAACCCTCTTGACTTTCATTTATAGGGGCATTTGAAAGCTCTTGTCTACGCAACCCCGGTACCAAATGTAGAGACTCTTCGTGCTCGTATTGTGGACGGCTGTGATACAATACGCCATTCTCCAGGGCTGCATCAGCGCATCAGGGATTCCATGCGACGGAGGGAGGATGCATGTATCCTCGCTAACGGAGGACATTTTGAACATTTCCTGTAACAAAGTGTTTGAAGTCACGCTGGTACGTTCTGTTGCTGCGTGTTTCCATTCCATGATTAATGTGATTTGAAGAGAAGTAATAAAATGAGCTCTAACATGGAAAGTATGCGTTTCCGGACACATGTCCACATAACATATTTTCTTTCTTTGTGTGTGAGAAATGTTTCCTGAAAGTTTGGCCGTACCTTTTTGTAACACCCTGTATACAACATTTGTGGACAAATGTGCACGATCACTAGCTCGTACAATATTACATCTGCAGATCTAATTCCCTGATCCATTCGGTCACTTTATCTGATGTGTGGTGAATGTCCATTATCGACCTTTTGTGCACCCAAAGAGGGCAGTCAGCAACGATATTGTGAGTTGGCTCTGAAGGGGCACCACAATCACAAATTGCACAACTAGTCCGTTCCCAAATGTGCAGTAGATAACCCCATCTATTTTGTCCAGTTCGAATCCGGTTCATGATCCTCCACTGACGTCTGGGGAGATCGACTCGCGTTTCTCGACTAAATGTTAGTTGACTACAGATGACTCCTCCCCCTCAATTTTACGTGAATGGTTGACACTGTAAAAAGACCCAAGAAGATTGTTTTCTGTGGGCCACGACGGTTTCCTTGTTTTCAAGTGTTGGTGTTCCGTTCGTGCAATATATCAATGAACGGGTACCTGAGGAGCCTTCTGAATGCTATTCCACACCGTCAGGAGAGCTTCTGATCAACTTAGAGCTGGTGGTGAGATGCTGCTCAGAACGGGAAGCCACGTTGCTTGTATTCCGTCCACGGTGGGGGTCTACGTTGCATCATGTCCGTCGTTATAACCTTTCAGTAGCCTAGACGTGGCCCGCAGGTGAAACTGAACAGTTCAAATTTCTACGTGTTCAGATAGATAGTACACTGTCGTGGAAAGGCCACGTTCAGGATATTGTTCAAAGACTTAATGCTGCCATTTTTACTATTCGAACGGTATCTGAAGTGAGTGATCGTTCGACACAAAAATTAGTCTACTTTGCTTATTTTAATTCGCTTATGTCGTATGGTATTATATTTTGGGGTAACTCTTCCCATTCTAAAAGAATATTTTTGGCTCAGAAATGGGCGGTTCGGGCGATAAGTGGAGTAAGTTCATGAAACTCTTGTCGACCCCTGTTCACGAGTCTGGGTATTTTGACATTGGCCTCTCAATATATACAATATATATATATTCCTTAATGTCATTTCTTGTTAACAATATTAGCTTATTCCCAAGAATAAGCAGCTTTCACTCAGTTAATACCCGTCAGAAATCAAACCTGCATTTGGATCGGACTTCCTTAACTCTTGTGCAGAAAGGTGTGCAGTATACTACTGCATCCATTTTCAGTAAGCTACCACTCGAATTCAAAAATTTTAGCAGTAATTTGCGCGCTTTCAAATCTAAACTATAGAATTTACTCATGGGCCACTCCTTCTATTCTGTCGAGGAGTTTCTTGAAAAATTAAGCTGATTCTTTCAAATGACTCTGAGCACTATGGCACTTAACATCGGAGGTCATCAGTCCCCTAGAACTTAGAACTACTTAAACCTAACTAACCTAAGGATATCACACACATTCATGCCCGAGTCAGGATTCGAACCTGCGACCGTAGCGGTCGCGCGGTTCCAGACTGAAGCGCCTAGAACCGCTCGGCCACTGAGGCCGGCAAGCTGATTCTTGTTGTGTTGTTGATTGCGTTTACTTAAACTTATGGATTGACCTTTTTCGGGTTCATAAACATTTTATTTTTATCTGCTATTACTTTTATGTTGTAATTTCGTGTACTGACACGTTCCATGACCTTGGAGACTTGCTCCTCAGCTTGGTCCTACGGACTTTGACGTGTAAATAAATAAATAAATAAATAAAAACCAAACTACCTGAAAAGACCTTCGCTCAAAAGACATAAAGTAAGTTGGAAAGTCCTTTTAAGGACGCACAAGTTCGTAGGATTGGATCATCTTTCCAGCACGATAACTGTCCAGGTCACAATGCCAGAATACTGCTGCAATGATTTGAGGGATATCATAGTGAACTCGCGTTGATGTATTCATCATCAAACTGGTCTGATTTGAGCCAGATAGAGTACATCTGTGACTATCGGACGCCCACAGACCACCGCCCCGTAATGAGCGGGAATTGCGTGATCTGTGCGTAGACGTCTGGTGCCATATTAGCTCTGGAAAGCTAGCAACGACTTGTCCAATCCGTGTCACACAGGATCGCTGCAAGGCGTTTCAAAGTTGCACCAGCACGCTGCTGAACAGGCAGCCATAATGTTTCGGCTCATCAGTGTAACTGTAGTACTTGAGAGAGGTGCCCGAGTACCGTGAAAGCAGCCGGCGCGCTGCAGCGGACTACGTGACGAGCGACATGTGTGGCCCCTCCCGGCTTTCCCTGCCGCGTTCATCGTCTGTTTGCGGAACGCTCAAGGACTTACACACCGGGGACATGTCCAGTTCTGCGTCACCCGCACCTTCTTGTGTAGCACACGCTACTGAGCAGCGCGCTACACGAAAATACAACACTTTTGTTTACACGAGTGGCTTCTTTTCCGCGTTGTTGCATACTTACTGCAACAAAAACAACTGACTCTTCTCCTCTTACTTCTTGAGCAGTGTGCCTCTGTTACTGCCCTTCAAAACCTAAGATAGCTCACGTATCAACCCCTCTCCCCGACGCCCCCCTCACACATACATGCGTTTGTACCTATCTCAAACCTAATCATTCATCTCCTACTGTATACCTTTTTACTATTTCGTTTAGTCGTAGTCTATTGTTCTTTGTGAAACTCTAAACACAATGTTGTTGTTTTCAGCTATCCATGTCCCATCTCCTCACTTTCCTACCTGTTAAGAAATTTCTTCAGCTTTAGTTTGCATTTCATAACCACATTTTAGTCGCGTTTGGTCCGTCCAAGGATCTTCATAGTTTGGAATGAATTTAGTCTACTCCAGGTGCCCTGTTTCGACTTGCGTCTTTCAGGACACTGTCAAATTCTTCTCGCAGTGTCACATAACTCATACAGTCTTCATCCATTTCCTCTACCTTCTCCATAACATCGTCTTCAGGAGTTTTTCCTTTACATAAATCTTATATGTATATATGTTCATATAAGATTTATGTAAAGGAAAGACTCCTGAAGACGATATTATGGATATAACATCGTCTTCAATGCAATGATTTGAGGGACATCATAGTGAACTCGCGTTGATGTATTCATCATCAAACTGGTCTGATTTGAGCCAGGTAGATTACATCTGTGACTATCGGACGCCCACAGGAGTTTTTCCTTTACATAAATCTTATATGTATATATGTTCATATAAGATTTATGTAAAGGAAAGACTCCTGAAGACGATATTATGGAGAAGGCAGACGAATGGATGAAGACGGTATGAGTTTCTCATACATACATACACACACACACACACACACACACATATATATATATATATATATATATATATATATATATATATATATATATATATATATAGGGTGTTTCAAAAATGACCGGTATATTTGAAACGGCAATAAAAACTAAACGAGCAGCGATAGAAATACACCGTTTGTTGCAATATGCTTGGGACAACTGTACATTTTCAGGCAGACAAACTTTCGAAATTACAGTAGTTACAATTTTCAACAACAGATGGCGCTGCGGTCTGGGAAACTCTATAGTACGATATTTTCCACATATCCACCATGCGTAGCAATAATATGGCGTAGTCTCTGAATGAAATTACCCGAAACCTTTGACAACGTGTCTGGCGGAATGGCTTCACATGCAGATGAGATGTACTGCTTCAGCTGTTCAATTGTTTCTGGATTCTGGCGGTACACCTGGTCTTTCAAGTGTCCCCACAGAAAGAAGTCACAGGGGTTCATGTCTGGCGGATAGGGAGGCCAATCCACGCCGCCTCCTGTATGTTTCGGATAGCCCAAAGCAATCACACGATCATCGAAATATTCATTCAGGAAATTAAAGACGTCGGCCGTGCGATGTGGCCGGGCACCATCTTGCATAAACCACGAGGTGTTCGCAGTGTCGTCTAAGGCAGTTTGTACCGCCACAAAGTCACGAAGAATGTCCAGATAGCGTGATGCAGTAATCGTTTCGGATCTGAAAAATGGGCCAATGATTCCTTTGGAAGAAATGGCGGCCCAGACCAGTACTTTTTGAGGATGCAGGGACGATGGGACTGCAACAAGGGGCTTTTCGGTTCCCCATATGCGCCAGTTCTGTTTATTGACGAAGCCGTCCAGGTAAAAATAAGCTTCGTCAGTAAACCAAATGCTGCCCACATGCATATCGCCGTCATCAATCCTGTGCACTATATCGTTAGCGAATGTCTCTCGTGCAGCAATGGTAGCGGCGCTGAGGGGTTGCCGCGTTTGAATTTTGTTTGGATAGAGGTGTAAACTCTGGCGCATGAGACGATACGTGGACGTTGGCGTCATTTGGACCGCAGCTGCAACACGGCGAACGGAAACCCGAGGCCGCTGTTGGATCACCTGCTGTACTAGCTGCGCGTTGCCCTCTGTGGTTGCCGTACGCGGTCGCCCTACCTTTCCAGCACGTTCATCCGTCACGTTCCCAGTCCGTTGAAATTTTTCAAACAGATCCTTTATTGTATCGCTTTTCGGTCCTTTGGTTACATTAAACCTCCGTTGAAAACTTCGTCTTGTTGCAACAACACTGTGTTCTAGGCGGTGGAATTCCAACACCAGAAAAATCCTCTGTTCTAAGGAATAAACCATGTTGTCTACAGCACACTTGCACGTTGTGAACAGCACACGCTTACAGCAGAAAGACGACGTACAGAATGGCGCACCCACAGACTGCGTTGTCTTCTATATCTTTCACATCACTTGCAGCGCCATCTGTTGTTGAAAAGTGTAACTACTGTAATTTCGAAAGTTTGTCCGCCTGAAAATGTACTGTTGTCCCAAGCATATTGCAACAAACGGTGTATTTCTATCGCTGCTCGTTTAGTTTTTATTGCCGTTTCAAATATACCGGTCATTTTTGAAACACCATATATATATATATATATATATATATATATATATATATATATATATATATATATATATATATATATATATATTCCTCTTTCAGCGTTCTCTTCTCTGCTTAATCCTTCGAGTACCAGTGGTTTCTGCCTGAAGCCACCCTTTTATTATTTATAATACTATTGGAAGTAACAGTGCCTTTCGCATGAAACCAACGATGCTATTGCAAGACAGAGACATCTAATGTTTGTTGAAGTACTTTTAGGATGCAATGCATTGTAGCAGTCGGCGCAGAGATCGCGTTACGTGAATGTAGGAGATTGTGACAAGTAGTTTCTTTATAGTGACCATACTGAGAAGTTCAATGACAGTGAAAGTAAATATATCTAACGTTATTGCAACATAAATGTGAGTATGTGCTACTGTTGTTATAAGTGGTTTCGAAATGAAATTACTGGACCAATATGTACTTTTGATTTGATAAATTGTAGGACCATGTTTGCTTGTTATTTAGGACTATAGTTTGCTGTAGGCATTACAGGTTCAAATGATGAGTGATTGAAAACTGTGTATCTCAGTGGCTCCAAAGTAATACGACGACTTTAAAACAATTGATTGTTTAGTTTTTGCCAATTTCTTCTTATATTCGTTGCCTACTATAATAATAAAGATTAATTTTCTCAAAAATCTGAAAAGTATATTCCACAGTGAAACCGCCTTATTAAAATAATTCATTATTTATTTCTTTTCATATCCGTTACTTACTATGATGAAGAAGGTCAGTTTTCTCAAAAAAATTAATTTTTTTATTGTTGGGACTCAAAGGATTAATAATGGCTCTTCATGTTCATTCAAAGTCTTCTATTTTCTCGAAAGCTTTCTTTAAACTTCCTGTAAACGTCATCCACCTTCATTATCGTTAGGCGTGCTTCTACAGCTTTGCACTTTTTCACCTACTCCTGCTTCACCATTTTGCACGTCCTGGCAGTCTATTTTCAGGCATTTAAGCTGCTCAGCTACGTTTAGACCACCAAGTGTCTGCGAACGTCAATAATAAATACTGCGTATCTACGATGTACGATCACTATCTGCTGTCGAAGCGCGAGAATAGTGTCGGTGACTAATTTAGCGGTGTTGCGATGCGTGTTTCGTGCTAATTTCAAACAAACCTGAACCTCGTTTGTTTAATTCAAATTTAGTGTTATGCAGAATGGAGGAGGGCACTTTGATCGTAGCTAGTCGTTTCTTGCTCCACTCGTAATGGAGCGACGAAATTTGATAAATGGCACACGTCCAGACGAGACTTAATTTCCCTGATTTCGTCCCAATGTCCTTATGCGAGATTAACATCTGAGACAGTTCAATGGTTCTGCAGTCTCTGGCAGATGATTTTTCTCTAAAGTTTCTCAACGTAGTGGTCCGGCCGACCAGTAAATCTAGCAGTTCGCCTCTGAATTGCTTCGATTCCAATTGAAGAGTGGAAATGGAAAAGGCACTAACTGCCAAATCTCACATTTGTCAGGAGAATCGAAGAAACAATGTATCCCTTTCTGTACATAACTTATTTGTATCCAAATAATTGAGATGATATTCTGATACCACATGATCATGCAGCCCTCTTCGTCACCGAAAAAAAATAACGAGACAAATTAGAAATTAAATAACAATTTCTTAAAAATTTTGTAAATATCATGCCAGGAAACTTACTTGTTCTTAGTGCCAATAATAAAGTTTTTGTTTCATGTGTCATTAACACTGACTCAGTGCGTTTTTTTAACTAGTAGAAATGTAGTCGACAAAAACCATTGCACATATCTTTTCAAGTTTTTACAAGGTAAAAACATTATTAAATTCAAGAAAAATGTCTCACTATTGACTTGTTTCTTGTACAACTTCATTCTTTGTATCAGATGTTGCGAAGCTTCCTGTAAGACTCCCAGTGCTGTCGAAGACGAAACGGCTACGTCGTAAACAGGTATTTCTGTTTTGCAACTGCAAAACATGGCTTTCAGATGAAGTACGGCATGGCATACATCTGCCATGGTCTTCCCTCTCTCGAATACGCTGACATTTTTCCATTCTTCTGTTTCAGAGCAAGAATTTTCATATAGCTATTTGACATGGATGAGTATGAGACACTTTCATGTTACTGCATTTGAAGATCTTACCCGGCAGCATTAGCAACTACGTTTCAGCAGCATCATTAAAATCAAACTAGTCAGTTGCATTCATTGGAATTACATGGAATGGGTTCATAGCTTTAGATAACTCAACAATATTGGGTAAATCTTGCGGAACAAAGCCGTTGCTTACCTTCCTTCGTTTCTCTCTAATTATAAAATCTCTGACACAGCTCAATAAGCCCTGCCCACTCACCAAAAACTGATGCCTTATGTCTTCAAACTACCCGGGCAAACGAACGGTTCCCTGACGCACGGCACTTGGAAGCACTGCTTGACACAAAGACCACACGCCATCTAGTAATGAATGTTTGAAACATTTTCTCCCTGATTTGACATTAGGATCAAGTCTGAGGACACGCAACACAATACCGAGAACACACTAGTATTGGAAACAGAATGTTTTCTATTTCCACTCTTCAGTAAACTTGTGTGCTACGTTTCATGTCTTTTCGGAACGTTACGCCTCGATATTTCATTGACGTGAGTGGTGGTGTGAGTGAGGAATTGACGCTAATGTACTAGGCTGTATAATAAGCGGATCAAAATTGACGGCGAGAAATGTTTCTATTCATTTTAACACAATTCTTACAGCAACCACAGACGAGCGTTTAAAATAGAGTGAAATGTGACTGGAAGACTAACTGCAGTTGCAAAATTTCCACTGTGTGTTCGATTTCCGGCCACGCTGAACCACGTAATTGAGATTAATCTCCTGAAAGTGTAAGCGGCGGAAGGCAAAAATACTTCAACCTGCCTATTCTGAAACCTGCAATTGACGATCACAGGACGTTATAATCACAAGGTAGGGTTTGGCAAGACAGGTCGTAGAAACCCTCGCTTTGTGCGGACGGGCATTATCTTGCTGAAATGTAAGCGCAGTATGGCTTCCCACGAAGGTGTTGTAACAAGGTACCTAACAGGTTTCCCTTTCTCTTTAGCCCACAAAGAAAGTGCACAAGCCAGACTACACCACGGTGCACAATTTTAGACGGTAAACCGTGAGAGCTGCTGATAACTTTTTCGTTGGAAGGAACCCGTCTACAGAGTGTCTCCAGATAATTTTAACCCTGTGAATATACAGGTTCTACATCTAAATATATACTCCGCTAGCCACCAAGCGGTGTGTGGCGGAGGGCACAATTCCCGCCAAAGTCATATTTCCACCACTCCGTTCCACTCGCGGATCGCACGAGGGAAAAACGACTGTCTGAACGCCTCAGTACGAACTCTAATTTCCGTTATATTTGAATGGTGATCATTGCGCGATTTGAAAGTTGGTGGTAATAATATATGCTCTACATCCCCAGCGAAGATCGGATTTCGGAATTCAGTGAGCAGCCCCTTCCGTTTAGCGCGTCGTCTATCTGCAAGTGTGTCCCACGTCAAACTTTCAATGAGTTTTGTAACGTTCTCGTGATGGCTAAATGTACCAGTCACGAATCTTGCCGCTTTTCTTTGGACCTTCTCAATCTCTTGAATCAGACCCAACTGGTTGTTATTTGTTGTTGTTGTGGTCTTCAGTCCTGAGACTGGTTTGATGCAGCTCTCCATGCTACTCTATCCTGTGGAAGCTTCTTCATCTCCCAGTACCTACTGCAGCCTACATACTTCTGAATCTGCTTAGTGTATTCATCTCTTCGTCTCCCTCTACGATTTTTACCCTCCACGCTGCCCTCCAGAACTAAATTGGTGATCCCTTGATGCCTCAGAACATGTCCTACCAACAGATCCCTTCTTCTAGTCAAGTTGTGCCATAAACTCCTCTTCTCCCCAGTTCTGTTCAATACCTCCTCATTAGTTATGTGATCCACCCATCTAATCTTCAGCATTCTTCTGTAGCACCACATTTCTAAAGCTCCTATTCTCTTCTTGTCCAAACTATTTATCGTCCATGTTTCACTTCCATACATGGCTACACTCCATACAAATACTTACAGAAACGATTTCCTGACACTTAAATCAATACTCGATGTTAACAAATTTCTCTTCTTCAGAAACGCTTTCCTAGCCATTGCCAGTCTACATTTTATATCCTCTCTACTTCGACCATCATCAGTTATTTTGCTCCCCAAATAGCAAAACTGCTTAACTACTTTAAGCGTCTCATTCCCTAATCTAATTCCCTCAGCATCACCCGACTTAATTCGACTACATTCCATTATCCTCGTTTTGCTTTTGTTGATGTTCATCTTATACCCTCCTTTCAAGACACTATCCATTCCTTTCAACTGCTCTTCCACGTCCTTTGCTGTCATCGGCGAACCTCAAAGTTTTTATTTCTTCTCCATGGATTTTAATACCTACTCCGAACTTTTCTTTTGTTTCCTTTACTGTTTGCTCAATATACAGATTGAATAGCATCGGGGAGAGGCTACAACCCTGTCTCACTCCCTTCCCAACCACTGCTTCCCTTCCATGTCCCTCGACTCTTAGAACTGCCATCTGGTTTCTGTACAAATTGTAAATACACATTCGCTCCCTGTATTTTACCCCTGCCACCTTCAGAATTTGAAAGAGAGTATTCCAGTCAACATTGTCAAAAGCTTTCTCTAAGTCTACAAATGCTAGAAACGTAGGTTTGCCTTTCTTTAATCTTTCTTCTAAGACAAGTCGTAAGGTCAGTATTGCCTCACATGTTCCAATATTTCTACGGAATCCAAACTGATCTTCCCCGAGGTCGGCTTCTACCAGTTTTTCCATTCGTCCGTCAAGAATTCGCGTTAGTATTTTGCAGCTGTGACTTATTAAACTGATAGTTCGGTAATTTTCACATCTGTCAACACCTGCTTTCTTTGGGATTGGAATTATTATATTCTTCTTGAAGTGTGAGGGTATTTCGCCTGTCTCATACATCTTGCTCACCAGGTGGTAGAGTTTTGTCAGGACTGGCTCTCCCAAGGCTATCAGTAGTTCTAATGGAATGTTGTCTATTCTGGGGGCCTTGTTTCGACTTAGGTCTTTCAGTGCTCTGTCAAACTCTTCACGCAGTATCCTATCTCCCATTTCATCTTCATCTACCTCTTCTTCCATTTCCATAATATTGTCCTCAAGAACATCGCCCCTGTATAGACCCTCTATGCACTCCTACCACCATTCTGCTTTCCCTTCTTTGCTTAGAACTGGGTTTCCATCTGAGCTCTTGATATTCATGGAAGTGGTTCTCTTTTCTCCAAAGGTCTCTTTAATTTTCCTGCAGGCAGTATCTACCTTACCCCTCGTGAGATAAGCCTCTACATCCTTACATTTGTCCTCTAGCCATCCCTGCTTAGCCATTTTGCACTTCCTGTTTTTGAGACGTTTGTATTCCTTTTTGCCTACTTCACTTACTGCATTTTTATATTTTCTCCTTTCATCAGTTAAATTCAGTATCTCTTCTGTTACCCAAGGATTTCTACTAGCGCTAGTCTTTTTACCTACTTGATCCTCTGCTGCCTTCACTATTTCATTCCTCAAAGCTACCCATTCTGCTCCTACTGTATTTCTTTCCCCAATTCCTGTCAATTGTTCCCTTATGCTCTCCCTGAAACTCTTTACAATCTCTGGTTTAGTCAGTTTATCCAGGTCCCATCTCCTTAAATTCCCACCTTACCAAACTGGTAAGGGTCCCATAAAGCACTCTGTCTTCAGGCCACAAGTGGCCCACCGGGACCATCCGACCGCCGTGTCATCCCTATTTGAGGATGCGGATAGGAGGGGCATGTGGTCAGCACACCGCTCTCCCGGTCGTTATGATGGTTTTCTTTGACCGGAGCCGCTACTATTCGGTCGAGGAGCTCCTCATTTGGCATCACGAGGCTGAGTGCACCCAGAAAAATGGCAACAGCGCATGGCGGCTGGATGGTCACCCATCCACGTGCCGGCCACGCCCGACAGCGCTTAACTTCGGTGATCTCACGGGAACCGGTGTATTCACTGCTGCAAGGCCGTTGCGAAGGCTCCCATACAGACGAACAATACTCTAAGACTGGACGAACTGACTTACGTATTGTAAGCAATTTCCTTTGTTGAAGGGCTGCATCGCTTCAGGATTCTACCAATATACCGCAATCTAGAGTTCGCCTTGCCCGTTGCTTCTGTAATCTGATGATTCCATTTGAGATCATTTCGAATAGTCACACCCAGATAATTGACGGATGTTACCGCTTCCAAAGACTGGGCATTTATTTTGTATTCGTACATTAATGGGGATTTTCGCCTTGTTATACGCAGTAGGTTACACTTACTCATATTGAGAGATAACTGCCAGACATTACACCACGCATTTATTTTCTGCAAACCCTCATTGATTTGTTCACAACTTTCGTGTGATACTATGTACGGGTATTCCCATTAGGAACTTCTAGGACTTATAGAAGGGAGTGAGTTCATAATATTTTGAATATGAAGCCATCTCTGACAGATATGTAGCGCGTCCACGTCAGCAGGGGGAAAGAGAAAGTCTCAGACTTGCTTGTCTTGAAATGCAATAGGATAGAAAGGACGACGGGTACTACGTCTGACGATCACCAAATGCCAAGTTAGTTTACGAGACTCCTGCAGAGGAAGAGGAAGATCTGCTGGCACGAGTTCTGGATACTGCACTAGATATTGAAGAGACACCTGGTATGGAGA
Source organism: Schistocerca nitens (assembly GCF_023898315.1). Lineage (NCBI taxonomy): Eukaryota > Metazoa > Arthropoda > Insecta > Orthoptera > Acrididae > Schistocerca > Schistocerca nitens. The sequence continues at coordinate 598,536,790 of NC_064616.1, read as the reverse complement.
GTGCGTAAAGAGCACACTTCGTAGGTACAATGTCTGTAACAACGTTGGTAGTCGCTACATCGAGCCGCTCTTGTAATCTATGAGTACTGTTCTGTACGTACAGTATGCTGGGTTCTTTTTAGATCTGGAATAATGTAATCACGTGATGTTTAAGTATTAATGCAAAGAAATGTGATTAAGTGAACAACGGATGTCACGTTATGTTTTCTTCCGAATTGTTACCTAGTAATTGTAATTCATCGCGCCTAATTTAAATGGTTGGTTGGCTAATTTGGGGGAGGGGACCAAGCCCGCATTTCGTGGTCGTGCGGTAGCGTTCTCGCTTCCCACGCCCGGGTTCCCGGGTTCGATTCCCGGCGGGGTCAGGGATTTTCTCTGCCTCGTGATGGCTGGGTGCTGTGTGCTGTCCTTAGGTTAGTTAGGTTTAAGTAGTTCTAAGTTCTAGGGGACTTATGACCACAGCAGTTGAGTCCCATAGTGCTCAGAGCCATTTGAACCATTTGGAGGGGACCAAACAGCGAGGTGATCGGTCCCATCGGATTAGGGAAGGAAGTCGGCCGTGCCCTTTCAAAGGAACTATCCCGGTATTCGCCTGAAGCGATTTAGGGAAATCACTGAAAACGTACATTGCCGGCCGCGGTGGTCTTGCGGTTCTAGGCGCGCAGTCCGGAACCGTGCGACTGCTACGGTCGCAGGTTCGAATCCTGCCTCGGGCATGGATGTGTGTGATGTCCTTAGGTTAGTTAGGTTTAAGTAGTTCTAAGTTCTAGGGGACTGATGACCACAGCAGTTGAGTCCCATAGTGCTCAGAGCCATTTGAACCATTTGAACCATCAGGATGGCCGGACGCGGATTCGAAACGTCGTCCTCCCGAATGCGATTCCAGTGTGCTAACCACTGCGCCACCTCGCTCGGTATAGTTTAATTGCTCAGACAGAAGTGGATGAGTGAAACATCTGAACTGAAACCGTCGGAGGACGATCCTAGTCAAAATACACACATCAAAACCTTTTGCATCACCCCGGTTCCCAGAAATCCTAAAGATAGACGACGACTGTGTATATTGAATCACAGACACAATCCCTTTGTTTGACTGTTCAGAGATGTCACTAAACCCACCCAGAGATGTAAACGACCATGCATGGTTCAAATGGCTCTGAGCACTATGGGACTCAACTGCTGAGGTCATTAGTCCCCTAGAACTTAGAACTAGTTAAACCTAACTAACCTAAGGACATCACAAACATCCATGCCCGAGGCAGGATTCGAACCTGCGACCGTAGCGGTCTTGCGGCTCCAGACTGCAGCGCCTTTAACCGCACGGCCACTTCGGCCGGCTGACCATGCATGAGCAGCGCCTATTAGACGGAGGGGTCCGACAGCCATTCAGTTCCAGTCATTCCACCAGGAAGGAGGTACACGGCTCCTGTTGTCTGTACGAGTAGTTCAACCATATCTAGACGGTCAATACCGCGGTTCGATCGCGTCCGCATTGTTACTTTGTGCCAGGAAGGGCTGTCAATAAGGAAAATGTCAAAGCGTCTCGGAGTGAACCAAAACGATGTTGTTCGGACATGGAGGAGATACAGACAGACAGGAGCAGTCGATGACATGCCTCGCTCAGGCCGCCCACGGGCTACTACTGCTGTGGATGACTGCTACCTACGGATAATGGCTTGGAGGAACCCTGACAGCAACGCCATCATGTTGAATAATATTTTTCGTGCAGCCACAGGACGTCGTGTTACGATTCAAACTGTGCACAATAGGCTGCATGATGCGCAACTTCACTCCCGACGTCCATGGGGAGGCCCATCTTTGCAACCACGACACCATGAAGCGCGGTACAGATGGGTCAAACAACATACCGAATGGACCGCTCAGGATTGGCATCACGTTCTCTTCCCCGATGAGTGTCGCATATGCCTTCAACCAAACAAACGTCGGAGCCGTGTTTGGAGGCAACCTGGTCAGGCTGAACGCCTTAGACACACTGTCCAGCGAGTGCAGCAAGGTGGAGGTCCCCTGCTGTTTGGGGTGGCATTATGTGGTGCCGAGGTACGCCGATGGAGGTCATGGAAGGCGCCATAAGGGCTGTACGATACTTGAATGCCGTCCTCCGACCGATAGTGCAACCATATCGGCAGCATATTGGCGAGGCATTCGTCTTCACTGACGACAATTCGCGTCCCCATCGTGCACATCTTGTGAATGGTTCAAATGGCTCTGAGCACTATGGGACTTAACTGCTGTGGTCATCAGTCCCCTAGAAATTAGAACTACTTAAACCTAACTAACCTAAGGACATCACACACATCCATGCCTGAGGCAGGATTCGAACCTGCGACCGCAGCGGCCGCGCGGTTCCAGACTGTAGCTCCTAGAACCGCTCGGCCACCCTGGCCGGCTCTTGCGAATGCCTTCTTGCATGTTCTCCAGACATGAACCCTATTGAATATGCCTGGGAAGGATTGAAAAGGGGCCCGCGTCTCGTGGTCGTGCGGTAGCGTTCTCGCTTCCCACGCCCGGGTTCCCGGGTTCGATTCCCGGCGGGGTCAGGGATTTTCTCTGCCTCGTGATGGCTGGGTGTTGTGTGCTGTCCTTAGGTTAGTTAGGTTTAAGTAGTTCTAAGTTCTAGGGGACTGATGACCATAGATGTTAAGTCCCATAGTGCTCAGAGCCATTTGAACCATTTTTTTTTTTTTTATTGAAAAGGGCTGTTTATGGACGACATGACCCGCCAACCACTCTGAGGGATCTACGCCGAATCACCGTTGACGATTGGGACAATCTGGACCAACAGTTCCTTGATGAACTAGTGAAAAATATGCCACGATGAATGCACTCATGCATCAATGCAGGAGGACGTGCTACTGGGTACTAGACGTACCGGTGTGTACAGTAATCTGGACCACCACCTCTGAAGGTCTCTCTGAATAGTGGTAAAACATGCAGTGTGTGGTTTTCATGAGGAATAGAAAGGGTGGTAATGATGTTTATGTTGATCTCTATTTCGATGTTCTGTCCAGGTTCCGGAACTCTCGGAACCGAGGAGATGCAAAACTTTTTTTGATGTTGTATTGTGTACACACTCCGTTCCACAAGGACTAGAAGTTAATATTTAAAATAAATAAATATATATATAAAACCGCACTACGAAGGAACTATGCTAACGGGACGAAATCGGCAGATGTGATGTACATATACAGACAAACCAGAAAAATAAAAAGATACTAAGAGCTGCACAAACTGAGCAGGTCAATAATTCGTTGGTTTAGCTCTGCTCCTTATGCTAGCAGTTATTCGGCTTGGCACTGATGATAGAGATTTTGCATGTCCTCCTGAGAGATGTCGTATCAGATTCTGTCCGATTGGTAAGTTAGATCGTCAAAATCCCGAGCTGGTTGGAGGGCCCAGAAAATAATGCGCCCATTGTTCTCCATTGGTGAGCTTGCTGACCAACTAGGGTTTGGCAAACACGAAGACAAGCATTAAAAACCCTCGGCGTTTGTGGGCGGGTATTATCTTGCTGAAATGTAAGCCCAGGATGGCTTGCCATGAAGGGCAACAAACGGGTCGTAGAATATCGTCGACGTATCGCTGTGCTGTAAAGGTGCCGCGGATGAGAACACTGGACCATCACTCCTGGTTGCCTGGCCATTTGTACCCACCACCAGAGTTCTACGCCAGACAATGAGATTCCAGACCGAAAACGTGTCTGGAGACGACCCGGACAGCAGTTGGGTACTAAACTGACTGCCTTGCGCCATACGGCCTAACAAACAGGAGCGATGGTCTGAAGTGCAATTTCTTTTCATAGCAGGACCTGTGCGGCACTCTTGTAGCATGGAGACACATTGACGATATTCTACGCCCCGTTTTGGTGCCTTGGACTTGGACTTGCATTTCAGCAAGGTAATACCCGCACAGGGAGAGTTTCTACTGCTTGTCTTCATGCTTGCGAAAGCCTACGTTGGCCAGGAAGTTTGTCGGATCTCTCCCCAATTGAGAGCGTTTGGAGCATTATGGGCAGGGCTGTCCAACCAGCTCGGGATTTTGACGTTCTAAGGCGCCCGTTGGACAGAACTTAGACGATATCCCTCAGAAGGACATCCAACAACTCTATGAATCAATGCCAAGCCGAATAACTGCTTGCATTAGGGCCAGAGCGGGACCAACGCGTTATTGACTTTCTCAACTTGTGAAGCTCTTTCTCTTGAATAAATTATCAAATTTTTCTCAGATTGTAATCACTTGTTTGTCTGTATATGAACGCACCACATCTACCTATTTGCGTCCCTTTCGGATAATTCCTTAGTGGTCGTCTTTTTTTTTTAGATTTTCTTTTCCATTTTTGTCTACATATATACAATGCCATTATTATAGCTATTGTAAAAAACTTCTCTCTCTGTTGTACGTGTATTCAAATGGCTCTAAGCATTATGGGACTTAACATCTGAGGTCATCAGTTCCCTAGACTTAGAACTACTTAAACATAACTAACCTAAGGACATCACACACATCCTTGCCCGAGGCAGGATTCGAACCTGCGACCGTAACAGCCACGTGGTTCCGGACTGAAGCGCCTAGAACCGTTCGGCCACAGCGACCGGCGTTGTACGTGTAGTTTGGCGTATCGATTAATGGTACTGTCATCAGGAATAGAGGTCGTTCATTCGATTTAAAAACACACGCAAAGAATACTACCTTTCCATTTTTATATCTTTTTTTGTATGATTAGGACAGCAAGCGTACAACTGATAACAACGGAAACATTTAATACTAAATATGTTCAAAATTTATTCGTTTCCTGTTTTTTTTTAATTAGTCTGCAAATACAACTTCATTTCTTATGAATAAATATCTATACTGTACTTTTAGAAGGTAAACTAAACAACAATAGAATAGAGAATGTCTCTAAATGTCTTCATTGTGACAATTTCTGTCTTCATTTTTGATGCGTTTTATTCCGTGTCTTTCCGCCATACTTTTAGCGACTGTGACCGATCTTAAAGGTGTAGGCGTAGTAAAACAAAAAATGTCTGAATTAGATTACGTATATTAAATAAATTAGTTGCCTTCTGCAAACAGAATGCACTCACTTTAGAGCCTTGACAGTTGGCAACGCTGCTGCCAGCTACCAACTGAAAAGTGCTTTTAAGGGCTGTTCCGGTACGGAAACTACGTGACTGAAAACAATAGCTGAGGCAACACCGAGGAATTGCCAAACAGACGTATACAAAATCGCGTTACGTGATTGGTTGTTCCATCGCCCGCTACTGTCGGACGATTGTAGTGCAGACGTTTAAAGCAGACGCTTTAAGTCCGCTTTAACTGTCGCTGCTGCCCTTTGCCGTAGATGTTTTGGAGATGTACGCACTTGTCTGGGCCAGCCAGACACTTAAAACTGACGGCAGATTCGAGTTTAACGTCCCGTGGCCGATGAGGTCATTAGAGACGGAGCAAAAGTTCGGAATGGACGAGGATATAGTAGCGAATGGCTCACGGCCGTTTAAAATTAGCCGCCCCGGCTAAAACTACACGGCCAAACGCGGACTGAACCTTCCTTCTTGCAAATGCGAAAGAGAGGCAAATTCGGGTTCAACGGCCCGTGGACGTTTAGGACATTACGCACGGAGCTCAAGCTCACGATGGGGAAGGAAATCGGCCGCGTTTGTTTCGAAAGAAACTATCCCGGAACGTTAATGATCTTTCCTTCGTGGGGGCCACAGTCATGTAGAGCTTTTTGTAAGAAATTTCGCCATTTGACTGTTAATTGTTCACTTATTTTACGCAATCGTAATTTCGGCTTTATATGGTTCAAATGGCTCTGAGCACTATGGGACTCAACTGCTGAGGTTATTAGTCCCCTAGAACTTAGAACTAGTTAAACCTAACTAACCTAAGGACATCACAAACATCCATGCCCGAGGCAGGATTCGAACCTGCGACCGTAGCGGTCTTGCGGTTCCAGACTGCAGCGCCTTTAACCGCACGGCCACTTCGGCCGGCTCGGCTTTATAGCGACACTCTAGAGCATGCTGAAATGTTAAAATATATTTGACCAGTCTGTGACATGTCATTGTCGAAAAAACATAGTTCTGGTCTTATAGCCGGCCGGTGTGGCCGTGCGGTTAAAGGCGCTTCAGTCTGGAACCGCGTGACCGCTACGGTCGCAGGTTCGAATCGTGCCTCGGGCATGGATATGTGTGATGTCCTTAGGTTAGTTAGGTTTAATTAGTTCTAAGTTCTAGGTGACTGATGACCTCAGAAGTTAAGTCGCATAGTGCTCAGAGCCATTTGAACCTGGTCTTATAGGGCAGATGTCGTATTACAGGATATGAGTACATATCGAAAAAATATGTTTTTTTATCGGCGATTGCGTGTCACAGAGACGTCAGATATATTTTTACATTCGACGTCCACTTGAGGATGGCTGTTTAAACCGAAATCTTGAGTATGTAAAAGAAATAAACAATTAACAATCAAATGGCGAGAATTTCTTTAAAAAATATGCCGGTAAGTGCCTTCAGCAGTTTAGAGAAACCATGTAAAATCTAAATGTGGATGGTCGGAGGGTGATTTGAACTACGGTTTCCCCAAATGCTAGTCCACTGCTCTACCGCTGCGCCACCTCGATTGGTCCCGAAAATAACTTCAGTTCTCTAACCACTCCATTTCACTCAGTTCACGCAGACATCTGCAGGTTACCTGCTGGTGTAGATAGCAGATGAGCAAATGGACAGAAAGACGAGGTCCAGCAGAAATACTGCGATAACACAGGAGATTTTTAATACTGGCGGAAGAGGAAATATCAAACTGCAGAAAATGAAATATGCAGACTGGAAAATAACTGCTCGAAAAAAGTTTGTCACGACTTGCAGACCGAAAAAATACTGAGCATCATGACAGATACAGGGATTAGTGACCACAAGGACGTTCTAGCGAGACTGAATATCATAACGTCCAAGCCCACCAAAATATAAACGCAAAAAATAGTGATTTAAAAAAAATGTAGATACAAATTCACATGACGCCTTCCCAAGAGACAGTCTCTATTTCTTCCGAACTAACCATGTAAGTGTAGACGATATGTGGCTTGAATTTAAAGGCATTGCATCGACAGCAGTTGACAGATTTATACAACGTAAGTTAATAAGAGATGTTACTGATCCATGGTACACAAAACAGGTCAGAACTCTGTTGTGTACAGAGGATCGAAATTTCGCTCGGATTTCAATGTGAGTTTCTTTTATTAGTTCCCATAATGAAATTCCGCCTTGAAATCTGGCAGAAAATCTAAAGAGATTCTGGTCATATGTAAAGTACACCAATGGCAAGACACAGTCAATACCTTCGCAATGCGACAGCGATGCTAATGTTACTGATGACAATGCCACTAAAGCGGTGATACTATTTACGGTTTTCCGAAATTCATTCTCTGCAGAGGACGAAGTAAATATTCCAGAATTCGAATCAGGACTGCTGCCAACATGAATAACTTAAAAGTAGCTATACTCGGTGTAGTGAAACAACTTAAATCAGTTAACAAAAACATGTCTTATGGTCCAGATTGTATACCATTTACATTCTTCTCAGAGTATGCTGATATAACAGCTCCATACCTAGCAATCAAATACAGTCGCTCGCACGACGAAAGATTCGTACCTAAATATTGAAAAGCTGCACAGATCACAGCAATACTCATGAAAGGAAATAGGAGTAATCTGCTGAATTGCCGATCCCTATCACTGACGTCAATTTCCAGTAAGGTTCTGAAACACATACCGCGTTCTAAGATTATGCATTATCTCGGAGAAAACGATCAAGAGACACGTTGCCTATACGGATTGAAAGAAAAGTTATCAAATGTGTGTGAAATTTTATGGGACTTAACTGCTAAGGTCATCAGTCCCTAAGCTTATACACTACTTAACCTAAAGTATCCTAAGGACAAACACACACACACATGCCCGAGGGAGGACTCGAACCTCCGCCGGGACGAGCCGCACAGTCCATGAATGCAGCGCCATCAGACCGCTCGGCTAACCCCGCGCGGCACGGATTCAAAAGATAACATTCTTCTGCAGCACAAATAACTCTTTATTCTCATGAAGTAGCGAATGCTATCGCCAGGGTATCTAAGACTGATCCCATATTTCTTGATTTCTAGAAGTTTTTGATAACGTTCCTCACAAGCGACTTATAATCAAACTGAGTGCCTATGGAATATTGTCTTAACTATGCGACAGGACTGATGATTTCCTCTCGAAAGGGTCACAGTTCGTAGTAACTGACGGAGAGTGATCGATAAAAAGAGAAATGATATCTGACTTCCCTAAGGAAGTGTTTAGGCCTTCTGCTTTTAACTCATATAAATAATTTAGGAGACAATCTGAGCAGCTATCTTAGATTGTTTGCGTATAATGCAGTCGTTTAGCGTCCAGCACAGTCACCAGAAGATCTTAACCAATTGCAAAATGATTTAGACAAGATATTTGTACAGTGAGAAAAGTGGCAGGTGACACTAAATAATGAAAAGTTGTAAGAACCCTGTTTATATGTTTCTATGTTGGCAGCGCTATAGACTGTAATTAATATCGGTGACAGCGCTCTGCGCCGTCGGCAAGAGATTCTGTGGTTGGACGGACTAGCAGTTGATAGCGAGCAGACGGCTTGGACATGGGTCCTTCATGGAGACTCAGTGTTGGTAGGATATGCATTGTAAAATGAAGGTGGAGGTAGTTGGTAATGTTTGGGTTAGTGGAATTATTGACGACTATATAATTTTTCGAACTAAATGTCACATGAATAAGGTAAAATCTGCTAAATACATTGTTTGCCCTTCAACAAAATCGTTCTTTTGCTAACCATATGCCTGCTAGTAGTTAGAGCCTGTAGTAGTTAGAATCTTTTTATTTATCTGGCTGTAGTTGCTGCTTGCTGTAATTGCTGTAGTTCGTGTTATGAAGATTTTCTGTGAGGTAAGTGACTTATGAAAAAGTATGGGTTATTGTTAGGATTTCTTCCAATTTAGGGCCATCCTTTTGTGTTAATTATCTGAAGCCATGTTGTCATTTTAGATCAGTCAAACTGCGTTGCACTTGTATATTGTGGGTAATAAATGAATAGATTAAGTTTGAGTTGTCTTTGTCAGAGAAAATTCTGTAGGTCAGTGTTGCAATGATAAAAATAAGTAACGAGACAGTAGGTTCAGCTTCATTCAGTAGTTTAAGACAAACACAAAGAAGTTTCACCTACTCAGTTATTTCAGTAGACTCAAACTAAGAAGTTTCAAAGTGTGAGGTCATCCACATGAGTACTAAAAGGAATCCCTTAAATTTCGGTTAGACGATAAATTACACAAATCTAAAAGCTGTCAGATCAACTACACACCTGGGATAGCAATTATGAACAACTTAAATTCGAACGATCACATAGGAGAATGATATGGGAAGGCGAACGAAAGACTGCGTTCAATTGGCAACAAACCTAGCCTACACTACGCTTGTCCATACTCTGCTAGAACAATGCTGCGCGGTATGGGTTCCTTACCAGATAGGATTGACAGAGGACATCACAATAGTTCAGAGAGGGGTAGTTCGTTTTGTATTATCGCGAAGTAGAGGAGAGAGTGTCACGGATATGATAAGCGAGTTGGAATGGCGATCATTGAAACAAAGGCATGCTTCGTTGCAGCGAGGCCTTTTCACGAAATTTCGATTTCCAACTTTCTTCCCCGAATGAAAAAGTATTTCGTTTACCCCAACCTACATATGGAGAAAAGAGTATCATAATGAAATAAGAAAAATCAACACTCGCAAGTAAAAATTGAAGTGTTCGTTTCTGCCACCTGCTGTTCGAGGCACTGATGTTAGTTGATCGTGATACAACTCTCTTGGTACCTCTAATTTCCACGGTTCCTTTCATATGCACTTCCTCTTCAAATGCTCATTGGTCAGAGTTGAAAATAAATTCCTCACTGAACGATGGGATAAGTTTGTTTATCTCATCTACAAATGTTAGGGCCAATTTCACAATTTGCTGCGCATCGTCAAGTTGACGCTTTGTTTGAAATTTCGTTATCCATTTCTGAAGGACTGTTTGAAGTTATGCAACCATCTACTGCTTCCTTCGAAATCACTGTAATCCACGTTGCACGCAGTTTGATGTGCAAAACGTAGTACGCCACTATCATGAACATCCCATAAACTGTATCGAGTATCCTTGAAATGCACAAACAGTTTTTGTAACAAAAATGGTTCAAATGGCTCTGAGTACTATGGGACTGAACATCTGTGGTCATCAGTCAACCTAGAACTTAGAACTACTTAAACCTAACTAACCTAAGGACATCACACACGTCCATGCCCAAGGCAGGATTCGGACGGGTGACCGTAGCAATCACGCGGTTCCGGACTGAGCGCCTAGAACCGCTAGACCACCGCGGCCGGCGTTTTTGTAACAAGCGTGCCTTATCCTTCCTTAAATATCCACAGTTTCTCTTATGCACTAAACGGTCGTTTTGCTGCGGGCTTGTCTGAAGTCTCTTCATAACTCTTTCTTTACTATGCTGCAGATGATCTTCCATATACTTAGTTATTTTAGTACCCGCTCCTTGAACAACAATTAACCTTTACTATGTTTCACTGGACCAGGATGTGTGGTTCCCTGTTCGACATGGATGATGAACTACATGGCTCAGCATCTGTTTCGGTATCACTTTTACTTGTTAGACACATATCGTCATCATTGTACTCCTCACATACATTGTCCGCATAGTCGATTGTATACAACACCACACGTTCCACTGACTCATCTCTCATCTTACAGAAACGCTAATATTTTATCCGTCACTTCTTTCCCACTCTGCAAAATTCCTTGGGTTCCTTTCTGACGAAATCTCGACTTTGATAACAGTCGTTGTAGATATAATGCCACGTTTGCTTTGTTTATCGTTACCATTGCTCTACTTTTTATCCAAACCACTAGCACTGTTCTGAGTTACTCATCAACTAAGCAGTTAAAGTACGCTCCCTAGCATCATAATGTGCTCACGATTAGATACCTCCAGTCGCGCCCCTGTTGCCATTAGCAGCCGATATTGTGGTTGCATGGTAGACAAATGAGGGCCATCTGCAGCCTCGCACTCAAGGAATAGCTTGTAAGTACAGAATCAAATACAGCAGACCTGGTGGATACTGGCACATCCTGCATGGTGTTGGGTCACTAGTTCTTGTTATAGACTCTGGCCCTAAGTTTAAAAGGTCGAGCAATAAAGGAAGCTGTGTGCGAGTATCTGTGTTTTTCACATTTTACTTACCCAGTGTCGCTGTTGTTTTAGAGTAAGTTAATGTCGATGTACTACCCACCCCATACTTGGCACTGCAAGCATCAGAGGTCTCGCACCCTAACATTAGTCGTTGCATAGAGATACTCGGCACAGCATCTCAAGACCTTGATGATGAAGAAATGAAATATATGTCAGCATATCTATATGTGTGTACAGGTCGAGTTACTTGTATGTTGTTTTCATGTATATTTAGTAAGTATTATTTATTTTGTTCTAGTGAGCCAGATGCAAGGCATGTGGTACATTAACGATCTTTACAGCCTAGAGAGTCAGATCACACTGTCTCAGAAACTTAAGATGTCTTGCACACCGACACATCACCTTACCACCCATAATGAACTCATCAGCACAGTTCTCTGAATGGGAGTGGGGATGCTCATCACAGGCAAAATGGAATAACTTGGCCGAGGCACAGTTTTTGTGTAAGTTTCTGTCTCTCTACTTGAGTATGTATGTGCATACATTTTTGCATTTTACCAATAGACTGTTTTTCCCTCAGAAATGATCCAAAACCTGGAGTTACAAACCCTACCACCTGCACTTGGGCTTTTGTGATTGGTAGCACTGGCGCCAGCGACATTGGTCCAGACACAGCCCGTGGCCACACTGGTGCCATCTGCACCACCACAGGCATCGCCAGCAGCCACGACACAGCATGTGTCCGGGCTGTAGTGGCTGACATCATAGTTACTGACACCTGGACCACCTGGATGGAGTCTTCATAACTTTGGTGACAATCATGTTATCAGACAGCAGCAGTCTCCGCGCTCGATATGTTAGCAAAGATAAAGATGGTCAGTAATGCTGTGCAGAATTGCCATACTCATATAGATAAGAATCTTGGGGTACTATGATTTCAGTGACTCTCTTTGAACTTCTCTTTTAGGCCATCCAACTACTCACCTTCAACTACTTTTCAAGATCGTCATCTGTAGACACAGGTAGATTATAGCAAATATGAAACATTTGATTTTGTGTGATAGAGTGGGACAGGAACGTTTATTTATTTAACAAATACTATTTGGGTCTCCACTGCTCATGTGCCGAGCTGCATGTCGAGTTCGCTACACCATCCGTGCCAACCCTCAAGGAATCCTATATCAATGCCGAATCTGTTTTGCCACGTGTGTAGAAGGACAGGAACGTTCTTTCATTAATTTAAATGTCTTTAAGAGACGCAGCATACCACAACATCCGTTGATTTGCTGGAAAGAGATAATCACAGTCAAGGGCTGGACGCGTCTGTCAGCTGCAACAGCAGAGTTGACCGCGCCATGCTACAACCCGACCTGGAGTATTGCTGCCACTAGTTGAGACTCTCCTATACTGGTGTGACACCAGTTGACATCAGATCGTGCATCAGATGGTGCATCAGATGCTTCAGCATCACCTACCAGACGAAACACAAACTGTGTCTGCAGGCTGACTAACATGTGCACATTGTTATTGCACAAGTTCAAAATGGTTCAAATGGCTCTGAGCACTATGGTACTTAACTTCTGAGATCATCAGTCCCCTAGAACTTAGAACTACTTAAACCTAACTAACCTAAGGACACCAAACACATCCATGCCCGAGGCAGGATTCGAACCTGCGACCGGCGGCCGCGGTGGTCTCGCGGTTCTAGGCGCGCAGTCCGGAACCGTGCGACTGCTACGGTCGCAGGTTCGAATCCTGCCTCGGGCATGGATGTGTGTGATGTCCTTAGGTTAGTTAGGTTTAAGTAGTTCTACGTTCTAGGGGTTGAGTCCCATAGTGCTCAGAGCCATTTGAACCATTTTTTTTTGAACCTGCGACCGTAGCGGTCGCGCGGTTCCAGACTATAGCGCCTAGAACCGCTCGGCCACTCTGGCCGGCTATTGCACAAGTTAACCTCTGTGGACACCAGTTCTCCAGGACACCTCGGACTACAGCTGTTTATAACATGCAATAGCAATAGCATGACTGTCATTCCACAACATGTGGTGCAAAAAATGGTTCAAATGGCTCTAAGCATTATGGGACTTAACATCTGAGGTCATCAGTCCCTTAGATTTAGAACTACGTAAACCTAACTAACATAGGGACATCACGCACATCCATTTCCGAGGCAGGATTCGAACCTGCGACCGTAGCAGCAGCGCGTTTCCGGACTGAAGCGCCTAGAACCGCTCGGCCACAGCGGCCGGCTCAACATGTGATGCACCAGACACTTCAGCACCATCCACTGTCTGGTTATATGCATTGTGATTGCATTTGTCAGCTTCTGCAGACACCAGGACGCTGGGACACCTCAAACTAAAGCTATTTATAACACACAAACATTCCAACGCCGTCACTATTGTTCCACAAAACAGCAGCTATAGGTCAGGTCCATAGTAGCTCTGTGGTAGGCTCTGAGCACTATGGGACTTAACAGCTGTGGTCATCAGTCCCCTAGAACTTAGAACTACTTAAACCTGTGGTGCTGACATACCGACTGCACTGATATGGGTCTATTAGCAGCTCCCAGCCATATCAGTACAGACAATGTCATCAGACAAGATCTGTGCTAGGAAGTGCCAGACTATTAGTCGGAAGGTCTGTGTTTTTTAGTCCCACATCAATCAGTCGTAGGATTTGCACTTTTCTCTTAATAGTTCTTTCAATTATGTTGATGTTTATTTTTACAGAGTCAAACACTGCAGATACAAATCATAGCTTAATACCAACTTCTTCTTTATGCAGTGAACATTATAAAATCCGTTAGACAGCTACCAAATCGTAAATATTGTCTAAGTTTGTGATAACAATTTCCACTAATTAAAACTACTGCCACATTAAACACACACCTTTTTGGGTGCATGTTGCTAACCCTTCTCTCCATATTCTTGTGTATAGAACTAAAGTTCCTATCGCATTAGCAAACGAATGGCTGTTTCCAGTTTACGCCGCAACAGAAGCATACAGGAGAGGGCATATTGAAAGTACTGCTTGGTAGCACGAAAATAATCAAGCAACACCATGGAGTTACAAATAGCAGCTTAATACCATGTTTTTTAGTCAGGACACTTCATAAGACTGATAAGATGGTTACCAGTCGTAAATGTCTGTGTCACATCGTTTTGATTTAAACTTTTACAGTGTTACTGCTTCTTGTTGTAATAGTACAGTGAAGTGGGTTGACATTTTAGTCTAGGACTGGGATGTTGTTTGATTCGTCTGGATGTTTTATTCCAATTACGCAAACATCTACAGACAGCTAAGAAATCCACAGCAGCTCAGCAATCATTGCACCGAGTACCACGTCAGCAACGACGCCATGCCATGTTTAGATGTGCCTCACGTTCACCCTGCTTCTGCGGAAGCTGTCTCATCCAGCCCCGGGAGCTCGCTCCTGCGCTTGGCTGTTAGGATGTCAGGAGAGGCCGCTCCATCACAGCAGACGCCTTCGGTCACTGTACATCAATTGGAACGCGTAGCTATAACTATTAGAAAGTGATACTATTTCTAGTGTGCGAAATTTAGGTCTAAGTCACCGCTTCAGATTAAAACACAGAAGAATTTCTAATGGCTCTGAGCACTATGGGACTTAACAGCTGTGGTCATCAGTCCCCTAGAACTTAAAACTACTTAAACCTAACTAACCTAAGGACGTCGCACAACACCCAGTCATCACGAGGCAGAGAAAATCCCTGACCCCGCCGGGAATCGAACCCGGGAACCCGGGCGCGGGAAGCGAGAACGCTACCGCACGACCACGAGCTGCGGACAGAATTTCTAAAGCCAAGGGCCCAAAGTATACACTGTAAAACACTGTTCTATAGTTTAACCCCATGAAGTCATCTTGAATGCATGCATTGTAAATACTGTTTATCTGTGCAGGATCAAATATTGTAATTATAAATCGTAGCTTTCAGACTGTCAAAAGACATTTTTAAGATATCTGTAAAAGTAGTGAATAAGAACAAATATTCATGCACAAAAATCTTTATTAATTTTTACATATAACAGAACAATTGTTCTGTAAGCTACGGTATGTGACGGTTGTGAGAGTTATTTCTACGCCTCTTACCAAGGAGACTGCTGCATTCTTATGACTCCCAGTGGACATCTAGCATGGAGCGCAGCGAAAAATATCGATTGTTTGCGTACGGTCAATCAATGTAGCTATAAATCATAACCCCCAGTCTAGTAAAATCATGTTCGTTAGCTAAGAAGACACATATGACAGCACTTTATAAAATTTGCAAGATGGCTACCAAGTCGTAAATAGTAGACTATTTTAGAATTTTTAGTAGGTTAACGAATAAGAAAACGAATACTCTTGTACAAAATCTTTATTACTTTTTACACAACACAGAAGAAAACTCTTTCTTTATTATTGGATGGTCTAGCTTTAATGGTATCCAGCTTCATTTTTAACTTACAATTTATATCTGCATCCGAATCAGTTATTTTTTTCTGCTGTCAGTAATTCTATAGAAACATAAAAGGCATGATCTCGAATTGCGATTCGTATCTTTTTTCTATTAATTACCTTTTGTACGGCCTTAGCAATTATCGTTGTTCTTTACAGCAGTTCTAATCGAGAGCACTTGGGGATTTCAATTTTGCCTATTATTTCCTCCTCTGAACTTTGGTCAAAGCGTTCCACGTCTTCTTAGGTGTATACTGTCAACGCTTTTCCTACACATTCTTAAACGATTTTCATATATAACCTTAAGTTTACAACTTTTGCAAACGAATTACCATTAAATGATCAGTTTTAAACTCTAGAAAGGCCTTTCTTGTTACTAGATGCACAATGTCTGGTCCGCCATATGTCGATACAATGTAACCAATCTTTTTAAGCAGATCCAAATGAGAGTGCAGGTTTATAAACAGGCGTTTCACTTATCCTTGAATACAGTAAATGTTCTAAAATCCATCATTTTTTGCAAGTACAACAACGTGTTTCCACTTTCCATCGCTCCTTACAGCAAAATCTGTCGTCGTGTATTTCCCATTTATATCCGGATTTTTCAATATACTGTGTTAAAGTAATTTGTAAGCCTTGCTTGCACATTGGAAGTGGTTTGTTCTTTTTCTAGTGGCAATTTAATGTCTTCCTTCATGGTAGTTGTTTTCGCCAAATATTACATTTTCATTTCTTGACTTCGATCTCTTCCGTTTTCAGTTTTCTTTTTTGTGCACATAACACACAAACTGCGCCTGAAGTATTGATTAAATTTAATAGGGGCTGGTTTAAGTCTGATACATTGGTTCTTTTTCGTGAGACTTGTAGAATAACATTATTTGTGGGAACCAATCCTAATTCGTTAATATCTATCTATACTGGGGCGTTTTGTGATGAAAAACCCTCTAGATTTAGAAAAAAATTGTTTCTCCAGCTATAATGGAACACATCGATAATGCTTATATCGTCTTTGTTGGAGCTCGTATTAACAATTTCCATACAGTTTACAGATGCATAATTAAAACTAGCGGTAGACGTAACATAATTTTTAATATTTCCACGGAGCTAAACACTCCATCGATTTTGTAGTTACAAATCATAGCTTCGAGTTTGGTAATACCATGTTTTCTAGGCAAGACTGATGTGAATGTTTCCTGCAGACGCACGTCAGGGCACTTTATAATTTGGATAAGATTTTTTCCGATATCTTTATTGACTCCAGGGCTTGTGATATGATATACAAATTGTTATACATCTTTACAATTGGAGTTCATCCGTGTTAAACAAGCTATTCTAGCTGTCTTATCGTTTTTACAATGATATTTCTGTTTCCTTGGTAGTCTCCTTTAACACAGAGGTCGTAGCCTGAAGTTAGGTAAGCATAAATTTCCATTTTGTTAAAAATAATTTTTAATATTTTCTCAGTTATTATTGTCTGGACGGTTTACTTGTATACCATACAAGTTTAGTTTATTCTTACTGCCTGAATAGACAAATTGCAGAATATTGTTAAACACAACACAGAAACTGTTCTGTACGCTATCTGCTAGTTTACACCACATTGAAGCGATTGGCACAGAGTACAGCAGAGCACATTGTAAATATTGTTTGATGTTATTTAAAACAGTAGACTATCTTCCAGGGAGCTAAACACTCCAACGATTTTGTAGTTACAAATCATAGCTTCGAGTGTGGTAATACCACGTTTTCTAGGCAAGGATGATGTGAATGTTTCCTGCAGACGCATGTCAGGGCACTTTTCAATTTGGATAAGATTTTTTCCGATATCTTTATTGACTCCAGGGCTTGTGATATGATATACAAATTGTTATACATCTTTACAATTGGAGTTCATCCATGTTAAACAAGCTATTCTAGCTGTCTTATCGTTTTTCGCAATGATATTTCTGTTTCCTTGTTAGTCTCCTTTAACACAGAAGTCGTGGCCTGAAGTTGGGTAAGCATAAATTTCCATTTTGTTAAAAATCCCAACAAAATCTTGCGTTATATCCAAATCATTAAGGTAACAGTCGTCTACATGGAGATATCTGCAGTGTTCCAGGCGGTTGGTCCATCAGAACACCTACTTTGGGCTCAGCCAATTCCACTTTGTATGGTATAGGCACAGGATTTTTGTATTACCTCGAAGTGATTTCCAGTGGTTTCTAGCTGATTTTCCATGTTATAACGTGTTAAATAGGGAATGTTTAATTATAACCACCCGGTATTACAGAATACAGAGTGTTGGCCACGTATTTAGGCAGCTATCTGTGTGGGACTAAGCGATGTGGCGCAGTGCTTAACACACTCGACTCACATTCGGAAGGAAGAAGTTTCAAATCTCCGTCTGCTCATCCAGATTTGACCGGCTGGGATGCCTACCGGGAATCCATTGCCTCACAGGTCGAAAGCGACCCCCTCACCTTTCACCGTCCCACTGACATCACCCATGCCTTTTCCTTCCTTCAGAAGACCATCACTGACGCTGTGGAGGCCCATGTCCCTACCAAACTCATCCCTACGCTTCCTCCATAGGCCATCCTTCTTCTTCATGAATCCTGCAGGCTCTACTGCTCCTTCTCCTTCCTGTGCACCTGTACGGGGATACACTCATCCGCCACTGGCAATTACAGCAACACGTCCGGAACCTCCTTACAGCAAAGAAACGCTGGGACTGGCGCCAGACGTGCACACACCTCAACTCCATCCTCCTTGTCAACTCCTCCAACCACTGCCCTGGCCAGCACATTCTCCAGATCTCTCAGCAATTGAAAACGTCTGGTCAATGGTGGCCAAGGAACTGGATCGCCACAATACGCCAGTCACTACTCTTGATGAACTGTGGTATCGTGTTGAAGCTGCATGAGCAGCTGTACCTGTACACGCCATCCAAGCTCTGTTTGACTCAATTTCTCAGGCGTATCAAGGCCGTTATTACGGTCAGAGGTGGTTGTTCTGGGTACTGATTTCTCAGGATCTATGCATCCAAATTGCGTGAAAATGTAATCACATTTCAGCTCTAGTATAGTATAGTTGTCCAATGAATACCCGTTTATCATCTGCATTTCTTCTTGGTGTAGCATTTTTAATAGCCAGTAGTGTACGAAGGCTTACAGTGAAAATCGAATGGTGCGTTGGGCAGTGTCCCTTAGTATTCCTGTAATAGCGTCACGTCACTCTTCTCAGTTTTGAGCGCACAGTGAGCAAGATGCCTGCAAAATAGTACCTCCCGCCAAGTGTGAATGCCTGCCAAGAGATTTCGTAGCCTCACATAACGTAACTGTCATGCATGTCCTTCTTCATGACGGTTCTCGGCCGCACACTGCAGGACAATGAGGACACTCTTGCAGCATTTGCGATGGGAAGTGTTTGATCACCCACCATGCACCCCAGTCTTGGCTCCCTCTGATTGTCATCCCTGCTCAAATGAACATTTGGCTATGAAGACAACATTTTGGCAATGACAATGAGCTGCAGTTAAGTGTAGAAAATTCTTGGAAAGCACAGGAGGCGGCCTTCTATGTCGAGGGTATGGAAAAATTGGTACAACGCTATGACAGAGATGTCTAAATCGGAGCGGCGACTATGTTGAGAAGGAGCTGGAAAGTGGAGCTGACTGTTGCAAATAAAATAGTTTTGATTGTCACTGTGGTTTTTCCATGACCGATCGTTCCTTAGTTTCTGTATCCGAATAACCCTCGTATGCTGTACATCAACCCAAAGAGGCCACATCATCAAATGACTGAATTGGCTTATGGTGATGACAGTGGTGATGAAGATGGTGGTGATGAGAATATAAAAAAGAAACTATAAATGGTGGCGGGTTGTCGCTAAAACTAGTGTGGGGAGAATGAACAGTCATGAAGTCGGATCCATAAATCCCATATTGTTTACAAATAAAAACAAATGAAACAGTTTCTGTGTCAGTCACTTGTTTATTTTGCCACTATGTGTTTTGATGGTTCACACTGTCATCTTCATGTGGAGAATTGTTTATTTACATAGTTGGTGTTGGTGTAGAGACATACGTCATTTCTCAGTAGCAGCCAAGGGCAGTGTAAGTTATTTTGCGTCTTGTGCTAATGATAACAATTTTTTATTTAGAAAAGGCGCTTTTGAGGATAAAAAACGTTTCTGACAAAGAATTGTACTTACAGGGACGGTAGAGTTGTAATACGTCTTCATACCGCTGCCTGACGTATGTCTTCCCCACTCTACATTACGTTTACACTTTACTTCAAGGGTGTTGTGCATGTTACAGATATTTTTGTTTGCATTGGATACAAAGTTAGAAGATTAAATAGTTTGTCCATAAATATGTTTCTCTTTCTTAAGTTTTTTTCATTAATTTTTAGAAAAGAAGAACATATTTGGGCAGAAACCATTTAATCTTTTATCTTTGTATGCAACGTAAATAAACATATCTGCAACATATACAATATCTCTGAAGTGACAATATAAATGTAATGTGCGATGGATCAGACATATATCAGGCAGCAGTATGCAGACTTTTGACAACTCTACCGTCTCTGTGAGTACAATTCACTGTCAGAAATTCGTGTTTTTTAAACTGAAAAGCGCGTTTTCTAAATAAAAAATTGTTATCATTAGGAAAAGACGTAAAATAGTCTACACTGCCTTTTGTCCATGAACAAGTGAGTAACGCAAAAACTGTTTTATTTGTATTTATCAGCAGTCGCAGCCCTCATAATGCTGTCCCCTACGAATGAAATATTCATATTTTTCCTCTGCAGACACGGATCGGTATGAGGAAGAGCTTAAATATCTAAGGAATGAAAGCATTAGGGAAGTCCCACGTTCTCTGTTCATCAACCGCTGTTTCGTTTTCCCCTCGTTTCCCAATATCTGCCCCACCGAACAGCGGAATGTGAATGAATGCCACGACTTCACCTGCCGCTGCGGAAGTATGGCATTAGTTGTGTTGCCGCTGCCCGGCCGTCGCTTGGAGCAGGTGGGGGGGGGGGGGGGGTAGTTTTTGTGGGAGTGGGGCCGAGGCTGAGGCGGACCTGCGGGAGAGGTGACCTTCAGGCCAGGCCAGCCAGGGCTGCACAAAGCGCAGACGCGCAAGCGCGCTGGCAACGCTGTGCTGGGTTGTCCAAAGTCCGCGGCCGTATTTATTACCGACAAGGCAAAACAAAGTATTCTCCTCAGCTGTTACTTGAGTAAATGGACACTCTAAGTGACTGTCAAGCTGCTACACGGAAACAAACGGGAAATTTTTCGTTGCTACTCACGACATTTCGCTGACGATACGACGATCTTTGTCAATTCTGAGCGTTGAACGGAAGGCCGATTCGGCTGTGACCGTAAAAGCAACTACCGTCGCGGACACACACACACACACACACACACACACACACACACACACACACTTTTCTAACCTGACCTATCACTTATCCAAATTACGGCAGCAAAAGCATGAAAAACTACCCCTTAAGCTCTGTTAGGGAATTCTCAACCGCATTATTTCCCAGATTCTAAGTACGTCCTTACCGACAACAGCCTGCATGGCACAACCACATTTGCATCTATACAGCATGATCCCGTACTGTATTGACAAAATTTCGACGGTTTATGGGGAATACCTTGTGAGTAACTTGATATAAACAACCTAAGATATTGCTTAGAAACAAACTTGTTTCATTGACTGACAGTATTTGCTGATGACAATAGTAATGATTCCTTTACTCTCCGACCTCAAGCTTGCATTCAGTACTGGTCGGTTCGGTCTCGGGTGTGTTTTTCTGGCAGTGATAATTGTACATTGACAACGATGAACAGCAGAGCAGTATGGATAAGTTTACTAATGTTGAGTTGCCCGACAGGCACTTACTGAAAGCGGTGAAAGACCGACACAACGACGCTATATTGAGCCATCTCGCAGCGACAGCAGTACTTTCGCAACTGACGGTATTTGCATAATTTTGTTTTGCGTTCTACGTTAAGGTGATTGTATATTAAAGATATTTTCCTTATTGTGCGGTTATTTACAAAGAAACAAAGGTATCTGGGGATACAAACCGAATAAATTGTAAGTCTTGATTATATTCTTACTCAGTATCGACTCAACAGATACAACGGGTCCCTAATACCGGCCGGCTATAATTAAAGTGCAGCTACTCACAAAGGTGTGGGGAGTAATTATCGTATGCCAGCGAAACGTGGTAGATATTCTGGAGCTGTGAATGCAAGAAAGACGTACAGAAATGTTTCCATATGTAACGGATCAGGAATGGGACATGGACAGAAAAGGTCAGACAAGTGAGAAAGGCGTAATGTTAATTTTATTATTAACCACTGCTAACAAAATTTGTTCAGTGTGAGCACGGGAGAAGCAGGCGATATGCTGTACAGAGCCATATTCGCAATTGGTGGCCAAAATTGGAACTCTTTTTTCCAGATTAACGCATCAGCATATCTACCAAGTTTCACTGTCATACGATAATTACAGCCCACATTCGACCTTCGTAAGTAACTGCAAATTTATTTTAACCACCCGGTACCAAAATAATCAGAAAATACCAGTGAAAACCTCCGAAAATTTGTCAGTGGAGTTCGAATTCATCCTGCACACGTCCCCTGCGAACAAGTCCACCAGCGTGATGGAGGGTACTTTGTAACTAAAATTAGCGATTTTCTGTCCTATTAAATGCGTGTGTTGCGTAAGGGGTATCTGCCCCGTGGGGCAATTTCAGGGGGCGCAAAATTCATATTCTTGAAGATAAAAAGATTTTGTTTCACAAAACTCCTGGCATCCAGCGCACGTTGGTCTATCGATATTATTTTGGTTTCTGAACATTTTCGATCACATTCTAATTCGATTTCTGAGCGAAAAGATGTTTTACAGTGTGATACAGGCCTAATCTTTGCTTAAGTATGAAAGGTCTTGCCGTTTACTGTTTACTTACGCGATTTTAAAATGTATGACAAAGGTAACGATCGCTCCAGGTGTGAGGTTTGCAGTGTAATACGGTTTCTGAAAGGAAAAAAGTTCCGTCCTATCGCAAATCACAGACAGATAACCGAAGTGTATGAAAATGTGATGAATGATGCTTCATTTCAAAGTGAGTGCAGTGTGTTTAACGGCGTACCAAAGAATATTCATCACGAAGAGCGATCGGGCCAGTCTTCATGTGTGACTGATGAACTCAAATCAAGGACTGAGGAAAGAATTCAGCTGGCTAAACGTTTCTCTATTGCTGGACTGAGTTCTAAAAAAGTGTGTCCAAGTGATACCTCGATTTATGACAGATGAACACAAAATACGAGGGCATGTTTGAAAGTAATGCCTCCGAACTTTTCTATGCAAAAATTCTTAAAGCTTTTTAAATAAAACAAACGTTATTAACATTCTACATCGTTATTCTTCGTGTATACATATTTGCAGTCCTCTGCCATTAGAGGGCTCCGAATTGTAGCCTGCAAGTTGACGCTGTGTAACTCAAGTATGGAGTTACGTGAGAAACGGCGTGCTGTAATCGAGTTTCGATTTCGAAAATTTCTTCCACACGTGGAGCACCGTCTCCTTCAGCATGACAATGCTAGACGGCTGCGACGTGTGCAACAATCCGACGCCTTGTGTTCATATTCATCGATCATCCTTCATCTGTTTCTAAAAATTAAAGAACTCCTTCGAGGACCATCTTGGTAGTGATGAAGCAGTACAAGCACAGACGAGGTTGTGACTCCGTAAACAAAGTCAAACAGTCCATAGTGACAGTATCAACAAACTTATATCTCCGAATACATTTCTCGATGTATTCGTCTCCATGGTGACTATGTTGAGCAAAAACTATGTAGACATGAAGAATAAAGATGTAGAATGTTAATAAAGTTTGTTTTATTTAAATACCTCTCAGAGTTTTCACATAAAGAATGTACAGGCATTACTTTTCAGGAAACTCTCGTACTACGAATGAACGAATGGCAACTGCGTTGACTTTGCTCACTCGGAGCGACTATGATGGCGAGGAGTTTTTGAAGCACATTGTTGCTGGTGACGAGATTTGTGTTACGCATAAAAGTCCAGAAACAAAGCGCCAGCAAATGAAATGGCATCATTCACGATCCCCAACAAAATCAAAAACAGCCAAAAAATTCTGGGCGACAGAACGTTCACAGCCACAATTATTTCGAGATCAAAACGGCGTTCCACTGTCAGGCCATTCACCTACTACACGGCATAGTTCAAAACAAACGGCGTGGTTTGTTGTCCAGCGGCATTTGACGTAAGCCTCACTCACATTCTGCCTGCATTGAAGAAGGCTTTGCTCTTTCAGTTAAAGTGGGAAATTTTTTAATATCTTGCACACAGACTTGATTTGCCCATAGTGATCAACTACTGGGGAGGGGGAGGGGGGGGGCGGAAAGCACTACGGAAGGGACATCGAACTGAAAGAGGCCGCTCAACAACTTGACGGAAACTGAGTATGCAAAAGGCATAACGAAGCTTGTGGAAAGCTACGACAAATGTTTAAATTTGAACTGCAACTAGGTAGAAAAATAGCTAATACACTAAAATATGTTGTAATATAAGATTTCTTTCATTATCTCGAATAGGAACATCTGGGGAAACAAACGTTCTTTACTTTGAGAATGACCCTCGTATGTTGTTGCTTACCGTCAAGCTGACTACAATGTTTTCTTTATTTTTGGTGCTGAACCGGAGTGTTCCATTAACAGTTGTCAAGGGAGAGTGGGTGAGCTGGGAATGTCCCGCCAGCCGAATTTCTCCGCGTACAGCCTACTTGCTAGCTTGTGCCGCTAGGGCGAGAGGGGAACATGCGACCGATTCACACTAACGTCAGTCTCAGGTGTTTTCACCTTCAAATGGTGTTGTGTTCAAACATGTCAGGCCGCACGTCACTGCTTCGCCCACTGTGATGCAGCGCCGGTGTCCGGACATTTGCGAATGCGGACATTTGCGATCCCGGACATTTGCGGTTTTACCTGCTCCGAAGGGTTGGGTACCCTTTCCTCCTCCTCCACCCCTACCGCTCGGTCCCTGGAATTCCCTGGACGGAGTTCAGCCACGTGCCGTTTTACCTGCTCCGGAAGGGTAAATCCGCGCTGGTCGCAACACAAGTCCTTGTGCTAACTTTGTTTCCGAAGTTTCTAGTCTGACCGTCAGTAAGGAAGTTATTCCAACGACCAAGGGCAGGCCTTCCGCTCATTATAGTGGTTACGCGTATTGTAAAGTGAAGGAATCTAAAGAACGTGTTGTTATGTGGGTGTGCTTACGACAAAAATCGGATCATTGCAAGGGAAGAATGCATTCGAAGAATGGAGACATGTTTAACGTATCTGCAGACCTCCTGTTGATGCAGCTCCGGAAGTGATGAAGGAAGTGGACAGGACGAAATGGAGAACTCGAGAAGAAAATACGCAGTTATCCGAGATATACGTGGATGTAATGGGAAATCTTCGTAATAAAGGTTATGACTTTGTTACAGCGATGCCCAAACCAGAATATATGTAGAGGACCTTGCATCATCAGCGGAGTCAAGCGCAGAGGAACCGACAAGAGCCCAAGAACGCTTATGAAATTGATCTTCATGAAGATCTCTTAAAAATGGGAGATGGCAGTAGTTTTCTTCTAGAAGACGACAGATTAGAGGAGAGAATAAACATTTTTAGTGCAAAAAAGGAAAAGGAAGCTTAAAAATTTCTTCCCATTTTTTTATGAATGCGACATTTAAGAGCTGCAGAAAGGAAACTGCGCAAATCTATACTGTAGACGCAGACTAAGGACGCACGAATGACGAAACAAACATTCTTCCTGCTGTATTTGCACTACTCCCTAATTAGAAGAAAGACACGCAAGTTCGCCTGTTTCGTCTGATTAAACAAGCTG
The DNA here is from genome assembly GCF_023898315.1 of Schistocerca nitens. Lineage (NCBI taxonomy): Eukaryota > Metazoa > Arthropoda > Insecta > Orthoptera > Acrididae > Schistocerca > Schistocerca nitens. The sequence continues at coordinate 598,511,146 of NC_064616.1, read as the reverse complement.
TTTCTCAGCGGTGTCATAGAGAAGTGAACGTCGATTCTGAGACAGCTGCGTTATTGCCATTCATCAAGTTTTTCCCTCGAGAGAAATAAGTGGATGTTATTTCCATGTGAAGAAAGGTTTATGGAGAAGACTTCAAGAATTGGTCTAACTGAGGATTACCGCCAGAACGAAGATTTAAGACTTTGAATCACCATGTCTGCAGCGCTGGCATTTGTAAAATCGGAGGGCGTAAGTAACGGATGTGTTGACATTCGTGCACGAGCTCCTGATAATAAACAGCTCTCTGAAATTTTTGATTACTTTGTACACAGCTGGAACTGCTACGAAAAAAGACGCCGAACGACGCATGCTGTTGAAGGGTGGCGCAATAAAATAAATAATATTATTGGAAACTCTCACACTAGGATCGACTATTTGGTGGAGTGCTTGAAGAAGTAAGCGGAACTCACAAACTGCATGTACATGAAGTTGGAGATGAACCTTGAAGTGAAGAAGAGGGAGAAGAAATACTTGAAACTGGACTACAGAATAGAGAGAACCGTAAAAAATCATGAAGAGACTGGCAACATTTGTTTCTGCTTGAAAGCCATGTCCCATATACAGAAAATGGACAAAATGACGTTAAAAAGTAACTTATTAAAAATCTATGAAGACAACTGAGTCCTTGCAGGTTATTTAATTAAAATTATTAAATATAATGAAGCAGCATTATCGACGCTAATATTAAGTTAAAGTTATAAATAAAGTGTACTGTAGTTCTTGCATAAAAATGATGAAGCATATTTAAGCGGGCGTAAGCAAGCCACAATGGTAAATGATGATTTATCATTTTGACAGTCCGAAGCCTGTGAAAAGTGTGATGGGAATAAGCCTTCATTAGTTGTAAAATTGAAGAGTGTTTCAGGCCCCACAACAGTAACCCTAAACAGCTTAATGTTGAAACTATCTGGTCGCAACTTGGTTTACTAGCGTTTAATCAATAAGCAGTGGGATTTGTCTCAAGGAAACCAACATTAAACATCACTCACATGACCCTTCTGTCACCAGAAATTACATTTACATTTAACTTTTTTAACTGTCATTTCCTATTTGATGACCATATTTTCTCTCTCTGTTTTGAATGTTGACCCACGGTAAATTACTAATAAATTTTTAGCTGCGAGGATATCGAATTTTAGCGAGTAAATTAACATGGAATATGTCGTTCTCCTTTTTAACCATACACATACCCATTTCTTCTTTCCTTATTGATTTTTGGACTGTCAGTCATTGTAATTAAAATAGCCACTAACGCAGCGTTCAAAATATTAGCGAACATTCTCATTCCTTTTACAGCTTTCTTTTCCTTTTCCTCCCATGGCGATGGGCTGCTTCTATAACAGTCAATAAGCGTGGAAAGAAGCTGCCTTACTGACGGAGGCTATATTTATCAAAAATGGTTCAAATGGCTCTGAGCACTATGGGACTCAACTGCTGAGGTCATTAGTCCCCTAAAACTTAGAACTAGTTAAACCTAACTAACCTAAGGACATCACAAACATCCATGCCCGAGGCAGGATTCGAACCTGCGACCGTAGCGGTCTTGCGGTTCCAGACTGCAACGCCTTTAACCGCACGGCCACTTCGGCCGGCGGGCTATATTTATCCTTGGAAGAACTAACTAAATATTGACTCAGTCAATGGCATTGCTTTCGTTTCCCAAAAGTTTTAAATATTTCGGCTTCCGAATACTGAAAAGAAGCTCTATACAGTATAGCCAAATGGTCCTCAAAAAGACCAAATAGCGAAAAGTTTTATAGAAGTTTTTTGACAAGCTTTCTATATGTTTTTGATGAAACTGATTCAGAATTTCGAAGTCCCACCAAAATTTCGGCTCATAAATGGATAAAAAATGGAAAAATTACGAAAATGGGACTTTTTTTAGGTTTTTCTTTTATAACTCGAAAGCAACGCAAACTGGAGTAAAGTTGACTATTTATGAAAATAAAAAGAATAAAATTTTCCAGAAACTGGTTCTGAGTAACCTTTTTCGTCAGACCAACCGTATGACTTGTAGCGTCTGTTAAAGTTAGCGAGCTTTTAAAGCTGAGGAAATGGTCATCTCGGGACCTACCCCTGGCGCCCTTAGCACACTTTGTGCATTGCCGAATTTCATCCTCCAGTAGAGTAAAGATGCTATTGGAGTGGTTGGTAGTTGACATTTGCCGTGATGTAGTTTTACCGTATTCCTGATATTCACGGTACACTCGTGAAATGGTCGTACGGAAATATACCCATTTCACCGCTACTCGCTAGCTCGAAGATGCTGTGTCCCATCGCTCGTGCGCCGACTATAACACCACGTTCAAACTCTCTTAAATATTGATATCCTGCAATTGTAGCAGCAGTAACCGATCTAACAACTGCGCCAGACACTTGTTGTATTATATAGGTGTTACCGACAGTAGCGCCGTATTCTGCCTGTTTACATATCTCTGTACTTGAATACGCATGCCTGTACCAGATTCTTTGGCGTTTCAGAGTATATTTAAACTAAAACGAACTCCTGAATGCAATATTCAAGGAATCTCTACAAAGTGTCCAGAACTGGTGGCACTACTGTATCTGTGTTGCACTGAAAATAGCACAATATAGTGCAAATGTCGATGGTATGTGGTGCGTGTCTTCTTTCCACCTCATTGCCCTGAAGTTTGCATTCAGCAAAGCTCTCTTCTGTCTAGGGTTTTATTTCCCAAAAAATGGTTCAAATGGCTCTGAGCACTATGCGACTTAACTTCTCAGGTCATCAGTCGCCTAGAACTTAGAACTAATTAAACCTAACTAACCTAAGGACATCACACACATCCATGCCCGAGGCAGGATTCGAACCTGCGACCGTAGCGGTCGCTCGGTTCCAGACTGTAGCGCCTAGAACCGCACGGCCACTCCGGCGGTGGCCGGCCGCGGTGGTCTAGCGGTTCTGGCGCTGCAGTCCGGAACCGCGGGACTGCTACGGTCGCAGGTTCGAATCCTGCCTCGGGCATGGGTGTGTGTGATGTCCTTAGGTTAGTTAGGTTTAAGCATTTCTAAGTTCTAGGGGACTTATGACCTAAGATGTTGAGTCCCATAGTGCTCAGAGCCATTTGAACCAAGCCAACTCCGGCGGGCTGTTTTATTTTCCAGTAGTGTTAGTTGTGCGTTAACAAGGTCCTCAGCAGCGCCATGGATAGCTTTACTGATCAAGAATTGGCCGATATGCTTCCTGTAGACGGGTTCACTGAATGCAGTGGAAGAGCGACACTGCGACACTGTGATGAAGTTGTCACTCACCGATGGCAACCATGTCACGGTACTTTTGCATCTGTATATACGCGCTGTCGAGAAACTGGATCCTTCCGTTTTGGAATTCAAGGTACTGGCTGTGTGAGATACCCTAGAACACCCGATATGAAAAAAAAAATTATAAACTCTATTTGTGACAATCCTGCCTCAAGTAGTCGGCGCGTCACGCGAACTCTGAACACAAGCCAATCACCTGTGCTGAGAGACTTACATGAACTACAATGTCACTCGTATCATCCACAGAAGGTGCATTCATTGCAGCCAGCAGAGTTCCCATTTCGAGTGACGTTTGCAGATTGGTTCCTACAGCGATGTACAAAAAATCCCGATATTTCTACTTTCTTGTCCTAACAAGAGAGGGCATGTTCTACGGTAGGAACAGCCATGTAAGGGTTGACGAAAATCCATGCACACTGGTGTGCGATCCTGTCAACAGACACATTCGTTTTGTAAATAAAAACCGCCTTTTTCTTGCTGCAATATGTTTTATTTGTTCCAGATGCGTTTCGCCTTTTACTTTAAGACATCTTCAGTGAAATCTAGAATGATACAGTTTTGTTTTGATATGCGATGTTCGTTGATTATCAAACAGTTCATGTCTTGTTTTTACTTACTTCTCCTTACTGTTTTTTACTTACAGTTATTTGTGTGTTTGGCTAGCATCTGCGTTTCCTCTCATCTGGTCACATGCTGGAGATCGCACTATAACTTCAGTTATAGACCATAAGCACATTTTCAAATTACGAATTTGACATGAGAGGAAACGAGGATGCCAGCCAGAAACTCGAATAACTGGAAGTAATTAGTTAGTTACGTACAGAACAAGATGTGAAATGTTTTATATCTACGAATATCGCATATTAAAACAAAATTGTATCATTCTAGATTCCATTGAAGGTGTCTGGAAGTAAAAGGCGAAAGGGTGTGGTACAAAGAAAAGGCGGTTTTTTTACTGCGGATGATGGCCACACAAAGAAACTTGGTATCAACAGACGTTTGCTACTGATGTATGGACTGATATTGTCAATGATTTTGTGATAGGTTCTTACTTAACTCCTGATACACTGAACGGGATGCATGGGCTGGTATTGTCAACGATTTTGTGGTCATGGGCTGGTATTGTCAACGATTTTGTGATAGGACCTTACTTAATTCCTGATACACTGAACGGAGTCGTGAAAAAAAAAAAAAAAACGTTTCCTTTGACATGTTATGTGCCATTGACAATTCGTCGGCTTATGTGGTTTCAACATGACGGGGCACACTTTGCATTCAGATGTTAGGAACAACAATGCAGTATCGACTAAGAGACAACAGATTAGTTGCAGTGGTCCTGTTGGGTCACCAGACAAGAAGCCAATGGACTTCTTCTTGTGGGGGCGTATGAGGAGAGCCTAGTTTACAAGACTCTGACGATTTTCGCACGGGCCTGGCTGTTAAGATTAACGTAACCGCAGAAGTAGTACGCCAAACTCCTGGAATTCTTCAGCCTGTCGAAGAGTCGATCCTAGGTCGCTGTACACCCTGTCGTCATAATGATGGTCGAAAGTCAGGGAACACTTCTGCGTTTGTTGCGTACAGTACTTCACGTTGAGAGAACAGATTGAACATATTGTGTACTTCATTTGATGGTTGTTGCATTACTCTGTATTGTGGGTTCTACGCATTGGTTATTGCATATTACAGGCTTTTTCATTTTTGTGAAGGTATTTTCACAGAAACCAGGATAATTAGTGTATCAAACCGAATACATAATAATTGCATTATTACTTTGTAACGAGCCAGCTGCGACCTGGTCCCTCATACCTGGTAAAGAAACTTAGCTAGTAATTACATGTAAACTCATTGCATTAGAAATTAAAGCATACCACTTTTACTATCATACATATGTCGACATGGTATTTAGTTTCCACGTGCATATGTTCTACATGCTCGCTTCATACCTTTAAAACATAGGAAACAATTGCTGCATTTATCCCCTTTCTCACTAAAACAATTTCGGAAAGTCTCAAGCATAGTGCCATCTGTTGCCCTTTTCATAAGCTATTTAATGAATGACTGTTTTGATTGGCCGGATACGGTCACAGGTTTGAATCCTGCCTCGGGCATGGATGTGTGTGATGTCCTTAGGTTTAAGTAGTTCTAAGTGTAGGGGACTGATGACCTAAGATGTTAAGTCCCATAGTACTTAGAGCCATTTGATTGGCCGAATAAACATGCTACTGTCGATTCTGGACCGAGCGATGTGGTGCAACGGTTAGCACAATGGACTCACAGAAGGAAGGATGACGGTTCAAATCCCTGTCCGCCCATCCAGATCTGGGTTTTCCGTGATTTCCCTAAATCGCTTAAGTCGAATGCCGGGAGGGTTCCTTTGAAAGGGCACGTCTCATTCCCTTCCCCATCCTTGCCTATCCCGAGCTTGTGCTCCGTCTCTAATGACTTCGTCGTCGACGGCACGTTAAACACTGATCTTGCTTCCTTCCTTTTTCTATTCTGGAAATGCCGGTTTCGCTGCCGGTTTTCATCTTCCTCCTTTGTCAAGTTGCTACTTTCTGGAAATGTTTGTTCATATAAACAAAGTAATCTTGTGCAATGTAAAGGAAAAGCAGTCTTATTGGGGTGACAGTAAGTTATTCATTTCCTTTGTTTAATTAAAGAGAAGCATTTTTGTTCTTCGCTAGATGTAAAGAGGGGTACATAAATGCTGATATACTTTCTGAATTAGCAAAATTTAACTGCGTGACTACGTCTCACTATCCTGCGTAGCTAAGTTGTAAATTGAGGGCTCTCGTAAGTAATGAACGGCTTCTGACAAAACAAGAGTTATGTGAATAACAATAAGTATGTATTTTCATTGGGGAGTTTTATACCCATTGGGATTCTCCAAAGTGTTAAAGAACACAATTAGATTCCATCAGTGAGCACAAGGCCAATTTTTTGTCCACGATGCGCCTGTTCCAGGTGGATGTATTAAAACAGTTCCGCAGCCATGAATTAGTGTGGATTGTTAAACATCTTTTCGTGAACGATGTCTTCCTCCTCCTTGCCTTCTCCCTTAGGGATTCACAGACACCCACAATGAAAAAAGTGGTTCTAATGGCTCTGAGCACTGTGGGACTTAACTTCTAATGTCATCAGTCCCCTAGAACTTAGAACTACTTAAACCTAACTAACCTAAGGACATCACACACATCCATGCCCGAGGCAGGATTCGAACCTGCGACCGTAGCGGTCCTGCGGTTCCAGACTGTAGCGCCTAGAACCGCACGGCCACCCCGGCCGGCACCCACCATGAAGTCGAACTCTTTTTTATTAAGTCTACATCTATACCTACATGATTACTCTTCAGTTTATACTTGAGTGTTTGACAGAGGGTTGACAGAACCACTTTTAGACCATCTCTACCGTTACGGTCTGCCGGCCGCGGTGGTCTCGCGGTTCTAGGCGCGCAGTCAGGAACCGTGCGACTGCTACGGTCGCAGGTTCGAATCCTGCCTCGGGCATCGATGTGTGTGATGTCCTTAGGTTAGTTAGGTTTAAGTAGTTCTAAGTTCTAGGGGACTGATAACCACAGCAGTTGAGTCCCATAGTGCTCAGAGCCATTTGCACCGTTACGGTCTAGAATACCACGTGGTAAAAATGAGCACCTACATCATTCCTGCGAGCTCTGATTTTTCTTACTTTATTATGGTGATCTTTTCTCCTTGTGTAGGAGAGTCAACAAAATATTTTTGCATTCGGAGGAGGAAGTTAGTGACTGAAATTTCTTGGAAAGATCTCGCTGCAACGGAGTACGCCTTTGTTTTAATTGCTTCCACCCCAACTCCCTTAATATATCTCTGGCACGCTATGCCCTGTTTCGTGACAGTCCAAGATGCTACTCCAGGCGGGTGTAAAATGAATGTGCGCAACGGAAAATACTGAACGCGAAAATCAAGATTTGGCCCTGTCTGACTACCACCTTACGCTCTCTTAATTGTGATATTATTTCCTCCTTCTTGCTCTTTAACATATATATTACAGTATAAACATAAATGAATGATTAAGGGAACTAGTAACTACTAAATGATAAATGTTATTTTCGCTTATACATTTATTGTAGATTAAAAAACCTCTTTATATTACAAATTTTAATATTTCCTAACTAATATTACTGATCAATTGCCCAAATCTGCCCCTTTTTATGGCTACACGATCTAATATAAATAACGTGAGATGACTGACATCATCTACGTACCAAACACTAGAAGACACTACTTTCAAAGATGATATTCAGTGGTGTGCAACCTCGGTGGAAATAAAACTTACGTGATATCAGCTATTTAGCCTTATTGCCTTAATAAGCCGAAGCAATTAGCAATATCACCGTATGTACTGCGTCCGGTGCGTCGGAGTGGTGGTTCTCGTACACGTCTGCGACGACGGAAGAACTCCAGCCACAAAATATAAAAACAATTCATTCAAACACTAGGATGGCAGAAGACGGTCCTCTGACTAGTATAATCTAATACTGTCTTCTCCTCTCTGTGTTCTACAGACGAGGAACGCGAACTCCCAGCCACAAGGACGGAATTCAGATAACGTCTCTACGTGAGTATAGAAAGAAGAAGTGCTCTCAATCACCGAACGCTGCGTACTCAACGACGACTCCCTACCCGGACGCGAAGTCCAGAATCGTATAAATTCGCAACAGTACAGTGCCTAACCGTTCTAACTATAAAATCTCCTGAGAGCAAAGACAGCAAGTCTCTACGTGAGTATAGAAAGAAGAAGTGCTCTCAATCACCGAACGACGACTCCCTACCCGGACGCGAAGTCCAGAATCGTATAAATTCGCAACAGTACAGTGCCTAACCGTTCTAACTATAAAATCTCCTGAGAGCAAAGACAGCAAGTCCGTTTGTACCAACAAAAGCTGATATTGAGCGACCGTCAAACATGGGCGCTCAAAACGGAAGTACTCTTTCTCTCCACCGCTGGCTTCCCAGCAAAGCTCGGCTCCCCTCCTTCATGAAAGCAGAAGGCGAATCATATTCTCGAAACCACGGAATATTCTCCCTCTCTACAGAGTCTTCCGAACGGCGACCAACCATGTTTTAGTCTTTTGTCGTCCAGCGCGGAAAGTTTGCGAGGAAATACCCGTTAATTAGGAATTCATACAATGGTACGCTTCTCACAAGGGAATCTCCCCATCGCACCCCCCTCAGATTTAGTTATAAGTTGGCGCAGTGGATAGGCCGTGAAAAACTGAACACAAATCAATTGAGAAAACAGGAAGAAGTTGTGTGGAACTACTAAAAAAATAAACAAAATATACAAACTGAGTAGCCCATGCGCAGATTGGCAACATTTAGGACAGTGCAAGCTTAGGAGCGCCGTGGTCCCGTGGTTAGCGTGAGCAGCTACGGAACGAGAGGTCCTTGGTTCAAGTCTTCCTTCGAGTGAAAAGTTTAATTTTTTTATTTTCAGACAATTATCAAAGTTTAGGCACTCACACACAATCAACTTCGCTCTCCAAAATTCCAGGACATGTTCAGATTTGCTTGGACATATGCAGTATTTGACGGTCTACACACGGAAAAATTCGAAAACGTTAAAAACATATGTTTTGACAGAGCGCAGGGAAAACTGTGCGACTGTGAAACTGTTCATTCATTTGTTGCAGTTTATGTGACAAACTCGTGTGTTTTCATCACTTTTTTGGGAGTGATTATCACATCCACAAGAAAACCTAAATCGGGCAAGGTAGAAGAATCTTTTTACCCATTCGCCAAGTGTATAAGTTAGGTGGGTCGACAACATATTCCTGTCATGTGACGCACATGCCGTCACCAGTGTCGTATAGAATATATCAGACGTGTTTTATGTGGAGGAATCGATTGACCTATGACCTTGTGATCAAATGTTTTCGGTTCCCATTGGAGAGGCACCTCCTTTCGTCTACTAATCGCACGGTTTTGCGATGCGGTAGCAAAACACAGACACTAAACTTATTACAGCGAACAGAGACGTCAATGAACGAACGGACAGATAATAAGTTTGCGAAAATAAACTTCTCACCTGAGGGAAGGCTTGAACCAAGGACCAAGGTTCCGCAGCTGCTCACGCTAACCACGGGACCACGGCGCTCCTCAGCTTACACTCTTCTTGATGTTGCCTATCTTGCGCATGGACTACTCAGTTTGTATATTTTGCTTATTTTTTCGTAGTTCCACACAACTTCTTCCTGTTTTCTCGATTGATCTGTGTTCAGTTTTTCAAGGCCTATGCACTGTGCCAACTTATAACTAAATATGAGGGGGGTGCGATGGGGAGATTCCCTTGTCAGAGTAAAAATCCACAGAAATAACCCAGCCTGCGTGATTTCCAAGGTAACAATTCCTCGTACCTCTTTGCTGCGTCCAAAATTTTCAGAGTTTCCGAAGTATTATCCAGGCATCCTTGCGGCCCCGCTACAACACCGGCTGGCGGCAGCTGTATTGTGCTTCAGCGCTCAGGTGCCCCGACAGTCCGTCTTGGGTTACTTCCTGTATGAAGCAGGACCAACACGCCTGTGCGGGATTTTCCACCCAGGGCGTGAGTTACGTCTGCCGTTTCATTTCCACTGGCGTTCCAGCATCTACTAGTATAGCCGATCATTCATTACGTCGTTTTGATAATAAAGACACTCCATCACCTTTCGTGCAATAAGCGTTAACAACTATTTACAAGGTGTAAGTGACAATGCCAGTCTTCTTTAAATATTCATATATACGATGTACAACCTATCAAATGATACCTAATTCCGGTTGTAAATCACGGCAAAGTATGTAGATGAGTGCTTGTAAGTTGCGAAATTATAGCCACCTTACAACAGTACAAATAGAGCAGCCCATCTTTGAATAAGAGAAGGGAGAGGCATAGAATAAACAGCCTCTTTAGTAGATTTGTTTCACTTTCTAGCTGTTCTGCTAATAAAACGTAGACTGTGGTTCGCCTTCCCCACAGCGTATTCTTTGTGATGGTCCCAGTTTAAGTTGGTTCAAATGGTTCAAATGGCTCTGAGCACTATGGGACTTAACATCTGTGGTTATCAGTCCCCTAGAACTTAGAACTACTTAAACCTAACTAACCTAAGGACATCACACACATCCATGCCCGAGGCAGGATTCGAACCTGCGACCGTAGCGGTCACGCGGTTCCAGACTGAAGCGCCTAGAACCGCACGGCCACATCGGCCGGCCCCAGTTTAAGTTGTTTGTAATTGTAATCCGTAGGTACTTAACTGAATCGACAAACTTTGACTTTGTGTTATTTATCGTGTAACGGAAATATAACGGATTTTTTTATTACTAATGTGGAGGATCTTACTCCTTTTTTTTTAGGGATAGTTGCCACTTTTCGCGCCTTATAGATATCTTGTATAAATCATTTTGCAATTCGTTTTGATGTTCTTATTGCTTTTATTAGACGGTATCAGCTACAGACAACCTAAGAAGGCTGCTTAGATTGCCCCTTTAATCGTTAAAACAAATTACGAACAGCAGAAGACCTGTAACACGTCCTTGAGGGACACCAGATATCTCTTCGCTTTCACTAGCTGCCCTCCCGTCAACAACTACTAACTGTCACCTTTCTTACAAGAAAACAAGAAACCAGTCGCTCAACTGAGACGATATTCCATAGACACAGTTTGATTGCAAGCCGCTTGTAAGGAATGGTGTCAAAAGAATTGTGGAAAGCAACGTATAAGTATGTAATCAACTTGAGGCACCCCTGTCAATATTTGAAAAAGAAATATGACCAACATATTGGTAACCTCACTTCACCGTGCTAACTAAATAGTATAAGCTGGCTTAAAAGTACCATTCGTGTTGAAAAAACTGATACTCGGAAAACTAATACTTGACTGGGCTGACAAAGACAATTCAGGAATAACATCTACAGTAGGCATACACGAAGAAGTCATGTGAGAAGCAAGGAAACAGCCCTTCTATAGCTCCCTTCCATCGACCGACTGTGCTAGTGGCCCTTTATGGTCTCGCATTTCTTTCGCTTTTCACATACAACTATATGAGGAAAATTCTAGTGAAAGAACCATGCAGGTATCACACCTACATTATAAGAAAGAAACGTACGAGAAACCGCTACCAATGGCGATATTTTAACTTAATAAAACGAACCGTGAATCGCGAAGATAAGACGCATTTCAATAGTAGTTGCAGACACAGAACCAGTAGTAATACTTTATTTCTACGGCACTTACTGGTACCATATATACACAACTGAAGAATCTGATAGATATTACTCTGGAAGCAACAATCCGCCAGCGAGGTGAGATGATTTAACGCATTTAAAATATGTTAGATGCTAGAACCTCTTCTCTAACCTCATAAAGCCAGTGAAGGGCAGCATTGACGTAATCACATCCAGTGGGATAGTTCATAAATCACTTTTCTGCTACCAGTCACGATTTTATTTTATTCATAGCCGTGCGGAGTGCCGCGCGTTTTGAGGCGCCATGTCACGGACTGCGTGGCTCCTCCTGCCGGAGGTTCGACTGCTCCCTCGGACATGGGTGTGTGTGTTTGTCTTAGCACAAGTTAGTTTAAGTTACTTTAAGTAGTGTGTAAGTCTAGGGACCGATGACCTCAGCAGTTTATTCCCTTAAGCATTCACACACATTTGAACATTTTTTTATTCGACTTTTATACGACGTGTTTCGGAAAAAGGATTCCCATTTTCAAGTGTGTTTTCTCTTCGTACTACGCTATTTTTATGTAATGTTTTCGTTGTGCAATTATTGCAATAAAGTCAACAAAACAAAGCAGAACTTCACACATCGAAAACAAGTAAAATTGGCGTAGCACTAAGAGAAAACACAAGTGAAAATGAGAATCATTTCTCAAAACGCGTCATTTAAAATACGAACAAAATAAAATCGTCACTGGTAGCAGAAAAGCAGCTTATGAACAAATCAATTCTTCACAGTCGCAGGCTTTCACAAACCAATTTATAATGGACAAACTCATATACACTCATGGAAATTGAAATAAGAACACCGTGAATTCATTGTCCCAGGAAGGGGAAACTTTATTGACACATTCCTGGGGTCAGATACATCACATGATCACACTGACAGAACCACAGGCACATAGACACAGGCAACAGAGCATGCACAATGTCGGCACTAGTACAGTGTATATCCACCTTTCGCAGCAATGCAGGCTGCTATTCTCCCATGGAGACGATCGTAGAGATGCTGGATGTAGTCCTGTGGAACGGCTTGCCATGCCATTTCCACCTGGCGCCTCAGTTGGACCAGCGTTCGTGCTGGACGTGCAGACCGCGGGAGACGACGCTTCATCCAGTCCCAAACATGCTCAATGGGGGACAGATCCGGAGATCTTGCTGGCCAGGGTAGTTGACTTACACCTTCTAGAGCACGTTGGGTGGCACGGGATACATGCGGACGTGCATTGTCCTGTTGGAACAGCACGTTCCCTTGCCGGTCTAGGAATGGTAGAACGATGGGTTCGATGACGGTTTGGATGTACCGTGCACTATTCAGTGTCCCCTCGACGGTCACCAGTGGTGTACGGCCAGTGTAGGAGATCGCTCCCCACACCATGATGCCGGGTGTTGGCCCTGTGTGCCTCGGTCGTATGCAGTCCTGATTGTGGCGCTCACCTGCACGGCGCCAAACACGCATACGACCATCATTGGCACCAAGGCAGAAGCGACTCTCATCGCTGAAGACGACACGTCTCCATTCGTCCCTCCATTCACGCCTGTCGCGACACCACTGGAGGCGGGCTTCACGATGTTGGGGCGTGAGCGGAAGACGGCCTAACGGTGTGCGGGACCGTAGCCCAGCTTCATGGAGACGGTTGCGAATGGTCCTCGCCGATACCCCAGGAGCAACAGTGTCCCTAATTTGCTGGGAAGTGGCGGTGCGGTCCCCTACGGCACTGCGTAGGATCCTACGGTCTTGGTGTGCATCCGTGCATCGCTGCGGTCCGGTCCCAGGTCGACGGGCACGTGCACCTTCCGCCGACCACTGGCGACAACATCGATGTACTGTGGAGACCTCACGCCCCACGTGTTGAGCAATTCGGCGGTACGTCCACCCGGCCTCCCGCATGCCCGCTATACGCCCTCGCTCAAAGTCCGTCAACTGCACATACGGTTCACGTCCACGCTGTCGCGGCATGCTACCAGTGTTAAAGACTGCGATGGAGCTCCGTATGCCACGGCAAGCTGGCTGACACTGACGGCGGCGGTGCACAAATGCTGCGCAGCTAGCGCCATTCGACGGCCAACTCCGCGGTTCCTGGTGTGTCCGCTGTGCCGTGCGTGTGATCATTGCTTGTACAGCCCTCTCGCAGTGTCCGGAGCAAGTATGGTGGGTCTGACACACCGGTGTCAATGTGTTCTTTTTTCCATTTCCAGGAGTGTAGCTGCATACACGAAAACGTTTTTAGTACGGCGCGTACTATTCTGTTACAGAGCACTTCACAGTGCGTATTCATTCTTCTCAGAAGTCAGCAGCGGACTGTAAACATGACAGCAATAATGGTCTGCTTCTCGTTGAATACAAAGTGATTTTGGGTGAAGTAAAGGAAAAGTCGTCTTACCGGAATGACCTTTGTTACCAAGGTTATTCATTTCCTTTGTTACCGTCGTTTGTTTCTTTGTCGTATGGGTTTCGTCTTTCTCGGGACGTGTGGCGTGTAAACGTGGTGACAGCGGGACGCGAATCGTGGACGTGGGCGTGGGCGTGGATGGAGGAGCTGCGTTGTTTGGTGGGCGCTGCCCTCACTTTTGGTGAGGGCTGTAGCGAGCAGGAAGTGACTTGCACACGAAGAACGAAGGCTTGTATAGCGAACCCGCAGGTTGCCTGATCGTACCAGCGCAGGCGTTGCCAATGTGCCGCATCGCTCTCTCTCTCTCTCTCTCTCTCTCTCTCTCCCTCTTGTGTTGTGCTAGGGATATTGGAAGCTATGGGAACACCAGGAGTGTCATCGTGCTCATATTAAATTTTCGATGTTCGTGACCCGTTATCTCCGAAATTAGTACAGAGAGGGATCTGAAATGTACACAAAATGTTAAATTGTTATTGTTATGGTCCTCAGTCCGAGGACTGGTTTGCTGCCGCTCTCCACACTAATCTATGCTGAGCAGGCATCTTTATATCTGTATAGTTACAGCAACGTACATCTATTGGAATCTGCTTACTGTAGTCTAGACTAGGTTTTACATATCGGACTGCCTTCCGTTCTTTTAGACAGGTTATGTCATAATTTTTGTTTTCTTTCCAGTTCGATTCAGTATCCCGTCATTAATCTCAGCATTCACTTGCAGCTCTACATTTCAGAAGCTTCTATACTCTTCTTGTCTGAACCGTTTATCTTCCATGTTTCACTCCCGGCCGCGCGGGATTAGCCGAGCGGTCTTAGGCGCTGCAGTATTGGTCTGCGCGGCTCGTCCCGGCGGAGATTCGTGTCCTCCCTCGGACATGGGTGTGTGTGTTTGTCCTTAGGATAATTCAGGTTAAATAGTGTGTAAGCTTAGGGACTGATGAACGTAGCAGTTAAGTCCCATGAGATTTCACACACATTTGAACATTTTTGTTTCACTCCCGTCCAAGGCTACACACCAAACAAATACCTTCACAAAAGACTTCGTAAGACTTAAATTTATACAGAGGTTTCACAATACATGTTACACACTTCTAGAGGTTGTACAGCGGACTTAGTAGATTAAGTTTAACATAGAAACCCATGTCCAGAAACTTCATTCAACGATGCTACGGAGCGTCGAAGTTACAGGCGTCGGCGCCTGTAAATGTATGTATACGGGGTGATTCCGTGATGATGTGGCAAATTTTCAGGGATAATGGAGATGGACAAATGTATCAATTTGAGGTAAGCGTCCCTGGTTCGGAAGCGAACGAGTCGAAAACAGTTCTGATACCTCTGACAGTGGAATACATGTACCGGTACTGTTGTTACTAACGAGGGAACCTCCCCATCGCACCCCCCTCAGATTTAGTTATAAGTTGGCACAGTGGATAGGCCTTGAAAAACTAAACACAGATCAATCGAGAAAACAGGAAGAAATTTTGTGGAGCTATGAAAAAAATTAGTAAAATATACGAACTGAGTAGTCCATGCGAAGATATGCATTATCAAGGACACTGGGAGTCTAGGAGCGCCGTGGTCCCGTGGTTAGCGTGAGCAGCTGCGGAACGAGAGGTTTTGGGTTCAAGTCTTATCTGAAGTGAAAATTTTAATTTTTTATTTTCAGTTTATGTGACAAACTCTTATGTTTTCATCACGGTTTTTGAGAGTGATTATCACATCCACAAGAAAACCTAAATCGGGCAAGGTATAAGAATCTTTTTACCCATTCGCCAAGTGTACAAGTTAGGTGGGTCGACAACATATTCCTGTCATGTGACGCACATGCCGTCACCAGTGTCGTATAGAATATATCAGACGTGTTTTCCCGTGGAGGAATCGGTTGACCTATGACCTTGGGATCAAATGTTTTCGGTTCCCATTGGAGAGGCACGTCCTTTCGTCTGCTAATCGCACGGTTTTGCGGTGCGGTCGCAGAACACAGACACTAAACTTATTGCAGTGAACAGAGACGTCAGTGAACGAACGGACAGATCATAACTTTGGGAAAATAAAGAAAGTAAAATTTGCAGTTGAGGGAAGACTTGAACCAAGGACCTCTCATTCAGCAGCTACTCACGCTAACCACGGGACCACGGCTCTCCTGCGCTCACATTTTCCTTGATGATCCCTATGTTGTGCATGGACTACTCAGTTTGTATATTTTATTAATTTTTTTCATTGTTCCACACAACTTCTTCCTATTTTCTCGATTGATATGTGTTCAGTTTTTCAAGGCCTATCCACTGTGCCAACTTATAACTAAATCTGAGGGGGGGGGGGGGGGGTGCGATGGGGAGGTTCCCTTGTAAGATTGTAGGGTAGGCAACATTCAGAGGTGGTAGTACGGACCAAAATAAGAAAAAAATACCTAGTAAACATGGGCTCTAAAATATATATCTTAAGAGCTGAGAGCACTTGTACAATAGAGGGGATGTATTTCACGCTAGGGAAAATGAACATGTGCTCATATCTCCTCAGGTATGCATTTTAGATCCAATGTTTACTCGACACTTTTTCTTGTCATGGTTCATACTATCACCTCTGAAAGTTGCATATCCTACATTTTTAGCAACGACAGTACCGGTACATGTATTCCACTGTCAGAGGTATCAGAATGATTTTCGTTTGTAAGTCTCGACTCGTTCGTTTCCGAACCACGGACCCTTACCTGAGATTGATACATCTATCCGTCATGCTGCGTTGAGCAAAAACACTAAAACGATGGTTTACAGAGTGAACGACGTCCATAAAACGAGTCCGTTTCTTGTGGTCTAGTGGCTAACATTGCTACCTCTGGATCACGGGGTTCCGGGTTCGATTCGCGGCCGGGTTGGGGATTTTCTCTGCCCGGGGACTGGGATTTTGTGTTGTCTTCATCTTTTCATCATCGTCATTGGTGACAGTGGCTCGATTGGACTGTGTAAAAAAATTAGACTGTGTAAAAATTGGGACTTTGTATGGGCGCTGATGGCTGCACAGTTGAGCGCCCCATAAACCAAACATCATCATCCATCAAACGAAGAACTTCGAGAACAAAATACCATGTAGAACAGGCTCTCCACTGCTAAACGCGACCCACAGCCTTTGAGAAGAAATAGCTTCTGAATATGCCCATTCACATGAGTCAGTGTAATTCGTAACCAGGCAAATGGACAATGTGAGTGAAGGAAAAGTCGACGAAACAGACAAAACTGTATTCTCCGAATAAATGGTATATCAAAATATTCGCGATATTCCATAGATTGGAATCTATATAAAACAAGTTTTGAAATTTTCTGCGCTCAGGTCTCCCCTTAAACGGAGGGATTTCCACCAAGATTTGGAGCAGATTTCATTAAGTTGTGTGAGAAATATCGGAGACAACATTAATTTGTCGGATTTTGACATTTCGCACTTTCCTTACACAATTCCAATTTATGAGATCACGTATAAAAAGAATTATTCCACTATCTTTGTCGTCTCTGACTTTATTATAGTACACTATGTGACCAAAAGTATCCGGACACCCCAAAAACATACGTTTTTCATATTAGATGCATTGTGATGCCACCTGCTGCCAGGTACTCCATATCAGCGACCTCAGTAGTCATTAGACATCGTTAGAGAGCGGAATGGGGCGCTCCGCGGAACTCACGGACTTCGAAAGTGGTCAGGTGATTGGGTGTCACTTGTGTCATACGTCTGCACGCAAGATTTCCACACTCCTAAAACATCTCTAGGTTTCCGATGTGATAGTGAAGTGGAAACGTGAAGGGACACGTACAGCACAAAAGCGTACACGCCGACCTCGTCTGTTGACTGACAGAGACCGCCGACAGTTGAAGAGGGTCGTAATGTGTAATAGGCAGACATCTATCCAGACCATTACACAGGACTTCCAAACTGCGTCAGGATCCATTGCAAGTGCTATGACAGTTAGGCAGGAGGTGAGAAAACTTGGATTTCATGGTCGAGCGGCTGCTCATAAGCCACACATTACGCCGGTAAGGAGCGTAAACATTGGAAGATTGAACAGTGGAAAAAGGTTGTGTGGCGTGATGAATCACGGCACACAATGTGGCGATCCGATGGCAGGATGTGGGTATGGCGAATGCCCGGTGAACGTCATTTGCCAGAGTGTGTAGTTCCAACAGTAAAATTCGTAGGCGGTGGTGGTGCAATGGTGTGGTCGTGTTTTTCATGGAGGGGGCTTGCACTGCTTGTTGCCTTGCGTGGCCGTATCACAGCACAGGCCAACATTGATGTTTTAAGCACATTCTTGCTTCCCACTGTTGAAGAGCAATTCGGAGATGGCGACTGCATCTTTCAACACGATCGAGCACGTGTTCATAATGCAAGGCCTGTGGCGGAGAGGTTACACGACAGTAACATCCCTTTAATGGACTGGCCTGCACAGAGTCTTAACCTGAATCCTATAGAACAGCTTTGGGATATTTTGGAACGCCGAGTTCCTGCCAGTCCCCACCGGACGACATCGATACCTGTCCTCAGTTCAGCACTCCGTGAAGAATGAGCTGCCATTCCAGAAACCTTCCAGCACCTGACTGAACGTATGCCTGAGAGAGTGGAAGCTGTCATCAAGGCTAAGGGTGGGCCAACACCAGACTGAATTCGAGTATTACCGATGGAGGGCGCCACGAACTTGTAAGTAATTTTCAGCCAGGTGTCCGGATACTTTTGATCACACAGTGAACGTTAATATATGATAAAATTCTTGCTTTCTGTACTTGTGACCTCAGGCTTATTACATTTATTAGGTCTTACCGAACGAGGTGGCGCGATGGTTAAGTCACTGGACTTGCACTTCGGAACTCAGAGTTTAAAACCTCTCTAGTCATTCAGAACTAGTTTTTCCGGGTTTCTCGTAATCGCTGATGGTAAATACTAGTACGATTCATTTGGACAAGACTCAACACGCTCCACTGAGAGCGCCCCATAGGCCATAGAGACATAAACTGTTTGCGCGTGTTTCTCTCTCTCTCCCTCTCTCTTTCTCCCTCCTTCCCTCTCTCCGCCCCCCCTTTTTCCTCTCTCTCTCTCTCTGTGTATGTGTGTGTGTGTGTTTGAAATGAATGTCAGAGTCACTTGACAGGTGGAATAAAGCTGAGTCATTACCATAACGAGATGAACAAAGTAGAGCTATTAGTTACAATTCTATCATTTATAGCTGAAATCAAGATTTAATCCGTCCGTAGATGACTCGAATGAAACTCGTTGACCACGTGGGTTGATGACTGTTCACTAATGAATATCTTCCTGTGTAGTTAAATAGGGCTCCGCACACGGCGTGACACAAGAGTGACTCACCAGTAAACAATTTGCAGTGCGTTACCGTCCGCAGCTCGTGGTCTTGCGGTAGCGTTCTCGCTTCCCGCGCACGGGGTTCCGGGTTCGATTCCCGGCGGGGCCAGGGATTTTCTCTGCCTCGTGATGACTGGGTGTTGTGTGTCTTTCATCATCATTTCATCCCCATCGACACGCAAGTCGCCGAAGTGGCGTCAACTCGAAAGACTTGCACCAGACGAACGGTCTACCCGACGGGAGGCCCTAGCCACACGGCATTTCCATTTCCAGTGCGTTACCAATCAGTTGCCAGTGACTCGGAGTCCGCGTTGCTAAGTGATCTGACCAGGGGACCGCACCTACACGTCATCACTGATTTCGTCTAAATTTATGGTATATGCAGCGCTTGGCCAGTAATGAATGTAACAGAAGTGGGAGCACCATGAGACCAAGCGCTTGGGTAAAATAGAGTTTTCGCATAATCTTATTTTCCTCTTATTATATCCTTCGGACATTATCCTTTCAGCCAGCCTCCAATACATGATATGTTACCATTTAAAAGGTACATCCAGTCACATTCATCACACGTGTACACACACATATACCCAGTATTCACGTAACAGTGGCTGATACAGAACAGTTAAATCATCATCTGTTCAGTTGCCAATATATATGACACATCGTGCGATGCGAGAAGAGATTTCACACTTCTAGGAAACAGTTGTCCACTAAGCACCAAGCACTGCAGCAATTCTGTCGCCGCGTGGTATCGCAGTGGGCGGCCGAAAATAATGTGGTCGATGTCCTCCGCGTCGTGATCACACACGGGCGGAGAGGTAGGTGTAGCAGATAGAGGTGCAGTCGGAACCGTCAATGGTTAAGCGGAGGCGGAACATGGTAACCAGAAACTTTCTGTGGTACCGGGATCGTACAGGGATATGTGGTTGTGTAGCTGCATAATACGTTCCTCTTTATTGGTACGATAGGCGCCACCTATGGTTCCACAAGGTTCTGATCTGCTGCCGCACATCCTGCAGTAGTATGTATAATGAACGTGTTGGTACGCCTTAGTCCCACGATGGATGTCACTCTTAGCTAGAGAGTCGACAGTTTCATTGCCCCTGATACCATGGCGCCTCTTTACCCGCTGCATGGTGATTTTCTTGTTACGAAGCTGCAGTGCTGTAATACAGTCTATTATCTGGTACATCAAGTAACTGTTCGTATTATTGACGACATGATATCGTATGAGCAGCAATGCTGATTGCGAGACTGTTAGAATAATGACTGTATCTTTATCTATTCCGTGAGCATATTTATGGCCTTCTAATACTGCGATGAGCTCCGCTGTAAGTACCGAGGCTTACAGAGGCAGCTGGAATTGGGCACAGTGGTGTGCCCATTCGTCATCATATGCGCTTTCAACGCCGTGTGCAGCACGTGGCCCATCTGTGTAGAGATGGTGCGCATGTTCCCGAACACTTAAAAATCCTTTAACAGCTGGGGGCTCATATTAGGTTCCATATGTGGTGTATCCGTTCGAATGTCTAAATATGTTATCGTATTCCTGTAATCTGTCATACAACATGGATGATGTGAAACTGTTGCGATTCGGTGACATAGTGTTGAAACATTGATACAGATATTTGCTAGTGGTGTTTCTTTCCTTTTAAACCAGTATCTACACTGACGGAAGAAAAAATCGCAGCACCGAGAGGGAGTTATGTGAATAGGTACACGCTGCAATGGTCGTGAGCGTTAGTTACATTTCAGATTGGAAGTGGTAAGTTGATGTTAGTCAAGAATGCCTTTAAGGCGACCAAGGCGCCATTACAAACACCTTATGAAACGTCCCTTTTGAACAATTATACATGACTGTGCTTAAACTGACACACAATATTTTTAGTGCAACGGAATCTGACTTTCAATAATCCCTACAAAAGAATGCCCCTGACTAATATTAACCTATATCTTTCACAAATCACTTACCTCACAAAAATCTTCTTTACTCGAACTACTGCAACACAGCGAGCGCCACTACTGCCATCTAAATAAAAGATTCAGACTACCGAAGGCACTAATTACTGATTGGCATAGTTAGCAAATGACAGATTTTGATAGAGAACAAACAATGTATTTACCTTAATATTGTTCAAAAGTCATATTATACATATCAGTTCATGACATCCATTCTTACAAATGTACTGTCTTTGATGAACACACGTCCAGATCATCCGCTCTCAAAAATCCGCCATCTCTCTCCCCACATCCACCACTGCTGGCGGCTCACCTCCAACTGCGCAACGCTACGCGCTGTTAACAGCCAGCTGCCCAACACTACAATAGCAAACAACAATGCAAACCAGCCACAGACTGCACGCATCATAGCCAGTGATTTTCATACAGAACGCTACGTGGCGGTGGCGTTACCAATATAAGAACCTAAACAGCCTATTTACAACCTCCCTGAGTTTGAACGAGGTTATGTAATAGGGCTACGAGAAGTTAGATGTTCCTGTTGCGGTATTGTCCAAAGACTTGGAGGGAATGTAGCCACTGGACGTGACTGCTGGCAGCTGTGGTCACGAAAATATACGGCAGCAAGAAAATCGGTCTCCGGACTGCCTCGTGACACTACCGAGAGGGAAGACCATCGTATTCAGCGTATGGCTCTGGCTCTGGCACATCGTACTGCATCTGCAGCAGCAATTTGAGCAGGTCTTGGCACCACAGTGACACAACAAACCGTTAAAAATCGGTTACTTCAAGGACAACTCCGAGATAGACGCCTTGCAGTGTGCATTCCACTGACCCCCAAGCCACCGCCATTTGCCACTTCAGTGGTGTCAAGCGAGAGCTCATTGGAGGGCAGGGTCGAAGTCTGTTGCGTTTTATGATGACAGCTGGTCTGCCTCGGTGCCAGTGATGGCCATGTGTTGGTTAGGAGACCAGACGAGGTCACGCAAAAAAAAAAAAAAAAAAAAAAAAAAAAAAAACTGAGCACTATGGGACTTAACTTCTGAGGTCATCAGTCCCCTATAACTTAGAACTACTTAAACCTAACTAATCTAAGGACATCGCACACATCCATGCTCGGGGCAGGATTCGAACCTGCGACCGTAGCGGTCGCGCGGTTCCAGACTGAAGCGCCTAGAACAGCTCGGCCACTCGGCCGGCCGAGGTCCTGCAGCCAGCCTGTCTTCGCGCTAGGCGCTCTGGATCTGCACCTGGAGTTATGGTCTGGGCTGCGATTTCGTATGTCAGCAGGAACACTCACGCACCCTCACCGCAAATTTGTACGCCAGTCTGGTGATTCGACCTGTTATGCTGCCATTCATGAACAGCATTCCAGGGTGTGTTTTCCAACAGGATAACGCTTGCCCACATACCACTGTTGTATCCTAACGTGCTCTACAGAGTGTCGACATGTTGCTTTGGCCTGCTCGGTAACCAGATCTGTCTCCAATCGAGGACATAAAGGCCATCGTCGGACGACAATTCCAGCGCCATCGATAAACAGCATAAACCATCGCTGTACTGACCGACCAAGTGCAGCAGGCATAGAACTCCATCCCTCACAACAGACATGCGGAACCTATACAACCCAATGCATGCACGTTTGCATGCTTCCATTCTTCATTCTGTCAATTACACCGGTTATTAATGTATCAGCATTTCACATTTGCAATGGCTTATCTCGCGCTTACATCAGTCTATGATCTCGCAATGTTAATCACTTAAATATGTTACCTAGGCGACTGTATTCCCGAAATTTAATGACTCTAAAATGATTATTTTTTGGTGGTGCGATTTTTTTCCGTCAGTGTACTAGTAAATCATTTCTCTGCCAACACCTGAATCCTCGAAAACAGAGGATCTTGCCCAAATTGTGCTCGTTTGAGTAGATATTTAGAGCCATTCTGTTGTCTTCTGAGTTCGAGCGGAGGCTCGTTAGCTTCGACATGAAGAGAATTTGCAGTGGTTGGCCTCAGAGCACCCAAGCAGTACGTGATCGCTTTATACTGGCATCTGTCGAGTGCTTGTAGGTCAGAATCAGAGGCCGAATCAAAACAAAGGCAACCGTAGTACATATAGGACCGGATTAACGTACGAAACAGAGTCGTACGTAACCGTTCTTGGCGTGGATCGGGTGAGGCATGAGCCATTTATGTTGGCGTTTTTTATATTCAACGGTTGGCGCAGCAGAAGAGGACAGAATGGTAATCCAATCATCGTGATGTCGAGATCTTATGCGGAAATTATTATTTTTATTATCATTTTTTGCATACTTACGCTGTACGTAAATGGAAATAACGCTCAATATATTGTTTGTATGAATACTTTCATAAAAGGCATGAAAAGGAACGGCAAAGGATAATACTTGGAACTGCAAACAAATTTCCAGGAACGGATTGTATGGTGTGCTCGAGAACTTCGTACAAAAAAATATATACTTTTGTTACTTTAGAATTGGTGGTATACACGTGATGGGGTGATATTCATCTTAAAAAGTGGGGAACAGTAATATTCTCGGAATCTTGCACACGTTATCAACACCACATTTTTATAATAACAGTGCTCTTTTAAAGTTTCTATAGGTAAACAAACTTGGTTTACATACATAAAAGGTTCTATCTTATCACACAAGTCGGCAGCAGCCCATGCGTAACGCATCATTTCGCCAAAGATTGACGAGGATAGCTGGTGATGTACAATGGAATGTATTTTGATTCTCGCATGTCAATCTCTTTTTTATCTGTATTAGAAAAGAGCAGTTTTGAAGCTTTTTAATAAAATTCATTATCTGACGATATAAATAGGCATCGCAGGACTGCATTAGCTGATTGCATTTGGGGCGTATCAGTTTAATATTGTACTATGGCAATCCTTCATTTTTTAAATTCTTGCCTTATAATTTTGGATTTGTTTTTCCGCTCCACGAGTCAATTAACAGAAGAAATTTGTTCTCCTGCACGCAGGGCTTCATCACAACAATCAATTTTTTTTGGTGTAAGACTCGTAAGTTTCCCAGATTTTGATGAAGTAATGACAAAGTTCCTACATTTTGGATAACATATCTGGATACGGGTTCCTATACTCGATTTGTTCCTCAAGTCACCCTATACAGCCCCTCAAAGTTTGCCGCACACCCTGTATAAAAGTAAATGTCCTAGTTGGTTCACTGGCGTGTCATCGCCTAGCCCAAACCGCTAAGGATAGAATCTTGAAATTTGGAGAGGGTGTTGATCGTATACTGTAGGCATCGTTTAAGAAGGGATTTTCGAAATTACACCCCTAAAAGGGTGAAATAGAAGAAAATTTTTATGAAAATATTTCGCTATGAAATCAGAATAATTTTTTGGCGAGAAGTACATTCATAAAAGACCATGCTTCTATGGCCTTAACTAGCGTGAGAAGTTTAGAAGACGTGTTAATTTGTGAACCAAAACCAGGAAAAGCTATTTTACAGTCACCATGACGATTTTTATCAGGAAAGTAACGTTGTTTTGCAAGAGAATGTTCACTTGACAGATGTATTATGATATAATAGTATTGCCTAATAAAAAAGGCACCATTATTTGGTATTTATCCCAAAGAGCCACCTGCACTACTGTCCTGCTGAGCTGTGTAACTGGTCCAAACTCTCCTTCCTTCGCCTACATCAGTCTTCACGCCACCTACGATTCATAAGGTGATATGCCAAAACATTATGACCACAAACCACCAAGAGATCGAAGTCGCCTGGTAGCACTGTGAAAATGCGATACTGTAGGGAAAGCACACTATCGAATAAAAAGTATCCAATGACTGTTCGTAGGGACTTAAAAAGTGCAATACAATGACAGTTGTCATGAGACGGGGACTCGTCAGTGTAACAGCAGGTGGGGAGTACTGTGGCGTCAGTAGAGAAGTACTTACAGCAGAATTGGTTGGTCAGGTGATCTAAGTTACGTCAGATGTGGACTAGACGTTGGGTATCAATCGAGTAACAAATCTGCCAGCAACATTTCGATCTGTCTAAAACTGCCCAAGTGGAATGGTAGTGATGTGACTGTGAACCGGAAACGCAAAGGAACCACCACAGGTCAGCTAACACCAGGCAGACCTCATGTACCGACGGACAGCGTCCACTGAGCATTACGGAGGGTAGTTGTAAAAAATCCCATCAAATGAGTGAAAGGAATCACTCATGAGTTCCAATATGGGACTAGCAGTCTAGATAGCCCAATGACTGTTCGTAGGGACTTAAAAAATGCAATACAATGATAGATGTTATGTGACTGGTTTTCAGAAAACAAAATCGTAACATAGGGAAATCCATAAAGTTGCCCAATTCAAACGGAATACTTAATTGACACTGAAGGATATGATAAACAGCAGGACTAGGGATTGCTGGTAAACGGCTAATGCAGCCTTACTATTCTCTTACTATTAATTAGAATGTTGCATGTCCTATACGAGTGGGAAAACTTTGAAAGCAACAAAACTGTGAGAGGCACATGGATCGCCAAGCACCGAAGTCCGCCACCCCTCAGTGGCAGTTCTTGGAGGGGCGCAGGGAAACGGCAGAGGGTCAATGGACCACCAACCAATGACTATTTTCCTTGTGGTACAGGATGTCAGGCTGTGTATGAAAACACAGATAACAAATGGTTCAAATGGCTCTGAGCACTATGGGACTCAACATCTTAGGTCATAAGTCCCCTAGAACTTAGAACTACTTAAACCTAACTAACCTAAGGGCATCACACACACCCATGCCCGAGGCGGGATTCGAACCTGCGACCGTAGCAGTCCCGTGGTTCCGGACTGCAGCACCAGAACCGCACGGACACAGATAACATCTCTGTGGTGTGAACTCCTGGCAAAAACAGTTACTGTCTCGAAGTGGAGTGAGGAGGATGGCCCTTTACAGGAGAAGGTGTCAATGTACTCGAACGGTAGAAAGCTGGCCGTTTCCCCAGAAAGCACTGAAAGCTAGAGATAAACATCTTGAAGACAGACAGGGGACCTGCAGCCCTGAGCCTTTGAAACCATGACACACACTGCCGAACATTTTGGCTCTGCAAAAAACAAATGTTTACACTATGTAAAACCCGCCAGCCTCAGCTATTGTTCAAATGGCTCTGAGCACTATGGAACTTAACTGCTGAGGCATCAGTCCCCTAGAACTTAGAAATACTTAAACCTAACTAACCTAAGGACATCACACACATCCATGCCCGAAGCAGGATTCGAACCTGCGACCGTAGAGGTCGCGTGGTTCCAGACTGTAGCGCCTAGAACCGCTCGGCCACTCCGGCCGGCTCAGTCTCAGCTCACGTAAATAAATTATAAGTTAGAAAGAGACTAGCAGAGTCATCAGAAGATCAAAACAAATTGCAAAACGATTTAGAAAAGATATCTGTATGGTGCAAAAATTGGCAGTTGACCCTAAGTAATGAAAAGTGTGAGGTCATCCACATGAGTGCTAAAAAGAATCCGTTAAACTTCGATTACATGATAAATCAGTCAAATCAAAAGGCCATAAATTCAACTAAATACGTAGTACTTACTGTTACAAACAACTTAAATTGGGAAGAATACATAGAAAATGTCGTGGGGAAGGCTAACCAAAGACTGCATTGTATTGGCAGGACACTTAGAAAGTGTAACAGATATACCAAAGAGACTGCCAAGACTACGCTTATCCGTCCTCTTTTAGAATACTGCTGCGCGGTGTGGGATTCTTACCAGATAGGGTTGACGGAGTACATCGAGAAAGTTCAAAGAAGGTCAGTACGTTTTGCACTATCGCGAAATAGGGGAGAGAGGGACACTGAAATGATACAGGATTTGCGATGGACATCATTAAAATAAAGGCCTTTTTCGTTGCGGCGGAATCTTCTCAAGAAATTTCAATCACCAGCTTCCTCCTCCGAATGCGAAGATATTTTGTTTATGCCGATCTACATAGGGAGAAACGACCATGATAATAAAATAAGGTAAATTAGAGTTTCCACAGAAAAATGTTGGTGTTCTTTTTTCCGCTTCCTATACCATCACAGGCGTGATGTATTCCCTTATGCAGTACTATCTATTTTCAATTAACATTGCACAGTCACTAGGCAATTTGCGATTGTAATTAATTGACTTGTGTGATTATTAGTACCTTTCCTCCCGACCCCCTATGACAGATATTCCAGAGTTGTTATTAACGTTGCCACAGGTTACCATTTGTTTATCGACGATTTTGTTATAAGAAAATTAATGTTGTCACAGGTTGTCGTTTGTTTAACTGTTATTTTATCGCAATTAATCAAAGTAACCTTAGCTTGTGGCCATTTAATAGTCGTAAGTTTCCCTGTTCACAATTTTAGACGGTATCCTTGCATATTTAATCGACGAATATCAGACTTCAGTTCACTGACGTAGAACATCGACACCCGGTTTATATAAATTCAAAACGATCTTCAGTACCGAGCAGCTGTTTATAATCCGCAAATTTCTGTAGTCAGTACTACGTGACTCTCGAGGTATTGTAAAGAACAACGCCGCAGGACAACGGATGGCTGTAAACGAGTGACTTGGAGCGATGAATGACGCTATATCCTTTGGTAATGGAAGGGTTTGGATTTGGTTAATGCCTGGAGAATGTTACCTGCCATCGTGTGGAGTGCCAACAATGAAGTACGAAGGAGGTGGTGTATGATATGGGGATTTTTTTTTTTTTTTGTAGTTAGGGTGTGATTTTGTTGTTGCGGTTAAGGGAACGCTAAATGCGAAAGGACACGAACACATTTTACAGCTGGCCTGCGATGCCTATGCAGCCTAAGTCTCGGAGACGACGGACGAACAGTGCAGCTTGTAGACTCGGCGGTAACTGGAGACTGTACACGACTCGGCGCACCGAAGAGTATTCCACGCCATAGCTTTTTTTTTTTTTTCTTTATTGTGATTTCATAAAATGTTACATATAAGGCGATAAAAATGGGACATAAAACGGAGTAATGGGAGATAATGGAGGTAAAAATACATTGACATGGAGACGTTCATGGGGGAACAATTAAAAATGTCGACGTAAGTTAAAAAACACAGTTGACGATTCGTAGAACACAAAAAAAGACACTGAAGTCACACGCACAGGTTAAAAGTTGACCACAGTATTAAAAACACTCCAGAACAACACGCTTAAAACGCACTTGGAGCACACACGATGAAGAAAAAAAAAAAAAAAACTGCCAGGTGGGAGCTGCCGAGGGAGAAGCCTGAGAGGATGGAAAAGGAGGGAAGAGCAAGGTGCAGCAGGGGAGGGGGCGGGATGAAAAAGAGTAGGGGCGTCAGTGGGTGCACCAAGAGGCTGGGGACAGGTGGGGCAAAGCCATAGCTAAGTGGTCCGGTATTTAAAGAGGCGTCGACCAATCGCTATCCACACACGTGATGCGCATGGGTTGGCAGCTGCTGCCCCTGGCGGACTTCGGTATAGTTCGTATTGCCAAACCATACAGCTGCTACGCAACGAGTGTTTCGAGCGCGGCCTATCGATTGTGGTACTGTACTCTCTGGAGTCGTGAGCACCGGCACCACAGTTTCTTCGTCCAGAGAAAGATCTTCTGACACTAGCGGACTGAAGAAGGAAAATTTGTCAACTACATTCAACAAAGAGCCATCTAATCTCATGATAGGAATATCTGTGTATTCTTGCCCCATAATGACGGTCTTCTTTACATTCGCAGCCATAGAGCAGGGCAGCAGCAGCAGATTTGTCCATAATCTTCTGAAAATCGTCTTGAGTATGTGCTATGAATGCATGTACTGCGTACAATAGAAGAACAATTCGAAGACGACGATTATTTGTACCAGCATGATAATACACTCTTTGGTAAAGCAACATCTGTTAGGCAATGTTTTGTGGACAACAACATTCCTGAAATTGAGTGGTTTGCCTGGAGTCCCGGCCTGAACCCAATGGAACACCTTGGGCATGAGTTAGAGCGTGAAGTTCGCTGCAGACCCTGCCATCCAATACAAATACCTTCTCTGGATTCGGCTCTTGAGGAATAATGGGTTATCATTCCTCCACAGACATTCAGACACCTCATTGAAAGTGTCCCCAGAAGAGTTTAAGCCGTCCAGATACTTTTGATCGCATAGGGCATGTAAGCGAAGCAGTGACAAATGGGAGATCATTATAGCGAGCATTCATAGCACATAGTCAAGAAGACCTTCAAAAGCTTGCGGACAAATTTTCTGCTGCGTGCAAGCTCTTCTCTATGTCTGCGAATGTAAAGAAGACTGTCATTATGGGGCAAGAATACACGAATGTTCCTGTCATAAGATTAGATAGCTCCTTGTTGAATGTAGTCGACAAATTTTCCCTCTAGCGTCAGAAGATCTTTCTGTGGACGATGAAACTGTGGTGACGGTACTCACGACTCCAGAGACTACCGCACCGCAATCGATAGGCCACGCTCGAAACAAGCGTAGCGCAGCAGCTCTATAGGTTGGCAGTGCGAACTATACCGAGGTCTGCCAGGGGCAGCGGCTGCCAACCCATGGGCATCACGTGTGTGGATAGCGATTGGTCGATGTCTCTTTAAATACGGGAACATCATCCCCAGAAAAAAGCTTCCTGTGGATTTAGTACCGCTTCGTATCATGGGAGGCCCCATCCCATGGTCACGAACCGGGAAATACCTCGGCGTGACCCTAGTTCGGCACATGGCCTGGGGACCACACGTAAGTGAGAGGACATGCGTTGGGTCGCCTACGCACGCCTCATCCCATCTTAAATCCAACTATGGCGCTATCCACCCGGTGTGGATTAAATCTATACCTGGCACTTGTTAGGCCCGTTATAGAGTACCCTTCTGTGTTATGGGGCATTGCTGCCAACATTCACATTGAAAAACTACAGAAAGTGCAGGACAAAGATCTTTGCGTTGCTCTGCACCTATCCAGACGCTTTCCCACTAGGGAGCTTCACGAGCAGGCTGGCGTTCCAATGTTAAAGGACCGCATCAAACAGACAGCCCGCCAATTATATGAAGAGACGCAGCGGTCTGAAAACCCATTAATAGCCGATCTGGGCAACCAAATACATTGGCGCCCGACCACAAGATGGCCGGACCTACTGCGTGTATAAAGCACACAATAAGAGTAATAGGTTAATAAAACAAGAATGACATCTACAAAAAATGGTTCAAGTGGCTTTGAGTACTATGGGACTTAACTTCTGAGGTCATCAGTCCCCTAGAACTTAGAACTACTTAAACCTAACTAAACTAAAGACATCACACACATCCATGCCCGAGGCAGGATTCGAACCTGCGACCGTAGCGGTTGCGCGGTTCCAGACTGAAACGCCTAGAACCGCTCGGCCACAACGACCGGTCAGTGACACCTACAGCAGACACACCGGAAAGAGAAGCATAAAAAGCCAAACAAATAGAGCAGATAAGTAAGCAAGGTACTACAAGTGCCAGAACTACGAAAGAAACAAGATCAATAGATCTCCTAAAGTCAAGTGGGTGAGTACGGCGGGGGATTCTCTTCAGTGCTCCGAGGCTTGTACAGTCTCCAAGCCGAGTCTACAAGCTGCAGTATTCGTCCGTCCTCTCCTCAGGCATCACTCAGAGGCACAGTGACAGGGCTTTAATGCGCACATCAAAAAAAGTTTTGCAGCACCTCGGTTCCGAGAGTTCCGGAACCTGTACAGAAAATTGGAGTATAGATCAACATAAACATCATTTCCGCCCTTTTTATTGCTCATGAAAACCACACATTGCATGCTGTGCCATCATACAGCGAGACTTCAGAGGTGGTGGTCAAGATTGCTGTACACACCGGACCCTCTAATACCCAGTAGCACGTCCTCTTTCATTGATCCATGACTGTATTCGTCGTGGCATACTATCCACAAGTTCATCAAGGCACTGGTGGTCCAGATTGTCCCGCTCCTCAACGGCGATTCGGCGTAGATCCCTCAGAGTGATTGGTGCGTCACGTCGCCCATAAACAGCCCTTTTCAATCTATCCCAGGCATGTTCGATAGGGTCCATGTCTGGAGAACATGCTGGCCACTCTAGTCGAGCGATGTCGTTATCCTGAAGGAAGTCATTCACAAGATGTGCACGGTGGGGGCGCTAATTGTCGTCCATGAAGACGAATGCCTCGCCAATATGCTGACGATATGGTTGCACTATCAGTCGGAGGACAGCATTGACGTATCGTACAGCCGTTGCAGCGCCTTCCATGACCACCAGTGGCGTACGTCGGCCCCACAGAATACCACCCCAAAACATCAGGGAACCTCCACCTTGCTGCACTCGCTGGACGGTGTGTCTAAGGCGTTCAGCCTGACCGGGTTGCCTCCAAACACGTCTGTGACGATTGTCTGGTTAAAGGCATGTGCGACACTCATCGGTGAAGCGAACGTGATGCCAATCCTGAGCGGTCCATTCGGCATGTTGTTGGGCCCATCTGTACCGCGTTGCATGGTGTCGTGGTTGCAAAGAAGGGCCTCGCCATGGACGCCGGGAGTGAAGTTGTGCATCATGCAGCCGATTGCTCACAGTTTGAGTCGTAACACGACGTCCTGTGGCCGGACGAAAAGCATTATTCAACATGGTGGCTTTGCTGTCAGGGTCTCTACGAGCCATAATCCGTAGGCAGCGGTCATCCACTGCAGTAGTAGCCCTTGGGCGGCCTGAGCGAGGCATGTCATCGACAGTTCCTGTCTCTCTGTGTCTCCTCCGTCTCCGAACAACATCGCTTTGGTTCACTCCGAGACGCCTGGATACTTTTCTTGTTGTGAGCCCTTCCTGGCACAAAGTAACAATGCGGACGCGATTGAACCGCGGTATTGACCGTCTAGGTATGGTTGAACTACAGACAAAACGAGCCGTGTACCTCCTTCCTGATGGAATGACTGGAACTGATCGGCTGTCGGAGTCCCTCCGTCTAATAGGCGCTGCTCATGCATGGTTGTTTACATCTTTGGGCGGGTTTAGTAACATCTCTGAACAGTCAAAGGGACTGTGTCTGTGATACAATATCCATTGTCAACGTGTATCTTCAGGAGTTATGGGAACTGGGGTGATGCAAAACTTTTTTTTGATGTGTGTATTTTAGAGGACTTGTAATAATTTCAAATGTATATTCTCAAATATTTTGAGACAGGAAACAGGAGAAAGAAGACTGTTAGAATCGTAGACATTTATGGCACTTCAAACGTGGGGACGATGGCAAGTTAAATTTATGAGGGACAGGAGAAAGACTAACAAACTGTCATCTCTCTTCCCCCCCCCCACCCCCCACCCCATCCCCCTCCCACCACCGAACTCGCGCCGGCTGTGGAAACGTATCAC
Organism: Schistocerca nitens; assembly: GCF_023898315.1. Taxonomy (NCBI): domain Eukaryota; kingdom Metazoa; phylum Arthropoda; class Insecta; order Orthoptera; family Acrididae; genus Schistocerca; species Schistocerca nitens. The sequence continues at coordinate 598,478,526 of NC_064616.1, read as the reverse complement.
GAGTGACAACGCTGTGAAAATCAATGCCGGTGCAGTTACAAAGAAATCAATGGCTACCTCTCTCCGTGTGACTAGGGGTAAGATGTGTGGGGAGAGCAAGTTGAGCATCCACGATCGATGTTTTCGGAACCATGCTGATCTCCATGTCTCTCTCACCCCCTTCCTTCACGCTGGGAACACACGGACTGAGTACTGCAGCTGGCGTGGCGTGCTTGTGAGTCGCGTATCGCTATGCTCAGCTCGTGTGTAGCATTCCTTCGGCTACCGCGCTGCCAAATGGCGAGAAGCCCAGGGACCTCCGCCAGCTGCACACTAGTACGAGCCTGGGGAGCTCTGACTTCCGAGACCCTTTACAAAAATAATGAAACAAATGCATATTTCGTCGTACGGATCGTTTTATTGTTTCCCAAAATATTCGCCTGTAAAATTTATACACGTTTTCATGCTTTTGGATCAGTCTGGGAACATTTTTTCCGCTCAGTTGTTATTACCTTGACAACATGGCTTATGAAGGATTCCACGGATGACTGATGACACAAATCGGTCGCGACATATTTTTGGTTCGATGTATCAGAGCAAAAGGAAGTCGTTAGCTGATCACTCAGGTGAATACCAGGAATTAGACGTTTTTCTCTGCCAGACAAACAATTTTTTCACGCGCTTGTGGTCGATGGTATCGTTGAGAATAAAAAAATGATGCGACGTTTTCGGTTATCTTCCCTGATTTCATTCGTGACTTAAGGCAAAGAAACTGTTGTCTACCATTCAGCATCAACTGGTCTTCGATGCTCTAAAACAATGGTCACGACATGTCCAGTGTAGCCAAAGAAACAAGCGATCATTTTCTCGGAAGTTCTTCGGGAACGAACCACTGTTGTTGGTTTCATTTCAGCAGCTTAGTTTACGCTCATGCGAATACTTCCAAGTTTTGTCTTGCGAGATCCCCCCGTGGTAGTTAACCTCCATAAAAGTTTCTCAGTCTGGTCACAAGCCTCAGAAAGTGGTGTAGGTGATGTACACTATTTCTGGTCGTGCTTTATTAGTCGAGACTGCAAAACTTAAAGTTAGCTCTCTCCTGGATAAACTTAGTGAATTGACGCTTAGATCTCCTCTTTACGTGCTCTGCGTAGTTTTCTCGTTGATATAGTCCACTGAAGCAGTTCTTGTAGCACTACTGGATTCTTTCGGAGATGCAAACAGACTACTCCGTGCCCATAATGGAAATGCGAGTAGCGCCCGCATCTCGTGGTCGTGCGGTAGCGTTCTCGCTTCCCACGCACGGGTTCCCGGGTTCGATTCCCGGCGGGGTCAGGGATTTTCTCTGCCTCGTGATGGCTGGGTGTTGTGTGCTGTCCTTAGGTTAGTTAGGTTTAAGTAGTTCTAAGTTCTGGGGGACTGATGACCATAGATGTTAAGTCCCATAGTGCTCAGAGCCATTTTGAAATGCGAGTAGCTAATTTACTTTAAATAAATTTTAGGATGCCATTACGGTGTATTTATTGACAAACACCGCAATACAATTAACAGTCACGCCTTTGAACATAATGCACTTCAAAATTAATTAAAATTGAAAGTATGGCTTCCACAGAGATCAGGTGTGGGTTGCATCCTAACAGCGACTGAAGAACTTAGCGCACAACAGAAATCTGTAGTAAGTACACTTCATATAACATCAGGACCATTTGTACGTTGTCGGTAGACTAAAAATTTTCATTTGTTTCCTGATATAAATATTTACTGAATATTGGTAAGGTAGCAGCAAAACTTTAATGGCACTTAGGCTCACCCTAGCATTTACTATGATCAAATTGGTTTTTAATAATATTGGTAAATAAAGGCTTAGTTTCACGTGTAACTGTTGGTGGCTTCCACGTCATTTAGAATCGCCAAGCAGGATTCACTCTCACGACTTATGCACAGTTCTCTCACCATAGCCGTACATCAGTGCCACACGGCACGGCAATATTACTGCTTGTTTCCGATCATGGGAACAGCTTCTTACTCGTCGCTATAGCGTTCTACACTGCTGCTCAAGAAAACGAGTTATGTTTTTAACTGCAGCGCCCTAATATAACGTTAAAATGCCTTTGATGCAGTAAATGTTAATAACTACAAAAGCGCATACACAGACAGCATCCAACGTGTTTACACAGGAAAATAGAGGTTATGTTCTAAGACCTAAGATCTAAGAAATGCAAAGATGTTACACATAATAAACATAACAGATATTACAGTTCGTGAAAATTAAATTGCAATGGGCAGCAGTTTGGCAGGAATCTTTGAAGATATTTACGTTAATCATATAGAAAACCAATTCTTCAGGTCAGAATGTTTGTTTAAAGACAAAATAATTTATTACAAAAGTTATGTTGATGATACCATTATCCTGTACAATGGTACAACTGGGGAGATTGAAAAACTTGCAAATACTCTCAGTAGCATGCATAACGACATTAACTTCATCGTAGAATATCGAGTAGATGAAGAAATCAATTTTCTTGATCTTACAATCTCTAATGTAAATAATAAACACGCTTTTCACATTTATCGAAAACCCATCACCTGTAATGTTGCCACAAGCAATTCTTCTTGTCACCCAATACAACACAAAATACCATTCTTCCGCTGTGCACTTAATCGTATACACAAAGTCCCACTCAGTCCCCCTGACGAACAAAAAGAAATTAACATTACCAAAGGAATGGATACAACCCAGATATAATTCATAAACTTCAAACAAAATCATAAAGAACCAATCCACACCTCTTAAATCAAATTCACAAGAACAAATACAGAAATTTGCTCGCATCCCTCATATAGGAAAAATTCATACCAAGTTGCTAATCTTTTCCATAACAAAGGTTTCAAATATCCTTCAGCACTAACAATAATCTGCGGATCAGAACATTTCAGTAGATCGCCAAAATATTCTTTGATTGTCGATAAAATTATATATAGTTCAATAACCAAACCACCATCCTTGTCCCTCATCACCTTAGATTTGTAATTAAAACCTCTTTTAATATTGTTGACTGTGCCACACATTTTCCAAGTGTTATTATTTTGATGATATTGTTGAATAGATCCAATCTTTTATTTTAGGTATTGTTTCATTTTATTACAACTTACGTTTTTAGTTTGTATTTGTGCCTGCCCACAAATAACTTCTATTTCTTATTTGCTTGTAGACATTTCCTGTGTAATTTCATAACCTTGTCTTCCGCTTCCTCAAGTTCTTTATCATACCACTACTTCCTGCCTTCCTTTACTCTCTGTAGGTTATTACTTACACCAGGGAGGATGTATCCTTTTGTTCTATTCCGGCAGTCATTACAGGTCATTTCATAATATTCTTCCATGCCACTGTAAACCTCAAATCGATTGGTAACTTCAACTTGGTATTTTAGTATTTCTTCTGTCCCAGTTACATTTTGCAAATCAAGTTTGATCATGTTTCGAGGTCAGATTTCAGTTTTAGGCGCTGCCTTCAACCTGATTCTCATTGTACTTATTACTGGATTATGACCCATTTCCGCTCCACCGAAGGATCATATATCACTAATCGTCTTTCTATATCTGTTATCTATGAGAACATGCTTAACTTGATTTACTGTTTTCTTATCACTTGAATTCCCGGTTTCTTTACGTTTACTTTTACGACAGAAGGCGCTGCTGCTAATAATCATGTCCGTTGATGTAGCAAAATTTATCCACCCGATCACTTTGCCATTACCTTTCTCATGTAAACTTTCATTTCCAGTAGTAGGTTTGAAAACATCCTCTCTTCCTACTTCTGCATAAAAATCCCGTACTACTTTCTTAACATTGTGTTTTGGTGTCTTGTTCCTTGAGTCTCACAGGTTTTCGTAGAAGTTATCCTTTACTGCATCATCTTTGTTATTAGTTGTGCATACCAGTTTAGAAGTGAAAAGTTGAACTATTTGGATCTCAGTCTAAGATAGCATAATCTTTCATCTACTGCCTAATAGGATATTACTACAGACAGAAAACATGTGCACAGAAGGCTGCTCCAGATTTCTTTATCGCTGCTAAAACTTGTATATTTATCCATATCTTGTATATTCTTGCCCAACAGTCTTGTTTTCTGTATTACTGCTACTGTCACATTGTAAATGTCTGTTTCACTAACCTATATAAATACATACGTGCTTCATTTCCCGGGACTGTACTGTAGTATGATAAGTGCGGGTATAGTACCATTTGAACGGCTGTCTGCGTATACTGTAACATGCATCTTCCTCATTAACAACATGCTGGCACTTATTTTTGGGCTTACTTTGTTGATGTAGTACTCCCATACCTAGTGTTTATCGACGATGACACCCAAGAATCTGTGGCGCCCTACTTCGTTGAGAACTGAATTATCTGGTTCAAGGCAGATATTGCTAGTCTTTGTAGTTTTCTTTGCTTGTAACTGTGTGTATATTGTGTTGTATACATTTACAAACAAGTTGTTTTCACTGAAATATTTGTTTGCTCGACCTTCACGAAATTCGTCGCTGACAGAAGCGTGGCAACGACTACCAGATATGAACACTGTTTGGTGAAGGTAACTGATTCCAAAAATTGGACGAAGCGATTCGAAGCATTATTTTTGAGTTAGGTTCAAAAATGGTTCAAATGGCTCTGAGCACTATGGGACTCAACTGCTGTGGTTATCAGTCCCCTAGAACTTAGAACTACTTAAACCTAACTAACCTAAGGACATCACACACATCCATGCCCGAGGCAGGATTCGAACCTGCGACCGTAGCAGTCGCACGGTTCCGGACTGCGCGCCTAGAATTTTGAGTTAGGAATTTACGAAAATCGTGAGAAAATCATCAAACGAAAACCTAATCGCAAGATTTGCATTTTTCTACAACACCGTTGCTTTAAATGCACACTGAACTCCTCCACTGCCTTTCCCAAGCTCGGGGCCTCATCTCGCAAGTGATGAGGGAGGAAGAGGGGGAGGAGTAACACCTCGTAAAAAAACCTGAGTCATCTGGTTCCGGATGGTAGCACCCTGTGAGGGCCCCTGCCTAGGGTTACAGGTGAAGCCCCAAAATCCAGACACGTCTGTGTGGCAGCCACCGGAACTCTGGTCAGGTTCTGTTGGCTCTGTGAGCTCGGCTGTGATTGAATCTTCTGGAACTCAAAACTCCAGTCGAAATTATGTGAGATCCTTCGTGATTTCACCACCAAAACCTCAACACAAACCAATAATCATGACAGAACAATGCGAAAGAATCCACTAACCTGGACCCCAGTCAGTAAGACTGGGTAATTCCAGGGGATCAGGCATGTCACGAGGAGAAGAATGGGAGCTTCTCAACCCTCAACACAAAGAGAATATTTTACATTGGAACACTCAACACAAACACGCTACTGAAGACAGGTAAATTGAAATAATTAACAAACACCATGGATAAGTTCAACATCAAAATTATGATAGTACAGGAAACACGATTCGCAGACGAGAACCACTTTGATTCGGAAAATTGTAGAATACATAAGGGGAAACTAGCCATAACCATTCCAGGAAGTAATCTCAAACTCTTCGGAACAGGATTTGTAGTACGTAAATCGATACTGGACTCTGTAATAGATTTCACCTCAAAATCAGAAAAAATTTCAACAGTCACGATACGATCTGGAAACAAAGCCTATACACTAATTAGTGCACATGCCCCCACAAATAATTATAAAAAGAAGAACCCAGAGATGATAGAGGAATTCTGGGAAGATCTGGAAGAAACTACCAGCAAAATCCCCAAGAATCACATAAAAGTGTTACTAGGAGATTTCAATGCCCAGTTAAGCAAGGAAAGAAAATTCCGAGACACGACAGGAAAACACACGGCCCACAAGAGAACAAACAAAAATGGAGAGAACTGATAAATTTCTGCAGGAATTTTGAGCTGAAAATCATGTCAACGCAATTCCAGAAACCCCACAGAAAACTAGTAACTTAGAAATGTCCCAAAATGCTCTAGGAGAATTTCAGATAGACCACGTAGCAATATCCATGAAAAACGCTAGAGAAATAATCAACGTAAGAACTAGGAAAGGAGTTTCCGAGTCTGATAATCACCTTCTCCAAATCAAAGCAAAATTTATATCCAACAGGCAAATCAAGAGAACCAACAGAACTTTCAGAACGGATCTAAAGTACCTGCAACTAAACACGAAATAAATAATAGAAGACATTGCGAAAATCAACAGAAACAACTGGACAGAACAGTCAAAAAAATGAGTGACCTGATAAAATTGGGGCAACCACCGAGAAAAAGGAAACATAGGTGGTGGAACATGACATGCGACAGAGCCATAGAAGACAGAATACAAGTCTGAAAAAAAAATTTAACAGCCATAAAACACAAGAAAAATGGGAAGAATTCAACAGGATACAGAAAAACACTTCAAAAATAATCCGCAGAGAAAAAAGAGGTTACGAAAACAGCAGGATGAAGGAGATATAAGAGGACGTCACAGAAACAACACACGGAATTTTTACAGAATATTCCGAGAAAATATGACAGGATAGCAACCTCCAAGTTTATGCTTCAAAAGACAAGATGGAACACCGGAGACAAATCCGAAGAAAAACTGTGAAATGTTAGCTCGATACTTTGACACTTCACTCATCTGCGATGAACCAAAACAGAGATTACTGTTTACAAAACCAGAACCTAACCAGGACTCCGAACCCCCAACACACGAAGAAATAGTGAAAATAATAAAATCATTGAAAAATAACAGAGCACCAGGAAAGATGGACTGATTGCAGAAATATGGAAATTAGACCATGAAAACATTACACCCAAAATACAAAGAATAATCAAAAACATCTGGGAAACAGAAAAGGTGTCAGAAGAATGGAAGTCGGCCCTAGTACACCGCCTCCACAAAAAGGGGACAAAATATAGGAATTTCGTTACTGCCTGTGAGAGACAAAATTCTATCCAAAGCCCTGTTAAATCGCCTAGAACCTCAGATAGATCCACATATCCGAGAGTACCAAGCAGGGTTCAGGAAGGGAAGATCGTGCAGTGAACAGATCTGGTATCTGAAAACAGTATTAACAACGAGGAAGTCCAGAAACACCACAATAACATTTGTTGATTTCAAGAAGGCCTACGATTCCATAGACAGAGATACACTTTTCAGTACATTGGAAGAAATGAAGATAGACAACAAGACCAGAAAATTAATCCAAGAAACATTAAAAAATACAAAATTCAAAGTGTAGTTTATGGGAGAGATCCCGGAACCGTTCGCTATCAAGACAGGAGTAAAAAATGAAATGTCATGTGGCTAAGGCCTCCCGTCGGGTAGACCGTTCACCTGGTGCAGGTTTTTCGATTTGACGCCACATCGGCAACCTGCGCGTCGAGAAAATTTCCGACTCAGCCGAGAATCGAACGCGGGACCTTCGGATTGATATTCCATCACGCTGACCACTCAGCTACGGGGACCGGACCCGATAGGGGAGTGAGACAGGGAGATGGCATGTCACCCATTTTATTTAACGCAGTTTTAGAGAAAATAATCAGGACATGCGACAAAGGAGTCAATGGTGTAAAGATGGGGCGACACAAAAATAGAACCATCAACATAAAATGTCTGGCCTTTGCCGATGATATAACCATCATAACAAATAACAGAAAAAAGCCAAAAAAACCCCCCAGAGACACTACATGAAATCGCAGCCAGAACAGGACTACAAATTTCGTATGAAAAAACCCAGTACATGACACAAAATGCACAGACAGAAATCCATTGGTAACAAAGTATGGAAAGATAGCACAAGTAGAAAGTTTCAAATACCTGGGAGAGATTATACAGAAAACAAGACCAAATTCGACAGCCAATGAAGAAAGAGTTGCAAAGCTACAAAAAGCCTACAGACTTACATGGAACTATTACAACAAAAGAAGCATTTTCGTTAATGCCAAATTAAGACATTACGAAACAGTAGTATTACCAGAAGCCTTGTATGCCTCAGAAACGGCAGTAATCAGGGGAAGAACGAAAATCAAGGAAATGGAAAAGCAAGAGAGGAAAATTCTGAGAAAGATCTATGGGCAGTTCAGAGACAGGGGATCTGGATAAAACGACAAACAAATGAACTGTACAAACAGACAGAGACAATTACAGACAACACCAGAAAAAGGAGGGCTAAATTCAATGGTCACATTTTTAGGATGACCGAAAATAGGCTGACGAAGAAGATACACTACTGGCCATTAAAATTGCTACACCACGAAGATGACGTGCTACAGACGCGAAATTTAACCGACAGGAAGAAGATGCTGTGATATGCAAATGATTAGCTTTTCAGAGCATTCACACAGGGTTGGCGCCGGTGGCGACACCTACAACGTGCTGACATGAGGAAAGTTTCCAACCGATTTCTCATACACAAACAGCAGTTGACCTGCGTTGCCTGGTGAAACGTTGTTGTGATGCCTCGTGTAAGGAGGAGAAATGCGTACTATCACGTTTCCGGCTTTGATAAAGGTCGGATTGAAGCCTATCGCGATTGCGGTTTATCGTATCGCGACATTGCTGTTCGCGTTGGTCGAGATCCAATGACTGTTAGCATAATATGGTGTCGGTGGGTTCAGGAGGATAATACGGAACGCCGTGCTGGTTCCCAACATCCACGTATCACTAGCGGTCGAGATGACAGGCATCTTATCCGTATGGCTGTAACGGATCGTGCAGCCACGTCTCGATCGGACGTTTGCAAGACAATAACCATCTGCACGAACAGTTCGACGACGTTTGCAGCAGCATGGACTATCAGCTCGGAGACCATGGCTGCGGTTACCCTTGACGCTGCATCACAGACAGGGGCGACTGCGATGGTGTACTCGACGACGAACCTGGGTGCACGGATGGCAAAACGTCATTTTTTCGGATGAATCCAGGTTCTGTTTACAGCATCATGATGATCGCATCCGTGTTTGGCGACATCGCGGTGAACGCACATTGGAAGTGTGTATTCGTCATCGCCATACTGGCGTATCACCCGGCGTGATGGTACAGGGTGCCATTGGTTACACGTCTCGGTCACCTCTTGTTCGCACTGACGGCACTTTGAACAGTGGACGCTACATTTCAGATGTGTTACGACCCGTGGCTCTACCCTTCATTTGATCCCTGTGAAATCCTACATTTCAGCAGGATAATGCACGACCGCATGTTGCAGATCTCTCACCAATTGAAAACGTCTGGTCAATGGTGGCCGAGCAACTGGCTCGTTACAATACGCCAGTCACTACTCTTGAAGAACTGTGGTATCGTGTTGAAGCTGCGTGGGCAGCTGCACATGTGCATGCCATCCAAGCTCTGTTTGACTCAATGTCCAGGCGTATCGAGGCCCTTATTACGGCCAGAGGTGGTTGTTCTGGATACTGATTTCTCAGGATCTATGCACCCAAATTGCGTGAAAATGTAAGCACATGGCAGTTCTAGTATAATATATTTGTCGAATGAATACCCGTTTATCATCTGCATTTCTTTTTGGTGTAGCAATTTTAATGGCCAGTCGTGTGTTTAACATAGTGATGAGTAATACGATGAAAACTAACTGGGCAAAGGAAACCGTGGAAGACCTTAAGAAACTAAATATCTCCACAGAAGAAAGAACAAACAGAGAAAAATACAGAGAAAAAATCAGGAAACAGAAATTCGAGGAAACACCAAAAGAGAAGAAACCAGAAAAGAAGTGGACAGAAGAGAGGAAGAAGAAACACAGTGAATATATGAGAGGTTTTTGGGAAGAGAAAAGAAAGAGACGGAAGTGCCATGAAAATTGATTGTGTATTAACGCTCTCCTAAATGGGGAATTAACGATAACAATAATAACAATAATAATAATAAATGTACACTGTAAGCAAGTTAAAGTAAATGTAGCAGCGAGTAGTTACATAGAGATGTAGAGACTTGCACAGGGTGGCCTAGCGCGGAGAGCTGTATCCAACCGGTTTTCGGCCTGAACGCAACGGCAAACAACAACAACAACAATACTGTCAATGCAATACAATCACTCGATCGGGAATCCTTCAGTAGGGATGACGTAGTCACATGGACTCGGAATAACAGAGACGCAGGTTGAGCACATGGACACAAGTGACGTCTGCGGGAACCCCAGAATAGACGGCGTGCCAGTAATTGGCCGTTGCCAGCTGGCCGGCCTTGGATCACGTGACGTCACAAGGTGGCGCCCACCTGTACTTCCCAGTTCCGGGAAGCGGCGACCGCCACACCTCCAATTCTACGTCGACACTGCTGGCGTTTGAAAAGACACCACCAGGAAAGGCGTTTGAAAGGACACCACCAGGAAACAGAGAAAAAACGAAATTTTACTCATTAAGTGTAAGCAGTGCAACAGGAAGGATACATGATTACATTTATAGATGATCGAGGGTATATAGGGTGCGAAATGTAGTACACAGGTCTGTCACCTATGGCAGCAGCAGTGCCTGTAGCGCGATCAGGCATCGATTCGAACTGAGCTCGGATGACAGACACGGATACGTCATCCCAAGATGCTTAAATTCCATCGAGGACTAGGTGTTTTCAGTGGTAGAGAGATCTGAAGAATGTTCTGTTCAGGGCAACAGTCGAACATCCCTCTGTATCAAGGTAGGTCTGCACACCACAGGCAACATGCGGTCACATGTTATCTTGAAAAATGAGGTCACAAACGCCTTGAAAGTAAGGCACAGCCACCAACCTAAACGTGCGAAAAATGTAGCACTTTCCGTCCTCATTACTTGATGTTCGTTTTGTATACCCAATGGCATCCCATACCGTGACACTAGGTGGGTCGTGTGGGGTCGTTGAAATCCTGCATGGCGTTGAGTATGCTTCCTGAACCTGCAGATTCCAGTTTCATCTGTCAGTCATGGGATCCAAGCCAACGCGAGCAGCAATATCGCGGACGTAGAGGTTAGTTCATCTCTGGCGCGTATGTCAGTAGATTGTCATATACACTGTTATAGTGCAGAGTGTGGATATACTATTTTTTACCTCAGAGATATAGCGACACAATGTTTATTAAGATTATAATGATTACCTCTTTTTGTGTGTGGGTATCCCAGGATACATAAACTGTAGATCAAGACCTGGAAGTAATAAGATCGAAATTAGTCATCATAAAAATAAATGTCCGAATCAGATGGTGAATCGAAGGATAAATTTAAACGATGTTTTCAAACAAATAAAGTATATTATGTAGTATTAATGTTTTATCAGCAATAAAATTTGAATTTTACTTGTGTCTAATTTGTTTTTCTGCTCAGCATCTGCTCAGCTTGAGAACACCACTCACTTGTATTCACATTAGTTTCCATCTTACGCGAAGTTTGACGTCAGGAACGGTAACTCAGACTGTGGACATGCCATTTCATAGTGCCTCATGTTAGCCCTTCCTTAATGAATATAATTAATAATAGCGCAATAATAATCACGAAACTTTAGAGTAACAGTTGAACATAAATGCACAATTTTATAAAAACATACAAGTGCACTTTATATGAAACTTGAGTATTTAATTTTTCATCTAGTTTATCTAGTGTAGCACGTTTTGTAACAAAAAGACTGGTCCTAAATCCATTATATCGGCGAGAGATATCACAAAATCAGGTAAAGTTTCCAAAACCTCGCTAATCTTAACGTACGTATTATTTCCAAAACCCGACTGATTGAAGCTTCTGTTACTGCAACCGGAACGTTTGTGAAACATAATTTTATGAACAACGTTCACATAATGTTTATGAAATTCAAAGCTTTCTGCGAATAGATTTAAATTGTTGGCAACGCAGTTGTACTTAGTTTGCCTGTGGTACTGATACGCTGAAGTGAAGCCGGGTAGTCCCACAGCCACAATTGTTGTGTGCACAGCCACGGGATAGTTTCTCGGATGTGGCGACAGTTTATAGAGACCGAAACTGTATCACGAACACCAGGGCTGGGCCGACCGCGTGTGCCATCAGAAAGAGAAGACCGTTATTTGGCTGAAAGGGCTCGACGGTACAGGCGCAGCAACTGGCATCTGTCCTCGCAGCATCCACCGGACGTGTTGTATAGAGGAAAACTGTCTACAGAAGACTTCGACATAGTGCCCTTTAGTGTCGGATACCTGCTTTATGTTTACCTCTGACGCGTCTTCACAGAAGGAACGTCTAGGCTGGAGTCGTCAACATGCCACCTGGACAGTCGAAGAGTAGGCCAATGTTCTTTTCACAGATGAATCCCGATTTGGTCTGGAGAGTGATTCTCGACGGATTCACATCTGAAGGGATATCGAGACCCGAACGTTGTGGTTGTTTTTGGGGAAGGAGACCAGACAGCGAGGTCATCGGTCTCATCGGATTAGGGAAGGACGGGGAAGGAAGTCGGCCGTGCCCTTTGAAAGGAACCATCCCGGCATTTGCCTGGAGCGATTTAGGGAAATCACGGAAAACCTAAATCAGGTCGGCCGAACGCGGGATTGAACCGTCGTCCTCCCGAATGCGAGTCCAGCGTCTAACCACTGCGCCACCTCGCTCGGTCCCGAACGTTGTGGAAAGAGACCGATATCGTGGAGGATCACTAATGGAGTGGGCAGGGGTTATGTTGACCACTCGAACACATCTTCATGAAATTGTACGGGTAAATAGGAAAGGTTTAACTGCTGTCAGGTATCGTGATGAGGCCTTGGGACCTCATGTACGGTTGTTTCGAGGTGCTGTGCGCCCAGACTTCGTATTGATGGACGATACTGCTCGACCTCATAGAGAACAAGTGGTTGATGTTTTCTTGGAAACAAAAGGTACTGCACGCATGCCGTGGCTTCCTCGCTCTCCCAATTAGAATCCCATATAGTATGTCCGGGATGCATTAGGGAGATGGGTTTCATCATGTCAACATCCACCAACCAATCTCCAAGACTTGTGAGCAGCTCTGCAGGAAGAATAGGCGTTATATATATAGTTAAGGCTAACCGGCCATTGACCTTCTTCTTCTGTGCTGGATGCACACGCTATGCCCGAACTCTTACGGGGCTCGGTAAGATTGTCTGCCGCGAGTAATGAGTGTAATGGGCAGGGGTTCAAAAATGGTTCAAATGGCTCTGAGCCCTATGGGGCTTAAGATCTGAGGTCATCAGTCCCCTAGAACTTAGAACTACTTAAACCTAACTAACCTAAAGACATCACACACATCCATGCCCGAGGCAGGATTCGAACCTGCGACCGTAGCGGTCGCGCAGTTCCAGACTGAAGCGCTTAGAACCGCTCGTCCACTCCGGCCGGCGGCAGGGGCACTACGAATGTAGTGTGTGGACGTTGAGTTGGGAATGTGGGTCTCGCGGGGACCGTGCAAGGGATAAATCCCTGCAGTCGCACTATCCTCTGTGCCCTCGGTGCCTCAGATGGATAGAGCGTCTGACATGTAAGAAGGAGATCTCAGGATCGTGTCTCGGTCGGGGCACACATTTTAAACTGTTCCCGTTGACTTATATCAACGTCTGTATGCAGCTAAGGGTATTCATTTCGTTGTAGTTTCATTACAACGAGCTGCATGGTCACCGATGGTATCTGTTCTTTCGTACCGAAAGAACAGATACCGTCTTCATATAGATGGTTAAGGCTCACCGGCCATTTGACCATCTTCTGGAATCGGCAGTAAAGCCGCGAGTAATGAGTAAAATGGGCAGGGGCACTATGAATATAGTACGGGACAATAAGTTGCGAATGTGGATCTCATGGGAGGCGTGCCAGGGATGGTGGTGGTGGTGGTGGTTAGTGTTTAACGTCCCGTCGACAACGAGGTCATTAGAGACGGAGCACAAGCTCGGGTTAGGGAAGGATTGGGAAGGGAATCAGCCGTGCCCTTTCAAAGGAACCATCCCGGCATTTTCCTGAAACGATTTAGGGTAATCACGGAAAACCTAAATCAGGATGGTTGGAGATGGGATTGAACCGTCGTCCTTCCGAATGCGAGTCCAGTGTGCTAAACACTGCGCCACCTCGCTCGGTGTGCCAGAGATAGGTCCCTGCAGTCCCTGCAGTCGCACCGTCCTCTGTGTCCTCGGTGGTTAAGGTGGATAGATCGTCAGCCATGTAAGTAGGTGATCCCAGATTCGAATCCCGGTCGGGGCACACGTTTTCAACTGTCCCCCTTGATTTATATCAATGCCTGTTTGAAGCTAAGGGTATTAATTTCATTGTAATTTCAGAATAGGCGTTACTGCCTCATCATGACATTGATGACTTTATTCGCAGCATGCGCCGTCGGTGTCAGTCCTGTATTGCTGCCAGAGGTGGACACACCCCATAGTGACCACATTAACCAGTTGTCGCAATGTGTGTGCAGATCTGTTAAGTTGAAAAAAACGAGGAACATTTTCTTCTACTGTTATGCGTGTTGCAGTTGTTTACATTCTGTATTCTTTACATTGTTTCTACCGAGCGAGGTGGCGCAGTGGTTAGACACTGGACTCGCATTCGGGAGGACGACGGTTCAATCCCGCGTCCGACCATCCTGATTTAGGTTTTCCGTGATTTCCCTAAATCGCTCCAAGCAAATGCCGGGATGGTTCCTTTCAAAGGGCACGGCCGACTTCCTTCCCCGTCCTTCCCTAATCCGATGAGACCGATGACCTCGATGTCTGGTCTCCTTCCCCAAAGAACCCACCCCATTGTTTCTACTTTGCCATCACCTGTTTATACTGTTTGTGGCAAAAGAAACGCAATCTTGCAAAATTTCCGTTTGTTGCTCTAATTTTGGGCACCAGTGTAGACGTCACGAGAGACGGACCCGCCAGTATCAAAGGGGGTGGGAAGTATAACGGTGTCACTAAGGAAGGAATAACAGCAGAATGGGTCGGTCAGGAGAGGACAGCGGCTTGGACTTGTCATTGGTTGCCAACTGAATAAAAAGTCCATCAGCGACATTTCAACCATTCTAAATCTATGTTGGTGATGTGATTATGAAGTGGAAACGCGAAGGAATAACCACAGCTAAACCGACACCAGTCATACCCCATGTACTATCGGACACGAATCGTCGAGAATTGCGGAAAGTGGTTGTAAAAAATCGCACGAAGTCAGCGGAACGAACGACTCGTGAGGTTTAGTCCAGCTAGCCGAATTACTGTGCGGAGGGAGTTACAAAGATTGTGGGTAAGATTGTCGGGCAGCTCCTTATAAACCACAAATTTCGGTAAAAGTGCTACGCCACTGGGTCTTGCTCACGCAGTGCAAAGACCAATAAAGAATACCTAATACCCATCTTCCTCACCCTCAAATCCAATGACATCATTCCTCCCTAGTATATAAGCAATCAAAGTAGCGCCCATTCAGCAGTTAACAATACACCCTGAGGAAGGCGTCTTGCAATAGTCTACATCTACATCTACATTTATGCTCCACAAGCCACCCAACGGTGTGTGGCGGAGGGCACTTTATGTGTCACTGCATTACCTCCGTGTCCTGTTCCAGTCGCGTATGGTTCGCGGGAAGAACGACTGTCTGAAAGCCCCCGTGCGCGCTCTAATCTCTCTAATTTTACATTCGTGATCTCCTCGGGAGGTATAAGAAGGGGGAAGCAATATATTCGATACCTCATCCAGAAACGCACGCTCTCGAAACCTGGACAGCAAGCTACACCGCGATGCAGAGCGCCTCTCTTGCAGAGTCTGCCATTTGAGTTTGCTAAACATCTCCGTAACGCTATCACGCTTACCAAATAACCCTGTGCTCTTCTTTGGATCTTCTCTATCTCCTCTGTCAACCCGACCTGTTACGGATCCCACACTGATGAGCAATACTCAAGTATAGGTCGAACGAGTGTTTTGTAAGCCACCTCCTTTGTTGATGGACTACATTTTCTAAGGACTCTCCCAATGAATCTCAACCTGGCACCCGCCTTACCAACAATTAATTTTATATGATCATACCATTTCAAATCGTTCCGTACGCATACTCCCAGATATTTTACAGAAGTAACTGCTATCAGTGTTTGTTCCGCTATCATATAATCATACAATAAAGGATCCTTCTTTCTATGTATTCGCAATACATTACATTTGTCTATGTTAAGGGTCCTCCCTGACAATTTTATAACTGACAATGAGGTCCCAAACCCAGAAGAATTTTATTGACTGTGATAACGGTCGCGGACGCCTACGTTTACATGCCTCTGATCTGATCGGACGTGTTTTTGAATTTTGGGCGAACCATGTAATTTCGGCTTTGTTAATGTGAAAATTCATAAGACTGTATAATATACTAAAATGTGACAAATATAACGTAACAACAAAAATTCTGCAACAACAATCTTCAAATTTATTTAGATCAATTGAACCATGAGGACTTAAAATGTGGGAATTTCAGCTTCAAAAATAAGACCCCTAGAGACAAGAACCTGGGCCGACTCTACAGGAAAAGCTAAGTAAACTAGAGAGTTTATTGTAATCTTCGCTCCTCTCAAATTTTTCATAAAAGGCTTTGCTTATTGAGGACAATAACTGGAATTTGGAAGGAGGGGGGATTACACTACTAACACACTCCTACAGTCGTGTCAACTTAAGGAAATTCGTGACACCTGGCAGCACTTTTGACAGCTTTTAACTGCAAAGCGCAGACGTCTGTAGGCGAAAACAGTAGCCGTCTATAGAGTTATGAAGAGGCAGTGTCGTAGAGACGTTTACAAAATCGCGTTGCAGAAGCGCGACGCAGTTGCACCCAGCTTACAAATACTTTCTGGGATACTGTACTTATGCATCTGTGCATTGTACATATTTTATAAGTTCGTAGGCTTCCACGACCGGTGTCAGTTTGGATTTTCTTGTTCGACTGTTTCATAATTT
Organism: Schistocerca nitens; assembly: GCF_023898315.1. Lineage (NCBI taxonomy): Eukaryota > Metazoa > Arthropoda > Insecta > Orthoptera > Acrididae > Schistocerca > Schistocerca nitens. Next base: position 598,461,656 of record NC_064616.1, on the reverse strand, counting down.
CAAAGGTATTTCCTCGAATACATGGAAATGAAATTTTTTAGATGTTAAACTACAACCACAGTTCATTCTTTTTTTTCCAGTAGGAAATTGGCACAATGAATATCCAGGCAATGCCGGGGTTTTCAACTATCAAGATATAAAATTAGAAATTGTGGTAACTCATAGTAATGATTAGACCTCGGACTTTTAGTTTTTAAAATCTTTAATGCGGTACCTAAAATAGGTTCTATCACTTACAAAAATCAGAAAATAGGTGACCAAAATTTGTCATTTTATTGCCCAGAAAGATAAATAGATTGATAAAAATCCTCATTATATTATTGTTCATGTCCATAATTAGCCACTATAAATAGCTCACACTTTCTCCAAATTTTCCGTTGAGAAATCGAATCTCTTGTCTGTTAATGGCATCCTATATGCCGAGAATGAGCGTTCCCCGTCAACACATGTCACCGGAGCATATACACTCCTGGAAATGGAAAAAAGAACACCGGTGTGTCAGACCCACCATACTTGCTCCGGACACTGCGAGAGGGCTGTACAAGCAATGATCACACGCACGGCACAGCGGACACGCCAGGAACCGCGGTGTTGGCCGTCGAATGGCGCTAGCTGCGCAGCATTTGTGCACCGCCACCGTCAGTGTCAGCCAGTTTGCCGTGGCATACGGAGCTCCATCGCAGTCTTTAACACTGGTAGCATGCCGCGACAGCGTGGACGTGAACCGTATGTGCAGTTGACGGACTTTGAGCGAGGGCGTATAGTGGGCATGCGGGAGGCCGGGTGGACGTACCGCCGAATTGCTCAACACGTGGGGCGTGAGGTCTCCACAGTACATCGATGTTGTCGCCAGTGGTCGGCGGAAGGTGCACGTGCCCGTCGACCTGGGACCGGACCGCAGCGACGCACGGATGCACGCCAAGACCGTAGGATCCTACGCAGTGCCGTAGGGGACCGCACCGCCACTTCCCAGAAAATTAGGGACACTGTTGCTCCTGGGGTATCGGCGAGGACCATTCGCAACCGTCTCCATGAAGCTGGGCTACGGTCCCGCACACCGTTAGGCCGTCTTCCGCTCACGCCCCAACATCGTGCAGCCCGCCTCCAGTGGTGTCGCGACAGGCGTGAATGGAGGGACGAATGGAGACGTGTCGTCTTCAGCGATGAGAGTCGCTTCTGCCTTGGTGCCAATGATGGTCGTATGCGTGTTTGGCGCCGTGCAGGTGAGCGCCACAATCAGGACTGCATACGACCGAGGCACACAGGGCCAACACCCGGCATCATGGTGTGGGGAGCGATCTCCTACACTGGCCGTACACCACTGGTGACCGTCGAGGGGACACTGAATAGTGCACGGTACATCCAAACCGTCATCGAACCCATCGTTCTACCATTCCTAGACCGGCAAGGGAACTTGCTGTTCCAACAGGACAATGCACGTCCGCATGTATCCCGTGCCACCCAACGTGCTCTAGAAGGTGTAAGTCAACTACCCTGGCCAGCAAGATCTCCGGATCTGTCCCCCATTGAGCATGTTTGGGACTGGATGAAGCGTCGTCTCACGCGGTCTGCACGTCCAGCACGAACGCTGGTCCAACTGAGGCGCCAGGTGGAAATGGCATGGCAAGCCGTTCCACAGGACTACATCCAGCATCTCTACGATCGTCTCCATGGGAGAACAGCAGCCTGCATTGCTGCGAAAGGTGGATATACACTGTACTAGTGCCGACATTGTGCATGCTCTGTTGCCTGTGTCTATGTGCCTGTGGTTCTGTCAGTGTGATCATGTGATGTATCTGACCCCAGGAATGTGTCAATAAAGTTTCCCCTTCCTGGGAATTCACGGTGTTCTTATTTCAATTTCCAGGAGTGTATAAATAACGGTGTTAGGCGAAATGGTACCGCACACTCATGTTCTGTTGATTTATCTGATGTCAGCCACTGCGCAGAGGGTGCTCAGTCCTGATTTTTTTTTTTTTTTTGTAGCACTGTCTTTAGTTTCTCACTAACTTTCATACCATTACAACCTGGTACCAAGTTGATCTATTCTGTCATCTCTTCCATCAATCGCAGTTGCGTGTAGATTGGTTTCCCTCAACACCCTAGAGCTTTTTATAATAGGGAGCAAAAATTCGTAATGAGATTTTATGTTTGCAGTGTCGTTGGAGACTGTTGGGTCCTTTAGAAGATCTTTTGCTGAAGCAATGCTGACTGCCGCCTCCCGCAATTTAAGAACAATGTTCTTAGTCTTCCAAATGCTAGCTGCCATAATCCACGGCCTCTAACCACGTTCCTCAACGAGTAAGTATGGGTTATGGTGGAAGTGGTACGTTGTGAAGTTCCTCTCGAAATAACTGGATTCTTGTAGGTCTTTAATAAAAACCTTTTTGATGGTTGAAATTAGCGCATTTACATGTGGGAATTCGAGACGATTCATGGCATGGGCAAGACATGTGATATGGAACAAGGCTGGGTAAAATACTTTCAACAATTTAACAGCAGCAGCCATGTATGCGGCTGCGTCAGTGTAGATTACAAGTACTTTATTTTCATCTTGACTGTTGGGTAAAAGTAATTTGAGGGCTTTATTAACAAAGTGAGCAATTGTTTCCTGGTTAGTCCTTTTTAGCTCCTTGCTGCAGATCAGATATGGTACAGAGCGAGTATCAGGATCTAACTTTCCAACAATCAAATTAGTCACATATCGACCGTGTCTGTCAGTTGTCTCATCGACAGAGGTCCACATGTATGGATCGCCTATATTTTCCATTATCCTGCTCAATGTATTTTCATATAAAATATCTAAATAGTTCTCTCTCAGTGTAGATTTTGATGAAACGCTGCGGTGACAGTATTTCTCTAGAAAACTTTTCAACTGGCCATTTTCAACTTCACTGAATGGCATTTTGCTGCAACAATGGCTCGACACAGGTCAAGATGAAATTTGTTTTTGTTTGTTGCATTTGATTTAGTTACAAAAATTTGTTTCAAGTTTGATTTATTTTTTAAATTTGCCTTGTGTTTAATCCCTGCAGCATGCTGACTTAAAAGCAACCTCTGTTCAGAACGTACCTAAAAACAAAAAGAAATGAGAAATACTTTGTCGAAGAATTCACGTACGAGATCTCCTTAGCAAAATTAACCTACATTACAGGCTTACAAACAATACTTTTGCATTCGCATGTGTCTGGTCCAAGTCAACTCGGGAAAATCAGAGGCATTACTGTTCTCTGAGTGGGCGTAGCAGATAAGAGGTTAACATTTTACTTAAGTCTTTGCTGCACACACTGCAGTGAATAACTCTTCCGTCTGTAGAGAAATCAGGAAATTCTTGTAATCACTGACGAATCAGAGATGATTTGGAGCTGCCTACTTTCGGCATGCTTGACTTTCCACAAATGTACTGTCGCTGTGAAATATTTCACCACATCCAAGCAGCTCGCTGACCGGTTGAATGAAGACAGTGTAGGTGTTTTAAACAGGCTGTTCTGACGGGGCAGGAAAGCACAGAAGGCAGATCACAAGGCTCCTCAGTGCCCTGCCGGCCCATTTGACGGTTCACAGCGAGTGACAAAGCTCTGCGGAGCAGGGCGAGCTGGAACAGCCTGGCGTATGCTGTCGTCGCCTGACTCGCAATTGGCGTCACGCATGCAAACAAGCCAGTTATCATTCAATTCAAATGGTTCAAATGGCTCTGAACACTGTGGGACAAATATCTGAGGTCATCAGTCCCCTAGACTAACTTAAGAACGTCACACACATCCATGCCCGAGGCAGGATTCGAACCTGCGACCGTAGCAGCAGCGCGGTTGCGGACTGAAGCGCCCAGAACCTCTCTATCATTTAGTTACTGTTTTTTAAGTACCCGAGAAGACCAGAAGAGCAGTTTTAGTCATAGAAATTTTATTTGACCGGATTTTTCAAAATTAAATAGTCAGGTTCTAACATGAAATTAGGTCATGGATTTTTAAAATGAGGTACAATCAGGTTCCAGCATGAAATTAGGGAAAATTACAATTTTCGATAAAATATTTGCGTAGTTCAAAGCTGGGAACACCAAGAGAGAATGTTAGTCATAAAATTTTTTTATTTAAAATGGTTCAAATGGCTCTGAGCACTATGGGACTTAACTTCTGAGGTCATCAGTCCCCTAGAACTTAGAACTACTTAAACCTAACTAACCTAAGGACATCACACAGATCCATGCCCGAGGCAGGATTCGAACCTGCGACCGTAGCGGTCGCGCGGCTACAGGCTGTAGCGCCTAGAACCGCTCGGCCACTCCGGCCGGCATTTTTATTTAATTGGATTTTTAAAATTTAGGTACAATGAGATACTAACCTGAAATTAAGTATTTTTAGGTGATATAAAACTTGCGTTTTCGATCATAAACTGGCGTAATTCGTGTATGTATAACTTTTATTGCCTTTATTTGATGAGGAACAGAAAAGTTTTTTTACCTAAAATCCGAGGTCTAGTAATGATCCTGGACAAAACTAACGCAATTTCGCGACTGAACATCGCTTCCACATCCAACAGAAACAAAAACGTAGCACTTGTGGCAGCTGCAATCAGACACAATAACGTATTATTAGAAGATGGGCACTTGATTTTCGCAGCAAGCCTCCGAAACTCGTCGTACCAAACTCAGTATTGATGTCTCAGTGTGAATAAAGGAGAAAACTTTTTTTTTAACATACACTACTCTTCTGGGGAGTATTCACGATTTGTATGCAACTGTTGCGTTGTCGAACTGCAGAAGATAAACGGTGTCCGTTCCGTTGGCACCAGCACTGCATGTGGCATGTGGAAGGTAAACTTAGGTAGAGCACTCCAGGGGACTGTCGGCTATTCCTGAAACTGTCCCTCCTGCAAGGTGCGGCCGCTTACTTGAAGCACCCAACCGCCTGCAAGCGCCCTCCGACTCTGTGCCACATCAGACAAGGCACACATTCCGAACAAGGCAGGCACAAATATGAAGCGGCTGCCCAGACAAGCTTATGTGCAGTCTGCAATTGAATGCTGCATCGTATGCCACTATTCCATTACGAGGGGTCGTCGTAATGTTTTAATTATCACCTCGAAAAATCACGCTGCAACTGTGAAACTTGGTTCTGGTGTCTGTCTTTCTCTACATATTCACCCTTCAGTGTGACACAGTTTTCCGAACCACGAATGACTTGGAGATAACTTTTGTTTTAGAGGCATGCTGGCTGTTCCACTTCGAAAATCAACTCGTGGTCATACCGGAAATGAACGGCCAGAGGAAACAACGACGTAAGTCAATTTTCATGAAACTCGAGAGAAAGTGAATTTACTGTTTGAACTGTAGTTAAATCAATACATAGGAACATACAATGCTTTTTATTCCATAAATTAAACATACTGGGTGTATCGAACGTGGAAATAGCTTTATTGGCATCCGAAGTGTTCTCAGTATGAAGCAATTTTCCAAAATGCAGTCGAATTTTACTCTGTAACGAGATAGAAACAAATAAGTCAAGGGAAACAGACGCAATAATTCCATAATAAGCACGACTAAAAAAAATTCTCTTTGTGATGATACAGCGTTGGTACTCATGTATGTTTAGCTGTGGGGCAGCTGACTGAAGAACTTCACAGCACCAGCATGGGCAAACTTAATCAGGCTCTGCAAATTTTTATATTTTAGCCTGCAAATTGGAAGAAGATCTTGAATAAAGAACAGAGGTGTTCGAGATGACAGCGAACAGAAGACAACTGCAAAGTTATTGTGCACTTGACAAGTAAGTACTCGTATGAGCCATATCTGGAAAGTAAGATCTGATTAGGCGCGAAATGGAAACCACTGTGAAAATCCAGTGGAACTTTGCACAGATGTGGTGTACAGTGTCTTTAGTGTGAATGTCGATTCCTTCACGTCGCTCTTTTCAGTTCAGAGCGCAAAGTTATCGCGTAGAAATGCCTAAAACAACTGTGTCTCCCACCCAGTTTGTGGAGCTGGTGAGCGATTTCGCCTGAAGCTATGCAGCCCACATAACCTAAATGTCATGCATTTCTTTCTTCAAGACAATTTTCCGCAGGCGTTTTCGATGGGAAGTGTTTGATCACCCACAATATAGCACTTAATTGGCTCCCTCCGTTGTTCATTTCTGCTCATATAAACCGCTGGCTATGAAGACGACATTTTGGCACTAACAAAGAAAGGCAGACCAACGTAGACAGTTGATGGAAAGCACAGGCAGATGCTTTCTGTGACGAGGGTAGCCCGCATCTCGTGGTCGTGCGGTAGCGTTCTCGCTTCCCACGCCCGGGTTCCCGGGTTCGATTCCCGGCGGGGTCAGGGATTTTCTCTGCCTCGTGATGGCTGGGTGTTGTGTGCTGTCCTTAGGTTAGTTAGGTTTAAGTAGTTCTAAGTTCTAGGGGACTGATGACCATAGATGTTAAGTCCCATAGTGCTCAGAGCCATTTGAACCATTTTGACGAGGGTAATGGAAAGTTTGTACAACGCCACTACAAATGTTTATGTCGGAGCGGCGACTATTTAGAGAGGTAGCTGGAAGGTGTGGCTAAGTGCTGTGAATAAAAAAATTTTGGTTTTCACTGTGGTTTTCATTTCGCGACCGATCGGACCTTACTTTACGAACAGCCCTCGTAATTCTGTAATTAAAGATACCATTATAAGAAGATGGCAGTTCAAACAGCACATCCATTGGTTGAAATTGTCACAGCATCCTTATGATGCCATTTTGCATTTCTCCGTGAAAAGTCGTTTGATATGTCAGCATTCGACAGTGGCTGGGTTCAGAAGATATTATCTTAATAGGCCGAGTTTTGTAAGGGCATTTCGTAGCGTACTTTGAGTCTAACAGTGTTTTCCATTTCTTGATTAATGCTGACCACAGTCAAAAGAGATGATTTACATCTGCATGCTTCCATTATTTTCTTGAAAACTTCACGAGTTTCTAGGACCATGCGCAGGCAATGTAATTTTCATTTTCTTCAGGCCACCAACTTGATTAAGAGTTACATAATAAATGAAGGGGCACACGGTGAAGTTTTTATTTCGATCACTAGCAGAATCACAAAATATACAGGGTGTTAGGGAAGAATGGTCAGTATTCAGAGATGTGATAGTAACGATCGTTCGAAGCAAAAAGGTCTATTAAGCATGGACTCTAAAATTTCACAAAATTTTACGAAAGAACACAAATTTAGTGTCACATTCTCATTCAAAATTTGGGATAAGAAGCACCAGAAGCTTCTCACAAACGCCCAAAATTAACCCTCACGTGTCACTTTAGGGACCAATAAAAGAAACACACACACACACACACACACACACACACACACACACACACACACACACGCTCAGAACAGCAAGCCCAAGCCTACACACTGAAAACAAGCACATAACTCCAATTCGTCATTCTCACGAAATCCCCTAGCGCATTCTGAAGTGAGACGGGCACAACCCAGTGGTATTTCATATACAAATTAACAAAACCATAGCCTTCGCCGTCGTCGTCGCGGGCTCTAAAGTACATACCTTCAGAGCTATGAGCACTTGTTCATCTTCACTACTGTGAGACACATCTCTTCTACTGGACAAGTGCTCATAGCTCTTTGAGTACCAATATACGTTTTAGAGCCTATGTTTACTAGAACATTTTTTTTTTGGTCTATATTATTACCTCCAAACACGTGGAAAGCAAAGAGCTTGTAGTAGAAGAGAGTTGTTTCACAGTCTCGAAGATGAAGAAGGGCTCATAGCACTTAAAATATTGATTTTGGAGCCCATCTTTACTAAACTTTTTTCCTTCGAATGAGCGTTCCTGTCATATATCCGAATATTAACCATTCCTCCTGGGACGCCCTGTGTAGAACTCTTCAATGTCCTCATCCAAGCATGGGTGATGAAGTGAAAAAGGAATGACGTCAATTCATTTGCGTCCATGGATACTGAACGAATACATCGAAAGTTGCCGCTGAAAGTAAATGTCATTGGCTGATATATTAGGCAGGGATACGTTTATTGCAAAGTCTGTGCAGATAGCCACATTATTTTTGTTTTCTCTTGCCTACAGTTTACTAGAAGGACAAATAGCATCAGATTTCTGTTTGCTCTGCCCTCTCGTGGCAAAAGGCTTTGCCTCAGTGGCCACATAGGTTCCAGTCCTATCACCGAAATTAAGCGGTGTCGGGCATGGCTAGCACTTGGATGGGTGACCACCAGGGTCCGCAGAGCGCAGTCGGCAAGCGGGCTGCACTCAGCGCTTGTGAGGCCAATTGAGAAGCTACTTGAGTGACAAGTCAGAAGTAGCGGCTCCGGTCACGAAAATTGACAACGGCCGGGAGAGCGGTATGCTGACCACAGGCCCCTTCAAGCCGCATCCAGTGACTCCTTTCTTCTGAGGATGACCCGCGTTCGGACGGTACGGTTGGACCTTCCGAGTCCTGTTCGGAGAGAGAGAGAGAGAGAGAGAGAGAGAGAAAGCGGAGAGTATCGTGGTCGAATGAGTCACCACTGACTTGCTTGCTTCCTTACCCTGAAAATTTGACTTACCTGGTTCTTTCCCCTTGCAACAGAACTTTGAATATTAATATATTTGGGCTCAGCTGGTTTTTTCACAGTTGTAGCCTCTCAGCAGATGAGTATGATCATTCTGAATCGAGTTGTAGCAATTACCCAATTTCGAAAAAAAGTGAATTACCTGGCGTTTTGTTCTGCCAGTTTAAATGTCTTCCACGCAATGGTCCCTTAATCCGAAGAAAGTGGAACAGGTCAATGGGAGCTATATCGTTAGAGCACGGAGCTGAGGAAAAAATGTATAACCCAAAGAAACAGCATGTGCGACTGTGCCCTTTATAGAATGAACTGGGGCGATGCCGTGAAGCACGACACACCACTTGGACAGACTCCCTAACTTCGCCAGGAGATTTCGGTTATGTGTTCCTGTGGCGGTTTGCCCCTTACGAGAGTAATATATTAGCATCATGCCATGGTAATCCCAAAGAACAATTTGCACCAGATTGCCCGATGATGGCTGTGGTGAATCTACATGTTTTCGATACTTGCTTTGCTCCTTTGTCTTGGGATGACAGTGATACAGCCAGCACTCGTCCATGGTAACTAGGCAGCTAAAGAAGTTATTTGGACTGGCCTGACATAACTGCAACGACTCCGCCGTTTCGTCGGTTCGGCGGGCTTTTTGAATGGGCGTGAGCAGTCGCGGAACCCAGTGGGCGATGATCTTTATCATTTTAAATGTTTTCCCCTGTGATCTTGATTGTGATACGCCAGTGTTCGAACACCAAGGACTTAACTACTTTTACGATTCCTGGTTTTTCTCAGAGAGATGGTATGACAATTTACTCTTCGTCATTCAGACTTGTTTGAGAAGACTGGAAGTATTTATGCCACCCAACCAGTATGTTATATGGTGGTGCACTACTTCTGTAGACGTCCACCAACGCTGCAGTGACAGTTGCAAAGGTCTTCTCTTCAAATATAGCAAGCAAATTACTGCAAGTGAGACGTGTGAATTAAAAATGTCATTTTACAATGAATTATTCCAGGCAAGTTGCAAATAGCTTAATTAGTAGTGTTCCTCCCTCACAGTACTACAGGATTGTTTCGGCTATAACACCATTCTCGAGTAAACTTATAGATGTTACAGTTGGTGAGTCTACTTACGTTTATAAAAGTTGTACACAAAGGTCAGTTTATTTATATACTTACGTCTAGTTGGAATAGACACCCATATTACATCTGTGAGTAAACTGTCGACTGTCTGTTTACTGCTAGACTGTTATAAGTACGTAATTTCTATCTGTGTAGATTTCTTTCGTGATTTACTTTTGACAGCTAGATTGAAAATTTTTTCTCGTTGATGCTTATAGCCGGCCGTGGTGGCCAGCGGTTCCAGCGCTACAGTTGTAAGTAGGCTGTTTATGTTTTCTTATTGGCAACGCTACGTAGCGCTCTGTATGAAAATCACTGGCTGTGCTGTGTGCAGTCTGTGGCTAGTTTGCATTGTTGTCTGCCATTGTAGTGTTGGGCAGCTGGATGTGAACAGCGCGTAGCGTTGCGGAGTTGGAGGTGAGCCGCCAGCAGTGATGGATGTGGGGAGAGAGATGGCGGAGTTTTGAAATTTGTAAGACTGTCATGAACTGCTATATATAATATGACTATTAAGGTAAATACAGTGTTTGTTCTCTATTAAAATCTTTCATTTGCTAACTATGCCTATCAGTAGTTAGTGCCTTCCTTAGTTTGAATCTTTTATTTAGCTGGCAGTAGTGGCGCTCGCTGTATTGCAGTAGTTTGAGTAACGAAGATTTTTGTGAGGTAAGTGATTTGTGAAACGTATAGGTTAATATTAGACAGGGCCATTCTTTTGTAGTGATTATTGATAAAGTCAGATTGCGTTGCGCTAAAAAATATTGTGTGCCAGTTAAAGCACAGTCTTGCATAATTTTTCTAAGGGGACGTTTCATATGTCGACCCTTAGCCGAGGATACCTCACTGGAATCTTCTGATTTTTTCCTTGTAGTTTGTGTAATTAGCGTAGATTTTGTTTATTGCTAGCGCGTAATTGTAGAGAGAATCTCCTTTGTAGTTGCAGTCTTTCATTGTTGTACAGTAAAACAGTTGTGACATGCATGTAGATTTGCACCAAGTATTTAAGTAGACATTATTTCCATTTCTATGTTAATGTGTTATCTTATTTTGCTCTTCAAATTGTGCTTTTCTGTGTTATCGTGTGAAATATTGTGACAATAATGGCGTGTGAAAAACGTAACACTAGGCTCCAAAGTAAACTGAGAAACAATAGTGACGACTAGCGTAGCTTGTCAGCGCCGCCGAGTAATGAATTTACTAATGTTCAAAGTTGTAATTTGGTAACTGTGCATAGGGAAATGGAGCGGGCGTCAAATAATGGTGTAGACAGTGAAACAGGTAGTGAACAGGGAAGCATTATCGATCGATCGGTCGGCAACAGCTCGCCTCAGGAATCGGGAATGACAGAACACAATATTGCAAATACTGTAGACTCAGGTTTTGGGTTCTCACCGTTTTCTCAAATGAGTCAAGACACATTTTCCGCTTGTCAAAATGTGAATGTTGCCGGTGCAAATTCACTGCCGAAAAGCACTGAGGAACATGTTTCAGACACCAATGCATTGTTATTACAATTAATACAACAAATGGGACAAACACAGCAAAAGCTTCAAAAGTTAGACACGATGGAACAAAATCAGAGACAAACACAGCAACAGCTTCAAAAGTTAGACTCATTGGAACAAACTCTTGAACAAACACGTGAAGATTTAACTACTGAGTTACATAACATTGAATCGAAATGTCAAAAAGCCTGTAATGACGTAAAAACACAAATTTGTGAGCATTTTCAACCTATTTTTTCGCGGCATGAAAATGCATTACAGAATCACGAAGCAGCCATAAAAGAACTGCAAACTATTGTTCATGAAAATCATGAGACCTTGCAAGCTAAATTTGACTCAGTTGCATCTACCGATTCGGTTACGCAACTTGCAAAAACTCAGGAAAACTTAAAGGACACAGTAGATACTCTGAAACTTGGTTCAGAAAAACACACAGAGGAAATAAGTACACTATCGGAGAAAGTAGCCGAACTTTCGGATCAGTTCACTAATTTATCTACGAAGGTAGATGATAATCTGAATGACACAAAACCGGTAGTCTTTAATGACACAGAAGAGTGCGAACAAATTAGGAAATTCAATCAAAATCAAATCAATATACAGTCCAAAGAGAAATCCGGGAAGTACAAGATCAGTTGGCACAAGTAATACAAAAATTACAAATTTCAGAGGAAACTCGCGCTCCAACACGGGAAGAGGGACTTAGAAATACGGAAAAGCCGCAAAATAATAACACAGGGCATTTCGGAAGTTATGAAAGAAATTGGCAATGTGCACCGAATTTTGAGATGGAACGGCCGACACGACCTAACAATGACCGATATGCGACTCGCCGACATGATGATTTTGACTATAAGCTGCTCATTACTACACGTAAATTCAAAACATTTAAGAATTCTGGCAACGACATTCATCCACAAGCATGGCTCCATCAATTCTCTCATTGTTTTCCTCCCAACTGGTCGTTAGAACACAGATTAGAATTTATGTGTGGCTACTTAGAGCCGGCCAAAGTGGCCGTGCGGTTAAAGGCGCTGCAGTCTGGAACCGCAAGACCGCTACGGTCGCAGGTTCGAATCCTGCCTCGGGCATGGATGTTTGTGATGTCCTTAGGTTAGTTAGGTTTAACTAGTTCTACGTTCTAGGGGACTAATAACCTCAGCAGTTGAGTCCCATAGTGCTCAGAGCCATTTGAACCATTTGAGCCATTTGGCTACTTAGAGAATGAACCAGCTGTAAGAATGCGATCGGTCATTCACGATTGTCACAGTGAAGGAGAATTTTACCATGCCTTCCTCTCAGCATATTGGTCTCAAGCTACACAAGACCGAGTAAAACATAGCATCATGATGATGAAACACTTTCAAGAATCTGAATTCTCCAGTCTTATGAAATATTTTGAAGACATGTTGCACAAGAATCAGTACCTGTCAAACCCATACAGCTCCTCAGAACTCATCCGCATTTGCTTAATCAAATTACCTGAACATTTACGACATATTATTTTAGCAGGACGTTGCAAAGACGACATTGAAGCTTTTCAGGGACTCTTACAAGAACTGGAAATTGACACTGACAATCGCGGAACGCGAAAACAGGAACACAACAATTACAGGGCACATCTGTCACAATTCCGCGATGAAAGAAATAATAACAGGACACGACAAGGCTATTCTTACAACGCAAATCGTGACCAAAACAGACACCACCCATTTGACAACCACTGGCAGAGTAATAACAGTTACAGAGAAAGCTCGCATTTCCGTAGTAATGAATATGACAGAGATAACCATAGAAACAGACAATATGGGTACCAAAACAATTATTATCAAGGGAGACAGAATAACTTCAGACGCAACGGTCCACCGCGCAGTTACGATTCCAGGAGAAATTCTCCACCACATGACAGAGAGAAAAGAAACTATGTAAACTACCGACATAACGACAGACCTGAATTTCATCAGAACTGGCGGTATTCTAACAGAGCTGGGCCCTCTCGGCAAGGTGAATTTGTAGCAGTTAGGTCTCCTAATCCCAATAACGACGCACGCCAACAAAGAGACAGACAATGACTCGCACCGCAGGCAGCCGCTTGCGCCGGCTGGCTCAGAGAAAAATAACATAGACGCTAACCTTGAGAAAAATTCCAGTATTCTTTACCGACGTATACCGCATGATAATTGCATTCAAGTTCAAACTCTGAGTACTATGAAGAGTAAAGGATTGCACCACACTTCACATGTAAAACCGTTTATTGAATGATAATCTGATTTTTAACTTTGTCTTTGCCATAAAACTTTTCACTTCACATTTCTAGTATGCTTTGTCAGACTTAAGAAACTGTTAACATGCAACAATGTTTGAAGTTAAATATCCAGTCTAGAACCTAGGGAACATTTTTAAACAGAAATTGCGATTGCATTGTTATAGTGAACAGACGACACAGTGTTGTATTTGTACATTCTTGCTTGTTAGTTGCACGATTACGTAACAACTATAAGGCTCACATACTTAGAACATTTACCAGTACTGCTAATGAGAGTTTAATGCAACATTTTGGTTTACTTGAAAATACATTCTGGATTTAAAGTACTTTCTGAGAGATATCAGATGACACAGTGGTTAGTTTATTTGACAGCTACACGATTATATCACGACGCTACTAATGAGTGACACAATTTATATTATTACTTTTGCGCTGTATCTGTTTTATATCTGCACAGTTTTTCTGTTTTATTCTGGAAAGTAAAACATGTTTTAGTAGTAACTTTTGCGGTATAGCTACAATGAGACAGCCTTTTTCGTAGCACAACAATACGTTACATTATACTACTTTCTTGATCACGGTAAGGTACGTAATAACTACAATATCTATACGCAAAGCATTTCACTTTCGTTTATGATGAGGTAAGTACATTGACTTCAACAGAACTTTGCTTACAGAGGACGATAACTACGACAGTTCCACAGAATTATCTTACAGCAAGACGCACATTTAGCGTTACAGGACAAGCATTTGAGTGATTAATTTTGTACTTAAACCATTTACTTTTCAAGATTTTTGAATTACAAAGAAAGTTTTCCGTGATACATTTCATTCCATTGCTGTAATCTGTAACACCTGAGGGTATAATTACATTAATCCTCAGGGGGGTACACGCTTACTTTGTGTACCATGTGTTTGGCAAGCACAAGGAGCCCTAGCTAATATGGTATTTGCTTATACAACTTTACACATCGGTACCATATTTCTCTAACACATAAATTACACAGCTATCTGATTATTTAACAGAGAAACAAACTTTTTTTAATACATCAGTGACAGATGTTTACGCAATTACACAGTTGGATAACTTCACACTTATGAAACTGTATTTTGTCTGTACTTTGTAAACTGTTCATATTTTTTTGGAACCATTGTGATACTATGAGAGTTTTGAATGATGTATTTGGTATGGGATCATGATTTTTGAAGTGCGTTTGAGGCAGATGACACTTTTGTCATGAGCAGTGAATTTTTTTAGGTTTTGAAATTATTGGAGGAAGCTACGACGATTTTGAGAGTTGACTGAGGTGTTATGATGTTATTATTACGATGACTATGTGTATTATGCTGTTGCGGTATGTTTATGATCAGTAAGCTGATGCTATATGAGTTATTTGATTATGCTACATATCTGTAATGATGAAATATTGAAGAAGTGTCGACGAATAAGGTAAGGAATAATGAGTAGTGGTTAGGGACTCTGGTTTGTGAAAAAGGTTGTTGGAAACCAAGAATCGTACTTTAAGAGTTATGAGATGTGTGTATATGCGTGAATGTATCAATGTATCATAATGCTGGCGAAAATTTTTTGGACACTGTTATATTTATAGGATTTTGTTTCTACAGATGTGTAACCCAAATTCTTGACCTGTGAAATATTTTTATATGAGACTGTCACTGTGGCGGAAACTGCCGTCGTAAATATTTCAGCAAGAAAGGTAAGTGACCTTGGCGTAATGCGTTTTGGGCGCCCAGCTGAGAGGTAGACGTCTGACAAAAGAAAGCCATTAGGTGCAAAAAAAAAAAAAAGGGAGGCCATTATCCTCGCTATTGACATTCCTTTGTAGAAAGCATCGCAAATACGACATGCTCGAACTTGAAAACATATGATTATACTGTGGAGCTCTTAATTTATGATATTTACTAAAATGCCTAATGAAATGATGAGAAACATTTTACATCCATTGTCTTCTAGTTGAGAGATTGCTCATTTTGTTTAATATCTAGTTTCTAGCGGCACTGCAGCATTGGTTAAAATAAAATTTTATAGATGTACTAATATAAATATTTTCTGTCTACAGATCGAGTAAATAATAATTTTTTCAAAAAAATGAGGGAGCACAAAAAGACATTTACCTTCACAGGAACTGCATTCATAATTTTCTTTTCAAGTACTTGGTAACTTTTTTTGGTAGAATAACTTCTTGTGGTGCACCACTTTAATTACTTAGACATTAAGATGTGATTATACATTTCCCTTATCTGCATTGTTATCTTTAGTGTACTATTTTTTCTGCTTGAGCTATGTCATGTTTAGGTATAAGTTATTTCATTTTCTGCTGCTGTTTGCCAGGCATAGTGCTACTGAATTTTAATTTGTGTTACTCTGCTAAGCCAGATTTATTTTTCTTGTTTGCTGCACATTGCCTTATATTAGTTGTAATATTGCAATTGCTTTGCTAATTTCTGTAATGCTGCTTCCTTTGCAAATCTGCATTTTTTTGTCATTGCTGTTTGTGTTAATTGTTTTGTGCTGCTGCATTGCCTCGCCCCTTAGTTTAGCATCTGAGCTCAGTAGATTTAAGTTAGCTTAAGAGGGGGTAGACTATATACGAGAATGAGTTGCGATGAATTGGAAGAAACGTATTGAGAAGTTATACGAAAAAAGTACAGAAAGCAGGTATAGATAGGACCTTTTGGGAATAATGAAGAACGAAAGGAGATCTCCGAGAAGTAAAGAAAGTGTTTGTGGACCCTTGTGTATTTATGTTCTTCCTGTCTTAACATGTTTATCTGATAAGACTTATGTTGTAGAATGTTTCTAATACTCAGCTACATGAACTATGATGAGGAATACTGTTATCCTCAAATATAATTTGCATTAATAATATGTTATTTACTTTGTAAAGATGTTAGACATTATTAATTCTGTTCTGTTTTAATGCGCATGTGTGAAGTCGATGTTTCAATAATTATTCTGATCTTTTATGTATGTACTTATGTCATAATTCCTGTAACACTGATGTATATGTTATTTCGATTCTTTTGTAAAGCCCATATTACTACAAATGTTATCTGTACTATTATGTTCTTTAATGATGTATTTTGTACCTTTGTAATTGTATTTTCATGTTGTAAATTTATAATTGTATAGACACCAGTTCTTCAAATTAAGTTACATTTCACTGCACACGTTTCTGTTGGTCATAGTATATGGACAATATGTGAGAGGTAGAGACTGATAGTGTTTGCACCTGTGTTAATGATTCAAAAGGGACTGGATAACAGCATTGCTGGTTCTAAGGACAATTCCAGAAACTTTGTGAGTGCAAAAGTGGTGGTTTATGGACTTACTATATTATCCGCAAGACTCTTCAATGGTGATTGTGCACCTGCACAGTCACAACAGATGGCTGCTGGCCATCTCTACAAGGACTACAGTGGGTCTACACCTTTGATGACTCACCAACACCATTATTTCTACAAGGACTGCAGTGGGTCTGCACCTCTGGTGGCCCACCAATACCGTAATCTCTACCTGGACTACAGTGGGTCTACTCTGTGATGACGTACCTACCAATATTCTTCAAAACTTCGACTGACTCTGCGGTGGGTTTGCTCTGTTGTGGCCCAATACCTGTCTGCATGTCAAGAGTCAGCACTGTCTTTCCGTTGGAAGGACAACACTACTTCTTCAGGACTGCATGGAAATCCACTACTTCCATGTGGATTTTCTTTTACTGCTCAGACTTTGAGAAAAACACTGCAGTTTTACTGTGATGAATAATCAGGACTGTCTTTATTGACTGTGAGAAAATTTTAGCTTTTGACCAACATTGTATCACTAAGTGTGTGCATTTGATTTCTTTGTTATTGTAATTATGAAAAATTTTATCAAATCATTATTGGCCACTGCCCAAAACAATTTCTAAAATTTTTTGTGGGGAGCATGGGGGCTATGTAAGTAGGCTGTTTATGTTTTCTTATTGGCAACGTTACGTAGCGCTCTGTATGAAAATCACTGGCTGTGCTGTGTGCAGTCTGTGGCTAGTTTGCTGTGTTGTCTGCCATTGTAGTGTTGGGCAGCTGGATGTGAACAGCGCGTAGCGTTGCGCAGTTGGAGGTGAGCCGCCAGCAGTGATGGATGTGGGGAGAGAGATGGCGGAGTTTTGAAATTTGTAAGACTGTCATGAACTGCTATATATAATATGACTATTAAGGTAAATACAGTGTTTGTTCTCTATTAAAATCTTTCATTTGCTAACTATGCCTATCAGTAGTTAGTGCCTTCCTTAGTTTGAATCTTTTATTTAGCTGGCAGTAGTGGCGCTCGCTGTATTGCAGTAGTTTGAGTAACGAAGATTTTTGTGAGGTAAGTGATTTGTGAAACGTATAGGTTAATATTAGACAGGGCCATTCTTTTGTAGGGATTATTGAAAGTCAGATTGCGTTGCGCTAAAAAATATTGTGTGTCAGTTAAAGCACAGTCTTGTATAATTGTTCAAAAGGGGACGTTTCACAGTCTGGAACCGCGCGACCACTACAGTCGCAGGTTCGAATCCTGCCTCGGGCATGGGTGTGTGTGATGTCCTTAGGTTAGTTAGGTTTAAGTAGTTCTAAGTTCTAGGGGACTGATGACCTCAGAACTTAAGTCCCATAGTGCTCAGAGCCATTTGAACCATTTTTTTAATGCTTATATTTAAGTGTGAACTTTTCTAGTCAGCTATGTTAGTTGTGTTCCATCAATATTATAAATTCTATGTCGGTCCAACTGGACGAAACTTCAGCATTAGATTTAAATATCACACAGCAAATTGCGACAGCAATCAAGCTTTTACTTACATCTCAAAAACGAAAATCACAAAGAAAGGACATCCAAAATGCATTTCAAGTTCTATACCAAAAGGACATGCTATGAACATTCTGGAAGAATCAGAAATATATACGCACAAGAAAAATCATTCAAACGTTAATCTCAATAAACAAATCTATCTTAAACGTAAAAATTATCTAGAAAATTTTATTGACAGTTTGGAAATCGGGAACGGATACAAACACACAGTAAACGAAAACAAAACATTACCATAGATAAGAATCATAACAAAATTATAATATCAATGAACATCACTGACTAGCAAAGATTACACTGTAAACATAAAGCATCAACGGGAATAAACTGTCAATCTAGTTGTCAAAATTGTTTCACGAAAAAATTCTACAGAAATAGAAATTGTGTGATGTATAACAGTCTAGCAATAGACAGTCGAGAGCTTACTCAAACTGATGGACTATGAGCGTCTATTTCAACTAGACGTAAGTATATATGCAAACTGGCCTTAATGTACAACTTTTATAAACGTAAGTAAACGCACCAACTGCAACATCTACAGGTTTATTTGAGAACGGTGCTATAGCCGAAACAAGCTTGTAGTAAGGAAGATGCATTACTGTTTAAAGTATCTGCAGCTTGCCTGGAATAATTCATTGTAAAATGTCATATTCTACGCTACGGGCCCGGCTGAAAAGACAATAAAAAATGTCAGTAATAAAATGCAAATAGAGAATAGATCAGTTAGATACTTTAATTTATACATCACCTTCCTTTGAGAATCGAACTATAGGACCACTCACTGCTTGCATCTGATAACACACAGAATGTGAAACGGATAGTTATCCTTTACATTCGACATGTTAATCAGTGAGTCAGAATAAGACGTCTAAATGCATTAATGTTTTCAACTTACTCTTTCACAAATACAATAGGGATGAGATTGCGGATTAGAAATCGTGAGTTACTTTTTCACATATGCTTAAAATAGTTTATTAAACAATTTGGATGTACATGGACCAAGTACAGACAAAACAATAGCATTTACAAAATAATTATGTTGGTGTGGTCCTCTACTTTACAAGAACGTTCAGTGAAATTAATCAGTGCACCAAATCAAAACAACGATATGAGATGGCTGGGATAACCAAGGGAAATAGGAATTTGGAAAACGAATCTAGCACCCATACACTCGCTCATATCCAAACAAACCAAAAGAAACACCACATTAGTATTCCTAGAATTACCACAGAACCAAGTGGCGCGTATCTTGACTAGAGATGTGAGATAAAGCGTGAGCTGATCAACACGTGGTCGCTCATGGCGCAATACCTTCAAAGAAAAAAAACTGGTTAGAGCTTCGATAAATTTTACAGAAATATAGTAAAACATACAAATAATCCACGAACGCTGAGGGTGTGAGCATATGTCGGAAAATTAATGAGATAACGAACTAAATGTTATCAGGTCCCACAAGCCGCGAAATTTCAGTAAGCCAGAAAATTCGTGAATCACAAAGATAATTTGGCTATGCAAATCGGATCAGTCTACTGACTGACTGAAAAATGCAATACACTGCACGCACACGTGAAACCCTCATTCCCACAACGAAGAAGCATCAATTTACAACGGAAGTATTCAATAGAATTTTGGAATACCTTTCGTATAACATTGATGCACCGAAGGTGCACACAATTAGTGTACCACCTTTAAGCTGCTTCTCTACCTTTCCACTCTCGAACAGCGGGCGGGAAAAACGAACAGTAAAAACTTACTGTGCGAACTCTCATTTCTCTTATTTTATCATGATGATCATTTATCCGTACGGAGGCGGGCACCCACGAAATGTTTCCATACTCTGAGGAGAAAGTTGTTGATTGAAATTTCATGAGAAGGTCCTGTCGCATCGAAAAACGCCTTTGTTTTAATGACTGCCACCCCAAATCGTGTATCTTATCGATGTCACTCTCTCCCCTGTTTCGCGATAATACAAACGAGTTGCCCTTCTTTGAACTTTTTCGGTGTCATCTGTCAATCCTATATGATGCAGATCCCACACCACACAGCATTACTCCAGAAGAGGGCGGACAAGCGTAGTGTTACATTTTCTAAGTGTTCTGCCAATAAACCGCAATCTTTGGTTTGTTTTCCCCACAACATTATCTATGCGATCGTTCAAGTTTAAGTTATTCGTAACTGTAGTCACTAAATTTTTAGTTGAGTTTACAGCTTTTAGATTTGAGTGATTTATCGTTTAAATGAAATTTAGCGTATTCTTTTTAGTGCTTGTGTGGATGACTTCACACTTTTCGTGATTTAAAATCAGCTTCCACTTTTTGCTCCATACAGATATCCTGTCTAAATCATTTTGCAATTCGTTGTGGTCATCTAATGACATTACATGGCGGCAAATGACAGCATCATCTGCAAACAGTCTACTGTAGCTTCACAAAAATAGGTGTATTATCTATCATTGACCATGTGGCAGTGTGGCTGCACAAAGCCACCGACTTTCAACTCACGATAACTCATGAACAACCTAAAATTCAATCTCACACCTCTCGTATTTACATTTAATACATTTATCCCACGCAATGAGAACGAATCTACTGCACTACCGATCTGGGAAGGCAAAGTCTTTTTGTTCTATACTATATGTGGAACCCAGCTCACTCATACACAAGTATTCTTACTAAACAAACACAAGAATGGTGTTAAATCTTCACAAGAAATTACTTCCACGATAACTAGCATGATCACCCCTGACTACCAAAAGAAACCGAAATAAACGCGATTGAAAATCACACACTAAATCAGTCGTTTCCAACTTTCTGAGTCCATTACCTATCAGTGCAATCGAATATTGGCTAGTGCCTTCGCTCCCTCCCCTTTGTCCATCATCATTGACATAAGTGCCTAACTAAACTTCAGAATGAAAAAGAATTTTGTCTAAAGACTTTCATTTTTAAAATCACGAAAGATGAATGATATTTAGATTTTGTAGGTGTTTCTTTAAAATCAAGAACTGATGGGTCAGTGAGACAACTGGTTCCACTTCTTTCTAATAACATTTTTTTAATGCAATGACGAAGCAATTCTCAGTGCATCGCGAGCGCTAAATATAACCCTTTCTGAGAAAAGAAAAGTAACTACCCCCAATAAGGGTAGACACTTGCTACAGAACGTGCTTCCTCTGCACCAGTCCTCTACACAGCGACACTTGTATCACACACACGCTACATCCCACTTTACATAAAAAAAATAATCCGTCTTCAGGCCACGAGTGGCCTACCGGGACCATCCGACCGCCGTGTCATTCTCAGTGGAGGATGCGGATAGGAGGGGCGTGGGGTCAGCACACCGCTCTCCCGGTCGTTATGATGGTATTCTTGTCCGAAGCCGCTACTATTCGGTCGAGTAGCTCCTCAATTGGCATCAAGAGGCTGAGTGCACCCCGAAAAATAGCAACAGCGCATGGCGGCTGGATGGTCACCCATCCAACTGCCGGCCACGCCCAATAGCGCTTAACTTCGGTGATCTCACGGGAACCAGTGTATCCACTGCTGCAAGGTGAATCAAATTAAAGTAAATGTACTATACTTAGGACTACCATTTGTAAATTATTTGAGTGCTGGACTCCTTGTTTCTGTACTGAGAAGAATTGGAAGACTTCAGGCTGCCAATGTGTCTAACAACTGCCACTTCTCCTCCTACAACTACTACTATTACTAATAATAAAAATAATAAGACAACTTCAAAAATTACTACATACACTATTTGTACAAGACCTTTGTGAACCAGATGATAGGGTACTTACGACACAACCTCTGCTTTCGAAAACAAGATTGTAAATTAGCCTTGACAAGAACTAGCCATATATTTTTCACAGCTTTTAAATTGTCCTGAATCCAACGATAAAATCCCGCAAATGGACCTAGGAATCATAACGGAAAGTTCGGCACCACCAACACAAGGTGAAGTTTATTTCCACAACAAGAAACTTAAACAGAACAAAGCATCAGGGGAGGATGGTATTGTCGTTGAACTCTTGAAAAGTTGAGTCCTAAACTCACTTAACGAAAATACACAAATAATCCGAAACATTTAGCAAACCGAAAAAATCCCGGATGGCTGGAAGATTGCTCTAATCCATCCACTACTTAAAAAAAGCAACAGGTCAGATGTAAACAACTATAGAGGGAGCTCCCTCTTACTGGTCGCCTATAAAATCCTATCAGCTCTTCTCCTGAATAGAGCACAAAAGCTATTAGATCCAAAATTAGAATATCAAGCAGGATTCAGACCGAACAGGTCATACCCAGAACAAATTTTTAACCTTAAAACCATACTCAGAATGCGAGGCCTCAGACAAAAACCTCTAGTATGCGCTTTTGTAAATTTCAAAAAGGCTTACGACTCGGTAGACAGGCCGTCATTATTCCAGATTTTGGAAGAGAGGGGCTAGATCTCAAAACAGAACTCATAAAACAAACACTGACACAAAATCTAAAGTAAAATTTATGGGGGAAATCTCAGACTCCGTTGACATTCATACGGGTATGAGACATGGAGATGGAGTCTCTCCTATTCTGTTAAACATCGTCCTAGGCGAAGTTATGGAAGAATGGGAGGAAGAACTTAAGCAAAGTGGGTTTTGGTAGCCAATCCTACCGCGCTTTTCCAAAAACATACCATATCTTGCGTTTGCGGACGACCTGGCGATACTTACACAGGACAAAGAGACTGCCGTCAAACAACTCGACACACTTACAGAATGTACAGAAAGAGCAGGTTTACAAATCTCATTCGGAAAAACTGAATTGTTACGTTCAAAGACAGAAATCACTAGCGCGAAAATAAAATATTGTAAAGTCAACAGGGTCCCGTAATTTAAATACATCGGAGAATTCTTCAAACCGACAAGCTTTGAAAAAATCTCGCAAGAAAACCGTCTCCAAAAAGTAAAAAAATCGTTAGGGTTAGTCCAAAACCTGCACAACAAAAATTACATGTCAAGACAAACATAAATTCGGCACTACAACACAATCTTAAAACCAGTGGTCCTCTTAGCAAGCGTGAAACTGACGCTTAGCAGAAAACATGAACTTGAAGAAATCGAAAAAGAAGAGAGAAAGATCATTAGGAAAATTTTAAGTACGAGGCATACCCAAGACGGTTATGGGCTACAATCAGTCAAAACAACAGAAAAGTTTACAAACATCGAAACTGACATTAAGAAAAGGCGAATGAAATTCCTTTGGTCATCTCAATAGACTACCAAAAAAGCGATTGACAAAAATGGTAACAGACTATGTAACAGCACTTAAGAACTCAACACGTTGGCTGAATGGAATTCGAAAGGGCCACAAAAACGCAGACATAAGATCAACAGATATTTTAGAAAGGGACACCTCCAGATACAAAGTAGACAAATGGGAAGTACATCAGAGCAAAACAAAAACAGTACAAACCAAGTGGTTGGAAGAACGTAAACAAACCTTTTCGAAAAGAATGAAAGCGTGCTGCAACAAGGTCAGAGGGTTAGCTGTCCTCTATAATAAAAAAACTGAGTTAATGGATCAATAACGAACTGAAAAAAAAAAGCCGCGCTACAGTCTGAACCGAGCGACCGCTACGGTCGCAGGTTCGAATCCTGCCTCGGGCATGGATGTGTGTGATGTCCTTGGGTTAGTTAAGTTTAATTAGTTCTGAGTTCTAGGCGATTGATGACCTCAGAAGTTAAGTCGCATAGTGCTCAGAGCCATTTGAACTACACTCCTGGAAATTGAAATAAGAACACCGTGAATTCATTGTCCCAGGAAGGGGAAACTTTATTGACACATTCCTGGGGTCAGATACATCACATGATCACACTGACAGAACCACAGGCACATAGACACAGGCAACAGAGCATGCACAATGTCGGCACTAGTACAGTGTATATCCACCTTTCGCAGCAATGCAGGCTGCTATTCTCCCATGGAGACGATCGTAGAGATGCTGGATGTAGTCCTGTGGAACGGCTTGCCATGCCATTTCCACCTGGCGCCTCAGTTGGACCAGCGTTCGTGCTGGACGTGCAGACCGCGTGAGACGACGCTTCATCCAGTCCCAAACATGCTCAATGGGGGACAGATCCGGAGATCTTGCTGGCCAGGGTAGTTGACTTACACCTTCTAGAGCACGTTGGGTGGCACGGGATACATGCGGACGTGCATTGTCCTGTTGGAACAGCAAGTTCCCTTGCCGGTCTAGGAATGGTAGAACGATGGGTTCGATGACGGTTTGGATGTACCGTGCACTATTCAGTGTCCCCTCGACGATCACCAGTGGTGTACAGCCAGTGTAGGAGATCGCTCCCCACACCATGATGCCGGGTGTTGGCCCTGTGTGCCTCGGTCGTATGCAGTCCTGATTGTGGCGCTCACCTGCACGGCGCCAAACACGCATACGACCATCATTGGCACCAAGGCAGAAGCGACTCTCATCGCTGAAGACGACACGTCTCCATTCGTCCCTCCATTCACGCCTGTCGCGACACCACTGGAGGCGGGCTGCACGATGTTGGGGCGTGAGCGGAAGACGGCCTAACGGTGTGCGGGACCGTAGCCCAGCTTCATGGAGACGGTTGCGAATGGTCCTCGCCGATACCCCAGGAGCAACAGCGTCCCTAATTTGCTGGGAAGTGGCGGTGCGGTCCCCTACGGCACTGCGTAGGATCCTACGGTCTTGGCGTGCATCCGTGCGTCGCTGCGGTCCGGTCCCAGGTCGACGGGCACGTGCACCTTCCGCCGACCACTGGCGACAACATCGATGTACTGTGGAGACCTCACGCCCCACGTGTTGAGCAATTCGGCGGTACGTCCACCCGGCCTCCCGCATGCCCACTATACGCCCTCGCTCAAAGTCCGTCAACTGCACATACGGTTCACGTCCACGCTGTCGCGGCATGCTACCAGTGTTAAAGACTGCGATGGAGCTCCGTATGCCACGGCAAACTGGCTGACACTGACGGCGGCGGTGCACAAATGCTGCGCAGCTAGCGCCATTCGACGGCCAACACCGCGGTTCCTGGTGTGTCCGCTGTGCCGTGCGTGTGATCATTGCTTGTACAGCCCTCTCGCAGTGTCCGGAGCAAGTATGGTGGGTCTGACACACCGGTGTCAATGTGTTCTTTTTTCCATTTCCAGGAGTGTATTTGAACCTACTGCAACAACAAGAAAAACGAAAGAAAAGTCAATTGAGGTCTTTCCTTTTCTTCTTCCATTTACTAGGGAAATTCGCTAATAATAATAATAATAACAAATCATCCCATTAACTTCAATATGTTCTGGGAGGTGGTGGTAGCTGTTTTCGTCAATAACTAACCTAAAAAACTTTAAGTATTTGTGAACATTATGTCGCAAACCGCACCTTTTTAGTTATCCGCATTGTGCGCCCCATTAGCTGAGTGGGCAGGGCATCTGACCAGCATGCAGTGGCTCCGGCTTCTGCTCGAAGACTGGGTGTTGTGTTGTCCTCATGAACATTTCATCATTGACACGCAAGTCGCCCATTGTGACGTCAATTGGAAAGACTTGAAACTCGGCGCCAGAACTTACCAGATGGGGACTCCCGGTCATCTATGTCATACCTATCCCCTTTTCTGAAATATGCGTGATCTTTTTGGAACACACGATATATTTACTATTGTGTTGCCAGTTAACTCGTTTATTGCGACGAAGTGAATTAAGAATCAATTTCTGGTCTACTGCGGGAACTACTTACAACTCGGAGCGCATTTTCATGAGATATTTAAGCATAAGTGATGTGTATGTCTCAATTTTACAGTCATTTATGCATGGTACAAAGTATGTGTGCAGTGAGTGGACTGTGTGAGGAAGATGTTCATATATTCGTCTCGCAAGCTGTAACCTCCACCATACTGGGCATTGTGTTAATGCTAGTATTACAAAAATGTAATTATTATTAACCGCCGGTCGGAGTGGCCGATCGATTCTAGGCGCTTCACCTCTGGAACCGCACGACCGCTACGGTCGCAGGTACGAATCCTGCCTCGGGCATGGATGTGTGTGACGTCCTTAGGTTAGTTAGGTTTAAGTAGTTCTAAGTTCTAGGGGACTGATGACCTCAGAAGTTAAGTCCCATAGTGCTCAGAGCTATTTGAACCATATTATTAACCAACATATTCAAAATGGTTCAAATGGCTCTGAGCAGTATGAGACTCAACTGCTGAGGTCATTAGTCCCCTAGAACGTAGAACTAGTTAAACCTAACTAACCTAAGGACATCACAAACATCCATGCCCGAGGCAGGATTCGAACCTGCGACCGTAGCGGTCTTGCGGTTCCAGACTGCAGCACCTTTAACCGCATGGCCACTTCGCCCGGCCCAACATATTCAGTATGTCAGTCTTCCAAAATAGTGATAATAGTAATTATACATTAAAAATTGTTAATTTTCGTGAGCAACACACATCTGAATTCCTTTTAAACTTTTTTTTTACCCCTCAGAAAATTACATTTTACCCTCAGGTTGAGAACCACTGCACTAAATAATTTAGATACCTCCATCCGTGGACTGCCCACAGATCAGTCCGCACTCACCACACGCAGCATAACAATAAACCGAGCGAGGTGGCGCAGTGGTTAGCACACTGGACTCGCATTCGGGAGGACGACGGTTCAATCCCGTCTCCAGCCATCCTGATTTAGGTTTTCCGTGATTTCCCTAAATCGTTTCAGGCAAATGCCGGGATGGTTCCTTTGAAAGGGCACGGCCGATTTCCTTCCCAATCCTTCCCTAACCCGAGCTTGCGCTCCGTCTCTAATGACCTCGTTGTCGACGGGACGTTAAACACTAACCACCACCACCATAACAATAAGTGCTCTCCTCACACAAAAGCCTGACCGCTTCCGCTCCTCTTTGGGGGAAGCCACCAAAGATGCGAACGTCGTTACCTGCCAACCTAAGTCTTTTACCCGCCATTGTACCAGCTCCGAGGACCTATTAGATCTCTCTGTCTATCTACTTCCACTATAGCAGCATCAGATGAAACTGCAGTAGGAGACGGACAGCTACTAGCTGCTCTCACGAAAACTCACATTCACTCATTTCCATGAAACACAACAGGTTAAATGATGGAACAAATATATGGAAATGATTCAGGTGCTCAATTATCGGTAACGTAATAAAGAAAGCAACGACGCACTTCCTTCCGAGAGGCTAGTGGTACAGAAGAGCAACAGATACAATAAATGTAAGCTAAAGATTTATGTCGTTAGAGCGCAGAAGCGCTGTAACAAATATGTCTGAAAAGGCCGCGCGCAGAGTTGCGGTTTGGGGGAGTCTTGGTGCTCGGTTCCTATTTGAGCTAGGGACATAAGGTAAGAAGTTATTGGTGTAGCCTGGACCAGGGGCCATTTGTATAGCCATTCGTACAACTATCTTACTGTAGCTGTGTTACAGAATATTAAGCAACGTTTGAAAGCGAACTGGATCTGGCGCGCAGCCAAACAGTGCGAATCGATTAATTACTTTTGCAAAAGATTTTAATTGGGCTGAAATTAATGCTCAGCTAATGGCGCCATTTGTATGCGCACCGTTCGCCTTTTACCGTCACCCTCATTCGGATTTTATGTGCAAAAACAGTTAGCCTTGAATAACTCCGGAGTGGGGCGAGACTGATGGTTCAAATTTGGTCCACCGGTATATCGGACCTTGGTCTGAAATAAGTTCTAACCATTTTAGAAAAATCTTGCTTCGGTCGGTTTTTACGTGCAAAAAAGCGTTTTTCTGGGCGGTTTTTTAAGCATGCCACTTCTATCCTTCGAACTTGTAAGAATCGGTTCAAACTTTGCACGAAGATAGATAAACGGATGAAAGTCAAAACGAATTTCTTTTATCCAATAATCTTTATACATTATCGAGATACGGTGGTTTAAATTCGAGCTCAATGTAGCACGTAAAATTCATTCTTTGGTGGGTCGAATGGGAGAAAAAATTTTAAAGTATCAAATAAATAAAAAAAAAATGTTTTCTTACAATATAATTGAAAACTCGCCTTCAAAAATCCATCTTCATTCAGATTTTACGCGCAAAAAGACACGTTTTTGTGAGTTTTTTTTACGCTCGCCACTTCTGTGTTTCATACTTGTGCGAATAGGTACAGATTTTGAAGGAGTTAAACAAATACATGTAGTTAAAGGTCGTCATGTTGTGCTGTAAAAGCTTTATGTGTTGCCACAATATAAGACACATGAGGGACAATAACAAACCTATACCGGATCAGTCGTCGCTTGAATGTACAAAAATCTACATCGGTTGCCAAGCGGTTTAAAGGCAAAATTATGGTAGAGTAAAAGTTGGGAATTGGAATGAAAAACGCTCCTATCACAGCACAAAAAGGTCGAATACGTTGCTGGGCAGAGTTACGGATGTAAACGAAGGCAGCTGGCTTTTAGACTTATCTGGCAGCTTCAAAGACATTTAAATCAAAACTTCCTGACATATTCACACTTTTTTACGAGTTAACCGTACTTCCCCAGTGCAATGAGCTCTCTTAGCTGAAAAGTGCTGGACACCTGCATCTTGCAGTTTTAGGCTAAGTCCTTGATCCTGTGCTCAAAATCCAAAAGATTCGCAAGCCGTAGTTAACAATATATTATTGTATCACATGGGTGAAGAGCATGCATGTAGTAGCTAAACAAGTCCTTCTGGGGAGATCAAATTTCTGGGGAGGGGGACGCTAAACTTTTTTTGAGTTCTTTCCTCAAGGGGACTATTTCTCCCGCAAATCCAACCCCTGTTACATGTATGATCAGTGCTGTAAGAGCAACAGACACAAATTTATGTGCTTCTAGAAAGTGGGATGCAGCTCCAATAGGAAGTATCTGAGAGCGGAGGTGCATCTATAATGAGACGTATCCCAGAGTAGGAGGGGGGGGGGGGAGGCATGCATCCTAAACTGAATGACATCTTGTGGCATACTGCACGATATGACAAATGCCAAGTTGGATGACATAATGGCCTGTGTCATGTTATGTGACATGACACCACGTATCGTGTTACTTTACTTGACACACTGCATTTTATTACATGACATGGATAATAATACTAACATGTAAAAAAGCACGAATATGTAAAGATTTTTTGATTTAAATGTCTTTGAAGCTGCCATGCAAGTCGAAATCCTAGTTCCCTTCTTTTACATCTCTAGCTCTGCCCAGAACATATTCGCTTTTTTGTGTTATGATCGTAGCATTTTTCATTCTGGTATATACAGGGTGATTCAGGAGGCATGTCACATAATTTGTGAGGTGATTCTAAATGTGAAAATAAATCAAAAGATTCTGTGATCATGTGTCCGATTTTCGATCGTTACAGGACAGGGGCGGGTTGAAGACATCACACAACCATGAATAATTGTGAAGACAAGTGTATTATATACCGAAATGCTTTGTAGGCGCTGTGGTGGACAGAATAATGGTGTGACAGATGAATGATCCATCCTAAAAGAGGTATTCCAAAAGCCCCCACCCATCTCAACGCACTTGTCACCGTGTTGGAGGGTGTGTTGTGTTGCACATCGAACGTCATCTCTGCGGGCTTTAATGCGGGCAACAGCGTCGGTGATGTGAGCGAAAAGTCCTTCACGTGTATCCATCCACCTTCGTAGTGTAAACATCCACCTTTTAACCAGGCTCATAAAGAGAAGTATAATGGGGTTAGGATGGGTGACTGGCAGGCCAGTTAATGGGTCTGCCACGGCCAATCCACAGTTGAGGGAATTTGTTATTCAGATACGGGGATATATGTCTGGTACAATGAATCGTTGATCCATCATGTTTTAGATACATTTTCCATCGTTGCTCTAATGTCACATCTTCCGAAAGTGCAAGTAGGTCTTCTATCAGGAAATGTGCGTATGCTGTGTCTGCCATGCGATTTGGCAGGAACACAGTCCCTGTCACCAGTTCATCAATCGTAACGCACTAGACGTTCACTGAGAGCCTAGTATGGAATCTTGTTTTCCTAGTGTCATGTGGGTTCCCTATCGCCCATGTATGAGAACTGCAAGTGTTATGAGATACCACTGCGTGTAAATGTAACCTCATCTGTAAGTAAAGTGTACTGCACTGCTTACTGAGTCACCTGGATACAGATGTTGCACGTTCTGCACATGGAATCGGTACAACCCCTCTGAATGTAACGTACGCCACACTCGCATTTGTGGAATATCGAACTGGCAGATAATGCGCCGTGTACTGGTGGTGGGACTCTGTTGTAACATTGCAATAAAGTCATTCCTGTCCTCAACTGACTGGACGGTCCCAGATTCTGATATTACGTGTACACTGGATAGTGTTCCGGATTCATGTAACGTTTGAGAAACCCTAGGAAATGGACACAGGGGGTTCGTCGATCAGAGAAACGTCTCTCGTATTCTGTGACAACTGCACGGGCACTGCCATTACAGTACCTGTAGAAAAACAACATGTCTGTATATTCTGAATGGGTGCAGAATGCACGCGAAGAGCATGTTGCTATTGACACACTGGACTTGCTCAATTACATAACACTCAAGCAAGACACGCATACGGCCTCACCCTCATTGATCCAATCCACGATTACACACTAGGTATGCTTGCAACTGTTGCCTCAGTGCGACATCACAATGCTGCCATCTGTTGGAGAATCTCTACACGTCTTGTTGGATGGATCAGTTATCTGTCCCACTATTATTCTGACCACCACAGCGCCTACCCAGCATTTCGGTTAGTAATATTCACACTTGTCTTCATACCCATTCATGGATATATGTAGTCTTACCCGCCATGGAAGAGTACAGTCATTATGCACATTAAGGGACAGTTTTTCTTGTAATATTGATTCGTTAATGTTTGATGTACTTTGTGTGGTCTTTCAAATTATTTTAACAAACCCGTGTTTTAGTTGAAATTGACTTGCAAATGTTCAGACTAATTAGAGCCTTTTTCCATGTCCTACAAAATCTTCCAAATAGTCAACAATAGATGCTTCTCAAGAGATAACGTGGTGGATTACCTCCATTTTGAATAAAACCGGTTTTTATGCATATTCCGTATCTGTGTACCTGTAAAATATCCATAGCTTCTCTCTGCTGTGTAATCTAAATTCAGGACTTAGTAAAGAATGTGTGCAATCAGGAATAGACAACATTACACACAAGGCAGACAAGTGTGGTGTGCAAGAAATTGGTAAACTATTACCTTCCTCCAATTTCGAGTCCAAGGTGAATAGAATGTCCATAGTTATATGGCAAAAGTGTATCTTTTAAGGTAATGGAAAATTAGACAAACTGGTAGAGGATATAATGGGAGAAGGAAGTAGAAGGTTTTTACTTGGCAGTGCCTATCCTGATTACCTGAAATCAAAACGAGTAGCCTGCTTTTACTTCTTTAGGAAGTGTATCCAGCCATTGAAATATAACTTTTTAGAAAGCCAAATGGTGAATGAGAGGTTGTCCATCATCCTTAGGTCCTGATAGGACACACAGAGTATACAGGGTGAAAAGTATTTAAACTGACAAACTCTGGGAGGTTGAAGGGGACATCAAAACAAATATTTTTCCCTAATGTCGTTTTTTCCTATGAGGAGTATTTAAACCGGTAGAGGAAGATTTCTCTCGCGGCAAATTAATTAAACCAACGAACACTTTCCCATTGTTTTATGACCAAGAGAAAACGCATTAACACAACCTAATTTCAATTACGGTAGATTTTCAAAAATGCCTCCATTGACACGTAAACAAAGGTTACATCGTCGGAACATGTTCTGTCTGACACGGGCAAAAACCCCAGGAGTACCCTGAATTGTTCCTGCTGCTGCACGGGCAACCACATCCTCTTCTGATGCAACAGGAGTTGCATAAACAAGGTTGCGCATCTCTCCCCACACAAAAAAGTCCAGAGGGGACATATCTGGGGATCGAGCAGGCCATGGTACAGGACCACCTCTGCCAGTCTACGTTTCTGGGAACCGTCGGTCCAGGAATCGACGCACACGACGACTGAAATGTGCCGGCGCCCCGTCATGTTGGAACCACATGCGTTGTCTTGTAGGGAGCGGGACGTCTTCCAGCAATTCTGGCAATGCTCTGGCGAGAAAATTGTAATAGTGCTTGCCATTTAATGGCCTAGGTAGCAGCTACGGCCCAGTTAAACAGTCCCCAACAACACCGACACACACATTAACGACGAACCGCACTTGATGAGCGCTAGTAACTGGCATGTGGGTTATCCTCACCCCAAACACGCGAACTCTGCATGTTGAATACTCCATCGCGCCCGAACTTTGCTTCATCGGTAAAAAACACACAGGATGGAAACGTAGGATGCATTTCACACTGTTCCAATTACCACTGCGAAAACTATGTTCTGGGTGGATAATCAACTGGTTCTAGGTTGTGGACACGCTGTAAGTGGAATGGACGTTGCAATTGCTCTCGAAGGACTGTTCTTACATTCGTCTGATTCATCCCCATGTTACGTGCAGTTGCACGAGTTCTGATTGAAGGATCTCGCTCCACATGCTGCAAGACAGCTTCCTCAAATTGCAGCGTTCTTACCGTGCGACGGCGTCCCTGTCCAGGTAATCTGCTAAATGACCCGGTCTCAAGCAGACGTTGGTACACAGCAGCAAAGGTCGTATGATGCGGGATACGGCGATTGGGATATTGTTGTTGATAAACCCGCTGTGCAGCTTGTCCGTTTTGGTGCGCTACATAGTGCGCACCAACCATATCAGTGTACTCACTCCAGGTGTATTGATCCATTAGTAAACAGAGACAATTCACTACTACACTGGTGGACAGCAGTTGCCTACAACTGAAGTGCGCCGCCCGTGGTGGCCGTAAGGTTCTAGGCGCTCCAGTCCGGAGCCGCGCTGGTGCTACGGTCGCAGGTTCGAATCCTGCCTCGGGCATGGGTGTGTGTGATGTCCTTAGGTTAGATAGGTTTAAGTAGTTCTAAGTTCTAGGGGACTGATGACCACAGCAGTTGAGTCCCATAGTGCTCAGAGCCATTTGAACCTTTTTGAACTGAAGAGCATAATACGCCCTCTAACAACTGAAGATCGTAATACGGCCTTTAACAACTGAAGAGCGTAATACGGCCTCCACCGGTTTAAATAATCCTCATAGGAAAAAATGACATTAGGGAAAAATATTTGTTTTGATGTCCCCTACAACCTCAAAAATGGTTCAAATGGCTCTGAGCACTATGGGACTTAACATCTATGGTCATCAGTCCCCTAGAACTGAGAACTACTTAAACCTAACTAACCTAAGGACAGCACACACATCCATGCCCGAGGCAGGATTCGAACCTGCGACCGTAGCAGGCGCGCGGTTCCGGACTGCGCGCGACCACCGCGGCCGGCCTACAACCCCCAGAGTTTGTCGGTTTAAATACTTTTCACCCTGTAGAAGGAAATAAAATAGAAATTACATCAAACAATTTTTTAACGTAATAAACTTTTATTTACAAGTTAACAATTACATTGCTTCGATCAAAGATACCTTTATGTTTCATACATACATTTTTCATATCGTTATCGAGAGTCTTTTTCTTGTGTTTTCTTTTTTCTGTGGTTCGTTATCCGATAAGGAAATTTTGTTTCCAGTTATCTACTTTGTTATATTTTGTTTGTTGTCAAGCCTGATTTATGGCGGTACTGTGGTCTTTTTGTTCTTAGTTCTAGTCCTGTATGCGATTATTAGTGCTATATTTTCAAAAACTGAAGACATTTAGTGAGTACAGTGGGTATACATAAGGATATTGATTTTAGCGAGAGGTAGAAGTCTAGATTGTGATTGGGAGAGGGAGAGAGAGAGAGAGAGAGAGAGAGAGAGAGAGAGAGAGAGAGGAGACAAAGAGAGAGAGAGTGAGAGAAAGAGAGAGAGATAGAGGGTGTGTGTGTGAGAGAGAGAGAGTGAGAGGAAAACATTTGATATACGATAAATTAAAATATTTGCGAATCGTCATATTTGCAACGAGTCACAATTGTAAATAAACCTGCACGAGTATTGAAATGAATTGCAGTCAAATTGATTATTTGGTATGTTACTTACATAACCAGCTTCATTTTGCACACCCAGAAGATCGAGTGAAAATTTGTACTGAGGCCGGGAGTCGAACCCGAGTCTCCTGCTTACTAGGCAGGTGCGTTAGCCGCTAAGCCAACTTGGCAGAGCGGTTCACATGCGTGCACAGATTAGCCTGGCAAGCTCGCTCCTCGATCCAAGTTTTCACTACTGCCTCAGTCTACTTTAAATTCCCCCTTACACACCAAAAGAATTGCCGAGGCTCTCCATATTCTGGAATAGCACCTCAGCATCGAACGTAAGTGGGGGATCCAACCTGAAAACCAGATGCAGGTTCGATTCCCGACCTTGGTACAAAATTTCATTCACCGCTTTAGTCTATATACAAAGAAGAAACATTGGTTGTTCTGGGATGGAATACACATCTAAGGAGACAATGGCAAGTGCTGGATTACACTCCAAGATGGCGCGATGGCTTTTCCAGGAGTGAAAATTGTTGGCCAGGCACGCTTGCCCAGGGTTTCTTTGTGAATGGATGGGTGGAATGTGTCCTAAAAGAAGTTACTGATGGGTCAGCGCCAGGCTCAGGCTTTGACAACATGTTGGTGAGGAATCCGACTGTCCAGACAGTCTTGAGAACCCAAATTTTAGCAGAGTCTGACAAAAACTGAGCCAATGAATCGCAGCCCTTCATTTAAAATGTGTATGCCCTATTTGATATGAAAACTGCTTCATAAATTCAAGACTTACAGGTAAAGAGAGCCTGTCTCCTACCAAGTCATCTGGAAGGATAAATTACTTTTCCAAAATCGCTGCTAATATAATGTGACATTATAGGCTAAAGTTGTGGGAAGAAGGTACCGGCCCCTGACTGGCTGTCCCAAACATTCACTTTGTGTTTGCCTTATGTTTCTGAAACTTTTCGTTTATTTTACCCATTAGAAATTGATAGTGAAAGCCTGAGACTGTAAAAACAATGGTTTTGTTAGTTATAAAATAACATTTACGCTGCTAGTCATAATTTTTTGTTATTTATTTCCAGCACGATGCATTTCGGAAAATAATTTCCATTTCAATAATTTTTTTGTATTGTTGCGTTTTTGACAGTAAGGAACCTAGGAGCCAGTATGTGAAATACATGTTTATGTTTTAAACTTGTGCTGTGCAAAGTGAATTGCGTAAATGATCTTAAATATGTGTGATTTTTGCATAAAAAGACTACAAGAAATCCATGCAAACTTGTGGTAAGTTCCTATGGGACCAAACTGCTGAGGTCATCGGTCCCTAGGATTACACACTGCTTAATCTAACTGAAACTAACTTACGCTAAGGACAACACACACAGCCATGCCCGAGGGAGGACTCGAACTTCCAACAGGGGGAGCCGCGCGAACCGTGAGAAGGCGCCTAACACCGCGCAGGAGATCGCGCGGCTACCCCACGCGGCGCAAGAAATCCATGAGTAACAATTATTTCCAGATTCACCATAAACTATATACAAAGATTCACCAGCAGACTCAAAATAGCACTTATTTATACAAGTTGTTTCAGTTGCCCCTACCGCTGTCGCCTTATGCAATCCGCAATGTTATTTCCGATCTTCAAAAATCACATGCTAGATTTTCACATTCTTTCGTTCGCTACGCGCAAACAACTAGCCCTACAGCAAAAAATGAAGAGCACCCTTTTTGTAGGAAATTTAATGTAGTTAAATTTAGTACTGGGATACGTTTTCGCTGCGGGCCACGGCTTTCGAGTTATCCAGGAAAACGTACAAAAGTGACCTTCAAACCCTCACATTCGTTCCTCACCAGTTAGGATTTTCAGCACGTTGTTCGTGGCACTCTCTCCTACTACTGTCCAAAAATTTTCGTCTGCTCGAATTAATTCCCACATTCGACCTTTTTTCGTCTTCACTGATTGGCCTTTTTACGCCCCCGGCTCAGTCGAGCACTTACAAATTGAAAAACTGACGTCTGTGTCAATTTTACCTAACAAACTACTGTGATTGCAAGGGTTAAGTTTGGGTCGAATTGTCAACGTAATTACTTTTAATGCAGCTTTTACAAAAGTCATTTTCCCTCACAATCCTCACGGGCACCTTTAAATTAATAATGTGAATGAAATAGCAGACCGTGCTGATGACGTAGTAGTCCATTCAAAAGAGAATATCGGAAATAGTTCATGTAATCGGAGATTTTTGTGCAGTAGTAGGAGGGAATGCCACGAACAACGTACTAGAAATCCTGACTGGTGAGGAATGAATGTGGGGGTGGAGGTGCGTTTGAAGGTCACTTTAGTGTGTTTTTCGTGAATAACACGCAAATCGTGGTCTATAGCGAAAACGTATCCCAGTACATGGTTTAATTACATCACATTTCCCACAGAAAATGTGCCGTTCATTTTTTCTGTTGGACTAATAGTTTGCATGTAGCGAGCGAGAGAATATGAAAATTACAGGAGTGATTTTTGAAGGCCAGATATAACATCGTGGTTGGCCTAAAACGACAGCGGTAGAAACAGCTGAATCACCCTGTGTATTACGGTAAAGGCAACAGAATAATGCAGCAGCGTACGCACCGAAAACATCACGTTTAAAAATGTCATAGTACGCGAAACGCGCACTTGCGAATGGGAGTAATTTCACAAAACGTGCAGTGCAGAAAATAAATGAAGGAAAATCGTGACTTTTAGCGCCTAATACACTGAAGCGCCAAAGAAACTTTTATAGGCATGCACATTCAAATACAGAGATCTGTTAACAGGCAGAAGACGGCGCAGAGGTCGACAACGCCTACATAAGACAAGAGTCTGTCGCAATTGTTAGAACGATTACTGCTGCTACAATATCAAGTTATCAAGATTTAAGTGAGTTTGAACGTGGTGTGATAGTCGGCGCACGAGTGATGCGACACAGCATCTCTGAGGTAGCGATGAAGTGAGGATTTTCCGGTACGACCGTTTCACGAGTGTACCGTTAATATCAGGAATTCGGTAAAACATCAAATCTCCAAAAACCGATGCGGCCGGAGAAAGGTTCTGCAAGAACGGTACCAACGACGACTGAAGAGAATCGTTCAACGTGACAGAAGTGCAATTGTTGCAGATTGCAACGTTGGGCCATCAACAAGTGTCAGCGTGCGAACCATTCAACGAAACATCATCGATATGGACTTTCGGAGCCGAAGGCCCACTCGTGTTGATGATTGTACGGCACAAAGCTTGACGCCTCGCCTGGGCCCGTCAGCACCGGACTGTTGATGACTGGAAACATGTTGCCTGGTCGGAGGAGTCTCGTTTCAAATTGTATCTAGTGGATGGACGTGTACGGGTATGGACACAACCTCATGAATCCATGGACCCTGCATGTCAGCATGGGACTGTTCAAGCTGGTAGATGCTCTGTAATTGTGTGGGGCGTGTGCAGTTGGAGTGATATGGGACCCCTGATGCGTCTAGATACGACTCTGACGGGTGACACGTATGTGAGCATCCTGTCGGATCACCTGCATCCATTCATGTCCATTGTGCATTCCGACGGACTTGGGCCACTCCAGCAGGACATTGCGACACACCACACGTTCAGAATTGCTGCGGAGTGGCTGCAGAAACACTCTTCTGAGTTGAAGCACTTCCGCTGGGCACCATACTCCCCAGACATGAGCATTATTGAGCATATCTGGGATGCCTTGCAACGTGCTATTCAGAAGAGATCTTCACCCCCTCGTACTCTTACGGATTTATGGACAGTCCTGCAGGATTCATGGTGTCAGTTCCCTCCAGCACTACTTCAGACATTAGTCGAGTCCGTTCACCATCGTGTTGCGGCACTTTTGCGTGCTCGCGGTGGGCCCTTCATGATGTGAGGCAGGTGTACCAGTTTCTTTGTTTCTTCAGTGTATTATTTTATATCAAAGAGAACGTAGTTGGATGTCTGAGCTACTGATCAAAACCAATTGCAATAAAATAAATAAATACATGTAAAGGTATGGTGACTGCAGTGCGTGGCAGCAATTGGCGCACCTATACACAGAATTAGAGGCAGCATAAACTCTGCCGATAAGCGTCCCCAACTGGCGCGTTCGTTTGGGTGCGGTGTAAGCACAAGGCTATGGTAAACACAAGTCTACGGTAAACACCGAGCTGCCTACATAACGTCCCGCAGTCTCAGCTCGACGCAGTCATAAACAGTTAGCACAATGCCGCTTAGTGAAGTGGTCACCGCACCGCGCACTGGTCGGACTTCGAACCGCGTTACATTATAAAGGTAATCGCAGTAAAGTAACGAAATCCATTTATTTCGTTACTTTACGAACGTCCCTCAGTCTCTAATATCTACCACGAAGATAAAGTTTCAGGTTCGCAGTTGATTAGTTTCAAAGACTTCCACGCTGCACACAGAATAATAAACAAACTGCAAAATCACAAAATTACGTAAGCTTAACTCAAACAGATAAATGGGTAAACATGATATTTAGCGTCAGTGTTCCAAGATGGCCACCCTATGAGAATATAATGCACTATATTTCAGCTTACAAAGTGAGTATGCGAGAAGTGTGTAACGTCAATGCCCGAGAAGTGTGTAACATTAACCTACCCCATATTAGATATAACGCCACGGCAACAACGGATATCTCTCTAACGTGGCGTGTCATTTAACTAAAATAAAAACCAGTGAAGCGACAAAAATGACAGGACAAACGAGCACGGTGCCAGGATGGAACGGTAGAAGCCAAAATGTCGATGATCTTGTACTAACACACGGAAGCAATGCATTACTCGATACAGACCGTAAGTTGGATGAGCTCAAGTCTAAGAACAAATGTAATAGTTCAATAAATTTTCACTTAAAGATGAATATAACTCAATGATAGCGCACAGCGTTTCAGTGTCTTTGTAACTTTGCATTTTGTTAATGATAATTGCCTGGTAGAACAATTACAAGATCATTTAACTGAATGAACGTAACCACAGTGATCTTAGTCAGTCATCGTGGACAACCATCATAAAAATAAAGGTTTGTAGTGTCTAAGTGCCGGCCGGTGTGGCCGAGTGGTTCTAGGCGCTTCAGTCTGGAACCGCGCGACCGCTACGGGCGCAGGTTCGAATCCTGCCTCGGGCATGTATGTGTGTGATGTCCTTAGGTTAGTTACGTTTAAGTAGTTCTAAGTTATAGGGGACTAATGACCGCAGTGCTCAGAGCCATTTGAACCATTTGAAGTGTCTAAATGCATCTTCTATATGCATACTTTCACTTATTTAGATGTTCCCGAAAGGAACGGAATGGGACGCCTGACGTTCTCAGTAAACGTAAACAATTTTTCGGGTAGGACCAACAGCACTATCAAACTATTCACTAACAATGATGTTGTCTACAGGGAAATAAAGAAATACGGAATGACTGCGACAGAATTTCCATTTGGTATGATGAATAGCCTGTAACATAGAGGAATAAACCGGCAGAGTTCGATTTAAAGATTGATGGTAAGCTTATGAAGACAGTCACATCAGTTAATTATGATGGCGTGCTGACACGTAATGCCTACGAACTTTTTTACTGTGTTGTCAAAATTGGTTGACAAATTACATGTCATACGTATTACTAGATCGACTTTCCTGCTTCGCTTACCCAAGCTGCAGCCCTCTCCCGCTAGAGGGCTCCGATTTGTAGCGTGTGACAAGACGGTGTGTAACGTAAGTATGTCGGTGCGTGTGAAACAGCGTGCTATAATCGAATTTCCAATTCAAAGAGTTCGTCCACGTATAGAACACCCTCTCCTTCAGC
Source organism: Schistocerca nitens (assembly GCF_023898315.1). NCBI lineage: Eukaryota > Metazoa > Arthropoda > Insecta > Orthoptera > Acrididae > Schistocerca > Schistocerca nitens. The sequence goes on along the minus strand of NC_064616.1, from coordinate 598,421,525 downwards.
ATGACAATACCAGACCATATACGGAAGATGCGACACCTACAACAATCCGACGCCTTGGGTTCACTCTCATCGATCATCGTCTATACATTTCCGAATTGTCCCCACCAGATTTTCATCTGTTTAAAAACCTAAAGTACAACTTCGAAGACTTATTTTGTCCGGCCGGGGTGGCCGAGCGGTTCTAGGTACTACAGTCTGGAACCGTACGACCGCTACGGTCGCAGGTTCGAATCCTGCCTCGGGCATGGATGTGTGTGATGTCCTTAGATTGGTTAGGTTTAAGTAGTTCTAAGTTCTAGGGCACTGATGACCTCAGAAGTTAAGTCCCATAGTGCTCAGAGCCATTTGAACCATTTGAACTTAAGTTGATAGTGATGAAACGGTGAGGTTATGGCTCTGTCAACAAAGTCTAACATTCTACAGCGACGCTTTTAGCAAGCTGGTCCCTCGTCGGGATGAATCTGTTCGTCGCAAGGGTGACTATGTTGAGAAATAAATATGTAGACATGAAAAACAAAGAGATAGAAAGCTAATAACGTTTGTTTTATTTAAAAAGCTTTTAGAGTTTTCATATAAAAAAAATTGGAGACATTACGTTTCAGCTCACCCTCATATTTACGGCATTACTTACGACCAAAGGCAACCAAAAGACTTATATTTGTTGAATTTGTTCTGGAAAAGCGGAGAGCGTCTTTAACGGAAACAGCACACTATTCTAGAGCACTCCACCATTTCAAAACTTCATCAAGCGGGCTTCATAGTACACGTCGAAAAAAATCAGAGAAATGCTTGTGTTGAAATTGGAAATTAGCGGTATCGTGGCCTATCGAGAAGACAGTTTATCGTACTCAGTGCAAGACAGGATCTCAGCGGCTCCAAACGACTAGCGCCCGAGAGGACAAACATATTGCCCACCTCGACCGTGCAGGACTGTAGAGCTAGAGCTTGTTTGCCGCAAGACAAGTGCCCACACAGGCAGTGGAGGCGAGGTCTGCAACAGGGCGGCGATGTCTGGAGCTTCCCTTGACGTGGCAGCAGGGAGAGGTGCACCGGCAGTGGTACACCTGAAGACACAGGAGTGGCATTACAACATCTTTGCAAAAGAGCAAAAGAGCGTCAGTTCGGCATACAGCATCACGACTGATGTATCCACATGTGCGGGCTGTGAGGAGAATGAAATGTCCCAGATTGAGTTGATGATCGCCATACGGGCCCAACACTGGTGTGATGGTATGATGTGCCTTTGGATACACAACACGATCACCTCTGGTTCACATAGTTGGTAACTGGACAACAGGCATTACATTTCAGACATGTTAAGTGGATATGCCTTATATTCGAGGTCTCTGTCACGTCATCTTTCAAGAACTTAACGCAAGTCCACATGTTGCCCATGCTGTCCTAAGCTACCTTGATACAGAGGGTGTTCGTCTGTTAGTTCTTCAGATCTCTCTCCCACTTAAGACACCTGGTTATTTGTTGCCAGCAGACTGACACGACACCGCTTGCCAGCCATTACAATTGATGACTTCTGGCACAGGGTGGAAACAACATGGACTGATGTACCCGTATTTATCATCCAAGCTCAATTAGACTTGATTCTCAGCCGGGCTAGAATCACTGTCGCTGCCAGAGGTGGCAGCTCTGTGAGCTAAATTATAATGTATGATTTCTGCTATGCCGAATACGCACGATAAGCAAAATTTCGTTGCTTGTTGTATTTCGTTTTGTTGTAGTTTTAATGGCCAGAGGGGGGCTGTAGTCTTACTAGTAAATATTACTTGCAGCATATTACAGCGACGATGATGAATTATACATCTACATCTACACTCTGCAAACCACCGGCAGAGGGTACATCCCGTTGTACTTGTTATTAGTGTTTCTTCCCGTTTCATTCACGTACGGAGTGCGGCAAGAATGGTTCAAATGGCTCTGAGCACTATGGGACTTAACATCTGAGGTCATCAGTCCCCTAGACTTACAACTAATAACTAACCTATGGACAACACACACATCCACGCCCGAGGCAGGATTCGAACCTGTGACCGTAGCAGCAGCGCGGTTCCGGACTGAAGCGCCTAGAACCGCTCGGCCACAACGGCCGGCTGCGGGAAGAATGAGTGTCTGAATGCCTCTATGCGTGCTGTAACTCTTCTAATGTTATCCTCACAGTCCCTATGAGAGCGATACAAAATGGTTCAAATGGTTCTGAGCACTATGCGACTTAACTTCTGAGGTCATCAGTCCCCTAGAACTTAGAACTAATTAAACTTAACTAACCTAAGGACATCACACACATCCACGCCCGAGGCAGGATTCGAACCTGCGATCGTAGCGGTCGCCCAGTTCCGGACTGAAACGCCCAGAACCACACGGCCACCGCGGCCGGCAGAGCGATACGTAAGAGTTTGTAGTACATTCCTAGAGTCATCATTGCTGAAACTTTGTTAGTAGACTTTCTCGAGATAGTTTACGTCTATCTACAAGAGTCTGCCAGTTTAGTTTCTCTAGTGTCTCTGTGACACTCTCCCACGGATCAGACAACCGTGTGACCATTTGTGCTGCCCTTCTCTGTATACGTTCAATATTCCCTGTTATTCCTATTTGGTACTGGTCCCACCCACTTGAGCAATATTCTAGAACCGGGCGCACAAGTGATTTGTAAGCAATCTCCTTTGCAGGCTGATTGCACTTACGCAGTATTCTACCCACTTCACACACAATTGAGCCTATGTGATCATTCCCTTTCACGTCCGCCCCCGGTAGCTGAATGGTCAGCGTGACGGATTTGTCAGTCCTCTGGGCCCGGGTTCGATTCCCGGCTAGGTCGAGGAATTTTCTCCGCCCAGGGACTGGGTGTTGTGTTGTCCTCATGATCATCCTCGTCGACTGCAGGTCGCCGAAGTGGCGTCAGATTGAAAGAGCGGTACCCGGCGAACGGTCTGCCCGACGGGGGGCCCTAGCCATACGATTACATAAAGTCCATTTCATATCCCTACAAAGTGTTACACCCAACTATCTGTATGAATTACCCGATTCAAACAGTGACTCACTGTTGTTATGGTCATAGGAGACTATGTTTTTTTCCTTTTGTGAAGTGCACAATTCTACGTTCCTGAACATTTAAAGCAAGTTGCCAGTCTGTGCCCCTCTTTGAAATCTTATCAAGATCCGACTGAATATTTATACAGCTTCTTTGAGACGTAACTACATCATCTGCAAAGGGTCTGAGGTTACTATTAATATTATCTGCAAGGTCATTAACATACAATATGAACAGCTAGGTCCCAAGACACTTCTCTGAGGCACACCCAAAGTTACTCCTACGCCTGACGGTGACGCTCCAGACAAGAAAGCATACTTGACCTTTTAACACCAAATAATCCTGGACAAATAGTGAGTATTGTGACGAATACAGCGATTAGCGATCACAAGGCTGAATACCGTAACACCTAAAACCACCAAAAAGAAACGCAAAGTATATCTATTTAAAAAAGCTGATAAAAATGCTCTTAACGCCTTTTTAAGAGACAATCTTCACTTCTTCCGATCTGATCATGTAAGTGTAGAGAAGTTGTGGAATGTTTTCAAAGAGATAGTATCGACAGCAACTGAGAGATATGTTGTTGTTGTTGTGGTCTTCAGTCCTGAGACTGGTTTGATGCAGCTCTCCATGCTACTCTATCCTGTGCGAGCTTCTTCATCTCCCAGTACCTACTGCAACCTACATCCTTCTGAATCTGCTTAGTGTATTCATCTCTTGGTCTCCCCCTACGATTTTTACCCTCCACGCTGCCCTCCAATACTAAATTGGTGATCCCTTGATGCCTCAGAACATGTCCTACCAACCGATCCCTTCTTCTGGTCAAGTTGTGCCACAAACTCCTCTTCTCCCCAATCCTATTCAGTACCTCCTCATTAGTTATGTGATCTACCCATCTAATCTTCAGCATTCTTCTGTAGCACCACATTTCGAAAGCTTCTATTCTCTTCTTGTCCAAACTACACTCCTGGAAATGGAAAACAGAACACATTGACACCGGTGTGTCAGACCCACCATACTTGCTCCGGACACTGCGAGAGGGCTGTACAAGCAATGATCACACGCACGGCACAGCGGACACACCAGGAACCGCGGTGTTGGCCGTCGAATGGCGCTAGCTGCGCAGCATTTGTGCACCGCCGCCGTCAGTGTCAGCCAGTTTGCCGTGGCATACGGAGCTCCATCGCAGTCTTTAACACTGGTAGCATGCCGCGACAGCGTGGACGTGAACCGTATGTGCAGATGACGGACTTTGAGCGAGGGCGTATAGTGGGCATGCGGGAGGCCGGGTGGAAGTACCGCTGAATTGCTCAACACGTGGGGCGTGAGGTCTCCACAGTACATCGATGTTGTCGCCAGTGGTCGGCGGAAGGTGCACGTGCCCGTCGACCTGGGACCGGACCGCAGCGACGCACGGATGCACGCCAAGACCGTAGGATCCTACGCAGTGCCGTAGGGGACCGCACCGCCACTTCCCAGCAAATTAGGGACACTGTTGCTCCTGGGGTATCGGCGAGGACCATTCGCAACCGTCTCCATGAAGCTGGGCTACGGTCCCGCACACCGTTAGGCCGTCTTCCGCTCACGCCCCAACATAGTGCAGCCCGCCTCCAGTGGTGTCGCGACAGGCGTGAATGGAGGGACGAATGGAGACGTGTCGTCTTCAGCGATGAGAGTCGCTTCTGCCTTGGTGCCAATGATGGTCGTATGCGTGTTTGGCGCCGTGCAGGTGAGCGCCACAATCAGGACTGCATACGACCGAGGCACACAGGGCCAACACCCGGCATCATGGTGTGGGGAGCGATCTCCTACACTGGCCGTACACCACTGGTGATCGTCGAGGGGACACTGAATAGTGCACGGTACATCCAAACCGTCATCGAACCCATCGTTCTACCATTCCTAGACCGGCAAGGGAACTTGCTGTTCCAACAGGACAATGCACGTCCGCATGTATCCCGTGCCACCCAACGTGCTCTAGAAGGTGTAAGTCAACTACCCTGACCAGCAAGATCTCCGGATCTGTCCCCCATTGAGCATGTTTGGGACTGGATGAAGCGTCGTCTCACGCGGTCTGCACGTCCAGCACGAACGCTGGTCCAACTGAGGCGCCAGGTGGAAATGGCATGGCAAGCCGTTCCACAGGACTACATCCAGCATCTCTACGATCGTCTCCATGTGAGAATAGCAGCCTGCATTGCTGCGAAAGGTGGATATACACTGTACTAGTGCCGACATTGTGCATGCTCTGTTGCCTGTGTCTATGTGCCTGTGGTTCTGTCAGTGTGATCATGTGATGTATCTGACCCCAGGAATGTGTCAATAAAGTTTCCCCTTCCTGGGACAATGAATTCACGGTGTTCTTATTTCAATTTCCAGGAGTGTATTTACCGTCCATGTTTCACTTCCATACATGGCTACACTCCATACAAATACTTTCAGAAATTACTTCCTGACACTTAATCTATAGTCGATGTTAACAAATTTCTCTTCTTCAGAAACGCTTTCCTTGCCATTGCCAGTCTACATTTTATATCCTCTCTACTTCGATCATCATCAGTTATTTTGCTCCCCAAATAGCAAAACTACTTTACTACTTTAAGTGTCTCATTTCCTAATCTAATACCCTCAACATCACCCGACTTAATTCGACTACATTCCATTATCCTCGTTTTGCTTTTGTTGATGTTCATCTTATATCCTCCCTTCAAGACACCATCCATTCCGTTCAACTGCTCTTCCAAGTCCTTTGCTGTCTCTGACAGAATTACAATGTCATCGGCGAACCTCAAAGTTTTTATTTCTTCTCCATGGATTTTAATACCTACTCCGAATTTTTCTTTTGTTTCCTTTACTGCTTGCTCAATATACAGATTGAATAATATCGGGGAGAGGCTACAACCCTGTCTTACTCCCTTCCCAACCACTGCTTCCCTTTCATGTTCCTCGACTCTTATAACTGCCATCTGGTTTCTGTACAAATTGTAAATAGCTTTTCGCTCCCTGTATTTTACCCCTGCCACCTTTAGAATTTGAAAGAGAGTATTCCAGTCAACATTGTCAAAAGCTTTCTCTAAGTCTACAAATGCTAGAAACGTAGGTTTGCCTTTCCTTAATCTTTCTTCTAAGATAAGTCGTAAGGTCAGTATTGCCTCACGTGTTCCAGTATTTCTACGGAATCCAAACTGATCTTCCCCGAGATTGGCTTCTACTAGTTTTTCCATTCGTCTGTAAAGAATTCGTGTTAGTATTTTGCAGCTGTGGCTTATTAAACTGATTGTTCGGTAATTATCACATCTGTCAACACCTGCTTTCTTTGGGATTGGAATTATTATATTCTTCTTGAAGTCTGAGGGTATTTCGCCTGTTTCATACATCTTGCTCACCAGATGGTAGAGTTTAGTCAGGACTGGCTCTCCCAAGGCCGTCAGTAGTTCCAATGGAATGTTGTCTACTCCCGGGGCCTTGTTTCGACTCAGGTCTTTCAGTGCTCTGTCAAACTCTTCACGCAGTATCTTATCTCCCATTTCATCTTCATCTACATCCTCTTCCATTTCCATAATATTGTCCTCAAGTACATCGCCCTTGTATAGACCCTCTGTATACTCCTTCCACCTTTCTGCTTTCCCTTCTTTGCTTAGAACTGGGTTTCCATCTGAGCTCTTGATGTTCATACAAGTGGTTCTCTTATCTCCAAAGGTCTCTTTAATTTTCCTGTAGGCAGTATCTATCTTACCCCTAGTGAGATAAGCCTCTACATCCTTACATTTGTCCTCTAGCCATCCCTGCTTAGCCATTTTGCACTTCCTGTCGATCTCATTTTTGAGACGTTTGTATTCCTTTTTGCCTGCTTCATTTACTGCATTTTTATATTTTCCCCTTTCATCAATTAAATTCAATATTTCTTCTGTTACCCAAGGATTTCTACTAGCCCTCGTCTTTTTACCTACTTGATCCTGTGCTGCATTCAGTACTTCATCCCTCAAAGCTACCCATTTTTCTTCTACTGTATTTCTTTCCCCCATTCCTGTCAATTGTTCCCTTATGCTCTCCCTGAAACTCTGTACAACCCCTGGTTCTTTCAGTTTATCCAGGTCCCATCTCCTTAAATTCCCACATTTTCGCAGTTTCTTCAGTTTTAATCTACAGGTCATAACCAATAGATTGTGGTCAGAGTTCACATCTGCCCCTGGAAATGTCTTACAATTTAAAACCTGGTTCCTAAATCTCTGTCTTACCGTTATATAATCTATCTGATACCTTTTAGTATCTCCAGGGTTCTTCCATGTATACAACCTTCTATCATGATTCTTAAACCAAGTGTTAGCTATGATTAAGTTGTGCTCTGTGCAAAATTCTACCAGGCGGCTTCCTCTTTCATTTCTTAGCCCCAATCCATATTCACCTACTACGTTTCCTTCTCTCCCTTTTCCTACACTCGAATTCCAGTCATAAATTAATAAGTGATGGTACTGATCCCCCATGGTACACAAAACGGGTCAGATGGTTGTCGCAGAAGCAACGAAAAAAGCATGCCATATTTAAAAGAACGCAAAATCCCCAAGATTGGCAAAGTTTTACAGAAGTTCGAAATATAGCGCGTACCTCAATTCGAGATGATTTTAATAATTTCCACAACGAAATTCTGTCTCGAAATCTGGCAGAAAACCCAAAGAGATTCTGGTCATACATAAAGCACCCCAGTGGCAAGACGCAATCAATACTTCCACTGCGCGATAACAACGGTGAATTCAATGATGACAGGGCCACTAAAGCAGAGTTATTAAACTCGGTTTTCCGAAACTCCTTCACCAAAGAAGACGAAGTAAATATTCCTGAATTTCAATCAAGAACAACTGCCAACATGAGAAACATAGAAGCAGATATCCTCGGTGTAACAAAGCAGGTTAAATTACTTAATAAAGGCAAGACCTGCGCTCCAGATCCTATACCGGTCAGGTTACTCTCAGAGTATGCTGATAAAATAGCTCCATATTTAGCAATTATGTACAACCACTCGCTCACAGAAAGATCCGTACCTAAAGAAAATTGCTCAATTCACACCAATACCCAAAAAGGGAAGCAGGAGTGTCCGCTGAATTACAGGCCTATATCACTAATGTCGATTTGCAATAGGGCTTTGGAACATATACCGTATTCGAATATTATGAAGTACCTCGAAGAAAACGATTTATTGACATATAGTCAGCACGCATTCAGAAAATATCGTTTTTGTGAAACACAACTAGCTCTTTATACTCATGAAGTAATAAGTGCTATCGACAGGCGATGTCAAATTGATTCCATGTTTTTAGATTTCCAGAAGGCTTTCGACACCGTTCCTCAAAAGCGTCTTCAAAAAAAAAATGGTTCAAATGGCTCTGAGCACTATGGGACTCAACTGCTGAGGTCATAAGTCCCCTAAAACTTAGAACTACTTAAACCTAACTAACCTAAGGACAACACACACATCCATGCCCGAGGCAGGATTCGAACCTGCGACCGTAGCGGTCGCACGGTTCCAGACTGTAGCGCACGAACCGCTCGGCCACAAGCGGAAAAGCGTCTTCTAACCAAACTGCGTGCCTACAGAGTATCGCCTCAGTTGTGCGACTGGATTCGTGATTTCCTTTCAGAAAGGTCACAGTCGTAGTAATAGACGGAAAGCAATCGAGTAAAACAGAAGTAATATCCGGCGTTCCCCAAGGAAGTGTTATAAGCACTCTATTGTTCCTGATCCATATAACGACATAGGAGATAATCTGAATAGCCATCTTAGATTGTTTGCAGATGATGCTCTCATTTACCGTCTTGTGAAGTCATCAGATGATCAAAACGACTTGCAAAATGATTTAGATAAGGTCTGTATGGTGTGAAAAGTGGCATTTGACCCTGAATAAGGAAAAGTGTGAAGTTATTCACATGAGTACTAAAAGAAATCAGCTAAATTTCGATTACGCGATAAGTCACACAAATCTGAAGGCTGTAAATTCAGCTAAATACTTAAGGATTACAATTACAAATAACCTAAATTGGAACGACCACATAGATAATATTGTGAATAGAGCAAACCAAAGACTGCGATTCATTGGCAGAACACTTAGAAGGTGCAACAGGTCTACTAAAGAGACTGCTTACACCACGCTTGTCCGCCCTATTCTGGAGTATTGCTGTGCGGTGTGGGATCCGCATCAGGTGGGACTGACGGATGATTCAAATGGTTCAAATGGCTCTGAGCACTATGGGACTTAACTTCCGAGGTCATCAGTCCCCTAGAACTCAGAACTACTTAAACCTAACTAACCTAAGGACGTCACATACATCCATGCGCGAGGCAGTATTCGAACCTGCGACCGTAGCGGTCGCGCGGTTCCAGACTGTAGCGCCTAGAACCGCTGGGACACGCCGGCCGGCACTGACGGATGACATCGAAAAAGTACAAAGGAGGGCAGCTCATTTTGTACTATCTCGAAATAGGGAAGATAGTGTGACAGACATGATACGTGAATTGGAGTGGCAATCATTTAAAAAAAAGGGCGTTTTTCGTTGCGACGGGATCTTCTCATGAAATTTCAATCACCAATTTTCTCCTCCGATTGCGAAAACATTCTGTTGGCTGCCACCTACATAGGGAGAAATGATCAACACGATAAAGCGTCTTCCCTACCAAAAAGTCTTCAATCCAGTCACAAATTTCACTTGATACCCTATATGATCGTACATTTGACAATAAGCGCAGGTGTCGTACTGAGTCAAATGCTTTTCGGAAATCAAGCTTCCTGCCTGCCTTCATCCAAAGGTTTCAGAATGTTCATGTGAAATTTCAGGGCGGGTTATTAATTTCCATTAAATCTAAATTGTATCAGAGCGGCCGGAATTCAGTTGATGAAGCTGCTTAGCATCGCTTGTGCATAGGAAAAGTGCCGGAAGGGAAGGAGCAATAGGTTGTGATTAAGCGTGGTCTGGGCGTTGCAGACTGGAGAGCCCTCGGTAATTGAGCTGCGTTGCCGGCTCTGGCCCGCGTATCGTGTTCAGCCTGGCCGGCGCGTCGGGCGCTCTGTCGATGTGGAAATCATTCCATCATAAAACACGACACTGAAGGTGAAGTTCATGGCATATTGCGTCCAGACTGGTACTCGAACAAAGGATCTTGCTTTTCACAGACAAAGCCCTTACTGACTGAGCATTCTTCAGTTACATTTTTTATTTTTAAACAAATTTTTCTTGGTAAACAAAATTTATCTTCAGAACTAACATCTTCGTGAAAGTCTCTTGAACTTCAAGATTGCTATCCAGAACTAACTTGTGGAAATGGCTCTGAGCACTATGGGACTTAACATCTATGGTCATCAGTCCCCTAGAACTTAGAACTACTTAAACCTAACTAACCTAAGGACATCACACAACACCCAGCCATCACGAGGCAGAGAAAATCCCTGACCCCGCCGGGAATCGAACCCGGGAACCCGGGCGTGGGAAGCGAGAACGCTACCGCACGACCACGAGATGCGGGCCTAACTTGTGGGAAAGTAAAAACTTTTTGTCAAGAAATGTACAAATGTGTGTGAATTTCTAAGGGACAGACTTACACACTACTTCAACTAACTTATGCTAAGAACAACACACACACCCATACTCGAGGGAGGATTCGAACCTCCGGCGGGAGGGGCCGCGCAGTCAGTGATATGGCGCCTCTAACCGCGCGGCCACTCCGCGCGGCTTTTTGTTAAAACTAAATATATACAGAACAGCACTGATTCTCTCTTTAATTCTATAGTAAATATCTCACTCTGAATGTTTATATGTAACGTTTCTGACCCATATTACATGTGTATTATCAACATACGGAAACACCTGCAGGCTCCAGTGTTCACTTGCTTTCTTTGCCTAGCCGGCCGTGGTGGTCGAGCGGTTCTAGGCGCTGCAGTCCGGAACCGCGGGACTGCTACGGTCGCAGGTTCGAATCCTGCCTCGGGCATGGATGTGTGTGATGTCCTTAGGTTAGTTAGGTTTAAGTAGTTCTAAGTTCTAGGGGAATGATGACCTAAGATGTTAAGTCCCATAGTGCTCAGAGCCATTTGAACCATTTTTTTTTCTTTGCCTATTGCTGTTAATATTTTGTTATTTATGCATACCATGGCAAAGATAGCGATGTAATCCAAGTGGTATACATAGCATCTTCATATTCTTTGATTTTACCCATTAGAAACGGTGGATGGAAGCCTACGACTGTGAAAACAATGCAGAAATTCACAAACGGTAAACGTCACACGTAGTGTACTGTGTACAGTACCCATTGGTACTGTCCGTAGTAAATTGTGTGTGATGTTTAATATGTGTGGTTGGTTGGTTGGTTTGGGGAAGGAGACCAGACAGCGAGGTCATCGGTCTCATCGGATTAGGGAAGGACGGGGAAGGAAGTCGGCCGTGCCCTTTGAAAGGAACCATCCCGGCATTTGCCTGGAGCGATTTAGGGAAATCACGGAAAACCTAAATCAGGATGGCCGGACGCGGGATTGAACCGTCGTCCTCCCGAATGCGAGTCCAGTGTCTAACCACTGCGCCACCTCGCTCGGTCTAATATGTGTGAGTTTTTGCATTACTGGACAACAAGAAACCAAAAAGGAGAAGTTTTTTCCAAATTCGCCATTACTTCTATGTAAAGATCGATCGTTAACTAAAAAATTGTGCGTGTTTATATATTACGGTGAAGGGAACAGAACGCTGCAGCACGTCACACATCGAAATAACTGGCATAACACACGAATAACATTTTCAAAATGGGAATCATTTCTCGAAGCAACTCGTACAAAATATAAATAAAAAGAAAATCGTGACTCGTAGCAGAAAATAATATTTTATGAACAAATTCAACCTTTTTGGCTTACATTCAGTGTTTGCTTAATGAGAACCAAAGTGCATCTAAATACTGTGCGTGTGTGTGTGTGTGTGTGTGTGCTTTTAAGTTGCCTAAAGTACACCTTATCGGGATGAATTAGTCGCGGAATCCATGAGGGGGCCGTGGGATGTAAATATCCTAACGATCTTTTCGTTTCGTAAGCCTTTCGTTAACTTATGCCTAAATTTCCGATATTTCCGCCAGAAACACAACACTAACGTCGAGCTGCACACGGTTTAAAAAATAATGTTTTTGTAACTCCTCTCATGTGGTAAATGCACAATAAATCGTATCAAATTCAAAAAGCGACTGGTTGTGTATGGTAGCTACATAAAGCGCCAGTTCCCTGACTTTTCCAGTAAATTTACATTCCACGGACGTTCCCGATGAAGCGGACACGTTGCCAGCCTGTTTCAGCAGGAGGCACGCAAGCAGCTCCTCGCTGCCCGCTGCTCGCGAGCAGAATGCAGTTGCGGAGCTCGGGTTGCGCGCTGGCATTTAATCGCGGAGGAGGAGGAGGTGCAGTCGTGTCCGGGACGGGAGGAGAGATTGGCCTAGGGCCAGCCCGCAACCGGTTCCCGCGTCCCTGCGCACTGCTCACACTTCCTCATACACGCTCCGAGGACCCGCATCCGCACTCGGGCCGTTTTACACCAGCCACTTTCTTGTCTCATAAGGGAAACTCCCCGAAGCAGCCAGGTCCCAGTGGACAGCCCGTCAAAAACTGAACACAGATCGAGCATGAATACAGGTGTGCTGGACTGTGGAAAAAAAAGCAAAATAGAAACAGTGAACGGTCCAACAAGAAGAAGAGCAATATAGAGCGCCACGAACGAGCAATTGGCGTCGTGGTGATGTTGTGACGGCGTTGGATTACCAAGCAAGCGAGGCGGGATCAAGCCTCCTTCGCTCCAATTTTTTTTTTCCCCGCTGTTCTGTTTTTTCAGATTTGTGTCTGTGTCATGGAGTAACGTTCGTTTGCAACAGCGAGGTGTAAGATAGGGACCAATAATGAAAACTGATTCTGCACAAGTACTCTATTAGCAGCCGAAAAGAAGTGTCTTTCGAATGGAACCGCAAACGTTTGATGACAAGGCGACAAATCAACCGAATCCTCACTCACACACACACACACACACACACAAAAAAAAAAAAAGTCCAAATGGCTCTGAGCACTATGGGACATAACTTCTGATGTCATCAGTCCCCTAGAACTTAGAGCTACTTAAATCTAACTAACCTAAGGACATCACACACACCTATGCCCGAGGCACGATTCGAACCTGCGACCGTAGCGGTCGCGCGGTTCCACACTGGAGCGCCTAGAATCGCTCGGCCACTCTGGCCGGCCACCGGAAAACACGTATGGTGTATCATACACGGTGTTAGTGACAGTACGTGTGTCATATGATAGGAATCTCTTATCGACGCACCTAATTTGTACAACTGGTGAGCGAGTGAGATATGCCTCCTTGCGCGATATAGATGTTCCTATGAATGTGAATGTAAAAAAAAAAAAAAAAAAAAAAAAAAAAAAAAAAAAAAAAAAAAAAAAAACCAAGTTCAGGTGTGTGTGAAATCTTATGGGACTTAACTGCTAAGTTCATCAGTCCCTAAGCTTACACACTACTTAACCTAAATTATCCTAGGGACAAACACACACACCCATGCCCGAGGGAGGACTCGAACCTCTGCCGGGATCAGCTGCACAGTCCATGATTGTGAATGTCATCACTCACAAAGAAATGATGAAAGTGTCTAGGAAACCTGTTTTTTCTCGGATCGCTAGACAGACAATTCAAACAAGTCATATTATGCGTTTTATTACGAAAAGTACATGACAATACCAAACTTTGAGAGTTTCATAGTTGTGTCGCAAGCAAAGAGCGACAGAGAAAATAAGCAAGTTTCTTCAGTGTAGACAATGCTACATAGTACAAGCGAAATGACTAGTCTCGAAGCTACTGTAAAACTTGACCTGGCCAGTCGGCCGCAGCGCTTATGTTCTCTTCGCTTGGAGGCCGCTGCTGTTGCATTGTCGTCCTGGAAAGGGATGAGTCAGCGTGCAGTGGCTGACGTCTTCTTCACAGCCCTCTCCTTCCCGCCTGGCGGGCCGGCGCCTGACTTTATGCCGTAACAGCTGCAACAAATGAACGCAACAGTTTTACGACACAGTTTCTCTGTGCTCTGTCAGAACATATTTTTAACGTTTTTGAAGTTGAGTTCCGCTTTGGAAGTCTTGACTCTTGAATTCCTTTGTTGCAACATAGTTCACACCCGTTTTATTTGTCGTTTTCATTTCTGTGAGGCGTCTTTGTGGTATCTCGCCTGCTCTCACTATTCATCAGGTTTAATTGCGACGGTAATGTATTCTCACCACATGACTGATATTCTATAACCAATGGATAGTATGACAACTGCTAAGACTACGGAAAGAGAACAAATATTTCAATGACCGGACGGACAGTTCATAATGTTGTGGAGAAAAAAAACGGCACGAGGGAGTTGTGAACACGGGTCGTCCGCCTTGCAGTCCAGCAACATGACTTATTACCCACGACGGCGCTGCTGCTTGAGGGTGCTCCTTATTATACTTCCTGTTCTTGGACCGTTCACTATTTCTATTTTGCTTTTTTTCACAGTTCAGTACACCTTCTTCCTGTTTTCAAGCTTGATCTGCGTACAGTTTTTGACGGGCTAATCCACTGGGCCATCTTACCACTAAATCTCAAGGGAGGGGGGAGGGGAGGGGGGTGCGATGGGAATTTTCCTTGTCAGTGTTATTCCTGTACTACGACGCAACTCTCACGAGTGTGAGGCGCCTGTGTTAAGTAAGGTAGCGGGCAGACAGATTCAGACAATGAGTCATGATTATCGCGTGACAGATGCGCTCTGATCCTGTAGCTAGCTGCAAGTAGTTGCGACAATGGCCGAAAGTTGTCATTTACAGACTACGAAATCATCGAGAAGTTAAAAAAATATTTTGGGGGCAAAACTGTAGCTATTTCAACTATCACGACTGTCATTAATTATTGCTAATTTCTTATTAATGTGGATGTTACTTTGAATGGAAAGTAAGATATTAAATTAATTTTTTTATATCTATTAACTGGGAATAAGTTAACGTGAGAACTGTGATTGTACAGAGAAAGCCAATTATACTCTCAGAGGAATTTTGTAATGTACAACTAGCCAGTTTATGGGATAAGGAAAACAAGAAAAATTTTACGATAATTCCCTTATCTAAAGAGGGAGTTATTTTGCTATATGTGGAGTTTCGAAATTTGTTCATGTGGTAAATCGTTCAGTAAAGCTATGACTGGTCAAATATAAAAGACGCGCGATATCGCGGTTACATGCTAATGTCGGATTGGCTATGGTGTGTATCAGCCAATTAGAGGAGAGTACGTTCGCGGTTATTTTTCGGGCTAGTGAATTGCTCTGTGAAGTCTAAAACTTCAGTTCGGAGCTAAGCCATCGGATGCGGATATAAGGAGCTCTGAATAGGCGTGATAATTTTGCAAAATAATCATTAAAACTTGACTGTGGAGTGCCGCAAAGTGGATGCGAACGTGTGAGAAAAACGAAGAAGTGAAATTTCGATTTTAGTATGTAAACTGTGACCTCTGAATAACCAAAATCTGCGTGGCAGGTTATACAAGCCGGGACCGCAAACTGAACATTCGTACTGGTCAAATTGTGTAATATTTGACGAGCCTTCTGTCACAGATAATCCGAGTGAGTGTGATTGCGTGTGAGTGTTGAAACTAGAACTTAAGATTAGCACAGGCTTGTCATTGTTTTGTACCAACGAGTGCAAATAAATGGAAGTTTTCACTCATAAACTACCTTTCAATCAGTCGTTCAGTTGACCTGATACTGAAAGACATTTGTAGCACCACTTGGATTCGTATAACGTTACTGGTTCTACTACAGGTTTTACAATAGAGTAACGGCATTGGTTTTTAACAGGGAAGGAGTGGGGATCAGATTGCAAAAGAAGAAATCACCGCAAGGTGAGTGAACAGAATTTCTGTAGGACGAGCACAAGTAATCACGACGTTGCAGGTGGTCTTTTCATTTAAACGTCGGCACAAAAAGCGCGTATGTTATGCTGGAAATTTGGAAATTTGTGGTAAGGTCTTATGGGACCAAACTGCTGAGGTCATCGGTCCCTAAGCCTACACACTGCTTAATCTAACTTAAACTAATTTATGCTATGGACAATACACACCCATGCCCGAGGGAGGACTTGAATCTCCGACGTGGGGAGCCGCACGGCCGGCCGTTGTGACCGAGCAGTTCTAGGCGCTTCAGTCCCGAACCGCGCTGCTGCTTCGGTCGCAGGTTCGAATCCTGCCTCAGGTATGGATGTGTGTGATGTCCTTAGGTTAGTTAGGTTTAAGTAGTTCTAAGGCTAGGGGACTGATGATCTCAGATGTTAAGTCCCATAGTGCTCAGAGCCATTTGAACCATTTGGAGCTGTCGCCAGTGCAGTTTCGCACTTTGCTGAAAGTGAAGTTGTGAGACACTGTCCTTACAGAATGTCGAGATATAGCAACAGACGTAACGAACTAGGAATGACAATAGAGTTTATTAATGGCAAACGCAAAATTCATAATGGAAATTCTACTCAAGCGTCATATGGTAAATTCTCCGCACTGCCGACAACAGAAAGAATAGAAAATTTATTGCCCGAACATTTAAAAACTTAAACACTTGTTTGATCTATAAAATACACTATGCGATCAAAAATATCTGGACACCCCCAAAACATACATTTTTCATATTAGATGCACTGTGCTGCCACCTACTGCCAGATACTACAAATCAGTGACCTCAGTAGTCATTAGACATCGTGAGAGAACAGAATGGGGCGCTCCGCGGAACTCACGGACCTCGAACGTGGTCAGGTGATTGGGGGTCACTAGTGTCATACGTGTACACGAGATTCCACACTCCTAAACATCCCTAGGTCCACTGTTTTCGATGTGATAGTGAAGTGGAAACACGAAGGGACACGTACAGCATAAAAACGTACAGGCCGACCTTGTCTGTTGACTGACAGAGACCGCCGACAGTTGAAGAGTGTTGTAATGTGTAATAGGCAGACATCTATCCAAACCATCACACAGGAATTCCAAACTGCATCAGGATCCACTGCAAGTACTATGACAGCGAGACGAAAGATGAGAAAACTTGGATTTCATGGTCGAGCGGCTGCTCATAAGCCACACATCACGCCGGTAAATGCCAAACGACGCCTCGCTTGTTGTAAGGAGCGTAAACATTGGACGATTGAACAGTGGAAAAACGTTGTGTGAAGCGACGAATCACGGTACACAATGTGGCGATCCGATGGCAGGGTGTGGGTGTGGTGAATGCCCGGCGAACGTCATCTCCCTGCGTGTGTAGTGCCAACAGTACGGTGGCCGTGCGGTTCTAGGCGCTGCAGTCCGGAACCGCGGGACTGCTACGGTCGCAGGTTCGAATCTTGCCTCGGGCATGGATGTGTGTGATGTCCTTAGGTTAGTTAGGTTTAAGTAGTTCTAAGTTCTAGGGGACTGATGACCTAAGATGTTAAGTCCCATAGTGCTCAGAGCCATTTGAACCATTTTTGCCAACAGTAAAATTTGGAGGCGGTTTTGTTATGGTGTGGTCGCGTTTTTCATGGAGGGGGCTTGCACCCCTTGTTGTTTTGCGTGGCACTATCACAGCACAGGCCTACACTGATGTTTTACGCACCTTCTTGCTTCCCACTGCTGAACAGCAATTCGGGGATGGCGATCGCATCTTCCAACACGATCGAGCACCTGTTCATAATGCACGGCCTGTGGCGGAGTGGTTCCATGACAGTAACATCCCTGTAATGGACTGACCTGCACAGAGTCCTGACCTGAATCTTATAGAACACCTTTGGGATGTTTTGGAACGCCGAATTCGTGCCAGGCCTCACCGACCGACATCGATACCTCTCCTCAGTGCAGCACTCCGTGAGAAATGGGCTCCCATTCCCCAAGAAACTTTCCAGCACCTGATTGAACGTATACCTGCGAGAGTGGAAGCTGTCATCAAGGCTAAGGGTGGGCCAACACCATACTGAATTCCAGCATTACCGATGGAGGGCGCCACGAACTTGTCATTTTCAGACAGGTGTCCGGATACTTTTTATCACATAGTGTATATGCAAACCCATCAGACGATATTAAGAAGGTACTACGTAGCGCCTCTTTACTTTATCCTCTGTGCCTTGTTGTCTTTCTAAGTGCCAAACACACTATCTGATCGTCAGTATCCGGACGCCCATATGTAACGCGGGTAAAGAGGCCAGTAGCACAATGTTGTTAGTAGAGAAGGAGAACAGCAGAATGGGTCGATCAGGAGAGCTCATTGACTTGGAATGTGGATTAGCCATTGGATGTCACCTGAGCAACAAATCTATCACGACGTTCCACCCCTCCTATGGTGCACAAGTCGACTGTTGGTGACGTGGTTGTGAAGTGGAAACGCGAAGAAACAACCGCGGCTAAATCAACACCAAGCAGATCTCATGTACTGACGGACAGTGACCGTCGAGCATAGCGGGGTGCGGAAAGAGAGAGAGAGAGAGAGAGAGAGAGAGATAGAGAGAGAGAGAAGGGGGGTGGGGCAGGAGGGGACAGGGGGTGTAACAAATTTCTTGAAATCAGCGGAACGAATTACGGGAGTTCCATAGTGCTACTTACCAGAATGATTGTGCGTAGGTAGTTAAAAAGCATGGGGTAAGATGGTAGATCAGCTCCTTATCAGCCGTCCATTTCTGTAGTCAGTGCTAAGCGACGGTATTGGGCAGTGGATGACTGGAAACGAGTGATGTGAAATGATGACTCTCGCTACACTCTGTGCCAATCCGACGGAAGTGTTTGTGCTTTGCGAATGACTAGAGAACGTTACCAGTCATATGTAGAACGAACAGTGAAGTATGAAGGAGGTGGTGTATGGTATGGTTTTTTTTTGTGGTTAGCATGTGGTTTCGATATCGTTGTTAAGAAAACCCTAAACGCTGATGCATATGAGCCCATTTTACAGCATTGTTTACCGTGTATAGTAGAAGCTTAGTTCGGAGACGCTGATTGTTTGTGCCACCATGACGATAGCCCTGTAATAAAGCAGCATCTGTGAGGAAATGGTTTGTAGACAACAACAGTCCTGAAATGGACTAGCTTGCCCAGAGTTTCGCTCTGAACCCAATGGAATATCTTTGGATTGATTTAGGAAGTCGAGTTCGCTCTAGACCACAGCGTCAAACATCATTACCTTCTCTGTTTTCGGCTCTTGAGGAAGAATGGGCTGCCATTCCTCGACAGCTATTCAAACAACTTATCGAAAGTGCCTCCAGCGGAGTTCAGGCTGTCATAAAAGCAAAAGGTGGAGACATACCATTTTAATATCAACTATTAAGTGTCCAGAGGCTTCCGATTAGATAATATGACATATAAAGCTATTTTTCTACATCAACAGAAGACATTTCCTTTTTTACTTTGGCAACAAAAAAAGCACTCCGTCTTCAGGCCACAAGTGGCCCATCGGGACCATCCGAACGCCGTATCATCCTCAGCTGAGCATGCGGATAGGAGGGGCGTGTGGTCAGCACACCGCTCTCCCGGTCGTTACGATGGTTTTGGCAGCAATTTCTATTAAAATATTATCCTTTTACGTCCTTATTATTGATTTTCGGGTTTTGGAAATGACTGGTTATCAGTTTTGAGTGGTTTGGTTTAAATGTTTATCTAACGGTGGACGGATGATGGTTGAAGTGATCGCTACAGCAAAAATCTACTAATACCAGTATTACTGGCCCCTGTTTTGATCACAACCGAGGTAGAATCTTCCCACACGTCGGACAGGGGCCTGAAGGTGGTGCAGTAAAGCGCTGAAACTGGTAGCCAAATAAAACAAATGTGGAAACTAGACGGCTGAAAGGTGTTTAATTTGACATCCCATACTATAATTTTTGTCTGGAACGCACTGTTGGCATACCATCAGAGGCAGATAATTTCACAAATTCTCGCTCTCAGGTTGTCACATAATCGTGACTTATTTAGTTTCATAATAAAAAAAGGGTCTTTAACAAAATACGTCGAACGAAGTATTGTAGCATTTTTGCAACCTCATTATGGAGACCTGGAAACTCTACCTGAGAAAGGCACGGTAGACGTCCTGGACAGTTTTAATGTAAAAATATTTGTCATTATAACTGGAATTACCTTGCATGTCAGTCAGATCTGGACGTGCACAGGGACGCTTTCAACTGCAACGGCAAACAAACTGGAAACAGTTCGAAAACAGACGTAAGATTGACTGTGTCCTAAAAAAAACTTTATAAAACTATCACAGTAATTCTTTGAAGGTCACAATGAATTCTTTGAACCTCGCGTTTTCTTTAATGCCAGTGAGTTTAGGGAACTGGATTTTCTTTGTCAGAATGTGTTCCTTCTACAGTACGATTTTCTTATTTAATGCATCCCCATCAGATACTGTGGACAATGTGCAACAAAGTCCACTTAAAATGCGAAATCTGAAATCTATTCCGGATCTTCTAATTTTCGTCCCTGCACTGCTTTTTGCTTCACAAATTCGACAATAGCGAGTTTGAAATCGAAAAATAGTTCCAGGCATGCCCGTTGCCTTTACCAACGTACTTTGCAATAACATATAGTCTCCATACTCATCGTTCAGTTCCAATGAAAACTGTTGCAACCGACAATGGAGTAGTGCGTGCAGCTTCAGAAATTTTACTATTCGTACCGCCAATTTCCTCACGTGCTTCACGCCTGCAAATATAGCACAAAGTGTTTCTTGATATACAGAACAATGAATCCCGTCTGTCGATCGTTGTAATTTTTTGCTCTTTCATTGTCAACTAAATCTTTAAATTCTTTCTTCGCGGTATTGTAATGTTGATTCGTTGCAGATATGAAGTACCTGTCGTTTATGCGAATTGACAGTTCTTATCTCTCTCTTTTCCACTCCTGTTTATTTTAAAGAATTCGACACATCGCTAGCTGCCTCTTTTTGAGCAGCCTCTAGGTCTGTGAATGTCCTTCATACCACGAACAAACAGCGAATAAGAGTAGACAGCGCTGACATCGCGGTTCTGCCGAACTCAGAGGGTTGTGCCGCACCGCAATGCTATTCCGGGTACTTCCTAGAAGGACCGGGCAAAGCCGACTGAGAGGCCGGACTTCGATCTGCACGCGGCCCGCACTCTCTGCACGTGTGAACTGTAACACGCGTGGCCGGCCCTGCCATGGAGCAACAGGCCAATATTCATCCTACTTGTGCAGATATTCATCACATAACGGGCTTTAAACTTAAATCTTGTTCTGAAATGATGTCAGTCACCACCACCAGTAAGCGCTGTGACCCCCAAGGGCACTAACATACTTTTGTGTTCGTTGTGACGACTGTTTCTTGGACGTATGACGATTGCTTTTGTTTGTGATCATTGTGCATAATTATGGTCTTTTTGATCGCCTATGAACACCTAAGAATAGTCTGCAATTTGGCCAAAACTGATGGTTTTAACAAATGGTTCAAATGGCTCTCAGCACTATGGGACTTAACATCTATGGTCATCAGTCCCCTAGAACTTAGAACTACTTAAACCTAACTAACCTAAGGACATCACACAACACCCAGTCATCACGATGGTTTTAACAGTGACATACAGCTATTGCGCAAAATCATGAATTTTCCAAAATCGTTTC
Organism: Schistocerca nitens; assembly: GCF_023898315.1. Taxonomy (NCBI): domain Eukaryota; kingdom Metazoa; phylum Arthropoda; class Insecta; order Orthoptera; family Acrididae; genus Schistocerca; species Schistocerca nitens. The sequence goes on along the minus strand of NC_064616.1, from coordinate 598,399,834 downwards.
AATTCTTGAACCGTTCATAAAATAAACCGTGTGTCTTGTTTGGTGTGACTCGTCTTGTACGAGGCGTATTTTTTTTAAGTAAGTACCGTTTTGAAGTTAAAAAAAGACGTGCTAAGATATCTCAATAATTTTATTTTTACATGAAAGCCTGTACCTTAATCTACGCACTGACACCATTACAGTCTGATTCTTCCTAGTTTACATTGTGTACTGAGTGTTTGAGATGCAACCCGCCAGGGTAGCCGAGAGCACCAACGCCCTGCTTCCTGGACTCGGGTAGGCGCGCCGGCCCCGGATCGAATCCGCCCGGCGGATTAACGACGAGGGCCGGTGTGTCGGCCTGCCTGGATGTGGTTTTTAGGCAGTTTTCCACATCCCGCTGGGTGAATACCGGGCTGGTCCCCATGTTCCGCCTCAGTTACATGGCTCGCAGACATCTGAACACTTTCGCACTATTCCATGGATTACATTCGACGAAGGCAGTTGGGGGCACTAATTCCGACTTGGAGGGATACAGGATGGCGGCAGGAAGGGCATCCAGGCGCCCCTTAAACATTAACATGCCAAACCCGATTAACGATGGCTGACCCTGCGTAACTGTGGGACAAGGCTCAAGCGATAGATAGATAGAACTGAATGTTTAAGATGCCTCCGATAATCGTAAGTTCCGCCGACTGTAAAGTATGGACTGTTATAAGATTTCTTATTGCTAAAGGCCTTAAAGCGATCGATATTCATCGTGTGATCTGTGCAGTTTACGGAGAAAACATTATGAGTGATGGAATGGTAAGAAAGTAGGTGAGAGCATTTAAAGATAGCCGCACAAATGTGCATGATGAACAACGGAGTGGGCGTCCTTCGGTCGTTAATGAAAGTTTGGTGCGGGAAGTGGACAATAAGGCGAGAGAAAGCAGACACTTTACGATTTCCTCCTTGCGGGATGCCTTTCCTAATGTTTCTCGTAGTGTTTTGTATGGCATTGTGACCGAGCACTGGAATTACCGAAAATTGTGCGCACGTTGGGTACCGAAAATGTTGACGGATGTGCACAAAACCAAACGTTTAGACAGTGCATTGAGTTTGCTTGAGCGGTACCACAACGACGGTGATGATTTCTTAAGCCAAATTGTTACAGGCCTACGCCACACCAGAATCAAAGAAACAGCCCATGGAAGTTGAGCAAGGGCATCGTTTTGCTGCAAGACAATGCCCGTCCGCATGTGGTAAATCAGACCAAATATCTCATCACATCTTTTCGATGGGAAACTCTAGATCATCCTCCGCACAGCCCCGATCTTGCGCCCAGTGACTACCATCTGTTCCTTCACTTGAAGAAACACCAGGGCGGACAGTGTCTTCAAGACGATGACGAAGTCAAAACAGTGGTGATGCAGTGGTTAAAAAGTCAGGCGGCAGACTTCTGTGAGGAGGGTATTCAAAAACTGGTACAACGTTATGACAAGTGCCTCAATATTGACGGAAATTATGTAGAAAAGTAGATTAAGGTATAGGCTTTCATGTAAAAATAAAACTATTGAGATATCTTAGCACGTCTTTTTTTAAATTTCAAAACGGTACTTACTTAAAAAACACTCCTCGTATATTAAGCAACTCCCAAACAAAAGCTACAGGGATTTCGCAATGCAAGAAGATGATAATTAGAACTGCGGGCATAACTTGGCACCCTATTGTCTGCACATCTATAGTGTCTGTTATTCTGGTCCGAACCAGAGGCAACAGTTGCCGCGAAGTACGCGATACAGTTAGGCGCGCTTGCCAAGGCGAACGTGCGGTGACGCGGGAGGTACGATTTGGGGCCGCACTGTTGACGTGAGAGGCATTTTACATTCTATGTCGCTGGCCACAAAGCCTGCATACGTAGTACACGAAGTGTCAGCCTATATTGCATAATGGACCGGATACGATACAGAACTTTCACGAAAGCTGCGCATGCGTATAAAGAGATGCTCCATAAATCCGAAATGAACAACATCCGAAGGAAATATACCGACAGAAACTGGATGTCAATATGGGTAAACATATTCGACAAGCACTTAACTAAGCGCTCAAATTTGGCATCAGGTAGTGAATGAAACAATAACAACAAATGGAAAGCTTAACTCAGTTAAACCATGCGAAACTAGTGACTGTTGATTCTGCGTAGAAAAGAAAATCTGTAGGATAGATTTCCGTGTATCAAATACGAGCAGGTACGCCGGTGGACACGAATTAAGTTTGCTTTCATTAGTAGAACAAATTAAAGAAATATATGCTTGTACACGAAAGCGACCACTGGACAGTTTTGCACGTTATAAATCGATGAAACATTACGTAAGGAATACTTAAAAATGTAAATAAACTAAGTATAACAAACACTACAAATGCATCTTTACTCCAGTGTAAGTTTAAGAAGATAAATCTTTCTTAATGAAACATGTAAAAACGTCATACACACTGCGAGGTGCCGGGGCTAGTAGTGTATTTATCACTAAATTCTACTAGAATCCACATGTGTAAATCATGCTCTAAGCCCCCCCTATTCTAACTCCGACTTTTGCTGTTGCACAAGGATAAAAAAAATACGCGAACTGACTCTAATCAACCCTGCTAGTGGAGTAGAAGAGAGTTTGGCACCTGCAGTAATTTAATTTGATACATAAGTTAAATAAACAAAGGTTTCATTAGCATAGTGAGGAATGATAGGGTTGCTCTATTGATTAACAGAATGAAAGTTCTGTTCAAAATAACAATATGATTTATTAAGATTAAACACAGAATAGTAAAAGAAACACAGCAAATTTATAAAACATCAAATTGGCTAAAATTGGAGATTCATACAAACACTATAAAGGTGAAGTTGTCCCTAACTTAGATCGTGAGGTTTAAGACGAAGTGGTATGTGGAGCCAATTCCTTTCCACTCAAATCTCAAGAGAGACACACAGCTAACCCAATGGTAATTGCTGTTACTCGAAACTGAACAAAGTTAGAAAAGGATGAACAGGCGCGCTCTGCTGAGCTCTGATTATCACCTAGGAAAATCCCTATCTGCCGGTGCTGCGGACGTACATTACCAACAGTCTTCTTTTCTCCCAGAACACGATCTGGCGTACCGCAGGCGAGGGCTGGCTGCTTCGACGTCCGCGACCGAAAGGCGACTCCCGACTGCCTAGAGCACCCGCACAGGCCGAACACCGAACATTCCCGCCCCCACGACAGTGGCCGTGGTTACGTTCCAATCAGCAACTCGAAAACCGGCGGAAATTCCACTCCATTGCCGGAGCACTACCATTCCACCAATGGAGATTCTTGGCGCCAATTTCTGTGCTGATTTTGCAGAAAGTGCGGGAATTTTCCCGCCACAACTGCGTGGGTACACAAGTCATTCCCACGCCTCGCTGGTAGCCCGCCAGAAAGTGTTTTCGCAAAGTTTCTCTGAAGTAACGGAACCTCTAGCCCAGCCGCTACTTCACACCCCAGCGGGCGTGTCTCTTGACAATGTCGGCGTCTGAAAAGCATTCACTCGACTGCCTCACACACGTCAGCTTAACTCTCTCCAGTTCCACAGAGCCCGCCTGTCACCGGCCCACCCGGGTGGCGAGAGACGCTGCGTGGGAAGTACGCGTGTTAAGGAAAAGCAACCCTCCACCGCGTGCAACTAGAGAGGAGAATCGTAAGATAGAAATATGAGAGGGGGCTCATGCCACCTCTCATTGCCCCTACGCCATTTTAGATTGTAATTGGTGAGCGGTTGGCTCACTTAGGAGCAAGGTAGTGAGTCAATCGCCCAAGAACAATCTTACAAAGTGACTCCACATGCCGCACTCTATAAAGAAAATCACTGCAACTGAAAAATGCAGCTCATAGAGGGAGGATTATTTATGATGTAGCCAACTTCACCTTCTTAATATGGAACACTAACACTCACATCACACATCCATACCCAGGGAGCCCCTTCCAAACACCGATTCACGCAGACATTCACGCTCTAAACATGGCCCGGGCATCTGAGCCAAATATGGAGCAGTTTATTCTTTACAATCAGAGTTGGAGTGCTCCGCAATTAAATGCCCAAGATGTTACAACAATTTTAATCATTAAACTAACCTGACCTCACTCACACATGATAATATTTAAGTTAACAATCTCTTTGTGAGCTTTCAGAATCTAATTACAACCTCCGATTCATTCTGTCTCCCTGCAGCAAGAATAACCTTTACAAAATGTTCCCTGAACTGATGGTCCATTCACAATGACAGTGGTGGTATCTGCTTCAGTTTATGGGGACTTCAGGCACACTGTTTGCATACACACAACAATAAACACAAAATACAAAAAAAACATGGTGTGGAGAACAATACAGTAATCTGTAATAAGAATTACAGTGTAAAACACAAACGCATACAAGGTATAACATACATTACAAAAACAACATAAGAAAAAGAAATTTAAGAAAAAAAACAAGGTTCATGGGGCATCAAATTGTGCGTGCACATTGCACAAAGTTCACGACTGTGCTGAGAATGAGGCACTAAATCACATTGTTTGAAATATCCGTAGCACTTCACAAATTCTACAGTACTGACATCACATAAGGCTAAACGTCGGGTGTTGTTGCTACGTTGTGGCAACAGCAATAGGGAGTTCTGGAGTGTCTGCAGTACGCTGTTGAGATTGTAGTCAGACCCACGCATATGATCACGGCAGTACGGTAGGAAGACACAGTGATAGGCTCTCCTCACGTCGATTAATTGTCTCTGAGGTCTACTCGTTGGGATACATCACTAGTCTAGGTCTCTTCTCTCGCTGGACAGAACTTTATGTTTCCCAATATTGCAGTTCGACGAGGGATGATGGCACGTGGAGTGACTCCACAAGTGTGTGAGGTCATCCATACAGGGTCGAACTAGGAGCGACTATTGTTAAAAACTGCTCTCTAATAGAGAGGAGAAGTAAGACATGAGACCATACATTTGTTAGTGTGGCACGATACTGCTTTGTGTATGCAGATCGGCCAATGCTAGTGAGTTGTAAAAACCCAAACAGGTGAGTATAGAGCGTCCCTTTCTGTCCTGAGGCACATGAGGCGCAGGTTCTGACACGATATGTGATGTTCTTCGTGTACTCACGACAACGTGGTCTGCCGCAGGGAATCCCTCCAAGCGGCTGCCGCGTCCGGAGACCTAGCAGGCTGTCGCGTGTCAGGGTCAACGGCCAGCCCCACTTTCGCTTGTGGCGGGGCGAGGGTCCCGTGTAATCCCTCAGGTAGGCAGCCGGGTGACTGTCAGCGTGTAGGACGGGACGCTCGCCCTCTAGCAGGTAGCCGAAGACCTCTTGCTCTTGCGCTGGCTGGCCTCTGCATTGCCACGTTCCTCGTCATCTGTACAATTCTTACAAAAGTCTTATGCCTAACTTTTTCCCATGACCTTCTATGTTATAATAAATTTACATAATGAAACATTGATGGTCTGTCATTTCAGACACTCTTATTTTACTTTTATAGTTATTAATCTATGGCAATCATTATAACATCTAATCTAGACATGGAAATAATTTATTTTGATATATGTGTAGAGACCGATCTCAGTATGTACATGGTGTGTGATAACTGATGCTTTGTAATGGATGAACAACTAAATGTGCGGGCCCGCACTAATATTACTATTAATTATATAGATCGACAGTAGACATGCTTCAAGAATTAACTACCATATCCCAACGATCTACATTCTACGTCTTTTAATTAAATTATGTTGTTATGCAGGTCTAAGTTTTACTGTGCTATAAAGAACATGCAACTACGCTACTTTCGCTCGCCCGTCGTCCCTCCATCTCGGGTCTGTGGTTTGGTGACCTGAAAAATAGCAACTCAACAGGCGCGCGCCACACTTGTGGTAGAAAACCCCCACAATATTAATCTAGTTATTGTTAAATCCTACAGTTTAACTTATCCTAGTATCGTACTTTCCCTTTTATTTATTTATTTATTTATTTTATTTTATTTATTTATTTATTTATTTATTTATTTTTTATTTACCTTATACAATACCCTTACATAGTTCCTGTTACGCTGAGATGTCTTGCTGCTCGCCGCTATTGACGACAGTGATGTGCGCGCCGTACGACATGACCTCCGAGTTTTCATTACGCCTCACTGAAACTCCAGAGACTGGGTTAGCCATGGCTATACACGACAATAAATTTATAGTTGCAACTTCCTTCTCTATGTGAAGCGGTTTTCGCGATCGAAGTACACCTTTCCAGAAGCAATGTAATATGACCAAGCCAGGACTGGTTCCTGTTGAGGATTCAGACACCCAACACACGCCAGCTACACAGTATGTCACGAATATCCAAGTACAATTCCTTGGTGATTCATCTGTGACAAAAACGAGCAGCACGCTAAATCCCCAACCAGCACATTAGCATGGTAGGCTTTTATGCCCTCATTTCTCTCGTCTAGGGCACCATTAGAGTCAAATGTTCACAGGTTCACCCCGACTTGCAAGACAACGATACCGGCGCAGCTCTGCAAAAACTATACTGCCCATATTCACCCTCGAAATCGCGCAATATACCACAATCGTGCAGTGCACTGACGCGTGCCTGCAAGCATTGGTATGAACGTCTCACGAACTGGTTGTGGCCGCTATGGAGCGTATCACGACCTCTCAGAACGCTTCTAAGAGCACGTTCTTGTATGCGCCCGTTTGTGCGACGTCTCGTCACTCATCCTTATCCCTTAACATGGACACCAGATAGGAAAGGACAAAAACATTGCTCATGAAAAGGTAGTGTCTCCTACTCCATCGACATTGGAGATCGCAAACATAAACAAAAAGAGGATAGCAGCAGTAAATTCTTATGCAAGACAACGCAGCGTGTTAACACTTTAGCAATCTTAATCTATTAATGCAACGGTTATTGTTCCCCGAAAAAAGGTTCATATCTTTGCCTATTCTACTATGTACATTTCTTACACTACTACTATTATTCCACGAACTTCTTTGTGTGAGAGAAGTGGTGGAGTCCTATGGACTAGCGTCAATCCCTTCTTAGACTCCCCCTCCTCTGACGTGCATTAGGATTTGGAGGTCTAATTTCTATCTCCCGGTTCTCCTGTTGTCCTTGATTTCGCTCTCTCCAATTACGGTCGCTTTGCCGTTCGTCATTCCTCCTGTCCCAGATTGCTTGTCTAGATTGACCCTGTTCCCTGACGTTTTGGTTTCCGTGTCTCTGGTTTCCATATCCTTGAATAGCGTAACCTTGATTTCCGTAACCCTGGTTTCCTAACTGACCAGTGCGATTATGCGATCTGTTGTCGTCTTCCCTTGCTGGTCCGTGGTATTTGTTATTTTGCGCCTTCTTCCTGTCCTTTGCGTCTTGTTTATCGAAGACTACTTCGAGTTCGCGCAGTAGACTCTTGAATGCATCTATGTCAGATCCACACTTCCCGACAAGTGTCTGTTGATACCTAACTGGCAATTTGGAAAAGCAAAATTTAATGATTTCTCCGTTGCTATATGGACTATCTAAAAACTGATTCTTCTTGAGTAAATCATCAAAAAATTTGGTTGCGCTTCTATGCCCGGACACTTCCAGTTCAGGACAAAATATTATTTCCTCTTTAATCCTGTCTTGCGTTTCCTTTGACCAGTAGGTCCGCAGGAATGCACCAACAAATTCCTGATAAGTCCGACACGTCACTGCCACACCCCGCATCTTTTCCGCGGCTTGGCCTTCGATGTGTCCACACATGAATTCTAATTTTGCCTGGGTTGGCCATGATGACGGTAATGAATTTGTAAATTGCATCACCCAGCTCTTCGGATGCATCGACCCTCCATTATCTTTGAATTTCTGGAATTTTAGTATCGACAGGAAGTGATTGTGATCAAAATTCTGTCCGATCCTCGCACTGGTGTTGTCACTCGTTTCCGATACTTGCACGTCTGCTGAGTGTCCTGATCTATCTTGCTGATAACTGTGATGTGCTACGTCTGTATCACAGTGGAAGTGGCATTCAGCATTCGCTCTTCTAAGTGGGCTGCAATTATTGGAGCTATTACTCTCTGTTTCTGCGTGTGCATTGTTAGTTCCGCACTCTGTCACTGGGCTAGAGCACGGCGGGCTTTTCCTCGGAGATACAATTCTGTGTACTCCATCATTGGTATCCGAACGCGCAGTGCTCGTGTGCCCGTTTCGCTCTAGTGTTGCTATCCGACTCTCTACTTCTTTCATTCGTTTCGTGATGTTCGTAACCGCAATATTACCTTGGGTTTTTAAGAACGCTAGGGATTTTGAGTGGGCTTGTGTCGCACGTCGCAAGCGACCTGCGAGTTGAGAAGTTACTTTTGCAACTTTCATTGCCCCCATTGCTGCCGTTTTGGCTAGGCCTGCTACTTTTTGTGCTACCAGTGACATCTGTTTTGCTTCTCCACATTCTTTCTTTATTGTTAGTAATTCTCCACGAATTTTCCCTATATGCGAAATTATTGCCTGAGTGTCCTTCTTACGCTGTTCGTCAGCTTCTTCCTTCTCCTTCTTACGTTGTTCGTCAGCTTCTTCTTTCATTGATCGTAGGAAGCTCAGTATTGGGTTAATGTCATCAATTTGATCCTCGTCACACATGGGTGATGTAACTCTGGACACCTGGGCGCTAGAGCTCTGACGTGGCCGAGCTGGCCCCTGTCTGCTCTCGTTCGTTTGATTATAAACTTCTGCTACCGTCTCGACCAGTGTGACTGTCTTTGTTTCATCCTCTACCTCACTATCATAATCACGGCCGCAACGCTGCTCTAAGATCGCGTCCAAATCACCTTCCTCATCAATGACCCTGGCGTCCTGTCCTGCTAAAAATGTGCCCATCTCATCTCCGAACCTATTCCCGTCAGTAAACTGCCCCTTATCCATTATGCTATTCTCTTTTGTTTTAGTTTCGCTCGCTGATAGTCGTGCCTTACTTCTCGTGATCATTCATAAAAAAAACAAATTTATCTAAAATTCACAATAAAATCATCTACTCCCAATATTTTTCGACATAGACACAAAATTTTAACAACGCTGTTGCAACGCTGTAATTACAAGCACAATTTGATGTGGTCCAGAAACCGCACACAAATCCGACAAAGTGCGATGTGGTACGGACACCACATCAACGAAACACAAAAAAACAATGAACAAAAAATATATACACTGAAAACAAAAACTGTAATCATGCGCCGCTACTTAAAACTAAACGCGGAACTACCAGAGCAAAAACTTGGGTATTAATCAATAAAAAAAATTAGAGAAAAAAATTTGAATGTTCGTACTAAGAATACTGTTTGTTAATCAGTGATTCTCAGGAAAGATCCGAGGCTAAGGGTCGCCATATTATGCGAGGTGCCGGGGCTAGTAGTGTATTTATCACTAAATTCTACTAGAATCCACATGTGTAAATCATGCTCTAAGCCCCCCCTATTCTAACTCCGACTTTTGCTGTTGCACAAGGATAAAAAAAATACGCGAACTGACTCTAATCAACCCTGCTAGTGGAGTAGAAGAGAGTTTGGCACCTGCAGTAATTTAATTTGATACATAAGTTAAATAAACAAAGGTTTCATTAGCATAGTGAGGAATGATAGGGTTGCTCTATTGATTAACAGAATGAAAGTTCTGTTCAAAATAACAATATGATTTATTAAGATTAAACACAGAATAGTAAAAGAAACACAGCAAATTTATAAAACATCAAATTGGCTAAAATTGGAGATTCATACAAACACTATAAAGGTGAAGTTGTCCCTAACTTAGATCGTGAGGTTTAAGACGAAGTGGTATGTGGAGCCAATTCCTTTCCACTCAAATCTCAAGAGAGACACACAGCTAACCCAATGGTAATTGCTGTTACTCGAAACTGAACAAAGTTAGAAAAGGATGAACAGGCGCGCTCTGCTGAGCTCTGATTATCACCTAGGAAAATCCCTATCTGCCGGTGCTGCGGACGTACATTACCAACAGTCTTCTTTTCTCCCAGAACACGATCTGGCGTACCGCAGGCGAGGGCTGGCTGCTTCGACGTCCGCGACCGAAAGGCGACTCCCGACTGCCTAGAGCACCCGCACAGGCCGAACACCGAACATTCCCGCCCCCACGACAGTGGCCGTGGTTACGTTCCAATCAGCAACTCGAAAACCGGCGGAAATTCCACTCCATTGCCGGAGCACTACCATTCCACCAATGGAGATTCTTGGCGCCAATTTCTGTGCTGATTTTGCAGAAAGTGCGGGAATTTTCCCGCCACAACTGCGTGGGTACACAAGTCATTCCCACGCCTCGCTGGTAGCCCGCCAGAAAGTGTTTTCGCAAAGTTTCTCTGAAGTAACGGAACCTCTAGCCCAGCCGCTACTTCACACCCCAGCGGGCGTGTCTCTTGACAATGTCGGCGTCTGAAAAGCATTCACTCGACTGCCTCACACACGTCAGCTTAACTCTCTCCAGTTCCACAGAGCCCGCCTGTCACCGGCCCACCCGGGTGACGAGAGACGCTGCGTGGGAAGTACGCGTGTTAAGGAAAAGCAACCCTCCACCGCATGCAACTAGAGAGGAGAATCGTAAGATAGAAATATGAGAGGGGGCTCATGCCACCTCTCAACACTTCACACTAACGTTGTACCACTTAATAACAACAGGTGTTACGTTCCCTATACAGACCAGTGAACAGACTGGCAGCTGTAACATTGGATCAGGTGTGGGCTCATTTCAGAACAACGAGCACACTGACTGGTGTTACGTGTTATGATTCACAGGATAACTAGATGCCGATATGTGGCACTACTGTAAACGGATTTTAAATAAAGCGTATTATGACACAAAGGAGTTAAAGATATTAGCTGCCAGTGGGCATTGATTTATATCAATATGTCACGTTGAAAATTTGTGCAGCACCGGGATTCTAACCCGGGTCTCCTACTTGCTGGGTAGATGTCCTGACCACTACACCATCTGGACACAGTGAATAGCACAACCTCATGGATTACCCTAGCACGCCTCCTGTGAGATCCAGTTTATCCAAACACTGCTGATATAGTGACCCTGCTCAGTAGTCTTATTACGTGTGGGATCTCGCCGATTCACGTAAGAGTCTGAATTTGATGTCATCTGCACTGAAGGGATCACTGGCCGTCTTCACCGTGTGTGTGTGTGTGTGTGTGTGGTGTCTGTTCTTTCGGACATATGAAATTAAGGCGAGGACGGACATGCCCAAAAGAACAGACACCACAGATATACAATTGAGGCCAATGATCCCTTACGTGCTCATGCACAACACGCTCGAACTCTTACGGGAATCGGCGAAATGCAGCGAGTAATGAGGCTAATGGGTAGGGGCACTACATTAGTAGTGTGTGGTATACGTTGAGAATTTGTGTCTGACATGGGTTAGCCCATGCAGTTGTGCTGACCACTGTGTCCAGATGGTCTAGTGGACAATAGATCTACCCAATAAGCAGCATACCCGTGTCCGAATCCCGATCCGGCACAAATTTTCAAGTTGCCCCACTGATATAAATGAATTCCCACTAGGAGCTAATGTCTTTAATTCCATTATATCTTGATTCATAGTGTCTGCAGGATCAAATTGGTGTCTGTTCTTAAACACACACCTGAACGAAAGATACCATACAGAAAAATGTATTATGTTTATAATACAAATATCAAGTGCAGTTAAGCGGAATACAGTAATAACAGGTAAAACTAGGAATCAAATACCTCTTAATTAAAACAGTGAATCATCTTAAGGATGGAAATGAAATGAAGTCCCATGCTTCTTGACAGAGCGTAGGGGAATGATGCGGGGCCGGCCGAAGTGGCCGTGCGGTTAAAGGCGCTGCAGTCTGGAATCGCAAGACCGCTACGGTCGCAGGTTCGAATCCTGCCTCGGGCATGGATGTTTGTGCTGTCATTAGGTTAGTTAGGTTTAACTAGTTCTAAGTTCTAGGGGACTAATGACCTCAGCAGTTGAGTCCCATAGTGCTCAGAGCCATTTTTGAATGATGCGGGAGACCCACTCCGCCGTATTAGGCAAGTTCCTAATGGAGGTGGTTTGCCGATGCCTTTCTCCGACCATAATGGAGATCAGTGATGATGTTGAAGACGACACAACACCCAGTCATCTCGGGGCAGGTGAAAATCCCTGACCCCTTCGGGAATCGAACCCAGTACCACATGCTCGGGAAGCGAGAACGCTACCGCGAGTCCACGAGCCACGGACAACTTAAGGATATTAAGCACTTATTTTATAATGGGATGCCGGTAGATGCCACACAAGTGTACGCAACTGACAGTTTACATAACGTTTATGAGAATTTGATTATATAGATAAAACTTCTCGTTGAGGATGAAATCCAAACAGCAAAATGCTCCATTAATACTGAAAAATACAAAAAAGAAAGTTGACTTAAAGCGAGGATTAATCTTAAGCTGTATATTGTTTGTTGTTACGTCAAGGAGAAAAGAACGAAGGGCACGAGGAATGTGTAAGCGTATACATAACAATTGCAAACATCCATAAAACAAAACCGCTTTCGGTCAATGGACAGTTCGTAGTGCAGAGTCTAGCAGTGTCTCACATAGTGCATTATCATTTTCATAGATCGCTTATATCTCGACCCTGATACTGTCAGGAAATAACATTTTCACAAATATACATTTGACAATATAAATAACGTCTTGGTGTTTTACTTATTTGAGGAAAAGTTTTGCTCTGTACAGAGTGTTTCACAATCTTAGGGTTGTAGAGGGGACTTAGTAGATCAAGCTTTACATAGGACCCATGAGCAGAAACGACATCCAACGACGCTATAGAGCGTCAAAGTTATAGGCGCCGGCGCCTGTTAATGTATTTATCCGGGGAGAACATTAATAAAACCGATAAACTCAAGGGACGGATTCCCGACTAGAAATGAAGGAAGAAAGGTGCCATAAACATGTGTCCCGAAAGGGACGGTGTGCGTGCAACAACAACAAATCGTCCCGGAACACAGTACAGAGCTGCATCGCATCCACGTCACAACAAATGTTCAAAGTGGCTTCCATGGGATGCAATGCAGGCGTTCACACGTCGCATCATGGATTGCCGCAATCTATTGCAAGTTACGGCTTCTCTCCGAATAGCAGGCAACGTGAACAAGCTGTTGAAGGATCTGCACGTCAGTAATTGATTCAGCACGCACAACGCTTTTAGATGCCTCCAAAGGTAAAAATCCAGGGGATTTAAGTCAGGTGATCTAGCAGGCCATGCCACAGGGTCTTCGCGTCCTATCCAGTCTCCAGTGAAGGTTATGTTGAGGTGTCAGCGAACTGTAATGCGGAAATGGGGTTTGCTCCGTCATGCAGAAACCACATAACCTGTCGTACTGCCAAAGACATATTCTCAAGCAGCCCAAGCAGAGTATTCAGCAGGAAGTGCAGGTACGTTCCTCCGTCGAGGTGTTGTGGAATAATAACCAGTATTGCATGATCTGTGTGTCTACTCGATATTGACCATAGACTTTCTTTGAATGGTTCTAGAACTGTCACAGCAGATTCTTGGTCATCGGAGAGTATCCTATACGTTTTTATGAGTGAGTTTACGAGTATCAAAATATGTGAAATACATGATTTCGTTGGCTTCGAAGCTTAAATTTTTTGCAACTCCAAGTGATCGTAGATCTTTGTATGTGACATAAATTTGAACTTAAAATGTTTACCCGTTCCTGAGAAAAAGAGGTCTTAACAGACAATCGGATAATAAATGACAAAAAATGTTTTTTCATGTGATATAACTACAAATTAACAAATTTCCGATTTAATTACAAATTAACAATTTTCCGATTTTTCCCTTTGCTTCTATTGTGAAATTTTGCTTCTTGGCAAATTTCATGATTCTAGGTCAACGGGATGTAGGTTTTGATGTGTGAGTTTATGAGTATAAAAATATGTGACAAATGGCCCTATCTTTTGACTGCATAGACTTAGGAGCTTAAATTTTTACACCGCCAAGGAACCAGAGACCTTGATATGTGACATAAACTTCAGCTTGATACTTTTACCCGTTCTTGAGATAAGTGGGTGTTAAGGGATGGACAGGCAGGCAGTCGGATCACAAATGGCAAAAAATTATTTTTTTGCATGTGATATAATTACGAGTTAATGTTTTTTGTGGATTTTTTCCTTTTCTTGTTCTGTGTTAATTCGCTTCTTGACAAATTTTATCATCCTTAGTGAATGGAAAGCACTGTATAGATTTTGATGAGTGAGTTTGCGAGTACTAAAATATGAGACATAAATGGCCTTATCTTTTGAGTGCAGTGATTTAGAACAGGGGTGCTTAACCTGTCGATCGCGACCGACCTATCGATCGCCATGGCTGTATGAGTCGATCATTCAGTAGCTTTGCCCGAAGTATGTTTAAATAAGCTGTTTTTCGTAAAATTTCAGTTCCTTGACAATGAGTGTTTGGCTCAAATGGTTCAAATGGCTCTGAGCACTATGCGACTTAACTTCTGAGGTCATCAGTCGCCTAGAACTTAGAACTACTTAAACCTAACTAACCTAAGGACATCACACACATCCATGCCCGAGGCAGGATTCGAACCTGCGACCGTAGCGGTCACGTGGTGCCAGACTGAAGCGCCTAGAACCGCACGGCCACACCGGCCGGCCAATGAGTGTTTCGCACGGTAATTGTAGGCGGTAAATCGGACATAACTATCTTCACCTCTTTCTCCTCAATCTAAATTTCATCACCTTCAACGCTCACACGAAGCAGCAGTCTTTCCTCTCGCATATGTCTGAGAAAAATGAGTGCAGCTAAACACAGGAAAACATGCCTGTATAGAGGCCTGATACTGCAGACGAAGTTCGATGGCTCATTAGAGGTATGATTCTAAAAATATTTTGTGAGCCTCTGTCAGCCATAAAATCTTTTGTGTCTGAAAGAGAGGAAGATGTCTCCTAACTGTATGATTTGTATTGGTTGTTGGATCTGACATTTGTAACATTTGTAATGGGTTAAACAAAGAACTTCGAGGGAAAGACCAAACTGTCGTAACTCTTAGGTCTTCTATAAAGTGTTTCACGCAAAAACTTGGCCTTCTCAAAGCACAGTTATAGAAATTATATGTGAAACACGTTCCTGAAATGCAGTCAGAACTACCGAAATTTTTTTCACACGAGTAATATTATGAAAACTGAGTAGTAAGTCTACAACTTTTGACGGAAAGGAAATTACCTTTTATGTATTTTGTGTAGTTAAAAGGTTAATGTTGGCTACGGCGTTGTTTTGTGCTTAAACCTTATACAGCGCTAAGAGACCGTAGACTTTAGTAGGTGACATAAATTAGAGCTTGATACGCCTACCCGTTCCTGAGAAATAGGGCTCTTAACAGTCGGACGGACAGACAAACGGACAGACAACAAATTGATCCTATAAAGTCTGGAACCGCACGACTGCTACGGTCGCTGGTTCGAATCCTGTTTCGGGCATTGATGTGTGTGATGTCCTTAGGTTAGTTAGGTTTAACTAGTTCTAAGTTCTAGGGGACTGATGACCTCAGAAGTTAAGTCCCATAGTGCTCAGAGCCATTTGAACCATTTTATTTGATCCTATGAAGGCTTCGTTTCTGCCGAATTATGAACCCTAAACATTGGGTGAAGTTTTCATTGATAGAATGAAATAGATCTCATACATCTGAAAAGAGCTGCTAGCGAAAAATGATGAAGAAACTGATAGATAACGACGAAAATGAATGGTTAAAGTTTTGCCTTCGGCATGTAAGGACACGGGTTCGATTCCCGGTCTGGAACGACGTCACTCAGCCTCGTGAGGCCAAATGATAAACTGCTTGAATAAAGAAGCAGCGCCATTATCAGCATTAATCTACTGGCAATAACGGCTGGAGAGATTCGCGACATGCTCATCACATGTCTCACAATCATAGATCGCTCATCATCGGGCATAGGTGTGCATGTGTTGTTCTTAGCATAAGTTAGTTTAAGTTAGTTTAAGTAGTGTGTAAGTCTAGGGACCGATGACCTAAGCAGTTTGGTCCCTTAGGAATTCACACACATTTTTTTGAGATCGCTCCTCAGACAAACTTGTAGGGGCCGGCCTGTCGGTATAGACCTTATGCCTAATCCTTGAGTGGTATTTACGTATAAAACGTTTCGTTTGTAATGATAAATAAAGCAACGCTTTCCGTTGACGCTGGGCATCGCGTGAAAAAAGTGATAAGCAGTACTTCTTTAAGCTGACTCGACTTAGACATTTAGAAAATGAAACTGCTCATATCTGCAGAAGCACTAAAGAAAATAGCCTCTGACGACTCACGAGACACACCCTTCACACGGTTATACGCTTTCAGAACTAGTCTGTTTTCCGAAATTTTCGGATAGGTGGTGCCCCTGTCTGCTGAGTTGGCGGAAGCCATTTGTCTCTCCCGGATGTGGCGACGTGACGTAGCACGCAGACTTAGGTGTGGCTTCATTAATTTAATGGCACCACCTGCCCGAGAATCGCGTGCCGCTGTCACGTGCATTCATCGTCCTTGCGGTAGACTTATTTCACGCAGGAAGCGAAGAGCAGGACAGCCGTTAAAAAATTGCTTTCAGTCAAATATAGGCTAATCGCACGCAATTTGTGTGCTGTTTGCGTCCAACAGTACTCGGAATTAGAAAACAAAACTATTGACAGCTGCTATCACCATTTCTTAAACCCTTAAGGCAATACCGCAGCTGTTCTCTGATACTGAATCCACCTCAATTTGCAAAGGCAAACAAAACAAATTTAATTCAAACACTCGCTGTTTGCGTTATAATGACGCCTCGTCTACTGACATTCTGTAACATTCCATCCACATTTACATGACTACTCTGCAATTCACACTAATATATGTATCAGATAATGACATTATTATTAAAAAGATGCAACGGAGTAGCTGTTAGGCTGTTTCGGCATTTATAGCCATTGTCAAGTACGTGCGAACACAATTTTGGGGCTACACTGGTTAGCCAGAACATTATGACCACCGGCCTACTATCGATATAAACCCGTCCAAGCGATAGCAGCGTCATCTGGCGAGCATGTAGTATCCGTCAGCTTGCTGTCCGTGCGTAAAATGGGGAAGGCGCGCTATCTATCTGAATTTGACCGAGGGCAGATTGTGATGGTCCTCTAGAGGCTCGGCACGAACATTTCGGAAACTGCACAACTTGTCGGGTGACGGAGGACTGCCGTGGCGAGTGCCTTCAACACGTGGCAAACCATGGTGAAACCACATACAGACGTCGTGGGGTTGGACGGCCACGCCGGCCACGGATGCCGAGCGGTTCTAGGCGCTATAGTCTGGAACGGCGCGACCGCTACGGTCGCAGGTTAGAATCCTGCCTCTGGAATGGATGTGTGTGATGTCCTTAGGTTAGTTAGGTTTAAATAGTTCTAAGTGCTAGGGGACTGATGACCTCAGAAGTCAAGTCCCATAATGCTCGGAGTCATTTGAGCCATTTGGACGGTCACGCCTCATTATGTCGTAGGCTGGGCAGACTGAAACAGGACAGGTGGCGAACTGTGGCGGAACTAACATCAGACTTCAATGCTGGGCAGAGTACAAGAGTGTCTGAACGCACAGTGCACCGAAAACTACTAACGATGGGTCTCCGCAGCATGTGGCAATGTTAACACAACATCGGCAACTGCGACTGAAATGGGCACGAGACTATCGGAACTGGATGTAGGCACAGTGGCAGTGTGTTTCATGGTCTGACGAATCCCGATACCTTCTACATCATTCCGATGGGAGGGCGCCAATCCGTCGTCTTCCAGGGGAACAGCTCTTTGACACCTGTACCGCGGGAAGGATGCAAGCTGACGGGGACTCCATTATGCTCTGGTGAACATTCACGTGGGCATCCATTGGTCTAATTGAGCTCGTGCAAGGCCACGTGACGGCGAAGGAGTATCGTACACTGGTTGCAGACCACGTACACCCCTTCATGACGATCTTGTATCACGACGGCAGTGGTATTTTTCAGCAAGGTAATGCACCATGTCACAAGGCCAGGAGTGTGATGGAGTGGTTCGAGGGACACAGTGGCGAGAGTTCCAATTGATGTATTGCTCTCCAACTGGCCATATCTGAACCCGATCGAACACATTTGGGATGCGACTGAACGTGGCGTTAGAGCTCATCGCCCCCCTCCCCGGAATTTACGGCAATTATGTGACTTGTGCGTGCACATGTTGTGTCAACTCCCTCCAGCGACGTCGACGTACCAAGGCCTCACTGCTTCCATGCCACTATGCGTTGCGGCTGTTATCCGTGTCAAAGGTCGACATACCGACTGTTGGGTAGGTGGTCACAATGTTCTGGCTGAACAGTTTTTATTGTACTCACGTCTAGGTTGATCTGACGTCCATATTACGTCGGTAGTGAACTATCTTATAACTGTCAATGTTTTGATTAGATGTTAACTGACGTAAATATATTGAAAATAATATATTAATTATTGTTTCGTAGTAGTTTGACATTTCTACTCTTTCGACATTACTTGTTCACAGAATTGTGAACATGAACAGCGATATTATTTTATTAAATGTTGCCAAGAGTATCTCTGGTTGTTGCCTATGTTCCGACAGACCATTTTTTCGTGTTCTAAAAGTTCAATAAAGTATTTGAGTCAGTATTTCTGTCTAAATTCTGTATACTTGTTTAATATTTCTTGGTGGTATTTTCTGTTGCGTATACAGATTTTCAATTCTTCAGGAATGTTGTTTATTGCTAGACCTTCTGGTGTACTTCACAGGATTTGGAGTGTATTTTCGATTGTATCAGCAGTGTAATTTCGATTTTTCAAATGTAGAAAGAAGCTCTACTGATTATTTTTGCTGTTTACAATTTATTATTTATATATGCCGTTAAAATTTCTTCCTGTTTCGTAGTAGAAGTTATTACAGTTGCTACATGTGAATTTCTATATGCCTGATTGGATGCTCTAGTGGTGGCAGAACGTAATTTTATTGAAAGTTTGTTATTGGTTCGAAAAGCTAGTTGAACGTTTCTGGCGTCACACTGAGGTGCTGCCTGTCCGTTGGGATTAAGCGAAGAGCTTGCGACTGATTTCCGCATCCGGTCCTTTTAGAACATCAAATCGTGTTTGAAAACTGTACATTGTTGCCGCAGGACTGTGTCCTTATGTGTAACTGGACAATTATAACATGTTTAAAATTATGTTAAAATGTGAAACTTCCTGGCAGATTAAAACTGTGTGCCCGACCGAGACTCGAACTCGGGACCGGGCGTGAGTCGTGCTTCGGTAGCTCAGTTGGTAGAGCACTTGCCCCCGAAAGGCAAAGGTCCCGAGTTCGAGTCTCGGTCGGGCACACAGTTTTAATCTGCCAGGAAGTTTCATATCAGCGCACACTCCGCTGCAGAGTGAAAATCTCATTCTATGTTAAAATGTTATTGTTGTTGTGGTCTTCAGTCCAGAAACTGGTTTTATGCAGTTCTCCATGCTACTCTATCCTGTGCAAACTTCATCTCCAAGTACCTACTGCAGCCGACATCCTTCTGAATCTGCTTAGTGTATACATCTCCTGGTCTCCCTCTACGATTTTTACCCTCCACGCTGCCCTCCAATACTAAACTGGTGATCCCTTGATGCCTCAGAACATGTCCTACCAACAGATCCCTTCTTATAGTCAAGCTGTGCCACAAATTCCTCTTCTCCCCAATTCTGTTCAGTACCTCCTCATTAGTTACGTGATCTACCCATTCAGGAATGTTGTTTATTGCTAGACCTTCTGGTGTACTTCACAGGATTTGGAGTGTATTTTCGATTGTATCAGCAGTGTAGTTTCAATTTTTCATTCAGTATTCTTCTGTAGCACCACATTTCGAAAGCTTCTATTCTCTTCTTGTCTAAACTATTTATCGTCCATGTTCCACTTCCATACATGGCTACACTCCACGCAAATACTTCCAGAATAGACTTCCTGACATTTAAATCTATACTCGATGTTAACAAACTTCTCTTCTTCAGAAGCAAT
This sequence comes from Schistocerca nitens, assembly GCF_023898315.1. Taxonomy (NCBI): domain Eukaryota; kingdom Metazoa; phylum Arthropoda; class Insecta; order Orthoptera; family Acrididae; genus Schistocerca; species Schistocerca nitens. The sequence continues at coordinate 598,379,770 of NC_064616.1, read as the reverse complement.
TTCCTTGCCATTCCCAGTCTACATTTTATATCCTCTCTACTTCGACCATCATCAGTTATTTTGCTCCCTAAATAGCAAAACTCCTTTACTACTTTAAGTGTCTCATTTCCTAATCTAATTCCCTCAGCATCACCCGACTTAATACGACTACATTCCATTATCCTTGTTTTGCTTTTGTTGATGTTCATCTTATATCCTCCTTTCAAGATTCTGTCCATTCCGTTCAACTGCTCTGCCAGGTCCTTTGCTGTCTCTGACAGAATTACGATGTCATCGGGAAACCTCAACGGTTTTATTTCTTCTCCATGGGTTTTAATTCCTACTCCAATTTTTTCCTTTTTTTCCCTTTACTGCTTGCTCAATATATAGATTGAATAACATCTGGGATAGGCTACAAACCTGTCTCACTCCCTTCCTAACCACTGCTACCCTTTCATGCCCATCGACTCTTATAACCGCCATTTGGTTTCTGTACAAATTGTAAATAGCCTTTCGCTCCCTGTATTTTACCCCTGACACCTTCAGAATTTGAGAAAGAGTATTCCAGTCAACACTGTCAAAAGCTTTCTCTAAGTCTACAAATGCCAGAAACGTAGGTTTGCCTTTCCTTAATCTATCCCCCAAGATAAATCGTAGGGTCAGTATTGCCTCACGTGTTCTAACATTTCTACGGAATCCGAATTGATCTTCCCCAAGGACGGGTTCTACCAGTTTTCCATTCGTCTGTGAAGAATTCGTGTAAGTATTTTGCGGCCGTGACTTATTAAACTGATAGTTAATTTTCACATCTGTCAACACCTGCTTCCCTTGGGACTGGAATTATTATAGTCTTCTTGAAGTCTGGGGGTATTTCGCCTGTCTCATACATCTTGCTCATCAGATGGTAGAGTTTTGTCATGGCTGGCTCTCCCAAGGCTATCAGTAGATCTAATGGAATGTTGTCTACTCCCGGGGCCTTGTTTCGACTGAGGTCTTTCAGTGCCCTGTTAAACTCTTCACGCAATATCATATCTCCCATTTCATCAACATCTACGTCCTCTTCTGTCTCCACAATATTGCCCTCAAGTACATCGCCCTTATATAGATCCTCTATATACTCCTTCCACCTTTCTGCTTTCCTTTCTTTGCTTAGTACTGATTTTTCATCTGAGCTCTTGATATTCAAACAAGTGGTTCTCTTTTCTCCAAATGACTCTTTAATTTTCCTATAGGCAGTATCTATGCCTCTACATCCTTACATTTATCCTCTAGCTATCCTTGCTTAACCATTTTGCACTTCCTGTCGATCTCATTTTTGAGACGTTTGTACTCCTTTTTGCCTGGTCCATTTACTGCATTTTTATATTTTCTCCTTTCATCAATTAAATTCAATGTCTCTTCTGTTACCCAAGGATTTCTAGTAGCCCTCATCTTCTTACGTACTTGGTCGTCTGCTGCCTTCACTATTCTTCTCCTACGGTATTTCTTTTCCCCGTCCTTGTCAATCATTTCCTAATGCTCTCTCTGAAACTCTCGACAACTTCTGGTTCTTTCAGTTTATCCAGGTCCCATCTTCTTAAATTGCCACATTTTTGCAGTTTCTTCAGTTTTAATAAACAGTTCATAACCAATAGATTGTGGGCAGAGTCCACATCTGCCCCTGGAAATGTCTTACAATTTAAAACCTGGTTCCTAAATCTCTGTCTTACCATTATATAATCTATCTGAAACTTTCAAGTGTCTCCAGGTCTCTTCTACGTATGCAACCTTCTTTCATGATTCGGCGAAGGACCGAGTCCTCCCTCGGGTATGGGTGTGTGTGTTTGTCCTTAGGATAATTTAGGTTAAGTAGTGTGTAAGCTTAGGGACTGATGACCTTAGCAGTTAAGTCCCATAAGATTTCACACACACACTTTCATGATTCTTAAACCAAATGTTAGCTATGATTAAGTTAAGCTCTGTGCAATATTCTGCCATGCGGCTTCGTGTTTCATTCCTTAACCCCATTCCATATTCGCCTACTACTTTTCCTTCTCTTCCATTTCCTACTATCGAATTCCAGTCCCCCAAGAGCATTAAATTTTCGTTTCCCTTCACTATCTGAATAATTTCTTTTATCTCATCATACATTTCTTCAATCTCTTCGCCATCTGCGGAGCTAGTCGGCGTATATACTTGTACTACTGTGGTAGGAGTGGGCCTCGTGTCTATCTTGGCTACAATGATGCGTTCACTATGCTGTTCGTAGTAGCTTACCCGCGCCCCTATGTTTTTATTCAATATTAAACCTATTCCTGCATTACTCCTATCTGATTTTGTAATTATAACCCTGTGTTCACCTGACCAGAATTCTTGTTCCTCCTGCCACCGAACTTCACTAATTCCCACTATATCTAACTTTAACCTATCCGTTTCCCTTTTTAAAATTTCTAACCTACCTGCTGATTAAGTGACCTCACATTCCACGCTCCGTAGAACGCCAGTTTTCTTTCTCCTGATAACGACGTCCTCCTGAGAAGTCCCCTCGCTGAGACCCGAATGGGGGACTATTTTACCTCCGGAATATTTTACCCAAGAGGAAGCCACCCTCATTTAAACATACAGTAAAGCTGCATGCCCTCAGGAAAAATTACGGCTGTAGTTTCCCCTAGCTTTCACAGCAAAGGCGTTTTTGTTAATGTTACAAGGCCAGACCACTCAATCATCCAGACTGTTCCCCTGCAACTACTGAAAAGGCTGCTGCCCCTCTTCAGGATCCACACGTTTGTCTGGCCTCTCAACCGATACCCCTCCGTTGTGGTTGCACCTTCGGTACGGCAATCTGTACCGCTGAGGGACGCAAGCCTCCCCACCAACGGCAAGGTCCGCGGTTCATGGGGGCAGGTATGTTAAAATAGTTGTGCTATATTAATGCCACTTCATGTGCAACATTCGGTCTGTTCCTGTAGATAGACAAATGACTAAAAGAAAATAGCAAACATACAGGGTGGTCCATTGATAGTGACCGGGCCAAATATCTCACGAAATAAGCATCAAACGAAAAAACTACAAAGAACGAAACTCGTCTAGCTTGAAGGAGGAAACCAGATGGCGCTATGGTTGGCCCGCTAGATGGCGCTGCCACAGGTCAAACGGATATCAACTGCGTTTTTTTTTTTTAAATAGGAACCCCCATTTTTTATTAAATATTCGTGTAGTACGTAAAGAAATATAAAAGTTTTCGCTGGACCACTTTTTTCGCTTTGTGATAGGTGGCGCTGTAATAGTCACAGACGTATAATTACGTGGTATCACATAACATTCCGCCAGTGCGGACGGTATTTGCTTCGTGATACATTACCCGTGTTAAAATGGACCGTTTATCAATTGCGGAAAAGGTCGATATCGTTTTGATGTATGGCTATTGTGATCAAAATGCCTAAAGGGCGTGTGCTATGTATGCTGCTCGGTATCCTGGACGACATCATCCAAGTGTCCGGACCGTTCAGCGGATTGTTACGTTATTTAAGGAAACAGTAAGTGTTCAGCCACGTGGGAAACGTCAACCACGGCCTGCAACGAATGATGATGCCCAAGTAGGTGTTTTAGCTGCTGTCGCGGCTAATCCACAAATCAGTAGCAGACAAATTGTGCGAGAATCGGGAATCTCAGAAATGTCGGTGTTGAGAAAGCTGCATCAACATCGATTGCATCCGCACCAGGAATTGCATGGCGACGGCTTTGAACGTCGTGTACTGTTCCGCCACTGGGCACAAGAGAAATTACGGGACGATGATAGATTTTTTGCCCGCGTTCTGTTTAGCGACGAAGCGTCATTTACCAACAGCGGTAACGTCAACCGGCATAATATGCACTATTGGACAAGGGAAAATCCACAATGGCTGCGACAAGTGGAACATCAGTGACCTTGGCGGGTTAATGTATGGTGCGGCATTATGGGAGGAAGGATAATTGGCCCCCATTTTATCGATGGCAATCTAAATGGTGCAATGTATGCTGATTTCCTACGTAATGTTCTACCGATGTTACTACAAGAGGTTTCATTGCGTGACAGAATTGCGATGTACTTCCAACATGATGGATGTCCGGCACATAGCTCGCGTGCGGTTGAAGCGGTATTGAATAGCATATTTCATGACAGGTGGATTGGTCGTCGAAGGACCATACGTCCCCGGATTTCTTTCTGTGGGGAAAGTTGAAGGATATTTGCTATCGTGATCCACCGACAACGCCTCACAACATGCGTCAGCGCATTGTCAATGCATGTGCGAACATTACGGAAGAGGAATGTCGTTACACGTATTGCCAAATCCATTGAGGTTGACGCTGTAACAGCATGCGTTCTCAGAAATGATAAGTTCACAAAGGTACATGCATCACATTGGAACAACTGAAATAAAATGTTCAAACGTACCTACGTTCTGTATTTTAATTTAAAAAATCTACCTGTTACCAACAGTTCGTGTGAAATTGTGAGCCATATGTTTGTGACTATTACAGCGCCATCTATCACAAAGCGAAGAAAGTGGTTGAACCAAAACATTCATATTTCTTTACGTACTACACGAATATGTAATAAAAAAAGGGGGTTCCTATTTTTAAAAAAACGCAGTTGATATCGGTTTGACCTGTGGCAGCGTCATCTAGCGGGCCAACCATAGCGCCATCTGGTTTCCCCCTTCGAGCTAGACAAGCTTCGTTTTTTGTAGTTTTTTTCGTTTGATGCTTACTTCGTGAGATATTTGGCCCGGTCACGATCAATGGACCATCCTGTATAAATAAATGTTCCAATCTGTTCCAGTACCAGAAAAATACGTTGTTCAATGAAATGTGTGATTTGAACCTCTGCATTCGGTACGCGGAGCTAGCTTTATGTTTCGACAATGTAACTGATCGCTCTGAACTGCAGCGCATTATTTATACGCGCTGCGTATTGCGATTCCAGTGCCATCCGTTAGCAGCTTTTCGAACTATTTCGATGCTTTTGTATAACTCTCGTATAAATTTTCCTACAGGTTTCACAATAAACATTGTATTTGTTACACTCTAGCGATCTTATTTTTCGAGGTATTTAATTTTGAAATCAGCGACTCCTTCACTAGACGCCCTGTATTTGAACAGTAACATGGGATGTGTAATCACAATTTTTAGAACGTTCATTTGTCTGACATGCAGTTATCACAAACGTCATAGTCTTTGGTGTCTTCCCCAGTACTTGCAGCATGATTCCAAGCAGAGCACCCAACACCTGTATCACAGTTTTCTGCCTTTATCTACTTCTCCACAGATGCAACAAAACTCATTTTGGGTTCTTTACTGGGTGTAGCTAGCAATTTCAATGCACCAGTAATAAACAGGTTTCCGTAATAATCGTCATCATCTTCATCACAAATGCTGGAAAGATACGGTAGCTTCGGTCACTCTAGTGTTTCCTTCTTACTTCTGGTTTTCTTTTCTTCTTTTCTGGCTGTTAAGCAACACAGCCACGTACATCTTTCCCATTGTTGTTCTTCAAGGCACGCTGTTGTATCTTTTTATTTTTTACTTTCATCTTCATTTCAGCTTTTTCCAATTTCTTTTTCACGGGAGTGTGCATCTGTTCTCTTTCCGCGCCCAATTATCCCAATCTGCCGTTACATACTAACGAGATTAACGTGTGTATGTTAAATTGTTATATCTAGAAAGCAAATTCTTGCAATGATACTGTGAAATAGACGTTTTAATAACATATCCAGATAAAAGTAAATCAACAATGGCTGTTAACTGACCTTTTTATTTTCTATCGGCAGAAAATAAAAAGAAACTTCCAGAATGAGATTTTCACTCTGCAGCGGAGTGTGCGCTGATATGAAACTTCCTGGCAGATTAAAACTGTGTGCCCGACCGAGACTCGAACTCGCTGCAGAGTGAAAATCTCATTCTGGAAACATCCCCCAGGCTGTGGCTAAGCCATGTCTCCACAGTATCCTTTCTTTCAGGAGTGCTAGTTCTGCAAGGTTCGCAGGAGAGCTTCTGTAAAGTTTGGAAGGTAGGAGACGAGGTACTGGCAGAAGTAAAGCTGTGAGGACCGGGCGTGAGTCGTGGTTCGGTAGCTCAGATGGTGGAGCACTTGCCCGCGAAAGGCAAAGGTCCCGAGTTCGAGTCTCGGTCGGGCACACAGTTTTAATCTGCCAGGAAGTTTCAAAAAGAAACTTGCCTGTTTTCTTTACTTCACACTCAGGCACTTGCAGCTACAATGGCGCCTGTCTTCTTGTTCATTTTTGTTACTTACACAAATAAGAAGAAGGCAGCAGTAGACACACAAGTTTATTACAAGCTTCAGATATGAAATGCGTGCGATTATCCACTGCGCACAATTATCCAACTCTCTCTTATACAGTGAGCTGAAACAGGAAACATATCACTAGCAGGCAGAGCAAGTTTCATTGTCAATATACACATCAACTCAATCATTACATATATTGATGTAAGCAGTTAGCGCAGTTAGGTAAGCGGCAGTTATATGTAACGTGTAGTTCAACCTCCGTTGCAACACACATGGTTATAGATAACCGTGTATGACGTTGCCTAAGTCGTGCTTACGCTTTTTGTTATTTAATCGTCTCACCCGGATTACGGTGCCGTCCCCGTATTGTTTGATCCTCTGTTACGCTGCACGCGTATGATTGATGAGATAAGACGCTCGGCTGTTACCCGTGCGTACGGCGGCAAATGTGATACCTAAAGGATTGCATAAAGAACTTCGAGCGTCATTTCTTCTCGTATACGTTTAGTAACATATCATGGACGTAATCGATTTGTCACAGCTACGTGTCATGCTTATATGAAGATTGTATTATGCTGATGCATAAGTTCGTAGCGTTTTTCCATAAGTTGGATAAACACAACAGATACACATAACAGAGACTTTAGTCGTCAATAATACTCGTATATTCTCCTTCACCATTTACAACAGTCTGCCAACGCTGGGGCGACTTTTCGATTCCGCGATCGTAGAAATCACGTGGTTTTGAGGCGAAGAACTCGTCGAACCAAGTTCGGAGCGCATTTTCATGCGGAGAGGAAGTTTCATGAAGGTTGAAACTTCCTGGCAGACTAAAACTGTGTGCCCGACCGAGACTCGAACTCGGGACCTTTGCCTTTCGCGGGCAAGTGCTCTACCAACTGAGCTACCGAAGCAAGACTCACGCCCGGTACTCACAGCTTTACTTCTGCCAGTACCTCGTCTCCTACCTTCCAAACTTTACAGAAGCTCTCCTGCGAACCTTGCAGAACTAGCACTCCTGAAAGAAAGGATATTGCGGAGACATGGCTTAGCCACAGCCTGGGGGATGTTTCCAGAATGAGATTTTCACTCTGCAGCGGAGTGTGCGCTGATATGAAACTTCCTGGCAGATTAAAACTGTGTGCCCGACCGAGACTCGAACTCGGGACCTTTGCCTTTCGCGGGCAAGTGCTCTACCAACTGAGCTACCGAAGCACGAGTTTGGAAGGTAGGAGACGAGGTACTGCCAGAAGTAAAGCTGTGAATACCGGGCGTGAGTCGTGCTTCGGTAGCTCAGTTGGTAGAGCCTGCGAAAGGCAAAGGTCCCGAGTTCGAGTCTCGGTCGGGCACACAGTTTTAATCTGCCAGGAAGTTTCATATCCGCTGCAGAGTGAAAATCTCATTCTGGTTTCATGAAGGTTATTCGATAGAGAGTGGAAAAGGTGAAAATCTGAGGGCTCAAGATCCCAAACCAACTCCTGTACAGTGTTTTCCGTCAGTCCAACAGAATGCGAGCTGGCGTTAACGCGGAATAGCGTCACCTCACGCAGTCTTCCTGGTCGTTGTTCTTAGATTGCGTCTGCAAGGCATCACAGTCGTTGCCTAAAATTCCAGCGGTGATGGTTAAACCCCAATGAAGCAGTTCATAGTACACCACACAATGTCGCTGTTCCAACAATGCAAAACATTATCTTTTGTGGATGCGCGCAGTTCTTGTACAATGAGTTGCTGCTTTGTTTGAGCTCAACCATTCATTTCTTTTCCTGCCGCGCGGGATTAGCCGAGCGGTCTTAGGTGCTGCAGTCACGGACTGTGCGGCTGATCCCGGCGGAGGTTCGGGTCCTCCCTCAGGCATGGGTGTGTGTGTTTGTCCTTAGGATAATTTAGGTTAAGTAGTGTGTAAGCTTAGGGACTAATGATCTTAGCAATTAAATCCCATAAGATTTCACACACATTTTTCTCCTTTCTTTTCCTTATGGTAGCATAAAGGCATTACTTTTCGTCACCAGTAACGATACAGGACAGGAATGGTCGGCGTTGTGCACGCGCCAATTGATCACGAGCATATAGAGATGCACCGACAGATTTTTGTGATTTTGGCTCGGAGCATGCGGTACCCACACACCACATTTTTGAACCTTTCCCATTGCATGCAAATGTCGCACGAAGGTAGAATGATCACAGTTCATCACGTTTGCAAGTACAGTGACGTGATAATTGTGGGTTAATGAGTTTAAACGATCTTCGTCAAACCCCGAAGATCTTCCTGATGTGGAGAGCCGCTGATGTCAAAATGATCCTCCTTAAAACCAGAAAAGCTGCCGTGCTCTCTCCAATGACGTTATCCCGATACACGGAGCAAATATTTCTTGCTGCCTCTGCTGCTATGACCTCTTTATTGAACTCAAACAGAAGAAGATGTAGGAAATATTCCGATGTCTTCCGACCAAATTTAAATTCATATGTCCACTTGACAACAGTTGAATATGAAGGAGCAGAGTCCCTCAATGTATTCTGGAAATCGGCATGAATGTCCTTTGCCTTCATACGTTTATTTACGAAGTACTTAATCACTGCTCGAATCTCGATTTTTTCCATCTTAACAAATCACTACGCGTGAACAACAACAGAGCCACATCACCGCCACACCTCTTTTCCAAGAGCACCGATGTGGCACGCGTTTACAGGCAACACTCCAATGAATATCACGTGAACAACTCATTGCGCTAGTGAAGACCTCTCGTGGTGATTCCGAGAACTTTTCAATCCACCTTCGTAAGTAAGTAATAATTTGTTTTTGTAAGTATGTTGTTATGATGTAGAAACGATGAAAAAATTTCGTATGTTAAAAAAATTCTCGTCAGTAATTCCATTTCTTTCCTTCTGTTACAGCGCAACTCCAGGATTTTATCCTGGAATGCGGGGAGAGACAGGAGGAGGAGGAGCAAACTTACCCTGTGGAAAACCCACAGCCAGAACTGCCATGTGAGTACATAAATAGAACTTCATGGCAGTAGAGTAATTTGTTCTGCAATTGTATCGGTGGTTTATTTCTTATTATTATTATAGCATACATGGCTGAAATGGAATCTAACCTTACGGCGATGCTGGAGGCCGAAGAAATACACCAGCCACATGCTGTGGAACAGCCACTGGTAGAGAAAACACAACATCAATAGCCGCATTAGAAAAAAATATCTATGTAGTAGTAGTAGCTGTGTAATTAAAAAAATTATGTTTCATCAGCAACAATTCTAGATGCCATAGACAGACAGCAGGAGACTGTTCACCAACTGCTACAGTATCCAGCATGCAGTGAGACAGCCAAGCAGTTCTGTAAGTAGGAAAAGAGAACTGTAATTTATTTTGTTTTTCTTCTCTAATATATATATATATATATATATATATATATATATATATATACTCCTGGAAATTGAAATAAGAGCACCGTGAATTCATTGTCCCAGGAAGGGGAAACTTTATTGACACATTCCTGGGGTCAGATACATCACATGATCACACTGACAGAACCACAGGCACATAGACACAGGCAACAGAGCATGCACAATGTCGGCACTAGTACAGTGTATATCCACCTTTCGCAGCAATGCAGGCTGCTATTCTCCCATGGAGACGATCGTAGAGATGCTGGATGTAGTCCTGTGGAACGGCTTGCCATGCCATTTCCACCTGGCGCCTCAGTTGGACCAGCGTTCGTGCTGGACGTGCAGACCGCGTGAGACGACGCTTCATCCAGTCCCAAACATGCTCAATGGGGGACAGATCCGGAGATCTTGCTGGCCAGGGTAGTTGACTTACACCTTCTAGAGCACGTTGGATGGCACGGGATACATGCGGACGTGCATTGTCCTGTTGGAACAGCAAGTTCCCTTGCCGGTCTAGGAATGGTAGAACGATGGGTTCGATGACGGTTTGGATGTACCGTGCACTATTCAGTGTCCCCTCGACGATCACCAGTGGTGTACGGCCAGTGTAGGAGATCGCTCCCCACACCATGATGCCGGGTGTTGGCCCTGTGTGCCTCGGTCGTATGCAGTCCTGATTGTGGCGCTCACCTGCACGGCGCCAAACACGCATACGACCATCATTGGCACCAAGGCAGAAGCGACTCTCATCGCTGAAGACGACACGTCTCCATTCGTCCCTCCATTCACGCCTGTCGCGACACCACTGGAGGCGGGCTGCACGATGTTGGGGCGTGAGCGGAAGACGGCCTAACGGTGTGCGGGACCGTAGCCCAGCTTCATGGAGACGGTTGCGAATGGTCCTCGCCGATACCCCAGGAGCAACAGTGTCCCTAATTTGCTGGGAAGTGGCAGTGCGGTCCCCTACGGCACTGCGTAGGATCCTACGGTCTTGGCGTGCATCCGTGCGTCGCTGCGGTCCGGTCCCAGGTCGACGGGCACGTGCACCTTCCGGCGACCACTGGCGACAACATCGATGTACTGTGGAGACCTCACGCCCCACGTGTTGAGCAATTCGGCGGTACGTCCACCCGGCCTCCCGCATGCCCACTATACGCCCTCGCTCAAAGTCCGTCAACTGCACATACGGTTCACGTCCACGCTGTCGCGGCATGCTACCAGTGTTAAAGACTGCGATGGAGCTCCGTGTGCCACGGCAAACTGGCTGACACTGACGGCGGCGGTGCACAAATGCTGCGCAGCTAGCGCCATTCGACGGCCAACACCGCGGTTCCTGGTGTGTCCGCTGTGCCGTGCGTGTGATCATTGCTTGTACAGCCCTCTCGCAGTGTCCGGAGCAAGTATGGTGGGTCTGACACACCGGTGTCAATGTGTTCTTTTTTCCATTTCCAGGAGTGTATATATATCTTTTTGTCTTTATTTTAGGCGAGATGGATCAGTGGCACCATACAGATTCTGATGAGGATGAGATGCCTGAATGGGTCAGGGAGATGGCTCTAGAAGAAGAGCTGAAAAGGAAGCGAGGCCTGGCTGTTTTAGAGAGGATGGTTTCCCTGTAGGGGTGATGGAGATACCTGACCATGTTGACGAAATGCTCATACCATGGACCCAGAACGGGAAAGGTAATTACTCAGTTTCTTATACATGACGACTAAATAATCGTCTGTATTCTTCCTTTCCTTCCAGCAGCAGCCGATGTACTTAATTATTTGGTTATTCTAAGGCAGTCGCGTCTCCGTAGCTGCATCATGCCGTGGCGTGGGTACCGGCGGTGGTTAAGCCTGCCTTGCCAAAGTGTGGCCTGGTGGGACATGCATCACTGGCAAGAGCACCGCGGCCGCTTCCGCCGCTGCCCTAGCACTGCTCTGGCGTCTGTGGATCAAGCAAATAGCCACTACCCCTCAGGATATCGGGACAGGCCTACAGCAGCAACATTGGGAGCTGTCGCCGCTGCCGGGCTGCACCCACTGGCCTGATCCGGTAGTGCTGCCTCATTCTCCATCCATCCATGATGTAAATACCTCCAAGGGTCCCTACAGTAAATTAGGAATATACAAAATCAAATGCGATACATGCCCAAAATTCTACGTTGGACAGACAGGCAGATGTTTTGAAGTTAGATGCAAAGAACACATTCATGCTTAAAGGCTTGGCAACTTGAACAAATCTGCATTTGCAGCCCATATTGCTGAAGAAAACCATTTAGTGAGAAACAGTGTGAACAACTTAAAAATTTTACATTTAGCAGAAAAAGGAGACACTATGAATATATTAGAAGAAATAAAAATACACACACACACAAACAGCACGCCAGACTATATCCTTAATGAACAAACCGAGTTAGCTAACACTCCTTTCCTGAAAAATTTCCAAAACTTGTTTTCCACCCTCCAAAGCAAATAATATTCCTACACCTATCTGCAGATCAAGAAGCAAATTTTATATGTTACTACAATTCTCATGGTGCTAAATATAAATAAATAATGTACTGTCTTACCTATACACTACTCACAAAAAATCTATCTTTGACATGGAACATATTTATAATTAATGTAACAGTATTCGCTCTAAAACTCACAAAATCAATGTCTGTCTGTACTAGTGTAAAAGGCGTTTCAGTTGCATAAGTGAATATTATATTGTTTCGATATATCATAGCATCTTTGACACTAATATGTTTGTAAGCACTTTGTATCTATCAAAACATGTGGCGCATGTTAGAAATCTATTCTGTGACAAATCTAAAGTGTTGAGTGAGAAAAATTTACGTGTGCAACGATAAGAATGCAGTGGGAATGTATTCACATCTGTTGGACGAATGTTATGAAAACAAACACTCCAAACCGACATTTCACGAAAGTCACATCCAGTGTAAATCTGTAACGCAACCATCTGTGTGGCGTGCATATAATTATGTATTATTTATATTTTACGACAATTAATCTGTAAAAAAAACGCACCCCATGTTCTAATGAAAGCATGAAACCCGTCTGAAGACGAATCGTAATGATTCGAAACCGGTAACGGTACCTTCCCAATAAAGGAACTGAAAATAAATTTGTGGCTGGTTGCTGTTTCAACACCATCAACAATTAATTATTATTAGGTTTTGTTCAAAGACAGGTCTCGCCTAATCGCCTCCCAGATGAGTAAACACGAACATAAACAGAATAATTGCTTAAGATGTCTGAATTATTTTTCCAAAAGCGAGTATTTAGCAAAAAAACTAGTAGACTGCGCATCCAAGGCCCTGGTAAGTATTGTTATGCCTAGTGAGGAAAACAAATTCATAAAGTTTAAAAATGCTCACCATCATGAAGGGTGCCTGTTTGTGGTGTACGCTGACTTCGAATGTCTCCTTGCTCCTGTGACCCACTGTGAAGATGACCCTACGGCCTCTCGTACTACCTTCACAGAGAAACAAATACCGTATGTGGCAGCATACCAAATTGTATTGTCCTATGTTTCAAGCCGTATCCGCTACAGATCTTAGTCAGGGATAATCCTGTGGTTTGGCTTCTCACTGAGCTTTAAAGACTTTCACGGGAGGTTGATAAGCTTTACAGCAACAACATACTCATGACCAAATCGAAGGAGAATGAATATCTGTACAATAAATCGGTTGGCTGTCATATTTGTGGGCTGCTGTTAAGTAGAAAAGCGGAAACTTCTCGTAGGGCCCAGTGTCATCTTGTGGGGACGTTCCTTAGCACAGCTCACAATACATGCAATTTGAAGTACCAGTTATCAAGGCACATAACCGTTCAAGCGTGCATGATGCTCTCATTCTTGTTGAGCACTTGGCTGATTTCTGCATAGAGAAAAATCAGGTCATTATCCTACTTGAGAGCATTGAGGAACATATTTCATTCAGCAAACGAATGAGGCCAAGGACTACGCTCCGCTTCCTTGATACACTACGATTTATGCTGGCGCCACTCCAGAAACTTGTTGAAACTCTATCTCAGGAGGATATGCATATCAATCGAGCTACATTTCCTGACGAGGAAAAGTTTCAACTTTTGTCTAGGAAGGAGGTTTTCACATACGAGTATCTGGAAAGTACGGCAAAGCTCAACGGAACCAGGCTACCCAACATAAATGCATTCTGCAGCAACCTTACAGGCGATTCCATAACAGATGAAGAGTATGAGCCTGCTGTGAATGTCTGGCGGGAATTCGACATTTCCACTTTTGGAGAGTACGCATGGCTTTACATGGACACTGACGTGTGCTTGCTTGCGGACGTTTTCTAGAAATTCCGGAGTCTATGCATGACCACATTTCTCTGGATCCCACCTTTTATTACACAGCACCTGGGTTGTCTTGGGACGCAATACTCAAGAGAACGAAGTGCAGCATTGAATTATTGACCTATCCCGACATGCTTCTTTTCTTTGAGTGATGGATCCATGGGGGACTTCGCCAATGTGTCCACAGGAACAGCAAGGAAAATAATCCACGGATGGGTGCAGGTTCAGCGCATTCCTTGATTCGAGCTATATCATGTACCTGGTTGTAAATAACTGATATGGGGACGCCATGCAACAATCACTGCTGACTGGCGAGTTTCGAGGGGTGCCCAAAGACGAATGCAGGAAATTAGGTGGAAAAATCAAGGGGGGAAAATGGTTCAAATGGCTCTGAGCACTATGGGACTTAACTTCTAAGGTCATCAGTCCCCTAGAACTTCGAATTGCTTAAACTTTGTAGTTCAGATTTATTGTTTGCAGTAAACTATTTTCACTGAAGTATCAGACGTGTATTGTAATCTCAAGAACTGAATTTTAATGTCAAGAACTGAACCGCACCTCAAGAACTAAATTGTAACCTCAACTGAATTATTGCTTGCTGTAAAGTGACGTTTAAGATGAGAAACAAAATTCATGAAGGGTACATGGGACTTTGTCTGTCATGCTGCCCATGTTGGGTTGTGGGAGCAGATAGCATTGCTTAAATCAGTCTGTGGGAAGTAATTCGAGTGCAATATTGATGATCGTTCAATTTAAATTCAGATTATATGACATTGCATCTGAAACTCGACTGACGGGTGGCTGCTTAACGCTTCTTCATAAACGTTAGGAGGAACATGATGTATAGATGCCTGCATAGGTATTTATTAAAGTATTGGTAGCAAGGAAAATTGTAGAACACACGTCTTCTGTCGGTGAAGTATCGTTGTAACGCTTCTGGTAGCTGCAAGTCTCCAAACGAGTCGAAATAGTAGACATTATTTGCATTTTGCTTAACATATGCCGCACAGTGGGTTTCTGGTCCCCCAGCAACATCCAAATTCACGATTCCACACTCTCTGGATCTCCACATAGTCATCGGTAATGTATCCTGCATAAACACACCATGGAGTCTTGGGATGCTGAATTTTTTTCGGCCAAACATGAGCAGGACTGTATTTGTAAGATGTCTATCTGGTAGGATAGCTAACGGGCTTTTTTTATAAATCGCTGAGTTCTTCACTGTTCTGGCAATAGCCGCAGAACCACCAGCCAGTGAACACCTCGCAGAGAGACCTGTGAGGGTAGGAATGAGGAACGGGATGATTCCACTTGATGTCTTGGGTATCGGCAGAACCCAGGGTGCTTTAACCAGTACATTATGCTTCAGGGCTCTTTTAGCTGCATACATCGCTTTCGGGATAAGTTTTTTACACACCCTTTCTTCTTCTTCATGGCTGTCTTCTTCTTCTTCGGTGCACAATGTGCAACGCTCTTAACTTGCTTGACATTCACGCCCAAACCAAACTTAATTTTACCACACATGGTTTTATCAACTACAAATTCTGCAATGCACTCTCCCTTACCAATATCCCTTCTCGCACATATTGCCTTGGCTTTGTCAGCTAAGATTCGGTCTGCAGTGTGACGTTCTGAGAGATCTGTATGTTTTGCGTATGCAACGTAGCGTTCTGAATACGCCTCATCAAGCAGGTAAATCCCCTTATCACCGCGAGTCAAACGTTTTTGGAACACTGTACGAGGGCCACAATAATTATACCCAAGATTGTGCAGTTCAATGGGAAGTTTGTCGAGCATACCACCGACTCCTGTAATGTGTCTCCTATCACACATGTTATGCTAATGTGCTGGTCGTGCTCTGTATATTCCTTTCTATTGCAAGTTATGAGGTTCAGTCCAGTTATTTTCTGCTGCAGGAAAACCAAGCCATTTAAAAAATGGTTCAAATGGCTCTGAGCACTGTGGGACTTAACATCTACGGTCATCAGTCCCCTAGAACTTAGAACTACTTAAACCTAACTAACCTAAGGACATCACACAACACCCAGCCATCACGCCAAGCCATTTAACTAGAGCTCTTTACCCTTGATATCTTACGACAAGCTCTATGAGAAACATGTGTGATTATGAGCCCTTCTGCATTTTCTCAGTATAAAAACATCCTGAAATTTCAGTGCCACTGCTGTCCTTTAAGATGTACATTCTGGGATTTGTGCTCTGCACTTTGGAAGCTGTGAAAATATCACTCAACCAGATTGGGAGGTATGACTTCTCCACTGCTGTCTTGTGCTTTGAGATATGTACCAAATAACACACATTAAATTTATGTGTACGTGGATCGAACATTTTAATACACACATCAAAAGAAGTTTTGCATCACCCCAGTTCCCAGAACTCCTGAAGATAGACGTGAACTGTGGATTTGTATCACAGATACAGTCCCCTTCACTGTTCACAGACGTCACTAAACCCGCCCAAAGACGTAAAAAACCATGCATGAACAGATCCTATTAGACGGAGTGGCTCCGACAGCCAATCAGTTCCAGTCAATCCACTAGGAACGCGGTACACGGCTCGTGTTGTCTGTAGTTCAACCATGCCTAGACGGTCAATACCGCGGTTCGATCGCGTCCGCATTGTTACTTAGTGCCAGGAAGGGCTTTCAACAAGGGAAGTGTCCAGGCGTCTTGGAGTGAACCAAAGTGATGTTGTTCGGACATGGAGGAGATACAGAGAGACAGTAATTGTCGATGACATGCCTCGCTAAGGCCCCAAGGGATACTACTGCATTGGATGATCGCTACCTACGGATTATGGGTCGGAGGAACCCTGACAGCAAAGCCACCGTGTTGAATAATGCTTCTCTTGCGGCCACAGGATGTCGTGTTACGACTCAAACTGTGCGCAATAGGCTGCACGATGCGCAACTTCGCTCCCGATGTGCATAGCGAGGTCCGTCTTTGCAACCACGACACCATGCAGCGCGGTACAGATGGGCCCAACAACATGCCGAATAGACCTCTCAGGCTTCGCATCACGTTCTCTTCACCGATGGGTGTCACATATGCCTTCAACCAGACAATCGTCAGAGACGTGTTTGGAGGCAACCCGGTCAGGCTGAACGACTTAGACACACTGTCCAGCGAGTACAGATGGGTGGAGGTTCCCTGCTGTTTTGGGATGGCATTATGTGGGGCCGACGTACGCAGCTGGTGGTCATGCAAGGCACCGCAACGGCTGTACTTTACGTGAATGCCATCCTCCGACCGATAATGCAACCATATCGTCAGCATATTGGCGAGGCATTCGTCTTCATGGACGACAATTCGCACCCCCATCGTGCACATCTTCTGAATGACTTTCTTCAGGATAACGACATCGCTCGACTAGAGTGCCCCGCGTGTTCTCCAGACATGAACCCTATCGAACATGCCTGGGATAGATTGAAAAGGGCTGTTTATGGACGTCGTGACCCACCAACCACTCTGAGGGATGTACGCCCAATCGCCGTTGAGAAGTGGAACAATTTGGACCAACAGTGCCTTGGTGAACTTGTGGATAGTATTCCACGACGAATACAGGCATGCATCAATGCAAGGGGACGTACTACTGGGTATTAGAGGTACCGGTGTGTACAGCAATCTGGACCACTACCTCTAAAGGTATGGTGGTACAACATACAATGTGTGGTTTTCACGAGCAATAAAAAGGGAGGAAATGATGTTTTTGTTGATCTCTATTCCAATTTTCTGTACAGGTTCCGAAACTGAGGTGATGCAAAACTTTTTTTTGTGTGTGTATGATAGTACACCGTAGCCATGTGATCGTTATCATATATGTCGATTGGCCTCATTTTTATTGTGCTGTGTTTGGTTCGATTATACTGTGCAATTATTTTTGGGAATATCTGTCGATTAGCATGAGCCATAAAGATTAAAATGCATCCGAATGGTTCTTATGGCTCTAAGCACTATGGGACCTAACATCTGAGGTCATCAGTCTCCTAGACTTAGAACTGTTTAAACCTAACCAACCTAAGGACATCACACACATCCATGCCCGAGGCAGGATTCGAACCTGCGACCGTAGCAGCAGCGCGGTTCCGGACTCAAGTGTCTAGAACCGCTCATCCACAACGGCCGGCAAAACGCATCCACATTTGACCTTTTGTTGTTCTGTTCAGACACTGCGGGGTACTCGCCTTCAGGTGGGCGAATGTTGAGAGTGATGTATTCCATACTGCTGCATCGAGGTCTTAAAATAGCTTTTGTGAAACTCTCCATTAAGATCGGTTTTGATGTTGTCCAGGGCCAGCTTCTCAAATGGTTCTTATGGCTCTAAGCACTATGGGACCTAACATCTGAGGTCTTCAGTCCCCTAGACTTAGAACTGTTTAAACCTAACCAACCTAAGGACATCACACACATCCATGCCCGAGGCAGGATTCGAACCTGCAGCCATAGCAGCAGCCCGGTTCTGGACTGAAGCGCCTAGAACCGCTCTGCCACAACGGCCGGCTCAGCTTCTCGTCTACAATATCTACACCTCGTTCTTCTTGCAGTGGCATCTTTATCTTCTGAGATGGCTCTTATCTTGGCAGCCACTACTGACCAGTATCATGCTGCATAGGACCACCTGCACACTTCTGTGAGTCACTGACAAGCTGGTATATTCATCACTGAGTGATACAGACAACAGCACATCATTGCCCTGCTCCAGCATGCTGACCAGGTGCACAACGGGATCCCATTGTGCTGATACTGATGCTTGTCCTGATGCGTTGGAGGTGACTGCAGGCCCTGACAAGTCGGTGGTCGTTGCTCCTGTAGGTCTGGACACATCGGAGGTCGCCACTGAACAGAGAAGAAGAAGCAATAAACATCCACACAGATAAAAAGAAACGAGTTGGAAAAAGAAAAAAATGGAATTGCAATGAAAATAAATAAATATATATACTTACTTTTATGGTTTTTCCTGTTTTGCTGCCGTAGTGTGCCATACGATCTCGACTGCTGCTAGTGACAATTCATGATTCTTCTTCTTCCAGAGACTGACTGAGACCGGCGAGATGCTGCATTCAGCTTATATCCTCTACATCACGATCATGTCACCAGATATAGTGTTCCTGCGTTCCTATTGGCTCCTGAGGGATGTGGTGAGTGTGGACAACAGTGCCCTCTGGTGATGGTATTATGAACTAATTCACTCTAGACCCAAACACCTCTGGCAATTTCAGAAAAGGTAGGCTATTACTGTACCAATCTGTGTGAGTTCTGAAATGCATCTTCACCTCATCCCACATTTCTTTCCAGTCTTCATGTAGGAGGCTGTGGGAGCAGTCTTCAGTTGCAGTCTTTCATGTAGTACACTTATTAAACTCCTTTCTGTTTGTAACAAACATCTCAATTGAACACATGGTGCACACATGGGTGTATGTGCCAGAGTGGTCGAATGCGTTGCCTCTTGCGCTTTGGAAGACTGACTGGGCTTTTCTTGAATGGTCTACATGTCCAATAATGACATTTATCTGCATGAGTTGCCAAGTGTAACTTAGCCCCATCCTGCTGCATCTTCATTATTTGATGAAGCATATTCATGTTCTTCGTACACTTGTTCAGTATCATCGCTTTCCATGCAGCATGTAGGGAACTATGGGCATAGTCTTCAACTACATGATTACAGCTAATATAGTCGTTAAACTCCTTCCTGAGCTTCACAGATATCTTGTCCATTGAACACACACAACAGAGTAATCACTTATGTCAGTCCTGTTCAGTGGCTCAGTACAGACTGAAGTTCCCTCACAAGTAGAAGAGGGGAGGTGTTGTGGGGTAGTGAGGAAGGGATGGTGGTGCGGGTGGGGAGTGGGGAAGGGCCAACAGCACCCATTGGTAGTGGTGTTGTGAAGTAGGTCAGTTGGTCTCCAAACCCCAAGGCGAACACAGAAAATTTGATATTCCTGCCAATAAATTTGAATTTCCTGTAATTTTTGTATTTCCCGCCATTTCCAGGGGTGGGACGTGGAGGGGCAGGGATGGGGAAGAGGACGGGGAAGGGACCCACATGCCAGATGGGGAAAACCCATGACGTCATCAGGGGCAATTAATTACACAATTAATTAATTTTCAGATTTTGATATCTAAAGTACACCAGAAACCGCTTTACCCAGCTGGTCCCGTTCTGGTTCACTTAGAACCATGCACGAACACTGCAAGCTGTGCGACACTTTGCATTGTCCTGCTGGTAGATGCCATCGTGCCAAGTAAAAACAAATTGCATGTTTAGGTGGACATAGTCCCCAAGGATGGAAGCATACTTGTGGTAATCCAGTGTGCCATCCAGAATGGCGATATCACTCAGGCAATGTGGCGAAAACATTCCCCAGACCATGGCACTCCCTCCTCCTGCTTAGACACTTCCAACGGTTATTGCCGTTTGTTTGCTTTCAGTCTGATGGAGCAGAACACGTGATTCATCTGAAAAGGCCACCTGCTGCCACTCAGTGGACGTTCATTTGAAGTATTGGCGTGTAAATTCCACGAACAACAGTGAACATGGTTGCATGAACCAGGCGCTCCTGTGGAGGTCCATACACTGCAACATTCGCTGAATGGTTGTTGAGGAGACACTCTTGGTAGACCCTTTTTTCTGTAATTTACTGGTTGTTGGTACATGGCCATGCAACCGTCTCAACAGTGGAATCTCAATGACGACGATAAGAACAACACAACACCCAGTAGAGAAAATATCTGACCTGGCTGAGAATTGATCCCAGGCCCCTTCAGTTAGCAATCTACTGCACTGACCGCGGAGCTACAAAGGTGGACATTGGTAACCCCTTGGTTCATCTGGGTGGTCAGTTCCTCAACAGTTGCACGTCTGTTCGACCGTACACATCCCCGCAGCCCTCGTTCACACCTTTCATCAATGGCCCATGGTGCTCCACAGTTGCCTTGCGCCGATTTTGGGTAGTGCCATTTTGCCATGCTCAGTATATTTTAACGATGGCGGCACGCGAACAGTTTACAAACTTATCCGTGTCGGAAATGCTTCCGCCCTCGGGTAGAAAACCATTCATCATGCTCTTTGGACGCCAAATAAGGCGCTCCATTTCCACAATATGACAATGTCTGCACTGTCCTCCACATTCCCCGGACACTGTTTATACATGCTCTACTGCTAGTGCTGCCACCTGCTGTCTGTCAGAGGTTGTTTCTTGTTGATGTTGAGCATAGGCGATAATACCATTAATGTGATTGGACCGTGTATGAAGTTGCCCAATGAGTTGATGTATCGGTGCGGGCTATCCAACATGTCTATAAAGAATGGTATTCGATTCCCAACCATGTAACACAGCATAAGAGCATGGGTCGTTAAAAGATGCAAAAGGTCTGAGCAAAGAGGCGCATTAGTTAGCACAATGGACACGTATTTGAGAGGACGACAGTTCAAATCTGCGTCCAGCAATCCAGATTTAGGTTTTCCGTGATTTCCCAATAGGATTTAAGGCTAGTGTCAGAATGGTATCTGTGCAGTCCTAGAGCATCGACTGCACACCGCCGGCGCAGCGCCGCGAAATGGCATCAAGAAGGCGCTGACCCATGCGCCAATGGAAAGAGCGGGAAGCGCCACACCTCCAGGAAGACAGAGTTGAGCGCCCTCTGTCAACGCTGATTTAACCAGCCGCCCATTGCTCGTCGGCCCAGTTCGGTGGCAGAGCATCAGTACTGAGTAATAGGAAGATGTTGTTAGTTTGCATTCTGCAAGTTGTAATAGATTGTCAATGTATTTGCTCGTAGGAGACACAAAAAATTAAGTAATTGTTCTCTTCTTTGTAGAAATAAAGTGCTATATTGATCTGAAAGTTTAATGTACAGATCATTTTGGACTTCTCCCAATAGCCATCGCCACTTCTCCCCCTCCTTGTTTGTGTCGGAGCTGACTCCCCCAGTAGCCGACGCAACAGTACCTTTGAAAAGGGCACGGCCGATTTACCTCCCCCATCCATGCATGTGCTCCGTCTGAGACCTCGTGGTGGACGGGACGTTAAACTCTGATCTTCCCTCGTTCTTCCTTCCTAAACTACATCGATCGGAAACGAGAGTCACGCTTTGTCAACGGCAATCAGTTTCAGCCTTGCCAGAAACTGTCACTGGATATTTGTTTCAACATTCTTAGTGACAAACTGTAGCCATTTTTCTACAGCTTTTAATACTATTCTATCAGTTTTTATTGGGCGCCATATTTAAAGCTCGTAGTACCTAGAAAGATTACACGCTGCTACTACTATTCCTTAACACATAATTCATCAGTGAAACTGATTTATATACTCTGAGGTGATAAAAGTCTTTGAAAGGCGATATGCACATGTACGGATGTCGGTAGTATCGTGTACACAAAGGTATAATGGGGCAGTGCATTGGTGGAGCAGCCATTTGTACCCAGGTGATTCATGTGAAAAGGTTTCCGATGTTATTATGGCCACACGACGGCAATTCATAGACTTCGAAAGCGGAATCGTAGTTGGAGCTAGACGCATATTACATTCTGTTTCGGAAATCGTTAGGGAATTCAATATTCCGAGATCCACAGTGTTAAGAGTGTGCCGAGAATACCACATTTCAGGCACTACCTCTCACTGCGGACAATTCAATGGCTGACGGCCTTCACTTAACGACCGAAAGCAACGGCGTATGCGTAGAGTTGTCAGAGGTAACAGACATGCAACACTGTGTGAAATAATGACAGAAAACAATGTTGGACATATGGTCAACGTTTCCCTTAGGACAGCGCGGCGCAGTTTGTCGTTAATGGGCTATGGCAGTGGTCGTCAAACTCATTAGTCAAAAGAGCCATTTATTAACAGTGCAACAATGGAAATTTCATTTGAGAGCCAAATTTTTTAAACTTTAACTATATAGGTACATACATTGTTATAAACTTAATAAGGATACTTCTAAGCTGGCTTTTGCAAAAATCTCCTCAGTCTGAGTGAAGTACATTCGCTGAAGTCGACCCTTTCCAACATTCCTATCCACACTTCACACTCATCTTGCAAACATGTTACGTCTACCTTTTGTTCATCCTCTGTATATATCCAAACAGTCTCACCATTCCTTTCCCAGCACTCAACACTATATCTTCTTTCACTCCACAACGTTCCGTAAAATTAACTTAAGACACTTTACTTAAAGTTTTAGGTCTTAGTTAATCTTTAGGAGTATTGAATAGAACTTGCTCTGATACTTAATCACGATATTATTTAATGATAAAATTATATAGTAAGGTCTCCACAAAATTAAATCCCGACAGTAACCGACAAATACTAAAGTGAACAATGACCTTGCATCTTCTTGGAAAGTTTGGGTAATTTTAGGCAAGATTCCAGATTCTCAGCAATAAGAAAATATCTCCTTTTATTCTTCACAAGCTTCATGCTTGAAAATGATTGTTTGCATGAGTACGTAGATCCGAATAAGGAAAGAACAGCAAACGCTAGTTTTTTCATTTGACTTGAGTCACGAATACTATTCCAGGTGTTAAAATTCAACATATCTTCGCTTCTGAGCACAAATACCAACAAAGCGTGTATAACTGGAATTAAGGAAAGCAGTCATATCTACAAATAGTTT
The DNA here is from genome assembly GCF_023898315.1 of Schistocerca nitens. Lineage (NCBI taxonomy): Eukaryota > Metazoa > Arthropoda > Insecta > Orthoptera > Acrididae > Schistocerca > Schistocerca nitens. Next base: position 598,356,195 of record NC_064616.1, on the reverse strand, counting down.
TATTTATTATTGCATAAACTTACATTTATTTGTCCCCATCATCGTCTGTTGAACTTACCTCCGATTGGTTCTTATGATTAAATCACTTGCAAATGATTCATTATTAATGTTATTATTATTTATATTATTTTTCCACACTTCACGAGAAACAGTTCCACAATCTTCATCAGAATAGGTATTTATTGCACTGCTTTGCAATGCATGAAATTCAGCACGTTACAAATTATCTCACGTGCCGTACTTAGAAGCATTATTCAGCTCCCCCAAGCAGAAAGAGCGATGCGGGTGACACCTAGTGGAAGTGGTGTGCGTCACATTCACCACCACCTAACCGCACTTCTTCCAGACAGACTCGCCCTAGCCGGAAACCAGCTTCTGTGTGTAGGCCACGAAGCTTCATTCACACTGTCCGTGCTCGCCTGGACTTGCTATTTTGTAGAAGAGCCACACTCAAGGTGACAAAGAGCCGCATGTGGCTTGCGAGCAGCGGTTTGCCGACCACTGGGCTGCGGCAATAGATGACGGACGCGAATGCCTTTGCTAACAGCACGACGTCGCTTGCAGCACCTCTCTTGGGCTCGTGACCATATCGGTTGGATCCCAGACGACTGGAAAACCGTGGGCTGGTAAGATGAGTTTCGATTTTAGCTGATAAGAGCTGATGGTAGGGTTCGAGTGTGGCGCAGACCCCGCGAAGCCATGGACCCAATTTGTTAACAAGGCACTGTGCTACCTGGTGGTGGCTCAATAATGGTGTGAGCTCTATTTACATGGAATGGTCTGGGCTCTCTGGCCCAACTCAATCAATCATTGACTGGAAACGGTTATGTTCGGCCACTCGGTGACCATTTGCAACCATTCATGGACTTCATGTTCCAGATGACAATACGCCATGTCACCAGGCCACAAATGTTCGCGGGTGGTTTGAAGAACGTAATGGAAGTTTCGAGCAAATTATTTGGTCACCCAGATCGCTCTACATGAGTCCCATCGGACATTTATCAGACGTAATCGGGTGGTCAGTTAATGCACAAAATCCTGCACTGGTAACACTTTCGCAATTATTGACGGTTATGGAAGCAGCATGGCTCAATATTTCTGCAGAAGACTCCCAGCGACTTGTTGAGTCCATGTCAAGTCGAGTTGCTGCACAATGTCGGCAAAAGGTCTGACACGATGTCAGGAGGTATTCCATGACTGTCGTCACTTCAGTGTATTAACCACCCAGCGATGCATGGAACAAGAGTGCAGTCTGTGTTGTTTGACGTAAGAGTTGACACTTAGCGCTGATACTGCAGCGTTGCACTGTTTCTTGTCACCTACCGTGCACCGTGTGCCTCGTTATCCCGTGACATATTGCGACTTTCGAACTATGTACAAGAACGGCTTTGGTTGGATAAACGGGCGTTCTATTGTTCTTAGTACAGAACAAATTGTTTCTTCATCACAGTTTTATTCAATTAAGACTCTGAGTACTTTTGAAAGCCCCAGCTTGACCATAGCGTTCTCCTCCAATATCTATAGACGCCACCTCTCCACTGCCTGAAGACTGACGCAGTACTAACTTTGAACTGCACTTGGTGCATCTTCGTAAGCTCTCGTGGGTTGATCGGTTTCACAATACGATCCCCACTTATTATTAATAAATTGTATTTATTATGGATTTATACGCTATTGATGAGAAGAATCCGGACACCCCCAAAAACATACGTTTCTCATACTACACTACTGGCCATTAAAATTGCTACACCACGAAGATGACGTGCTACAGACGCGAAATTTAACCGACAGGAAGAAGGTGCTGTGATATGCAAATGATTCGCTTTTCAGAGCATTCACACAAGGCTGGCGCCGGTGGCGATACCTACAACGTGCTGACATGAGGAAAGTTTCCAACCGATTTCTCATACACAAACAGCAGTTGACCGGCGTTGCCCGCTGGAACGTTGTTGTGATGCCTCGTGTAAGGAGGAGAAATGCGTACCATCACGTGTCCGACTTTGATAAAGGTCGGATTGTAGCCTATCGCGGTTGCGGTTTATCGTATCGCAACATTACTGCTCGCGTTGGTCGAGATCCAATGACTGTTAGCAGAATATGGAATCGGTGGGTTCAGGAGGGTAATACGGAACGCCGTGCTGGATCCCAACGGCCTCGCATCACTAGCAGTCGAGACGACAGGCACCTTATCCGCATGGCTGTAACGGATCGTACAGCCACGTCTCGTTCCCTGATTCAACAGATGGGGACGTTTGCAAGACAACAACCATCTGCACGAACAGTTCGACGACGTTTGCAGCAGCATGGACTATCAGCTCGGAGACCGTGGCTGCGATTACCCTTGACGCTGCATCACAGACAGGAGCCCCTGCGGTGGTGTACTCAACGACGAACCTGTGCGCACGAATGGCAAAACGTCAGTTTTTCGGATGAATCCAGGTTCTGTTTACAGCATCATTATGGTCGCATCCGTGTTTGGCGACATCGCGGTGGATGCACATTGACGGTACTGGCGTATCACCCGGCGTGATGGTATGGAGTGGCATTGGTTACACGTCTCGGTCACCTCTTGTTTGCATTGACGGCACTTTGAACAGTGGACGTTACATTTCAGATGTGTTACGACCCGTGGCTCTACCCTTCATTCGATCCCTGCGAAACCCTACATTTCAGCAGGATAATGCACGACCGCATGTTGCAGATCCTGTACGGGCCTTTCTGGATACAGAAAATGTTCGACTGCTGCCCTGGCCAGCACATTCTCCAGATCTCTCACCAATTGAAAACGTCTGGTCAATGGTGGCCGAGCAACTAGTTCGTCGCAATACGCCAGTCACTACTCTTGATGAACTGTGGTATCGTGTTGAAACTGCATGGGCAGCTCTACCTGTAGATGCCATCCAAGCTCTGTTTGACTCAATGCCCAGGCCTATTAAGGCCGTTATTACGGGCAGAGGTGGTTGTTCTGGGTACTGATTTCTCAGGATCTATGCACCCAGATTGCGTGAAAATGTAATCACATGTCAGTTCTAGTATAATATATTTGTCCAATGAATACCCGTTTATCATCTGCATTTCTTCTTTGTGTAGCAATTTTAATGGCTAGTAGTGTAGGTGCATTGTGCTGCCACATTCTGCCAGGTACTCCATATCAACCACCTGAGTAGTCATTCGACATCGTAAGAGAGCAGAATGGGGCGCTCCGTGGAACTCATGGACTTCGAACGTGGTCAGGTGACTGGGTGTCACTGGTGTCATACGTCTGTGACGTCACAGCGCGACCCTATAATGGCGAGGAGGCGGCGACAAGGCAGCTAGTTAGTTAGTTAGTTACGTGCTCCATTGATCAATCTTACGGTAACCGTTATAATGTGGGACGTGTGAAGTGCATAATAAATGCACACATGAATCAAGGTCCCTTTTTTTAAGCTTAAAAGCCCTTGAATGGGACAAAATGCATATATTATACCTATTATAAGGAGGTTGTTTGTGTTGTTACCCTTAGACGATAATTACACGAAATATTTGCCAGCATTCGTAAGTAGTGGTTTCCTGAGGTACAGGATACGCGAACACCGAGAATAAAGTTTAAACAGTTTATTAACAAAACACAGATTATAGAACACGCACGCTACGCGCACCCATCATCACTGTGTCTGACGTCCTAGACCGAATAATTACGGTCGTATCGAGAGACTCCATGGTGAGCTAAGAAAAGAGAGATATCCGCGCCCGAGGCCGCGCTAGTTACACGGCGCGCTGTGGACGGCGGCCAGTGGCTTACTCTCCTGCGGCGCACTGCGGCCGCACGCACGTCTCCCGACCAAGCAAACTGTCAGCATTCCAATATAGGTCGGCTGGCGAGCGCGTGTTACGTACTGTACGGCTATGTACAAACCCGTAGACCCTTACACTATAGATTTACTTATTCCTATTCAAGAATTTATCTACGGTATAGAAGGAGTTGTCAAGGAGATATGATTTCAATTTATTTTTGAAACTCTTACTGCTGTATGTCAGACATTTTATTTCATCTGGTAATTTATCGAAAAGTTTTACAGCAACATATTCTACTCCTCTCTATGCCAAAGATAGTTTAAATATAGTGTAAGTCTTTCTGTCTTGTGGTATTATAATCATGAATGTCACTGTTGTTTTGAAACTGGTCCATGTTGTTGAAAGCAAATTTCGTTATTGAGTAAATGTACTGTGAGGCTGTTGTAAGAATTCCTAACCTTTTAAACAGATGCCTACAAGATGTGCGACTGTGAGCCCCACACGTTATTCTAACCACTGTCTTTTGAGCAGTGAATACATTTTGACTAAATGTTGAGGTACCCCAGAATATTATTCAGTATGACATCAGAGAGCGAGATTATGCAAAGTATGTTAGTTTATTAATTTATATATCCTCAAAGTTGACAATTACTCTGATTGCAAATGTTGCTGAACATAGTCACTTAAGGAGATCCAAAATATGAATTTTCCAATTAAGATTCTCATCTATATGTACACCCAAAAATTTAGTGTGCTCTGCACTGGCTACTGACTTGTGCTGATGTGTTATATTTATTGAAGGAACTGTATTTCTTGCAGCAGAAAATTGGATGTACTGTGCTGTTTCAAAGTTCATAGCAAGCCCATTCACATAAAACCAATTAATAACTTTTCCTAAGAGATTATTTGTATAATTTTCTACTGGAGTTTCTTTCACTGGATTAATATTGATGCTTGTATCACCTCCAAACAGTGTCAGTTTATCTTCAGGTTTTGGCGGCGCAAAGACTGTTCCATTAAGTTTCGGGTGTGCAGTCGCAAGAAATGTCCTTCTTCTTCTAATATTTCGGCTGTATACCGTCCAGCCATCTTCAGAGTGAGTCGCAAGACTGCCAAGAGGGGAAGAAGGGTGAGGGCGGGGGAGAGGGGGGAACAAGCATGCCAATGGCAGAGGAGATGGGAGGAGGAGTAGACAGGGGAGGGGAAGCCCGGGGGAGGAGTGGGGAGAAAGGGAGGAGGGAGGGAAGGGGGTGAGAAGGGAGGGAGGGTGCCCAAAGGAACAAACACAGGAAGAGGGAGGGAGGATCAAAGTTGGTAGGAGGGGTAGATGGAGGGGAGGAGGACATCATCAGGGAGGGGGAGCTGGCAGAAGCCACCTTGGGAGAGGGTAAGGAGGGTGGAGAGCAGGTGGGACATGGGAATACAGGCGCGGCAGCGGGTGGGGGTGGGAGAGGATGGGGGAGACAAGCAGGTGAGGAAGATCGAGTTTACAGGAGGTGTAGAGGATCCTTATCCTTTCAAGGAAAAGGAGGAGGTGGGGGAACAGAACGAGGTCGTACAGGATCCGCGTGGGGGAGGAGAGACGAATGCGATAGGCGAGGCGGAGAGCATGGCATTCAAGGATCTGAAGGGATTTGTAAAAGGTAGGGAGGGGGCGGAGATCCAGGCAGGATGGGCGTAGCAGAGGATAGGGCGGATGAGGGATTTATAGGTGTGGAGGATGGTGGAGGGGTCCAGACCCCACGTACGGCCGGAAAGGAGCTTGAGGAGACGGAGTCGGGAGCGTGCCTTGGCTTGGATTGTCCGGAGATGGGGGTTCCAGGAGAGGCGACGGTTGAGGGTGACGCCAAGGTACTCAAGGGTGGGGGTGAGTGCGATAGGACGGCCATAGATGGTTAGATAGAAATTCGAGGAGGCGGAAGGAAGGGGTGGTTTTGCATACAATGATCGCCTGGGTTTTGGAGGGAATGACCTTGAGCAACCACTGGTTGCACCAAGCAGTGAACCGGTCAAGATGGGATTGGAGAAGGTGTTGGGAGCGCTGCAGGGTCGGGGCAAGGGCAAGGGAGGTGGTATCATCAGCAAACTGGAGAAGGTGGATGGGGGGTGACGGCGGCGGCATGTCCGCCGTATACAAAAGGTACAGAAGGGGGGTGGAGGACAGAGTCTTGGGGCACACCAGCACAGGGTAAAAAGGTGTAGCAATCCGTGTTATGGATGGTGACGTAGGAAGGACAGTGGGAGAGAAAGGAGCCGATCAGACGGATGTAGGTAATGGGAAGGGTGAAGGTTTGGAGCTTGAAGAGGAGACCGGAATGCCATACACGGTCATAGGCACGTTCGAGGTCCATGGAGAGGAAGATTGCGGAGCGACGGGAATTAAGCTGTTCAGAAAGGAGATGAGTGAGGTGGAGGTGAAGGTCATCGGAAGAGCAGGATGGCCGAAAGCCACACTGGGTAACGGGAAGGAGGCGGTGCTGGCGGAGATGCTGATGGATGCATCGGGTGAGGATGGATTCCAGGACCTTGCTGAAGACTGAGGTAAGGCTGATAGGATGGTAGGAGGAGACGGAGGACGGCGGTTTACCAGGTTTAAGGAACATCAGGATATGGGAGGTTTTCCATAGGTTGGGGTAGTAGCCGGTGGAAAGGACTACATTGTAGAGCCTGGCCAGGGTGGAGAGGAAAGAGACAGGAGCTTCATGAAGGTGGCGGGAAGATGGAGTAATCCAACTGGGGATCGTTGGGGATGAAAAAGACATCGGAAAGGTAGGAGGCAAAGTGATTGGCCTTACTAAGGGTGTCAGGGAAGTGGTGATCATCATGGAGAAGAAGATAGTAGGGGGAGAGCTTAGTTCCGGTAAGGTGATGGAAGGCTGACCAGAACTTGGACGAGTTTATAGGTAGGGCAGCATTTAAACGGGTGCATGTCTGTCACCAGTTCCGGCGTTTCTTAGCCGCGAGCAAGTTTCGGATGTGTCGCTGTAGTTGCTGGTGGCGTCGTAGTGTGTCCGGGTCACGTGTGTGGAGGAAGGCACGGTAGAGACGGCGGGATTCACGGAGGAGGAGGACGGCCTGTGGGGATACGGTAGGACGGTGGGGGTGGACGGCGACAGTAGGGACGTGGGCCTCCACGCCCTCAGACAAGGTCTGCTGGAGAAAGGAGGCGGCATGGGTAACGTCAGGGTGGTGGTAGGTGAAGGGATGGCCTTCGACCTGGGTGGAGAGGGTATCCTGGTAGGAATTCCAGTCAGCACGGAAATAATCATGGATGTATTTCGGGGGAGGATCATTACGAGGGTCGGGGCGGGGACAACGACCGTCTGAAACGGTGAGGAGGACAGGGAGATAGTCGCTATCAATGGGGTCCAGGACATCCACCACTATGCGGCCAAGAAGGTTGGGGGAGGAGAGGATGACATCGGGAGTGGAGTTGGATTCGGGGCGGGTGTGCTGGGGAATGGGGAAGAGGTCGCCTTGGAGGGTGGAGAGGAACCAATGCCACCGCCGTAACTGGGTGGCGGAACGACTATGGATGTTGAGGTCGGTGGTGATCATGTAGGAGGAAAATGTACGATCAATGTGGGAGAGGAAGTCGAAAGGAATAGGGGCGTTAGGGCGGACATGGATGGTGGCGCACGTGACGGTAAGGCTGGGGAAGAAGAGACTAAGGATCAGGTGATTGGTGGGGTTGGGAAGGAATGGTTGGAGCCAAACCGGATCTGGTGGTGGTGACCAATGGCAACTCCACCACATGCGATCGGGAGGGGATTATCGGAGTGGTGGAGAAGGTAGGGCGAAGTGTGGATGGTGTGGTGGGGTTGGAGGAAGGCTTCATTGAGGAGGAAGGCATCCACGCGGTGGGTTGCAAGGGTGTGCATGAAGAGGTTCTTGTTGACGGGAAGGGAACAGATGTTGTTGAAAAGGATACGCTGCTGATGCGCCATGACAGGGATTTAGACGAGGGTGTCGAGACGGGAGAAGGTGAAATGGGCCCGGTTATGGGAGAAGGTGGCATACATTTTTAGGTGGAAGACGGAACGGGCAGCGAGGGAGACCTGTTGGAGGGTGTGAGGGCGCTGGAAGGGGTGGAAGTTTTGCAGGACAATGGTGAGGAACCTGATGATGTCCTCAGCGGTGGGCAGGGGGGACGAAGGGAATTGCCAGGAGGGGTGGGGGCGTCCAGAGGGCGGACAGGGACGGTGAGTTCAGGAGTGGTCGGAGGGGTCAGGCTTTACATTTTTGGGAGTAGGTGGGATGGGGGAGATTGCAGGTATTACAGGAGGGAGGGGACTGATGGTTAGGGCACTGCTGGAGGAAGTGCGCTTGCTTGCAATGCGGGTAGGTGGGGGCCTCGCGGCACTCAGCTGTTGGGTGTGCGTTGTAGCACAGACACACTTCTGGCAGCGAAGGGATTGAGGAGGGGAACGGGAGGGGCGACCTTATATCGCTGGTTGAAGAGGAGGGCACCCTCCTTCAGGAGATGGTCAATGGATGGGGCGTCCTTGGAGAAAACCCGCATAAGGCGGGTGGGGCCGGCGGAGTTAAAAATGCTGTGGACCACCCGCACCTCCAGTGAGGGATGCGCCTTGAGCTCCACCAACACCTCCTCGTCCGTGATCATCGGACTAAGCCGAGTGATCACGGCGGTGAGGGTCGGCGGGCGATGCGGGGGTTGGGGTTGGCAGGTAGGAGATGGAGAAGGAGCATGGGTGAGGGAGGCATTGGGGCCAAACTGGGTGATGGGGAGGCGGGAGAGGATGTCAGTATGGAGGGTGGCGCTGGGGGAGGAGATGAGAACTGAATCCCGTGAGGTAGTGAGGAGTGAGATAGGGGCACCAGGGAAGTGTTGGTGGAGGAGGAGGGAAAGGTTCCGGGCCTCGAGAAGGGAAGGATGGGGATGGGAGAGGAGGTATTTGTATAAAGAGGTCGGGGAGGAGGAGGAGGAGGCGGAGGGAGCAGGGCCAGCTGGGGAGACATCCATGGCATCCTGGGGGGGGGGGGAGGAGGTTGGGGCAGGGCCTTCTTCGGAGCGGAAGAGGTGGGGGTGCCACTAGGGCGTTTAAGGGCGGAAGGATGGGTGGTGACATGAGGTACAGGAGCTACAAGGAGGTGGCGGGAAGCGGCAGGTCCCAGCGTGGACGCAGTACTCGGCGCCGGAGACTGTGATGATGAAGGCGACGGCGATGGCGGTGTCGGTGATGGCGAAGGCGATGGGGAGAGCTGAGCATGGGTGTGGCCCGTCGGGCCACCACCCTAGCTAGAGCTGCAGTGACAGGCTGGGGGAGTGGGGGGAAAGGATCAGAGTTAGAGGAGCGGGAGGAAGAAGCTGGGGAGGGGGCGATAAAGAGCGAGGGAGAAGGGAGAGTTAGAAGAGGAGGGATGGAAAGAGGGGGGGGGGGCGACTGGGCACACCATGTAATGGTGGTGGTGGCGGCAGCGGAGGGCGAAGTATACACTATGGCAGTGGTGGTAGTAGTGGCAGTGGTGGTGGGGGCTGACATGACGACAGGGGAGAACTAAAACAGTACAGGACGAAAAAGAGAGAAAAAAACCGGGGACGGACGAAGACGAGGACCAGAGTCCCACGCTGCTGGCGCTGGCGACGGCTGGCAGGAACGCCGCAGCTGCTGCTGCCGCGGACGGGGCCGGGGCCGCTGCTGCTGCTGCTGCTGGCTGGCTGGCTGACTGGCTGGACGGCTGGCACCTGCAACCCTAACGCTTCGATTAGTGCTGGAATGGCACAGTCGAAGGGCGGTACTCGTAGTGAGGTACCGCCGGAGATGCCGCTCCAGTTTTTTTTTCTTTATTGATTTTCAATTCCCCCCGAAGGGGGCGGTCTGGCAGCAGCTTACTACGCTGCTCTACAGCCTACAGACTTTTTTTAAATAAAGGAAGAAGAAAGAAACAAGGAAAAACAGGCGATAAAATGGTGATTTAAAGTGTATAATGGCGTTAAAATGCGGAAAGTTAAAACAGAAAGCAAAAGGGGTTGGCAATGTAGATAAAATACACAGGAATCAGACAAGTAACATAGTAGACACACAATTAAAAAACACGGCGACAGTCTGGTTTCTGTTCGCAAGAGATAAAAGGCACACCCAGCGACAGTATGATGGCCGTTCACAACAAGTCCCAAAAAACACAGCACGGAACACTCACTGTAAAACACGCACTGTAGAACACTCACTGGAGAACACTGCACGAAAGTGGCAGCACAAAGATGACACTCCCAAGCCAAAGGCAGATGGGGGGGGGGGGGGAACTGCAGGAGGGGGAAAAACAAGGAGGGAGGAGAGGAAAAAAAACGAAAAGGGGGGGAACCAAGGAGGGAGAGGACTAATAAAGGGGGAGAAGGGCAGACGCGAGAGGGAATGAGAGGAGGGAAATGTAAAAGGACACGGGGGAGAGAAGGGGGAAAAGAGAGGGGAGGTGGGGAAGAAAGAGGATGGAAGGGGGGGAGAGGGAGCCCGGGAAAAGGACAGAGGAAAGGAGGGGGAGTGAGGATCAGAGTTGATAGGAGGGATAAATGGAGGGAGAGAGGGCATCATCCGGGAGGGGGAGTTGATGGAAGCCACCTTGGGAAAGGAGATGTAGGGTGTAGAGATGGAGGGTAGGGGGGACACAACGGTGAAGACGTGGCAGGGGGCGGGGATTGAAGAGGAGAGGAGCAACCAAGGGGTGAGGGGGATCAAGACGGCGGGAGGTGTAGAGGATGCGGATATGTTCGAGGAACAGGAGCAGATGGGGGAAAGGAATGAGATCATAGAGGATCCGCATGGGGGACGGGAGGCGTGTACGGAAGGCGAGGCGGAGTGCATGACGCTCAAGGATCTGGAGGGACTTGTAGAATTTGGGGGGGGGCAGATGTCCAGGCAGGACTGGCATAACAGAGGATGGGACGGATTAAGGATTTGTAGGTGTGGAGGATGGTAGAGGGGTGCAACCCCATGTCCGGCCGGAGAGGAGTTTGGGGAGTCGGAGGCGGTTGTGGGCTTTGGATTGGAGGGAGCGGAGATGAGGGATCCGGGTGAGGTGATGATCAATGGTGAGGCCAAGGTAGGTGTGAGCCGGAAGGAGCGAGTGGTACGACCTACGATGATTGCCCGGGTCTTGGAAGGGTTGAGTTTCAGGAGCCACTGGTTACACAATGCAGCGAAAAGGTCAAGGTGATTCTGGAGAAGGCGTTGGGACCGTTGGAGGGTAGGAGCTAGGGCGAGGAATGCGGTGTCATCAGCATATTGCAAGATGTGTACTGGAGGGGGGGGGGGGGGTTGGGGCATATCTGCCGTGTACAGGAGGTAGAGGAGAGGGGAGAGGACAGAGCCCTGGGGCAGCCGCTCCAGTGCTCGCTTCGCCCCTTTATACTCGTGTACCGCGCGATTGCGCATGCGGCCGCAGATGCAAATGCGCCAGAGACGTTGGTCGGCGGCAGAGACGTGCATAATGCGCGAGTTGTATCTGTGACTCCGCAGTCGATCTGTGTTGGCATGTCGATATATCATTGTGAGCTGCACTGTGACGACGTCTTTGTGAGTTTATTACAGCAAGTGCCGGATTCCATGATTTATCAAGATTGAAACCACTATCTCTATTAATTAAATTCGTAGTCAAGCGAATTTCAATTGCCTCCTTCACTATCGAGACCCAAAAGGATGATGTAGTTGCCAAAAGAAGATGAAGAAACCTTTAAATCGATGGCCTTCCTGCCGTATGTGGGTAGCCTCTAATCAAAAATAGGACGGATTCTCGGCAAACACAAAGTAAAAGTGATTTTTCGTCCTCCACCCAAGACAGCTGCACTCGTGGGCTCCGTCAAACATGATTTGCTGCTCCGAAAATCTGGAGTTTACAAAATTCCATGTGAATGTGGCCTTTCTTACATCGGACAAACAACTCGTACTGTCCAAGAAAGATGTACAGAACACCGGAGATACACACGACTTTTACAACCTAACAAGTCGGCAGTGGCAGAGCACTGTATTGATAATGGTCGCAAGATGTTGTATGACAACGTCGAAATTTTGGCAACTACATCATCCTTTTGGGACTCGATAGTGAAGGAGGCAATTGAAATTCGCTTGACGACGAATTTAATTAATAGAAATAGTGGTTTCAGTCTTGATAAATCTTGGAATCCGGCACTTGCTGTAATAAACCCACAAAGACGTCGTCACAGTGCAAGTCACAATGATATATCGATATCCCAACACAGATCGACTGCGGAGTCATAGATACAACTCGCGCATTATGCACGTCTCTGCCGCCGACCAACGTCTCTGGCGCATTTGCATCTGTGGCCGCATGCGCAGTCGCGCGGTACACGAGTATAAAGGGACGAAGTGAGCACTGGAGCGGCAGTCTTGCGACTCACTCTGAAGATGGCTGTACGGTATACAGCCGGAATATTAGAAGAAGAAGAAGATTTCTTGCGGCTGCACACCGGAAACTTAATGGAAAAGTGTCAGTTTAGCTTCTTGTTTCAGATAAGAAGGGAGGTCATTCACATATATCAAGAACAAAAGGGGACCCCTAATGTAATTTCACCCCAGTTAGATGAAGTGGCAAACTTCCTTAAATCACTTAAACCATATAAAGAAACTTTTTGCTTCCTGTTCTGTAGATATGGCTTAAACCACTCATACGCTGTTCTATTTATACCATAGAACTGAAATATCTGTAACATAATGTCGTGGTTCAAACAATCAAATGCTTTGAATAAGTCACAGAAAATTCCTATTGGTGACATTTTAGTATTTAAAGACTCTGTTATGTGGACAGTGAAATTGTATATTGCTGTGTCAGTGGCACAGCATTTTTGAAATCCAAACTGTGATTAACGAAGTATCCCATTACTGTTGAGATGGCTAACCACTCTTGAGTACATTACTTTCTCGACAGTTTTTGAAAGTGCTGTAAGCAAGGTTTCTGGCCGGTAATTATTGACATCTGTGGTGTCCCCTTTTGTGTAGAGAGGCCTGACAATGGCAAATTTTAAACTGTCTGGGAAAATGCCATGAGTTAGTGATGCATTACATAAGTGACTCAGAACATCAGCTGTAACTGCTCCACATTGTTTTAATATTTTGTTAGAGATGTCATCTACTCGAACAGAACATTTATTTTTCAAAGATTTAATGATTTTGCCTTATTTCATAAGAGGTTGTACCACTTGACAATGGCCGAGGAGAGCTCGGTCGAAAGCTTGTGGGATTTTAACCATGTGACGCCGTTGGAAGCCCGAGAAGATTTTATTAACAAGCCTCTTTGACAAAAGTAGGTCATTATAGCTCGACGCCTGGGAACGAGCATCTCGGAAAGGCGAAGCCGGTTGGCCATTCGCGTGCTTCTGTCGTGAGCATCTGAGGAATTTAGTTCAAGTATGGTGAAACAACGAGCAGACGACGAGCCGTTGGACTTCCACACCGCATCACAGAACATTGAAGTCGGTGGCTTGCCTGCTCTGTACAGAAAGACAGGCAGCAATCTGTGGCAAATCTGTGTCAGGAAACACTGCTGGTGTAGATAAAAATGTTTTGGAGTACACCATTCAGCAGACATTGTTGAGCTCCACAGCAGATGAATGCAATGTGTTCTTATGTTGATCCAGGGACATATTAACCACAAATGCATTGGGCACAGGATCGAGGAGATCGGACTGTGGATCAATGGTAAAATGTCGCTTGGTCGGATGAGAAACGTTTCTCGTTATACGAGGTCGATGGTCCAGACTGGATACGCTGTCATCCAGGCGAACAGCTATTTGAAACATGAAATACGTGACGGATGCAGACCAGTGGGGGCAGCAGTTTGCTATAGTGTACATTCATACGGCCTCTCATGGGATCTATGATAATATTCAAACGCATCATTACGGCTATGGTCCACACGAACCAGCACCCCTTCGTGGTTGTTGTCTTCACCAATTCCGATGGCATCTTTCAGCAGGATAATTGTCATTATCACAAGGCCAGAAATGTGCTACAGTGATTTGAATAGCATGATAGGAAACTCAAGTTGATGTCTCGGCCGCCAAATTCGCCAGATTTGAACCTGACGGAACACATCTGGGACGTTATCGGGTGTGAGCTTCCCTCCGACTAAATGAAAGAAGTGGCTTATAAGGCGCTTGTTCGCCCGATTCTTGCCTATTGTTCATCGATCTGGGATCCCTATCAGGTAGGACTGATCGAGGAGATAGAGAAGATACAATGAAGAGCGGCGCGTTTCGTCATGGGATCGTTTAGCTGGCGAGAGAGCATTACGGAGATGCTAAACAAACTCCACTGGCAGACGCTACAAGAGAGGCGTTGTGCATCACGGAGAGATTTACTGTTGAAATATAAAGACAGCACTTTTCAGGAGGAATCAGACAACATATTACTTCCCCCCACATATGTCTCGGATATTGACCACGAGGAGAAAAATCGAGAAATAAGAGCCAACACAGAAGCTTACTGACAATCATTCTTCCCACGCACTATTTGCGAGTGGAACAGGGTTGGAGGGATCAGATAGTGATACCGAAAGTACCCTCGGCCACACGCCATTAAGTGGCTTGAGGAGTATGATGTAGATGTAGACGTATCGGCTCGTAATTTACAGGAATTGTGAGACCTCTGCGTAGACATCTGGTGCCGCAATCTCTGCAAGCTTGCCAATGACTTGTGGGATCTACGCCTCGCAGATGCTCTGCTGTATTGCCTTTCGAAAGGTGGACTAAGACGCTATTCTTCACTTTACATCGTACCTGTATGTCGATATGGCAGATCGCCAGTTGTACCAGAATAATTAATTTAGCGAGACCTGCTTCACTTGTCTTATTTATTCAAACCACGACGTATTTTAAAATCTCGTCTTCGGGTGTATGAAATTACTGTATTTGGTAGCATAACATGCGCTCGGGCCAGTCAGTGCAAGAGCTCCAATCATTGCATGTTGGCGGAGACTGTTCGCCGCCGAGCAACCGCACTGTAGGTACGCCAACCACTACTCAGTAGCTACTCATTAAACTAATTATCATGCTTCACAGTTGCGGATATCCTACTTCCCAAATCTTGTGTAATAACCAGAATAGCTTCGATATGGTTAGTACCGAACTGAATGGACGACTTCGTGGGATTAAAGCGAAAAGCGTCATTCTGAGTGTCCACTGATTTTATCGGTCAGTTCGAGAGTTGTTTCAAGTAGTGACCGGGTCGCTCGGCGCCGGGAGATGTAAAGACTTTTCCGCCACGGAGCCCGGCAGGCAGGTGGAGCGCGCTGGGAAAGCGTGGCAGCCCGCAGCTCATTAGCATACGGGAACCGGCCTGCGGGCGTAATGGCCCGCTGATAAGCCATGCTGGCAGCAGGGATCGTGCCGTTGCGAAAGGCTGACCAGGCACCGCCAGCTAGAGGATGCAAAGCAAGAGTTTTGCGTCCCATCGACTAAGAGGTATTAGCGAAGCACTGGCTACCTGGGAGTAGCAACTATTCCGAAAGTTGACTCAAGTCCTTAGAAAATGTCAAGAAATGTTGATCTGGCATGGTCAGAGGAGCCCTCCTCCCTAATCCCCAGCGCAGGCTGTCCAGGCCACCTGCTTCTCGGTACAGACGTTCATATAATGTGTACTTTTAGTTCCTTATATCCTGTAAACATGTTGCAGATCCGTTGTAAAGTAGTAAATAAATTATTTTACTGTCCTGGGTACACCTACATCTACATATACATTCTGCAAGTCACCGTATGGTGCAGGGCGGAGGCTATCTTATACCACTATTACTCTTTCCCTCTCCTGTTCCACTCGCAAATAGAGCGAGGGAAGAATGATTGTCAGTAAGCTTCTGTATTGGCTCTTATTTCTCGATTTTTCTGCGAGGGAAAAACGATTGTTTATATACCTCTGTGCGAGCCCTAATATCTCTTATTTTATATTCTTAGTCATTACGCGAAATGTATTTTAGCGGCAGAAGAATAGTTCTGCAGTCTGCTATGAATGCCAGTTCTCTAAATTTTCTCAGTAATGCCTTACGAAAAGTATGTCGTCTTCTCTCCACTGATTTCCATTTGAATTCACGAATCATCTCCGTAATAATCGCGTGTTGATCGAATCTACCGGTAACAAGCATAGAAGTCCGCTTCTGAACTGTTTCGAGGTCTTCCTTTTATCCTACCAGACATTCGAACAGAATTCAAGAATGGGTCGCACTAGCGTTCAACACGCGGTCTCCTTTACACGTGAACAACACTTTCCTAAAATTCTCCCAGTAAACCGAAATCGACCATTCGCCTTCCCTTCTAGCGTCCCTCGTTCTGTTTCATATAGCTTTGCAGTGTTACGCCTAGATAGTTAATCGACGTTATTGGGTCAATTAGCACACTACTAATGCTGTATTCGAGAACTACGGGATCGTTTTTCCTATTGAGCCTTGCCTTGCCATGGCAACACCGATTCCCGTCCGATTACCGATGTTAAGCAATGTTGGGCCTGGCTAGTACTTGAATGGGTGACCGTTCGGGAAAAACCGGGTGCCGTCGGTTTTCAAAATATGCAAGTCGCCGAAGTGGCGTCCAATTGAAAGTCTTGCATCAGGCCGTTGTGCCACATGACATTTATTTTATTTATTTTTCCTACTGATCTCATTAACTTCCTCTTTTCTACATTTAGAACAACCTGTAATTCATCGTAGGGAAGTAATGTACGAGGGTCGGAACCTAAACAGTGGCCGCTATTTATTTACGACTTATACTAAATAGATACACGTTCAAAGTTTTGCTGTGCATCAGTGTAGACACGAGCACTGTGTAGCCATTGTCAGCGATGAGGAAGTATTAGGATACTCTAAGCGGCGCCGGTTGTGTTAATAGTTTGAGTGGAGTGGTCTATTGTCCGACGAATCTCTGTAACAGTTCTGAAGTGAATTCCATGAAGCGCTTCCTTCAGTTTAGGAAAGAAGTTGAAGTCACAAACGCGTAAGTCTGGGGAGTGTGTTGGGTGCTATAGCACTTTCCAGCCCAAACCATCGTGCAAATCAGACATTTTTCGAACGCAGCATGCGTCCACCATAGAAAAACAAACGGCGATACTTTCTGTAGAATCCGCCCAACATTTTGGAGGGCAATCCTCAGCCCCATGAAGCTTAAGTTGTGACTGATTTTTTCGAGCAATGAGGCAGGGAAGTGCTGTACAACCCAACTCACTACCCGGAGTTAAGCCCTTGTGACTTCAATTTGATTACTAAAGTGAAGGAAGAAATTTATGGCATTCACTTCAGCACTGTCACGGTGTCTCTTCGGGCAGTAGACCGCTCCACGCGAACTACCAACACAACTGGTGCTGCTAAGGGTATGCTACGACTTCCACATCGCTGGCGAGGGGCTATACACAATGCTGGTGACTACTCTCAAGGACGGTAAAGTTCTCAAAACTGTGTCTGTTTTGTATAAGTTGTAAATAAATAGTTCCAACCCTCGTAAATATCTGAACTTACGCTGTACATACTGAAATTAATCAAAGATTGGTGACAAGGTTGTGTGGACGATAGGCCGGTCGCTGTGGCCGATCGGTTCTAGGCGCTTCAGTCTGGAACCGCACGACCGCTACGGTCGCAGGTTCGAATCCTGCCTCGGGCATGGATGTGTGTGATGTCCTTAGTAGTTAGGTTTAAGTAGTTCTAAGTTCTAGGGGACTGATAACCTTAGATGTTAAGTCCCATAGTGCTCAGAGCCATTTGAACCATTCCTATGGACGATACACATGATTCATCACCTTGCACCTAGATAATTAAATTTCATTCTAATAAATCATCTCATAATTAAGCATAATCAGAATCATGTAGCATGATGATACAACCTCCCTTCAGTTTCCTTGTAGGTTGTTTAGCGTATGCATTGCCAGTTGTTAGGAGCATCGCTACGTTTGTCTGTAGCAGTTCATTACACCTGGCTGCGCTGATCAACTGCCTGGCCAATTACACTAATCATTCATTAATCATTGCAAGTGCTACCCACGTAAACATACGCGAACTATGGTCTGCTTTTATGTTTGCTCTTTACACTTCGTTATTCGTGTGGTGCGTTGTCTGTGACAGCCAGGACACGTTGCGCTTACGTCGGTGATCTGTCAGCCGCCGGTCAGAGCGATCCTCTGCACGTGTCACAGGTAGACGATCTCACTCGGGACAGCGTGTGTTAGCTGTCTGCGCGAACCGCTGCGCACGCAACAGAAGCTGACGCGTACACTTATCCTCTCAGACTCCTCAAGCGGACTGTCGATTGCTTGTGGCTACGCTTCGCCCATTTAGCTTAGGCTCGGATTCGCTAGAGGTAAACCTGTCGTCGTTGCATGTGAGCTGCACGATAACAGCCTCTCTTCAGTTTCCGTGTAGCTCATTTAGCGGATGGAGCGCCGATCGTTAGCAGCTCCTCAATACAAGTGTCTGTCGGGGCAGGTCGGTATCGGGTTGCGGTGATGTTGCTGGTTGGCCAACGTTCATGACGTTATAAGGAAGGTAGTCTGGTCGTTAAGCACGAACCGATAGATGTTTCTGGAGCGTTTGCAGTTTGCTCACGGCACTGTGGCCCTTCGTGGCGGTAACACTCAACTTGTATTTCGTGGCGATATATTTAAAGCTTTTCATAAGTTTTCAAACACGTGCGCGCGTACTACATGGATCCACAAAGCTTCTCGTTGAAATTTGTCGTAAAAGTTTCCGCGATGCATTTCATTTGAAGTATCTCGTTTTCTCGGTGCACGAGAACACCTGTGAAAGAACTGATGCGCCCAGTTTGCGGAAGCAAATCAGATGAGAAAAATGCTATAAACAGTGAGGTGACAGAAGTCATGAAGTAGCGATATGCACATATACAAATGGCGGTAGTACACAAGGTATAAAAGGCCAGTTCACTGGCAGAGCTGTCATTTGTTCTCAGGTGATTCATGTGAAAAGTTTTCCGACGTGATTATGGCCACACGATGGGAATTAACACACTTTGAACGTAGAATGATAGATGGAGCTAGACGCGTGGGACATTCAAATTCGGAAATCTTTGGGGAATTCAAAATTCCGTGATCCACAGTGTCAAAAGTGTGCCGAAAGTACGAGGGCTGTCCAGAAAGTAAGTTACGATTGATCGCGAAATGAAAATCACAGTGAAAATCAGAAATGTTTCATTTGTAACAGTTAGCTACACCTTTCATCTACTTCTCTACGTAGTCGCCGTTCTGACTCAGACATTCGTCGTAGCGTTGTACCAACTTTCCAATATCCTCATCATAGAAAGCAGCCGCCAGTGCTTTCCGCCAAATCTCTGCGCTGGCCTAAAGCTCGTTGTCTGTGGCAAAATGTTGTCTTCATAGCCGGCGGTTCGTTTGAGCAGAGATGAAACTCAGTGGGAGACAATTACGGGCTGTATTGTGGGTAACCAAACATTTCCAATTGAAACGATGCAGGAACATCTTCATTGCCCCTGTAGAATGAGGCTGAGAATTGTCTTGAAGAAGAAACCGCACGACAGTTATGTAATGTTGGTTGCATAGCTTCAGGGGAAAATTCTCACCAGGCCCTCGTACTTGGCGGGAGACACTATTTTCTATAACATCTTTATGCGCTCACTAAGAGCTCAGGAATGAAAAGAGCGACATAATTCTACCTAGAATCATACTAAAGACACTGCCCAACACATCTTTGCAAAGCTTTATCGGATTTTCATAGTCGTTTCCATTTCGCGACCGATCGTAACTTACTTTCTGGACAGCCCTCGTATCAAATTACAGGCATTACCAATCACTGGGCACAACGCAGTAGCCGACGGGCTTCACTTAAAGATGGAAAGCAGCGGCGTTTGCGTAGAGTTGTCAGTGCTAACGGACAGAGAGCTCTGCGTGAAATAATCGCAGAAAGCAATGTGGGATGTACGACGAACGTATCCTTTACGACACTGCGGCGAAATCTGGTAGCAGACGACCAGCTGGTGTGGCTTTGCTAACAGAACATGGCCTGTAGCGCCTCTTCTGGGAGTTCAAGTGAGGTGCAGACCCCACGAAGCCATGGACCCAAGTTGTCAAGAAGGCACTATGCAAGCTGGTGGTGGCTCCATAATGGTGTGGGCTGTGTTTACATGCAATACACTGGATCCTATAGTCCAACTGAGCCAATCATTAACTGGAAATGATTATGTTCGGCCACTTGGAAACCATTTGCAGCCATTTGTAGACTTGATGTTCCCAAACAACGATGTCCTGTCACCGGGGATCAGTTGTTCGCGATGAGTTTGAAGAACATTCTGGAAAATTCGAACGAATGATTTGGCCACTCAGGTCGCCAGACATGAATTCCATCTAATATTTATGGGACATAATCTAGAGTACAGTTCGTGTACGACATACAGTACCGGCAACACTTTCGCTATTATGGAAGCAGCATGGCTCAATATTTCTGCAGGGGATTTCCTGAGACTTGTTGAGGCCTTGCCACGTTGAGTTGCTACACTACGCCGGGCAAAAAAGAGGTTTGACACGATATTAAAAGATATTCTACGATTTTTTTCGTCTCAGTGTAAAATTGCCAGTAACAATGTATTACTATGGAGACAGAAACTTTGAGAGTAGACATCGCAAACATTGAAAAAAATGGAAGATCGAGATTATAGAAGAAACTAATTTCAGGATTGTAATGCAGCGTGGTCCAAGAACAATTACAGACGCCGTCTACAAAGGAGACTGCCTACAAAACAGTTGGGTTTCCCACCTTCGAATATTTCTCAAGCGTGAGGGATTCACGCCAAATAGGACTAACAGATGATACTGAGCCAGTTTTAGAACTAGCTTATCAAGTTTGAGGAGGATGATGATGAAATTCGCAGGTTTTCAGTTATCAAGTAAGAAAATGCAGGAAAAACTTCCAAAATAGCCATGAAAGTGACACCTGAAGGCATAACGAGCTACTTCGATACTGCATCTGCTAAAACGGCTACCTCAACATAGTATCACGATTCTTCACCGCGGTGACATCAGCGCCTTGCGTAGTCCAGGCTCTACAGCCACTCTACCTAAGGGCAGGTATCCAAGCTTACACCTAGGTGCCCAAACCACAAAAATGTTACTTATGCAGGTCTGAAGGAACAGACACTGTTGACGATCCACAGCTGTACGAAATACTTCGAAATTAATTCGATGACTCTGAATTTCTTGAATTCAACTGTATTAGGCATGGATCTACCATACACTAGTAGCATGAGAGAATTTGTCCCTAACTGGGACTCGAACACGGATTTCCCGCTTATCGGGAGTGGTCGCCTAACATTTAAATTTATATAAGATGTTAACAAATTTCTGTTTTTTAGAAGTTCTTTTTTCTTCAGTGCACATTCTACATTTTACATACATAAAAAAGTTTTGCATCACCCCGGCTTCCAGACATGCCTGGGATAGATTGAAAAGTGCCCCGTTCTGCCCTCTCACGATGTCTAATGACTACTGAGGTCGCTGATATGGAGTACCTTGCAGTAGGTGGCAGCACAATGCACCTAATACAAAAAACGTACGATTTTGGGGGTGTCCGGATACTTTTGATCACATAGTGTACATGTACTTACCAGTATATTTGTGAAACATACTAAGTACAAGAGATCTGTAAGTTTTCATACCGCTGATTCATCTGTGTCATTGAGAGTCTACTCATGATCCTGGTTGGAGGGAGACCGATCGAGGTGGCGCAGTGGCTAGCACACTCGACTCGCATTCGGGAGGACGACGGTTCAATCCCGCGTCCGGCCATCCTGATTTAGGTTTTCCGTGATTTCCCTAAATCGCTCCAGACAAATGCTGCGATGGTTCCTGTGAAAGGGCAGGGCCGCCTTCTTTCCCCATCCTTCCCTAATCCGATGAGACTGATGACTTCGCTGTTTGGTCTCTTCCCCAAAACAACCCAATCCTGGTTGGAGATATCAGGATCACTAAAAAGTCTTCATTTTCTTCTAACTCGTCACATGTGGCTATAATCTAAGCATCGCCCTGACTTTTGTAGAATTTTTCCTTGTGTATTATAGTCTGCTGCACCATAGGTAGCGCTAATTGCTCTTTTACTGAAAATACACAGCAGTGGCGTTACCATTGTATGAGGCGCTGATGTGCAGCAGTACAACTCAAAATTCTTTCTTACATAAACCCACTAGAACTGACCAATTAAAACAGGCCATTATCCTTTGACGTAACGATTGTTACTGCGTGTTTACTTACTATCTGCTTGAGCACTTTTGTTTATAATCCTGTATAAAACTCCTTGTTTTCTTTTACGTTAACACATCGTTGAACTGTTTCTTGCAAGGTCCAGCCGGAACCTGTCTCTTGAAAAGTCTTTCAGGTTTCCTGAACAGCTCATTAATAACATTAATTGAACAGCAATCATCATTAATTTCTGATGGCATAAAACTCGCATACTTTGTTCTCAGGTAGATTTCTTTTTCTTCCTCTGACTGGGCCAAGAGAAAGTTGAATATGAGTGAAAAGGTAATTTTTAAGAGGTTTGTGAATTAGACGAGCTCTGTTCTTTCAAACATGAAAAAAGGCATCCAATAAACGTCTAGGCTCCTTAAACTCAAGCCTATTATCTAACACACCTCAACATACTTTACTTCTAAATGCAGACTTGACAACAACGCATTCAAGATCATCAAGTTTAATGCTTTTGGAGACAGTTCACTCATTATTGCTAATTTAAAAAAGTCTCAAAGTCGGCAGCGATGTTCAACCTACCGAGAGACTTCTTCATTGGTGGTCTTCCTCGTCAGTCAAGTACTAGTCTTTCAACTTCTGCAGAATCTCCACTGCTTGACGACCGAACAGTTGTATTATCGACAGTCACTGCTGGTTCCAGATTCTACAACACTGAATGAAAAAATTTATGTCTTAGGAAAGACAGCATACTTGCAATCGTAGATATGGTAAGGAACATGCTTGCAAGAGAAAAGAAGAGACTGGAAGAGTCTTTGTGATCGAAGTGGACACGCAGAAACTTTTCTTGAAGGAAAATCAGTAAGTGGAAGATGAAAGTTTGTTGTTAGTAATGTATATGTTAGACTTACATTTTTCTTGGAGAGTTGCAAGAAGTGTCGAATTTTCGGGTATTTTAATGACAGCCGATGAAGTTCTTCCAATGGTTCCAATGGCTCTGAGCACTATGGGACTTAACTTATGAGGTCATCAGTCCCCTAGAACTTAGAACTACTTAAACCTAACTGACCTAAGGACATCACACACATCCATGCCCGAGGCAGGATTCGAACCTGCTACCGTAGCGGTCGCGCGGTTCCAGACTGTAGCGCTTAGATCCACTCGGCTACTCCGGCCGGCTGAAGTTCTTCACGTACTGTTCTGATCGGGCACTATAGGCGAAGCCGGTGAAGATTCTGCAACAATGAATGAGAAAAAAGTATGTTTTAGTTACAGCAAGTACTAAAACCTCCATAAAAGTTTATCACTTTAGCCATGAATCCATAGAAAGCAGTATAGGCGAGTACAATAGAAATGGTCATTTGTTTCCACTCGAGACTGCAAAAGTTAACTATCGAAGACAGTGCTGCAAAAGCAGATTTACTAAACACAGCCTTCCGAAATGCCTTCACAAAAGCAGACTAAGTAAATATTCCAGAATCCGAATCAAGAACAGCTGCCAACATGAGTAACGTAGAAGTAAATATACTCGGAGTAGTGAAGCAACTCAAATCACTTAATAAAAGCAAGTCTTCTGGTCCAGACTGTATACCCATTAGGTACCTTTCGGAGTATGCTGATGCATTAGCTCCATACTTAACAATCATATACAACAGTTCGCTCGACGAAAGATCCGTACACAGGACTGGAAAGTTACACAGGTCACACCAATGTTCAAGAAAGGTAGTAGGAGTAATCCACTAAATTACAGGCCCATATCGTTAACGTCGATATACAGCAGGATTTTAGAACATATATTGTGTTCCAACATTATGAATTACCTCGAAGGAAACGGTCTATTGACACACAGTCAACATGGGTTTAGAAAACATTGTTCCTGTTAAACACAATTAGCTCTTTATTCACATGAAGTGCTGAGTACTATTGACAAGGGATTTCAGATCGATTTCGTATTCCTGGATTTCCGGAAGGCTTTTGACACTGTACCACACAAGTGGCTCGTTGTAAAATTGCGTGCATCTGGAATATCGTCTCAGTTATGTGACTGGATTTGCGATTTCCTGTCAGACAGGTCACAGTTCGTAGTAACTGACGGAAAGTCATCGAGTAAAACAGAAGTGATTTCAGGCGTTCCCCGAGGTAGTGTTATAGGCCCTTTGCTGTTCCTTATCTATATAAACGATTTGGGAGACAATCTGAGCACCCGTCTTCGGTTGTTTGCAGATGACGCTGTCGTTTAGCGACTAATAAAATCATCAGAAGATCAAAACACCTGCAAAACGATTTAGAAAAAATATCTGAATGGTGCGAAAAGTGGCAGTTGACCCTAAATAACGAAAAGTGTGAGGTCATCCACATGAGTGTTAAAAGGAACTCAAACTTCGGTTACACAATAAATCAGTCTAATCTCAAAGCCGTAAATTTGACTGAATACCTAGATATTACGATTACGAACAACTTAAATTGGAAAGAACACATAGAACATGTTGTGGGGAAGGCTAACCAAAGGCTGCGTTTTATTGGCAGTATACTTAGAAAATGTAACAGACCTACAAGGAGACTGCCTACACTACGCTTGTCCGTCCTCTTTTAGAATACTGCTGCGCGATGTGGGATCCTTACCAGATAGGATTGACGGAGTACATTGAAAAAGTTCAAAGAAAGTAAGCACGTTTTGTATTACCGCGAAATATGGGAGAGAGTGCCACTGAAATGATACAAGATTTCCGCTGGAAATCATTAAAAGAAAGGCGTTTTTCGTTGCGACGGAATCTTCTCACGAAATTCCAATCACCAACTTTCTCCTCCGAATGCGAAAATATTTTGTTGACACCGACCTACATAGGGCGGAACGACCACCACGATAAAATAAGGGAAATCAGAGCTCGTACGGAAAGATATAGGTGTTCATTCTTTCCGCGCGCTATACGACTTTGGCATAATAGAGAATTGTGAAGGTGGTTCGATGAACCCTCTGCCAGGCACTTAAATGTGATTTGCAGAGTATCCATGTAGATGTAGAACCGTTTCCCGAGTGAACTCAGAGAATTGACAGAATTCCTTTCTGTCTGTTTCTGTGACATTCTCTCTGTGGTGTAGTCCCTTGCAGTTCCTATGGCACTATTGCATTCTCTCAGAGAAGCAGTAGTCTACCCATAGTGCTGTAAATGTGGAAGTATTCGTAGCTGATACATTTTAAACAAAATTTGGGATGTCATTACAGTACACATATTGGCACACGCCGCAAAACGGTTAATAAAGACACAACTGAATATAAATAAACTCGGAATTACGTAGAACTGAGAGCATGGCTTGCACAGAGATCAGCTCTGAATTGCATCCTAAAGCCGACTGACAAGCTTTGCGGGCAACAGGTATCTGTAGTACACTTTGATAAACTTTGGAATTGCTTGCGTGCTGTTAGTAGTATAATTATTTGCACTTGTTTTCTGATATAAACAGTTTATTCCATATTAGCGTAGTAGCAGCGAAGCTTTCATGGCATTGCCGGCCGCGGTGGTCTAGCGGTTCTAGGCGCTCAGTCCGGAACCGCGCGACTGCTACGGTCGCAGGTTCGATCTGATGACCTCAGACGTTAAGTTCCATAGTGCCCAGTGCCATTTGAACACGTTTGCCACATCACGCCAAGCTGCGAGTTAAATGAAGTGGTCTTCGTCACCTGTGTGCGACACACAATAAACCATATTCCTTTTTTTCTATTTTACATTTTCACAGCGACACTAAAATTGCAGTAACCTGTGTCTTGCAACACACTCTACTGTTCAATCAGTCAAGCTTCTAATTGTTCCACCATTCAACCAAGCTACTGTTCAGCTTTTCTACCCTTCAAATGTTAACCATTTTCAATGTGTGAAAAAATGTGAACATATTAAACGTAAATAAAGTATTGTACAATTTAAACTCTGAATATGCCTTGTTTTAGCTAGAGTGTAAATGTACATAGTCAACCAAGTGTGCTTCTTACTTCCTTTGTACTATAATCTTCCTCTATTTTATATGAAGAGACAGACACCATTGATGACTTGCAGCCGTCTAGAACGAAATTAGAATTATATATTAATAACTTCGGCTGCTG
Organism: Schistocerca nitens; assembly: GCF_023898315.1. NCBI lineage: Eukaryota > Metazoa > Arthropoda > Insecta > Orthoptera > Acrididae > Schistocerca > Schistocerca nitens. The sequence goes on along the minus strand of NC_064616.1, from coordinate 598,330,170 downwards.
ACGGGCGTTGATATATATCAACGGGGACAGGTGAAAACGTGTGTCCCGACCGGGACTCGAACCCGGGATCTCCTACTTACATGACAGACGCTCTATCCATATGAGCCATCGAGGGTACAGAGGATAGTGCGACTGCAGGGACTATCTCGCGCACGCCTTCCGCGAGACCCACATTCTCACATTATATGTCCACACACTACATTCGTAGTGTCCCTACCCAACATATTCATTACTTATGGAAGACATTCTTACCGAGTCTCTTAAGAGTTCGGATAATATGTGTCCACCCGCACAGAAGAAGAAGGTCATGGCCGGTATTGCCAGAACTATATACTTACATGGATATGGTGTCTGTTCTTTCGGACATGTCCGAAAGAACTGATGGTGTTCGATTTGAGTATGGTAAAATGGGTGCTGTTAAGAAGCATGACGCACCTGCCAAAAATTTCGGAAGTGGTCTCCATCACCTGTGTGCGACACACAATAAACCACATTCCTTTTTTTCTGTTTTACATTTTCACAGCGACACTAAAATTCCAGTAACCTTTGTCTTGCGCAACGATCTACTGTTCAATCAGTCAACATGTCCGAAAGAACAGACACCATTGATGACCTGCAGCCTCTAGAACGAAATTAGGAGAACAGGCACCATATCCATATGAGTATATAGTTCTGGCAATACCGGCCATGACCTCCTCCTGTGCGGATGCACACATGTTACCCGAACTCTTACGGGACTTGGTAAGAATGTCTCCCACAAGTAATGAGTATGTTGGGTAGGGACACTACGAATGTAGTGTGTGGACATGTTGTTGTGGTCTTCAGTCCTGAGACTGGTTTGATGCAGCTCTCCATGCTGCTCTATCCTGTGCAAGCTTCTTCATCTCCCAGTAACTACTGCAACCTACGTCCTTCTGAGTCTGCTTAGTGTATTCATCTCTTGGTCTCCCTCTACGATTTTTACCCTCCACGCTGCCATCCAATACTAAATTGGTGATCCCTTGATGCCTCAGAACATGTCCTACCAACCGATCCCTTCTTCTAGTCAAGTTGTGCCACAAATTTCTCTTCTCGCCAATCCTATTCAATACCTCCTCATTAGTTATGTGATCTACCCATCTAATCTTCAGCATTCTTCTATAGCACCACATTTCGAAAGCTTCTATTCGATTCTTGTCCAAACTGGTTATCGTCCATGTTTCACTTCCATACATGGCTACACTCCATACAAATACTTTCAGAAACGACTTCCTGACACCTAAATCTATACTCGATGTTAACAAATTTCTCTTCTTCAGAAACGCTTTCCTTGCCATTGCCAGTCTACATTTTATATCCTCTCTACTTCGACCATCATCGGTTATTTTCCTCCCCAAATAGCAAAACTCCTTTACTACTTTAAGTGTCTCATTTCCTAATCTAGTTCCCTCAGCATCACCCGACTTAATTTGACTACATTCCATTATCCTCGTTTTGCTTTTGTTGATGTTCATCTTATATCCTCCTTTCAAGACACTGTACATTCCGTTCAACTGCTCTTCCAAGTCCTTTGCTGTCTCTGACAGAATTACAATGTCATCGGCGAACCTCAAAGTTTTTACTTCTTCTCCATGAATTTTAATACCTATTCCGAATTTTTCTTTTGTTTCCTTTACTGCTTGCTCAATATACAGATTGAATAACATCGGGGAGAGACTGCAACCCTGTCTCACTCCCTTCCCAACCACTGCTTCCCTTTAGTGTTCCTCGACTCTTATAACTGCCATCTGGTTTCTGTACAAATTGTAAATAGCCATTCGCTCCCTGTATTTTACCCCTGCCACCTTCAGAATTTGAAAGAGAGTATTCCAGTCAACATTGCCAAAAGCTTTCTCTAAGTCTATAAATGCTAGAAACGTAGGTTTGCCTTTCCTTAATCTAGCTTCCAAGATAAGTCGTAGGGTCAGTATTGCCTCACGTGTTCCAATATTTCTACGGAATCCAAACTGATCTTCCCCTAGGTCGGCTTCTACTAGTTTTTCCATTCGTCTGTAAAGAATTCCCGTTAGTATTTTGCAACCGTGACTTATTAAACTGATAGTTCGGTAATTTTCACATCTGTCAACACCTGCTTTCTTTGGGATTGGAATTATTATATTCTTCTTGAAGTCTGAGGGTATTTCGCCTGTCTCATATATCTTGCTCACCAGATGGTAGAGTTTTGTGCAGTGTGCATTTGCACGGGGGGGGGGGGGGGATGCATCAGACCATCCCCTCCTCTGGTTTTAGTTTATGCATCCCAACCTGGGATGTAAAACTTTACATATAATTTAAATTTGTGGAGCCGAACACTCAAAGTTTTTAATAAGTCTTACTATTAATACTATTAATATGTTTCAGTTTTCTATCATCAGAATAAGTACAGTTTTTCACAAATGTGCCTCTACTTTTTGAATTCCCCTCGTATACCTGCATGTAGATGATTTTGTAAATAAGCTTTACCTATAATATACTTTAAAGATATAACAAGGGGTGGCTTTTCTGATAGTGTATCCGCGTGAATAGTGAGTTTCGGCAGTAACATCTATTTATAAATAGCTGTTTAACCATGCGTAACGCCACGGTCCAAGCTAGTCACATATATAATTCTACTAACCCCCTAAGACATCCCCCCCCCACTGGTAAAAGCACAAATCGCACCCTGGTTTTGTGTGGACATATAAGGTGAGACTGTGGGTCTCGCGGGAGGCGTGCGCGAAATAGTCCCTGCAGTCGCACTATCCTCTGTGCCCTCGGTGTCTCAGATGGATAGAGCGTCTGCCATGTAAGCAGGAGATCCGGGGTTCGAGTTCCGTTGATATATATCAACGCCCGTCAGCTGCTGAAGGTATTAACATATAATTCTAATGTATACAGTAGTTGACATAAAATAGTGATAGTGAGGGAATACAGTGGAAAAATGGAAATGAGCGTTTGGCGTCAATGGCCGGGAGGCCCCTTGCGTGGCAGGTCCGGCCGCCTTGGTGCAGATCTTATTACATTCGACGCCACATTGGGCGACCTGCTCGCCAGATGGGGATGAAATGGTGATGAAGACAACACAACATCCCGTCCCTGAGCGGAGAAAATTCCCCGTGCCAGCCGGGATCTAACCGTGAAACGTCCCCTTTGAAAAATTTGTGCATGACTGTGCTTAAACTGACACACAATATTTTTAGCGCAACGCAATCTGACTTTCAAAATTCCCTACAAAAGAATGGCCCTGACTAACATTAAACTATACCTTTCACAAATCACTTACCTCACAAAAATCTTCGCTACTCAAGCTACTGCAATACAGCGAGCGCCACTACTGCCAGCTAAATAAAAGATTCAAAGTACTGAAGGCACTAACTACTGATAGGCATAGTTAGCAAATGAAAGATTTTGATAGAGAACAAACAATGTATTTACCTCAATAGTCATAATATATATAGCAGTTCATGACAAATTTCAAAACTCCGCCATCTCTCTCCTCACATCCACCACTGCTGGCGGCTCACCTCCAACTGCGCAACGCTACGCGCTGTTCACAGCCAGCTGCCTAACACTACAATGGCGAGTATTACAACAATGCAAAGCAGCCACAGACTGCACACAGCACGCCCAGTGATTTTCATACAGAGGTGGCGTTACCAATAAAAAAACCTAAACAGCCTACTCACAACCCGGACCCGTAGGACGCAATCCGTCACTCTGACCACGCAGCTATCGGGGTGGACATGGAATACAATGTTTCGACGTAAACATTAGTGGAATATGAAAACAGAGGGGGAGAGAGATGAAACTTACTGATAAGGCAGATGTGACATGAAATTTACTGATGGGGCAAATGTGAGACGAAATTTTATGACTAGACAGCACACTATTTGATGTAAACTTTAAATGTGGAAACGAGTAAAGCATTAGTTACTGATGAGGCTACAGTATTAAAATTCATCGCAGCACATACACGTTTTAAAGCAATAAATAGCTTTTGCTATCTACCTTGCATGATAGGGCACAAAATTGTGCTTCAGCAAGACAAATTTAAAAATGCAGTATAACCCTCTCTGGGGCGCTGTTCTCTCGCAATATCTGAAACAAAATCGAGCTATCAAGCCGCAACGGTTTGATCCGTCTGTTCCAGTATTTAATTCAAGTTTATCATCAATTCCGGACCAAGTGTTTTGAAAAGTTATCAATTTGATGTAATTGGACCTGTGTTTCTACAACTCATCTTTTCCTCAAAAATTGTTTCATGTATATAATCTATTCAATAAATCTTTTTCTAAAACGTTTTCACTTAAAACACGTGCGTAATGCCTGTACTGAATGCTGTCGCATCAAAAATTAGGGCATTAACACAGGAATGAAAACTTCTGCTTGCAGTCAACTTTTACCTGTTCTTTGCCACAGTAAGTTCAATGTCTGTGGTATGCTCAAAATTAAGGTTAATGACTGGGTTATGAAGATAAGTCTTTGACATGAGAACAAGATTGTTTACTCTCATCGACAAATGGACTTAAAGCTACAAGCTAGATCAGCATGTGAGGTTTACACTGCAGCTTGCGTATCGTATCATTTGACTGGATGTGTGAATTGTCAGAACAAGCAAATAACTCAGCGAATTAGATTTTGCCAGTTTGCCTGCCTACCTTGTGACACTTCATAGCAATTTAGAAGTGAAAAATAATTAATTTGAAGCTCCGTTCGAACTTTGCATGTACTCAAGTGCTGCTGAACGTAATTCAGAGCATTCGGATAGAACCTGTAAAGTTCTTAAAGTACTGCAATTTACAAAAAAAAAAAAAAAAAGTTCAAATGTGTGTGAAATCTTATGGGACTTAACTGCTAAGGTCATCAGTCCCAAAGCTTACACACTACGTAACCTAAATTATCCTAAGGACAAACACACGCACCCATGCCCGAGGGAGGACTTGAACCTCCGCCGGGACCAGCCGTGCAATTTACACCTTCAACGTAATTTTTTGGTTTTTTGTAGCTAAAAACAAACCGTTCAAAGCGTTCTGTAACTTTTTAACATCACGTAAAGCACTTTTAGATATCGCAAGTTACATTCTTTGAGTAATTTTGTCGTTGAATATAGGAGAAAATAAAATAATTCAGTGCGTTCAGACACTTGAGTATCCTGTAAAGTACTTGGAAATACTGCAAGTTACCTCTACTTAATATAAAGACAGAGATACAGTATTTGACATAAACAGTGATACATTAAATATCCTGATGATGAGGCAGTACAATATTTTGACATAATCATTAGTGGAGTATGATAACAGAGAGAGATGAAATTTACTGTGAAGACGGTAGAGAATTTGATTCAAGCATTAAGATCGAAAAGGGGTAAATCATAAAAGTAATGAAATTTAGTGGCAGGACAGTACAATATTTAACAAAAGCTTTGTTTGTGTGGGTGGGGGGGGGGGGGGGAGATGGCCTGGCTTGTACGTGTGACTGTGAGAGCTCTTGTCTTGGTGTTAGCCTATGAGACATGGACAAATGCTCGCTTCTTCCTCTACTATTCAGACTATTTTCGAAAGCATCTTAACTTCACCACAAAAATTCTCACTGTTGTCTTAAACACCTCTGGCATAGTCAAGTCTGGTGAGGGCGTAACTTCATAGTCAATCAACAGACTGTCGACTCTGGGCTGGCGCCGGGAAGTGAGTCGTGGGCGTATACCAACTTCAGTTTCTAAGCTGTCTCCTTGCGGCTGGTGCCAGCGTGTATGGAAGTGTAGTCTGTCCACCACAGCACATTCCACCAAAATCCTTGTGTGACGAACCCATGGCAGATTTGAAAAGAATTCGTAAGTTACCACCCAAGGCAGCGTGTCCCGTGTACATTGTGTGAGGGTTTCTATTGTCTGGCGGACACAAAAGGCCACTCTGCCCTTAGAGGCACACGACTGAAGTGAGAGTTCTGACTTTCTTATTCCTTGCCCTGTTGAGAGGAGTATCTCATTATCTACCTACATTCTATTTAAAAGAACTAACGACTAGACGGGCTGATTGCAATTACTTCTGCTCTGCTTATGATCACACTGAAATCACTTGTAGAAGCCAGTCCTAAACGACTTTTAAATCACAGCAGGTGGATGTCTCGCTCAGGGTGCAAGCAATGAGACATACGCCAGCATCTTCCTATATTCGCTTTGCTAATTTACTTCGTTGTCATCTGTTATTGGATTTGATTTTAATATTAGATGGATTAAGAAACGATTCAGGAGTGAGGTCCCAGATTAATATTCATCAAACATGGATCCTAAAGAAAGCAACGAAACACTGCTTTACGAGCCGTTGGTTGTATTCGCAAACATTTAGCAAGTGACAAGAATAAATGAACAGTTTAGAAACGCTAAAAGAGAGAGAGAGAGAGAGAGAGAGAGAGAGGGGGGGGGGGGGGGAGAAAGAGGAATTTGAGAGACATCTCTCAAAGAGAGAGAGAGAGAGAGAGAGGGAGAGAGAGGAATTTGAGAGACATCTCTCAACACTAAAAGCTCACACACGGCATTGTTTCCTGCAGTAGTTGGAGCTTTCAAAGACTGCTACAATGTTAGAGCTCAACACTGATATAGTTACTCTAAAACTACATTACTGAAATTGTTGACAGAGATATACCAGAGATAAACCACATATTGATACCGATAGTTGTTACTAGAGGAATAGTTGTTTATGTTTTCGATGAAACAGGCAATCTATTGTAGAGAAATATTTTAAAAATAATTATGTCCTCGATTTCTAAGTTATGATTCTACAACTTGTTTCCATATCTTGTGTCATTAATGAGAAATTCTAGTTCGTCATATGAATCAATTTGATATCCCTTGTCATTTTATCACGTTGAGTTCCATAGTCACAAGTAATTTGTGGAAAATTGAAAGATCAAGTGATGCCATGGTTTTAACCTTCAATAGATGTGAAGACCATCTTAATTTCTTGGAAAGGGTGCCCAAAATGTCACGTAGGGACTTCAGAAGGGAAGTTAACATGTCGTCCCACACTAAGACCTTTGCACAACAGGAGTGGCACATTGTCAGAAAAGAGTACATGTTCCGCGTTTCTTGCAGATACAGTTCTGCTGTGGTACGGTTAAAAGACCGAGACTAGTGTGCGATCAAAATGGCGCGGCAATTGGAAACGTCCTCTGTAAGTTGACGTCGTCGGGACAGTTCGATTATTATGGGCAAAACGTTTAAATTCTACACAGATTCGTCGTGAAATTATATTGGTAAATAGACCAAATGCAGCCGAAATGGTGATAACAATTTGACCAAGGCCGTGGGTGATGCTGATCGAGAAGTCCAGATCTTGCACCATACGAATTCCATCTTTTCGGTAAGCGAAATAACATCTGGAGGGAAAATGATTTTCCAAGTATAAGGACGTTCACTCAGCAGTTCTCGAGTGGCTCTGTGGCCGAAGAGAGGATTTCTATCTTGGAGGGATTGAACGATGGGTAGAAAGTTCCGACCGTTGTTTCCAGAGACCTGGCGAGCATGTTGAAAAATAGTGTGTCTGACTTCAGAATTCAACAGAAGTTACTTGGACTGTCATAATAATTTATAATTTGCAGTTTGAAGTCCCCTCGTATAAATCCCTGTGGTAACGGGCTAAGAGAACACACACGCTCAATTGTTGTCAACGTTAACGGAAAAATCTGATTTCTTGGTGGGATAATGACAAACTGTAAATTTTCTGCAAAAGAGACGCTTATAAAGCAGCTCTACACTCTACGCTGTAAAGTTGTACAAGTTTCTGATGTCCGTAACAGGTAGGGCTAACAGGGGACATTGAGTATAAACGAAAGGAGGTCAGCACGACCTTGGTTACGAGAATTTAACAGGAATGTTGTGAAATCTGAACTGACAGATGTCCAATATCCCACGGAACCTACTTAGAAGAACCAGTTCTGGGGGCAGCATCTATATACATTCTATAGGCTCCACGTATTTCTCCTGAAGAGAACGCGAAGGCAGGATCAGACAAATAACAGCTCGCACGGGGGCTTCTAAACAGTCATTCATCACACATTCCAAAAGAGAATGAAAAAGGAAAATACAGGAGTCCCTAAAGTCCCGCTATTATTTCAGAAAATTGTAACTTGAAAACAATCAGCAACAGAAATTCGTGGTTTGTTGTAAAACTTTTAGTACCTCTCAGAAATTTTTTCCTTTGTCCTTTGTTGCAGGTTTGCCATGGAACGCATCAAAATGGCGACAGGCCAGAAGAAGGCGCAACGTGTCATCTGATATGCAGAATGCAAATCTGTGACAGCGCTACTGCGGAATTATCGACACCAGTGAGGTAGGGCACCACCGGCAAAATTTAAAGAGACAAGCAGTATCAATAATCTTCCTCGAAGTGGACATCCCCGTGTCTCAAGCACGTATTGACAGGCTGCAAGCTGCATTTCAACGCAGCCTCCAGAAGTCAACTCGTCGTGGAACACGCGAATTGCACGAAGCGAAATCATGTCCATAAAGTCTCAAATAAACAATTACGCGTTTTTGCGTACAAAGCGCAAATGGTCTAAGCACTGCAGCTGAACGATCGTTCTTTAAGGTATGCATTGGTGTGCTCCATTCTGGCCTCCATAGATGCTGATGATGGCTAGCTGGAAAACGCCCGTTTTCAGACGAAACAACTTCTACCTATCTGGACATGCGAATCGCGACAAAAGTAGGATTTCGCGTTATGAAAACTCACACAACACGTATGAACACATTCGTGGTAGCCCAAATCTTAACTCTTTGGTGGGCAGGTAAACGCCATAAAATTTTCCCTAGAGGAGTATGAACGACAATGTACAGATTTCAAATTTGCTCCACTTGTAACACTTTGGTTTTATCATTACCATATCTTTTCTATAGTAAGTTTGTAAAATCATTGATTGGCGACTCCATGTTGTCTTGTGCACTACGACCAGATAACAGGTATACTTGAAAAAAGAGACAGCATTGGTCGTATATTTTTTACTATTGCAAAATCGATTTTCTGTCACTGAGTGACCATCTTCAGTGCTATAATGTATAACTTAAATTATGATGCACTGTTGTCACTAAGCTTACGGCAATCACATAGACGCCAGCGCGCGTTATCAGACGGTTGCGCAAGCGACCGGAAGTGAGTTTTCCAGCAACACGGGCCTAGTAATACTAGGGCCCGTGTCCCCCCGATTTGAATACGCGCCACGATTTGAGTCGCGCGCCACAGGCTACCCAGCCAATCAGTATTAACGTGCCACAGCAATGCCTCTGCGACGTGCATGGCGTCGTCGCTGGCGGCGCAGCATTCTGTGTAGGGTGACATGTTTATAACCTCAATGGAATAAAGATATATTAATAATGATTAATACATAACCCTACACATTGATCTTGCCAAAAGCCGAGAAGCGATTCTTCTTGGTGTTTTAGCCCTCTGGGGCACTCTGGGATGCCCTCTGGGGCACTTTGGGATGCCCTGTGGGGCACTCTGTGATGCCCTCTGTGGCACTCTGGGCTGCTCTTTGTGTTATGCTCTCAGTTCCATATGGTACACTTGTTCCTAGTATGCAATTTGTGTTGAGTACTAGAAGGAAGAAGAAATTGAATGCAGATGAATACCTGTTTGTCTGGGCTAAAGTTGGTAATGGAAATTGTAAAATAAAGATTAATGGTGACTGTATGTTATATTACAGACAATAAAGTTTGTCCTACCCGAGAACCATCCTTATCTATCCCGTGAGATTTTTTTTTTTAAATTAAAAACAATATTCACTTAAACATTGAGGCATTGTGATTGCTGTAAGCTTAGTGACAACAGTGCATCCTAATTTAAGTTATACAATATAGCACTGAAGATGGTCACTCAGTGACAGAAAATCGATTTTGCAATAGTAAAAAAAAAAAAAAATATATACGACCAATGCTGTCTCTTTTTTCAAGTTTGTAAAAATTCACCTTAACAGCAACAAAATATTAGCATTAAATGTAGCCACCGCAGCTAACCATGACGCCATTACATTTGTAGTTCAACTTTGGTATACCTTTCTTTTAATTTTCTTGGTATCTCTTGAAACAGTTCTTGCCTGCTCTCAGGTATAAAGGTACGTCTTCTAGGTAATGAGTGAATAACCTGAAGTTTACTGCCTTCGTGGCGAATACTTTCGTGTACGTATGGCTTGTTTGCCTTGTTTGTCTTTGTATGCAAAGGATGAAGCAGCAGCAAACTGAAAGAATTTTTGGAGGCAACAAACTTCTTTACACCTCTCGACGAAAGTGAATATCGGGTCACTGTCATCAGTGTCATCGCTGTCAACACTGTTGTCACTAGAAGGAATTTCATCAAATAATATTCGGTAACATTCTTCCTCTGTTATTGTTTTGCGAGACGTACTACATGGAGAAGAAGGACGGTGGGTAGCACCACTAACCAACAACAAATCCGTCTGTGAAGTACAGAAAATTCAATTCAAATAAAAAGAAATACTACACCTAAATTTATAGAAAGTCAACACACAAATATGAACAATTACTACAAAAAATAGCCGTATAAAGAAGAACTACAGAGAGAAATGCGCAACAGTTTCACGACCAACACCAACAGTGTATGAAATATCAGCTCGTGTAGTAAACACGCGGCAAAAGTGCTGCACTGTTAATCTCGTACCATCTAGTGAAACTTTAGTCAACAATTACTTGGTTATTTGAGAGAACTAACCCGCTGAGTGATAAACTGGAAAAATATGAGGCTAACCACAGTGACCACCGCCCTTTCAAAGCGTCTACATATGAGGTAGGTAACAACGATGCCCGCTCTTCAAAGAATTAATGTACGATAGGGTAATAAGTCCAGTTTTCTTCGCAGAGAAAACCATCAAGGGGAATGTTTACCTGGACATGCTCGAACAATTCCTGGTACCACTCTGCACCCTACATAGGAGTATGAAGGTGCGGGCTGCGCTGAACAACACATTTCCTGACAGATGGGTGGGTCGTGATGGTCTCACCGCATGGCACCTGCTCTCTCCTGATGCCACACCATTAGACTTTCTTTTGTGGGGTTACGTCAAGGATCACGTGCACACACCACCAGTCAATGACATTGCTACCCTTCGTGCATGAATCAATGAATTAGAACTGTTGGTACTGCAATGTTGACTGGTACATGCGCAGAACTTGCATATCGCCTTGGACGGTCGGTGTGGCCGTGCGGTTCTAGGCGCTTCAGTCTGGAACCGCGTGACCGCTACGGTCGCAGGTTCGAATCCTGCCTCGGGCGTGGATGTGTGTGATGTCCTTAGGTTAGTTAGGTTTAAGTAGTTCTCAGTTCTAGGGGACTGATAACCACAGATGTTAAGTCCCATAGTGCTCAGAGCGATTTGAACCATATCGCCTTGACGTTCTACATTGTGCGAAACATAATAGAACTATGCATGGAATTCAACTATCCATTGCACCTAAACTACGCTGATTTAGAAAAGCTTTTGACAGAATACACCAAGAATCACTGTGATACATTGCAAGCATGTATGGAATCCCTGATCATCTCACTCAGATTTTCAGAAAACTGTATAAAGACTGAGGTTGCTGTATAAGAACAGAGGATGGGAACACACTTTTTTTTTAGCATTCTGACCCATTTTATCACCATTTATTTTCTTATTAGTCATAGTCTCATGCACTCCGTCTTCAGGCCACGAGTGGCCTACCGGGACCATCCGACCGCCGTGTCATCCTCAGTGGAGGATACGGATAGGAGGGGCGTGGGGTCAGCACGGCCGTTATGATGGTATTCTTGACCGAAGCCGCTACTATTCGGTCGAGTAGCTCCTCAATTGGCATCACGAGGCTAAGTGCACCCCAAAAAATGGCAACAGCGCATGGCGGCCTGGATGGTCACCCATCCAAGTGCCGACCACGCCCAACAGCGCTTAACTTCGATGATCACACGGGAACCGGTGTAACCACTGCGTCAAGACCCTCATACATTTCATAATGTAGAAAACTATCGACAGTTCCAGCATGGGTACACGTTGGAATGCGCAGTCTAGGCTTACGGATCTGTATTTAGCTGATGATATTATTCTTCTGGCAGAAACATAACAAAGTTTACAACTAATGACTACCAAGTTAGACGGACTGGTCAGGTCTGTAAAGCTAAAACTAAATGGTGCAAAAGGAAAACACAATGTGTATAAGAAGAGGATATGTACCTACTCAAATTACGATACAACAGAAGACACTACGAGATAATGATAGATTTCCATATCTCTGCAGCCTTATTGTAATAAGGGGTCGTAGATGCAGACATCAGCAGCGGAGCTGGGAAAGCTTCTGCAGTCTTCCAACGAATGCGAATGCGACCCATATGGCAACGCTTCGGCTCCACTCTATTATCCTACCGATGGCCATATACGAAGGTGATACCTTGAAAATGACTGTAGAATCGGCACACAAGCGCAATGTTTTTCACCATCGATGCCCGAGGCGAATTTTCAAGATCAGGGCGACCCGTTTCAAATGATGAAGTACTGAAAGGACGCAGTCTGCACAAAAACGTTGCTGAAAGAAGACTGAAGCTTGGGGGCACGTACTACGCACAAAAAAGGGAAGAATCTCCAAATCAGCACTACTGTGGAAACCAACGGATGGAGACAGAAGTAGAGGAAGCCCTCGTAACACCTGGAAACGAACTCTTGCAAAGGATCGTCAACGTATGGGCATGAACTGGGAGGAACCTGAAAACCTGGTAGCTACTCGAGTTCGCTGGAGGAAACTTGTTGCTCGATGTCCTACTTACAATTAGCACTGGAGAAACCAAGTCGAGGTACGTAAGTGCTACGAGCCACGAGTCGGGCACACACTGAAATTCTAGCATAACAAAAAAAAAAAAAAAAAACTTTGAGATCTGGTAACCGTTTTACAGCAAACCACGATGCTCTGTCTCTAATAATTTCCAAGTTATGATTTTTTGAAATGGATAGCAAGACTTTATAGATATCCTGTATTATACTATTGTACAAGAAACAGTAGTCTCTGCCGTGCACTTCACAGTGACCTATGGAGTGTAGTGAGCGTTTCACGATGATACAAACTTTCAACAACGATGGAGTAGGACAAATGTATCTACCACTACAACGTTTCATATTTCTTCGCAAAGCAACAACAATAACATTGAGGGAAGAAATCGTGACGAGATGTACATTTATTTAAAACACAACAGTAAAATCACAATGGAGTTTTGGGACAATTAGATAACTTATTTGGATCTTATCGTAGACACCGCCGGCCAGTGTGGCCGAGCGGTTCTAGGCGCTTCAGTCTGGAACCGCGCGACCGCTACGGTCGCAGGTTCGAATCCTGCCTCGGGCATGGCTGTGTGCGATGTCCTTAGGTTAGTTAGGTTTAAGTAGTTCTAAGTTCTACGGGGTTGATGACCTCAGATGTTAAGTCCCATAGTGCTCAGAGCCATTTGAACCATTTTTCGTAGACACCAGTGACCGTATCCATACTTTCAAGATTTATAGGAAACTTACCACCACAGATGTAGTAATACCGACCAGTTCTCAACACCCAGTGATCCACAAACAAGCCGCCAATCATTCAATGATACATCACCTAATATCCATCCCCATGAGTGAAGACAACTTCCAAATGGAATTAAATGCAATGAGACATATACAATAACATAATGGGTATCCTCCTACCTTAGTGGACGTCATAATGCACAAAAATCAGAAACAACAAGTGTACTCTGTTGTTCACCCTGTCCATGACCCACAACCTCAAGAACGCAATAAATGGTGCACAGTTCCATACTTACGAAGAGTCTCAATGGATGTACCCGAAAAACTTAAATCCAGGGACGTAAAAATATCATTTTATGTGCACAATACTATTGAACACTTTTTACCCAAGGGTAAAGACAGCACTCCAGCTTTGGAAAAGAGTGGAATATATAAAATTAGTTGTAATTGTGGCAAATTCTATATTGGTCAGTCCGGCAGGGCAATAAGGAACACTACAGACATTGGAAACTTAGAAAAGGAGACTCTACTTTTGCAGACCACCTGCTTAAAAAAGACCATAGTTACAAGGTGGAACATGAAGCGTTACATCACATCCATAAAGGAAGGAAGATGAACTGTCTTGAAATAATATAAATTAATAAACACATGTCTATCAACTCAAACTTAGTATTGAATGACCAGATACAGTTCCCTTACTCACTATTTCTAACTGCATATACTACCCATACTCCAATCCAGGTTATGTTGTAAATTACCACTCTTACTCACGTGCCCCATATCCCTTTACTTCAATTACTGTAATTGCCCTCGTCGTATCAAAAATTTTACTTTGTATAATCACAGCTGTTTCACTCACCTGCTTAATATCGCTATTATATCATATCTGTTTGTAATTTAGAGCCAATTAGCGGCAAGATTATTTTGTTAGCTACATCTTTGGAATATGTCACCAAAGTTTATTGTTCAGTTATTGTCATTAATTAATGTGTCACATATTTTATCTTAGTTAAATAATAATAATCTTACATCGCATTTACACTGAAATAATCTCTATCATCTCTCTGGTTTTATCCTTAATTCTAACATTAAAATTTTTCATCTCTGGAAATGGAGATACTCTGTAGATGCTCTAGTACAAAAACTTTGATCCAAAAAATTTTCACAGCACCACATGATAATCTTTGTACCACCTGATGATGACGTAACAGCCGAAAACCGGTTTGTGTAACAATTAACAAATATTGTTGAATGGCGAAATTCTGCGTGACCTGCTAAAGTGTCGGGACATCGATGCTGTCGCTGACCTCCTGAATGGCTCGTTTGAGCTCAGCAATGGATTTGTCTTTAGTATAGCCCCACAAAAAGGAGTCGCATGTGCTCAGATCCGTTGTGTGTGTTTCACTCATAACTTATTTCAAATATTTCCTGTAAACAGTGGTGCACAGCTTCAGTGTATTTACAGGACGGCGCCAGGAAACCGCCAGAAGCTGTTGTAATGTTTATTTACTGAGTGACAATAATTGAACTATATGAAATAAAATTGACGTAACTTCTGAACGGTTTGCATTAGGATGTTCAAACTGCACGGTTGGCCGTGAGGTATGATGGGAATTAGTATGCGCATGCGTGGTTTGGTTTAGCGACGAAGCCCATTTTTATTTGGATGGGTTCGTCAGTAAGCAAAACTGGCACATTTGGGAGAATGAGAATCTGCATTTCGCGATTGAGAAATATCTTCACCCTCAACGGGTGACTGTGTGGTGTGCAATGTTCAGTCACGGAATAATCGGTGCGATATTCCTTGACGGCACGGTGACTACCGAATGGTACGTGAAGGTTTTGGAAGATAATTTCATCCCCATTATCCAAAGTAACCATGATTTCGACAAGATGTGGTTCATGCAAGACGGAACTTGACCCCATCGAAGCAGGAGAGTGTTTAATATCCTGGAAGAGCACTTTGGGGACCGCATTCTGGCTCTGGGGTACCCAGAGGCCAGTGGCATGGGCCTCTATTGGCCGCCATATTCTCCCGATCTGAGCACATGCGACTCCTTTTTGTGGGGCTGTATTAAATACAAGGTGTACAGCAATAATCCGAAAAGCATTGCTGAGCTGAAAACAGCCATTCAAGAAGTCAGCGAAAGCATCGATATTCCGATACTTTAGCGGGTCACACAGAATTTCGTTATTCGTCTGCGCCACATCATCGCCAATGATGGCAGGCATATCGAACATCTCATAACCTAAATTCGAATATCTGTAGTGATGTTTACATGTTGAACAATGTGTGTGCACACCATAGTTCGTAACTAATTTACGCTTTTTCATATAGTTCAATAACTGTCACCCTGTATTTATCGACAATCAGTTTCGGATAAGCATCGGTCTTCTAGTCGTCTACACACTAATAAATATTTATAAGAAATAGTATGCGTCAAAATAATTAAGATGAACCATTGGATATACCAAATACTTACGGATGCCATTACATCAGGCAGAAGGAAGATTGCTTGGCGTCGAGTATACAGGGAGATTTTTGTTAAATGGGAATGAACTGTAGGAAACTATTGCTCAGGGGACGAGGAGCCAAAGAGGCCATATAGCCGGAAATGTGTGCTAAGAGCGGTACAGTCACGTGAAGATGGAGATTAAAGATATTTAATAGTTTAGATATCAATTATTGAAAGCACACGTGAGAAAACACTAGGCAAATGAGAATGCTTTGTCTGCATCAGTGTCTTAGCTCCACACACAAGAGGGCAATGAGCTGGAGTACCATTATGCAACAGCTACACTCTTCGTACTACCGAAGCCTTAAGAACTGCACAAAGCAGTAGCTCTCGCCGCGTTAAACCGTTGGCACTTTATCTTGGGCATCATCACGCAGCTGTGTCCAAAGTAATGAACAGTAAAACTTTAACGAGACCCTAGACGACTATTGCGAGGAGCCTAATGCTATTTTGTTGGCATCTGTCGAGTGCATCATCTAAATGCGATTGCTGACGGCTGAGGAGAAAGTGGGATTGAGGTGGCCGTACTTCGGAGTTAATGACCTCGGAATGGTCACTTGCCAGTCAGCTTCCAGCTTAAAAAAAAAAGTCTCCTGCTAAGTGATGAGAAGGTCAGTGACCATGTTCTATCTGCTGGGAGATATTGTAGAAAGTGCTGTGTTGTTATGAAACTCAGCCATACATTTCGCCTGCTTAGCTGGGCGGTAAAGTGCTCGCCTCCCATGCAAGTGGGCCCGGGTTTGATTCCCATCGGGGTTGGAGATTTTCTCCGCTCGGGGACTGGGTGTTGTATTGTTCAAAAATGGTTCAAATGGCTCTGAGCACTATGGGACTTAACATCTATGGTCATCAGTCCCCTAGAACTTAGAACTATTTAAACCTAACCTAAGGACATCACACAACACCCAGTCCTCACGAGGCAGAGAAAAGCCCTGACCCCGCCGGGAATCGAACCCGGGAACCCGGGCGTGGGAAGCGAGAACGCTACTGCACGACCACGAGCTGCGGACTGTTGTGTTGTCCTCATCATCATTTCATCCTCTTCACCGGCGTGAAAGTCGCCTAATGTGGCGTCGACTGACATAAGACTTGCATTTGGCGGCCGAACTTCCCCGGATGGGGCCTCCAAGCCAACAAGGCCATACGCTCATTTCATTCATTCGGCCATACATAGAAGAGCACCGAGCTGCCTAGTTCTCAGGTGCAGCTGAATTTAGGGTAGCCTCCGACAGAGGGCACACAAGGAAGGAACTGTTTTGTGCCTAATCTCTTGGTCGACCTGGGTGAAGGGGCCAAACAGCGAGGTCTTCGGTCACATCAGATTAGGGAAAGATGGGGAAGGAAGTCGGTCGTGCCCTTTCAAAGGACCCATCCCGGCATTTTTCTGAAGAGATTTAGGGAAACCACGCTAAACCTAAATCAGGATGACCGGACGCGGGTTTGAACCGTCTTCCTCCTGAATGCGAGTCCAGTGTGCTAATCACTGCCCCACCTCGCTCTATGCTAGCCTCTCAGTTAGTTCCAGATCCGTGCATATAGCCGTGCGTGTTAAAGCGCTGCTTTCGGGACGAGGAGATTCGCAGACGCCGGATCTCCTCCCCTCCGCCCAGCCAATTAAGGGAGAGGATCGTTGTGCCAGCGAGACTGGATGTGGTTTTTAGGCGGTTTCCCACATCCGACTGGGTGAATACAGGGCTGGTACCTAGTTACAGGATTCGCAAACATTTAGAGAAACTGTCAAACACTTGCACATGCAGCCAGTGGTGGTACACAAATTCCGCCCCAGAGGATGACGGGGGGGGCAACCGACCGCTCACTAAATTAATCATACCACATCCTTAGTGACCATGCCGAACCTGCACCGATGTGAGACAAAGACAAAAGTGGATATCCAGCCTCCAGACGCAAACATAAGCAGAAACACGGCTCCACTCAGTCAGTATCCACTCAGCATTGCACAGTAGCTACAGTACCTCAAGACAGCATTACAACCGTGCGTACAGGCACTACCAAAGTGCGCCAAACTGGACATTTTACAAATGACTGTAAATGTCGTTCACTGCATTCAGGACTAGCCCAGAGTTAAAGATAAATCAGCGCAGTTGATCATGAACTACCGCAACGCAACATCTTCATACTACAGATAAGTATTTGTAAAGTTTATATTAATAAATAATTATAAATTGTTGATAATGTGTGTCACCATCATTTTGCTGTCGCTGTTGTCTAATCATGTTTGGCACTGTGACGAGACGCTATAGTCGCTGCATGCAAGTCACCTCATAACAACAACCACTTTTGTTGGTGAAGGGTCCTCTTCCTCCCACATTCATATATTTCGCACAAACAACATTTGATGAATTCAGTAGAGAGTACCTTGAACTTTTTAAGTAATTAATTTTTATGGGATTAATTTGTGCTAATGGGTTCGAGTTATTCACTGAGATGGGCGCCAGACTAGTTAACTACAACTCATGTAAATTAGACCTATCAAAACATAGCAGTTAAGGTAAACAACATTAGAAAATCTTTACATTCGAATGACTAGCTCAGAAAAACAAATATTGACTGGCTTCTCACGGAGCAAGATTTTCTCAGGGCGTTTTCCCAGGATTACATGAGATGAAAACGAGTGCGCAACTAGGGTTCGGTTCTGGAGGGATGAGGGTCACACTTTTTACTGTCTCGTGAAATATCAGGGCGGCGAAATTTTAGCATTAATGGGCTATGGCAACAGACGATCGATACGGGTGCCTTTGCTAACACCACGACATCGCCTGCAGTGCCTCTCCTGGACTCATGACCATATCACTTGGATACTAGACGACTCGAAAACTGTCCCGATTTCATTTAGTAAGAGCTGATGACAGGGTTCGAGTGTGGCACAGGCCCCCACGAAGCCATGGATGCCGGCCGGGGTGGCCGTGCGGTTCTAGGCGCTACAGTCTGGAACCGCGTGACCGCTACGGTCACAGGTTCGAATCCTGCCTCGGGCATGGATGTGTGTGATGTCCTTAGGTCAGTTAGGTTTAAGTAGTTCTAAGTTCTAGGGGACTGATGACCTCAGATGTTAAGTCCCATAGTGCTCAGAGCCATTTGAACCATTTTTGAAGCCATGGACCCATGTTGTCAACAAGGCACTGTGCAAGCTGGTGCTGGCTCCATAATGGTGTGGGCTGTGTTTACTTGGACCGGAATGGATCCTCCGGTCGAAATGAACCGATCATTGACTGTAAATGGATATGTTCGGCTACTTGGAGACTATTTGCAGCCATTCGTGGACTCCATTTTTATGGATGACAATGCGCCATATCACCAGATCACAATTGTTCTCGGTTGGTTTGAAGAACATAATGGACATCTCGAGTGAATGATTTGGCCACCCAGATCGCCCAACATGAATCCCAAAAAAATGTTTCAAATGGCTCTGAGCACTATGTGACTTAACATCTGAGGTCATCAGTCCCCTAGAACTTAGAACTACTTAAACCTAACTAACCTAAGGGCATCACATACATCCATGCCCGAGGCAGGATTCGAACCTGCGACCGTAGCGGTCGCGCGTTTCCAGACTGAAGCGCCTAGAACCGCTCGGCCACATGAATCCCATTGAACATTTATGGGACATAATAGAGAGCCCAGTTCGTGCTCAAAATCCTGCACTTGCAACGCTTTCGCAGTTATAGACGTCTATAGAGGCAGCATGGCTCAGTATGTTTGCAGCGGACTTCTAGCGGCTTGTCTAGCCCATGCCACGTCGAATTGCTCACTACGCCGGGAAAAAAGAGGTCCGAGACGATATTAGGAGGTATCCCATGAGTTTTGTCACCTCAGTGTAAATTACAGAATTTGCGATCTTTCCTGATGCGTTAAGATTCAACTGCTGTTTCGCTATAAATAAGACCAGTGCTGTGGACACACGGGTAATATCTGCAGAGGGGAAGTTATTGTTACAGATAGAGAGAGATCGTGTATGTGACAGTTCACGTTAGGGCTACGAAATGCTCCGTAACTCTCGTAGACCAACCATTATTCTAATCCTTCTTTAACTAACGAATAATGATTCAACTTAAAAGCGTCAAAAAGTACAGTGTGGTCGTTTCTAAGCGCTTACTGTCCAAACCGGAAACCACACCCACCACCGGCGTGGAGGCGGCTTAAGATGAGACCGTGTACTCAGGAGCAGCGAGACTCGTGCTGACCTCGTTCTGGACGAGTCGTAAAACTGCGGCCTCGTTCCCACCTCCGCCGGCCTCGTTGGCTGAGACCGCCGAGCATCTGCCCGCTGCGTGCGGTTGTTAGGTATTTTGCATCGGCCGCCTGCTGATGGGGTAACTGGTGTCAAATGCAATCTTCTCCTTGAGAGACGGCAAAGCAGATATTGGCTAGATTGGCTGATTGCCCCATCCGGCAGCGACGCCCTCACAATATCAGCAGCCCTCTCATAGCTGCTATTTGCTCAAGGTGACCTCTGACAGTCTCTGGCCTATTGCTTTAACCCTGTCATGGCCGCTGTTAGCTCAAGGTGACCTCCCATAGTCTCGCGAAATGCTTGAACCCAGTGCCTTTAACACTTTGTATACCAACAATAATTTTTTTTATAAAATTTAATTTTTATTGAACTATTATTGTCTTAACTTAGATACAAACAAGAACGCTGGTGTGCAAAACTGAAGGACGAAAGTAAGTTTTGCGTTAAGTGCCACTACCAAGTAACGTAGCTCGATGGATCATACATGGAAAGAACTGCTACGGTATAGTACAGGACATAACTGAAAGAAACACGCTAATAGACGATCAGAAACGATACTTTTATTCAAAGACAATAACTACACTTCCCTTGACAATATGAAAGGCGGGAGATGGTTCTTAGTAGTGTGCGTCTTCACCATGTACGCGAGTGCAATTTCTGCAAGGTTTTCCCATGTTAGCCCAAACGTTGGTAGGGAGTTCTTGTGGCAGGTCGTTCCATTCCTCCATCAGCGCGGTTGGCAGCTGCTGGGTAGTCGCTGGTGAATATAAAGGCGTTGCAATACTTCTCCCTAACGCGTCCCACACGTGTTCGATGGGGGAACGGACAGGCCAGTCCATTCGCCGAATATCCTCTCTTCCCGAGAGGTCGATGTGGTCGCGCATTTTCGTCCACAAATATGAAGTCGGGGCCGAATGCACCTCTGAACAGACGTACATCAGGAAGGAGTACAAAATCACGGTAACGCTGATTGGTGACTATACCGTGTGCAAAGATATGGAGGTCAGTCTGCCCGTATAACACTATGTCTCCCACACTATAACACGTGGACCACCAAAACGATCATGTTCGACAATGTTCCTGGCCACATTTATCGTTCCCACCTTTCACCATATGAGGGCACGTCCAGAATCAGTACTCGTACTCATCCTGTTGTCTTCCGAAAAGCCGGCCGGTGTGGCCGTGCGGTTCTAGGCGCTTCAGTCTGGAAACGCGTGACCACTACGGTCGCAGGTTCGAATCCTGCCTCGGGCATGGATGTGTGTGATGTCCTTAGGTTAGTTAGGTTTAAGTAGTTCTAAGTTCTAGGGGACTGATGACCACAGATGTTAAGTCCCATAGTGCTCAGAGCCATTTTTCTTCCGAAAAGAGCACGCGGCCCCACTCCACTTTTCGTGGTGCAATCCCTATGCTCTTGGGACTATCGCAAACGGTGTCGCCGTAGTGCGGGTGTCAACGGAAAACAACGTAATGGTCACCGGCAAAAAGACCACCCCAATGCAGTCGCCGTGCCACTGCGGAGCGTGAGATTGTGTGTCCTGCAGTCCTGTTAAAGGTGGCTGGAATTGCACCATCGTCTGGCCATGCGACTCTTCTTGCCTGCTGCACAATGTAGTGTCATCTGCTTCTGTAGATGACAAGTGTAGACCACCTCCTCTCCTTCGGGCATCAGTGTCTGTGGTTCGGAACGCTCCCTATACGCATGAAACAACACTGTGAGTAATACCAAACTCGTGGGCTGTAATAGCCACACTTCGCCCTTCTTCAGTTGCCTGAGGATGTGCGTGTGAAGTCATCCAAAAGTCGCCTCTGCGCCATTGTATAATGGAGACCACAACCGCAGAGTACTGTAACTGCTCGCTGACTGACACGCACTACCTTTCCAGTTCTTTTAATTGCCTCATGTTGCGGGGGGGGGGGGGGGGGGCAGCCCCATTTGGCGCTACAGTCACGCTCACTTCACGCCATGTGATGCCCAGGTATCTGTGACCGACTGGGAGACATCTGGAAAAATGCTCCCTCACTTTCATTCATTTCCACCGAGTAGTTAACATGCTGGTCCGCAGCTCGTGGTCTCGCGTTAGCGTTCTCGCTTCCCAAGCACAGGGTCCCGGATCCGATTCCGGCGGGGTCAGGGATATTCACCTGCCTCGAGATGACTGGGTGTTGTTGTGTCATCATCATCATTCAGCCCCATTACGGTCGTAGGAAGGCAATGGCAAACCACCTCCACTAGGACCTTGACTATTACGGCGGTGCGGGTCTAGCGCATCGTCTCCTACGCTCTGTCAAGGAGTATGGGACTTCAACATCACCATCATCATCAGTTAACATGCTATGTTACTTTATGTAGCTCGTCCTTAAGTTTTGCAGAGGAGTTTAGATATCAAATCAACGTAAGTAGAAGTACACTACTCGCCATTAAAACAGAGACAACTGAAAGGATAGCAAATAACGAAATTTTGCTTATTTTGCCTAAGGCGCATAACAGAGAGAATATATGAGTTAATTTGTGTGAGAGATGCGTGCAGGAAGGTAGTGAAGTAAAGTTACCTCTGGCAGTAACAGTGATTCTAACCCTACTGGACATCGAGTCAAACTGCTTTAACCATATGACAGTGTCCGTCAAAGTGCCAGTCTCTCGACGACTCATGACGAGATGTTTTCAGTGGGTGAGACGTCTGGAGGGCGTGTTGACCAGAGCATAAGTCGAACATCCTCTGTATCAAGGTGGGTGAGGACAGCACTGGCAACATGCAGCATAACATCATGGAGTCCTCGAAGAAAAGGGACTTCTATACGTCAGAAATGTAGCAGATGCTTTCCAAATAACCAACTACGCAAATCAGAGGTCACTGTTGTATGCACCCAATGGCACACCATACCATCACGCCAGTTGGTCTGCAATGATGTTCACGTAGTCCACAGCTGACATGGTGCCATCGATTACATCAGGCCCTGCGGGGGAGCAGGTGTATTTCCCGTGCAGCATAATACTGCCTCCATCGGCCGGTCTCCGTCGCGCCGTGCATATTTCGAGCAGCCATTCGCCTGGATGATGGGATATCCCGGGTTCCCCCCGTCGGAGGTTCGAGTCCTCCCCCTGGCGTGGGTGTGTGTGTTGTCATTATCGTAAGTTAGGTTAAGTAGTGTGTAAGCTTAGGGACCGATGACCTCAGCAGTTTGGTTCCATAAGACCTTACCACAAATTTCCAATTTTACGATATTTCCCAACACGACAATTTACCTAGTGGAACAAGAAACGTGATTCATTCAACTGGATGATACGTTCCCGTTGATCTATAGTCCAGTCTTGATGATCTAGAGGAGTCATAACTGACGACGTCGTTGGCCCAACATAGAAACAAGTAGAGGTCGTCTGCTGCAAATCCCCACGTTCAACGATGTGTGCTGAAAGGTGCGTGCCTGCACAAGTATTGTACTCTGTCGTCAGATCTGTCACACATCGCTGTCTGTCCTGCTATACAGATTGGGAAAGCCTCCTAACTCCACGTTCTGTGATGCGGCGTGGACCTTCAACACCACGGCGCCTATTGGTGGTTTCTCTGTCCTTCAATCACTTTCCGTAACTGCTCACGACAGTTGCATGCGAACAGCTGACCAGCTTGGCCGATGCCGAGACGCTCGTTTCCAGGCGCCGAGCCATAATAATCTTTCCTTTGTCACTTATATCAGTGGACATCCGTATTTTCAACCATTATCGTCACCAGAAAATTTCCCTGTCGTCTCCTCTTATACAGAAACAGTCTGAAAAGCTTGTAAGGGTGTTACAGTGTAGCTTGTGTTGAGAAATAATTGTTAAGAAAAAAATTCGATACATTGACCCGTTTATGATTTAATTAGCGTTCAAGTTGGCCAATCACGCCGTTGGCGTGCAAATTCGAGCGGCCCGCCGGAGACGGTGCCGCCAGATTTGGTCTTCGTTTGGTTTCCTAAAACCCAACAAGAAAGGGATACAAGAACTGGACATGAGAAATAGTAAGGGTCGAACCGAATCAAAGGCTGAGAAGTCTCGTGCGGTATCGTCTACGCTATGAGAATAACTGATACTAATAATTGTATTGCGGGCCGCTTGAATTTACGAGCGCAATGACCTGATTGGCTAACTTCAAAGCTCATTAACTCGAAAATGGTGCAAACATTGAATTTTTTTAAAGAATTATTTCTTTCCACAACTCTACAACACACTTACAAGTTTCTCAGACTGTTGACCATCCTGCATAGTTCCTTCACCGTGCAGCATACCCGCAACGTGACCAAGCGGCATTTAATCTCGCAGTGATGAATGATGTTGTGCGGCTCTCAACTGCGCTGTCATCAGCGCCCGTACAAAGTCCCAATTTTTACACAGTCCAATCTATCAAGTGTCACGAATGATGATGATGATGAAATGATGAGGACAGCATAAGCACCCAGTCCCCGGGCAAAGAAAATCTCCAACCCGGCAATGACAATGAGTTTGACCGAGGGCAGACTGTGGTGGTCCGGAAGCTAGACACGAGCATTTCGGAAATCGCACGATTTGTCGGGTGTTCGAGGAGTGCTGTGAACAGCGTCTTCAACACGTGGCGAAACCAAGTGAAAGCAAGTCCAGTTCTCCTGAAGCCTACTTGTTAATTAATACTGTACTGCGGTCCATCACACCCACAAAGCCTTGCTACATACTGTACATTGCCACCTCTCATTACAGATGTCGGACGTAGCAGGGTAAAACAGGACAGGAGGCGAATTGCGGCAGAACTAACATCAGACTTTAATGCTGGGCGGAGCACAAGTGTGTCTGGACACAGTGCACCGAACATTCCTAACGATGGGCCTCCGTGACCGACGGCCCATGCAGGCGCCAATGTTAATGTAGTGGACTGACAAGGCAGCCAGTCCACAGTGACGGGTAGCCGAGAGGGCACACGTACACACACGCCGACTGGCGCGAAGTCTGGAACAGGATTGTAATGAATGTGATAAAGAAAAGAACGTAGCTACTAGAACACTTAACTTTTATACCGTACTTTGGTATACAGCATTCTTGATGATACAAGTGAGACTCTATCTTGAGGTACATGCAGTGGTACAAATGGCGCCTTGCTAGGTCGTAGCCATTAACTTAGCTGATAGCTGAAGGCTATTCTAACTGTCTCTCGGCAAATGAGAGAAAGGCTTCGTCAGTGTAGTCGCTAGCAACGTCGTCGTACAACTGGGGCGAGTGCTAGTAAGTCTCTCGAGACCTGCCGTGTGGTGGCGCTCGGTCTGCGATCACTGCCAGTGGCGACACGCGGGTCCGACATGTACTAATGGACCGCGGCCGATTTAAAGCTACCACCTAGCAAGTGTGGTGTCTAGCGGTGACACCACAGTTAACACCACGACATCGGCAACTACGGGTGAAATGGGCACCACGTGACAATCTGCACTGGCCGTTGGTGCAGTGGCAGAGCGTTGAATTGTCTGATGACTCCGGATACCTTCTTCATCATTCCGATGGGAGGGCACGAATCCGTTGTCTTCCAGTGGAACATCTTCTTGACACCTGTCCTGCGGGACGGGGTCAAGGTGGTGGCGGCTCCACTGTGCTCTAGGAAACATTCACATGGGCATCCGTTGATCCAGTAGAGCTCGTGCAAGGCACCATGACGGCCACGGCGTATCGTACACTGGTCGTGGACCACGTACAGCCCTTCACGACGATCATGTTTCCCGATGGCAGTGGCATTGTTCAACAAGATAATGCGCAATGTCACAAGGCAATGAGTGCGATGGAGTGGTTCGAGGATCACAATGCCTAGTTCCATCTGATGTGCTGGCACCTCAACTCGCCAGATCTAAACCCGATCGAACACATCTGAGATGTGATTAAACGTGGCGCCAGAGCTCGTCGTCCCACTCCCCGGAATTCACGGGAATTAGGCGACTTGTGCGCGCAGATCTGCTGCCAACTGCCTCCAGCGACCTTCCGAGGCCTCATTGCTTCCATGCCATTATGCGTCGCCGCTGTTATCCGTGCCAACGTTTGACATACCGGCTATTATGTAGGTGGTCATAACGTTCTCTGTGATCAGTGTATACTGACAGTCTAATGATTAAGGCGACTCCTCGCGAAAAGAATGAAATAATGGCTCCAGTACCGGTGTGGCACAAATTTTCAACTGATACGACATATTCAGTGATTTGTTGCTCAGGTAGTGATGTTCAACTTCGATGTTATTGGATAGGAGTAAGCCACGTACCAGCATGAGGTTTAACTTCATCCCATTTTCATTCATAACAACTCAGATTATCACACATCTATATGGTAAAGATGTACACGTGGCACTGCAAAACTGGTCGTAGGATGCAAAATGAGAATCAGTTCCACGAGGATCTTGCCCACACCCAGAGACTTTTGAACTGTTTGCAACCATCACTACCTCAGCACGGTAGTGTCTTTAATTTTTGCATTGAAGTTACTGTAATACTGATGTCCATTTGTCTTGATTTTCTGGAACAATAAAGCAACCTGATCGCCTGTCAGCAAGGAGTATCGAATTTCGTTCTTCCTTATAGGTTTGTAACCCTGCTACACCGTTCGGTATTCGTGCAATTGACCGCAATTAAATGTACCTAACTACTGAAAAAAGGCTTCAGTTTCGAAGATGGTAAACCGTAAGGATGCGGGAAGGTGTAAAACTAATCATTACTATGACACGTGAATACGTTGTCCAAATAACGATCGGTTACTAACATGCGTAATTATACAGACTAATTTTGATCAGTTAGTCGAATGTTATGAATTACGTAAATTTCATGAAAATTTAATTGCTGAGTGAAATAGTACGGTCACCAGTCCAAAAGTGGAAAATAGTTTCAGTACTGATTAGGTTAGATTGGATTTTAACTTTCGTAGCAAATAATGATACGTACATGAACTACAACGATCATTACAAGTGCAGGAGCTCAATTAAACATGCAAGCGATCACAGTAATCTAGCTTGTCAATTACCAGTATACTCAACACTTTTTCATTATTTAAATTCATAACTGCTTGGTTTTGCTGCGCGCAACCGGGTAATAATTAAGCAGCGTGGTCTCACGATAATGTTCAGTATCACTGAGTTTACTAACCTGTCTTTCCAAACAGCAAAAGTTCATTATCAAAAAGTACAATGTTCCAACATAAATTACCTCATAAATAAAAGCAATGTACAAAGGCAATGCTAAAGAACGAAAGCCAGAAGATCGATATATAAACCACTAATCACACAAAACTGAGTAATATACATGAATGAGAATATAAATCTATTATATTGTGCCAGATTCAGTGACTTTACTATTTAATTAATTTATGTTTCGAAGGGATAATTACAATTGTTGTAATACAATATTACGTAATAATTTTGATTAACTAGGAAGCATTTCTTTTTCAATGTAGCACTACTTCCTGGCACATTTATCATTTTTAACTTTAAGAATTTCTCATTTTTATCATGTGATACTCCATTGTTAGGATGATAAGCTATGAATCCTGCTTATGGTAATAATGACTTGAGTAAATAATTTCTAAAGAATTAGGAATGATTTTTACACACTCGATACATTGTCCAACTAACAAACTAACAACTCTGTGACACTACCAGGCCTTTTGCGCTTCTGATTGTCTGAAATGGTACAGTCTTACTTGGTGTGAAGCTCCTGCCGCGACGTAACAGTTCGATGACCACAGTTATTTTGGTGAAGACTCATCTTCCATTTGTGTATAACTTTTAAACGTGATTCAGCCACACAGTACTCTTCCTTTAACAGTTCTCCTGAAGCCTACTTGTTAATTAATACTGTACTGTGGTCCATCACACCCACAAAGCCTTGCTACAAACTGTACATTGCCACCACTCCGTCAACGTGTACACACTCGCTTACGCGGCCTTCTTCCCACAGCTACATAGCGCCCAACCTCTTTTACAGCTAACTGCCGACTCTCGACTCTCTCTCATACGCCACGGATCCTACTACCATCCAGATCTTACCATTGGCGTTATACAAAGCAAGATCCTTTGCATTGTCTGTGTGTCTACATTGCCAAACTTTTTAAAAAAACGTCTTCAGTAGTTATAGAAAATGATATCACAATATTATCATCGGTCGTACACAAATAAACAGTGGAAACACATTCAAGATAGATGAACATCACTGAACAATGCAAAAAAAAAAAAATACCGTAACAAAGTCTAACATACAGTTTGTAGTGTTACACGTTAGTTAGCTCCAGATATACACTGAAGAGCCAAACAAACTGGTACACCTGCCTAATATCGTGTAGGGCCCCCGCGAGCAAGCAGAAGTACCACAACACGATGTTGGATGGACTCGACTAATGTCTGAACTAGTGCTGGAGGGAACTGACGTCATGAATCATGCAGGGATGTCCATAAATCCGTAAGAGTACGCGGGGGTGGAGATCTCTTCTGAACAGAATGTCTGGGGAGTTTGGTGGACAGCGAAAGTGTCTAAACTCAAAACAATGTTCCTGGAGCCACTCTGTAGCAATTCTGGACGTGTGGGGTGTCGCATTGTCCTGCTGGAATTGCCCACGTCCGTTGGAATGCACTTGTTGTCTCATGTAGGTGTTGACAACCCAAACGCTGCATTCTGCCTGTTTATATATCTCTTTATTTGAATACTCATGCCTATACCAGTTTCTTTGGCGCTTCAGTGTAGATTTTTCCAAGAATCCGATTGCCGATTTTATGGCGGCAGCTAGTACTACCAATAACAGGATGATACAGGGCCCAGATAAGACTCAGTAAATAGAAATACAGTGGATGCTTCCGTAACCAAGGTAGTTGTGGTGTATGATGTTTCAAGAGGCACCTTATCGACGATTGGTTGGTTGTTTCGGGGAAGGAGACCAGACAGTGAGGTCATCGGTCTCATCGGATTAGGGAAGGACAGGGAAGGAAGTCGGCCGTGCCCTTTGAAAGGAACCATCCCGGCATTTGCCTGGAGCGATTTAGGGAAATCACGGAAAACCTAAATTAGGAGGGCCGGACGCGGGATTGAACCCCTTATCGACGATTTATACCGCATACAGAGAAAGCGGAAAAAAATATCATCAACTAAGACACAACGCAGACGAAAGTGTGCATTGAGTGGTCGCGATGGACGTCTTTGAAGATGATTGTGGTGAGAAATAAGAGGACAACAGCTGTAAAAGTCACTGCAGAACTGCATGTAGTACATACGAACTCTGTCAGAACCAAAACAACACGACGGGAGGTGTGTAAGCACGGAATTACTGGACGAGCGAAAAGACCACTGCCGCGCGGAATAGCCGTGCGGTTTGGGGCGTCTTGTCACGGTGCGAGCGGCTCCCCCCGTCGGAGGTTCGAGTCCTCCCTCGGGCATGGGTGTGTGTGTCGTCCTGAGTGTAAGTTAGTTTAAGTTACATTAAGTAGTGTGTAAGTTCAGGGACCGATGACCTCAGCTGTTTGGTCCCATAAGACCTTACCACAAATTTCAAAATTTCCAAAAGATCACTCGTAAGTGACGCAAATCCCCGTAACAGGAAAACGTGGAGCCGAAGCCATAAAACCTGGAATCGAGAGAACTCGTTTATCTTTATGTAAAATTCATGCTCAATATGGAAACCAAATTTCTACGTAGTAAGTACATCTATTTATTTGTATTTTATGTACCCTGCTTTGCCTGGGTATGTCTTTATTCCAGTCTTCTATTAGTCCAGTGATAGTCAACTTGGTCCTTGCTGCCCACTAGCTTTGATGATGGCTGGCGGGCGATAGGTGTTTTAAAACCATCTTCATTACATTTTTTAAATTTTCGCAGAAAGTGTTTGATAAGTAATTATTATTATATGCTTTAACTTGCTGTAACTCGTCTTTACAAAATTTAGTATGGGAAGTTACTTCCCAACTGCATAAATTACCGTCAATGTGGAACTGGTGGGCGGTTAGAAGATTTGACTACTGTCCATCTTCTCCACCCCTCCTCCCCCTCCCACTCGGCGTTTATCACCACCTCTCCCTTCTCCCTGTCCATCTCCTCTCTTTCCAAGTTATCACCCTCACCCGAATAGGAGGTTGCTGGTTCTTAACCCTGCAGTAATTCTTTCCAGATAGTAATATTCGTGCCAAATTTGGTTGAAATCGATCCAGGGGCCTAGGAGATGCTTTTTACAAGTGGCCTCGCACACACGCGCATGTGTCACATATATTTCACACGTATTTGTACACATTTCACCTGTCTCTTTAGTCAGCTACCTCCTGCAATTTCATTTTCACGCAGGTCAGTATTTTATGACGCCATATCATCTGAAATTAGTGTCATAAAATAATATAATTTTGCATGTACATCCAGTGGTATATGTGGATACTGTGAGCGAAATATGTTCGGAACAGAGCCCGCAGCAGAGAAGTAATAAATTTAAACATCATTCATGAAGTGGCAGTTTCTCGCGCACCTCAGTGTCTATGACGTCATATGTCCTTAACTACGTGTCGTGCAATGATATAATTTTGCTGGTACTTTCAGTGGTATATGTGATATCTGTGCGAAAAATTTGTTGGGAATACAGTTAGTAGTAAAGAAGTAATAAATTAAAACTTCATGCATGATGTGAAAATATACAGCGAAAATGTAGTAAACGATAACCTTTTATACTTTTACCATTTTGAGGGGATTATCAGCGAGAAAAGTTTCTTAAAAGTTTGAAATTATGTGTAAAGTTTGTTGCAAGTCACTAAGTGCTCTCATTCTCAAGTAGTGGATGGATAAAGTGATGTTATTCGCTCGTCGTGGACTACACTGCTTTTTGAGCACCACCCCCAACCCTTAGACAGGTAAGTGGTTCTTACCGCAGCTGTGAATCTTTACAGACAATAAGTGATATGTGTACTAAGTTTGGTTGAAATAGATCCAGTGGTTTAGGAGGAGACGTGGAACATACATACATCAATTTTTACAGTACGTATGGATTTATGTATTTATCACAGTCCACTTTCTCGATTATAACAATGGACCGGGGTGTCCCAAAATAATGTATACACACTTTTAAACTGAACATCCCTTTAATGAAAGGACAATTTTAGTGGCCACGACGCTGCAGAAATTTATTAATCGTAGACAGTATTTCACCGCAACGGTTTCTTTTAACTGTCGATTTTCTCGACAACGGCTGAGAAGTGCATCTTGGTGCTTTGCCACATTACACCTCTGGCCATGAGCTTTTATTATGCACAGTATGAATCGAATCTGAATTTCACAATTGGCGGCCTCCCCTTGTTAGAACATGAACTAAAAGGAAAACGATGCACGTTAACGCTTAACGATAACGACTTTGCTAACAATGATAGCTGCACGTAAGTGGTTCAATAAAAGGTGTCCGATGGTTCAGTCGCATATCGGATTTGTGCGCAACACTTCATGTCGACTTATCTGTTTCTCCCTTTCTGCAAACGCCAGCAACCCAGCAACTGTAATGTCAAAATTGCGTGATGAAGTGAAACGATGCAGTTTCTGTTGGTAGCGCAGAGCGCCGATTACGTCAGCATTCACCCTCACACTCTTCGCCCACCGCAATGTTGTCATTTTCAGCAACTGTTTTTGAAGAACAACTGGTGTGCTATTTCTTCACATCGGAAATCTTGTTATGCCGTTCACATCGCCACCCCTCAGTGCAATGGGACTTCTTTGTGCCACCTATACTTGCTTCACACAGTCAAAGAGGAAGACTG
The DNA here is from genome assembly GCF_023898315.1 of Schistocerca nitens. Classification (NCBI taxonomy): domain Eukaryota; kingdom Metazoa; phylum Arthropoda; class Insecta; order Orthoptera; family Acrididae; genus Schistocerca; species Schistocerca nitens. The sequence goes on along the minus strand of NC_064616.1, from coordinate 598,298,134 downwards.
GTGGTAATGAATGTTAAAAGCGTAATAAGACTCCTTCATACAGTGAAAGTAAAATTATGTTCTACTACAATTTCAAAAGAACAATTTCAAATATTTACCGAAAATTGCGAAAAAATATAATATAAAATAAAAATCTCGGCCCTCGATATTATCATTGCGATATCGATATATTCGTGTAGCAACCGCCTTGTCGTATCGATATTTTGATGGAAGGTATCGATATACAGATATGTTGACAACAGCCCTAGCCTGGACGATGTTTGTTTCATTTGTGAGAGGCAAGGGGACCCACCTAAAACAAGCATCCCAATGGTGAGAGGCAAGGGGCTCACACTAAAAAACAACCGTGAAGAGAACAAAATACTACTATGTCCACGTCGTTGTTTCTGGGTAACGCTGTAAATAGTTTTTAATTCATTCATAAGCAAATCAATGAATTTTTCCGACTGCTTTCCATTTCAGTGACAGATATGAAAGAGATTACACCAATAACGTAGACAAAGCAATGTATTCTTCTCTGGAGAATCGCATTTTTTGCTACAAAAACCGGTCATTCATTGAAGATTTCAGAATAAATACCTTTCTAACCTAAGTTTTTAGCATGCTAATCTGATGAGTACTGCTTGCGATATTATCATTTTTCAACGGTTTTTAACACATTATCATTATTCTCGATTACAGCGCACTCTGTCACGCAAATACAAAAATGTAAAATATAAAAGTTACGTATTTCTTCCTGGAGAATGCGAATACGCTATAAACAATGGGGATCCTATTCCAGATTTCAAAGTTGATCCACTCCAGACCCTTGGTGTCATTGGATGTTTCCCTTCGAGATGAGCAACTTTAATGTAAACTTTCTTTACCGGGTTTGTGGTTTTCCATATATTTCCAAAACAGTTTTAAATGCCTCATTCTGATTAAATGACTTGGAGATTAAAGTCAGTAGCCATACGAAGCTGTTTGCAAACAACGCAGCTGCGTACGCCAAAGTTAACTTCGTTAGCAATGCTCAGACTTACAGATAATCAGTGGTTAAATGTAATGTACTGCACGTAAGCAGGTGAAATAATTTGACGTTTTTTATCTGCACGATCAGAGATCGGTCTCTGTAATTTGTCACAACCCTCAGCTAGCGAACAGTTTCCGTCTATACCGCTTTATGGCGGATGGCCGCATAAATTTATTAGTTCTGAAGGCAGATACAGTATTCATATTTACTCAAGAGATCGTATGGAAGTGTAATTCACGAACGTAAGAGGTCGCTTACAAGACCCTTGATCGATCCATTCTTGAGTTCTTTTCGCCGACTTGGAATACTTATCAAGCTGCATTAATTGAAGTGATAAACGAGACGGAATCTAGAGCAGAACACTTCGTCACCGGTTTGCTTTGTCAGATTGATAGTTTCACAGAAATGCTATATTAACTTTATTTTGGAGACGTCATGAACTTGTTTCATTTAGTAGCCTGAGTTATACCTAGGAAAAAGAGCCCTCTTTGCAGCAGAAGTTTCATGCATCCTGCTTGCGTGTAGAGAGCAGCCTGTCTTTTAAAAAGCTTTTTCATGTTGAACCACATTATACGTCGCTTTCGAGCTGGCCGTGGTTCTAGAGAAAGGCACGACTGTTAATGATTAATGAATAACAATAACAGTCAACATTAAATAATCATTCAAATTATCATAAAATTATAGCAATTAAAAAGTCAGAATGATGATGTGTTTCCAAAAGCTGTATGAACCTGCTTTATTCGCAGCAACTGATCTCAAGTCAGTACAGACACATCTTCAGGTTTACAGTGATTATATTTCCATAATGTAGATCATTTACAGAACAATGGAAAAACTCGTAGAAGCCAACCTCGGGGAAGATCACTTTGAATACCGGAGTGACCCTACGACTTCTCATGGAAGATAGGCTAAGGAAAGGCAAACTTATGTTTATAGGACTTGTAGACTTCGAGAAAGCTTTTGACAATGTTGACTGGAATACTTTCTTTCAAATACTAAAAGTTCCAGAGGTAAAATACTGGGAGCAAAAGGCTACTTAAAATTAGTGCAGGAACCAGAGGGCAGTTATAAGAATTGAGGGGCACGAAAGGGAAGCAGTAGTTGAGAAGCGAGTGAGACAGGGTTGTAGCCTATCCCCGATGTTATTCAATCTGTATATGGACCAAGCAGTAAAGGAAACAAAAGAAAAATTTGGAGTAGAAATTAACGTCCAGGGAGAAGGAATAAAAACTTTGACGTTTGTCGATGACATTGCACGTTTGGCATAGACAGGAGCAGTTGAACGGAGTGGCCAGGATATTGAAAGGAAGATGTAAGATGAACATCAACAAAAGCAAAACGGGGATAATGAAATTTAGTCGAATTAAATCAGATTATGCTGTGGAAATGAGACACATAAAGTAGTAAATGAGTATGCTATTTGGGAAACAAAATAACTTATGATGGTCCAAGTAGGGAGGATATAAAACGCAGACTGGAAATGGCAAGAAAAGCTTTCCTGAATATGAGACATTTGATGATTTCGAATATAGATGTAAGTGTTAGGAAGTCTTTTCCGAAAGTATTTGTATGAAGGGTAGCCATGTATGGAAGTGAAACATGGACAATAAACAGTTTAGACAAGAAGGAAACAGACGCCTTTGAAAGTGGTGCTACAGAAGAATGTTGAAGATTAGATGGGTAGATCAAGTAACTAATGAGGAAGTAGTGAATAGAATTGGGAAGAAGAGAAATTTCTGAGGCATCAAAGGTTCACCAATTTCGTACTGGAGGGACGCGTGCGGGGTAAAAATCGTAGACAGAGATGAAGAGATGAATACACTAAGCAGATACAGAGGGATGTAGGTTGCAGTAGTTACTCGGAGATGAAGAGGCTTGCACAGGATAGAGTATCGTGAAGAGCTGCAGCAACCAGTCTTCGGACTGAAGACCACAACAACAGAGGGAAAATTAGGGAGTCCCAGCTTTCGGGACGTTATCCACGTTAAGAGTCAAGCCATGTGTGGAAGTGAAACATGGACAATAAACAGTTTAGACAAGCAGAGAACAGGCGCCTTTGAAATGGGGTGCTGCAGAAGAATGCTGAAGATTGGGCGAGAGGGTCACGTAACTAATGAGGAGGTACTGAACAGAATTGGGAAGAAGAGAAACTTGTGCACAACCTGAGTAGAAGAAGGGATCGGTTCCTAGGACACTTTTTGAGGCATGAAGAGATCATTGGGGGTAAAAAGCGAAGAGGGAGACCAAAAGATGAATACAGTAAGCAGATTCGGAAGGATGTAGGTTGCAGTAGTTACTTGGAGATGAAGAGGCTTGCACAGGATAGAGTAGCGTGGAGAGCTCCATCAAACCAATTTTCGGAGCGAATATACCACTACAACAGCACAACCATTATAAACCTGAAGATTCGTCGATATTGACGTGAAACCGTTAGTTGCAAATAAAGCACCTTCATACGGCTATGCAGCTTTTGAAAACACCTCTTCATTCTTGACTTTGTAATTGTTATAATTTTTATGAGCTGTGGTTGCGTTCCCCAGAAAGTTGTTTGTAAATAATTAAATTTCAATATTAAGACGAAACAGACGCCATCTCACGTGGTGCATCTTGCGCTAGGAAGTGAAATTATTCCATATGTGGAACTGAGAAAAGCTGTTATAGTTCAGGAAAATAGGAAGAAAGTGACTGTGATGAGACCAGTCAAGCATAGTGAGCAAGTAAGAAAAATAGAGGAGTTTTGTGCCGTAATAATTTCGCTACATCTTAATACTTCTGGCAGGAGTAGCAGGACATGACCAGAGCGGCAGATTAGACAGCTAAGTGGCTGGCCAACTAGAGGGAGGGTTTACTGCTTCTCTAGCCGTCAGAAGCACGTACTCCGGCATCACTGACAAGTGAGCACGCTCTTCGGACTCGTAGTGATTACGTGTCGCTTCTACCACAGACAAAGAAAGGTAAGTGTAAATTATTCTGTTTGGTGCTTGATGGCATCAATAGGATTATGAGGACGGAAGGGAGTGATAAACCTGTGACAGTGAAGGAAAGCGTTGTAGTCACCTTTAATGCGGACGTAAATCAAGCTACAGCAACGGTCTTGCCGCAGTGGATACACCGGTTCCTGTCGCATCACCGAAGTTAGGTGCTGTCGGGCGTGGCCAGCACTCGTGATGCCAATTGAGGAGCTACTCGACCGAATAGTAGCGGCTCCGGTCAAAGAAAACCGTCATAACGACAGGGAGAGCGGTGTGCTGACCACACGCCCCTCCTATCCACATCCTCAGTGAGGATGCCACGGCGGTCGGATGGTCCCGATGGGCCACTTGTGGCCTGAAGACGGAGTGCTTAAGTCAAGATAGAGCTCCAAATCAAATACTGGGAGGGGAAATAGAAACTACTGATATTTCGACTGAAAATTACCTGAAGTTATCTTAGACTGTGGGGGTTAAATTGTAACAGAATTCATCGATGAATGCAACTTTGAGTGACTGTTTTAATTTTGGCAATAATCGAATGAATGACTTTAGTTACTCTAATTTGATTTGTAATAACCACGGTGAAACAAATCAACACAAGACAATGGAATCTGATGTTAAATTTGCATTGTTTCGTATAGCGCCAGTTAGACTGGAAGTGCTATGAGAGGATTATAACCTGGAACACATGTAAGAAATGTTTACAGTATTGATGTTTACAATGAATAAAACTTTTACTGACATAAAACAAAATACAGATCAACAGTCTGGTAGCGTAAATAATTTGGCTAGAGAGCTCAAAAGCTTCAGATCTGAAGCTAATGAATTTTTAACGCGCCAGACCTCGAAATCGAAACAAATTTAGGAAAAAGAGTTGCAGACGTTTGGTGATAAAATTTGGGAGAAATTTCTAAAGTGTAAATAAAATGTATAAGGTCATCATAATGAAAAAGCTTCGCATCGAACGCTCAAAACCGCACGAAAATGTGCTAGAATATAAATCACTCATCCCAAAAACAGCGGCTAACTGAACAACAAACTTTTTCTACTGATCTCGTGGTGTTACACTGCTATTCAGTCTTCATACTGCAGCTGTAGGATTTCAGAGTTATGGTTAACGCAGAGTGGAACAGAACGGTATGCACATCTGACTAAAACTACTTTTTCATATTCAACATCACTTCTGCGTTCTAGCAGTTCAGTATCAAACGCCACACTAATTACATATTCACACCTCCTCCATGCTTGCCCTCTACCCTTCGCCACCTCACCAAAAACATCGCGCACACCTCGTTTCTCACAACCAGCAGCCATTCCCCTCCCCTCCTCCGAGAAGTATGCTATCTGATCCAAAGTAACCGGAACCTGTTACGTAATTATTCCTTGTTAGGTAACACCTTCAATATTAATTGAGATGATGGTCAGTTTTGAAATTGATAGGGCATGTTGATAATTGAATTGCGTTGTGAGCGCTGATTCATCGTGAAGTAGCTGCCAACGTGAACAGATAAAATCAGGCCTATCACAAGAACCATCCACTACATGGGCACGTTCCCTCAGCTCCAAGACTGAGAGTCAGAATAAGTTTCCTCAAGACCACTTCAGTCTTGCAAACAGCAGCAGCTACAGCAAGAAAGCAACTGTGGAATACCGAGCCAGGTGGCGCAGTGGCTAGCACACTGGACTCGCATTCGGGAAGACGACAGTTCAATCCCACGTCCGGCCATTCTGATTTAGGTTTTCTGTGATTTCCCTAAATCTCTCCAGGCAAATGCCGGGATGGTTCCTTTGAAAGGGCACGGCCGACTTCCTTCCCTGCCATCCCTAATCCGATGAGACCGATGACCTCGCTGTCTGGTCTTCTCCCCCAAACAACCCAACCGAACTGTGGATCTCTCGACTTGAGAATTTTACCAGGCATCTTCCTTAGGCAATCCTCCCACCTGGGCATGAAGAGAACTGGAATGTGCGAAGGTCACCGAACTGCCTTGGTTCTGGAGTTGGAAGATCCAGGAGTGACCTCCTGAAATGACACCTACCTTTGGAGACCACCAACTGTGACTGCGGAGAACCAAAGACCACGTTGCATCTACTGGATTGTCGACTATGCTCTGCACTTTGGGCATGAGAAGACCTGGTTACGACACTGGGTGCAAGTGAAGTTGCAAGATTTTGGCCAAGACCTCTACGTAATGCGGAAAGGACCATTAGATGTCATAAGAGGCGAACCTGCCGTTATAAAAGGGGGCGAGGAGTGTTTTGTTGCCAGCATAAAAGCAGGAACAGCAGAATGGGTCAGTCAGGCGGGCTCAGTGACTTCGAATGTGACGAAAGCATTGGATGTCACCTGAGTAACAAAGTCATCGAGGACGTTTCAGACGGCCGCTGTGACGGAGCGGCTCTAGGCGCTTCAGTCTGGAACTGCGCTGCTGCTACAGTCGCAGGTTCGAATCCTGCCTCGGGCATGGATGTGTGTGATGTCCTTAGGTTAGTTAGGTTTAAGTAGTTTTAAGTCTAGGGGACGGATAACCTTAGATGTTAAGTCCCATAGTGCTTAGAGCCATTTGAACCAGGATGTTTCAACGTTTTTAAAGCTACCCACATCTGCTGTTGATGACTGGATTGTGAAGTGGAAACGCGAAGGAACAACCACAGCTAAATCAACAACAGACAGACCTCAACGCCGGCCGCTGTGGTAGAGCTGTTCTAGGCGCTTCAATCTGGAACCGCGCGACCGCTGCGGTCGCAGGTTCGAATCCTACCTCGGGCATGGATGTGTGTGATATCCTTGGGTTAGTTAGGTTTACCTAGTTCTAAGTTCTAGGGGACTGATGACCTCAGATGTTAAGTCCCATAGTGCTCAGAGCCATTTGAACATTTTTGAGCAGACCTCAAGTACTTACGGACAGGCAGCGTCGAGCATTGTGGGTGGTGGTTGTAAAAGATCGCATGAAATGAACGGTGGGGACCACTTGTAGGTCCCATAGTGCGACCAGCAGTCCAACAAGCACAAAGACTGTGCGTAGGAAGTTAAAAAGAATGGGGTACGACGATGGTTCAGCTCCATGTAAGCCACATAATTTTGTCAGTGCTCAGCAACATTTGATAGGTTGTAAAGGGCGACGCCACTGGGCAACGGATGACTGGAAACGAGTGTTTTGGAGTAATGAACCATGCTATACACTGTGGCAATCCGATGGAAGTGTTTCTGTTCTGATAATTCCTAGAGAACGTTACCTGCAGCCATGTGTAGTGCCATCAGTTAAGTACAGAGCAGATGGTGTTGCAATATGGGTGAGTTTTTTGTAGTAAGGGTATGTTGCCCTTATTGCGCCCAAGAAAACACTAAACGTGGAAAGATATGAACACGTTTTACAGTATTGTGTACTGTGTATGATAGATAAACTGTTCCGAGAGTATTACTGCTTGTATCAGCGTGTAATGCATCCTGCCGTAAAGCAGCACCTGTGAGATAATAGTTTATGGATGATAACGTTCCTGAAATGGACTAGCCAGTCCAGAGTCCCAACCTGAAACCAATGGAACACCTTTGGATGTGTTAGAACGTTGAATTCTCTCCAGACCCCTGCATCCACTATCACCACCGTCTGCAGTTTCGCCTCTTGAGGAAGAATAGGGCGCCAGTCCTCCACAGGTATTTAGACACTTCAGTGAAAGTGTTCTCAGCACAATTCAAGGTAAAGAGTTATCACACCCTATGAAATGAAATGATCGTATGGCATTGTTGGCGGGAGGCCCCTTGCGGTGAATTTCGGCCGCCGTATCGCAAGTTCTTTTTAGTTGACGCCACTTCGGCGACTTGCACGTCAATGATGATGAAATGATGATGATGAACACACAACACCCAGTCATCACGAGGTAGAGAAAATCTCTGACTCCGCCGGGAACCGAACCCGGGACCCTGTGCGCAGGAAGCGAGAACGCTACCGCAAGACCACGAGCTGCGGACTATATTTAAGTGTCTGTGTACTTTAAGAAAGAACTTTTTAGAAACGCAAGCTAGTTTATTTTTAATATTTTAGTAAAACAAAATATAATCTTAACAATACTTTCCCCAGCATCTCAATCCTTGAAACAGATAATCGTCCATACATAGTTGCACGTATCAATTACTGCACTCCGTCGTTGTGGTTTCTGGTCAAAGACTGGTGTAATGCAGCTCTGTACACTTGTGCGCTCTATATAGGCGTCTTTTATTTCTGCATATTTACTGCAGTCTACATCCCTTGAATCTCATTAACGGAACTATGATAATACGATGTATCAAACGAAATTCGTGACTAGATTCAGGATTTATTGGTACACAGGACGCAGTTTGTTATGTTAGATGAGAAGCCATCAACAGATATATGAGAAACTGCCAGACTGTCCTAGGGAAGTGTGATGCGGCCCTTGACAGTATATGTTAATGACTTGCCAGGCAGTATTTACAAGGTGGCTTAGACTTTTTGCGGGCAACGGCCTTGCCGCAGTGGATACACTGGTTATCGTCAGATCACCGAAGTTAAGCGCTGCCGGGTGTGGCCGGCACTTGTATGGCTGACCATCTGGGCCGCCAAGCGTTGTTGCCGTTTTTCAGAGTGCACTCAGCCTCGTGATGCCAATTGAGGAGCTACTCGACCAAATGGTAGCGTCTCCGGTCACAGAAAACCATCCCAACGACCGGGAGAGTGGTGTGCTGACCACACGCCCCTCCTATCCGCATCCTCAGCTGAGGATGACACGGCGGTCGGATGGTCTCGATGGGCCACTTGTGACCTGAAGACGGAGTGTTTTAAACTTTTTGGGGATGATGCAGTTATTTATAATGAAGTAGATGGCAGATTTCGGTTCATTCATAGGATACTAGGAAAGAGCAAACAATCTTCAAAAGAGATTGCTTATAAAATGACGGAAGCTAATAGACCGTCATACACCAGTCAGCTGTATGTGAGCTGCTGGCACGGTCTGAAAGGACTGAAACCCATGTAGGTCACATTCAAAGGACTACTTCCAGAAAACACCTGTTTATCAACATGCTATGGACATCTGTGAATGTACAGTGATGCGTCATATTTTCTAATTTCCTTCTTTTATTTTTTCTTATTGTTTTCCTTTCCATCCTTCTGCTGGGCGTCTGAAGTCCTCTTGTTTTCGGGGTCCCGAGCATTGCCCCGACTACCATTGCTAGTTAAGCCACTGTCTCCCACACCATCTTTAAGTACGTCAGGTTGTTTCGTCGTACGTTTCTTTTAACAACTATATTCTGAACACTTTGCAAAAGGAAGTCTTCAATTCGGTGCCAAGTCTGTTCTGATATTCCGCATCCACGTATTTTGCTTCTAGGCGGCGATGACCAGCTGCAATTCCATGTCAGTAATAACTACTTCCACACCAGACTGCTAGCGCATTGGCCAGTGGCAGCGCAGGCGCCGGCGAGCGCCGTTAAGCTTAATAGCAAAGCAGGCCCGTTAGAAAACCAGTCAAGTGGGCCCAGCCCTGTCCGAACAACGTGTCCTGGGGCACAGTGAAATCGCTCGCGATTAGTGGAGCAGCTAGTAAACACGCGCTCGTTTCAAACGAACAGCTTGCCACTTGGTAGCTGAGTTTCGTTTGCGGGACCAGGTAGTATACAAAGCTGCAGTGGGAGACCACAACTGGAATCTCTCCGAATGATTTAACGCTCCATGCTCTCATCCAGTGGGTCAGCGAAAGAGTGCAGGGTTTCTGTTATCTTCATGAGGAGCTATACAGGTTTTTCCAGGAGGATTAGTAAATATTTTAGGTCGTGTAGTATCGACGAATTCGAATAAAACATTCCATATAACATGTGTCCAATTTTTAATACGTACTTACTACAAAAACTGCTATAATATTTTAAAGAAACTCATTAAAATGAAAGAAATTAACAATGTATATAATAAGATTAAAACTGCATGGGATATTGTCAAACGGGAGACAGGACAGGCTGTCAGTGTACGAGATACCATAAGAATCAAACTAAATGTCAGAGTTTTGACTGATAACTGACAAGTTGCGAGAGGCATTTGAATGATCACTTATTCAAGATCTAAGGGACGAACTTTCATAACGCCAAGAAACGAAATGTCAATATAATTGGAACAAAAAATACGCATATTTCAATGTCGTGATTTTTGCTGTATTTCCCTCTGTTTAAAATAATTGCTTTAGCTGAACAACAAACTTTTTTATACTGATATGATAGTGGGACACAGCTATTCAGTCTTCAAAGTGCAGGTGTGGGATTTCATTAAAATGGTCGAAGCCGAGTGTAACACAATAGTTTGTACGTCTGACTAAAGCTTCTTTTCACATTCAACATCACTTCTGCGTTCGAGCACTCCAATACAAAACGCCAGTCTAATCACATTTTCAAACCTCCTCCAAGTCTGTCCGTTCCTCCTTGCCCATCTCAGGCCCACATCTCGTCTCTCACATCCACTCCCCTCCCTTCCTCCGAGAACTACACTATCTGATCAAAAGTATCCGGAAACTTTTACGTAGTGTGGAAAGGATTACTAGATTTTTAAATGTAGCAATAAAAATAAGATTAAACGGTTCAGCTGAAGGAGCAAGGGAAATTAATAAAAATGGAGTTCCACACAATTTTGAGCAACTAGAAGTAACACCAAATCCTTCACTGAAATTAATAGAATCATAACAACTCTAAAACACAAAGACATATATGGTGTTGTTGAAATATCAAACAGAATTCTGAAAAAGTGTTCCAACTTAATAATTAATGCCTTTAGTAACACATGTAATTCATCCCTTGCACAGGCAATTTTTCCATGCAGGTTACAGTATATATTTGTTAAGCATCGTTTTGAGAAAAGTGACAAGAGAAACTTCAATAATTATTGTTCACTTTCCTTACTGACATCTTCTCCCAATGTATTCGAAAAAGTAATGTGATCAAGAGTAATCTCACATTTAAGTAGAAACAATTTACTTACGGTATCACAATCACACTTCCAGAGAAGTTGCTCGACTGAGAATGCTACTTTTACGTTCATTGATCAGATGTTAGAAGCCTTAAATAATAAAATACCGCCAGTTGGTATTTTTTGTGATATTTCCAAGGCGTTTGATTGTGTAGATCATATTACACTCTTAGAAATAATTTTTTATGGAACTGATCAGTTTACACAAAACTGTTTTGATTCAAATGGTTCAAATGGCGCTGAGCACTATGGGACTTAACATCTGAGGTCATCAGTCCCCTAGAACTTAGAACCACTTAACCTAACTAACCTAAGGACATCACACACATCCATGCCCGAGGCAGGATTCGAACCTGAGACCGTAGCGGTCGCGCGGTTCCAGACTGAAGCGCCTAGAACCGCTCGGCCACATCGGCCGGCCAAAACTGTTTTGAATCATACGTAACAAACACTATGCAAACAATTGTACTGAATAATTCGAAAAATGTTGAAAAGATAGAAAATGTTAGTGACTGAGGCAGAAATCACAAAGGGAGTTCCACAGGGTTCAGTTTTGGGTTCAGTCCTATTCTTCATATACAATATGTGGATCACCTTCCATTTAACGTTCAAAAGTCAGAATTGGTGCATTTTTCCAGACGATACTACTGTTACAATAAATCACATTAGCAATAAAACCACAGAAGAAATTGTTAATGATGTTTTTCGTACGATTAGTAAGGACTTCTCTGAAAACGGGCTCTCCCTAAATTTTTGAGGAAACATACTACATTCAGATCTGACCAACAAACAGAGTCATACCAAAAACTGAAGCAGCACATGAACAGGAGTCAGTAAATAGGGCAGATTACTCCAAATGTTTGGGTGTACATATTGATGAAAACTTGAACTGGAAAAAGCATATTACAGAGCTTCTCAAACAAGTTCAGTTACCTTTCCTCTTCATATAATTGCTATTCTCGGAAATAAACGAATCAACCTCCTGATATAATTTGCGTATTTCTAATGAATAGTGTTCTATGGAATTAACTTATGGGGTAGCTCACGATTTAGAAAAAGATGCATGTAGATTCCACAAAAGCGAGCAGTAACGATAACATATGGCGTTTACTCGCGGTCGTCATGTAAGTACCTCTTCGAGGAGTTATGCATTTTAATTGTACATGGCTCAGAAAGGAGACCAATATGCGTGAGAAAAATTTTATGATCATTTATTCACTAACTTAAAATGTCAGACTGGTGCCGAAGCAAGTTTTAAATCTCACCTAAAATCATTTCTCCTGGACAATTCCTTCTATTCCATATTGATTCCGGAGATAAAACTATTGGAATGTAATGCAAACATACACTCCTGGAAATTGAAATAAGAACACCGTGAATTCATTGTCCCAGGAAGAGAAACTTTATTGACACATTCCTGGGGTCAGATACATCACATGATCACACTGACAGAACCACAGGCACATAGACACAGGCAACAGAGCATGCACAATGTCGGCACTAGTACAGTGTATATCCACCTTTCGCAGCAATGCAGGCTGCTATTCTCCCATGGAGACGATCGTACAGATGCTGGATGTAGTCCTGTGGAACGGCTTGCCATGCCATTTCCACCTGGCGCCTCAGTTGGACCAGCGTTCGTGCTGGACGTGCAGACCGCGTGAGACGACGCTTCATCCATCCCAAACATGCTCAATGGGGGACAGATCCGGAGATCTTGCTGGCCAGGGTAGTTGACTTACACCTTCTAGAGCACGTTGGGTGGCACGGGATACATGCGGACGTGCATTGTCCTGTTGGAACAGCAAGTTCCCTTGCCGGTCTAGGAATGGTAGAACGATGGGTTCGATGACGGTTGGGATGTACCGTGCACTATTCAGTGTCCCCTCGACGATCACCAGTGGTGTACGGCCAGTGTAGGAGATCGCTCCCCACACCATGATGCCGGGTGTTGGCCCTGTGTGCCTCGGTCGTATGCAGTCCTGATTGTGGCGCTCACCTGCACGGCGCCAAACACGCATACGACCATCATTGGCACCAAGGCAGAAGCGACTCTCATCGCTGAAGACGACACGTCTCCATTCGTCCCTCCATTCACGCCTGTCGCGACACCACTGGAGGCGGGCTGCACGATGTTGGGGCGTGAGCGGAAGACGGCCTAACGGTGTGCGAGACCGTAGCCCAGCTTCATGGAGACGGTTGCGAATGGTCCTCGCCGATACCCCAGGAGCAACAGTGTCCCTAATTTGCTGGGAAGTGGCGGTGCGGTCCCCTACGGCACTGCGTAGGATCCTACGGTCTTGGCGTGCATCTGTGCGTCTCTGCGGTCCGGTCCCAGGTCGACGGGCACGTGCAACTTCCGCCGACCACTGGCGACAACATCGATGTACTGTGGAGACCTCACGCCCCACGTGTTGAGCAATTCGGCGGTACGTCCACCCGGCCTCCCGCATGCCCACTATACGCCCTCGCTCAAAGTCCGTCAACTGCACATACGGTTCACGTCCACGCTGTCGCGGCATGCTACCAGTGTTAAAGACTGCGATGGAGCTCCGTATGCCACGGCAAACTGGCTGACACTGACGGCGGCGGTGCACAAATGCTGCGCAGCTAGCGCCATTCGACGGCCAACACCGCGGTTCCTGGTGTGTCCGCTGTGCCGTGCGTGTGATCATTGCTTGTACAGCCCTCTCGCAGTGTCCGGAGCAAGTATGGTGGGTCTGACGCACCGGTGTCAATGTGTTCTTTTTTCCATTTCCAGGAGTGTATAATCACAAAAGAAAATTCTGACTCTGACGTCTATGCTCTTTCGAATTCTCTTGACAACACCATGCGTAGCACTGCTGAGCTCGTTACGGCGTTCTTCTATGAGGACAGCACTATTCATCATGTGAACGATCAATTCGTCTCATACGTTTACTTTTTTTTTTTTTTTTTTTTGTAGATTTCGCCTTTGAACCAGCCCACACTCAAATATCTAAAGGGGTAAGGCCCGAGAACCTTTTTGGCCGAGAAGGATGAGCGTTTCTGCTGATCCACCTTCCGACAAAGGTTAGGTTTAGATAATATCTCACCTGACGACTAGAATGTCCCTGTCAGGCTGTGGAAAACATATCCATCCTTGTAGGCAAAGGAAGCTCTTTCAATAATGCTGGAAGTTAGTTTTTAAGAAATTCTACATAACGGGGCACTGTAAGACGATGCGGTAACACAACAAAACCCAATCAGCAGATTATCTATAATGTTACATCACACATTTACAGAGAAGTTTACTTGAAAATAAATTTCCCCAAAGGCATGAGGATGTTATTCCGGCTACCGTTGTGAGTAACAAATGTTATTAATACCAGCAAGAGTAAACGTGACTGCACCTGTGAACAGTGTTTGCAGTTAGCCAACGAAAAATTCAATTATGTTAACTCAAGCGCAGCTTTAAAATTTTAAATTGAAAACAAACATGACAATCGATAAATAAAGTCATAGTCACCAGTGTACCAACATATGGAACGAAGACTTACCTCTGTGAGCAGTTGTGTCTCTGTAATCCATAAAAATTGGACACACGTTATGAGGAATGTTTTATCTGAATTACTCTATAACACTCTGCAGTAAAATATTTGCTGTTTCTCCTGGAAAACCCTTTATTTATTTCGAAGACTCCATTAGCGGGATTCTAGAATTCTTGAGTGCACAATTACAAGTAGACTTACTTTAGGCGCTCCATAAGATGGAAGTAAACAGTAGACAGGATCTCTAGGGCGGGATGCTGAACCCGTAAGGAGCGAAAGTTTGAATTTGCAGATATATTAACCGCAAGTAATGAAAAAGTAAAGTGTAATGTCGTGAGAAAATGTTACGAAGGGGTCAGTTCGATACACGAAACATGAGGAATGCTGCCGTACTGACAACTTTATTTTTAAAAAGGAGAATAAAAATTTGATGTTCTTCTTCCCGCAAAACACAGTTTTTGAATTTTAAAAATAACATATTGTAACTATAAGCAAACATGTTGTTAGCCAAATGCAAGATAACAAAAAGAATATAACACTAAGGAAATTTTTGCCTATATTTCATTTAGATACAATACCTCCCCAAATAATCAGCTTTCAAACGAAAGTTTAAGCTATCTTAATTGCTAAGTGAATTGCATCTCATAACACATCACTTCAATAACGTCTACACAATGGCATGTCCACTGAACGGACTTTCGTCATTGCATTAAAGGTAGTGTCATTGAAGCGCATGTTCACTTTACTAAAAAATATGGCTTCTTACTTATCTGATTGCCTCTAAGTCCATTGCCTTCTGTTCAGGGTATGGTAATGTCCGCAGGTCTTGCTTGTATGAAGAAAATATATTGATTCCGGGATTATGAATGTTTGATGAATCACTAAATGTGAAATAATGTAAAATGTCTGCATATTGAACTCTTTGTATTTTGAGCTCTTCATATATATGGTTTACGAAATTTAACATCCATTTTCTTCTTTGAGCTACAATTCCAAATAAACATATCTGCCTTTCGCCACATTTCCAACATGACTTGAGTCCATCACATCACACACTTCCTGCCAAGTGCCAACAAGAAGCAAGGCAAAGATAACAATTGAGACAAAGATGTTTAAATAATTGACAGCGAACACATTGTTTCAATTAAATGATTCATATTTAGAAAAACTTAGTCAAAATAAATTTACAGATTACCACATACAATACAAATAGTTATACATGAAGAGTAAGCATTGTTTGATATGAACTTTTCTACTCTTAAATGAAATTGTCGATACCCATCGATATTGGTGTGCTCAAAATCTTCATTACATCACAGCCTACATTTCATACTACTGAGGCTTGATTATCCTACAATATTACATTCAGTACTGAGTCTTCACTCAGTTCTGAAAGTAATATTGTAGGATAATCAAGCTCAGTAGTATTAAATGTCGAGCCTGACATCTAACATGGAGTTTAGAAGCCTACTTTTGATCAAATTCAGTTTTGAAAATGACCTTTTATCATTGTTGTTTATGATCATACGTAAGAGGTGCAGCGTTAGAACGATTTAGAACGATCTCGATATTACGGAAACACTTTAAATTTTTTTGGGTCCTAGTGTGGATGAAATGAGATATGTTAGAAATCTTTTCTTGGTGTGGGGGGAGGGGGGGGGGGGCGAACGGGGGAACCAAGCTCATTCCAAATCGCCAAAACTGCATCAACAATTATTCTAAAATTGAGGAGAAATTTCACCTCATGTGTGACACCGTTTTTTTTTCACCCAGACATGTTTTAGCACTTTTTCTGCTACCTTCAGTGGATTTACTTGTGTATTTTCTTTCTGAAAAATTGTTGTTAATGTTAACCTCTAAAGAAACTTTTGGTACGAAATATTTACATTTGAAAAATAAGGAGCTGTTGTCAAAATATTTTACATTAGTTTCCATACAGTACAGAATTGAGACGTATATCAGTAAGTTCAGGCATTCTATGTTGTTAATTTACGATATGTCTAAAGGTTTTAGTTTCGTAATAAATTTTGAAATAAAGTGGATTCATACATTTGTTTACAAATGTCACATGAAGCTTTTGGTGGTTTATACTGGTAGTTTTACATCTACTACATACTTTACAGCTTGTAATCTGCAAACAGCAAAACGTTTATCTTTTTCGTTTATTATGCATTTCTTACTTCGAATCGCTATATATCGGTTTATTTACCATGTTACTTACAGTTTTTGATGTTTTGGTGTTTTTATCCTTGTTCGGGTCGTGGTAGTATGCTTATTTTCTTTCGCCGTTTGTTGCACATGCATTTTCTAATATTTGTTTGCCAAGAACAGTTTCCGCCAAAGTTAGGTGTTGTTACGGCTGTGTGGTGTTCATTTGTTTCGTTGTATGTTTGGGATGTGGCACGCGGCTTTCAAGTGGTGATGACGTGTGCGATGGCTAGCTCATGTGTAAGACAGAGACGAAGAGAGAGAGAGAGAGAGAGTTATGGATAGGCAGCTAGAGTGAATGGTGTGGATTATTGGGAGAGGGAAATTTATATTTAGAGGGTGATCATATGCAGTTTTTGGATGGGGGTTATTTATATAGTTCTTCTATTGTGGCAAAGATGATTTTACTGCACAGTTATGTGTACTCATTTAGTACTTTTTTTTGGGCTATTGATTTTTGGTTCAAATGGCTCTGAGCACTATGGGACTCAACTGCTGTGGTCATAAGTCCCCTAGAACTTAGAACTACTTAAACCTAACTATCCTAAGGACAGCACACAACACCCAGCCATCACGAGGCAGAGAAAATCCCAGACCCCGCCGGGAATCGAACCCGGGAACCCGAGCGTGGGAAGCGAGAACGCTACCGCACGACCACGAGATGCGGGCTATTGATTTTTGGACGCAGTATTTTTCTTCTACTGTTAATTTTTGGTATAGGCTTTTAGTAGTTTTAAGAATTTTTAAATCAGTTTCCATGTTCGTTGGGTGGTTATTCTGTGCCGTTAGGTGCTCTGCAAATGTTGAGTGTGCGCTATTACTTTTCAGTGCTCTGAGACGTTATGTACACCTAGTTCTAAAATTCCTGCATGTTTGATCGACATGTGTAGATTGACAGCAGTTGCAAGTTATTCGATAAGTATCTGACTGGCTGTATTTGTCAGCATTGCTAGTATTTCTTCCAAGTACGTTCTGTATTGTGTTGTTGGTTCTGTATGCTCAGTTAAATCCTTGTCACTTTAGTATTTTGCCCTTCCTGTCTGTGACATTTTTGTTGTAAGTCATTATGTGCCATTTGTTGCTTACTGTCTAGTGATCTGTTGTGAGCTGTGATTAATCTGTGTGTGTGTTTTTGTGTATGTTTTCTAATTATGTTGGCTGTTTTTGTTCTTTGTTGTTTACTTTATCTTCTGTCTTTGAATCATACCCATTCTGCCATGCAGTTTGTTTCATTGTGTTCAGATCTTTTGTGTAGTCATGTTTATTCATAGGTGTTTTGTTCAAAATGGTTCAAATGGCTCTGAGCACTATGGGACTCAACTTCTGAGGTCATTAGTCCCCTAGAACTTAGAACTAGTTAAACCTAACTAACCTAAGGACATCACAAACATCCATGCCCGAGGCAGGATGCGAACCTGCGACCGTAGCGGTCTTGCGGTTCCAGACTGCAGCGCCTTTAACCGCACGGCCACTTCGGCCGGCGGTGTTTTGTTCAGTGTGCGTATGAAACTAGCTTCTTTATGAGTTGTGGGGGTGATTGGACTGGTTATTAATGAAGGTGCTGGTGCTCGTAGCTTTTCTATAAATTGTGAACTCATGTTTGTCGTTACGCTTGTGTACGGTGACATCTAAGAAACACGTCTGGGTGAAAACATAACCACAAAACGGTGTCTTGCATAAGGCAGAATTCCTCTCCAATTTTTCTTAGCAACCACGGAAATAAGAAGAACTGCAACGTTCACAAGATGCTTGTTAGGTTAAAAGCCTTAGTGGTTTTTCGAACTGAAGTGTCATGCCTCTGCCTGGCCGTTTTTTTTTTAATTTGACGAGATGACGCGCATAGTTAGAGAAGTGAATGCTGTCTTAACTTGTATCAGCTGTCCATTGAAAAATTGCGCCATATAAGTCCATACAAGATAATTACGACTACATCTCTAACGGTTAAAAGGGGGCCTGCGCCTCGATATTAAAACAAAGAGTTTTTTATATACTTCATTTGCCGCCCGGTATTAGCCGAGCGGTCTCAGGCGCTGCAGTCATACACTGTGCGGCTGGTCCCGGCGGAAGTTCGAATCCTCCCTCGTGCATGTGTGTGTGTGTTTGTCCTTAGGATAATTTAGGTTAAGTAGTGTGTAAGCTTAGGGACTGATGACCTTAGCAGTTAAGTCCCATAAGATTTCACACACATTTCAACATTTTTATACTTCATTTGTGGCCTTCCGACATGTTCCACTCAGCCAGCCTTTGATACATGATAGGTTACAAATTTATTGACAAATGTCCGCCCCCCGTAGCTGAGTAGTCAGTTGGCCTTTGGCTGTGCTGCGGTGAGGACGCGCTGTTTGTGTTCCTGCCGCGGAGCGAGCGCTCGTGTTTGCTTACATCGTACTCGGCCGTTTCGCGCCTGCCGTACTGAGCATATAGATCACTATGGCGCACCAATACAGAAAATCGACGCTCAAATTTACGTTCCGCAACGAATTTGCACGGCCCAAAGCACTCGAAGTCGAACGATTTCTACGAGAAGAAGTTAAAATCCCGGCGACCGACATTCTCGGCATTCACTTGTCCATTGTGAGTAGTATCGTATATGTCAATATCATCAACGACGCAACATGTGTACGGATCCTTCGGGACACGAAACAGGGCCTCCGTTTCTGCCATGCTGATGGCAATGTGGGGACTGTGGACGTCGATTATTCTGGCATGGGACTTCGCACGATCAGAATTTTCGAACTTCCTTTCGAACTACCGGCGGAGGACGTCGTGACAGCGCTGCGCCCCTACGGCACGGTCCGTGATCATATTGCGGAAAAATGGACGCCATTCCAGACATATCCTGTGCTGAACGGCGTCCGCCAGGTCCGAATAGAACTTAAAAGACATGTACCTTCATATCTGAATATCGGTGGCTGCCGCGCCATCGTCATCTACGATGGGCAACCGAAGACCTGCTCTAGTTGTGGGAAGGAGGGACACCTCAGATCAGAATGTATGCAACGTCGAATCACTCAACTGCCGCCGGCTGACGCGGACCCGCCATCGTAGCCGACGCTGCTTCCTGTGACTTATGCAGCAGCCCTCACGACAGCTACTTCACCACGACAGCCGACATCCACTGTTGGGTCGCGGCTCCATGCTCCAATACAGGGCGATGATGACACACCCGTTCCACAAGCTACGGATTCAACTCCGATGCCGCCGCCCCCGTCGACGGATAACAACATACATGACGATAGCATGGCCGTAGACTCGCTTATTGTGCCTACGGCTGCCTTTGTGCCGGAACATCGTGAATCTTTGCCATTGTCTGACACAGAAGGACACACCAGGAAGCAACGCTCTCCGAAGCGACGGAAGCGGAGGCGTAGAGAAACTTCCGAACGGGATGCGACACAGCCTCCAGAGGATGACGACTCCACCTTCAATGAGGACGCTACCACAGAGGCAGCCGCCATTTGCTGCAGTGTGGCACCATCGAACGGAACTGAGGACAAACCACATATATCTACAGTGGCAAAATCGGATGCCGAGATGCAGGACAGATGCTGCCCACCAGGGCAGGAACCCATGCCGTGTCCTGAGGAAGCAAAGGAGGCCGATCTTGCTTTCAGTTCCCCGACGTGGGCGGATGACCACGACGACGACGGAACCATGCAAGTTACGCCAACAGGGCCCACGCCATTGGCGCCGGCTCTCTAGAAAGGACTGCAGGTGGAGGTTTGGGGGGATGCGGAGGTGTCAATACAGTCAGAAGCGTCATAGGTAATTCCAGTCTTAATGGATAACTTAACACCTGCGGTTCGGCAACAAGCTTATCGTATCGCCACGCTTAACCTCAACACGATACGAACGGCAGTGAAGATCCAGTAGCTGCGTGAGATGCTTCGTTCTTCGGATGTTGACATTGCCCTGTTGCAAGAAGTATATACAGCGGCCCTCCCCGTTTTCTACGGTTATGTGACATATGTGTCACCGGCGGATCGGAGTGGCAGCGGTACGGCAATACTAGTGCGGGACGGAATTGCCATCGAAGAAGTGACTTACCTTCCGTCAGGAAGGGGGCTGGCGATCACAGCACTGGGCACGCGCATCATTAACATTAACATTTACGCTCCGCCGGCCGTTATAGCCGAGCGGTTCTAGGCGCTTCAGTCCGGAACCGCGCTGCTGCTACGGTCGCAGGTTCGAATCCTGCCTCGGGCATGGATGTGTGTGATGTCCTTAGGTTAGTTAGGTTTAAGTAGTTCTAAGTTCTAGGGGACTGATGACCATAGATGTTAAGTCCCATAGTGCTCAGAGCCATTTGAACCATTTACGCTCCATCAGGAACTGACCAACGCCGCGAACGATCGCTTTTCTACTCGGAGGATATCGCCCCCCTCTTTATCAGCCGCTTCGAGCAATATATCTTCGGCGGCGATTTTAACTGTGTGCTCCACCCCAATGACCAAGTCCCACATTTCTCGACTTGTCAAGAACTTCGGCTCCTGGTTCGTGATCTGCTTCTCACCGACAAGTGGGAGACAGTGCACGGTGACCGTCCCGGGCCGACACACCTTACTGGTCACTCAGCCGGTCGCCTAGACCGCATTTATGTCTCACGAGCTCTAGCGCCGGGAGTATTGGACGCCGAACGTTGGCCGCTTGCCTTCTCCGATCATAGCGCTTTCATATGCACACTCACTCTACAACAGCAGCGGATATGGCGCAGCCGAGGACCCTGGAAGCTGAATGTGGCACATCTTCAAGCCCCGGAATGCCGTCAGATTATCGCCAACACATGGCTGGATTGCGAACGTCGTCTTCCCCGATACCCATCGACTCTAGCATGGTGGGTGGACTGTGCAAAACCAGCTTTTCGGCGTGTGCTAACACAATTCGGAAAAGATATCGCAGCTTGGCATCGTCACACATTGGACTTTTATTACACGGTGCTTCGCGAACTCGACAGCCAACCACCATCTCCAAACCGACAAATGGAAAGCCGCCGAATTAAAGGTAAAATATTGTCTCTTACGAGGAAACGTTTGGAGGGGGTCGTAGTGCGATCGCGACGTCAAGACCGTGCTCGACAGCCGCCGACGCCGACAGCAGCTGATCACGGACCTCGTATTGCTAGGTGGTAGGGTCGTAATGACTCAGGCGGCGGTTACAGAAGCCTTCGCAGATCACTATCGCCGGTTTTACGACGAGGTGAATACAGAGGACGAGGAAGCGGACGATCACGATATACTGCAGCACGTGTTGCACACCCTCGACAATGCAGCAGCGGCGACGCTGTTAGGTGGAATTACACGAGACGACATCGAGGACGCGCTTAACAAGGGAGCACTCAACAAATCTCCCGGGCCAGACGGACTGCCGCTCGAGTTTTATCGGACTTTCCACGATTTAATGATGCCCCAATGGATCATCATGTACCAAGAACTGATGACCCCCGGTTCCCACGTGCCACCTGCATTCGTGGAAGGTCTCTTTATACCGATACATAAGCCTTCCAGAGGTCGGACGGTCGAGGACTACAGGCCAATTACAATGCTCAACTCGGACTATAAAATCTTCGCCCAACTACTCGCCAGCCGCATAAAGAAGGTTCTGTCCCTACTCCTCTCAATGGAGCAAACGACACAGGGCGGAGTAACCAACATGCAAACGGCAACCAGTGAATGCAGGGATTTAATAGCCATCGCCACATCCTGTCGCCTTCGAGCTGCTCTGATCTCCATTGATTTCGACCACGCCTTCGACAGAGTTCACCACAAGTTCCTTCTGTCCGTTATGGCCCGCATGGGCTTCCCGCCTGACTTTCTCGACATCTTTCAGCGCCTTTTCCGTGGAGCTGCTTCCCGTGTGCTGGTGAATGGACGGATTGCGGGTCCCTTTCCGATCCGACGGTCAGTTCGCCAAGGATGCCCACTCTCCATGATCCTTTACGCGATCGCACTCGAACCACTTGTCGGAGGGTTGAAAAACAGGCTCTCGGGCATGTCATTGAGGGATCACACCTTTCACTGCAGGATATATGCTGATGACCTTCTATTCCTTGTCCCATCTGGTGACGAGGTACGCTCGGTGATACAATGGATCAATCGCTATGGATTGGCAGCGGGCAGCCTCATGAATGTGGCCAAGTCGGCAGCGATGCCCATTGGGAGAGGTCTACAGGAGGACGCTTTAGCCCCACTCCCACTGGTTAACATTTACACAGGATGTGCGCCGCACGGCTGCCATGAACTATGCACGATTATTACAGGCAATACGCACAGAAGTTCGCCGGAACTTACTTCGACGGATGGACCTCCTACAGCGTGTGGAATACCTCAACCTTCACGTGGCAACTAAGATGATTCACATGGCCCAGGTCCTACCGATATCGACAGTGATGGCACACAGACTGCAAGCAGCGTTTGGATATTACCTTACCGCCGGACACCTATTCAAAGTCCGCTACGAAACACTCACCCTCCCTCCGCTTGATGGCGGACTGGGACTTACAAATGTACGAGCGAGGGCTACAGCATTATACTTGTGCACAATGATGAAATTGTGGACCCACAAAGATGCTTCCCTTACGGGACGTCTGTTAGAGGAATTGCTGCCGGCGTCTCTTCTGCCACCTGTCACGGTTGCGCACATTACACCCTCACTCTCGCACCATTCTTGAGTATAGTTACGTGCACCCAGACCTGCCCAACACTCGCACTCCCAAGGCGAGAGACGTTTACAGACTGTTGCTAAGGTCCATCCCTCGCAATGTGATTGAGAGGAAGAGCCCTACGATCCTATGGCCTGCAGTGTGGAGAGCGGTCCAGAAGCCGTTCCTCCCCACGCGGGTACGAGCCGCGTGGTACCAGGTGGTGAACGGGAAGGTTGTAACACGACAAAGGCTGCACGCTATTGGGATGACGGATTCCCCCCTTTGCCCACGTTGCCACCTCGTGGATACTGACGAACACCGTTTAACGTGTGGATCGGCGTTAGAGGTATGGCTGCTAATGCAGAAGTTCCTCGCTTGCTACCTACGTATCGCGCCTCGCACAATTGAGCCACGGCTCCTCCTTTGTCCAGAGGATACTTATTTCCCACCTGCGAAGACTCACGCTCTCACATGGTTTAAAGGCATGTCCATATACTACCTCTTTCGAGATGATGAGAAGATGGTGCTTGATTACTGGCAATTTCTCCAGGACAGTCACAGCACACTTGAGTGTACACCCCGATACCGACAACTATTTGCGAACTATTTGCGCAGTATCTTCGATAACCCACCTCACAGTTGGGGAGTACCGGGCAAAGGATGACCGCCTTCATGGGGCTCCACACGCTGCGAAATGTTGTACCAACTTGGAACATGGAATCTGTACGCAGATGGGCCATGCACATGGAATGGCGTGCGGGTTTTGGTTGCATTTTTTTTTTTCGTTATTATCTATCATCACACTATTGGTTTCAAATTCTATTTAACAGTTTAGAAGGAACTCTTGTTCTGTTGTTGCTACGGATGTACATTCTAATTTTGTTTGTCATAACTGAAAGACGCCTTTTTCCGTCTATATATATAAAAAAAAGGTTGGCAGAGGAAATAATTTGCAATTAAAAAATTAAAAAAAAACAAAAGAATAAAAACAAATAAAAACAAAAAAAAAAGATAGCGAAAAAAGTTGGAAAAAAAATTAAAAAAGATGTTTAGGCCTCGGAGTCTTACGCCAGAGGTAACAAAAAATAAATAAAAAAGAGGAAAAAAAAGTTGGTAGAGCACTTGCCCGCGAAAGGCAAAGGTCTCGAGTTCGAGTCTCGGTCGGGCACACAGTTTTAATGAAAAAAAAAGAAAAAAAAAACAAACAAACAAACAAAAAAGTAGTCAGCGCGACAGAATGTCAATCTTAAGGTCTCGGGTTCGATTCCCGGCTGGGTCGGAGATTTTCTCCGCTCGCGGACTGGGTGTTTTGTTGTCCTAATCATCATCATTTCAGCCCCCATCGAGGCGCAAGTCGCCGAAGTGGCGTCAAATCGAAGGACTTGCATCCGGCGAACGGTCTACCCCACGGGAGGCCCTAGTCACACGACATTTATTTTTAATTGACATATCCAATCTCTCTCTCTCTCTCTCTCTCTCTGTCTCTGTCTCTCTCTCTCTCTCTCTGACACACACACACACACACATACATCCATACACGCACGACACCACATAGAAGATCTATATTGTATACGAAAATATGAGGGGCGTTCAATAAATAATGCAACACAGTTGTTTTCTCCGCGAATTTAGATTGAAAAAATTTGGAATTTGGTGTGGGACATCGTGGAATATTCTCGCTTCAGCCCCTATAGTTTCATAGAGTTCCGATAGGTTGCTGCACTACACATAGCCTTCAAAATGGCTTCTGTAGTGGAGGTGCGTTCCAAGCAGAGAGCTGTCATTGAGTTTGTTTTGGAGGAAAACCAGAGCATCACAGATATTCGTAGGCGCTTGCAGACTGTCTACGGAGACCTGGCAGTGAACAAAAGCATAGCCGGCCGCGGTGGTCTCGCGGTTCTAGGCGCGCAGTCCGGAACCGTGCGGCTGCTACGGTCGCAGGTTCGAATCCTGCCTCGGGCATGGATGTGTGTGATGTCCTTAGGTTAGTTAGGTTTAAGTAGTTCTAAGTTCTAGGGGACTGATAACCACAGCAGTTGAGTCCCATAGTGCTCAGAGCCATTTTTTTGAACAAAAGCATAGTGAATCGTTGGGCGAGGTGTTTGCCGTCATCGCATCAAGATCGAGCAAATCTTCCTCATCCATCCTACAGTCCGGATCTCGCACATTCCGACTTCCGTGTTGCCCAATGAAGGATGCACTCTGCGGGAACCAGTACGTGAATCATGGGGATACTAATGATGTAGCAAGACGTTGGTTCCTACGTTGGCCAGAAGAGTAGTACCATGCGGCCATACAGGACCTCCCAGTAAGGTGGCGCAAGGCCGTTGCATTGAACGTAGGTATGTTGAAAAATAGGATTTTGTAGACAAAATAGTGGAAAACAAGACAGTGTATTAGAACTCTGAATAACACCAAAATATCTTCAAATGGTTAAAATGGCTCTGAGCACTATGGGACTTAACTCCAGAGGTCATCAGTCCCCTAGAACTTAGAACTACTTATACCTAACTAACCTAAGGACATCACACACATCCATGCCCGAGGCAGGATTCGAACCTGCGACCGTAGCGGTAGCGCGGTTCCAGATTGTAGCGCCTAGAACCGCTCGGCCACAACGGCCAGCAAAATGTCTTCAGAAAAAAATGAGTTTAATTACTTACTGACCACCCCCGTAGTAGTTATATCATTGTGTGTTCAGCCGTGTTCCGGGAAACAGGTTCCAATATTAACAGAGGATGTGTAAGTAGGCTGTTTAGGTTTTTTTATTGGTAACGCTACCTCTGTATGAAAATTACTGGCTGTGCTGTGTGCAGTCTGTGGCTGCTTTGCATTGTTGTAATACTCGCCATTGTAGTGTTAGGCAGCTGGCTGTGAACAGCGCGTAGCGTTGCGCTAAAAAAAAAAATTGTGTGTCAGTTAAAGCACAGTCTTATGTGTAATTGTTCAAAAAGGGGACGTTTCATATGGCGACCCTGCCAGGATTCGAACCTGTAATTGTCTACAGATCGAGTAAATAATAATTTTTTTCAAAAAAATGAGGGAGCACAAAAAGACATTTCCCTTCACAGGAACTGCATTCATAATTTTCTTTTCAAGTACTTGGTAATTTTTGTAGAATTAGTTTTTGCGGTGCACCACTTTAATTACTTAGCCATTAAGATGTGAATAGACATTTCCCTTGTCTGCGTTGTTATCTTTAGTGTACTATTTTTTCTGCTTGAGCTATGTCATGTTTAGGTATAAGATATTTCATTTTCCGCTTCTGCTGTTTGCCAGGCATAGTGCTACTGAATTTTAATTTGTGTTACTCTGCTAAGCCAGTTTACTACTGATTTATTTTTCTTGTTTGCTGCTCATTGCCTTATATTAGTTGTAATTTATGCTGCTTGCTTTGCCTATTTAAATTTTTTTGTCATTGGTGTTTGTGTTAATTGTTTTGTGCTGCTGCATTGCCTCGTCCCTTAGTTTAATATCTGAGCTCAGTAGATTTAAGTTAGCTTAAGAGGGATACCCTATATAAGAAACTGACTATGAAGAATAGGGAAAGAATGCATTGAGAAGTTATATGAAAAAGATTTGGGCCAAAATGAGTATTGTACAATGAGAAATAATTATTTTGAAAGAAATATGAATAGAATACAGGAAGGAGGTATAGATAGGACTTTTTGGGAAAAATGATGAATGAAGGGAGATCTCCAAGAAGTAAAGAAAGTTTTGTTTGCAAAATACTGCAGTAAAACATACCCTGTCCTTTCCCCCTGTGTTATTCTGGTATGTGTTTGTGTACTCTTGTATATTTGTGTTTTTCCTGTCTTTATGTGTTTAGCTAATAAGAGTTATGTTGTAGAATGTTTCTCATAATATGTTATTTTCTTTGAAAAGATGTTTAGACATTATTTATTCTGTTTTGTTTCAATGCTCATGTGTGAAGTTGATGTTTCGAAAGTTATTCTGATCTTTTATGTATGTACTCATGTCATAATTCCTGTAACACTGATGTATATGTTTATTTCTATTCTTTTGTAAAGCCTGTTTTACTACAAATGTTCTCTGTATTGTTATGTTCTGTAATGATGTATTTTGTACCTTTGTAATTGTATTCTTATGTTATAAAATTGTAATTGACACCAGGTCATCAAATTACTAACTTGTAAGTTACATTTCACTGCACACGTTTCTGTTGGTCATAGTATATGGACAATATGTGAGAAGTAGGGACTGTTAGTGTTTGCACGTGTGTTAACAATTCAGCAAGGGACTGGATAACAGCATTGCTGGTTCTAAGGACATTTAAAAAAAAAAAAATTGTGAGTGCACAAGTGGTGGTTTATGGACTTGCTATATCATCCGAAAGACTCTTCAATGGTGATTGTGCACCTGCACAGTCACAACAGATGGCTGCTGGCCATCTCTACAAGGACTGCGGTGGGTCTGCGCCTCTGGTGGCCCACCAATACCATTATCTCTACAAGGACTACAGTGGGTCTGCGTCTTTGATGACCCACCAGTACCATTATTTCTACAAGGACTGCAGTGGGTCTGCACCTCTGGTGGCCCACCAATACCGTAATCTCTACCGGGACTACAGTGGGTCTGCTCTGTGATGACCTACCTACCAATACTCTTCAAAACTTCGATTGACTCCGCTGTTGGTTTGCTCTGTTGTGGCCCATTACCTGTCAGCATGTCAAGAGTCAGCACTGTCTTTCCGTTGGAAGGACAACACTACTTCTTCAAGACTGCATGGAAATCCACTACTTCTGTGTGCAATTTCTTTTACTAATGAGACTTTGTGAAAAAAAAACTGTAATTACTATTATGATGAATGATCAGAACTATCTTTGGACTGCGAGAAAATTTTAGCTTTTGACCAACGTTGTATCAATATGTGTGTGCATTTGATTTCTTTGTTATTGTAATTACGACTATGAAAAATTTTAACAAATATGTATTGCCCAGTGCCCAAAACAATTTGTAAAATTTTTTGTGGGGAGCATGGGGGCTATGTAAGTAGGCTGTTTAGGTTTTTTTATTGGTAACGCCACCTCTGTATGAAAATTACTGGCTATGCTGTGTGCAGTCTGTGGCTGCTTTGCATTGTTGTAATACTCGCCATTGTAGTGTTAGGCAGCTGGCTGTGAACAGCGCGTAGCGTTGCGCTAAAAAAAATTGTGTGTCAGTTAAAGCACAGTCTTATGTATAATTGTTCAAAAAGGGGACGTTTCAGATGTAGTATGAAACAAGGGAAGATAAAAAAAGTTCCTATAAACAATGGTCGGAAACTTCGTTGCTCGGAGTTATGATCTACTGCCACTGTTGTCAATGAGCACCATGTCTCTGCGGTACTCTTCACAACACGTGCTCGATATGACTGCCATCCATTGCAACACATCCTTCCACTCTATGTCTCACGGAGTCACACACTCACTGGAATACACCTTGTTGCTGACGGATTGCGTCGCAGGCGTTGAACACACTTTCTCGTAGTGTATCCACATCATTAAGCGGAGGTGAGCCGCCAGCCGTGGTGGATGTGGGGAGAGAGATGCCAGAGTTTTGAGAAGGACGATCTGGGCGTGTGTCCGTCAGAAAAAGGAAATTTGTTTGATTGGATGTCGCAAAATTATATATATATATATATATATATATATATATATATATATATATATATATATATACTATGACTTTTGAACGCTATTAAGGTAAATACATTGTTTGTTCTCTATCAAAATCTTTCATTTGCTAACTATGCTTATCAGTCGTTAGTGCCTTCAGTAGTTATATTCTGTTATTTAGTTGGCAGTATTGGCGCTCGCTGTATTGCAGTAGTTCGAGTAACGAAGATTTTTGTGAGGTAAGTGATTCATGAAAGATATAGGTTATTGTTAGTCAGGGCCATACTTTTTTAGGGATTATTGAAGTCAGAGTTTTCCTCAGCTGTTTCAAAATCAAATAACGTAGAAGTTTACCAGCACAGTCATTCTTAATTTTTCAAAGGGGACGTTTCAAAGGAAGTAATGATACCTAGCACCATTCATCGTGCAGAAAGTAGAGTTGATATCAGCCTACAGGTGTGTATTATTGTACGTTACGATACCGTTTCTTGTGAAGCATGCCTTATCAGTACAACACCTTCACCGCGAACTCCAGATCATGAGCTCACGTTTGGAGATACCAATAGTAGAATTGCAATCTGGCTGGTCGATCGTTAGGCAGCAGAGCTTGGACTCACTGCACATGATAAGGGTTGGCCCATATCAGGTATGCATGCTGATCGAGGTCCGTCACGATCCCATGTTTATGCTGCACAGGATCCGATTTACGAGCCGCTCGGGGTAGCCGCGCGGTCTAGCCGCCTTGCCGCAGTTCGCGCGGCTCACCGAGTTGGACGTTCGTGTCCTCCCTCGGGCATGGGTGTTTGTGTTCTCCTTAGCGAAAGTTAGTTTACGTTTAAGTTAGATTAAGTAGTGTGTAAGCCTAGGGATAGATGACCTCAGCAGTTTGGTCCCACAGGAACTTACCTCAAATTTTCAAGAATCCCATTTACGAAATTCACTGGAACAGGACAAAACATCTTTACAGGTGGCGAACAGCGTTCTGGATCTTTGAAAACATACAGGTCACATGCTTGTATGCTGATTCTATCTGCTTGCACGTAGCAGAAGACAATATCTGCCATCTCCTGAGTTGAATAGTAGGCCTCCTATGGGAGCTGTATGTCCAGTGACGGGCACAGATAAATTACACTAATGTAAACAATGCGCCATATGAAAACTACAGTCACACCAGACGAAAATAACATACCTCATCGATACACTACGTACTGTACTATGCTGTGGAATGCTATACGTTTCCTTGATGTAGAGGTGTTCTCGACACCAATCCAAACACTTTGGGCTGCATAAACGTTTACTACGTACGTTGTTTCCTCATTTGTTTCGTGCCAAAGTGCTCAGCGTGCAAGACATGCTTCTCGTACGCACGCAGTCTGTAGCACCGAAGATACGAGACTTACAACCAATGTTTATAGGAACTGCCTTCTTCTTTTGAGTCCGCAACTCGTGGTCTCGCGGTAGCGTTCTCGCATTCCGAGCACGGGGTCACGGGTAAGATTCCCGGCGGGGTCAGGGATTTTCACCTGCCTCGAGATACTGGGTGTTGTTGTGTCGTCCTCATCACCATCATTCATCCCATTACGGTCGGAGGAAGGCAATGGCAAACCACCTCCACTAGGACCTTGCCTAGTACGGCGGTGCGGGTCTCCCGCATCGTTCCCCTACGCTCTGCATATTACTTCCTCTGTAAATATTGGAACCTTTTTTCCGGACACCCTATACACATCATACATTGTGAGTAACGAGTTTATTCTGGCGGGAAGTTGTCGTCCACTAAGCTCTAAACATTTCAGGACATTGGTTGTCACGTGGTAGGGCAATGGGCAGCCGAAAATGATGTGATCGATGTTCTCCTCCACATACGGTGATTGTGAGTCAAACAGTTGTAAGAATTTTCGTTTATTTTAAAATATTAGTGGTGCAGGCAGCTCAAAAGTAGCCCTGATTTGTCTCCAAAAATCCCTACGCTGTGGTTGTCATTACTCGCTGATAGCCTCTCTTACAAGAGAGATACAAGAGACTTTATGTGATGCTTGGACAATACGAGAGAGATTTGGTTTCATTTGTGTGTTACCCATTTGCAACAAATGAAAATTTATGCCGGACCGGGACTCGAACCCGGTCTTCCCACTTACAGCGAGCAGTCGCCAAACCATTTCGACTGTACGTACACACTCCCCAGCCCGATCCAAACCTCCGTAGGTCACTGTCCACTTCCTTACATCGTCTTCTTATGTGTGTATCCCTTTAAGCTCGCAACATCACTTGACTGCCGCACAGGGAGAATGACACAACCATAACAAATCTAGACCATTTTGATCGTCGTATGGCCCGTCTCCGCTTATGATACTTACATATGATTTGACGATCAGTGTATGAAATATTATTCCAAATTATTCGGTGAAGCCAGTTTCATGACATGAGCTCCATTGGGTATAAATGTATTACCCAACTGTGAAATATGAAAATTTGTGCCGAACCGGGATTCAGACACGGATTTCCCCCTTATCGCGAGCGGTCGCCATAAGCGTTTCAGTTATCCGTACATGCCCCCCGGGCAGATCCAAACCTCCATATGGGACTGGCACAGATCTTCATACGACACAATTAGGCAATGCATCTATACTCATTGCAGCTGATGTCATGAGATTTGCATCTGCAAATAATTTGGAATAAAATTTCATGAAGCTGCTTATCATCAAATCATACGTAAGAATCTCAGTTAATTTGCAAATATCACACGTTCCATGGTCAATGACCTTTTCTGTTTCGAGGTATAAGACGATTCACGGCCGATGAAGTATGGCTTGCCGTCCACACGTTGTATAACTTGTTTTAAAAACACAGCATGTTCCACAATTCATGCTACAAACTTCTAGGGGTTGTAGAAGGGATTCAGTAGATCAAGTTTTACATAAGAACCCATGTCCGGAAACGTCATCCAGCCACACTACAGAGCGTCAAAGTTACAGGCGTCGGCGTCTGGAAATGTATGTATATTGTTTGTATATGCAGGCTGATTCCGTGACGATCTTGCAAACCTTCTAGGATGATGGAGAAGGATAAATGTATCAGTTTGAGGTAAGGTTCCCCTCTACCGGAAACGAACGAGTCGAAAGTTATAAGTGAAAACCGGTCTGACACATCTGGCAGTGGACTACATGTGCCGGTACTGTTGTTGCTAAGATTGTAGGGTAGGCAGCTTTCAGAGGTGGTAGCATGGACCACAACAAGGAAAAAAGGTGCAGTAAACATGGCTCTACAATGCATACCAGAGGGGCAATGAGCACTTGTTCATCTTCGCTACTACGAAACACATCTCCTCTACTGAACAAGTGCTCGTAGCCCTTAAGGTAAGCATTTTAGAGCCCATATTTACTGGAGTTTTTTTTTTTTTTTTTTTGGCTCATACTACCACCTTTGAAAGTTACCTTTCCTACGGTCTTAGTACCAACAGGACCAGTACATGTCAGACGTGTCAGACACGGTTTTCGCTTATAACTTTCGACTCGTTTGTTTCCGGAACAGACACCCTTATCCCAAACTGATACATTTATCCTTCTCCATCACCCTAGAAAGTTTGTAACATCATTATGGAATCACCCTGTATATGCATACATTTACAGGCTCCGGCGTCTGTAGCTTGACGCTCTGTAGCGTCTTTGGATGACGTTTCCAGACATGAATTCCTATATAAAACTTGATTTACTAAGTCCCCTCTACAAACTCTAGAAGTGAGTAACATGAATTGTGAAACACCCTGTATACAGAATTTTACTTTCGGTAAAAGTCTGTAACTGACAGTTAACAATATACACTACTGGCCATTAAAATTGCTACACCAAGAAGAAATGCAGATGATAAACGGGTATTCATTGGACAAATAAATTATACTAGAACTGACGTGTGATTACATTTTCACGAAATTTGGGTGCATAGATCCTGAGAAATCAGTACCCAGAACAACCACTTCTAGCTGAAATAACGGCCTTGATACGCCTGGGCATTGAGTCAAACAGAGCTTTAATGGCATGTACAGGTACAGCTGCCCATGTAGCTTCAACACGATACCACAGTTCATCAAGAGTAGTGACTGGCGCATTGTGACCAGTCAGTTGCTCGGCCACCATTGACCAGACATTTTCAATTGGTGAGAGATCTGGCCAGGGCAGCAGTCGAACATTTTCTGTATCCAGAAAGGCCCGTACAGGACCTGGAACATGCGGTCGTGCATTATCCTGCTGAAATGTAGGGTTTCGCAGGGATCGAATGAAGGATACAGCCACGGGTCGTGAAACATCTGAAATGTAACGTCCACTGTTTAAAGGACCGTCAATGCGAACAAGAGGTGACCGAGACGTGTAACCAATGGCACCCCATACCATCACGCCGGGTGATACGCCAGTATGGCGCTGACGAATACACGTTTCCAGTGTGCGTTCACCGCAATGTCGCCAAACACGGATGCGACCATCATGATGCTGTAAACAGAACCTGGATTCATCTGAAACAATGACGTTTTGCCATTCGTGCACCCAGGTTCGTCGTTTAGTACGCCATCGCAGGCGCTCCTGTGTGTGATGCAGCGTCAAGGGTAACCGCAGCCATGGTCTCCGAGCTGATAGACCATGCTCCTGCTAACGTCGTCGAACTGTTCGTGCAGATGGTTGTTGTCTTGCAAACGTCCCCATCCGTTGACTCGTTGATCGAGACGTGGCTGCACGTTACAGCCATGCGGATAAGATGCCTGTCATCTCGACTGTTAGTGATACGAGGCCGTTGGGATCCAGCACAGCGTTCCGTATCACCCTCCTGAACCCACCGATTCCATATTCTGCTAACAGACATTGGATCTCGACCAACGCGAGCAGCAATGTCGCGATACGATAAACTGCAATCGCGATAGGCTACAATCCGACCTTTATCAAAGTCGGAAACGTGATGGTACGCATTTCTCCTCCTTACACGAAGCATCACAACAACGTTTCACAAGGCAACGCCGTCAACTGCTGTTTGTGTATGAGAAATGGGTTGGAAACTTTCCTCATGTCAGCACGTTGTATGTGTCGCCACCGGCGCCAACCTTGTTTGAATGCTCTGAAAAGCTAATCATTTGCATATCACAGCATCTTCTTCCTGTCGGTTAAATTTCGCGTCTGCAGCACGTCATCTTCGTGGTATAGCAATTTTAATGGCCAGTAGTGTATTTGAAATAGCTTTAGTATATTATACAGCATCTACAGATGCTGCACAAAACACAAGCTCATGTGTAACAACTGTAGAAGTTAGCAGTAATTGCTTAGGGCGGTCTCCAGTGCGCATTCTTTCAGGTGAAGTACCGACCATGACACATCCTGTGTTCCTGCGTGCACTATGCTCTACGTACAATACTTTCCCTTACCGAAGATTTACCAGAGATCCGTAAGTGGGCGAGATTGTCGAAGACGCAGTGGACATCACGTTAGAAGGGGAAGATAAGGATGTAGTCACGGTTGTTCGTTTAGCTCGAAACTCACAGAAGCAGAAGCGCGGTGAAAGCGGCGACAAATTTCTCTTTCTTTATAAAGGTCACGTCCCAGCGACACGAGGGCGCTTCACACGGGCTCCTGTGTCTGCTGTGACAAAGGTTAGTACCGGGCCACGTGACACACTGCTAGTGTCAGCAAGCTCTATCAGATTGTTTGCTGAGGATGCCGCTATCCACGGGAAAGTACTGTCGTTGGACGCTCGTAAGAAATTACAGAAAGCCTTAGACAACGTTTCCACTACATGTAATGAATAGTAGCTCTCTCTAAATGTGGATAAATGTAAGATAACGCCTGTAACAAAGGGAAAGAACTGGGTAGTATCTGATTACGGGATTACTGGGCAACATATTGAGCCCACCACATAACATAAGTATTTAGTGATGATACTAACAAGGGAAATACGTGACCTCCAAAGCGTATAACCGTAAGAAAATGTGCTTAGAATATAAATCACTCATACGAAAAACAGTGGTATGAGCCATTCGCACCCTAAACTGCACGTCTTACCACGAGAGACATCTGAATGAAGGAATGAGATTTTCACTCTGCAGCGGAGTGTGCGCTGCTATGAAACTTCCTGGCAGATTAAAACTGTGTGCCCGACCGAGCCTCGAACTCGGGACCTTTGCCTTTCGCGGGCAAGTGCTCTACCATCTGAGCTACCGAAGCACGACTCACGGCCGGTACTCACAGCCGTACTTCTGCCAGTTTCTCGTCTCCTACCTTCCAAACTGTTCTGCAAGGTTCGCAGGAGAGCTTCTGTAAAGTTTGGAAGGTAGGAGACGAGAAACTGGTAGAAGTAAGGCTGTGAGTACCAGCCGTGAATCGTGCTTCGGTAGCTCAGATGGTAGAGCACTTTCCCGCGAAAGGCAAAGGTCCCGAGTTCGAGTCTCGATCGGGCACACAGTTTTAATCTGCCAGGAAGTTTCATCTGAATGAAGAAATATTCAACGTCTAAGAAAGGAATTTTTCTAATGCGAAGAAGCAAAGTATCGATATAATACGATCAAAAACACACCAAAGACAAGGAAATGCTGCCATTGTTTGATGGGTACTTTAGGCAATATAAACTCTAGGCGGGAAGGATCGTCGATTTTGTAAGTCTACGATGTGAAAAACTACAAGTAAAGGTACGCGATCTTCATTCCATTATCAGTCTTCACTCTGCGCTATATAGTCAACTTTTTTCATTGAAGTACAAACATATGTTACAATATAGTAAGGCAAAAGGGCACGTTATGACGTTAATATACCAATATCATCATTACAAAATATAATTACAGTGGCGATTGATACTGGACTGCTTGAATGCGGAAGTCTTGTCGGATGTGAGACAGTGGCTCTATTCGGACGTCCATATTGTCCTGTTCCACTCTGCTTTAACCACTTCATTGAAATCCCACACCTGCACTTTGAAGATTGAAGAGCTGTGCAACACTATCAGGTCAGTAGAAAAAGCTTGCTGTTTAGATAAAGAAATTATTCTAAACAGAGGGAAATGTAGCAGTAAGCACGACATTGAAATGTGTGTGTCTCCGGTCGTGCTGTATGGATAGCCCTTGACTACATGAT
Organism: Schistocerca nitens; assembly: GCF_023898315.1. Classification (NCBI taxonomy): domain Eukaryota; kingdom Metazoa; phylum Arthropoda; class Insecta; order Orthoptera; family Acrididae; genus Schistocerca; species Schistocerca nitens. Next base: position 598,262,110 of record NC_064616.1, on the reverse strand, counting down.
CACTCAGATGTCTTTTGGTGAGAAACGCAGTTTTCCATGCGAATACCTCTCGCCACTGGCCTTTTTTTTTTTTTTTGACACGATATTTATTTTCTAAGTTCATTTTCGTGCGGTTCTGGGCGTTCGAGATTACGAACTTCTCTTTTAAGAAGCAGCATGAAATGTGACGAGCACATAAAACCAGCATGGAAGATCAATATTTGTTCGAAAGGTCCAAGGAAAAGGCTAGTACGACCAATTATAGAGTATCGTTCCAGTGTTTGGAGTCGTTATAAAGAGGGTATGACAACACACATCGAATGAATTCCAAGGTGCGCAGCTAGGATGATAACAGGTTAGTATAGTCAATACCAAAGTGTAGCAGCAGTGCTTTCAATGGAAATCCTTAGAATAAGGAAGATGCAGCTCTCGTGATACCCTGTTGGTTAAATTTAAAGAAATCCGTATTTGAAGCGGACTGTGCGACTATCGCGCTGCTACCATTGTATATCTGCCGTAAGGATAACAAGATAAGAGAGATTAAGAGTGATGTAAGCAGTCATTTTCCCTCGCTCAGTACACGATTGTGATTGGGGGGCTGGAAGAGAAGGAAAAATAGAACGTGAATTTGGAGTGGTGGAAACGAATGAAAGAGTATGTCGCTCGGTAACATTTTCCACAGATCATAATTTAATCATCGCTAACACTTGGTTCAAGAACCATGAAAGAACGTTGTTTACGTGGAAGAGACACGGAACAACCGGAATGTTTCAGATTAATTATATAATGCTAGGACAGCGATTTCGGAACCAGATTTTAAACTGTAAGACATTTCAAGGGACATATGTGGACTCGAACCTCAATTTCTTGGTTACGAACTGAAGAAAGTGCAAAAATATAGGGAGATGTAGGGAAAGGGACATGGATAAGTTAAAGAACTACTGGTTGTTGAGAGTTTCAGAGGGGCATTAGGCAAAGATTGATAATAACAGAGGAAAGGAATGCAGTAGAAGACGAATGGGTAACTTTGAGAGAAAAAATAGTGAAGCCAGCAAAGGATCAGACAGATGAAAGAACAAGGCCTAGTAGAAATCCTTGGATGTCACAGGATATATTGAATTTAATTGATGAAAGGATGAAATATAAAAATGCAGCAAACGAAGCAGGCGGAAGGGAGTATAAATGTCTAAAAAAATGAGATTGACCGGAAATGCAAACCGGTTAAGCAGGAATGGCTAGAGGATAAAATTAGGGATATAGAAGCATATATAACTAAGGGAATGATAGATACTACCTATAGTAAAATGAAAGAGACTTTTGGAGAAATGAGAAACAGCTGTATCAATATCAAGAGCTCAGATGGAAAACCAGTCTGAAGCAAAGAAAGGAAAGCTGAAAGGTGAACGGAGTACAAACGAAATGAAATTGACGGCAGTATTATACACAGGGAAGAGAACGTAGCTGAAGAAGAGATGGAAGATATGATACTGCGAGAAGAATTTAACTGAGCACTGAAAGATATAAATCGGATCGAGGCCCCTGATGTAGACGACATTCCGTTAGGACTGTTGATATCCTTGGGAGAACCAGCCATGACAAAATTATTCCGCGTGGTGTGTAAGATGTATGAGACAGGAGAAATATCCTCTGACTTCAACAAAATGTAGTAATTCTAATTCTAAGGAAAGTATATGCTGACATGTGTGAATGTTATCGAACTATCAGGTTAATAAGTCATAGTTGCAAAATACTAACAGGAAATCTTTACAGAAGAATGGAAAAAACTGGTAGAAGCCGACCTCGGGGAAGATCAGTTTGGGTTACGAAGAAATGGAGGAACACGCGAGACGATACTGACACTACAACTTATTTTAGAAGATAGGTTAAGAAAAGCCAAACCTTCGTTTATAGCTTTTGTATATTTGAACAAAGCTTTTGACAACGTTGACTGGGATACTCTCTTTGAAATTCTGAAGGTAGCAGGGGTAAAACACAGGGAGCGAAAGGTTATATGCAACTTGTATAGAAACAGACGGCAGTAATTAGAGTCGAGGGGCAGTAAAAGGAATCACCGGTGGGAGCAGAGTGAGACAGGGTTGAAGCCTGTCCCCGATGTTATTAAATATGCGCATTGACCAAGCAATCAAGGAAACCAAAGAAAACTTTGGAGAAAGAATTAAAGTTCAGCGAAAAGAAATAAAAGTTTTGAGGATTGCCGTTGACACCTTTAATTCTGTCAATGACAGCAAAAGACTCTGAAGGACAGTTTAATGGAATGGACAGTGTCTTAAAAGGAGGATAGAAGATGAACATGAAAAAAAGCAAAACAAGGGTAATGGAATGTAGATTAGGAAACTAAAAGTAGTACACGAGTTTGACTATTTTCAAAGTAACTGATGACGGCCGAAGAAGAGAGGATATAAAACGTTGACTGGCAATGAAAAGAAAAGTGTTTCTGAAGAAGAGAAATTTGTTGACATCGAATATAGTTGTAAGTGGTAGGAATTCTTTTCTCAAAGTATTTGTCTGGAGTGTAGCCTTGTAAGGAAGTGAAACATGGACAATAAACGATATAGACAAGAAAAGAACAGAAACTTTTGAGATGTTGTGCTACAGACTGCTGAAGACTAGGTGGGTGGGTCATGTCGTAATGAGGAGGTACTGAACAGGACTGAGGAGAAAACAGACTTGTGACACAACTTGACAAAAGAATGGACCAGTTGATAGGACACGTTCTGAGAATCGTATCACCAATTTAATACTGGAGGGAAGTGTGGCAGGGTTACAGAGGGAGACCAAGAGATGAATACAGCAAGCAGGTCCAAGAAGATGTATGTTGCAGTAGCTATTCGGAAATAAACAGGCTTGGACAGGATAGAGTAGCATCGAGAGCTACAATGAGCCAGCCTTGGGACTAAAGCCAACTACGGTGTACCAGGAGGAACGTTCAGTATTCAGGGATATGACAGGAACAATCGATCCAAGCAAAAAGTCTAGTAAACTTGTGCACTAAAATGCATACGTTTATCTGAACACATCTCTTTTACAAAACAAATGCTCATAGCACCTAACTAAGCTATGCATTTTAGAGTCAGTGTTTACTAGAAATTTGGCTATTGGTTAGGTCCATGCTACCACCTCGAAGAATATGGAAAGCACAGAGCTTGTAGTAGAAGAGACTTGTTTCGGAGTATTTTTCTGAAGAAATGCCCATAGCCCTTAAGTTATGCATTTTAAAGCCTATGTCTACCAGACTTTTTGCTTCGAATGATCGTTCCTGTCATATCCCTGAATACTGAACATTCTAAAAATCCCATCACCAAAAAATAATTAATGTAGAGTAATGAAATTTCAGGAATACATTTGTGTAGGTAATATATTTCAGTAATTAACGTTGCAAGATCACAGGTTAATGAAAAGCGAGAAAAGCCATTACAAATGCGAAACGCTCGTACATTAATAACCGATATGACCGTCAGAATGTTGAATACAAGCATGTAAACGTGCATGTATTGTGTTGCACAGGTGCCGGATGTCAGTCTGTGGGATGGAGGTCCATGCTTGTTGCACTAATACAGGGACGGTTAATGTTGGTTGTGGATGACGCTGGAGTTGTCGTCCGATTATGTCCAACATGTGCTCGATTGGAGACCTATCTGGTGATCTAGCAGGCTAAGAGACATGTAGCCATTCTGCAGACCATGTTGGGTTACAACAGCGGTACGCGGTCGAGCGTTATCCAGTTGAAAAACACACCCTGGAATGCTGTTCACGAATGACAGCACATGTAAAATCAACAGATTGACGTACAAATTTGCAGTCAAGGTGCGTGGGATAACCAGGAGGAATGCTCCTGCTGTCATACGAAATCGCACCCCAGACCATAATTTCAGGTGTAGGTCCAGTGTGTCTATAGCAAGCAAACAGGTTGGTTACAGGCCCTCAACTGGCCTCATTCTAACTAACATGCGCCGTTCACTGGCACCGAGGCAGTACCAGCTTTCATCAGAAAACACAATAGACTCCCCCTTGCCCTTTAGTGAACCTTCGCTTAACACCACTGAAGTCGCACATGGCGCTGGTTTGGAGTCAATGGAATACACATTACAGGGCGTCTGACTAGGAGCTGTCTCTGCTGCTGCAGATGCAGTACGACGCGCTAGAGCGGTAGAGCCTCACGCCAAACACGATGATCGTTCCCCTCGGTAGTGCCACGTGGCCGTCCGGAGCCCTGCCTTCTTGCAACCGTACATTCTCGTGACCGCCACTGCCAGCAATCGTGTACAGTGGCTACATTCCTGTCAAGTTTTTCTGCAGCATCGTACAAGGAAAATCCATCTTCTCGTTGCCCTATGACACGACCTCGTTCAAACTGTCACCTTAAACGCATTCTTGACTGATATCAACTCACCACGTCCAATCAAAAAGGTAACTGATGCTCACGACCGTTAGAGCGTGCATTTAAAGCAAATCTGATTTCTATTCTCTGGCGCGAAATTTGAACAGACATCATCTTTTAGATGTAGGTACACGCCTACCAACTTTCGTAGCTTCTTCTTGTTGTTGCGATTTTTTCCTTCAGTATATATATATATATATATATATATATATATATATATATATATATATATATATATATAAAGACAATTTAAATAAAAAGAAATAAATCAGTTTATATTTGGACATTTATTTTAACATTGATCATTGTTCCGTTAAAATTTCAGCATATAAAACTTTATTCATAACTAAACTGGTGCCTTATTTAGGATTGTGAAAATGTGAGTTTGTAATCTTACGGAACACATCAAATAGGGAGCCAAGATTGGGAGACTACATACAACATTGCATTCATAAAATAACACACGAAGAACGTTGAAACATATTCAAGAGGAAATTAACCACAACCAACCGATTCAATTTTCACCCAAAGAAGTTACGTTCGTAGCGCAATCCTACCCGTCATGAAATTACCACACACTGGTACACTAAATTCATACTAACTCTCCGTGAAATCTTCCCGAAAAGAATAGCTGAGGGCTACTTTGATGATTACACCACATGCTTCACGTGGTCAACTTGGTTTACACAAAGAGTGTAACTCCACAATAATTTTGATAATTAAAATAAATTAGATCGAAAAGCAATTTACAAAGGAAAAACCTCGAACTGGTTACTATCGTCTTACTATTAACCTGATGGGTCAAACAATTGTATAAGCACGTGGAACTGGTCTCACAAAGTACAGCCCACGTGGGTTGAACATAAAGAAAAGTTGCTATATTGAAAAATATTGTCAAGACGAGACGTTATAATCTCACGCACATTCGCATTTAAGATTGATGATCTTAGTTAGAGTTACTGATCAATACGTGGTTCTACTTTACTCACAAAGTAGTGACAAAGCAACTAGCGGAAGATATTCTGAACTTCACACTCGAAATACACTGCATTGCAATTTAAGATAACATTAGTTATTTTAGAGCTAAACCTGAAATAAAGGTGATTAAATTTTCAGTTAGGCTGAACTTAAGAAATCCATTGTCCTACGGACATAGCAAAGATGCGCTTAGCCGGAGATCTTACCACTCAGACGCTCGCCGCGGACAGACTGCCGTGGGCCCGTACCGAGGGTGCCTCACAGATGTAAACGGAAGTGACCATAGAGGCAGCTTCCTATACCAACATGACAAGGGACGGACAGGACCATACTAAGAATAGAAACCTCTTTGCTTCTAGAAAGCGTAGCTACCTGTTCCGACGTTGGTCCTACTGTTCTCTAGCAGACAGGCTTGTCTGCTACCATCAAGCATGCAACTAGAAATACATTTGCTCATTCATCCTCTCACACAGAAGGGAAGGGGGATGACATTATCTTATCATATACAGTATATAAAAGAAAGCGGATGTAGGTTCTGTATGAGACTGTGTGACATGAATTACATATAAACTATGTTTTAAAGTGTAGTAGTGTGACAGATCGTTCTTGTTTATGTGTAAAAGTAACACGTTTCACTGCTCAGTCTCCTCCCAGATAGTCAGAAACACCACAGTAAATTTAGAAGAGGAATTTGTGCCGTAAATGACAACAGATTTAAGAAGTTAACATGAAAGGAATCCAAGAGAGACCTTTCACTATGACATCAAATCTTATACTTGTAAATGGCACAAAAGCCGAAACTGCAACAGTTCAATAATACAGTTACAACTACACTGAAGAGTCAAAGAACTGATACACTTGCCTAATATCGTGTAGGGCCCCCGTGAGCACGCGGAAGTGCCGCAACACGACGTGGCATGGACTCAAGTAATGTCTGAAGTAGTGCTGGACCGAATCGACAACAAGAATCCTGCAGGGCTGTCCATACATCCGTAAGAGTACGAGGGGCTGGAGATCTCTTCCGAACAGCACGTTTCAAGGCATCCCAGATATGAGCAATAATGTTCATATCTGGGGAGTTTGATGGCCAGTGGAAGTATTTAATGCAGAAACTGTTCCTGGAGCCATTCTGTAGCGATTCTGGACGTTTGGGGTGTCGCATTGCCCAAGTGTGTCGGAATGCACAATGGATACGAATGGATGCAGGTAATCAGACATGGTTACGTACGTGTCACCTGTCACAGTCGTATCTAGACGTTTCAGATGTCCCATACCACTCCAGCTGCACATGCCTCACGCCATTACAGAGCCTCTACCAGCTTGAACAGTACTCCGCTGACTTGCAGTGTCCATGGATTCACGAGGCTGTCTCCATACCCGTACTCGTCCATCCGCTCGATACAATTTGAAACGAGACTCGCCGGACCAGGCAACATGTTTACAGTCATCAACAGTCCAATGTCGGTGTTGACGGGCCCAGGCGAGGCGTAAAGCTTTGTGTCGTGCAGTCATCAAGGGTACAAGAGTGGACCTTCGGCTCCGAAAGCCCATGTCGATACTGTTTCTTTGAGTGGTTTGCACGCTGACACTTGTTGATGGCCCATCATTGAAATCTGCGGCAATTTGCGGAAGGGTTGCACTTCTGTAACGTTGAACGATTCTCTCCAGTCGTCATTGGTCCCGTTCGTGCAGGAGCTTTTTCCGGCCACAACGATGTCGGAAATTTGATGTTTTATCGGATTCCTGATATTCAGGGTACACTCGTGAAATGGTCTCATGGGAAAATCCCACTTCATCGCTAGCTCGGAGATGCTGTGTCATATCGCTCGCGCGCCGACTATAATACTACGTTCAAACTCACTTAAATCTTGATAACTTGCCATTGTAGCAGCAACAACCGATCTAAAAACTACGCCAGACACTTGTTGTCTTATATAGGTGTTGCCGACAGCAGCGCCGTATTCTGCCTGTTTACATGTCTCTGTATTTGAATACGCATGCCTATACCAGTTTCTTTGGAGCTTCAGTGTAAAAGTGAACATGACATCATTTAAAAATTTTATAAAAAGCTTTGGGCTCGTATTACAAGACGTTAGTGGTCATGCAGAATTTGTTACCTGGGTCTACAGGGTTATCGCACAATGAATACACCTTCTTTCGGGTAGTGTGCCCCAGTGCTCTTTCTCTAAGAGGTCCTGCGGTCCACAGACCACACTGACAATTTGTTAGCCCCCCGTTCGTAACAGTTACCTTTACTGCCAGGGGAAAATGCGCTGTAACTGCTATTGACCACCTTCGCTCAAAAGCCGCTCGCAACTTCTCTTTGTAGCGATGGTGGGACGGTTAAAACTAGGTAAGTAAGGACCTCAGCTACTATTATTATGTTTACACAGGAGGAAAAGTTCTAAAAAAAAATCCATTAAAGTCTGCAACACACTACTAACTTCTCTTATCGAATTGATCTTTTGCATGTTTATCATATATTGGAGCTTAATACGGATTGAGTTATGAAACATGTCAGTATGTTAATAGCTGAAGCGTGTCAATAATATCACTGTAAAAGGGTACTAGGAAGGACAAGTATGAAAGATTTTGGTTTAACGTCCCGTCGACATTTAGGTCATATATACGAGAAAAGACTATGTTGTGTGTACTATTTCATACGAAGTTAAGGAAGTGCTTTCCCCTGCAAAGTTATACATTCAGGCTGGTCTTCTAGTAACGAAGCACAGCACTGAAGCAGATTACAAATGTACCAACAGGACCACCAAGCAACCAGTTTACGATCAGCACACACACGTCCCGACCAACATCACTCAGAGGTTGCAGCGCTGCCCTGTTCGTATCACTGTTTGCGAGCTCTTTACAGAAAGTTCATTGAGGTTAGGTTCGACGATATGCCGCTAAGGCAAAAGCTGGGAATTGCATAGGCTGTTTTGATGGTTACAACGCCAAGAAAAGCCGAGACAAAACTATGGGCGAAGAAGTGGCTTATGCAGAGGAGGAAATTCACCCATGCTCTTTTACTGAAGAAACTGGGAGCGGACGATTTTCGCAGTTATCTTATAATGGATGAAGCATGCTCCTGAATATAAAGAAGCAAAGTCGTAATATGTACCATAGAATTTACGACACTACTGTGTAATTTTTTTTTTTTAATTTGTGGTAAGGTCTTATGAGACCAAACTGCTGTGTGTTATTCACTGTAATCAGATTGCCCTACAACGTTTTTACTGCAGAAAAGTAAATATCGTCTTAAATTCTCTTTTATATGGCATTCGCATATTATATAATTTACCCTTCAAAATCAAATGTGTAGAGTCTGGATTGAACTGTTTAAATATTTGCAACAAGGAAGTCAATGCTGCATGTCTTGTTTTCCTGTTACTATGCTCTTCAGAATTAAAATCCCTGAGGCGTCAGCTGTCTCTGAACTTTTCCAATAATTCTGTCATTTTAAGGCGAACACCCTCTCTCTGTCTTGTTTGCCATTCCACTATTGTGCGAGTACTATATTTTCCGCGCACTAACAGCTGACGAACATGTCAGGCGGCTGGCACGACAGCACTACACACGACGAAATTTGTAAGCTGAAATGGTGGTGGGGGTAGGGCGAAGTGGTGGGGTGGTCGGCTGTCGGTTGGTCATACCAGACCAACCGCCTGAAATGAGTAGTTGGTCGGTCGGTTGGCCAACAGCGCTACACACGTCCAATTGGTTGTACATTTGGTTGGTGCGTGCGTAGGGCCCTTAAAGGAGCACAGTGGTAGCTTTAGAACATTTTAGATGGTGTGGGAATGGTACCACTACTAACGTAAGTCATGGTAGTGTGTGTGTATGTGTATTCCTAAGAGACCAAACCGCTGAGGCCATCGATCCCTAGACTTCCACACTACTTAAACTAACTAAAACTAACTTATGCTAAGAACAACACACACACCCATGCCTGAGGGAGGACTCGAACCTTCGGCCGGAGGGGCCGCGCCATCCGTGACATGGCGCCTCGAACCGCGCGACCACTGTGCGCGGCAAGTCATGGTAGTAAGTGCCAGACAGTTGTGCGAAATCAGGTGATTGGTGAGGTAAGTGGACAACGGTAGTGGCGGAGGTTCTCTTGTGAAATTTGGAAATTTGTGTTAAGGACTATGGGACCAAACTGCTTAGGTCATCGGTCCCTAGGCTTACGCATTACTTAATCTGACTTAAACTAACAACTAAGGACAACACACACCCCCATGCCCTAGGGATGACTCGAACCTCCGACGGGGGGGGGGGGGGGAGCCGTGTGAACCGTGCAAGACCCCTTAGACCTCACGGCTACCGCGCGCGGGCTCTCTTGTGAATTGCCAGCCCAAATCCTGTATCATTTCTGTGACATTCACTCCCATATTTCCCGATAATACAGAATGTGCTGCCTTTCTTTGAACTTTTTCGATGTACTCCGTCAGTCCTATCTGATAAGAATCCCACACCGCGCAGCAGTATTCTAAAAGAGGACGGACAAGCGTAGTGTAGGCAGTCTCCTTGGTAGGTCTGTTACACTTTCTAAGTGTCCTGCCAATAAAATGCAGTACTTGGTTAGCCTTCCCCACAACATTTTCTATGTGTTCCTTCCAATTTAAGTTGTTCGTAATTGTAATACCTAAGTATTTAGTTGAATTTACGGCTTTTAGATTAGACTGATTTATCGTGTAACCGAAGTTTAACGAATTCCTTTTAACACTCATGTGGATGACCTCACACTTTTCGTTATTTAGGGTCAACGTCAAATTTTCGCACCATTCAGATATCTTTTCTAAATTTTTTTGCAATTGGTTTTGATCTTCTGATGACTTTACTAGTCGATAAACGACAGCGTCATCTGCGAACAACCTAAGACGGCTGCTCAGCTTGTCTCCCAAATCGTTTATATAGATAAGGAACAGCAAAGGGCCTGTAAACCGAGCGAGGTGGCGCAGTGGTTAGACACTGGACTCGCATTCGGGAGGACGACGGTTCAATCCCGCGTCCGGCCATCCTGATTTAGGTTTTCCGTGATTTCCCTAAATCACTCCAGGCAAATGCCGGGATGGTTCCTCTGAAAGGGCACGGCCGACTTCCTTCCCCATCCTTCCCTAATCCGATGAGACCGATGACCACGCTGTCTGGTCTCCTTCCCCAAAACCAACCAACCAACCAAAGGGCCTGTAACACTACCTTGGGGAACGCCAGAAATCACTTCTGTTTTACTCGATGACTTTCCGTCAATTACTACGAACTGTGACCTCTCTGGCAGGAAATCACTAATCCAGTGACATAACTAAGGCGATATTCCGTAAGCACGCAATTTCACAAGTCGCTTGTGTGGTACAGTGTCAAAAGCCTTCTGGAAATCCAGAAATACGGAATCTATCTGAAATCCCTTGTCAATAGAACTCAACACTTCATGTGAATAAAGAGCAAGTTGTGTTTCACAGGAACGATGTTTTCTAAACACATGTTGACTGTGTGTCAATAGACAGTTTTCTTCGAGGTAATTCATAATGTTTGAACACAATATATTTTCCAAAATCCTTGTACATATCGATGTTAACGATATGGGCCTGTAATTTAGTGGATTACTCTTACTACCTTTCTTGAATATTGGTGTGACCTGCGCAACTATCCAGTCTTTGGGTACGGATCTTTAGTCGAGTGAACGGTTGTATATGATTGTTAAGTATGGAGATAATGCATCAGCATACTCCGAAAGGAACCTAATTGGTCTACAGTCTGGACCAGAAGAATTGCTTTTATTAAGTGATTTAAGTTGCTTCACTACTCAGAGGTCCGCCCCCGATAGATGAGTGGTCAGCGCGACAGAACGTCAATCCTAAGGGCCCGGGTTCGATTCCCGACTAGGTTGGAGATTTTCTCCGCTCAGGGAATGGGTGTTGTGTTGTCCTAATCATCATCATTTCATCCCCATAGCCGCGCAAGTCGCCGAAGTGGCGTCATATCGAAAGACTTGCACCCGGCGAACGGTCTACCCGACTGGAGGCACAGGTCACAGGACATTTGACTACTCCGAGGATATTTACTTCTACGTTACTCATGTTGGCAACAGTTCTCGATTAGAATTCTGGAATATTTACTGCGTCTTCTTTTGTAAAGGCATTTCGGAAGGCTGTGTTTAGCAACTCTGCTTTGGCAACACTGTCTTCAGTAGTATCACCATTGCTAGCGCGCAGAGAAGGCATTGATTGTTTCTTGCCGGTAACATACTTCATGTACGACCAGAATCTCTTTGGATTTTCTACCAGGTTTCGAGACAAAGTTTCCTTGTGGAAACTGTTATAATCATCACGCATTGAAGGTGTAAAAAACAATGTAGTGGGCATATCACTTACTACTATACTGAAAATGTAAAAATAGGAATATAAGTAACATGGAAATGATTGCGAGGCGACAAAAGTAATGGGATACCTCCTAATATCGTGCTAGACTTCCTTTTGCCTGACGTTGTGCAGCAACTCGACGTGGCATGGACTCAACAACTCGCTGGAAGTCTCCTGCAGAAATAATGAGCTAGGCTGCCTCTATAACCACCCATAATTGCGAAAGTGTTGCCAGTGCAGGATTTTGTTCATTAACTGACCTCTCGATTATGTGCCATAAATCTTCGATGCGATTTATCTCTGGCGATCTGGATGGCCAAATCATTCGCTCGAATTTTCCAGAATATTCTTCAAAGCAATCGCGAACAGTTGTGATCCGGTGACACGGCGCATTGTCATCAATAAAAATTCCACCGTTTTTTGGGAACATGAAGTCCATGAATGGCTGCAAATGATTTCTAAGTAGCTGAATATCACCATTCCATGTAAACCCAGACCACACAATTATGGAACCACCACCAGCTTGCACAGTGCCTTGTTGACAACTTGGTTCCATGCCTTCGTCTAGTCTGAGCTACACTCGAAGCCTAACATCAGCTCTTACCAACTGAAATCGGGTCTCATCTAATCAGAACATGGATTTCCAATCGTCGAGGGCCCAACCGTTATGATCACGAGCTCAGGACAGGCGCTGCCAAAGGCATTCGCATCGGTCGTTTGCTGCCATAGCCCATTAATGCTCAATTTCGCCGCACTGTCCTAACGGACACGTTCGTTGTATGCCCAACGTAGATTTCTGCGGTCGGCCGTTGTGGCCGAGCGGTTCTAGGCGCTTCAGTCTGGAACCGCGCTGCTGCTACGGTCGCTGGTTCGAATCCTGCCTCGGGCATGGAAGTGTGTGATGTCCTTAGGTAAGTTAGATTTAAGTAGTTCTAAGTCTAGGGGACCCGATTACCTCAGATGTTAAGTCCCATAGTGCTTAGAGCCATTAAGGAGAATTCTGCGATTATTTCACGCAGTGATGCTTGTTTGTTAGCACTGACAATTCTACACAAACGCCACTGTTCTCGGTCGTTAAGTGAAGCCAGTTGGCCACTGCATTGTCCGTGGTGAGAGGTAATGCCTGAAATGACGCGACAGCTTCTTGGTGCCTTTTTCAACAAGACAATGCTCGTCCACACATGGCACATGTCTCTTTTAAAGTGCTTGGGTGATGCTGAGGCACTCCCATGGCCAGCAAGATCTATCCACGATAGACCATGTGTGGGACTAGCTTGGACGTCAACACTGTTCCAGTGCCACTATCCAGGATATCAAGGCCAGTCAGAACAGTCGTGGGCCAGCTTGTCAGAGAAGAGGATATAACGGCTTTATGAGACTCTTCGCAACCGAATCGGTGTTTGCGTCCAGGCCAGAGAGGGTGCAAGGTCATCGTGGTAAGTGGGCTCATACCGCCAAGTAGATTCGATTTTGTAATCACTGAAAGAACATCACACAGCCTCTCAACTCGTGATGTTTCATTTCATTTCTTCCTTTTCTTCTGGGTGCTACACTTTTTTTTTGTCAGGCAGTGTAGTACAAATTAACAACAAAGTCTTAGAGCAATTCGGTGTATTTTTGTATTTAGGACAGTTGTAGAAGGCCAGATATGTAAACAAAGAAGCAAACAGAAGAGTAAATCTTACCGAAATACAGTTTTCTAAATGAAACTTCAGTGTATCTATAACGAAAAACTCACAATTGGCGTGTGATACCAGAGCAGGTATTTTGCATCCCGCTTTCACAGCTGAGGTCGAGTATGCATACGAGTGCGATGGCACTCCACCCGGACGTTGAGGGCTCGAATCCTTCTGGTGAAAGATTCATCACCTATAACTGACCAGCTAGAGGACGAGAAGTGGTGCCGTAAGGTTTCTGATCAGTGGATCTTGCACCAATGTTCTGGATTAATTCTAAACCCCTCCACAGCGTCTCATGAAGTGGGGGGCATGTCACACTACTGATGGTGATCCGTATGTCAGATTGGGACGTTAAACTCAACTATGTCCTTACTGCTATTCCACGGGAGTAGGCGTTGTGCCGGTACCGAGTTTCATCCGGTTCTTTCTATCATCATCATGAAAACAAACATGTTACCTCACAATAGACAGACCTTTTCCGATTCATCGTTTAACCTTAGCCATAGAGGTCGCCTACCCAGCAATGCCACACGACTCATTCTCTCTTTGAATCAAAAAGTGAGAATTGCATTATTTTCCCGCGTTGGGAATCGCTGAGACACGGGAATATTTCAGGAAGACGAAATTGTGACTGTAATGCAAACTGGAATGGCGATGGGCGGTACACGTACGTAGTGAGACGGTGTAGATACGTCACAGATGCAAAAACCACGATCTATCAGAAGGTGAGCAGGCTATACTAGAGTAGGAAGTACAGGGTACACTCCGCCAAGCACCGTACGGTGACTTGCAGAGCATCTATGTAGATGTAGGTGTAACTACATGCAGGAGTAGCATGTATGTGTAACGTAATTAACTGAAATGTCTACAGAAAGTTTTTACCTAGCAATAAAAGTCATATGGGAAGTGATAACGATTGTATGTTTCCCTCTTTTACAAATGGGATGACGTGTGGCTAGGGCCTCGCGTCGGGTAGCCCGGTCGCCTGGTGCATTCTTTTTTACTTAACTCCACTTCGGCGACTTGCGTGTCGATGAGGATGAAATGTTGACGAAGGCAACGCAACACCCAGTCCCCGAGCGGAGAAAATTTCCGACGCACCCGGGAATCGAACCCGGACCCCTTGTATAGCATCCTGCCACGCTGACTACTCAGCCATGGAAGCGGACTAGAGATCGGATGAATTGACAGCATCACAAAAATTACGGATTCTAACTTGTAAAATCTTCTGCAGATAGTGCTGGACACAAAAAACATGGCGTGATTTAGGTCATGGTGTTACAGAGAGTTAGAATCACCCAAACGACTAGAAAGCGAGACAGAACGCCACCTATATTCTCTAGAAAACGAAAGATTACACAGCAGAAATCGTATCCGAATGCTGGTTGTTTGTGACAAGATCGTGTTACATCTCGTGTAAGAAGGAGATGTGTTGACTAGCACGTGTCGTGATCTACATCTACCTACATATTTCGCGAGCCGCCGTACGGAGCATGGAGGAGGGAAATGGAAATGAGCGTTTGGCGTCATTGGCCGGGAGGCCCCTTACGGGGCAGGTCCGGCCGCCCTGGTGAAGGTCTTACTACATTCAACGCCACACTGGGCGACCTGCACGCCGGATGGGGATGAACTGATGATGAAGACAACACAACACCCAGTATCTGAACGGAGAAAATCCCCGACCTAGCCGGGAATCGAACCCGGGCCCGTAGGACGGCAATCCGTCACGCTGACCACTCAGCTATCGGGGCGGACACTCGCAAACAGAATGAGGTAATAGCCGTGTCTAAAATCATCCGTACGAGCCCTAATTTCTCACATCTTATCTTCGTGGCCCTTACGTGAAATGTACGCAGTTGGCCTCAAATGCCGGTGCTCTAAATTTTCAAATAGTGCCTCACGAAAAGAGCGTCGTCTTTCCTGCAGGGATTCCGATTGTAGATAACGAAGCAACTCCGTAATACTTGCGTGCTGGTCGAACCTACCGGTAACATATCTAGCAGCACGCCTCTGAATTGCTTAGATGTAATCTAGAGCAAGCTGCCGTTCATCACACCAACTAGAAATTCTGTCTAACAAGGAATCCCCTGAGTGCGAGGTCGCAAAAGGCCAATGATATTTACGGCTTTCGACGCCCCAAATGTTGTGTACCAAACAACCACAGTATTCGCTACTAATGGTGACAGGGGGCGGGACTGGGGGTATCCGATGGTGAGCACAGCATGAGGCTACGGAGCGTAGTTGAATTGCTCAGTCTGTAATGTCCCCACAGAAACCACCCTCTACCACGCACCAATTAATCATTGTCAATCAAACCATCCACATTCATTCACTTTGGAAAAGTATCTGATCTGATTTTCTCGTAACATATGCGGCGACAGCTAGACGACGCCAAAGTATTTTCTAGTGCGTTTATTCTTTGAAATAACAGAGATGCATATATACATTCTCCATGGTTGTTAGAGTGGTATCTAGGACAGCTTCTGGAGTATGGATTGTGGGATTGACGTGTTTCTGAGAGATAAATATTCTGATTTTCTTCTCGCTAAATCGAGCCACTTAACATTTGTGCCACTAGCGGTTTGTTTGAAGAGAAAGAGACGGTAAAAGGAAAATAATTAAGACGTGGAATCACCGGAGATCTGGACATGTAATGGAGATGGATTTAATACACAATTTCCTTCATAAATAAGGTTTGTGACTTTTTGTTCTGGAGTGAATGAACGAATGAGTTTTTTCTGAATCATTTGATGATCACGTTGGCCCTGTAATTAGTGGGGAAGTTTCAGCTGTGTCGAAGAGAACCTGCAATCACTGAGTCTGTGTTAAATCGTCCAAAAAGGCTTCGTACACATCTGGAATCCGCAATCTTTCGTAAAAGGAACAAATTGTCCACACGATTGATTCTCCCGACTGAATGCAGTGTTTAACAGTGTTAAAAGTCGATAAGTAGCTCGCAACAGTGCTACAGTGCTAGTAGTGTTGATACAAATTAGAGCAATGACAACGATAAACAAAGCAAGCATTGCATTATATCCACAGCGACAGTTGCTGAAGTTGACATTTCGGCAGAAAGAAACCCAAGGAAATCGCAGAGTGAGAAAGAAGTGGCAGATTAAATATTAGCGCTTGTGAAAGATGAGTCAGAGGACTGCGTGGTAGGCCGGCCGAAGTGGCCGTGCGGTTAAAGGCGCTGCAGTCTGGAACCGCAGGACCGCTACGGTCGCAGGTTCGAATCCTGCCTCGGGCATGGATGTTTGTGATGTCCTTAGGTTAGTTAGGTTTAACTAGTTCTAAGTTCTAGGGGACTAATGACCTCAGCAGTTGAGTCCCATAGTGCTCAGAGCCATTTTTTTTTTGACTGCGTGGTGTCGTATACGCTCGGCTGTGCGGACAATGTACATGATTAGTATAATGATGACGATACGTGCTTAACAAGTGAAAGTGATACTGATACAGGTATCGAGCAACGTATGCATCATCTTTGTCTGATAGGGAGCCACAAATCCCGTCTCCAGCGAAACGCAGTAAAGGACAATCGTTGTCCAAGGATTGGGTAGTAAACGTAATTACGTACATGTAAGATCACCCATAACAAAGGAAACAAACAATTATGAACAGATTTCGAATACGTCTGCAGCAATATGGCCGTGTGGTACATAAGAAAAACTATAGATATTCAATGGAGGACAAGGTACACTGTCACAAAAACTGATGTTTGAAAGTATCAAGAATGGTCGATACGATTTGTAGGATGTGACCTACTACGTTAACCACTTCAAACTGCGCGCAGCATAGATTACAGTGATTTCAAGAGAAGCAGTGGATTATTGCTTAACTTTAGACAGTGCTGCAGAATTGGAAGACGTAAGCAAAGTACGAAATCAACCCGAAAATTTGTAGATGAGATAAACAATCTTATCCTATCGTTCAGTTAGGAATTTTTTCTCAGCTTCGACCAATCGGGATTTGAAGAAGAAATGCATATGACAGGAACCCTGGAAATCAGAAGTACCAAGAGATATGTATCAAGATCAACTAGCGTTAATGCCTTAAGGCACTGGTATATAATTATGCCAGCTGTTAATTTGGATGGTAAATTGGCTGGAAAGTTATTTATTGTGCTGCAAAAAGTTGGAGTTGCTCTGCCCCCTACGATTCTTTCTCATGTGCGTGATTTTGGAAGGACAGTAGGGAATATTTACGTCACAGCAAGCAAGACTGGTAAAATGGGCATAAGAGAACTACAACTATGGTATGAGCACTGCTTTTGGCCAATAGCTGTTCTAAACTACTTGCTTTTGCTTGATTCCTCTGAAATGTCCCCTTAGAAAAATTAGTGAATGACTGTGCTGATAAACCTCTTACGTTATTTGATTTTCAGAGCAAAACTGAACGTACTCAGACATTCCTCTCTTTACTTATTCTGATCATCACTAAACTGACACACAATATTTTTAGCGCAATACAGTCTGACTTTCAAAAATCCCTACAAAAGAATGGCCCTGACTAACAATAACCTATACCTTTCATGAATCACTTACCTCACAAAAATCTTCGTTACTCAAACTACTGCAATACAGCGAGCGCCAATACTGCCAGCTAAATGAAAGATTCTAGCTACTGATGGCACTATCACATACACAGTTAGCAAATGAAAGATGTTGATAGAGAACAAACGATGTATCATAATATATATACACTCCTGGAAATGGAAAAAAGAACACATTGACACCGGTGTGTCAGACCCACCATACTTGCTCCGGACACTGCGAGAGGGCTGTACAAGCAATGATCACACGCACAGCACAGCGGACACACCAGGAACCGCGGTGTTGGCCGTCGAATGGCGCTAGCTGCGCAGCATTTGTGCACCGCCGCCGTCAGTGTCAGCCAGTTTGCCGTGGCATACGGAGCTCCATCGCAGTCTTTAACACTGGTAGCATGCCGCGACAGCGTGGACGTGAACCGTATGTGCAGTTGACGGACTTTGAGCGAGGGCGTATAGTGGGCATGCGGGAGGCCGGGTGGACGTACCGCCGAATTGCTCAACACGTGGGGCGTGAGGTCTCCACAGTACAAAAAAAATGGTTCAAATGGCTCTGAGCACTATGGGACTCAACTGCTGAGGTCATTAGTCCCCTAGAACTTAGAACTAGTTAAACCTAACTAACCTAAGGACATCACACACATCCATGCCCGAGGCAGGATTCGAACCTGCGACCGTAGCGGTCTTGCGGTTCCAGACTGCAGCGCCTTTAACCGCACGGCCACTTCGGCCGGCCTCCACAGTACATCGATGTTGTCGCCAGTGGTCGGCGGAAGGTGCACGTGCCCGTCGACCTGTGACCGGACCGCAGCGACGCACGGATGCACGCCAAGACCGTAGGATCCTACGCAGTGCCGTAGGGGACCGCACCGCCACTTCCCAGCAAATTAGGGACACTGTTGCTCCTGGGGTATCGGCGAGGACCATTCGCAACCGTCTCCATGAAGCTGGGCTACGGTCCCGCACACCGTTAGGCCGTCTTCCGCTCACGCCCCAACATCGTGCAGCCCGCCTCCAGTGGTGTCGCGACAGGCGTGAATGGAGGGACGAATGGAGACGTGTCGTCTTCAGCGATGAGAGTCGCTTCTGCCTTGGTGCCAATGATGGTCGTATGCGTGTTTGGCGCCGTGCAGGTGAGCGCCACAATCAGGTCTGCATACGACCGAGGCACACAGGGCCAACACCCGGCATCATGGTGTGGGGAGCGATCTCCTACACTGGCCGTACACCACTGGTGATCGTCGAGGTGACACTGAATAGTGCACGGTACATCCAAACCGTCATCGAACCCATCGTTCTACCATTCCTAGACCGGCAAGGGAACTTGCTGTTCCAACAGGACAATGCACGTCCGCATGTATCCCGTGCCACCCAACGTGCTCTAGAAGGTGTAAGTCAACTAGCCTGGCCAGCAAGATCTCCGGATCTGTCCCCCATTGAGCATGTTTGGGACTGGATGAAGCGTCGTCCATGCGGTCTGCACGTCCAGCACGAACGCTGGTCCAACTGAGGCGCCAGGTGGAAATGGCATGGCAAGCCGTTCCACAGGACTACATCCAGCATCTCTACGATCGTGTCCATGGGAGAATAGCAGCCTGCATTGCTGCGAAAGGTGGATATACACTGTACTAGTGCCGACATTGTGCATGCTCTGTTGCCTGTGTCTATGTGCCTGTGGTTCTGTCAGTGTGATCACGTGATGTATCTGACCCCAGGAATGTGTGAATAAAGTTTCCCCTTCCTGGGACAATGAATTCACGGTGTTCTTATTTCAATTTCCAGGAGTGTATATATATATCAGTTCATTACATCCAGTCTTACAAATTTACTCTCTCTGATGGACACACGTCCAGATCATCCGCTATCAAAACTCCGCCATGTCTCTCCCCACATCCACCACTGCTGATTTTCATATAGAGCGCTACATGGCGTTATCAACATAAAAATCTAAACAGCCTACTTACACCTCGTCTGCGTATAAAAAAAAATGGTTCAAATGGCTCTGAGCACTATGGGACTCAACTGCTGAGGTCATTAGTCCCCTAGAACTTAGAACTAGTTAAACCTAACTAACCTAAGGACATCACAAACATCCATGCCCGAGGCAGGATTCGAACCTGCGACCGTAGCGGTCTTGCGGTTCCAGACTGCAGCGCCTTTAACCGCACGGCCACTTCGGCCGGCGTCTGCGTATAAAAATCATACTCCTTTAGAGTAAGCTATCCCTCCTGAAAAGTGTGTGACATTTCAGTTCATACCAGACGGAACCACAGGACAAATTCAGCCTCTGGATGTTTGTTTTTTCCGTGCCTATAAAACATTATTATCGTACTATCTGCAGCTATGCCTTAAAAAATAGCCAGTTTCACTATAAGCTCCATGACTGATTGTTTAGTATTCGGTTGCACGCCATCACATTCCATCAGTTCTCATCACCCCTTTACACCAATATAACTCTATATGCATTCTTTAAGAGTGCATACCTAACTGGACGTCCTTCGCGGTTTTTAACTCACAAAGAGATCGCGTTCGATCTTCATGGTGTGAACCTTTGTGATCACTGTGGCCTGCCATTTTTGATTCGGTGTTCATGGTGCAAGTTAATAATTTGTTTGGAAAATTTTTTGAATGTCGACATGTAAAGTGTAATACATACATCCCTTAGGAGGTCGATCTCTGCGCTTCGTGGACAGTCTTTCTCTGTTGTTCTTCTGATGCTCATGGAGAGTCGTTAGCAGCTAATATTATGCCTGTCATAATTGTTAACACAGCACATTCAAATGAGTCTGACTAAAGATTGAACTTGTGAGGTCACACTCAAGGGGTTGCTTGGAAGTTCAAAATGGTTCAAATGGCTCTGAGCACTATGGGACTCAACTGCTGTGGTTATCAGTCCCCTAGAACTTAGTACTACTTAAACCTAACTAACCTAAGGACATCACACACATCCATGCCCGAGGCAGGATTCGAACTTGCGACCGTAGCAGTCGCGCGGTTCCGGACTGAGCGCCTAGAACCGCTAGACCACCGCGGCCGGCGCCGGTTTAAGATGCAAGCGACAAAAGACATCGTTTGGAGTGTCCAGCTGAGAGGGGCATCAGAGGCGAGCAATTGCAAAATCTATACATCAACAGCGAAAACTGATGCAGGTGAAAGAAACGGTCCAGTAAACATGGGTCCGCGAAGAAACCGTTTGAGAGTTATGTGCTAATATGTGAAGTCTCTGACTTCCGTATCAAATATTGTCCTAGTTAGTATATATGTCCGTGAAATGCAAATTTTTTATTAAGTCGCTATCAAATTGGGCTCCAATTTCTTACAAAGCCTACCTTAACAAGAAGTATAAAACTACGTTAGTACGTTACAATTTTCTGCACAATAGTACCTGTCAAAAGAGGTGTTCCACGTGTCGTCCTCATATTTCGAGGCAACACAACACTCGTCTGTGCGGTGAGTTACAAATTATTTCTAACAACCCTGGATCACCTTGTAAATATTGACAAGACTGTAAACTCACTGCTCTAGTTCTTCAACCATATCAACTGATGTGTTGTACAGTTCACTTTTGAAATTATTTCACACAGAAAAATCCATAGCGTTGAGGTTAGGTGACCCCGAAGCCCAAGGTACAGGTTGTGTTCAACCTATCCATCGTGGACCATACTGGGAGCTAGCTGTCTTTCATCAACAGCATGCATGTGGCCATCAATATTCTCCAACCCTGCGAGAGGTAAGTAACTCTTGGATGTATTTCTAGTTCAATCAGATTGGCACTTAATCGAAAACTTTACGGTTCAAATACTGTTATACTAACTAGGACAACATTTCACGCTGAATTCATTGGCAACTTGTAACAGTACAATGAGGTGACAAAAGTCATGGGGTATTTTATAGTAATTGTGCGGTTCGGCCCCCGGAGGACAGCCCTCCCCCCCCCCCCCCCCCCACCCCAGGGAACGTCTCACACCAGACGAATGTAACCCTTATGTTTGCGTGGTAGAGTAATGGTGGTGTACGCCTACGTGGAGAACTTGTTTGCCCAGCAATCGCCGACATAGTGTAGCTGAGACAGAATAAGGGGAACCAGCTCGCATTCGCCGAGGCAGATGGAAAACCGCCTAAAAACCATCCACAGACTGGCCGGCTCACCGGACCTCGACACAAGTCCTTAGGTTAGTTAGGTTTAAGTAGTTCTACGTTCTAGGGGACTGATGACCTCAGATGTTAAGTCCCATAGTGCTCAGAGCCATTTGAACCATTTGAAGTCTCCTGCAGAAATAATGAGCCACGCTGCCTCTATAACCATCCATAATTACGGAGGTGTTGACGGCGAAGGACTTTGTGCCCGAATTGTCCTCTCGATTATGTCCCGTAAGTGTTTGATGGGATTGATGTTGGGGAATCTGGGTGGCCACATCATTCGCTAGAACTGTCCAGAATGTTCCTCAAATCAATTCGTGAACGGTTGTGGCCTGGTTACATGGCACGTTGTCGTCCATAAAAGTACCATCGTTGTTTCCGAACATGAAGTCAATGAATGCCTGAAGGTAGTCTACAAGTAGCCGAACATAACCAGGACGCAGTCCATTCCATGCAAACACAGACCGCACCATTACGGAGCCACCAGCAGATTGCACAGTGCCTTGTTGACAACTTGGATTCATGGTTTCGTGAGGTCTGCGCCACACTCGTACCCTACCTTCAGCTCTTACCAACTGAAATAGGGACTTATCTGACCAGGCCACGGTTCTTCAGTCGTCTAGGGTCCAACCGATATGATCATCAGCCCAGGAGAGGCGCTGTAAGTGACGTCGTGCTGTTGGCAGAGACACTCGCATCGGTCGTCTGCTACCTTAGCCCAAAAAAAAAGGTACAAATGGCTCTGAGCACTATGGGACTCAACTGCTGTGGTCATTAGTCCCCTAGAACTTAGAACTACTTAAACCTAACTAACTTAAGGACATCACAAACATCCATGCCCGAGGCAGGATTCGAACCTGCGACCGTAGCAGTCGCACGGTTCCGGACTGTACCTTAGCCCATTAACGTCAAATTTCTCCGCACTGTCCTGACGGATACGTTCGTCGTACGCACCACATTGATTTCTGCTGTTATTTCACGCAGTGTTGCTTTTTTGTTAGCACTGACAACTCTACACAAACGCCGCAGCTCTCGGTCGTTAAGTGAAGGCCGTCGGCCGCTGCGTTGTCCGTGATGAGAGGTAATACATGAAATTTGGTATTCTCGGCACACTCTTGACGTTGTGGATTTCGGAATATTGTATTTCGAAACGATTTCCGAAATGGAATGTTCCATACGTCTAGCTCCAACTATCACTGCGCGTTCAAAGTCTCCAAATTCCCGTCGTGCGGTAATCACGTCGGAAACCTTTTCACATGAATCATCTTAGTACAAATGTCAGCTCCACCAACGCACTGCCCTTTTATACCTTTTATACCCGATACTGCTCCCATTTGCATATGTGCATATCCCTATCGCATGACTTTTGTCATCTCAGTTTACATTCGTAACTATCAGTGTTCAGTTATTTGCGACCCACGCTTTATGTATAATAACAACTTTTTCATTATAGTCTTTGTAGATAAATAAATAATAAATCTTGTGTGGCTCACAATTTGGAGCTAATATTTTTATCTGACGCGATTTCAGTAATGAGCGTGTCAGTTTTAGTTGCTGCTATCACCAGCATCCAAACCAGGTCTACCGCATGAAAACTATCAGTCGGCTACAAAGGGGGATTATTACATCCACGATACGAGTAAAATGCTTCTAATTGGATATTGTTAACCTCGGGGCAGTTTGATTAATAAACTGCAAGTCCGCTTCGGAACAAAACACCGAGCGGATCGCGATACTCAGTGATGAGAAATAAACTGATTACGGGCACAGAATCACGCATCCCAGCCAGCTGTCACGCTTCCGTCCGCCCCTTCCCCGCGGCGTAGTTGACAACGACAGCGAAACAATGCGCTAGCAACACTTCATTCCACACCGCCGTGTTCAGCTGGTCTGCGAGACTGCTCTTGTTCCATGCTAGTACATTGTTCTGTGTCCGCTTGTCCGGCACTTTTGTGAAGCTACGCTGTTTTCTTATTGTCTTCATAACGACAAATGAGCTGATGGAAATGTGTATGGAAAAAAGGAACTGCCTGGGGAATACTGTCGAAAAAGAGGAAAGAAAATACATAAAGCTAAGGGCGTGAAAGATTTTTTTGCGTCATCTTCTAGAAGCAGCCAAAAAGCTTGTAAAAATGTTATTCCACTAAATAGAAATAATATGAATTTACGTGATGATCTACTTATAGATACAAATGTCTCTTCAACAGTTGAATCATCGCTGCTTCAGGTAAGAGCTTGTTTTACTCACATTTTGTCAAACATAGTTTCTTTTTTCTAAATGAGTTTTATACGAAAAATTTAATTTTATTAGTAACATTCTTTATTATTACTATAATCAGCGGATAAGTTTGTAATTAAAGAAGTGAAAGTAATATGATCTTCAAAAATTTACAAATGCGTTAGTCTCGACAGCCTGGCTGGCGACGTACTGTACAGTTAAAAAAAAAATAGAAAAAGAAAGAGAAAACGCAGTTTAGTGAATGCATTGCTGGTAGTTGGCTGACTCTATGCCCCTGTACTGTGTACAGATCTTTGTTGCATCATGCGAAGTGCGGATTTCTGTGCCATGTGTATCATTTTACGTTTCGTGTAATTAAAGTTCAACATTGCAGCATTTATCTTAAAATTGGAGCGGAATTAAAATGCAAGGTGAAAGGATATCAATGATACGATTCGCTGATGAGATTGCTATCCTCAGTGCAAGTGGGGAAGAATTACATGATCTGCTGAATGAAATGCGGTCTAATGAGTACTGAATATGGACTGAGGGTAAATCGAAGAAGCACGAAAGTAATGAGAAGTAGCAGAGATGAGAACAGCGAGAAGCTCAACAGGACTGATAGTCACGAAGTAGATGAAGTGAAGTAATTCTACTACCTAGGCTGCAAAATAACCAATGACACACGGAGCAAGGACATCAAAAGCAGCCTTGCACTGGCTAAAAGGGCATTCCTGCCCAAAATAAGTCTACTAGTATCAAACATAGGCCTTAATTTGAGGAGTAACTTTCAGAGAATGTACGTCTGGAGCACAGTATTGTACGGTAGTGAAATGCTGACTATTGAAAAACCAGAATAGAGGAGAATCAAAGAATTTGAGGCGTGGTGCTACAGAGGAATGTTGAAAATTAGGTGAATTGATGAGGTAAGGAATGAGGAGGTTCTGCACAGAATCGGAGAGGAAAGGTATATGTGGAAAACACTGGCAATAATAAGGGATAGGACGATAGGACATCTGTTAAGACGTCAAAAAATAATTTCCATGGTACTAGAGAAAGCTGCGGAGGGTAAAAACTGTAGAGGAAGACAGAGACTGGAATACATCCAGCAAACAATTGAGGATGTAGGTTGGAAGTGCTACTCTGGGATGAAAGGTCTGACACAGAAGAGGAAGTCGTGGAGGGCCTCATCAAACCAGTCATAAAACCTATGACTTGAAAGAAAAAATCGAGAAAGCAGGGAGGCTCCAAATGATATGTGGCTTGTGTGGAAAAATGTTGTCGAACCGGCCCTGGGTGTTTCATTCCACAATTTACTGCTCACGTCGGTCGGGACCCCACCACTGTCACGCCGGCATCCCAACACCATCGTGCGGACGTTCCGTTGTAATAACGACAAGAAACATCTAAGGACCTCTATAGAGTCACCAGTTGCTGAAAACGTACCTGTTTTGATACTGACAAATCAGAGTCGCTTGTCGTTTAGTAATTTTTTCTTCGAGTGCATAGCGCTGCAGGCAGTAATCGTTGGATTACTGAATTTGCATTTTTTCCTTCTTTCTTTTTTAATAACCAGCACGTGAAAGAGGGTGGGAGCTACAGCGATGCTTACCAAAGCTTAAGCAGAACACGATATGCTCTGCTATCGTCAATAAAATTTCCGAGACCGGTCTGCACGGCAGGCACTAAGAACGTAGTAACGCTTCCCTCTCCGGCCACACGCCGTAATTACGAAAATAGAAAATTTAAGAAATATTGTTAAGAATACAGGCAGCAACCACGAATGACGTGGTGAAAGGTGCCCTTCTCCTCTCATCATGCAGTGGTTTGCCGAGTGTAATACGAGTGCTATTTTTTTCTCCAGCTCCGATCGGTCGCGAAATTAAAACCGCAGTGAAAACCTGATGAAGTTTTGCGCAGATGCGTTACGCAGTGTCTATAGTCTGCCCGTCGATTGTGTCACATCGCACATTGCAGATCTGAGTGCACAGTGACCAAGTAAAGATCCGTAAATCAATAGAGTCTCCCTCCAAGTGTGAACTGTGTATTGTCATTCGCCGACGGTTGCCGCCTGACTCCATGCAGCCCACATAATATACCTGTCATGTGTGACAGCAAGAGTGTGGTAGTGTTGCAGGAGATCTCTGCAGCTCCAACAAAGACGCACCTGCAGCATTTACGATGGGAAGTGTTTAATCGCCCAACATAAATCCCGGAAATGGCTCTCTCTGATTTTCATCTCTTTGCTCATATGAAACGCTGACTATGAGAACAGCATTTTGCCACCGTCAACTAGCTGCAGACCAGAATATAGAAAATGACGGAAAGCACAGTCAGCTGTCTTCTATATTGGGAAGTTGGCACAACGCTACGACAGATGTCGAAGTCGGCGCGGCGACCACGTAGAGAAGTAGCTGGAAGGTGTAGCTAAATGTTGCAAATAATTTTTTTATATTTTCTCTGTGGTTTCCATACTGCGACCGATCGAATTATTGTTTCTTAAAAAAGGCCCTCTCATTACTAAGATGGTCTATAGTGTGTCCTACCGAAATACTTGTACATGTTCTCGGAATCTGAAAGTAATGGAATTCCTATGCGCAATACACCGCCTATCATAAAAAAAACTATCAGCCTACATCACACAACCATATCCAGGATGAATCTTTCACTATACAGCAGTCCTGCTTCTGGGCCCCTATCGATATGCTCTACCCCTTTAACTCTTTTATTAGTTCGTTATATGAATAAATTTCCAACTCATCTGTGATGTCTTCACGCCCTAGGCGATACCTCCTACTGTCTGTATACGATCTCATCAGAAGTGTCCGGACAGCACTAGTTATCACGAGAGGCGGACCCCCAGTATAAAAGGTGGCGGTGAGCATCGTGTGCCGGCCGGAGTGGCCTTGCGGTTCTAGACGCTACAGTCTGGAACCGAGCGACCGCTACGGTCGCAGGTTCGAATCCTGCCTCGGGCATGGATGTGTGTGATGTCCTTACGTTAGTTAGGTTTAATTAGTTCTACGTTCTAGGCGACGGATGACCTCAGAAGTTATGTCATATAGTGCTCAGAGCCATTTGAACCATTTTGAGCATCGTGTTGTCAGTAGAGAAGCAGTACAGCAGAATCGGTCGCCCTGGATGTGTCGGTGACTTCGAACGTGGACTAGTTATTGCCTCGTTGAATACACTGGTTCCCGCCAGTTCACCGAACTTATGCAACGCCTGGCGTGGACAGTACTTGTATGGGTGAGCACCATGGTACGTGACGTGCTGTTGGCAACTTTCCCTTTGCCTTTCTGGCGTAAAGTCTCTGATCATCAGACTTTGCGATGATGTCATGGATTAAATTCCAAACCTCTCCGCAGTTGCCTCATGGAGTGAGGGCATGTGACACTGTTGATGGTGATCCGCCCGTCGGATGGGGACATTAGGGGGACCACACCGTGGTTCAGGTCGAAAAAAATCGATTTTTGGCTTTCATCATATTTCGATAGATTAAGGTTTTATTTAAGTACTCTGAAAAGGATTTTGCTGAAAAAATTTTTTTCGAGCATTTAAAGATCATTTTCCTACCACGTGTATTTATGTGCCACGCCCATTTTTCTGTCACCCACTTTTCTGCATATATTTTAGATCTTTATATCCCCTACATTGCACGTTAGGGATTTTTTTTTACTCCCGAGTGTGTTGGCTATCCTTGGAATGCAACGGTCGGTATTCTTTTGTTTCTGCAGTTTGTAAACAACGCGTTTTCAATTAGAAGATGGAAAATTGTTGACCGGACATGGTCGGTTAACTAAAACTGAAATAGAAAACTTGCAAATATACTATGGGCAGGCAATTAGGTGAAATAAAGAAAATCTGGAGGTAATGAAGAGAGATGTTGGGGCCATATTTTCCATAAGTCCTCTACTGATAATAAGCCATGTCATGGATTGTGTCCATTAGGAGAAAATTCGTGGTGCAAATACAATAGGGCTCAGGCAACTGGAGAATCTTATTCTCACCAGCATTCTCTTCCTGATGCTGTTATTACAGCAATTAAACCTATTTTCAGAGACTTGGCTCATCCTGACCTTGTAAGGAAATGTCTGCATGGGCAGACACAGAACCCAAATGAATGTTTCAACAGCATAATTTGGAACCGCCTTCCTAAAACTGTATTTGTAGGCATGTATACAATGTAACTAGGAGTTCATGATGCTGTTATTACATTCAATTGTAGTAATACTGGAATGTGTTGGGTACTGAAAAGGCTGGGAATTAATCCTGGTGAAAACATGATCACTGGGTTGCAACATTGCGATAAAATGAGGATAGCTGATGTGGACAGGTCAGCATCTAATATGGCCAAGAAAGCAAGACAAACATCCAGGAAGGTGATAAAGAAGCTGGAAGACCTGCTAGAGGCCAAAGAAGGGCTATCATATGCAGCAGGACAGTTTTAATTAATTGTAAGTAACAAATTTCAAAAGTTTTTCCTTAAAGACAATTTCCCGCAAACTAAAATTTTCAGTACATATGTCCCATTATATCAGAAACTACCATAGATAAATGAATGAAATTTTCAGAGACTCTGCACAACATAAAAAGCCATCTCTGGTACTACATTCGTTAACATTCCCCTATTACGAAGTTCACAAAAAATATTTTCTGCAGAAAAAACTTAATACTTTTTGTTACTACATTTAAAAACGTATTTCTTAAAAACTATAACATGGATAAAGTAGATTTTAGTACAGTTGACTCTATTAGCATCATGTAACATACAGTAAAAATATTAAGGTCCTGCATCAAATAGTTTTTTTCAGAAATGGGTCAAATACTTGCCTAAATAAACATGGGTTAGATAGGCAGGGTGTGGTCCCCTTAAGCTCAGTGGCCCCTTTGGTGTTGTTCGACAGGAACAGGCTATGTGGCGGCAATGGGTTTCGCCCTCGCTCGTCTCTCATCGTCATAAAACGCAATCATGCTACCTGACTACACACACCCATTACAGTCCTCTACACGTATCAGGTACACGTAACACATAAATCTCACACTTCGCCAAGTAAAGGTATCAGTGAGCGCGAAGGATGCAAAAACCTTTCAAATTAGGTGGTTGAACCTGCTCTTCGGGGTCTCCCTGCCACTCATGCCATACAACTTTACTTTCTTAACTCTTTTTTAACACCTGAGTAACAAATCCATAAGGGACGTTTCAACGCTTACAAAGCCGCCCTCGTCGTCTTTGGTGATGTGATTATGAAGTGGAAACGGGAAGGAGCAACCACAGCTAAACCCAAATTAGGCAAACCTGACATACTGACGGACACGTCGAACACTGCCGAGGGTGGTTGTAAAATCTACATCTACATCTACATGGATACTCTGCAAATCACATTTAAGTGCCTGGCAGAGAGTTCATCGAACCACCTTCACAGTTCTCTATTATTCCAATCTCGTATAGCGAGCGGAAAGAACGAACACCTATATCTTTCCCTCTGATTTCCCTTATTTTATCTTGTATATCGTTCATCCCTATGTAAGTCGGTGTCAACAAAATATTTTCGCATTCGGAGGAGAAAGTTAGCGATTGGAATTTCGTGAGAAGATTCCGTCGCAACGAAAAACGCCTTTCTTTTAATGATGTCCATCCCAAATCCAGTATCATTTCTGTGACACTCTCTCCCATATTTCGCGATAATACAAAACGTGCTGCCCTTCTTTGAACTTTTCCGATGTACTCCGTCAGTCCTATCTGGTAAGGATCCCATACCGCGCAGCAGTATTCTGATAGAGGACGGACAAGCGTAGTGTAGGCAGTCTCCTTAGTAGATCTGTTACATTTTCTAAGTGTCCTGCCAATAAAACGCAGTCTTTGGTTAGCCTTCCCCACAACATTTTCTATGTGTTCCTTCCAATTTAAGTTGTTTGTAATTGTAATATCTAGGTATTAATTGTATTTACAGCTTTTAGGTTAGACTGATTTATCGTGTAACCGAAGTTACACTTCCTTGATGAACACTTAAAGTTCCTTTTAGCACTCATGTGGATGACATCACACTTTTCGTTATTTAAGGTCAACTTCCACTTTTCGCACCATTCCGATATTTCTTCTAAATCGTTTTGCAGTTTGTTTTGATCTTCTGATGACTTTATTAGTCGACAAACGACAGCGTCATCTGCGAACAACCCAAGACGGCTGCTCAGCTTGTCTTCCAAATCGTTTATATAGACAAGGAACAGCAAACGGCCTGTAACACTACCTTGGGGAACGCCAGAAATCCCTTCTGTTTTACTCGATGACTTTCCGTCAATTATTACGAACTGTGACATCTCTGAGAGGAAATCACAGATCCAGTCACATAACTGAGACGATATTCCATAAGCACGCAATTTCACTACGCGCCGCTTGTGTGGTACAGAGTCAAAAGCCTTCCGGAAATGCAGAAATGCGAACTCGATCTGAAATCCCTTGTCAATAGCACTCAGCACTTCATGTGAATAAAGAGATAGTTGTGTTTCACAAGAACGATATTTTCTAAATGCATGTTGACTGTGTGTCAATAGATCGTTTTCTTCGAGGTAATTCATTATGTTCATACACAATATATGTTCTAAAATCCTGCTGCATATCGACGTTAACGATATGGGTCTGTAATTTAGTGGATTATTCCTACTACCTTTCTTGAATATTGGTGTGCAACTTTCCATTCTTTGGGTACGGATCTTTCGTCGAGCGAACTGTTGTATATGATTGTTAAGTATGGAGCTAATGCATCAGCATACTCCTAAAGGAACCTAATTGGTATACAGTCTGGACCAGAAGACTATCTTTTATGAAATGATTTAAGTTGCTTCACTACTCCGAGGATAATTACTTCTACGTTACTCATGTTGGCAGCTGTTCTCGATTCGAATTCTTGAATATTTACTTCGTCTTCTTTTGTGAAGGCATTTCGGAAGGCTGTGTTTAGTCTCGGATGAAGTCTGCGGAAGAAACCACTCGTGAGTTCGAATGCGCTACGAGCAAACCAGCTAGAACAATGACTGTGTATGGTGTTGAAAGGAATGGGGTACAGTGATCGAGCAGCTCCTCAAAGCCACACATTTCTGTAGCCAATCCTAAGCGACGCTTGAGGCTGAGTAATGAGAGTCGCCATTGGACAGTGGCTGACTGGAAACGAGTGATCTGGAGTGATGACTCCAGGTATACACTTTGACAATTCGAAGGAGTGGCTGAGTTTCCAGAAAGTCTGGTCAACTTTGCCTGCCATAGTTCGTAGTGCCAAGAGTGAAGTACAGGAGATGTGGTGTCACGGTATGGGGGTGTTTTTCGTAGCCGGGTTGTGGTCCCCTTCTTGCGCTTTAGAAATCGCTAAATGCGGAAGGGCAGTCCACATTTTACAGCATCGCGTAACCGATACAGTAGAAGAACAACACAGAGACGTTGTATCTGCGTATGAGCATGACAATGCACCGTGTCACAAACCAGCATCTCTGAGGCAATTGTTTGTGGACCAGAACATTTCTGAAATGGACTGTGCTACCCAGAGTCCCCAATGGAACATCTTTGAGATGAGTTAGAACATCGCTCCAGATCCGAGCGTCGGAGAACACTGGTTTCGGCTCGTGGAGGGGAAAGTGCTACAAGTCTTCCAAATATATTCAGACATCTCAGTGAAAGTGCAGGCGGCGGATTTCAAGCCGTCATAAAGAAGAAGGGTGGACACACCGCATATTAATGTCCACTAATAGGTGACCGGATATTTTTCATCAAATAGTGTATTTTGAGTACGTGTTTGTATCCCTTTCGTAATGTCCACGACTCTGACCATACATCAAAACAGGTGTAACCATTACTTCATGAAACTTCATTTTTATATCTTTCGGCCCTTTGTTGCCTAACGTACTGGGCGTTGTACCACATCATCTGACACTGACTCAGATTATTCTGCATGTAAGACTGTTATACACTATGAATGTGGAACACAGCGGCACTGAAGAACAAAGATTTTCAGAAATAACAGTAAACAGCCATCTTTAGTGATGGTTCAGTTTTTATTTTACCGTCACCGGGTTTAAGTCACCTAGCGATTCCTCATCAGATGGTGCACATATTTAATGATTATTTACAGCATTGTTGGGCTCGTTGTGTAGCTGTGGCAAGACGGTAAAAACAAAACACTTAAGCACTGAATGTGGCGAGGTACCTGGAATTGTTTACACCATAAAGTGGGGTTGAAGGCATTACGTATTTACATTTATGCGATCCATGGGTGTAATCTCGATACATAAATTACTTTGGAAATCATAGTTTATGTTTTCCAGCTACGTTGATTATACAGCAACACACAAACTTTGGCACAGGTAACAACTCCCAAGTGAGTAGGTAACAACTCCCAAGTGAGTAATGTCTTCATGTCGACCTTCTAATGTAAATAACTCCAGATAACTCGCCACATTCAGCGCTGACAGAACTAATTTGTTTGTCTGGTCTAAGGAAAATCCCCATTATATACAAGAGTGAAACGAACCCGCCTCATGTTATGATATGGGCGGTATTTCATTGCGATACCTGCGCGTAACTTGCCACGCCAGACAACTCATTCCAGCGAATAATTAAGTCCCTTGTGGCTCAACGTCGGTACCTGGGTAACGAAGAATTGCACAGAAGTATTGAAGGCGCCTTCCGAAGCATGCCTCCTGAGATGTTACGTAAAATGTCAAGGAGAACATGAAGATGCATACATCACTGCGTAAGGCACGATGGTGCCTATATTGTTCCGCTGGATACATAAATTTTATATCTAAATACTGCAATATAAAATATGCCGTTTGGACATAGAGGTATGGGAACTTCTCAGACGCACTACAGACAGTGAGAAGCGTGAGCTATAAGCTTCACTTTTGGTTCATATCTCTAATATTTGTTTTAGTTCCAGTCTTCTCTTTAATCGTGTTTATTATGGTTTTTTGTTGCTTAACACTGTTGTTATGATTTTCAGTCCGAAAAATTGGTCCGGTGCAGCTCTCCATGCAGGTCTATGTTGTGCAAGCCTCTTCATCTCTGTATAACTACTGCAACCTATATCCATCCGAACCTGCTTACTGCATTCAAACCTTGGTCTCCCTCTACAATTGTTCCCCCACCCCCATTCTCTATTTCATTACCAAACTGAGAAATCCTTTATGCCTCAGGGTGTGTCCTATCAACCAATCCCTTCTTTTCCTCGAATTGTGCCATAAATTGCTTTTTTGCCCATTTCTAATAAGTACATCCTCGTTTGTAATTCGATCTACCCACCCACACGTCTAATCTTCAGCATTCTTCTATAGGAAACTTCTCTTCGTGTCTGGACTATTTGGCGTCCATGTTTCACTTCTCTATGAGACTAAACTGCGTACAAATATACTGCCGGAAAAAAGTAGTACACCCTTTTAGAAGTATTAAATTCCGTCAAGATACATTGCTGCATCAATGCATATGGAGTAAATAAAATGATTACATTTACAGGTCAATAACACAAGCGGTTCTGACGTACCAGGTATCGACCTATGCTGAAACAGCCGTATTTGTACTTGGTGTAGCCTCCATGGGCAGCAACGCAGGTGCTGACTCTAGCAGCCAGTCGATCGTACAGATGGCGGATACTGTCTTGGGATATGTTGTTCCATGGCTCCTCGACCTGTTCACGTAGTTCTGTAAGAATTGTCGGCAGATGACTCGCAAGAATGACTTCTCTCCCCATCATATCCCACACGGGCTCGATTAGAGACAAGTCCGGAGATCGTGCTGGTCAGTGAAGTTGCTTCACGTCTTGCAGAGCACGTTGAATTTCACGGGCAGCGTGTTGGCGACCATTATCCTGCCGGAATAACACATCAACTTCCTGATGGAAGAACGGCAAATGAAAGGATCTACAACATTCTGCACATACCCATCGCTGGTTAGCGTCCCACCAGAAACACCAAAGGTGAACGTGAGTTGTAGCTGATCGCTTCGCAGACCATAAAGCGGGGGTACGGCCAGTGTGTCTTGGACGAATGCACTCTGCGAGACAGCGCCGTACACGTAAACGATCATCGCTTGCGTGCAGGCAGAACCTGCTTTCATCCATGAAGACCATGGCGCGCCATTCCATCTTCCAAGCGATCCTCTGAAGGCACCTGTCAAGCTGTGCACGCCGATGGTGTGGCGTGAGTGAAAGACGAGCTAGAATGTGCGTACCCACAGTTCCACTGCTAATAATCGGTTCGCAACAGTTCGTGTTGATATGCCTGGGCTCACCAACCCTCTTATCTGTGTTATGGTAGCTGTAAGATCTGCTACTATTGTCCTTACAATACGACAACGCTGGAGGGCATCTGTGTTGCATAGACGTCCAGAACATCGTTTGTCGGTGTCAGAATGTTCACGTGACCACTGATACCAGCATCATTCCACATCTGACGCACCACACCCAATTTTTGTGGCAATTCTCCGATAGGACTACCCCTCCACTTGGAAGGCTACAAATTGACCCATTTCTAACTTGCTCAGTTGGCTGTAGTAAGTACGAGTTGTCTCCCTGACATTATTTGCTGCTTACTTGACACGTTTGTACAACACTGAGCCTTTGGACTGTGGGCATTCCCTATTAAAGCGTAGTCACAGATATCGCTCTGGTAGCTATGCCACTACGCTATCTATTGGTGGACGACGTTGAAGCCATTATCAGTACATCTTCTATGCGCCAGGTGGCTGTGTACCTTCAGATTAAACTTCCTACCACTTGCATTTATATAATATTTTAACAAACTCCTCTTTTTCAGAAATGAAGTTCTTGCTCTTGCCATTTTGCTTTTTGTATCTACTCTACTTCGACCATCATCAGTTCTTTAGCTGTTCAAAATGTTCAAATATGTGTGAATTCCTCATCCTTAATCTATCCCGCACACCTACAAATCCCTCATTCGTCCTATCCTCTGTTGTGCCAGCATTGCCTGGATCTCTGCACCCCCCGACAAGGCCCTCCGAATCCTCAAATGCCATGCTGTTTGCCTTGCCTTCCGTATCTGCCTTCGTTCCCCCACATGGCTCCTGTATGACCTCATCCCCTTCCCCCACCTCCTCCTTTTCCTCCAACACCTCTGCATCCTTTACACTGTCTGCAGGTCTGATCCCCCCCACCCCCTGGTTTCCTCCTTGCTCTCCAGCCCTCCGCCTGTTGCCGCACCTCTATCGCTGTATCCCTCCCTCTCTCCACCTCCACACCCTCCATCTCCTTCATCGGGGCAATTTCCAGCACCTCCCCCCTCCCAGATGTTGAACTTTGCTGTGACATCTACCCTTCCTTCCAACTGTAACCTGACCTTGTTCCCTCCCCCTCCCCAGGGCCCCCTTTTTTCCTTTCGCCTCCTTCTCTCAGAGTGGATTTTTCTCCTTCCCTCCCTGAGTCCCTGCACCCCCTCCTCGACTGTGTCCCTCCCACGTCCTTCCCCCCCATCTCCTCCCCTCCCTCCCTTCTTCCCTCCTCCCTCATCTCCATGCCCCTTGCAGATCCTCTCTGTTTGCTCATCATCATCAGTGTACTACGTCAGTGTTGTGTTTGGTGCTGTTCTCCTGTGCATCAAGTGCTGTGATTTTAATTGTGTGCTGGACTTGTACATACTGTTATTGTCAGTGATAGTTATGTGCTATGCCGTCCGTTGATACTTTTATGATCCAGTGTGTGGTTTTGTTTTGTGTGCGCAAATTTTTTACGGTTTATATCTCCATTTTACAGTCCCCCCTTTTCTGTCTGTTTCTCTTCCGTACTGTTCCCCATTTTTTTATACATCTATTTTCTCCATTCTGTTACTGTAAATGTCTTCTTTGTATAATTACTGTCTTTCGGCTAAAGAGCAGCGCATATGCTGCTGCCAGCCCGCCCCAGATGGGGCATTGAAACACAGTAAAGGAAAAAAAAAAAAAAAAGAATTCCTATGGGACCTAACTGCTGAGGTCATCAATCCCTAGACTTACATACTACTTAAAGTAACTTATGCTAAGAACAACACACACATCCATGCCCGAGGGAGGACTCGAACCTCCGGCGGGAGGGGCCGCGCAATCAGTGACATGGCGCCTCTAACAGTGCAGCCACTCCGTGCGGCTCTTTTCCTAATCTAATTCCCTCAGCCTCGCCTGATTTAATTTGACTATATTCAATTGATTTACTTTTGATGATGTTCATATTGTAATCTCTTTTCAATGGAATATCCCGTTCAACTGGTCTTCCAAGTTCTTAGCCGTCTCTGACAGAACTACGTTGTCATCGGCAAACCACAAATATAGGATTTTAATAACTTGCATTGAGCCCTTGGAGTACTTATAGTGTGATCTCGTCCTTGGCTTTTCTATCTTTCATTTGTTTTAGGACTTTATGTAGCTCGTCCATGGTTATCTCGTCACACTGGTAAACTTTGTTGTATGCCTTGGAGATGGTGCTCGTGGCCTTCGGTTTATTTTCTTCCCTCCATAGCATCAGGTAGCGGCAAATGCAAGTAGATTTGCCAGTTACGTGCAGCTGAGCATTGTCTTTCCTCGTTTTCTTCAACTGTTTCATGAGCTTCTGTGCCA
Organism: Schistocerca nitens; assembly: GCF_023898315.1. Taxonomy (NCBI): domain Eukaryota; kingdom Metazoa; phylum Arthropoda; class Insecta; order Orthoptera; family Acrididae; genus Schistocerca; species Schistocerca nitens. Next base: position 598,225,223 of record NC_064616.1, on the reverse strand, counting down.
CTTCCTGCCTACCGTGGATAACAGTTTCTATGTTACTTAATAACATGTCCCAAAACTCGACTTTGGTTTTTCTGATCGCTTGCTTCGTGCGGTTGCACTTTTGCTTGTACCTAGACCTAAATCACACAGTGTTTTACCAAATGACAGAAAAATATTTAGTAGTAACAAAGAGTGTCAGAGACTTGTACATTCCTTACGAAGCCATTAGAAAACAGGCTGTAAAGCCAACAGGATCGGGAATTAGGAGAGTACCATGGAGGGTTTAGAAAAGATCGATCCTGTTCGGAGCAAATTTTAAATCTGAAATTTATAATCGAGTATAAAACAATTAAATCGAAAAGCTTAACTATAATATTTGTAGGCTTTAAAAACGCATATGTTCGATTGGCAGGGAAATATTATTCATTACCCTAAAAGACTTTGGAGCTGATAACAAATCAGAGGAAATTATAAATGAAATAAAAGCTAAACTCCGTCCGAACAGGCCTTGGAAGGCCCAACGGTACCGACCGGCCGCCGTCTCATCTTCAGCCCACAGGCGTCACTGGATGCGGATATGGAGGGGCACGTGGTCAGCGCATCGCTCTCCCGGCCGTATGTCAGTTGACGAGGCCAGAGCAGCTACTTGTCAATCAAGTAGCTCCTTAGTTTGCCTCGCAAGGGCTGAGTGCATCCCGCTTATCAACAGCGTTCGGCAGACTGGATGGTCACCTATCCAAGTGCCAGCCCAGCCCGACAGCGCTTAACTTCGGTGATCCGACGGGAACCGGTGTTACCACTGCGGCACGTCCGTTGGCATAAAACAAATACTAACAAAAATAAAATACAAAATTAAATTTTTAGGTAAAACGTCCGAGGCTTTTGAGGTCAAAACTAGGATAAGACAAGGAGACGTATTGTCCTCGCTGCTGTTCAACTGTGTACTGGAAAACCTAATCAAGGAATGGAGGAAAAGAACAGAAGAAGAAGGAATTTCAGATTTCAAAATTGGGAAAAAGGACATAATATGAGTTTTGATTGTTTGGCTTTTGTAGACGATCTTGCCATTTTTGCTCCATCTATTGAGAATGTAACAATGCAGATAGATCTTCTACAAGAGACAGCTTCAAAAGCTACCCCATGTATCTCTTCTGAAAAAACAGAGTATTTGACAGATGCGAATGATGCACCAATATAAATGGAAACTGGTTGTGGTAGGATAAAAAAGGACTTCAAAATTTAAATATCTAGGTGAAATAATACAACCAAATGCTTTGGACGAAGAAGCTAACTTAGCAAGGACAAGGAAAATGGAGGTGGCTTTTCAACTAACAAAAGTTCTGTAATAAGAAATGTGCTCCAGCACTGGAACCCTGTCATTTAGCCAGAATGGCTTTAGGCCTCAGAATGCCTTGCGTTACATACGGATGAACAATTAGGCGAAATAGAAAATAAAGAAAGAAAAATAATCAGGTAAATCTTGGGAACAAAATATGAGAATGGGAAATGAAAATTAAGATATAATAAAGAAATTTAAGAAATATGAAACCAATATCAGACACTATAAGGAAGGAAATATTTGAACTCCACGGACCCCTAAAACGACTAGATGAAGAGAGGATAACAAAAATAATTATTAACTTCATTGATAGAAACCTAAAACATCAATGGTAAGGATCGAAGAAGTTAAAGCAGACCTGAGAGAAATGAAGATAACGGAGGAAGAAATAAGAGAAGCAGACGTTTTCGGAGCAAAAGTAAAATGTTTCAAGGGCTTCCAGGAGAAAACAAAGAAAAGGTTAGACTCAGTGTGGACAGGAGCAAGAAGTGAAGAACATAGGGATAGAATGAAAAACTGCTGGAAAAAAGAAAGGAAAAAAGAAGACATAAGTTATTTCGTGTGTTTCTTAGTAGGCCGAATCAATAAAAAAGAGTTCCAACTCTGTGATTGAAAGGCAATGGCAATGGAAGCTAGCAGTCGGGTTCTATGATAACATCAGTGCCATTTACAGTGCCGCATCGAGCAACCCGCAGTTCCCAGCATTACGCTCTAAGTATGAATATGTAATCTTAAACATGCCTCATCCAAAAATGAGGCTGAAATGGCTAGAAAACTAGATCACGAAATAAAGAAGTAAGCATACTGGACAAAAAATAATCAAGACATGACGCTAATGCTGTCTAACTTGGCTCCAGCCTTGACAATAGCCTCAGTTCGGCGAGGAAGGAATTTCACAAGTTTTTTAAGGTATGTCATATCCAGCTGAAGCCACTCACAGACGATTATATCCCGCAGAGCTACAAAAATGCGGAGCTATTTTTTGTTGCTATGTTTCAACGGCAGTTCCAAATGATCCTAGACTGAATTACCGTCCCAGCCGAGGTGAAATAAGGTGCCTAAGTGTTCAGCAAATCAAGAACGAATGCGTACAACTCTGTGAACACTGCTACTGCTGTGTTTAAAGACGGCAGAGTCCACAGCATACCCGTCGCGAAGATGTAGAACAAAGGGCAACATTTCGCCATCGAAAATTTCGAAATAAGAATCTCGGTTCATGTTCCCGGGGCCTAAGTGAGCGCGGCAAAGTCGTGGTACGAAAAACACCCGAAAAATACACTGAATTGGCTCTGAGCACTATGGGACTCAACTTCTGAGGTCATCAGTCCCCTCGAACTTAGAACTACTTAAACCTAACTAACCTAGGGACATCACACACATCCTAGCCCTAGGCAGGATTCGAACCTGCGACCGCAACGGTCTCGTGGTTCCAGACTGTAGCGCCTAGAACCGCTCGGCCACCTCGGCCGGCTACACTGAATTGACGAAAGTCATGGGGTAGCGATATGTACATATATAGATGCCGATAGTATCGCGTACACAGTGTATAAGAGGGCAGTGCATTGACGGAAGTGTCATTTCTACTCATGCGTTTCATGTGAAAAGGTTTACAACGTGATTATGACCACACGACGGGAATTAACACACTTTGAACGCAGAATGGTAGTTGGAGCTAGACGCATGGGACATTCCATTTCGAAAATCGTTACGGAATTCAATATTCCGAGATCCATAGTGTCAAGAGTGTGTCGAGAATACCAACATTCAGGCACTGCCTGTCACAACGCAGTGGCCGACGGCTCCAACTAACGATCGAGAGCAGCGGCGTTTGCATAGAGTTGTCAGTGCTAACAAAAAATGGTTCAAATGGCTCTGAGCACTATGGGACTCAACTGCTGAGGTCATTAGTCCCCTAGAACTTAGAACTAGTTAAACCTAACTAACCAGAGGACATCACAAACACCCACGCCCGAGGCAGGATTCGAACCTGCGACCGTAGCGCAGTGCTAACAGACGAACAACTCAGCGTGAAATAACCGCAGAAATCAATGTGAGACATACGACGAACGTATCCGTTAGGAAAGTGCTGTGCAATTGGTCGTTAATGGGCTCTGGCAGCACAAGATCGACGATAGTGCCTTTGCTAACAGCAGAACGTCGTCTGTAGTGCCTCCCTGGGCTCGTGACCGTATCGGCTGGACACTAGATGACTGGAAAACCGTGGGCTGGTCAGGTGAGTCCCGTTTGCAGTTGGTAAGAGCTGACGGTACGGTTCGAGTGTGGTGCAGACCTGACGAACCCATGGAACCGAGCTGTCAACAAGGCACTGTGCAAGCTGGTGGTGTCTTCTTATAGTCCGTTCATAATAAGAATAAACCTGATGTAAACATTGCATTATGTATTCTTCAGCGTTTGCTTGAACCTCATTGGATTTCCGTTTCACGGGGGACTGCAGCCAGGCTGTCTCGAGTACTGTCAAGTACGATAATAAAGTCCCGAGCGACTGGAAAAAAGCGCAGGTGACGCCTTATATAAGAAGGGTAGAAGGACGGATCCTCAAAATTACAGACCAATATCCTTAACATCGGTTTGTTGCAGGATTCTCGAACATTTTCTCAGTTGGAATATAATGAATTTCCTTGAGACAGAGAAGTTGCTGTCCATGCATCAGCACGGCTTTAGAAAGCATCGCTCCTGCGAAACGCAACTCGCCCTTTTTTCACAGAATATCTTGCGAACCATGGATGAAGGGTATCAGACGGATGGCATATTCCTTGACTTCCGGAAACCGTTTGGCTCGGTGCCCCAATGCAGACTCCTAACTAAGGTACGAGCATATGGGATTGGTTCCCAAATATGTGAGTGGCTCGAAGACTTCTTTAGTAATAGAACCCAGTACGTTGTCCTCGATGTTGAGTGTTCATCGGAGGTGAGGGTATCATCTGGAGTGCCACAGGGAAGTTTGGTAGGTCCGCTGTTGTTTTCTATCTACATAAATGAACTTTTGGGTAGGGTGGATAGCAATGTGCGGCTGTTTGCTGATGATGCTGTGGTGTACGGGAAGGTGTCGTCGTTGAGTGACTGTAGGAGGATACAAGATGACTTGGACATGATTTGTGATTGGTGTACAGAATGGCAGCTAACTCTAAATATAGATAAATGTAAATTAATGCAGATGAATAGGAAAAAGAATCCCGTAATGTTTGAATACGCCATTAGTAGTGTAGCGCTTGACACAGTCACGTCGATTAAATATTTGGGCGTAACATTGCAGAGAGATATGAAGTGGGACAAGCATGTAATGGCAGTTGTGGGGAAGGCGGATAGTCGTCTTCGGTTCATTGGTAGAATTTTGGGAAGATGTGGTACATCTGTAAAGGAGACCGCTTATAAAACACTAACACGACCTATTCTTGAGTACTGCTCGAGCGTTTGGGATCCCTATCAGGTCGGATTGAGGGAGGACATAGAAGTAATTCAGAGGCGGGCTGCTAGATTTGTTACTGGTAGGCTTGATCATCACGCGAGTGTTAACGGAAATGCTTCAGGAACTCGGATGGGAGTCTCTAGAGGAAAGGAGGCGTTCTTTTCGTGAATCGCTACTGAGGAAATTTAGAGAACCAGCATTTGAGGCTGACTGCAGTTCAATTTTACTGCCGCCAACTTATATTTCGCGGAAAGACCACAAAGATAAGGTAAGAGAGATTAGGGCTCGTATAGAGGCATAAAGGCAGTCATTTTTCCCGCGTTCTGTTTGGGAGTGGAACAGGGAGAGAAGATGCTAGTTGTGGTACGAGGTACCCTCTGCCACGCACCGTATGGTGGATTGCGGAATATGTATGTAGATGTAGATGTATGTTTTGTGCAGTGCGTTACGCACAGGTCGAGTTAGCGATAATCCGGGACAACAGCTTTACCGGCGCATCTAACTTGAATAGCACTAGCCTGCAGTGACGTGGCCAGCTGCAGTTCACAAGTAAAAAGAGACGAGCAGAGGAGCAATACAGCTTCAAATGTCACTTAATTTTTAAGCAGAATGAAATAGTACACTGCAAATCTCCCACAATACACAACTTAGAGGACTATATGAAAACCGCAACATGTTATCGTTTTTAGCTAACGTACTATCGTAATTAAAAACAAGAATGATGAAAATTCCTGACTTAACCACAGAGTAATTTTTCTGCATAAGCTGTGTGTAACGTAAGAGAGTATTGAAGGATTTCACCGTATAGTTAAATATTGAAGCCACTGAAGGTATTACTTACAGTCAGTCGTCTGTAATCTCTTAGTTCCTTCCTTTTCCGAATCCGAGAAATACATTTCAGTTCTGGAAGTGTCACCTGCTACTTTGATAACGAGCATATCAACAACAGAATCCACGAAGCCAACCAGGCGCAGCATTTTCTCATCTTCTTTTATGACGAGCCGTTCTGTATCCCGCCAGCGTTCGGTAGTGGCGTGTGAAAAAGCTGCTTGCGTTAGTTCCAGTACGTCTGGCAGCTTAACAGTCTTGTTACTTCTCGGGCCAAATCCCGCAGCTTTGCTCCTCCAGATCAGTTCACTTGGGTTCATATTGTAATGGTACAGAGGCAAATGTAAAAATGCAGCATTTGTATGATGTGCTCGATGCTTTGAAAATGATTGGTTCAAATGGCTCGAAGCACTATGGGACTTAACATCTGAGGTCATTAGTACCCTAGATTTAGAAATACTTAAACCTAACTAACGTAAGGACATCACACACATCCATGCCCGAGGCAGGATTCGAACCTGCGACCGTAGCAGCAGCGCGGTTTCGGACTGAAGCGCCTAGAACCGCTCGGTCACACCAGCCGGCTTGAAAATGATTGTTTTTCATGTTTCTACGATAATTATCTACCTCTGTGGCATAAAACGATCGACATAGTCCAAATAAAGAGGATTTGGTTTTTCATTTTTGCCTTAAAAGATTAAATTGTTATGTTTTCTTAATTTAAACAAACTGTATGAAGTCTTTCATAAAACATCGATAATTAAGATTTTTTATTTGAAATAGAAACAGGAATTTCGAGTCCAATTTGTAATTAGAAAAAAGAAGACGTGCATTATTTATAAAAAATGATGATGAGTTTTATAATTACGAGATATAGGTATTTCAAATTGAAAGAGGAAAAAAATGGTTAGGGGGAGATTTGAGCCAACCACGAACAATCGTAATTGGTTTTTCATCCATAACGCTACCGGCCACGCTATACGTTCAGCATGTGTATGTCTATCGACTGCATTGTATACAAGCACGGGAAAATTTCAAAGCCGATTATCTTCGTAAATTTATGAAAGACATTAAGAACAACCTATTGCCTGGCACTTTTTAACCGGGTTCCACGCGCTTGCTTCACTACAGAACAGAAGGCAGCCTCAGCCATTTTCATATTGCGCATTAGCAGCGCGACAGCCAGAGCACAAAGTAGCAGAGGCCCTGACTGTACACGATTTTTGAAGTAAAAACTAAGCAGCTAAAGCATGATTAAGAAAAACGTTGATGGCTGTTAATACATTTGAATATGTTAAAGCTTCATTTAACATATCTTAGTAATAAGGTATCTAATACATAAGTAGGACCTACTTCCCAGAGCGCAACAACACCAGTGTACGTGTGCTACGGCTTCTGACCAATCATCGCGTTTGAGTTTGTTTACATCAGGTTTATTCTTACGATGAACGGATTATAGTAGTGTAGGCTGTGTACGTGGAATGGACTGGATCCTCTGGTCCATCTCAATCGATCATTGACTGGAGATGATTATGTTCGGCTACTTGGAGACCATTTGCAGCAATTAATGGATCTTATGTTCCCAAACACCGACGGAATTTTTATGGATGGCAATGCGCCATATCGCTGGGTCACAGTTGGCTCTGAGCACTATGGGACTTAACATCTATGGTTATCAGTCCCCTAGAACTTAGAACTACTTAAACCTAACTAACCTAAGGACAGCACACAACACCCAGTCATCACGAGGCAGAGAAAATCCCTGACCCCGCCGGGCATCGAACCCGGGAACCCGGGCGTGGGAAGCGAGAACGCTACCGCACGACCACGAGCTGCGGACGGTCACAGTTGTTCGCGACTGGTTTGTGGAGCATTGTGGACAATTCGAGTATATGATTTGCCACAGGCTGGCTCATACAGACCATTTCACTTCCATCAATTACTCACACGACCGCCTGGTACCAGTTATACACCATCTACAGCACTCAAAAGCAACCAGTATGCTCTTTTAAGGGAGTGACCGATGTTTTGTCAGGCCTATTTGTGTCAGAAGTGATTGGTCGTAATTATCTGTAGTAACTCCTTTCTTATTTAAACTTAGCCTTTTGTGAATATAATGCGTTCTTTTCTGTTTTTTTTTCTGAAACATGTTTGGACACCCATCTGTCACCTGTGGGATTCGGCTTATTTCTGAAACATGATACTTCAAGACAAAAAAAAAAAAAAGGACGCACTGCAAAGGAATTATCCTAATGGAACGGACATCGGTAGATGTGATATTCGTGGGTAGACAAACAAATGATTACAATTTCAGAAAAAATTGGATAATTTATTGAAGAGTGAGACCTTCACAAATTGAACCAGTCAATATCGCATTGCTCCACATCTGACTCATATGCAAGCAGTTATTCGGCTTGTCACGGATTGATGGAGTTGTTGGATAGCCTCCTGAGGGACATCGTGCCAAAATCTGTCAAGTTGGCGCGGTAAATCGTCAAAATCCCGATATGGTTGGAGGGCCCTGCCCATAATGCCCCAAACGTTCTAAACTGCGGAGAGATCCAGCAACCTTGGTGGCCAAGCCAGGGTTTAGCAAGCACGAAGACAAACAGTAGAAACTCTTGCTGTATGTACGTGGTCATTATCTTGCTGGAATGTAAGCCCAGGATGGTTTGTCACGAAGGGCAACAAAACAGGCCGTAGAATATCGTGGACGTACCACCTTGCTGTAGGGGTATGATAACCAGAGGGGACCTGCTATGAAAAGAAATTGCACTGGAGACCATAACTCCTGGTCGTACGGCCGTATGGCGGGCGACAGTCAGGTTGGTATCCCAACGCTGTCCGGGGCGTCTCTAGACACGTCTTCGCTGGCCGTCGGGGCTCATTTCGAAGCGGACTCATCATACTCCAGACAATGAGATTCCAGGCCGAAGACATCTCTGGAGACGCCCCAACAGCGGTGGGAGACCAACCTGATTGTTGCCCGCCGTATGGCCCGGCAACCTAGAGTGATCGTCTGGGGCGCCATAGTAGGTTCCCTTTGGTTGCAATTCGCGGCACCCTTACAGCACAGAGGTCCGTCGACAATATTCTACGTCAAGTTTACTGTCCTTCATGGCAAGCCATGCTGGGCTTACATTTCAACAAGATAACGCCCGCCCGCGCACGGAGAGAGTTTTTACTGCTTGTCTCGCCAAACCCTATCTTCACCAGCAAGGTCGTCTGTTCTCTCCCCAATAGAAAACGATTGCCGCATTATGGGCAGGACTCTCCAACCAGCTCGGACTTTTGACTATCTATCACGCCAATTGGACAGAATTTGGCACAATCTCCGTCAAGAGGACATCCAACAACACTGTCAATCAGGGTCACGCTGAATAATTGCTTGTATAAGTGCCAGAAGTGGACCGATGCGTTATTGGCTTGCTCAGTTTGTGAAGCTCTTTTTCTTGAGTAAATCATCCAATTTTTCTAAAACTGTAATTATTTGTTTGTCTGTAAAACCACAGCACATCTACCGATTTCCGCCGCATACGGATAATTCTTTTGTGGTGCGTCGCCTTTTTTTTGTCTTATAGTGTGTTGTAGAGAGTTCGTGTTTTTCTGTTTTAGATCTAAAAACTATAGCACGTGCACTTTTTATTGTGTTTTTGACTGATCACCTGAAACTAAGTTAATTGCGATGATGAATTTGTATAGACTGTGTTTGCTTATAAGTCACAAAAGGCATAACAGCGGGCCAACCTGTACATATCCATCTTCACGATCACTGTAGCTTCTGGTGATATATCAAAAACAAAAACAACATGCTATAGATTTTAGAACTAGTGTAGAAAAACGATCACGAAGTATAATAATTTTTTTACAGAAATAAATCGAGACGCACAGAAGACAGCACTCAGCTGTCGAAACATGTTTGGTTATTCAGAAAAAAAAGTATCACAGAAGATAGAATGTAAATAAATAAATAAATAACCTATTCGCAATCGTGGAAGACCCAGCTATCTGTAGTAACATTTCGTCCGGTTCAAACAGTTCTCCATCCCTTCGCTGTTTAGATGAGATTGACAAGAAAGCCGGAAAGACTTTTGGGGCCAGTTTATTCTCGTTGGAGATGGTGCGCCCCAGATAAGGCTAGTAGCGCCTGTCTGGGAACAGCTGTGGCGCCTGGGGAGAAATCTGTGTAGTGTGTACAGCGAGACGTGGCAACAGCGCGGCCCGCCTCGGCCCGCCAGCGCTTGCCTTGTAGGGAAGGCAGCAACCGGTCGCCGGTCGCACTTTCACATTTAGCCGCGCGCCGCGGGTCGTGCTGCAGCCTTTCGCAATGCGCTGATACCACGTATCGCACAGTGCCGTCTCTGCTCGCTGTTCGCGTGTCTTGCGGGACCTGCCCTTACCGACGCGGAGCTCTAATGGTTATGTTTATCTCTTTATTGGCGAATACCAATCAACCATGTTCACTTGCAATACAACTTCCTGAGGATGTAAAACGAATTTCGGAAGCCGTTTTTAGCTGTCGTGTTGACGCCTAACCACAACCGTGAATATTTCGAACTTAAGCAATGTTGTGCTGCTTTATAGATCGCGTTCGAGAGATCTTCAAAATACGTTAATACTACGGTGGACGATGTATTTTTGCAATAAGTATGGCAACTGGTAAAGTGCCAGTCTACGGATCCAATGTTCTCTGGTTCGATCCCCATTCAGTCCTAGGATTTTTATCTGTCAGTTATCTCTTCCTCCTCCCCTGACAATAGTTATCAATGTGAAAAATATCGAGTTGCACCGTAGTTCGAAGTCCACGTCGATTTAGGTTCCTTAATAACAGCCTTCGTAATGCAGCCCAAAGATCTGAGGAAGACAACGGCGTACCACCAATACGACGGTGCATGCATAATAAGGCTTTAATTTTCCCACAAAATAAATTTTTACAAAATGTGTCGCCGCTGTGAGAATGACCTATTCATATTAAATTCAGAATTCTCACCAAAACTTACAAACATGGCACAATTCAAAGTAATTAACGATAGTAATTTCCTAGAAACTTGGTTTTTGTATTTAATGCTGTACACGTCTCATTCATCTTAGTAAGTATTCTCGACAAAGCGGTGCTGAGACATGTCATCCGAGCATTTCAGTCTGACACTACAAAAACAGCTCTTCGTTTTTAACAGACAAAGGCGACATGTTTTCCTTCCATTCGTCGGCAGTTTGCCTTTCTGATTCAGGTCTTAGCAGAGATATACCTCGACTCCTATAATTCGACCGATAGGAATTTGCGTGTCTAGCGTTTGTTAATTATTCTTTCCCTCACTGGTGAAGTTTGAGCAGTTATTTCCCCAGAGCTTTCATGAAATTCGTCCTAGGCACACTACTTTTCCTCAAGGACTGATGAACAAGACATACATTACTAACACTCATATCAAGGACACGAAAAAACAGCCGTGGGCCGCCGCAGCACACGACAGCGTGAACAATATTTAGAACTCTTATTAATTTGCAGTATCAACAGCGCCCTTTGTCTTTTTGTAATCAGCCGCATTTTCTCTGGAAATTGCTCTGCATTTTTCAGTAAGTTGGGAAATCTCGCGATGTCTTTCGTAAATGCAGACAGCGTTGTTGCAACTTTAGACATGTTCAAGCGCATGAGCAGATCCATGGTTCGGATCGGGGGCGGGGAGGGGGTGTGTGTGCAAACCTCCCCTCCTCCTTTTCGTTCGCGAAAATAATGGTCAACTACACTTTTCAAGAGTCGTGTCACATATGCCTACGATTTTAATAATAATAACAACAATAAAGTATATTTAGTACATCCAAGAACCTGAAGTTCAGAGAAATACAGCTTTTGGAAAGCATTCGTCCGAAAATTTGAGAACATGTGTCATTCAATTAATTTAAGAACTACAATAGTAACAAACTGTAACATCTTTGAGGAGGTCATAATACACACAGTATAAAATGGAAGTGTGCACTCATCGTTATTTTTATTTCACATAGCAGTACGGCCGGCCGCTGTGGCGGAGCGGTTCTAGGCGCTTCAGTCCGGAACTACGCTGCTGCTACGATCGCAGATTCGAATCCTGCCTCGGGCATGGATGTGTGTGATGTCCTTAGGTTAGTTAGGTTGAAGTAGTTCTAAGTCTAGGGGACTGATGACCGCAGATGTTAAGTCTCATAGTGCCTAGAGCCATTTGAACCATTTGTGGCAGTACGACTGTGAACGTTGGTGTAAAGATTATAGCTACGTAGAGTGACGGGGGTAAGGTTTCTAAGATCGGCCTATTATTTATTTTTAGTGTTCGGGACCTCAGTCAGTAAAACGAAATCCATACAGGATTACTTTGCTGTCCAACTGTTAAGACCCTTTTTCTCGGGGACGAGTAGATAAAGGTAAATTTTTGTCACGTACTAAAACCTACGATCCTATGGCGGTGTAAGAAATTTCAGCTTCTAAGTCAATGCACTGAAAATATATGGCCATTTATGTAAAACATTTTGATATGGAAAACTTTTACTCGTCGAAACCTGTAGATGAATTATTTACTGTGGAGTGCAGTGGCCATTCAGATAGCCGAAGTTCTGAATTTTATAATTTCAACGAAACAATAGTAAATCAAGGGACAGGCTCGTCTTGACAACACTTAAAACCGGTAATATTTTAAATTAGGGGACTGGAAATTAGAGACTGAAACCACAGCCGCTAACAGTTTAAATTGAAGGCCCAGATACTGAAATAATTCGACATAATACGAATTTATATTAAATTAAGTAAACATTTATGGAAAATAACTAGTTTCTGGCTTTAAACTCACACTCGACACTTTAGACCACCTCTGCAAGATCTACGGAATTGAAATTCCAATCTTCTCTCCTGAGAAGCAAATTTGGTAACCGCCTTCTCAAAGAAATGTTCCCTCATTCTGAGTTTTCAGGTAGACAAGCTTAAGAGGAGTTGGAACGCCGTATGCCCACAATGTTAAATTTAGTGACTTGGCTTCCCTGTATTTCGGGAACCACTGCAGCTATTGACATGCAACTTGTACAGGACATAAAACTGTATGTTCTGAGTCTACTGAACTAATTTAATTGCATTTCATTCCTGCTTCCGGAAATACAATTTTTCAATTAGACGGTTAAAATTTTGTATACTTTTTTTGTACGTTATCCTAAATAATTTTAATTATACATAACATTATATTCTCCTTTCAGTTCAGTAGACTCAGGATATGTATGTTATTACTCCCTGAAAATCTGAATACTCTACTCGAAGTGGTTTCTGAGATTGAGGGAAAAATGCAATAGAAAACGTAAATTTTCAGGAACGGCTTCTAAAGTTTCAAAAGACTGTAACGCACTTCATATATGCTTAATTTTTTATTTTTAGTCACTCAGAAGCACCCTGCACCATACTGTGTATCATCCTCTTGATCTTTTTCCAAGTTTTTTTTTTTTTTCTTTCTGAACTCCTCAGTGGCCAACTGTGCTGCATACTCTGCTTTATCAATGTGAACCTTGTCCATCCGTTCAAGTTCTCGGATGCAGTTTGCTCCAGGATTAATTTCGATATGCTGTAGCACTTTCACCCTACCAATGCTGCCATCATTAAAAGCAATAACTGCATCACTGACCCCCACTTTAGTGTCTTCATTCCAACAAAAACATTTTTTGGTAAGCGAGTCCATATAAGATTATTGAATGACTTATTGGAATTTTGAGTCTGACCATGCAGACAGTTCTTCAGTAATTCAGGATTTACCAGGTCTATTTAAATAGGTACCATGATATCCATGACTGCTGCTGGGATGGAATGTTTATGGCTGTATGAATTATGTGAGTACTGCGCATTGCAGTAATTGCACCACCAATCAGGTCCAGGAGGGCAGAGGTGGTGTGCTGGTTTTTCATCAGTTGACAGTCTGTGGAAGAAGGTAGCCCATACTGCCTGCTTCATTTTCAACAAATCTTCAGTACTATTTCTAATGGCCATCCCAGAATACTGCTGTAGTTCAACAATCATTTTGTCTGTCAGCCTGCCTCAGAAAAACGTTAGCATTTCGACATACAACGTGTGTTTATACTATGAAACAATACGATACTGTTTTTGACAGTGCTACCAATACAGACAAGTAATTTAACCTATATAACACAGCAATCCACAGCCTTCTATATAAAAATTGCCGATTTTATTAGATGTTGAAGTAATGCGCGTAAAAATTTTAACATTTTCAACCGGTGCAGAATATATTTTAAAAAATAAAATACTTCCTATATATATATATGTTGTTGTTGTGGTCTTCAGTCCTGAGACTGGTTTGATGCAGCTCTCCATGCTACTCTATCCTGTGCAAGCTTCTTCATCTCCCAGTACCTACTGCAACCTTCTGAATCTGCTTGGTGTATTCATCTCTTGGTCTCCCTCTACGATTTTTACCCTCTACGCTGCCCTCCAATACTAAATTGGTGATCCCTTGATGCCTCAGAACATGTACTACCAACCGATCCCTTCTTCTAGTCAAGTTGTGCCACAAACTTCTCTTCTCCCCAATCCTATTCAACACCTCCTCATTAGTTATGTGATCTACCCATCTAATCTTCAGCATTCTTCTGTAGCACCACATTTCGAAAGCTTCTATTCTCTTCTTGTCTAAACTATTTATCGTCCATGTTTCACTTCCGTACATGGCTACACTCCATACAAATACTTTCAGAAACGACTTCCTGACACGTAAATCTATACTCGATGTTAACAGATTTCTCTTCTTCAGAAACGCTTTCCTTGCCATTGCCACTCTACATTTTATATTCTCTCTATTTCGACCATCATCAATTATTTTGCTCCCCAAATAGCAAAACTCCTTTACTACTTTAGGTGTCTCATTTCATAATCTAATACCCTCAGCATCACCCGACTTCATTCGAACACATTCCATTATCCTCGTCTTGCTTTTGTTAATGTTCATCTTGTATCCTCCTTTCAAGACACTATCCATTCCGTTCAACTGCTCTTCCAAGTCCTTTGCTGTCTCTGACAGAATTACAATGTCATCGGCGAACCTCAAAGTTTTTACTTCTTCTCCATGAATTTTAATACCTACTCCGAATTTTTCTTTTGTTTCCTTTACTGCTTGCTCAATATACAGATTGAATAACATCGGGGAGAGGCTACAACCCTGTCTCACTCCTTTCCCAACCACTGCTTCCCTTTCATGCCCCTCGACTCTTATAACTGCCATTTGGTTTCTATACAAATTGTAAATAGCCTTTCGCTCCCTGTATTTTACCCCTGCCACCTTCAGAATTTGAAAGAGAGTATTCCAGTCAACATTGTCAAAAGCTTTCTCTAAGTCTACAAATGCTAGAAACATAGGTTTGCCTTTCCTTAATCTAGCTTCTAAGGTAAGTCGTAGGGTCAGTATTGCCTCACGTGTTCCAATATTTCTACGGAATCCAAACTGATCTTCCCCTTGGTCGGCTTCTACTAGTTTTTCCATTCGTCTGTAAAGAATTTGCGTTAGTATTATGCAGCCGTGACTTTTTAAACTGATAGTTTGGTAATTTTCACATCTGTCAACACCTGCTTTCTTTGGGATTGGAATTATTATATTCTTCTTGAAGTCTGAGGGTATTTCGCCTGTCTCATACATCTTGCTCACCAGATTGCAGAGTTTTGTCAGGACTGGCTCTCCCAAGGCCGTCAGGAGTTCTAATGAAATGTTGTCTACTGCCGGGGCCTTGTTTCGACTTAGGTCTTTCAGTGTTCTGTCAAACTCTTCACGCAGTATCATATCTCCCATTTCATCTTCATCTACATCGTCTTCCCTCTCCATAATATTGTCCTCAAGTACATCGCCCTTGTATAGACCCTCTATATACTCCTTCCACCTTTCTGCTTTCCCTTCTTTGCTTAGAACTGGGTTTCCATCTGAGCTCTTAATATTCATACAAGTGGTTCTCTTTTCTCCAAAGGACTCTTTAATTTTCCTGTAGGCAGTATCTATCTTACCCCTAGTGAGACAAGCCTCTACATCCTTACATTTGTCCTCTAGCCATCCCTGCTTAGCCATTTTGCACTTCCTGTCGATCTCATTTTTGAGACGTTTGTATTCCTTTTTGCCTGCTTCATTTACTGCATTTTTATACTTTTTCCTTTCATCAATTAAATTCAATATTTCTTCTGTTACCCAAGGATTTCTACTAGCCCTCGTCTTTTTACCTACTTGATCCTCTGCTGCCTTCACTACTTCATCCCTCAAAGCTACCCATTCTTCTTCTACTGTATTTCTTTCCCCCATTCCTGCCATTTGTTCCATTACGCTCTCCCTGAAACTCTGTACAACCTCTGGTTTAATCAGTTTATCCAGGTCCCATCTCCTTAAATTCCCACATTTTCGCAGTTTCTTCAGTTTTAATCTACAGTTCATAACTAATAGATTGTGGTCAGAGTCCACATCTGACCCTGGAAATGTATTACAATTTAAAACCTGGTTCCTAAAAATGGCTCTGAGCACTATGGGACTCAACTGCTGAGGTCATTAGTCCCCTAGAACTTAGAACTAGTTAAACCTAACTAACCTAAGGACATCACAAACATCCATGCCCGAGGCAGGATTCGAACCTGCGACCGTAGCGGTCTTGCGGTTCCAGACTGCAGCGCCTTTACCTGGTTCCTAAATCTCTGTCTTACCATTATATAATCTGTTTGAAATCTGTCAGTATCTCCAGGCTTCTTCCATGTATACAACCTTCTTTTATGATTCTTGAACCAAGTGTTAGCTATGATTAAGTTGTGCTCTACCAGGCGGCTTCCTCTTTCATTTCTTAGCCCCAATCCATATTCACCTACTACGTTTCCTTCTCTCCCTTTTCCTACTACCAAATTCCAGTCACCCATGACTATTAAATTTTCGGCTCCCTTCACTATCTGAATAATTTCTTTTATTTCGTCATACATTTCTTCAATTTCTTCGTCATCTGCAGAGCTAGTTGGCATATAAACTTGTACTACTGTAGTAGGCGTGGGCTTCGTGTCTATCTTGGCCACAATAATGCGTTCACTATGCTCTTTGTAGTAGCTTACCCGCATTCCTATTTTTTATTCATTATTAAACCTGCTCCTGCATTACCCCTATTTGACTTTGTATTTATAACTCTGTATTCGCCTGACCAAAAGTCTTGTTCCTCCTGGCACCGAACTTCACTAATTCCCACTATATCTAACTTTAACCTATCCACTTCCCTTTTTAAATTTTCTAACCTAGCTGCCCGATTAAGGGATCAGACATTCCACGCTCCGATCCGTAGAACGCCAGTTTTCTTTCCCCTGATAACGACGTCCTCCTGAGTAGTCCCCACCCGGAGATCCGAATGGGGGACTATTTTACCTCCGGAATATTTTACCCAAGAGGACGCCATCATCATTAACCATACAGTAAAGATGCATGCCCTCGGGAAAAATAACGGCTGTATTTTCCCCTTGCTTTCAACCGTTCGCAGTACCAGCACAGCGAGGCTGTTTTGGTTAGAGTTACAAGGCGAGATCAGTCAATCATCCAGACTGTTGCCCCTTCAACTACCGAAAAGGCTGCTGCCTCTCAACAGATACCCCTCCGTTGTGGTTGCACCTACGGTACGGCTATCTGTATCGCTGAGGCACGCAAGCCTCCCCACCAACGGCAAGGTCCAGACCCACCATACTTGCTCCGGACACTGCGAGAGGGCTGTACAAGCAATGATCACACGCACGGCACAGCGGACACACCAGGAACCGCGGTGTTGGCCGTCGAATGGCGCTAGCTGCGCAGCATTTGTGCACCGCCGCCGTCAGTGTTAGCCAGTTTGCCGTGGAATACGGAGCTCCATCGCAGTCTTTAACACTGGTAGCATGCTGCGACAGCGTGGACGTGAACCGTATGTGCAGTTGACGGACTTTGAGCGAGGGCGTATAGTGGGCATGCGGGAGGCCGGGTGGACGTACCGCCGAATTGCTCAACACGTGGGGCGTGAGGTCTCCACAGTACATCGATGTTGTCGCCAGTGGTCGGCGGAAGGTGCACGTGCCCGTCGACCTGGGACCGGACCGCAGCGACGCACGGATGCACGCCAAGACCGTAGGATCCTACGCAGTGCCGTAGGGGACCGCACCGCCACTTCCCAGCAAATTAGGGACACTGTTGCTCCTGGGGTATAGGCGAGGGCCATTCGCAACCGTCTCCATGAAGCTGGGCTACGGTCCCGCACACCGTTAGGCCGTCTTCCGCTCACGCCCCAACATCGTGCAGCCCGCCTCCAGTGGTGTCGCGACAGGCGTGAATGGAGGGACGAATGGAGACGTGTCGTCTTCAGCGATGAGAGTCGCTTCTGCCTTGGTGCCAATGATGGTCGTATGCGTGTTTGGCGCCGTGCAGGTGAGCGCCACAATCAGGACTGCATACGACCGAGGCACACAGGGCCAACACCCGGCATCATGGTGTGGGGAGCGATCTCCTACACTGGCCGTACACCACTGGTGATCGTCGAGGGGACACTGAATAGTGCACGGTACATCCAAACCGTCGTCGAACCCATCGTTCTACCATTCCTAGACCGGCAAGGGAACTTGCTGTTCCAACAGGACAATGCACGTCCGCATGTATCCCGTGCCACCCAACGTGCTCTAGAAGGTGTAAGTCAACTACCCTGGCCAGCAAGATCTCCGGATCTGTCCCCCATTGAGCATGTTTGGGACTGGATGAAGCGTCGTCTCACGCGGTCTGCACGTCCAGCACGAACGCTGGTCCAACTGAGGCGCCAGGTGGAAATGGCATGGCAAGCCGTTCCACAGGACTACATCCAGCATCTGTACGATCGTCTCCATGGGAGAATAGGAGCCTGCATTGCTGCGAAAGGTGGATATACACTGTACTAGTGCCGACATTGTGCATGCTCTGTTGCCTGTGTCTATGTGCCTGTGGTTCTGTCAGTGTGATCATGTGATGTATCTGACCCCAGGAATGTGTCAATAAAGTTTCCCCTTCCTGGGACAATGAATTCACGGTGTTCTTATTTCAATTTCCAGGAATATATATATATATATATATATATATATATATATATATATATATATATATATATATATATATATATATTATATATATATATATATTTGGGAAAATTGAAAATTCTGTAATGAGATAAACATCAGAAAATGTGAAAAAAAATGTTCCGTTCTATCTCCCTTTAAACTGAAATAATGCCAAGGTGAAACAGTTTCCCTTCTCCACTACAATTTCATGAGTAGCTTTACAGTATCTTAAGTGCTGAAAACGTCCTTCCTTCTGAAGATGTATTCACTGGAGCTGTATACACTAATGACACTAACATGTTAAACTGCTGAAAACTTTTGTTTAGCACTGAACTAGTGCTCAGTAGTTTTGCAAGTTGACTCATGGTTTTATCTCTAAACTCTTCAGTACTGTACACTACAGTTAGCTCGGTTTTATATCGAATGGCGTCGAAGAACTTCCCACATGTATTCCCGGGTTCGATTCCCGGCGGGGTCAGGGATTTTCTCTGCCTCGTGATGACTGGGTGTTATGTGATGTCCTTAGGTTAGTTAGGTTTAAGTAGTTCTAAGTTCTAGGGGACTGATGACCATAGATGTTAAGTCCCATAGTGCTCAGAGCCATTTTTTCCCATATGTATTTACACTGAAGAGCCAAAGAAACAGGTACACCTGCCTAATATCGTGTAGGGCCCCCGCGAGCACACAGAACTGCCGCAACACGACGTGGCATGGACTTGACTAATGTCTGAATAGGGCTGGAGGGAACTGACACCATGAATCCTGTAGGGCTGTCCATTAATCCGTAAGAGTACGAGGGGGTGGAGATCTATTCTGATCAGCACGTTGCAGAACATCCCAGATATGCTCAATAAGGTTCATGTCTGGGGAGTTAGGTGGCCAGCGGCAGTGTTTAAACTCCGAAGAGTGTTCCTGGAGCCACTCTGTAGCAATTCTGGACGTGTGGGGTGTCGCATTGTCCTGCTGGAATTTCCCAGTCCGTCGGAATGCACAATAGACAAGAATGGATGCAGGCGATCAAACAGGATGCTTACGTACATGTCACCTGTCACAGTCGTATCTAGACGTGTCAGCCAGGGGTCCCATGTCACTCCAAATGCACAAGCCCCGCGCCATTACAGAGCCTCCACCAGCCTGAACAGTCCCCTGCTGAAACGCAAGGTCCGTGGCTTCGTGAGGTTGTCTCCATACTTAACGCGTCCATCCGCTCGATACAATTTGAAACGTGACTCGTCCGACCAGGCAACATGTTTCAAGTCATCAACAGTCCGATGTCTGTGTTGACGGGCCCAGGCGAGGCGTAAAGTTTTGTGCCGCGCAGTTATCAAGGCTCCGAAAGACCATATCGATGATGTTTCGTTGAATGGTTCGGACTCGGGTACTTGATGGGCCAGATTTGAAACCTGCAGCAATTTGTGGAAAGGTTGCACTTCTGTCACGCAGAACAATTCTCTTCGGTCGTCGTTTGTCCCGTTCTTGGAGGATCTTTTGGCCGCAGCGATGACGGAGATTTGATGTTTTACCGGATTCCTGATATTTGCGTTACACTCGTGAAATGGTCGTTCGAGAAAATCCCCACTTCATCTCTACCTCGGAGATGCTGTGTCCCATCGATCGTGCGCTGACTATAATACTACGTTCAAACTCACTTGAATCTTGATAACCTGCCATTGTAGCAGGAGTAACAGATCTAACAACTGCGCCAGGCAATTGCTGTCCTATGTAGGCGTTGCCGACTCCAGCGCCGTATTCTGCCTGTTTACACATCTCTGTATTTGAATACTCTTGGCTATACCAGTTTCAAATGATTCCAATGGCTCTGAGCACTGTGGGACTTAACATCTGAGGTCATAAGTCCCCTAGAACTTAGAACTACTTAAACCTAACTAACCTAAGGACATCACACACATCCATGCCCGAGGCAGGATTCGAACCTGCGACCGTAGTATACCAGTTTCTTTGGCGCTTCAGTGTAAGAGACTTTGGAAGTGGCTTTCGGGGAACTGGTATGAATATTGTTCATAATAAATAAATTTAAAAATTTCAATTTAGAGTAATCTTGAAATCTTAAATTTTAGCGCGTATTAATGTTGGCAAACAGTTCACAATATATGTGTTTATAATTGGTATTTTTCCTGTTCGAAGGTTCTCGTACTTAAGACAAGATTTATTGCGAAACAGTCGTCATGTAGAGGCGCGTTTCTCGGATTTTCCATTCACAGTACAAGATATCACATGATTCGTCCTGAAGTATGTCGTATAACACATCGATAAAGGAAATTTTTTGTCGAATGTGTGCAAGAGAAAAACAAATTTGAAATATAAAAGTGAGAAAAAGCCATTAATTGATGCTGAAATATCTGAATCAATTTCTGGTCGGATGTTCTAGCATAACAGCCGAGCGGGATTAGCCGAGTGGTGTGAGGCGCTGCAGTCATGGACTGTGCGGCTGGTCCCGGCGGAGGTTCGAGTTCTCCCTCGGGCATGGGTGTGTGTGTTTGTCCTTAGGATAATTTAGGTTAAGTAGTGTGTAAGCTTAGGGACTGATGACCTTAGCAGTCAAGTCCCATAAGATTTCACACACATTTGAATATTTCTAGCATTACAATAAACACATGACAAAGTTCAGATCCCTTCCTGCACCCAGAGTTTATCAGTATAGGTAAGTAATTCCATCGCTTGGGCAGACATGTGAAGGATGACACTGCGAAAATTTATCAAAAAATTGAACACTTTTAGAATGTCTCACAAAAAAGCTGTAAGTCAATCAAGGGAACTTAAAAACATTTTGCCGGCCGAAGTGCCCGTTCGGTTCTAGGCGCTACAGTCTGGAACCGAGCAACCGCTACGGTCGCAGGTTCGAATCCTGCCTCGGGCATGGATGTGTGTGATTTCCTTAGGTTAGTTAGGTTTAATTAGTTCTAAGTTCTAGGCGACTGATGACCTCAGAAGTTAAGTCGCATAGTGCTCAGAGCCATTTGAACCATTTTTAAAAACATTTTACTTTCCGGTATTTGGCTGGCGTTTTGAGACAATCCGAAGTTTAATGTATGGGCATAACAGTGAAAAAATATAGCTTCAGGATGTATGATTTTGTTTAAAGCTTGAACTTCATCCACATTTCCCGCCACAGATACCGCACTGTCAAACGTTTGTGCAAACAATTTTTCATTACATCCGAATTCTGATAGTAAGTGCTGCAACAGCCTGGGAGTATTTGAATTTACTTATACCACAGAACCCCACAAATCTCTCCTTCATATACAGTACACAACGCAGGACAATAGGACACTGTGCTTCATTTGTCATGTCTACCGTTTCATCAACAATGACGGCTATAAAAGGAACATCCTCTATTTCCTGCTTTATAGCTGATAAAACTGTCGAACCTATGCCTTGTCTTAAATCATTCTGAATATGATTAGGAATTCCTTTAAACAGAGTAGCTGTTTCTAAGTACACCGCTAAAAGAATCATACTCTGCAGTATACTTCATCAATTCCATATAATAGCCCTGATTAATAGAATTTGTTGTTTCATCGTGTCCTCAAAAGGCCGGCTCTTGTTTACCCATAAAAGACACTGCACTAATAAACCGTTTAAGGATTTTCGTATTCTGCCTCACCTTTTGACTATGTAGTGACATTTAATTTTTAAGCTGACCATAAAGCGCAAATCCCACTCTACAAGGGCGTGCTGAAACGTTTAAGCCCATTTGGGTCACTGCTACCGGGTAACAAGTGATATTTGGTATAGGTATTACAGTGAAAATGTCTAGTGAATTTACTGGTCTTTTGAAGCAACTTTGGTAGTTCTGGATTTAGCCTTCCATTTTTAATTATCTCCTGTTTTAACAAGTTTGTTTGCGTGGCCATCCTCTGCTGTTTTCCTGAGACAGAATCCGCAGAAAACGGCTTGGACTAAAACTCTTTTATAATATACAGGGTGTTTCAAAAATGACCGGTATATTTGAAACGGCAATACAAACTAAACGAGCAGCGATAGAAATACACCGTTTGTTGCAATATGCTTGGGACAACAGTACATTTTCAGGCAGACAAACTTTCGAAATTACAGTAGTTACAATTGTCAACAACAGATGGCGCTGCGGTCTGGGAAAGTCTATAGTACGATATTTTCCACATATCCACCATGCGTAGCAATAATATGGCGTAGTCTCTGAATGAAATTACCCGAAACCTTTGACAACGTGTCTGGCGGAATGGCTTCACATGCAGATGAGATGTACTGCTCCAGCTGTTCAATTGTTTCTGGATTCTGGCGGTACACCTGGTCTTTCAAGTGTCCCCACAGAAAGAAGTCACAGGGGTTCATGTCTGGCGAATAGGGAGGCCAATCCACGCCGCCTCCTGTATGTTTCGGATAGCCCAAAGCAATCACACGATCATCGAAATATTCATTCAGGAAATTAAAGACGTCGGCCGTGCGATGTGGCCGGGCACCATCTTGCATAAACCACGAGGTGTTCGCAGTGTCGTTCTAAGGCAGTTTGTACCGCCACAAATTCACGAAGAATGTCCAGATAGCGTGATGCAGTAATCGTTTCGGATCTAAAAAATGGGCCAATGATTCCTTTGGAAGAAATGGCGGCCCAGACCAGTACTTTTTGAGGATGCAGGGACGATGGGACTGCAACATGGGGCTTTTCGGTTCCCCATATGCGCCAGTTCTGTTTATTGACGAAGCCGTCCAGGTAAAAATAAGCTTCGTCAGTAAACCAAATGCTGCCGACATGCATATCGCTGTCATCAATCCTGTGCACTATATAGTTAGCGAATGTCTCTCGTGCAGCAATGGTAGCGGCGCTGAGGGGTTGCCGCGTTTGAATTTTGTATGGATAGAGGTGTAAACTCTGGCGCATGAGACGATACGTGGACGTTGGCGTCATTTGGACCGCAGCTGCAACACGGCGAACGGAAACCTGCGGCCGCTGTTGGATCACCTGCTGCACTAGCTGCGCGTTGCCCTCTGTGGTTGCCGTACGCGGTCGCCCTACCTTTCCAGCACGTTCATCCGTCATGTTCCCAGTCCGTTGAAATTTTTCAAACAGATCCTTTATTGTATCGCTTTTCGGTCCTTTGGTTACATTAAACCTCCATTGAAAACTTCGTCTTGTTGCAACAACACTGTGTTCTAGGCGGTGGAATTCCAACACCAGAAAAATCCTCTGTTGTAAGGAATAAACCATGTTGTCCACAGCACATTTGCACGTTGTGAACAGCACACGGTTACAGCAGAAAGACGACGTACAGAATGGCGCACCCACAGACTGCGTTGTCGTCTATATCTTTCACATCACTTGCAGCGCCATCTGTTGTTGAA
Source organism: Schistocerca nitens (assembly GCF_023898315.1). Classification (NCBI taxonomy): domain Eukaryota; kingdom Metazoa; phylum Arthropoda; class Insecta; order Orthoptera; family Acrididae; genus Schistocerca; species Schistocerca nitens. Next base: position 598,201,244 of record NC_064616.1, on the reverse strand, counting down.
AATTGTAACTACTGTAATTTCGAAAGTTTGTCCGCCTGAAAATGTACTGTTGTCCCAAGCATATTGCAACAAACGGTGTATTTCTGTCGCTGCTCGTTTAGTTTTTATTGCCGTTTCAAATATACCGGTCATTTTTGAAACACCCTGTATGTGGACGTAGTTCTACTATATTACTAGATATTAACTGGCATGTTTACAGACTTTCACACACAATCAGAAAACCTGTAAACTGAGCAAAACAGTACCGTGCTTCCATTACTCTGTCTCAGTATTGTATGCCCGTCAGATACTAGCTTCGGCTGTGGCAGAAAAACACGCACACGGCCTGTGACCAACAGAGGTGCTCGCGCAACTCTCTCACCGCTCAGCTAAGCTACACGACTCCGCCAGCAATGCTCTGTCTCTGGCTGAGCCAGATGCAGCTGCCTGCCCTGTTTCAGAGGATGATTCTCAGCCTTCAAGGTACGGGCAATCGCAGAGGGTCGGCTTATTGGTAGTTGGGAGCTCCAATGTTAGGCGCGTAATGGGGCCCCTTAGGGTTATGGCGGCTAAGGAGGGGAAGAAATCCAGTGTGCACGCCGTGTGCATTCCGGGTGGAGTCATTCCTGATGTGGAAAGGGTCCTTCCGGATGCCATGAAGAGCACAGGGTGCAGCTAGCTGCAGGTGGTGGCACATGTCGGCACTAATGACGTGTGTCGCTTTGGATCTGAGGAAATTCTCTCTGGATTCCAGCGGCTATCTGATTTGGTGAAGGGTGCCGGTCTTGCTTACGAGATGAAGGCAGAGCTCACCATCTGCAGCATCGTTGACAGAACCGACTGCGGACCTTTGGTGCAGAGCCGGGTGGAGGGTCTGAATCAGAGGCTCAGACGGTTTTGCGACCGTGTTGGCTGCAGATTCCTTGACTTGCGCCATAGGGTGGTGGGGTTTCGGGTTCCGCTGAATAGGTCAGGAGTTCACTACACTCAGTTGGCGGCTACACGGGTAGCGGAGGCTGTGTGGCGTGGACTGGGCGGTTTTTTAGGTTAGAAGGCCTCGGGAAAGTACGGGGTGGGCTGCAATCTCAAAGGGTGCATGGCAAATACAGGACGTGCTTGGATCAAGGAACAGTCGGAATTGTAGTTGTAAATTGTTGTAGTTGTGCTGGGAAAGTTCCTGAGCTTCAAGCGCTAATAGAAAGCACAGAAGCTGAAATCGTTATAGGTACAGAAATATGGCTAAAGCCTGAAATAAGTTCTACAGAAATTTTTACGATGTCTCAGACGGTGTTCAGGAAAGATAGATTAGGCAGAATTGGTGGTGGAGTGTTTGTGTCTGTCAGTAGTGGTTTATCTTGTAGTGAAGTCGAAGTAGATACTCCGTGTGTATTAGTATGGGTGGAGGTTATACTTAACAGCCGAACTAAGTTAGTAATTGTCTCCTTCTACCGACCCCCAGACTCCGATGATATAGTTGCTGAACAGTTCAGAGAAAATTTGAGTCTCGTAACAAATAAATACCCCACTCATACGGTTATAGTTGGTGGGGACTTCAACCTTCCCTCGATATGTTGGCAAAAATACTTGTTCAAAACCGGTGGTAGGCAGAAAACATCTTCCGAGATTGTCCTAAATGCTTTCTCCGAAAATTATTTCGAGCAGTTTGTCCACGAACCCACGCGAATTGTAAATGGTTGCGAAAACACACTTGACCTCTTAGCCACAAACAATCCAGAGCTAATAGAGAGCATCATGACTGATACAGGGATTAGTGATCACAAGGTCGTTGTAGCTAGGCTCAATACCGTTTCTTCCGAATCCACCAGAAAAAAACGCAAAATAATTTTATTTAAAAAAGCGGATAAACTGTCACTAGAAGCCTTCCTAAGAGACAATCTCCATTCCTTCCGAACCGACTATGCAAATGTAGACGAGATGTGGCTCAAATTCAAAGATATAGTAGCAACAGCAATTGAGAGATTCATACCTCATAAACTGGCAAGAGATGGAACTGATCCCCCATGGTACACAAAACAGGTCCGAACGCTGTTGCAAAGGCAACGGAAAAAGTATGCGAAGTTGAGAAGAACGCGAAATCCCGAAGATTGGCTAAAATTTACAGACGCGCGAAATTTGGCACGGACTTCAATGCGAGATGCCTTTAATAGGTTCCACAACGAAACACTCTCGAAATTTGATGGAAAATCCGAAGAAATTCTGGTCGTATATAAAGTACACAAGCGGCAAGACGCAGTCAATACCCTCGATGCGCAGTGCCGATGGTACTGTAACCGACTACTGTGCCGCTAAAGCGGAGTTATTGAACGCAGTTTTCCGAAATTCTTTCACCAGGGAAGACGAATGGAATATTCCAGAATTTGAAACACGAACAGCTGCTAACATGAGTTTCTTAGAAGTCGATACCTTAGGGGTTGCGAAGCAACTCAAATCGCTTGATACGGGCAAGTCTTCAGGTCCAGATTGTATACCGATTAGGTTCGTTTCAGATTACGCTGATACAACAGCTCCCTACTTAGCACTCATATACAACCGCTCGCTCACCGATAGATCTGTACCTACAGATTGGAAAATTGCGGAGGTCGCACCAGTGTTTAAGAAGGGTAGAAGGAGTAATCCATCGAACTACAGACCTATATCATTGACGTCGGTTTGCAGTAGGGGTTTTGGAGCATATACTGTATTCAAACATTATGAATCACCTCGAAGGGAACGATGTATTGATACGTAATCAGCATGGTTTCAGAAAACATCGTTTGATAACCCTTATGTCAGGGAGTTCCATGAGATAGCTTATCCAACAGTTGCTACAACAAATACTTTACACCAATTCAGTGAATAATCGCAGCAGTTCTACACTGTAATGTCTAATGCTACCGCTGATGGAATGTTAATCGGCGTTAGAGGACACTGATAACATAAAAATGTGTGTTCATTCTAAACTGGCTAAGTGCGGCCTGAAGCTTCAACGTCTCGCCGACTTGAGGATTAATTACATGTCCAACATCCATCCCTACTGAGGAAAAGGTACTGATGCAGCGGAACTTCTCCAAAAGAGGGAAAATATGCTGTTCCTACTCAGGCTGTGCTAAGGTTGTGCAAAACAATAGCATATAATAATCTAAACATTACCCTCACAACAGGAATATTTCAGTCAAACTCGTGGACACATTTCAGTTGAAACGTGTATATTTTTACATTCATTAAATTCCTGATTTCACAGCTGAATTTCGGGCAGTAAAGTACAGGAAAACTACGAGTTTCGAAAATAGTAAGGAATTCTATAAATTACAAGCTACATTTACCGCATGATACATTTCAGTTGCTTGTGTGAAGCACTGACCACGTGGGTGGGCTTTCTGAGCCACAACACTGATTGTAGCTTGGTAAAGGTGCACATTACCTAAATAACAGGACCTGCTGTCATCAACATGCCCGATACGCTTCATAAGTCCACGAGAAAAACTGTCAAACCACAGGAAGCTCAGTAAGGGAAGACAGATATGGAAAGACTCTCAAATACAAACGAATAAATAATTAAAAAAACGGATAACTGAGAGTAGGAGTTGCGCTCTGTAGGCTTCACACTAACTTAATTATTCCTATAGACATCTAGCCGTTTCCCCACAGTTTGCTCGCATAAACATTCGACACATATATTGCGCTCATCTCCTCCTCCCCCCTCTTCGTGTCAGCCTCTTTCTCCCCTGTCTCTATCCACCTCATCTTCCCACCTCTACCTTTTCCTCTCCTCCGCCATACCCTCTCTGTCCCTCCATGTCCTCCTGCCGCCCCGCCCTTTCTGTCCATCACCTCCCCACCTCTGTCTGTCTATCTCTTCCTCCCCACCTCTCTGCCCATCCCCTCCAGTCCCCACTTTCTGACCATCTCCTTCTCCACCTTCTCTCTCTGTCCACCTGCTTTTCCCTCCCCTCTCTGTCCATCAACTCTCCCCCCATCTCTCTCTGTCGATTTCCTTCTCCCCTTTCTCTCCTTGTCCATCTCATCCTCTCCCACTTCCTATCCATCTCCTCCTGCGCCCTCTCCCTATGCTTCCTCCATCCAGTCTCACCCTATTCATCCCCTCCATCCCTCCCTTCCCACAGATCTCCTCCTCCCCTTCCACCTAGCCATTTTCTCCTCCTCCTACTCTCTCTCTTTCCCCCTCATGCACCTCTCTTTGTCTGTCCCCCTGTTCTTTCCTATTCTCACCATCCCTCCACTTCCACTCACTCTCTGTCCATCTGCCCCTCAGGCATGTCCATCCATACGTACAACCCTGCAAAATAAGTCTACAGAGCAGGCCAAGACTACTGCCAAAACATGCTTGTTAAGCCAAGCAGTATACACATCAGGGGCTTAAAAAAATTTTTTTTGTCCCTGAGATGAAGGTTGTCCTGCAAAGAATGTTGATGATGTAGGCCTGTACTACTCCAATACAACACTCCTGTCATTCAAAGCATCCTATATTTCATGGGCTGGGAAACGATTTCTTACCCCTGATGTATAGGCTGTACTTATAAGCAGTTCAGTAAGGCTGTTCCTACACAATATGTCTGTCATGCAGGGCAGATTATACACAAGGAGTTGGGAAAACCGGTTTTGGCCTGTAGGTCTGCTGCTATTAGAGATACGAAATTATAAACCCCACACTGCTGATTCTTGTGAGGCATGATTTTTTTGTGTCAAATTTGGTTTAAATCGATCCAGAGGTTTGGGAGAAGATACTGGACATATGCACACACATACATTCCGGTTTATATATATGTATGTGTGAACTGGTACTGTTACACAGTAGGCATTTTCAGAGGTGGTAGACCAAAACAAGGAAAAAATGTCCAGTAAACATGGATTCTTAAATGCATACCTTAAGAACTATGAGCACCTGTTCAATGGAGGAGATGTGTTTCACAGTAGCTATGAACGTTTGTTCATCTTCGCTACAGTGAAACACATCTTCTCTGTTGAACAAGTGCTCATAGCTCTTCAGGTATGCACTTTAGAGCCCATGTTTACTAGACATTCTTTCCTTGTTTTCGCCTACCACCTCTGAGATTTGCTTACTGTGTAACAGTACCAGTACACTAAGTCTACTGTCAGAGGTATCAGAACGGTTTTCGCTTCTAACTTTCAACTCGTTCGTTTCCTGTACAGGTACCTTAACTCAAATTGATACATTTATCTTTCCCCAACACCCTAGGAAGTCTGTAACATCATTACGGAATCACCTTGTATGCACATACAATTACAGGCGCCGGCGCCCATAACTTTGACGCTCTGTAGCTTCGTTGGATGACGTTTCTGGACATGGGTTCCTAGATAAAACTGGTTCTACTAAGTCCCCTGTACAACCTCTACAAGTGTATAACGTGAATTGTGAAGTACCCTGTGCGGTCTAACGCACGGCTTTCCGGAGCTGGAAGGAGCACCTGGTCCCCTACACGAATCCGCCCGGCTGACTTGTGTCGAGGTCCGGTGAGCCGGCCAGTCTGTGGATGGTTTTTAGGCGGTTTTCCATCTGCCTCGGCGAACGCAGGCTGGTTCCCCTTATTCCGCCTCAGCTACACTATGTCGTCGATTCCTGCGCAAACAAGTTCTCCACGTACGCGTACACCACCATTACTCTACCACGCAAACATAGGGGCTACACTCGTCTGGTGTGAGACGTTCCCTGGGTTGGTTCACCGGGGGGCGAATCGCACAATAACCCTGGGTTCGGCGTGGGGCGGCGGAGGGGTGAAGTGGACTGCGGTAGTCGTCGTGGGGTTGTGGACCACTGCGGCTGCGGCGGGGACGAAGCCTCTCCGTCGTTTCTAGGCCCCCGCTTAACATACGATACAATACAATACAATATCCTGTAGATAAAGCCGTTACATTTCTTCGGAACACGTAGAACTAATATGCTCATTACATCTACATCTACATGATTACTCTGCAATTCACATTTAAGTGCTTGGCAGAGGGTTCATCGAACCACAATCATACTATCTCTCCACCATTCCACTCCCGAACAGCGCGCGGGAAAAACGAACACCTAAACCTTTCTGTTCGAGCTCTGATTTCTCTTATTTTATTTTGATGATCATTCCTACCTATGTAGGTTGGGCTAAACAAAATGTTTTCGCATTCGGAAGAGAAAGTTTATTAACAAAAGATGCTCAAAAAATTAAGTTTTTTGTGCTTCTTTCAAACTAATAACTATATCTGATAAGCTTTAGAGCCTTGGTTAGAAGGCTTATTGGATGGGATAATTCACTTTTTTGTTAGCCTTCTTTTGCTTTCTTTCAGCTTCTTGTTTAGGACCTATCAGAGGTTTGTTCAGAGTGACAGTTTCTTTTACTGATTCTTGCCGTACTTCATTCGACCCTTCAGGTTTTGGAGATACATCGACATAACATTACACTGTCGAATATATTTATACACATTGCTCATGCTTCTGAACTATAAGTCTATGTACTTCAGTGATTTCTGCAACACATCATACAATACCAAATAGGATATGTAACATTTCAGCAAATTATTTCTTGTGGTTATATTTCTTGAACTGCTTATAGAACTCTGTCACAACGCAGTATTTGTGATCTTCAATGCTGTCCGAAATTTTATGAATGACGAAATTAACAAAACTTCCATAGAGCCATTTAACTACGTTATTTTTTGTTCGGGAAGTACGCCACATCCGGAGCAATTTGTTCTCCCGTAGTCATGAATCTATAGTCATTTCTTCTGAAAAATGCTACCTGTACTTTATTCGTGTACGTATGTCCTTATAGCCTGTGCAAGTAAACCTATGAATGTCGTGTCAACAAATCCATATCTGTGACACAAGTGTGTTCAGGACCTTACTTACACGTCAGTATGCTTTAAATAGTGTATTGTCAGTATAAGTCAACATCAATTAACCAAATATGCATATCTGGTGGGCATAAACTACCCATTCCTTTCTCCCCCTTTGGCAGTACACGTTATTGAAAGTGCGTGAGTATTGCTAACAGTTACGCTAAGAGATATTTTCAGGTTCTGGACACTAGTTGCACGTGAAAATGTATTTAAAAAGTATCTTGTTAATATAAATCAACAACAAATAACAATTCTTGAGTTTCTCCCGGCGTATTTGATAATCAAAATATCCACGGGTGTACTGCCGGTCTACAGTGTCCAACGGGCACAATATTTCGGCGATCATACATGTCGCCATCATCAGGTGAACTGACGGACTGAGCTCCTGTGAACGTGCCGGCACGGAGATCCGTACACTATGGCTGCTCAGGTGGAACTGGGTTCGGTCGCGGCGGCGGCGGATTTAAATACCCTCCGCCCGCGGCGCGCTCACTCCGCCGTCCGCGCCCCGCGCCACGGTCGCGCGGGGGAACAGATTGCCACGGCGTCTGAGATGACGTCGGTGTGATGGCTCCGTCCGCCGTGGTCGTCACAACTATACATTTGCTCGATTTACTCTTGATTAACCCAATCGCTGGTTCCCAAGCCTTGCTAAGATTATAGCCACAGTCACGATTTATGAGGTCGTCATTGGTGCGAATTTCGATGGCCTCCCTAACAACGCTGTCCCAGTATCTCGACGTCTGTACCAGAATCCTCGTGCGTTCATACTCCATAGAGTGATTTTCCGACAAACAATGTTCAGCGACCGCCGACTTGCTCGGATACATCAGTCGAGTGTGCCTCTGGTGTTCACGGCATCGATCCTCGACGGTACGCATCGTCTGACCAATATACGACTTGCCACATTGACACGGAATCTGGTACACGCCGGCCTTCCTCAAACCGAGGTCATCTTTGGCGCTCCCCACCAGTGCACGAGTTTTATTCGGAGGACAAAACACCGTTCCGACCCGGTGTTTCTTCAAAATGCGGGCGATCTTTCCCGAGAGTGCGCCTGTATATGGGATAAACGCAGTGCCTACCTCCTCCCTCGTGATTTCATCCATATCCACAGGTTGTGCTGTAGTGGTTGGGCGGAGAGCACGTTGAATCTGCCACTCTGAGTACCCATTTTTTCGAAATACAGTTCTCAGATGTTCCAATTCCTGGGGTAGACTCTCTGCGTCAGAGATAGTGCGCGCCCTATGTACTAGAGTTTTAAGTACCCCATTCCTCTGTGAAGGGTGGTGGCAGCTGTCTGCGTGCAAATACAGATCAGTGTGCGTTGTCTTCCGATACACCCCATGGACCTAGGGTGCCGTCAGGCCTTCTCTTGACCAAGACGTCAAGGAAAGGTAGTTTACCCTCCGTTTCAGTCTCCATAGTGAATTTGATGTTGGAGTGTATGGAGTTTAGATGTGTAAGGAAGTCAAGGAGTTTATCCATACCATGTGGCCAGATGACGAAAGTGTCGTCCACGTAACGGAAAAAGCAAGTAGGTTTCCATTCGGATGACGACAGGGCTTCCTCCTCGAAGTTCTCCATGTACAAATATTTGTACATGGAGAACTTCGAGGAGGAAGCCCTGTCGTCATCCGAATGGAAACCTACTTGCTTTTTCCGTTACGTGGACGACACTTTCGTCATCTGGCCACATGGTATGGATAAACTCCTTGACTTCCTTACACATCTAAACTCCATACACTCCAACATCAAATTCACTATGGAGACTGAAACGGAGGGTAAACTACCTTTCCTTGACGTCTTGGTCAAGAGAAGGCCTGACGGCACCCTAGGTCCATGGGGTGTATCGGAAGACAACGCACACTGATCTGTATTTGCACGCAGACAGCTGCCACCACCCTTCACAGAGGAATGGGGTACTTAAAACTCTAGTACATAGGGCGCGCACTATCTCTGACGCAGAGAGTCTACCCCAGGAATTGGAACATCTGAGAACTGTATTTCGAAAAAATGGGTACTCAGAGTGGCAGATTCAACGTGCTCTCCGCCCAACCACTACAGCACAACCTGTGGATATGGATGAAATCACGAGGGAGGAGGTAGGCACTGCGTTTATCCCATATACAGGCGCACTCTCGGGAAAGATCGCCCGCATTTTGAAGAAACACCGGGTCGGAACGGTGTTTTGTCCTCCGAATAAAACTCGTGCACTGGTGGGGAGCGCCAAAGATGACCTCGGTTTGAGGAAGGCCGGCGTGTACCAGATTCCGTGTCAATGTGGCAAGTCGTATATTGGTCAGACGATGCGTACCGTCGAGGATCGATGCCGTGAACACCAGAGGCACACTCGACTGATGTATCCGAGCAAGTCGGCGGTCGCTGAACATTGTTTGTCGGAAAATCACTCTATGGAGTATGAACGCACGAGGATTCTGGTACAGACGTCGAGATACTGGGACAGCGTTGTTAGGGAGGCCATCGAAATTCGCACCAATGACGACCTCATAAATCGTGACTGTGGCTATAATCTTAGCAAGGCTTGGGAACCAGCGATTGGGTTAATCAAGAGTAAATCGAGCAAATGTATAGTTGTGACGACCACGGCGGACGGAGCCATCACACCGACGTCATCTCAGACGCCGTGGCAATCTGTTCCCCCGCGCGACCGTGGCGCGGGGCGCGGACGGCGGAGTGAGCGCGCCGCGGGCGGAGGGTATTTAAATCCGCCGCCGCCGCGACCGAACCCAGTTCCACCTGAGCAGCCATAGTGTACGGATCTCCGTGTCGGCACGTTCACAGGAGCTCAGTCCGTCAGTTCACCTGATGATGGCGACATGTATGATCGCCGAAATATTGTGCCCGTTGGACACTGTAGACCGGCAGTACACCCGTGGATATTTTGATTAACAAATAACAAAATTTTTTTTTAATTTTTTAGGGTGGGCGTAAAGTATACCCCTGCCTTGGTAATGCACATTATGGAAAATGTGTTGGTATCGCTAGAACAATCCTAGCAGGAAGGACACCGAGGAGAAATGCCTTAGTCACAATCTGGGTAAAGCTACGAATGGGCTGTAGAGAGGGGGAGGGTGGGGGGGGGAGGAGCGCATAAGTCTTGCCTGCATAGCTCAGTCGGTAAGAGCAATGCGCATAGAGGCAAGGTACGAGCGCGATCCTCGACTGGCGCTCAGTATTAATTTGTAGAGTGAAAGATTTCTTCTAGAAACATTATTTGATGTGAATACAGCAGAGTAAACTAGAGGGCCAATAAAACTTTCGATTTCACACATAATACAGTGTCTCAATTCTGTCATCTCTGTATTCATGTATTTCCACAGAATTACTCTAGATTCTGAATTTTACATGCAAGTATTTTGTTCACCATATCATCGCTGAAAATATAACTACAGGCAATAAGTAGGCCGACCTTGGCATTTCTTCTTAGATCGGGGCAAAAATCTGGGATCTTTACTATATAATGAGCTGAACCTCTGGTGTTGAAACTGAAACCGCGTGACCGCTACGGTCGCAGGTTCGAATCCTGCCTCGGGCATGGATGTGTGTGATGTCTTTAGCTTATTTAGGTTTAAGTAGTTGTAAGTTCTAGGGGACTGATGACCACAGATGTTAAGTCCCATAGTGCTCAGAGCCATTTGAACCATTTGAAACTGAAAAAACAACTGACAGTAATCAGAAATTTAAATCTGAAAATGTATTAACGTAGTAGATTACAAGCGCATCATTGCCTGACTTCGTGCATGAGGGACATCGATATCAGCAACCCCGGTATCGAAAAATAGTCAAAACTATTTAAAGGCACACGACATCAAGCCCTAACTTAATTCCACTTACATTTTCCACTGAATACACAGTGTAATCAGTTCCTTTCTTAGCTTATTATTTATCGAGAATTTCTTACACATCGAATAGCCGTCTTACTGGAAAAGAACGCAGCTCAGACTTGTTTAGAAAAAGGGTGAAAGGTCAGAGGCACAGAATTACAAATCAATATCGCCGACGTCCGTCCGTTGCGAATTTCAGAGCAGATTCTAAGGTAGAGAATTATGACGTCGCTGGAGGAAGACAAGCTACTCTCAAAGAATTAACACGGATTCAGCAAAACCAGTCTGTGAAACACAGCTAGTTTAATCACACACGACATTGTGCAAAGAGTAGATACAGCTGATCAGGTACATCCCGTCCTCTCAGATCTCCACGAAACGTTAGGCACTTTTCCACATAGGCGAAAAATAACCAAGATTCGATCATATGGGGATAATCACAAATATGCGACTGACACGGTGGATACATTGCCGTGAAAAAAAATCGCAGCGCCAAGACTGAGTTGTGTGACATTAATGAAAGTGTTTCTACATCTGAAAGACGGTTTCTATTCAAATTCTGCGCCGGTCGTTAGGAGTAGTGGTAGCAGCACCAGTATGAGGGTGCAGATCAGGTTTGGTGTAAATACGCTCTGGAACGGTAGTGAGCGTCAGTTACCTTTGAGATTGGACGTGGTGAGTTGGTGTTAGTCAAGAACGCCTCGAAGGGGGCAATGACGCCATTATCAACACCCCACTTAGTTTGAACGAGGTCGTGTAATACGTCTACGAGTAGCTGGATGTTTATCCTGCGATACTGCAGAAAGACTTGACAGGAATGTAAACACTGAACATGCTTGTTGACAGCGGTAGCCTCGGGAATATACGGTCGCAAGAAGGCTGAGCTCCGGACGACCACGTGGCACTACCCAGAGGGAAGACCATCATGTTCGGCGTATGGCTCTGGTGCATCGTACTGAAGCTCCAGCTGCTATTTTGAGCGGCAGTTGACACCACAGTGACTCAACGAATCTTTAAAAATTGGTTACTTCAAGGGCACCTCCGAGCCAGATGCCCTTTAGCGTGCATTCCACTGACCCAAACCACCGCCATTTGCGACTTCAATAGTGTCAATCGAGAGCTGACTGCAGGACAATGTCTGTAGTGTTCCCTGACGAGAGCTGGTTCTGACACGGTGCCAGTGATGGCCGTTGTTGGTTAGAAGGAGGCCAGTTGAGGGCCTGCAACCAACTTGTCTACGTGCTAGACACACTGGACCTACACATGGAGTTATGGTCTGAGTTGCGATTTCGTATGACAACAGGAATACTCTCGTGGTAATTCCATGCACCCTGACTGCAAATCTGTGCGTCAGTCTGGTGATTCGACCTGTTGTGGTGCTATTCATGAACAGCATTCGAGGGGATGTTTTGCAACAGGATAACGCTCGCCCACATACCGCTGTTGTAACCTAACAGGCTCTGCAGAGTGTCGGCATGTTGCCTTGGCCTGCTCGATCACCAGACCTGTCTCCAACCGGGCACGTATGGGACATCATAGGACGACAACTCCAGCGTCTTCGAAAGATAGCAGTAACCGTCCCTGTATTGACCGACCAAGCGCAGCAGGCATGGAACTCTATCCCACAAACTGTTATCTGGCACCTGTACAGCACAATGAATGGACGTTTGCAAGCTTGAATTCAACATTATGGCTGTTATACCGGTTATTAATGTACCAGCATTTCACATTTGCAATGGCTTATCTCGCGTCTGCACTAACCTTTGATCTTGCAATGTGAATCAGTAAGTATGTTACCTAGACAAATGTAATCCCGAAATTTCATTACTCTACATTAATTATTTTTTGGTGCTGCGATTTTTTCTGTCGTTGTATTTGACGCATTAGTTTTCGCTTATATTAGCAGGGCCTTTGCATCTCTATTTCCAGCAGTTCATTGCCGCCTTCTTAACGCTGCTGTATGTGCTGCCGTCCATCACGTCATCCAGGATCTTCCTTTTCCCTTTCATATTCGCCTCTAAGTCTAATGGCTGTACAAGTACCCCATTTTTTCATCATATACAGGGTGTGACAGATATAAGTGGAGATATTTGCATTAGTGGCAGAAGGCAGTCTAATGAACAACATTACATCAGGATTTACGTCATTTGCAGACTTATAATTATAGGTATTAGAAGTAGTACGTCTTTAGGTTGGTTAGTACCTCCGAGTGCATATGGCAAGAGCAAGGCATTAATGTTTATTTTCCCATGCCCCGCAGGTCAGGTGTTGTGTGGGCACGTAGATGCAAAACAGGAAGTACAGCACAATGAATGGACGTTTGCAAGCTTGAATTCAACATCTGGTGAGCAAGATGTATGAGACAGGCGAAATACTCACAGACTTCAAGAAGAATATAATAATTCCAATCCCAAAGAAAGCAGCTGTTGACAGATGTGAAAATTACCGAACTATCAGTTTAATAAGTCACAGCTGCAAAATACTAACGCGAATTCTTTACAGACGAATGGAAAGACTGGTAGAAGTGGACCTCGGGGAAGATCAGTTTGGATTCCGTAGAAATGTTGGAACACGTGAGGCAATACTAACCTTACGACTTATCTTAGAAGAAAGATTAAGAAAAGGCAAACCTACGTTTCTAGCATTTGTAGACTTAGAGAAAGCTTTTGACAACGTTAACTGGAATACTCTCTTTCAAATTCTGAAGGTGGCAGGGGTAAAATAAAGGGAGCGAAAGGCTATTTACAATTTGTACAGAAACCAGATGGCAGTTATAAGAGTCGAGGGGCATGAAAGGGAAGCAGTGGTTGGGAAAGGAGTGAGACAGGGTTGTAGCCTCTCCCCGATGTTATTCAATCTGTATATTGAGCAAGCAGTAAAGGAAACAAAAGAAAAATTCGGAGTAGGTATTAAAATTCATGGAGAAGAAGTAAAAACTTTGAGGTTCGCCGATGACATTGTAATTCTGTCAGAGACAGCAAAGGACTTGGAAGAGCAGTTGAACGGAATGGACAGTGTCTTGAAAGGAGGATATAAGATGAACATCAACAAAAGCAAAACGAGGATAATGGAATGTAGTCAAATTAAATCGGGTGATGCTGAGGGGATTAGATTAGGAAATGAGACACTTAAAGTAGTAAAGGAGTTTTGCTATTTAGGGAGTAAAATAACTAATGATGGTCGAAGTAGAGAGGATATAAAATGTAGACTGGCAATGGCAAGGAAATCGTTTCTGAAGAAGAGAAATTTGTTAACATCGAGTATAGATTTAAGTGTCAGGAAGTCGTTTCTGAAAGTATTTGTATGGAGTGTAGCCATGTATGGAAGTGAAACATGGACGATAACCAGTTTGGACAAGAAGAGAATAGAAGCTTTCGAAATGTGGTGCTACAGAAGAATGCTGAAGATAAGGTGGGTAGATCATGTAACTAATGAGGAGGTATTGAATAGGATTGGGGAGAAGAGTAGTTTGTGGCGCCGGCCAAAGTGGCCGTGCGGTTAAAGGCGCTGCAGTCTGGAACCGCAAGACCGCTACGGTCGCAGGTTCGAATCCTGCCTCGGGCATGGATGTTTGTGATGTCCTTAGGTTAGTTAGGTTTAACTAGTTCTAAGTTCTAGGGTACTAATGACCTCAGCAGTTGAGTCCCATAGTGCTCAGAGCCATTTGAACCATTTTAGTTTGTGGCACAACTTGACTAGAAGAAGGGATCGGTTGGTAGGACATGTTTTGAGGCATCAAGGGATCACAAATTTAGCATTGGAGGGCAGCGTGGAGGGTAAAAATCGTAGAGGGAGACCAAGAGATCAATACACTAAGCAGATTCAGAAGGATGTAGGTTGCAGTAGGTACTGGGAGATGAAGAAGCTTGCACAGGATAGTGTAGCATGGAGAGCTGCATCAAACCAGTCTCAGGACTGAAGACCACAACAGCAACAACCGGTTATTAATGTACCAGCATTATAGGTATTAGAAGTAGTACGTCTTTAGGTTGGTTAGTACCTCCGAGTACATATGGCAAGAGCAAGCCATTAATGTTTATTTTCCCATGCCCCGCAGGTCAGGTGTTGTGTGGGCACGTAGATGCAAAACAGGAAGTCTATACTGACAGGCGTAGTCCACTTAGTGATGCAGTTATGACTGTGCGGAAAACATCAGGTCGTAAAACTTGTGATGTGTTTGTGGGAAGACTGTTCGAGGCAAAGAAGAAACAACCAACACACTGATGTGTGTACGTGGTAAGGTACTACATGTAAAAATATCTACACTTATACGCGTTACACCCTATATATCCAGCCTGGCCCCCCTCATTCTTCCTCAGCACCCACATTTCAGCACCATACGAGAAACTCCAAACAAAACATTTTATTATTTAGATTTTCCTCAAATCCTTATCAGTATTGCTACATATAATCCCACTTTCGTATAAACTACCTCTTCTGCCATTGCTATCCTGGTTTTATTTCTGTGCTGCTCTTCTAGTCGGTTTCCATCCTGCTTCTGAGGTATATAAAGCTTTGGACATGTTCTAATATTTCTACATTCAGCATTATCTTTACCCATTTATTTTCTTCTACTGCCGTTTATTTTGTTTTCTTTGTAGTGCTTTTCATTTCATAATCTTTCATTTACACTACTGGCCATTAAAATTGCTACACCAAGAAGAAATGCAGATGAACGGGTATTCATTGGTCAAATATAATATACTACAACTGACATGTGATTACATTTTCACGCAATTTGGGTGCGTAGATCGTGAGAAATCAGTACTCAGAACAACTACCTCTGGCCATAATAACGGAATTGTTACGCCTGGGCATTGATTCCAACAGAGCTTGGATGGCGTGTACAGGTACAGCTGCCCATGCAGCTTCAACACGATGCCACAGTTCATCAAGAGTAGTGACTGGCGTATCGTGACGAGTCAGTTGCTTGGTCACCATTGACCAGACGTTTTCAATTGGTGAGAGATCTGGAGAATGTGCTGGCCAGGGCGGTAGTCGAACATTTTCTGTTTCCAGAAAGGCCCGCAAAGGACCTGCAACATGCAGTCGTCCATTATCCTGCTGAAATGTACGGTTTCGCAGGGATCGAATGAAGGGTAGAGCCACGGGTCGTAACACATTTGAAATGTAACGTCCACTGTTCAAAGTGCCGTCAGTGCGAACAAGAGATGGTCCAGACGTGTAACCAATGGCACCTCATACCATCACGCCGGGTGATACGCCAGTATGGCGATGGCGAATACACGCTTCCAATGTGCGTTCACCGCGATGTCGCCAAACACGGATGCGACCATCATGATATTGTAAACAGAACCTGGATTCATCAGAAAAAATGGCGTTTTGCCATTCGTGCACACAGGTTCGTCGTTGAGTACACCATCGCAGGTGCTCCTGTCTCTGATGCAGCGTCAAGGGTAACCGCAGCCATGGTCTCCGGTGTGATAGTCCATGCTGCAAACGTCGTCGAACTGTTCGTGCACATGGTTGTTGTCTTGCAAACGTCCCCATCTGTTGACTGAGGGATCGAGACGTGGCTGCACGATCCGTTACAGCCATGCAGATAAGGTGCCTTTCATCTCGACTGCTAGTGATAGGAGGCCGAAGGGATCCAGCACGGCGTTCCGTATTACTCTCCTGAAGTCACCGATTCCATATTCTGCTAACAGTCATTGGATCTCGACCAACGCGAGCAGCAATGTCGCGATACGATAAACCGCAATCGCGATAGGCTACAATCCGACCGTTATCAAAGTTTTAAACGTGATGGTACGCATTTCTCCTCCTTACACGAGGCATCAAAACAACGTTTCACCAGGCAACGCCGGTGAACTGCTGTTTGTGTATGAGAAATCTGTTGGAAACTTTCCTCATGTCAGCACGTTGTAGGTGTCGCTACCGGCGCCAACCTCGTGTGAATGCTCTGAAAAGCTAATCATTTGCATATCACAGCATCTTCTTCCTGTCGGTTAAATTTCGCGTCTGTAGCACGTCATCTTCGTGGAGTAGCAATTTTGTTGGCCAGTAGTGTAGCTTCAGTGGTGTCTAACATATCCTGTAATTCTTTTTCAGCTGTTGCCAGTAGTCCCATGTCGCCTCCAAACCTCAAGCAACTTATTCTTCTTCCTCCAACATTTACCCCTTGGCATCTAGTGGGGTGTACTCAATCATATTTTCTAAGAATAGATTAAAATCGTAGGAGACGGACAACAGCCTTCTCTTATTCCTTTCAGTATTTCTATCCACGTTATACTTTTTCCCTTCACTGTAACTGACGCTTTTTGATTTTAATATGATGAGTGAATATTTGACTAGTAGAACGCGATATGTTACTCTGGACGGCGAATGCTTAACAGAAATGAAAGAAACGTCAGGTGTGATCAAAGGAAAGCACAGTAATGTTTTCCGTGCCCTAACATGCTCAAAACGACCTGAACTGCGTTCCACGTTATTTACATTAACGTAACTGTCTTGCAAATTCTCTGAATTCTTTTCGTTACAGTCGTTTGACTATAAAAGTTGTTATCGGAGCTGACCACCTGAGAACACTGCTCTGTATGGCAATAACTCCAGATGCAAATTAATACCACGATACTACATATGTCAGGGAACGCCATGCTAGCTATGAGACAGTGCTTAACGCTTGTAAACTCAAATTTATTGCAATTAGTGACATTCCTAAAATGTTACTACTCTCAATAGCACCTGAGACAACTAATGCCCATAAGTCAACCACCAGAATCATTCAGTGATCCCTTACCAAAACAATTTTTTTTTTTTTTGTGAGTAAGAGATCTTTTAAGAATATCTGGACTCTCAAACCTCTATGAAAATTCGAAGTATTCTTGTTCTCTAAAAGGTTTTCCGACCACCCGTTAACCGTCGTTTGCATAAACTGGTTAATGAACTAGCCCATTAGAAAAGCATGATTAATAGCGTCAAGTGCTCTATGGAAACTTCACCATCAGCAACGTATCACAAGTAATTTCACTGTATCCATGATGGCATGTGGATCCATGTGCAGTTCGAAAGTCATTTATCTACCTTGTTATTTAACACAAAGTGACGTTAAAAATCAAGAGCAGCTAGTTCTGTTTATATCTGAACCTTAAAAGATATGACATTCTGTTTTGTTCTGGATGTGGAGACAAACTAAGTATGTACAGCCAATGCAAAGTAAGCAAAGCTTTCGTGCCTGACCGAGATTCGAACGCAGTACTGATATTCATTCCTGACTAGGAATAAATAGACGTAAAAATTGAAGTTAAATGTAGGTTTATTTCACTAGCAGTGAGATGTGCGAATGTTTGAACTAGAAATAACGTGACTAAGAGTTCATAACCCTGCACATATCGTCGTTACCTACAATCAGAGGGACGTTAAGTATCGAATTTTTATCAGCAGTAGTTAGGATTGGCATGTATAAAACTGCAGTGATGTGACGAAAAGGGCTAGAGCTTGAAAAGAAGTTATGGAAATTTTTGTGCTGACCAACCTTGGAACTCAGACACGTGCCTTACTTGGAGACACTGAGGAGTTTGCAATCTTGAGCAGACAGAGAATTAATGGATCTGTATCATCATGAAGGGATCAACTTCTGCGGAAGTGAAAACCTTAGTTCGAATCCCAGTCCAGAACCAATTTACTCAACATCTCAAGCTGAAATAAAAGATGGAATAAGTTTCCTGTGAGATTACATGATGTTTGGTTCATTAACTATGTAAAGTTTCAACTGTAAGAAAGGTTACTAATGGCAGAGCATCTACATATTTACAGTTCCGCCTCTGCCGCTGCTCCACCTTGAAAAAAAAAAATTTAATGTGAATTTGGAGGGAATGGAAACCAGACCCTAAGCATACAAACCTACGAGTGGATAACAGCCTGTTGAATACATTAATTTCCTCGTTCGATTGAATCGCCATTAACCAGCTGCGTCGGCTACCTAATGCGTGCAGTTTATTTGATTTTGTAATCACTGATATAAATCATACAATGACCATCTACATAAATTGCCAACACTGTAGGATGTGGGTGTTTCTACAGGTACCGTTACCTTCCATTTGCGCTACTATGCTGCACTATCTTTTCATTGTAAGGTGACTTATTCCCCCCAAATTCTTCTGTATTTTAATAAACAATGTCTTGTCTGTCTGTTAATAGTATCAATCTGTTGGAAGCTCTTGGGTAATTTACTTCATTTTTTAGCGCGCCAGTAATAGAAAATTGTTGGAAAAATGATTCCGAGAAGAGCTCGTGGCTGCATATTCTGATCAGAACAATTTAACAGCGGACTTCTCTGCACTCACATTTGCAGATATAAGATTATTTAATATTGCAGCTTGGTTTTCAGTGTGAAATATTTTCGATAAACTGAGCATACACCAAGCAGTAACAATAACACAGCATATCATGTGAGAAATACTGAGCATGTAATCTACAAGTCTGGACAAAATTTATCCAGAGAAAGGAGGTTGGTGAATAAGTTGGTGGTGATTTTGCGTGACGTGTTTGTACGGAGGTTGCTGTGAGTGTATATATTAATCGTAATTTTTATTTGAGGTTGTAGTATTGCTTTTTTGTCGACATATTGAATCTTGCATATTAGTAGGTTATGAGCAGAATTGTTTGTAGACGAGAAAGCTGACATCCTGAAGCGGATTACGGCCTATTGAATACATTACCTAAAAGAAAAAGTTTAACATTTGTGACATTTTGTTCCTTTTGGATTTAATAGAGGTGTGAATGCAGTGGAGGGAGCTCAAACCATTTAACCTTGTATGTGGCGAGTGCTGTCGAAGAAATTACATCAGAAAATAGATTTCTCGTTTCATGTAGGATCGCTTTGACATGAATTATTCACCATATTCATGAAGCCAAATGGCTGCAGCTCTGTCACTTAAGAGATAAAATGCTGTTCTCCCATAACACTTGAATGTAGAACAAACACAGTGGTGACTTTCGAAGACGATGAAACTTCGTCAGATCTAGCCACCACCTGGATGACATCGAAAAAATACAAAGAAGGGCCGCTCGTTTCGTATTATCGCGAAATAGGGGAGATAGTGTCACAGACATGATACATGAATTAGGGTGGCAATCATTAAAACAAAGGCGTTTCTCGTTGCGACGGGATCTTCTCATGAAATTTCAATCACCAGTTTTCTCCTCCGATTGCGAAAACATCCTGTTGTCACCTACCTACATAGGGAGAAATGATCATCACGATAAAATAAGAGAAATCAGGGCTCGCTCAGAAATATTTAAGTGCTCGTTTTTCCCGCGTGCTGTTCGAGAGTGGAACGGTAGAGAGACAGCTTGAAGGTGGTTCATTGAACCCTCTGCCAGGCACTTTATTGTGAATAGCAGAGTAATCACGTAGACGTAGATGTACTCTGGGAACTTTCCGATACTATGATGTAACTTTCAGATTCCTTAACGTCTGCGGCACACTTGTGAAGCACTGGCTCTACCTCATACGATGCGTTTCGTAGCAAAAAACTGCCGAAATCTGAGCTGCTAATCACCATCGGTGTTTTACAGTCCTAGAAATATGGCTAAACTATATTTACGATAGGAATGGCTCATTCTAAAATTTTTACATAAGAGCTTTCATCTTACACAATTTTCATGAGGCAATAACATTTTCATTACACAATTACGCATATAAACATATAATAATGGAATTACATAAATCACAGAGTATTTTACTAAGATTTACAGTGTTTCCGTCGTTTATGTTCATTCAGAAAATTATAATTATCATGTAGAATCCATGTAAAAGTCAGTGATGTATTCTGTAGGTGCATTGAATGAAGACGTGCGTTGAATGAAGACTGCCCTCAAGTTGGTGTCCGGCAGTCCAGAGATCCTGCAAGATTTGGAAACAAAACCAAGTGAGATTTTGAGAGCCATACCAGAATATGTTCCTTGAGCTGGAAAACCTTACACTTGGAAACATAATGAAGTTTGTCTGGCAAGTCTGTGGTCGTCGAATTTCTTTGATACTGGATCTGAATTATCCTTCCAATTTTTTTTGTAAATTTGATCAAATATACTGAGCAATTCTTACGTAATAGGTGACAACACGAAAATTTAAATTTTTGACTGCAAGGAGGTGACTTTACTCGTAAATCACAATAATTTTTCTCATCTTTCCCTTTGTGAGAAATGTGTTAGTGTTTCCGTCTTAGCTGCTACTACAGCAGTGAGAACAGGTCCCGGAATGAGCGCGTCACTACCTCTGGAATACTGCGCTCGTTTGCTGATGCGAATTCAACTGTTGTCAGAGCGCCGAGTATCTTTGGAAATGTGATGTACGTAAAGTCAGTTGTTTTCGCCCACTATAAAGTAGAACGACCAGAAAAAAATTCAGTGACGCAGTGTTAAGAAACTCTCTGCGTTCGTACTGCAGGTTTTGTAGAGACTGAATAGACAACTTTAATAATCATCAGCTGAATGATGGAATGCACCAAACTTCTATGATTATTACTGAATTATTAATGTTATTTTTGATATTTATTCGCGCCTAGAAAATTTTATGTCTCTTATTTTCACTATTTTTTGAATGATGTGTTGGAGAGATGCAAACATTGGATATTCGTCACACGCAGTGTCCTGCTTTATTTTTGCTGTTCACTTAATTTTAAGAGTAAAAGGAGAACACCCAGTCATAAAAGCTGATAACAGGGAGCCGGTACTGTAGGCACAAATCTACAACCACTTCTGGTGATTTATCAGTGCGACGATAAAGCAATTCACTTCGGAGCATGTTATCCGATTACAGAACGAGTAAATGCACGAAACCTATCAGAAAGCGACGAATGTGCGGTTTTGATCAGTCTAAAATGGTTTTCTGTTGCTTCATCTGTGTTGGTTCCAGTGAATTAACTGAAAATGACAGAGAATGTTTCATGACACCTGAATCCTGATACATTTGTAACGAAGTATTTAAAAGTCGAAACACTGGATACTTATTGCTTTTGCGTCAAAATTCCAAAGTCATACGCTAATATTAACTCGTGTGATGTATGATACTGAAAACAGTTAATTAATCCCGTGGTAACCATGATTCAAATTATTGTGTGTGTGTGGCCATAGTTAATTGACTTGGGAGTACCTAATTACTTCGTAAAATTTCTACTGCATGCCTATAGTAACGATCTGGTGGTGGAAGAATTGTTCCCGATCAGTTTATTATTATTCGTAGCTGGAGTGTGATTTTTCTTGACAACGGAACAAATTGCGAGAGCTTTCGTGAGTCAAACGAGCTGGGAACAAAACGTATGCAATCTGGGTGCTTCCATCTGTAAACAGCCATTGATGATAAGACGCTACTTTTGTCACCTATCTTTTGGTTGATGTCAGTGATTCCCGTCAACTGTTCTAATGTTCACAGTGAGGAAGTTACTTCGGCTTTGTAGAGTAGTGCTTTTAAGGGCAAAAACCCATGACCGAAACAAAATTACAATAAAAATGTTCGTACTGCGCTGGTTAGCGAAAATGCATAGATCACAAAAAAAAAAAATCAGGAGCAGTTTTGAACTCGCAGAATCTAGGGTCCAGTGATTATATCTCGTCGACGGTAGAAAGGAGGTCCTAACTCCCAGAGGGACACAGGACATGTTAATTATTTTAGATAGTATACCACTTTCATAAGAGAAGCATTAGAGATCCATGCAAAATTGCTAAGCTTATTTAGGGTGCGGAAAGTCAACTAGACTTCAAATTATGTTTCTCTCTGTGGTATCATAATTTATGAGAAACGCACTCTGCAGGTTGGGGACAGACGATGTAGTGGAGGTGTATGAGGTGTATGATAGTTTGATAGTTTGTTACTCTTGTTTACCGCTTTCAGAGTGGGATGTCTGTCTGCTACGGAGAAATTAAATCATATACAGAAAAATGTAAGCGTTGAGCGTAATGCTGTGATTAAATTCAATATAATGGGGTTGTGCTAGGTATTGATGTCGTTCACCCACTGCTGAGCAATTCTTTCAATGGAAAAAATTAATTTTGAGTTATAATCTGACAGACAACAAGCGTTGTTAAAAAACGCTTGTTCTTGGTAGTCTGACTTAATTAATCAGCCGCTTCTCAATAGTCTCTACACATTCCAATTCCTTCTGCCCATCTATACATTAAATGTATTCGCAGTTGCGAATAAGGACATCCATGAGCTGTATAATAGAATGAAGACAATGAAAATTTGTTCCGGCCCGGGGCTCGAACCCGTATTTCTCGCTTATCACAAGCGGTCGCCTAACCACTTTGCTATCCCAGACACAAACTTCTATATTTCGTCAACCATGTGTTCAGTGGTTTTATTATTGCAGGAGGGAGAGGAAAGGACAGATACAGTGCAGTGCGGCACTTATACATTGCAAACATGAGTGTGGGACTCAGAGAAGTAGCAGAACTTAATGGACTTCGCAGAAGTGCATCTGAATCAGACAATTATCAGACAAGTTTACCATAAAGTATGGAAAATATGTAAACTGTGGCTGATAAGAAGGTACTCAGCTGCTTACTGGTGTTACACTGGAAAAAATTTACGAACTGCGCCGTAGATTCAGGTGTCAGAGATAACGATAAAAAAAAACTTGTGGTAAGCTCCTATGGGACCAAACTGCTGAGGTCATCGGTCCCTAGGCTTACACACTACTTAATCTAACTTACATTAACTTACGCTGAGGACAACACACACACCCATGCGCGAGGGAGGACTCTTAGGCGGGAGCCGCGCGAAGCAGGCAGGGCGCCTAAGACAGCGCGGCTATCCCGCGCGGCAGAGGTTTCTTCAAATATTATCGCATGAATAGAGTCACATAGAGACCTTCCAGTACCATCTTTTATTTGAGTTTGCAATGTTGAGTATATTAGTTCTGGACTGGGATTCGAAGTATAATCTTCCTTTTTTTGGGATTTTATCCTTTCACGATGATACAGTTACATTAATTCTTTGTCTGCTCAAGATTCCAAACTCAATTTCTCCACACAAGGTGCGTGTTTGGGTTCGAATCGTGGTCCACTACAAAAATTTCCGTTATGTATTTTCAAGCTACGCCATGAGCAAACCTAACTGCTGTTACGAAATAATTTTGATTTTTAACGTTTGTTCATTGTCAACAGTAACGACGTTACACCTGCTACTCTTAGCTGTTGATGATAAATAGTTCGGCAGTTAACATCTCTTCATGTATAGTCAAAGACAATGTGTACGGGTTCGGTTCCCACTCCCCACTGAACTATTTATTAGTCACATTCTTTCTTGTTCAAACATTGAATGAAACCTGCATTGAACGTCCATTTTCGTTGGAAAACAACGGCAATGGATGCTGTGTTCGAATCCCGGTCCAACTCAAACCATTATGTCATGTCATTTCAAGATTGCTGCTTGTGAATGAAACCAAATTTAACATCTTCCATGGTTAGTTAACAGGGACAACAGTTGCTGGATAGCAGTCACGGTACAGTACAAAGATTTTCCTCATGTAATTTCAAATTCAGATTTACTAACTGATGCTAGTTAAAAATGAGGTATATCACGTCTCTTTATGTCTAGTCAACAATGAAGATCAGTCCAGTGTTCGAATCTTGGTCAAGCACGAAAGCTTTGCTTAGTTTGCATTGCCTATAGACACTTGATTTGATTCCATACCTAGAACAAAACAATTGGTCATGTCTTGTAAAGTTCAGATATATGTACAAATAGCTGCTCATGATTTCTAATGTCACTTTGTGTTAGATAACAAAGGCGATAGGTGACTTTCGAACTGCACATAGATTGACGTGCCGTCATGAAAACAGTGAAATTGCTAGTGATACGTTGTTGATGGTGAGATTTCCATAGAGCACTTGCTGATCGCGGTTTTCTAACTGGTTGGTTTATTAACCAGTTTATGCAAACAACGTTTAATAGATGACTGGACAACCTTTTAGAGTGTAAGAATAATTCAAATTATCATCGAACTTTGGAAGTCCAGATATTTTTGTAATGTCTGTTATTCACAAAAAAAAATTCAGGTGTAAGAAAGGATTACGGAATGATTTATGCGGCTGAGCTACTGGCATTAGTTTTCTCGGAGACTAATGGGGGTGGTTAAGATGTTTCTTGATATTTGCAGTATCGTTATATTTGTTTACATCTTGAATTATTACCATAAAGAGCAATGTTCTCAATTGGTCACTTGTGGTAACCACTTTATATAGTCGAACAACTGTAACTGAAGGTGATTAGAGGACCTGCAAAAAAGATACGTTGTGTGGGCTGCTCGCAAAGCAGGCCGTACGTAATTCACGTCATTCGGATACTTTTGAGCATGATAGCATGATAATTCTTTTATGGAACAAAATAAACAGCTCTGTAATATTGATTACTGACGATACTGCTTTGTAAACAAAAAGTTTCGTCTTTGGACGTTCGGAAGGAAATGCAGAAAGAGTTGGACAAAATTTCCACCTAGTGTAATGACTGACAACTCTCTTTAAATGTTGAAAAATGTAAGATAATGTTTATAACAAAATGAAAGAACCCTATAGTATCTAATAACGAGGTTAGAGGTGAACGTATGTCACATCGAATAAGTATTTAGAGGTAATTCTAGTAAGCGATATGAAATGAGAGGATCACGTAAAATCAGTATTAGAAAAGATGAATGGGAGATTTAAAATTGTAGGAAGGTTTGTGGGAAAATGCAATGCGTCTGTAAAGGAAGTCACATACAAGACGTTACTGCGACCAATTCTAGTTTATTGTTCCAGTGTTTGGTGGATCCTTATCAAGTAGGCATGATAACAGATATGAACGAATTCGGAGACGTGCTGCTATCATCGTAACGGGTCGGCATAGCCCATACAAAAGTGTGATAAAAATTCTTGTGGAACTTAAATGGGAATCCTTGAAAGAAAGAGGACATAGTTATTGCGAAACACTTGGGTAAATTTGCAGAACCTGCAGTCAGCTAAGATTGTACACCCATTATGCTACAACCGTTGTATGTTAGAGCACACAGAAAAGCATAAAGACAGTCGTATTTGTCTCGATCAATACGCGTGTGAGACAGGAATGATAATTGATAATACTGATGAGATGTACCCTCCGCTACGCACTGTACAGTGGCTTGCGAAGGTCGTACGTAGATGTAGATGCAAACTGCTGCTTTCGATAAAAAAAAAAAAAAACGCAGTAAAGGCAGAATGAATATGAAGGTCCAGTTAGGAGCGGCACGCCGGGCCATAACCCATTCGTCACCTCATTCGAGCATAACGCTAGTGATACGCAAATGGATGAGTCACAAGATGCAGGTAGCTAGGACTCAGAACAGGTGGCGGCACGTAATGGACTGGTCATGTAAGCTCAGCTCAGCGTAATGTGAGCGGCAGATTACTGGGAAACTGCTCCACGTGAATGCTTACGAAACGACAGGGTGGCGTGGGGTGGTGTGATGCTGTTGCGTCGCAGACAGGGCACGTCAACACACTCTTCAAGTCTGGAACGTAGGACGTTCTGGAATCTACCCTACATCGCCTATGCAGCAGAACTGACAACCTAATTCTGTGAAAGAGATCGCCAAATCGCTGTAAAGTCATTTTCTTGGATCAAATGGCAATGAGTTCGATACCTATCTTCATCTACATTTACACTAGGGATAGCTATCGTCGCTGAAACAACCTTTTTCGCTTGTATCGTTATTTTTTTTCATCTTCAGTTTACTGTGACTATTAAAACCGCTCAAAATAACCAGTTTCTGAAATAACCGATAATCGGTTTTTAATTACCATTATTTTCGGTAATTGATGTAGTCATCGAACAGAGATTGAAAAATTCCAATACCCCCGCAGATTTTTTGCGTTATACGTTCCAAGATATGTAGAATCAAAATATCCATTAAAATAGGCAAATAAAATAAAACTGTCTGTCCACCACTCGCAGCTTTCCTCGAAAAGTAATGAGGCGTTGAATACTATTAAAAAAATCACCAATATTCTCTTACTGATTGTAATTTTTTTGTAACTCTGTTCAAAAATCATGTTGTATCCGAGGATCACACCACCGTTTTGGCATTACAAATAGGGTGAAAACTGAGGTTGGAGGGCTCTATTTTTCGTGTTCAGTTTTCCGTTTCCGAGGGCTACAAGCATATAAAGGCATATTACTAGGTATAGGCAGCGTATCAGCAACTTTCTATTTTTATTATAATCTGTGAATGAATTCTTGTCTCAGCAATGATACATCAGCTGTAGGCGAGTCTTGCACACAGGACGTGCACGCGCGTCGTCTAAAAAACCACGCCACACAGAAAGGCTACATTATTAACTAAGCAATGCTGCACCGATGCTTACTCAAATGTTTGTTGCTCGTTTCTAACTGCCGGCGTTGATATTTAAGTAGTACTGATCACCTTTCCCGTTTCCAATGAGAAGCCAATATTTCAAAGTACTGGGAATTTTACGAATAAACACAACTCGTTTTTAAAAAAGTTTCATTTAAAAACCGAAATTGTAGGACCGTTATTGTGGTAAGGCTTTTTATCCGGTTTTTAGTAAAAAATAAAAAACTTTTATGATTGAGACCATACAAATACAAAAAAATACTGGTGATTCAGAACTGAAACATCGTATCGGTTTTAACCGGTCGGTTGTTGACATCCCCAGTTTACACTCTGAAATTTACTTCAGAAAATTTTTTGGAGCATTCCTATGTTACCACTTTTATCTCTCCCCTTTTGTATTCCTCTCCTGATTGGTGGCTGGTTAATAAACCTTCTCTTCGTAGTCACTTCGCGAGACATCAGATTAGCTGTTCACCTTAAATATTCCCTGAACCGTTTAAGATACCGTAATTCAGTTTTCACCCAACTAAATTGTGAAAGAGCCTTAACTAAACGATGTATAGTGTTTTTTATAGCTATGTTAATTGCAGAGATACCGGTATCAACTTCGCTTTGTCATATTGAACTATAGTAATCTCTACTGCTAGTAACGTACATCCAAAACACATTCAATGGCGTTTCACTCCTCCAAATTCGATTTGTAGTTTCCTAGAAATTACAATGTTTACAACTCAGGAATTATCTGTTTTCAAAATGAACCCGATTGGTATACTATACAGAAATTCGTATTAGTATACGGAATTGTCGCTTCAGGCTGATGCACTCCATCTTGACCCAGCTGAGAAAGGATACTTCCCAATGCCGAATAGTGGAGAAACGTTTAATTTAAAACTAATACTAATCACACTTGGCGTCAAGTGCTTGACCCGACACACCAACTGGAAGGCAAAGAACGTGGCATCTCAAGATGATTCACAAGTTAAGTCCGGCAGCAGTTCTACTCTTGTTTCTGCCAGAGAGTTTGAAAGAAAGACATGTCTCAAAAATTGTATGGATTTGTAAAATAGGCAACTTAAGTATAAAGGCTGTTACATAATAACGTCGTGTCATGAGTTTAATGTCAAGGTAGACAATTATATTGTAAAATCACATCATTAACAGCAAAAGAAGAAAATCATTAAAGAATACGACCATAAACACTTACAAGGGGACCGTACGAACTTCCCCTCACTGTCTTGACTCAGGGCCGGCCGCTGTGGCCTAGCGCTTCTAGGCGCTTCAGTCCGGAACCGCGCTGCTGCTACGGTCGCAGGTTCAAATCCTGCTTCGGGCATGGATGTGTGTGATGTCCTTAGGTTAGTCAGGTTTAAGTAGTTCTAAGTCTAGGGGACTGATGACCTCAGATGTTAAGTCCCATAGTGCTTAGAGCCATTTGAACCATTTGTCTTGACTCATATTGACAGGGTGTGTAGAGCACGACTACGATTTTAACATATTTAAAGAGGAAGGTGCAGCTCTCATCCGTTTTTGAGAAAATCGAGTTCTAAAATTATAGGCGTGTTTGTGTTGTATGCTTTGTAGAGCTGATAGTGCTTACGATGTGCGCAGACGGGCGATTTGTATTAGGGGCCGCGCTGTCCACTACCTGTTTGGTTGCAGTGATAAATCAGCCCTCGATTTTTGGCAATACCTTAACGACCGACATTGTGCTGTTGACAAGAACCATAAGTACCAATAATATTTCTCGAACTTTCTCCGGAATGCTTTCCGCAAAACCCTCGCAACTGGGTCGTATATGCTAGGAGCAGCTGAAAAACTTTCTTTTCCTTCATGTTATAGATTCGATCCCCTCAACGGTTATTCATGCACACTTGTGAGAAGACGTGCATCTATGACCTACTGCTGCGTCGCCACGTTGATGTCGAAGGCGATCACCAGTCTTTTCGAGGACTTGCTGGTGCTTCTGCGATGGATTAACAAAAGAATAAAATAAAATAAAAAATTAAAAAATTAAATTAAATCAAAAATTAAAAAATAAAATAAATTGAAAATTTAAAAAAGTTTTCTTGCTGTTTGGCAAACGTTATTGGGGTCTTTATTGCCAGAGGCCAACACCTAAAGTGGTGGAGATTCTTTTGGGGGCTTCTTCGTAGATTTAGGATAAAAGTGACAGTGGCATTAGATTCTCCTTTTTTCT
Organism: Schistocerca nitens; assembly: GCF_023898315.1. NCBI lineage: Eukaryota > Metazoa > Arthropoda > Insecta > Orthoptera > Acrididae > Schistocerca > Schistocerca nitens. Next base: position 598,172,031 of record NC_064616.1, on the reverse strand, counting down.
GTAGGCTTAGGTATATTCAGGAATGTGAGGAACATAGCACGAAAAAAGATTGGTAGGAAAAAAATGGTTACAACATTGCATTGTGGCTGCAATAACCCAGATTCGAATCCTGCTCCCAGCTGTGGTTAAATACTGCCACAATGGAGAGCATTTTTAATATTTTGTCACGCACGGTCCTCCTATGTAAATCGTGTGTTCTCTGCCGTTCTTGAACTCGGAAATTTACACGTAATTTGAATACAAGACGTTAACGATTTCGAATTCTTGCAATCACCGGTAATCACTTTTCTTTCAAAGAAAAAGAAAACAAAAAAGTCAGTAAGAGCTAAGTTCCATAATCACAAGGTATCTGGATCGAATCTCGCTGCCGGTAGTTTTTTTCCATTCTCACGGAAGTCTAGCAACAGATTTATTATGATCGTGCAAAGGATCAATATTTAATCATTAATTAACTTTTTTTCTAATAGTTAACATGAAAAAAGGGAAAAAGGTTTTTCTGAAGGAGATCGGAAATCAAAAATGTATACACGATAACTTTCAATCAAATCAGTGTAGTCATTTTATTTATATTATTCTATATACATTTGCGACAAGTATAGTGTGTAACCTATGCAGCTGTGCGCGAACCAGGATGATACTGATCGTACAAATATTGAAAACAATAATTTTCACGACCTACATCAGATGTAACGAGCGGCGACTTTTCGCGTGTCCACGATTTTTCCAGTGTGTCTATTGGAAAACAAACTTGGTTTTGTGTCTATTGGAAAACAAACTTGGTTTACATTCGTAAACAGTTCTCGGTCGTCATACAATTTCGTGACGTACCACACATATTGAAGCATAGCACCGAATAGTGATGAAGGTAACTCACAAAAGGAAGTGGTATCGGCAGGGAGATTCGATGCAGAGACCTCGCGCTTATGAAATTAAGCTGCGGATTCATTGCATATTAGTGACCGTACAAAGTATATATGTACGCCTAAAATATCCAAACTCGGTTTTATGAGAACTGCGTCGTCCTATTTACACATTTTGAAGTCCTAGAAGTGCATTACACACCCTCTCAATACGAATAAAATCTGTGAGGGGAAGTTCGTAGGGTCCCCTCGTCAGTTAAAATTCCGTTTCTATCATCAAGTTTTCGAAATGCCCATCTTCTACCGCAGTACACGTTTGCAGTAGCTGTGCAAGAGGCTCTGTACAGACTGAAGAGATTACTTCGGTATCATTTCACATGCTGCAATAGTGCGGTGTTTTAAATCCTCTTGAGTCGAGCACAGATTTCATCTTTGAGTTTACGCCAGAGTCGTCTAGTGGTTTCAAATAAGGCGAACGCATAGGTCAACTGATAATGCCTTCACGTCCTGTCCAGCAACCGGAAAATAGACGGATGACCGCTTTCGTAGCCACAAGCGAGTAGTGAGAGGGACGGCCATCGTCCTGGTACTACGTACATTTACGTATTTCAAGTGCTACTTGCTTTAGGAGCGTCGATAGTTCGTCGGTAAGAAACTGTGCGTATTATTTACTAATTAAGATTTCTTCAATGAAGTAAGAACCAATCACTTAGTCTACTAATCTCGCACCAAGCGTTCACACCTCACAGCCTCTAATGTTCAACCTGCCTCAGGCAGTTCGGATTTTCAGCGGCGGTGATGCGTCGGAAGTCGAACCCGGGATCCCCTGCTTACTAGACAGGTCCGTTAACCACTGCGCTATCGGGACAAAGACCCTGTAGACAGATAGACATCCAGGTGGACTCGGGCAATGACGAAGCACACCTCAGTACCTAGATGTCACTCTCGACACGTGTCTAACGTGGGGCCAACACACCGAAGACTGAGGGATAAAGCTGTGGGAAGGTCGCTCCAGCCCTGCCGCTGCTAAGCACGACGTCCAGGCTTCCACAGGAACTTAGAGCCGACTGCACGAGCCGTTACTGCACCCAGTTAAGGAGTATGCAGATGCCGTTTGGGAAACGCCGTCGATACACATATCGATCGCCTGTAGAGGGTGCAAACTCTGCCTCTCAAACTCGATTTGCACCTACCTAGGATTTCCCGATGGCGGAACCCCATCAGGAAGCTGGAATATCTTGTCTCTGTGAGAGGTTCAGATCATCGACCGGTGACTCCAACTGGAAATGTAGGTCGTCACTCCCACGCCCGGGTTCCCGGGTTCGATTCCCGGCGGGGTCAGGGATTTTCTCTGCCTTGTGATGGCTGGGTGTTGTGTGCTGTCCTTAGGTTAGTTAGGTTTAAGTAGTTCTAAGTTCTAGGGGACTTATGACCACAGCCACTGAGTCCCATAGTGCTCAGAACCATTTGAACCATTTTTTTAGGTCGTCACAGAACCGACACATCACCTATAGGGTGTAGCACCGCAACATTACTTGGTAGCCAATAACATTGTTATTTATAACATCTTAATTTAGTGTGTTTCAGAGCGACACCAGGAAGGACAGCCAAATAAATGGTTCAAATGGCTCTGAGCACTATGGGACTTAACATCTATGGTCATCAGTCCCCTAGAACTTAGAACTACTTAAACCTAACTAACCTAAGGACAGCACACAACACCCAGCCATCACGAAGCAGAGAAAATCCCTGACCCCGCCGGGAATCGAACCCGGGAACCCGGGCGTGGGAAGCGAGAACGCTACCGCACGACCACGAGATGCGGGCCAGCCAAATAAGAAAGTAACCTAGCGACAGATATCGAATGTCTAAAGAAACATCCTTCGTCGAAGATCGTGATGAGAGGAATTCCCGTTAAGAGGATCGATACACACTCGTCTGAGAGTTTTAAAAAGATTGTTTTAACGTCCTGTCGACGAAGAAAGCATTACAAACCAAAATACTTCGGACTAACCCTCGACTGAATACTAACATATATACCGCATCTACCAACCATCCAACAAAAATCCCATATGAGACTGAATATACTAACCGGAAGACATGGGGTTAGCATCCGTCCACCGTACTGCGCACCTGTACAGCATTAATTCGATCAATTCTTTCTGATGGCATTGTCACCTGGATTACCGCTCCATCGAAATGTTACTAGTAGCTTCAACTCTTTGAACACCGTCCACTATGCCTGGCCTACCGCATCCGTCTGCCATCTCCACTGTTATCCTGCATCACCTTAACTGATTTCCCTTCTATCCACTCCCACAATGGACACTTTCGGATTTCCTACGTTTCCCGCATCTTCGTCTACTCTACACGCGTACTACGCAAGGAGGAGGAGAAAGGAGATTAATGTTTAACGTTCCGTCGACAACAAGTCATTACACCTTTTGGTGCGTACTTTTCACAAAACAAAACTATATTTGATAATTTTTATTTTGGCTAGAGCTACACTCATGGCAAATTTTTTGAATGATACTGCAGCCATTTGGCTGCAATAATTTTTATTTTATTGTTATACGATGCAGATTTCGGCGTTAGATCATTTTTTATAGTAAAATCTGGAATAAACAATAGAAATATAGACCACAAAACCAAGAAACAGGGCAACCATGAAAAATAGCGTATAAATACCATGTTTCTTTATTTATATGTCAAAATACACCAAACTGGTATGAAATACAAGTCCTTGTCGAAAAAGCATATCTAGACAGTGGTGTGCATACTGTAAGATCTTCAGTACACACACCATCAGATTATTTGACTTGTCGCTCTAACGAAGTAGGCGAGTGTCAGCAATATGTCTCGTGGTCTTATCGTGGCGTGTTTATCTTCTGCCGTTAGGTCAGACGATAGAAATGCCACTTGCACGCTTAGAGTAGCAGATTGACGGTGACCAACTTTAAACAGAAATTTATTAATTTTCACACACATTTATTAAAATAATAAAAATCATAGATATTACGTAACTTGATTCTGGATGCTGTTTACAATTGACAATCTGAAGTTCCTTTGGTCTTGGTACGTTAATCTTATTCTCACATATCTCTGATACTTGACAAAGTGTTTATACATTTCTCTTCATGGCTATGTACAGGAATATGATAATCTTAATAGGCGCAGACTGAAACTTGACTACAGACTGGTACAGACAAATGCAGACTGACTAATCGGAGGTCTGTATACTCGTTATAATACCTCGCGCGTTCGGGTATCACTGCGCGAGTGTGATCCGCGAGGAGAAAATGTTCTAAATTAGCAGCAATCTCATTGGCTGCGTCACATATTAATACGCGGATCGGCGGAAGCAGAATTTGGTCTGTCTCTAAGACAGCGCCATCTCGTAGTGCGGAGAGGGACGAGCGCTGCGCCTGCGCCGTTGTGCTTAGCGGGGCGCGCTCTAGTGGGAAAGTTGTGTACGCGCTGACTACGCGGAACTATGTACACAACATAGACATATAGGCCATATCTGTCATTAGTAAAAGTAAGAACATCTCTAAAACGCCTGAATATATTGCAGACTTTCATTTCAGGCCCCTGTAGCTCAGCTGTTGTATGAAACTGCTTACCAATAAACGGGTGTGCATCATCCTATTGTGCCTGAACAACAACTGACATGGACATATGTGAAACGATATACGAAGATCGCCTGAGAGATATTACAGTTTGCACAATGCAATTTGTGTGGTGTTAGGGAACAAGGTAACTGAACTGTTTATTCTCCATGATAATTACATTATCTTTGCATACATTGGTACGTAACAGTGTTAGCAATATATGATACGGAGGTCCCTTCAGTTCTCCCCCTTTCTTGCCTGCCGCATCACTGCCACCCTTATCCAGTTCGATTAATGTCTCATGTTACGTAGGCTCCACAGCTGCATCCACGTTCCTTCCCGCTCCCTTCCATTCCGTCACCATTACAAGGAAACCTCCTTGCTTGATTGTGCTGGTGTGAGGGACTTTTGAAACCATTTGCGTACTGCTGTTGCAATTTGTAACGATACGTATTTCTACCTGCCTATATAGTGTTCACGTAATTAACTGGATTAGAAGGTAGAAACTCCATGTTTGTTGGAAATACATTATGATAAGACACACCACAATGTTTGGATGTGAAGTTTAATAGTGGACCTCCATGTCATATACTGTAAAACTGTTATGTACCAATTTATGCAAAGATAATGTAATTATCACGCACAATAAACAGCCATGAGGGCTGCCACCAATTTACCAACTAACCTGCCCTCTGTTTTAGGAGACGATAAATCGAATGTGTTTCGTGTTTTAAGATTCTGTGTTATGTCCGAAGATCTCAGTAACATTTTAGATAGAAGATTTTAATGTGTTTCACCACTGATTGGTTTGTGGAGACTGTGATATTTCGGAGGCGATCTTTGGAAGACGGTATCAAATGGTTCAAATGGCTCTGAGCACTATGGGACTTAACATCTGAGGTCATCAGTCCCCTAGAACTTAGAACTACTTAAACCTAACTAACGTAAGGACATCACACACATCCATGCCCGAGGCAGGATTCGAACCTGCGACCGTAGCGGTCTCGCGGTTCCAGTCTGAAGCGCCTAGAACCGCTCGGCCACTCCGGCCGGCGAAGACGGTATCATCTATGTCCATGTCAGTTACTGTTCAGACACAATAGTGTGGCGCCTATCTGTTCATTCGTTAGCCGTTTCATATGAAAACTGTGCTATAGGGTCCAGAAATGGAAATCTGCAATATATTTAGGTGTTTTAGAGATATTCTCAATTTTATTAATGACAGATATGGCCTACATGTCAAATTACGCTTTTTCGACAAGCACTTATATTTCATATAAGTCTGATGTTTTTTGACATATAAATAAGGTAAAGAACTATTGTATTTATACACTGTTTTTCATGGTTATCCTGTTTCTTGTTTTTGTGATTTATACCTGTCTTGTTTATTCCAGTTTTTGTACTTGAAAATGGCCTAAGGCTTAAATCTGGATAGTATAACAATAAAATAACAATTATTACAGCCAAATGGCGGCAGCGTTATAAAAAAGCACTTTTGTATCCACTCAGGTGAGTACGGGCGGTGATGACCTCGCTGTCAGCGCCCTATACATACCACCACCCTCACCGCAAATGTTTGTCTACAGAGGCAGACTTAGAGAAAAGACGGAAAACCTTAATGTGGATGGCAAAACGAGGATTTGAACCTGCATCTTCCCTAACACCCGTCCCATGTTTTAATCTTTTCACCTCTTCTCTCATTCCGAAACTTATATTAGTGTACGAGGCAGAAGGCCGAGACACAGATGGGAAGAGTGTTGGCATGAGATAGCGGAAGGGGCTACGAATGCGAAACCGGGGCGACTTCGTGAAAGCCATACGCACGCTGTGGGCGCACACCGCTCGTCAGACAAAGCACCATTTGTATGTTCGGCCGGCGGTGCTGGCGCTATTATTAGAAGTACTCGTGAATGCTAAGCATTTGACGGGAAGCCAGCCCCAGCGTTGCCACACACCTAGGAGAAAGGCGAGTCGTGCGCTCGTCCGCAGACTTGTTATGAAGCCGGTATGACAATTTAGCGTAACACCGAATTCTCGGACGAACGAATAGCGTGTCAGTCCCGCTGTTACAACTGCCAGGTCTTCCTCTGCAACCGAGCGGGGTAGCACAGTGGTTAGCACACTGGACTCGCATTCGGGACAACGACGATTCAACTGGACAATTTCTTCTGTCTTTTCTTGCATACGTTCAGCAGCCTTTGTTAGTACTACCTGGAATAGGTTCCACACTCTTGAGCAATATTCTAGGATGTGTCGGACGAGCGTTTAGTGAGCACTCTCCTTTGTGGACTGACTGCACGTACGTAGTATCCTACTAATGAGCCTAAATCTGTCATCTACGTTACCTACGATTGAAGCCATGTGGTCGTACCATTCCATATCCCTCCTAATTTTTAATTCTGGTGCTCAGAATCCTCCTCATTTATATTAAACAGTACTGTGAGCAATACGAAACCCCTGGGCTACCCTCAACTCACCTCGCCTTCTATCAGTTTCTTCCCCGTGTGAAGTCATCCAGATGTCTGCGGGCCATGTTTTAATGAAGATCACCACCACAGTGCACTTTATGTTCTCGTTGATTGACTCACAATGTATTTTTCAGTTCCGTCAACTACCACGTCAGCCCTATAGTCGCACTGACCACACGCCATACGACGTCAAACTTGATGAACACAAATGGGAGACCTTTGTCAACATGCTCCTTCACTTTCATTCATTCCCACCATGTAATTCACGCTGACCACGGCGTGCCAGGCCCTGATAGAAGGGCCGTGTGCGGGCCGAGACTCTGCCTATCTCAGCTTCGCTCAGTCCTCCTGGGAACTACCCGGCACAGCAGGATATTTCATTTAGCACTGCGATGCGGCATTTTTCGGTCGGCAAGACTCTCTTCAGTTCGGCAGAACAGCGGTGTCAGCGCTATTTTCCCTTCGCTGTTCCTTCGTGGCACGAAGGACGTTCACGGATCCAGTGGCTGTTTGCACAAAAAGAGGCGGTCAGGTGATGATCTATCGCCACAAGCCTTTAAAAGTGAAAGAGATTGACAGAAGAGAGGGATGACAAAATTTCAATACCTATTATGCAGTCGCATAATCGACAGGTACCGGAAACTTGCTATGAAATGACATTACACCATGCAGAAACAATTTCAAAATTTGGTTGTCAAAGAAACAGCAAAAAATTACAATGATCGACATAGGGGGTTCATTGTTCTGTTCATCAAAAAGCACTTTTTACTAAATTTCCGGGGTGGAACACGTGAAGAAACTGTTTGTGCAAACAGTAAAATTTCTGAAGAGGAACCCGCTATGGTTCAAATGGCTCTGAGCACTATGGGACTCAAATTCTGAGGTCATTAGTCCACTAGAACTTAGAACTAGTCAAACCTAACTAACCTAAGGACATCACACACATCCATGCCCGAGGCAGGATTCGAACCTGCGACCGTAGCGGTCTCGCGGTTTCAGACTGCAGCGCCTAGAACCGCACGGCCACTTCGGCCGGCAGGAACCCGCTATAATCCACTGTCAGCTTCAACAGTTTTTGACGGAAGAGTATGGAGTCTTTATACACTCCTGGAAATTGAAATAAGAACACCGTGAATTCATTGTCCCAGGAAGGGGAAACTTTATTGACACATTCCTGGGGTCAGATACATCACATGATCACACTGACAGAACCACAGGCACATAGACACAGGCAACAGAGCATGCACAATGTCGCCACTAGTACAGTGTATATCCACCTTTCGCAGCAATGCAGGCTGCTATTCTCCCATGGAGACGATCGTAGAGATGCTGGATGTAGTCCTGTGGAACGGCTTGCCATGCCATTTCCACCTGGCGCCTCAGTTGGACCAGCGTTCGTGCTGGACGTGCAGACCGCGTGAGACGACGCTTCATCCAGTCCCAAACATGCTCAATGGGGGACAGATCCGGAGATCTTGCTGGCCAGGGTAGTTGACTTACACCTTCTAGAGCACGTTGAGTGGCACGGGATACATGCGGACGTGCATTGTCCTGTTGGAACAGCAAGTTCCCTTGCCGGTCTAGGAATGGTAGAACGATGGGTTCGATGACGGTTTGGATGTACCGTGCACTATTCAGTGTCCCCTCGACGATCACCAGTGGTGTACGGCCAGTGTAGGAGATCGCTCCCCACACCATGATGCCGGGTGTTGGCCCTGTGTGCCTCGGTCGTATGCAGTCCTGATTCTGGCGCTCACCTGCACGGCGCCAAACACGCATACGACCATCATTGGCACCAAGGCAGAAGCGACTCTCATCGTTGAAGACGACACGTCTCCATTCGTCCCTCCATTCACGCCTGTCGCGACACCACTGGAGGCGGGCTGCACGATGTTGGGGCGTGAGCGGAAGACGGCCTAACGGTGTGCGGGACCGTAGCCCAGCTTCATGGAGACGGTTGCGAATGGTCCTCGCCGATACCCCAGGAGCAACAGTGTCCCTAATTTGCTGGGAAGTGGCGGTGCGGTCCCCTACGGCACTGCGTAGGATCCTACGGTCTTGGCGTGCATCCGTGCGTCGCTGCGGTCCGGTCCCAGGTCGACGGGCACGTGCACCTTCCGCCGACCACTGGCGACAACATCGATGTACTGTGGAGACCTCACACCCCACGTGTTGAGCAATTCAGCGGTACGTCCACCCGGCCCCCCGCATGCCCACTATACGCCCTCGCTCAAAGTCCGTCAACTGCACATACGGTTCACGTCCACGCTGTCGCGGCATGCTACCAGTGTTAAAGACTGCGATGGAGCCCCGTATGCCACGGCAAACTGGCTGACACTGACGGCGGCGGTGCACAAATGCTGCGCAGCTAGCGCCATTCGACGGCCAACACCGCGGTTCCTGGTGTGTCCGCTGTGCCGTGCGTGTGATCATTGCTTGTACAGCCCTCTCGCAGTGTCCGGAGCAAGTATGGTGGGTCTGACACACCGGTGTCAATGTGTTCTTTTTTCCATTTCCAGGAGTGTATATTACTGCAAAGTACATTGGTTAAGTCAATGGGCATACCTGCAACAATTTTTTTATTTAAAACCCACTATTGTTGAATTTGTCAAAGAAAAGGGAGTGCAAGAACGAAAGTTATGAAATCCGGAATGGACTGCAGAGCACGCATTTTTAATGGATTCAACTGCGCACTGCCCACAGTAAGACACTGCAAAGTGAGAAACAACTTTTCTGATATGTTGGTGCTGCATTTAACAAACCTAAGGGACAAATTTTGAGAGGAAAACCTAGTCCAATTTCCTAAGCTCACTGACGTTAAGGAAAACCTGACGTTTGAATAATTCATTGTGGTGTTGAAACAGTTAAAAGGATAGATTTATAAACGTTTTGAGGATACTGCCAGTCTTACACCTATTTTCGAGCTGTTTTCGAGGCTGTTTGCTGCTTCAGATGAAAGCACCCCTGTGCAGCTGCAGATGGAACTGATTAATGTGCAAGTGATCTGCAACTGAAATCTAGAATGATACAGTTTTGTTTTGATATGCGACATTTGTAGGTTATAAAAGAGTTCATATCTTGTTTTTTTTACGTAAATTAGTGATTACTTAAAGTTTTTGCTGGAATATGCGTTTCCTCTCATCTGGCCACTTGCTGGAGGCCGCACTATAACTTCTCTAACGAAACATAAGCACCCTTTCATGTTACGATCTTTTTTCTTCACAATTCTCTTCGTAAAATGAAAACGTGCTTAGTTTTTGTAGTGAAGTTATAGTGAGAGCTCCAGCATGTGACCTGAAGAGAGGAAATGAGGATGCCAGCTAAAAACGCGAAGAACTGTAAGTAATCACTTATTTACGTAAAAAACAAGACGTGAACGGTTTCGTAATTTAAAAATGTCGCATATCAAAACAAAATTGTATCTTTCTAGATTCCACTGAAGATGCCTTACAGTAAAGGCGAAACGCGTCTGGAAGAAATAAAATACGCTGCAGCAAGAAAACGCGGTTTTTATTTAAAAAACTGGTAAATGATATATTTGAAATTAAAAAAAGATGCAGTTGGTTTGCGTCTTCAAAAAAGAAGAAAATGGTACGTAGATCTTGACAAAAGGTTAAAAGACATTATAAGAATATATAACGACTCGGGGTATTTAAGAGGATGTTCAAAACCTCTGGCTTTCGTACAGGAAAATAAAATTGATAATATAAGACAAGAAGTTTAATCAGTTGCTGCAGTAATGAGGTAGAAGGAAAAAAGACCAAAAATAAAAGGTAAAAATACAAAATACAAGAAAAAAATTTAAACATGCCTTTTACTATGTGCGTAGCCAGTCTTAAACAGATAAATTTCAAGGGATGTTCTTATTACAAAACGGTCTGGAGAGCCTCCCGCACTCCTTCGGCTTCCACTGACGGTCGGTTGGTTCAAATGGCTCTGAGCACTATGGGACTCAACTGCTGAGGTCATTAGTCCCCTAGAACTTAGAACTAGTTAAACCTAACTAACCTAAGGACATCACAAACATCCATGCCCGAGGCAGGATTCGAACCTGCGACCGGAGCGGTCTTGCGGTTCCAGACTGCAGATGACGGTCGGAAAACCCAAGACTAAGGTATTGGTGGTCGCAGACACCAGAACATGCACTGCCTTTTCTTGCACGTAAGCGCGAATCTGTTATCTGAAAGCCACACGCTGATGTTAGCAGCTACCCCATAAGCTCCATAAGTTATCGCTGCATTCACCGTCTTTCATAATATGAGTTGTGTCGTTTTCAGACAGAAATTTTTTTTTCAGTCATCCATCATGTTTAGTGGCAAATCATCGATATATATCAGAAACACAAAAGACCAACATCAGAACACTGTGGCAAACCCTCTTAATATAAGAGTCAGTTTCAAATCCATTACCTGATCGAGAAGGAGAGCTTCTGTGAAGTTTGGAAGGGAGGAGACAAGGTACTGACAGAAGTACAGCTGTGCGGGGGAGGGGGGGGGGGGCCTGCTTCGGTAGCTCCAATGGTAGAGCACTTGCCTGCGAAATGCAAAGGTCCTGAGTTCGAGTCTCGGTCTGGCACACAGTTTTAATCTGCCAGGAGTTTCTATTCCCTGATCTCTCACGTTCTCTCAGCGTCATTAATTAATGGTGTACTTCCAGGTGTTCAGCAGTGTTGTTTCTATCTCCCTCTTGTGCACTACTGCGTGCGTATCAAAAAGAATCATCCGATTTGGTATCTCCATATTTCTGAAGCTAATAAACATACACAATGAATTTTCTTTTTTGATGAACGGGAAACTCAAAAAGTTCTTTTTCATACATTTTCATACGTATTCAACATGCCCCCCATGAGATGTACGGCATCTGTATTAACACTGCAGCGGGCGTGTCTTGAGTTACAGCTTCCGCAGCTGCTGTTATGCAGTGTCTCAGTTCATTCATTGTTGTTCGTAACGGAGGCACATAAACAGAGTCTTTTATAAGTCCCAACAAGAAATAATCCCATATAGTCAGGTCCGGTGACCTTGGAGGTCAGTAACGTAAGGTTGAATCATTTGGTCCAGTACGACCGATCCATCAATCCTTTGATTTAAAAATTCCCACACTTCCAGATTCCAGTGTGACGGCGCCCCGTCCTGTTGGTAAATGAAGTCACTCGAATCAGTCTCCAACTGTGGGAAAAGAAAGTTTTCAAGCATATCGAGACATGTGCTTCCTGTAACAGTGTTCTCGGCAAAGAAAAAGAGACCATACACCTTTTCCTGTGAAACTGCACAAAACACAAAATTTTGGAGAGTTCCTCTCATGTTCAACAACTTCATGTGGTTGTTCCGTACCCCATATTCTCACATTATGACGGTTCACCTTTCCATTTAAGTGGAATGTTGTCTCGTTATTAAACACTAAGCATGGAAAGAAACTATCATCCTCCATCCTGCCAAAAACGAAATTACAGAACTCCACGTGTTGTTGTTTCTCACCTGCACGAAGAGCTTGCGGTATCTGAATTTTGTATGGTTTCATACACTCCTGGAAATGGAAAAAAGAACACATTGACACCGGTGTGTCAGACCCACCATACTTGCTCCGGACACTGCGAGAGGGCTGTACAAGCAATGATCACACGCACGGCACAGCGGACACACCAGGAACCGCGGTGTTGGCCGTCGAATGGCGCTAGCTGCGCAGCATTTGTGCACCGCCGCCGTCAGTGTCAGCCAGTTTGCCGTGGCATACGGAGCTCCATCGCAGTCTTTAACACTGGTAGCATGCCGCGACAGCGTGGACGTGAACCGTATGTGCAGTTGACGGACTTTGAGCGAGGGCGTATAGTGGGCATGCGGGAGGCCGGGTGGACGTACCGCCGAATTGCTCAACACGTGGGGAGTGAGGTCTCCACAGTACATCGATGTTGTCGCCAGTGGTCGGCGGAAGGTGCACGTGCCCGTCGACCTGGGACCGGACCGCAGCGACGCACGGATGCACGCTAAGACCGTAGGATCCTACGCAGTGCCGTAGGGGACCGCACCGCCACTTCCCAGCAAATTAGGGACACTGTTGCTCCTGGGGTATCGGCGAGGACCATTCGCAACCGTCTCCATGAAGCTGGGCTACGGTCCCGCACACCGTTACGCCGTCTTCCGCTCACGCCCCAACATCGTGCAGCCCGCCTCCAGTGGTGTCGCGACAGGCGTGAATGGAGGGACGAATGGAGACGTGTCGTCTTCAGCGATGAGAGTCGCTTCTGCCTTGGTGCCAATGATGGTCGTATGCGTGTTTGGCGCCGTGCAGGTGAGCGCCACAATCAGGACTGCATACGACCGAGGCACACAGGGCCAACACCCGGCATCATGGTGTGGGGAGCGATCTCCTACACTGGCCGTACACCACTGGTGATCGTCGAGGGGACACTGAATAGTGCACGGTACATCCAAACCGTCATCGAACCCATCGTTCTACCATTCCTAGACCGGCAAGGGTACTTGCTGTTCCAAGAGGACAATGCACGTCCGCATGTATCCCGTGCCACCCAACGTGCTCTAGAAGGTGTAAGTCAACTACCCTGGCCAACAAGATCTCCGGATCTGTCCCCCATTGAGCATGTTTGGGACTGGATGAAGCGTCGTCTCACGCGGTCTGCACGTGCAGCACGAACGCTGGTCCAGCTGAGGCGCCAGGTGGAAATGGCATGGCAAGCCGTTCCACAGGACTACATCCAGCATCTCTACGATCGTCTCCATGGGAGAATAGCAGCCTGCATTGCTGCGAAAGGTGGATATACACTGTACTAGTGGCGACATTGTGCATGCTCTGTTGCCTGTGTCTATGTGCCTGTGGTTCTGTCAGTGTGATCATGTGATGTATCTGACCCCAGGAATGTGTCAATAAAGTTTCCCCTTCCTGGGACAATGAATTCACGGTGTTCTTATTTCAATTTCCAGGAGTGTATGAAAAAGTCGACGCAACACACGCCAGACGAATTTCGGGGCACGTTGAGCTGTCGAGCTGCAAGGCGAAGGGATTTCTGCGGACTCCTTGTGAAACTATGGCAGATGCGTTCGACGTCTGTGTGTGTCAGACACTCAAGGACGGCCCGGCGATTTGCTTTTACTCAACCTGTTTCTCGGAATTGTTCATGCCATCATCTAATGCTCTGTGCTCTAGAAGGATCCACTCCATACCTAGTACGAAAGTCACGCTGAACAGTTATTACTGTCCTGCACTGCCCAAAACGTAGAACACAAAACGCTTTCTGTTGTCCCGACACAATTTTTACTAGAATCCGTTCATCATAAGAATAAACCTGATGCAAACAAACACAAACGCGATGACTGGTCAGAAGCCGTAGCACACGTACACTGGTGTTGCTACGCTCTTGGAAGTAGGTCCTACTTATGTATTAGGTAAGTTACGTTAAATGAAACTTTAAGATATTCAAATGTATTAACAGCCATCAAAGTTTTTCGTACTCATCCTTTAGCTACGTAGTTTTTATTTCAAAAATCGTGTACAGTCACAGCCACTGCAGCGTTGTGCTCTGACTATCGCGATGTTAATGCGCGGTATGAAAATGGCTGAAACTGCTTTGTGTTCCTTAGTGAAACACGCGCGTGGAACACGGTTAAAAAGTGCCGAGAAATAGGCTGTTCTTAATGTTTTTCATAAATTTACGGAGATAATTGGCTTTGAAGTTCTCCCAGCGTCGTATAAACTGCCAGCCTACATTGGACGTGTAGCGCAGTCGGTAGGGCAGTAGAATATAAACCACCTGCGGTTATTCGTGGGTTGGCCGAGATCTCCGCACTATCATTTTTTTCCTCGTTCAGTTTGAAATACCTACATCTTATAATTATAAAACTTATCATCATTTTTTATGTATAATGCACATCTTCTTGTTTCTAATTACATATTGGACGCGAAATTCCTGTTTCCATTTCAAATACAAGTTCTTAATTATCGATGTTTTATGAAAGACTGGCCGGCCAGAGTGGCCGAGCGGTTAAAGGCGCTACAGTCTGGAACCGCACGACCACTACGGTCGCAGGTTCTAATCCTGCCTCGGGCATGGATGTGTGTGATGTCCTTAGGTTAGTTAGGTTTAAGTAGTTCTAAGTTCTAGGGGACTTATGACCACAGCAGTTCAGTCCCATAGTGCTCAGAGCCTTTTGAAAGACTGTTCATAAAAGTTGTTGAAATTAAGAAAACATAATTTAATTTTTTAAGGCAAAAATGAAAAAGCAAATCATCTTTATTTGGACTATGTCCACCGTTTATACCACAGAGGTAGATAAGTGTAGTAGAAAAATGTAAAACAATCATTTTCACAGCATCGAGCACATCATCCAATTGCTGTATTTTTACATTTGCCACTGTACCATTACAATATGAACCCAACAGAACTGATCTGGAGCCAAGTTGCGGGATTTGGCCCGAGAAGTAACAAGACTGTTAACCTGCCAGACGTACTGGAACTAACGCAAGCAGCTTTTTCAAACGTCACTGCCGAACGCTGACAGGATACAGAACGGCTCGTCATAAAAGAAGAGGAGAAAATGCTGCGCCTGGTTGGCTTCGTGGATTCTGTTGTTGATAGGCTCGTTATCAATGTAGCGGGTGACACTTCCAGAACTGAAATGCACTTCTCGGATTCGGATAAGGAATGACATTCCCAGACAACTGACTGTAAGTGATACCTTCAGTGGCTTCAATATTTAACTACACGGTGAAATACTTCAATACTCTCTAAGGTTACACACAGCTTATGCAGAAAAATTACCCCGTGCTTATGTCAGGAATTTTCAGCATTCTTGTTTTTAATTACAATAGTACGTTAGCTAAAGACGATAACGTGTAAGGAGCGCATTGGGGGAGATTTGCAGAGTATTATTTCGTTCTGCTTAAAATTTAAATCACATTCGAAGCTGTATTGCTCCTCTACTCGTCTCTGTTCACGTATGAACTGCAGCTACGTCACTTCAGGGTAGCTGTACCAGCTGACCGGCCAGTGCTGGCCTAGTTAAATGCGCTATTAAAGCTGTTTTCCCTTATTATCGCTAAGTCGATGTGCACGTAACGCACAGCACAAAACGTACCCTTATCATCGTACTCGACGGTTCTCGAGACTGATTGGCTGCAGTCCCATGTGAAACGGAAATCCAATGAGGTTCCAGCAAACGCGGAAGAGTACATAGTGCAATGTTTACATCAGGTTTATTCTTATGATGAACGGATTATAGAACTTAAGTGGGCGCACGCTGCTGCTATCTAGCGGGAACCATGTAAAACTCGAGAGTTTGCTCTTTCCAACAGTACGTTGTTCATGCACATGCCTCAAATAACTTAATAGTTATATTTTCTAAATCGGATTATTATTTTTGATACACCCTGTATTTCGACGAACAATTCAGTAGTTTTCTTCAGGTACTGCGCTTAGTGCTGTTAAGTGTACTCGCTTGATTTTACACAAACACGATTCTTAGCAACAGAAGGAGACGGCTGGGTCGGTCATCGAAAAACTGTGCACAAAATTGAAACAATAACTCGAATGAATACCCAGAATCATACAAAAAATTTTTAATGCCCCTGGAGCAGAACCTACTGCTTCTTACTTCCCAAATGTGAAACGAATAATTGTGGAGCGTTTTCCCTAATCCTATATGTTCCAATTCATACAAAGTACTGCTTGGACCACAAAATCAAATACCTTTGTTGAATTAAATAAAATACCTGCTGTCCTCAATCCGACGTTTAGCGCTGCTGTTGCTTCACACACAAAAGAATAAACTGCATTTTCTGCGGATACTCCTTACCTGATGCTGAATGAACTGCTGGTCTGAAAACAAATTGTATGTACTGAGAACTGTCACTAGTCTCTGATACATATAAAATTAAAGTGCTAGATATGATTTAAATAACGAAAACTACGCCAACTAATTAGATTTTCATGTTTATCGCAATGAGAATTTATTCTCGTTTTCGAGTGCATTTGTTTGCATGAATATTTTTGGTGATGTTTGCATGTGTGATTTTCTGCATCTCTTGTGTCTTTCTGAGGATGTACAGCAATCGGAAAAACGGACAAAATGAATCTCTGAGTGTTTTTAAATTGTTAGAAATGGTATTTTTGTTTGTCTACTTACAGTTATTATGTCTCCTCCATTATATAGAATATCATACACATGCAAATCATCTCTTATACTGTTTGTTTTAATAATCAAACCATGCTACAAAAATTTTGCAGTACTATGTTTTCACAAAGAATTTGTACACACTTGACTACTGAATTATAGATAAAAAGTTTTAAATGAGGGAATATACATATTTATGGAAGTTAGTATAGTAATCACATACAGGAGAAACATTTAAAAAGTTAAGTGATTCCTATTAAATAGGATAAATTGGCAAGATTGTTTTCATATTAAATACACTGAACATGTCAACTGTTACACAAATAACCAATTTACAAAATTAGCAATACCAACACACATACAAAACTCTGGACACCCATTCGAAAACATAGAAAAAAACCTTAAGATACTCCATCAGTTCCAAAGGTCACATACCATGGATTTAATGGAGGAACTTGAAATTTTTGTACACCACAAAAAACAAGGAGAAAAAATTCTCAATGACAAACTAGATTGTGAATCAGTTAACTTTTTCAAATGTTTCTCCTGAACATGACAACTGCAGTAATGTTCATGCATGTGTACGTTTCCTCATTTAAAACGAAGTTATCGACAATTCAGTAGTCAATAGTGGTAAAAATACATTTTATTATTGACAACCTTTATATGTATATACATACGAGGATGAGTCAAATGAAAACCTTAAATATTTTTTTAAATATTATTTATTGTGCAGAAGTGGTACAAAGCTGTATCACTTTTCAGCATAACCTCCCCCATGCTCAATGCAAGTCCTCCAGCGCTTACGAAGTGCATAAATTCCTTTAGAAAAAAATTCTTTTGTAAGTCCGCACAACCACTCACGCACCGCGTGGCGTATCTCATTACCAGAATGGCACTTCTTTCCTCCCATTGCGTCTTTGAGTGGTCCAAACATATGGAAATCACTTGGGGCAAGGTCTGGTGAGTATGGTGGATGAGGAAGACACTCAAAATGCAGATCTGCCCAACTGTTGTAAGGGCAGTGTAGGGCCTTGCATTGTCATGTTGCGAAAGGACACCTGCTGACAGCAATCCACGTCGCTTTGATTTGATTGCCGGCCGCAGATGATTTTTTAGGAGATATGTGTATGATGCACTGGTGACAGTGGTCCCTCTAGGCATGTAATGCTCCAAAATGACGCCTTTTTCGTCCAAAAAGAGATTCAGCATAACCTTCCCTGCTGATGGTTCTGTTCGAAACTTCTTTGGTTTTGGTGATGAGGAATGGCGCCATTCCTTGCTCGCTCTTTTCGTTTCCGGTTGGTGGAAGTGAACCCAGGTTTCGTCCCCAGTAACGATTCTTGCAAGGAAGCCATCACCTTCTCGTTCAAAGCGCCGAAGAAGTTCTTCACAAGCATCAACACGTCTCTCATTTCAGGAGTTAGCTGCCGTGGCACCCATCTTGCAGACACTTTGTGAAATTGGAGCACATCGTGCACAATGTGGTGTGCTGACGCATGACTAATATGTAAACATGCTGCAATGTCGTTCAGTGTCACTCGGCGGTTTTCCTTCACTATGGCTTCAACAGATGCAATGTTCTGTGGAGTCACAACTCGTTGTGCCTGACCTGGACGAGGAGCATCTTCCACTGAAGTCACACCATCTGCGAATTTCCGACTCCATTCGTGGACAAACATGCATCACCGTACTGAACCTTCATTCGTCAATGAATTGCAATAGGTTTCGCACATTCACTAGGCAAAAACCGAATAACAGAACGCTGTTCTTCCCTGGTCCAAGTCGCAAGTGAGGCGACCATCTTTATACTGATACTGCGACAGTATGTGTGCATCTGCACTACGCTGCCACCTACAGGCCATTCTGCACGCTGTTTGTAGCACGCTTACCAACTTACAGGACAACGGCGCGAAATTTCGATTTGTTATTACAGATTTAAGGTTTTCATTTGACTCATGCACCTATGACTGCGTACAAACTCTTTGTGGAAGAATAGTACCGTAATATCTTTGTATCATGAAATGATAATTAAATGGACACCCTCGCTGCAAACAGGCGTTTATATACTTCATTGGGGACCTGTTGAAAATGTGTGCTCCGACCGGGACTCGAACTCGGGATCTCCTGCTTACATGGCAGACGCTCTATCCATCTGAGGCACCGAGGACGTCTGCCATGTAAGCAGGAGATCCCGAGCTCGAGTCCCGGTCGGAGCACACATTTTCAACACGTCCCCAATGAAGTATATAAACGCCTGTTTGCAGCGAGGGTGTCCATTTAATTATCATTTCATTCTAGCAAAGCTGCATGGTCATTAACGGTAGCTGTTCTTTCGGGAACAGATACTACCGTCATATATAAAATCTTTGTAGCATATTTTGATTACTAAAACAAACAGTGTATGAGATGATTTGCGTGTGTGTGATATTCTGTATTATGGATGAGGCACGATACCAGTAAGTAGACAAATAAAACTACCATTTCTAACATCATCATTTAAAAACCTCAGACATTCATTTTGTCCGTTTTTCTGATGCGGTATAACCTCAAAAATACGCGAGATGCAGCAAATCGCACATGCAGGCGTCACCAAAAACATTCATGTAAACGAATGCACTTGTGAAAAAGAATGTTCAAATGTGTGTGAAATCTTATGGGACTTAACTGTTAAGGTCATCAGTCCCTAAGCTTACACTCTACTTAGCCTAAATTATCCTAAGGACAACACGCACACCCATGCCCGAGGGAGGACTCGAACCTCCGCCAGGAGCAGCCGCACAGTCCATGACTGCAGCGCCTTAGACCGCAATGCACTTGTAAATGAGAATAAATTCTCTAAATGCGTTGTGCTCAGCATTTAAAACTAATTAACTGGTGCAGTTTACATTATTTAAATCACGAATGACACAGTTGCGGGCTTTCCTGAAACGTCGAATATGATGAGCGAAATTAAAAAGCCAGATGCGTGATGGTGATCAGTGGGAGAGGTTTAGCAGACTTCTCGGAACAGTGACTCGAAGGCTGCGTTCTCCGGTGAGGACACAAATTGCGGCAGTGTGAGAAACAGAGCTAACGGCGAAGCAAACAGCATCGGACGATCAGGCGGGAGAGGACAGGCGTCAGCCGGCCGAGTGGTTAGCGGGACGCGGTGAAAGGCCGCTAACACTGCGCAAGTGCTTCAAACTGCCGGAGTCATCGTCGACAAGTGCGAAAGACGACGGCGTACAATTCTGAAACGAAAACACACTGCGCAGTTCACCATGCACTCACAGAGTGGCGACCAGCATTCGTTTTTAGAGGTGGCGTAGTGGTCATCACATTAGCGACTAGGACTCGGAATGTCCGTTCATCCAAAATTACGTTGTGCGCAGTTTCACCGCGTCGATTAAAGCGAACGTTGGGATGGTTCCCTCACAAAAGAACACAGCTGGTTTCCTCCACCGACATACGCTGGTGTGAAAAACTCAAGTACGAAAGTAACATTTGGATGATGTGTCACTCTCAGGTGACATAGCTCGATGAAGCTTGGACCATTCATTGAAAGAACCACTACAGTATAGAACTGAAGATAACTGAAAGACGATCAGAAATGACACATTTATTCAAAGACAATAACTACACAGTAATTAACCCATATCCAGTTTTACGAGCCGGCCGGGGTGGCCGAGCGGTTCTAGGCGCTACAGTCTGGAACCGCGCGACCGCTACGGTCGCAGGTTCGAATCCTGCCTCGGGCATGGGTGTGTGTGATGTCCTTAGGTTAGTTAGGTTTAAGTAGTTCTAAGTTCTAGGGGACTGATGACCTCAGAAGTTAAGTCCCACAGTGCTCAGAGCCATTTGAACCATTTTGAACCAGTTTTACGAGCGTTGTTCTTACGCACTGTTCCGTGGCTTCCAGTATTATACCATTCCTTCTCGGCAAGCTGGATAATCTGCCTTAATGTCCCACGAAATCGGGAAACTTCGTTAACGGTGTGGTCACAGGGACGTCCAAACACGATAACTTCTTTCCCATTTTGTCACGTCTCCATGTCAATCCATCTTTTTTTTTCGTGGAGGTTTCAATACAGCGTCACCATGGATCACGGTCTTACTGTCTTGGTGGATAGTAAAATTGTTCCATTCTACAATGATGTCATTCCAAAGACATCACTGGAGTGGACGTTGGAGGTGTGGCGGTGGGACTTGAAGTCCCATACCAGCCCGTGACAGTGAATGTCAAGCAGCAGGCAAGAGATAACATAACTACTAACTAAAATTAGGTATCAACATTGGTGGTTTACGATGGTCGACACCCATCGAATGGTCAAGTCAACACTAACGATTCATGAGTGGCCGTAACAAGCCTATCGTTAGCCATGGTCGGAATCGGAGTGCTCAAGGATAGTGAGAGGAACAGGTTGGCAGTGCCAGAGCGGGGTAACCCACCATTTTTCTTTTCTTTATTGTCCTTTTCACACATTATACAGGTACGTCGGCAACGGCAAAACTACGCCGCTCTTCGGCCACAAATACTACAATTAGTACATATGAAGATCTAGAAAAACAAAACAAAATGGTGGATAAAAACAGTAGACACACAAAGTAAAATACATGGAGCCGTTCACAGGTGTAGTGAATTAAAAAACGTTCAGCACTTGTAAACGAACATAGACGACAGAAATGACACATGTGAACGATGGAGCACAGACGGTGAAACACTAAGGCACTAACACGAAGGCACACAAAAAACCGATGGCGATGATCTCCGGCGCACGAATGTTCACTGTTCATGTACGAATCCGGGGACCTTCCAGAGGGGAAAAGGTGGGGGATGAGGGAGACGGGGAGGGTTTAGGTGCCAGTGGCAGAGGAGAGGGGAGGGTGAGGAAAGAAGGTAGGGGGGAGGGGAAGCCCAGGGGAGAGGAGGGAGGGAGGAAGGGAGGAGGGAGAGAAGGGAGAGAGGGTGCCCTTGGGAAAAACACACAGGGAGGATCAAAGTTGGTAGGAGGGGTAGATGGAGGGGATGAGGGCATCATCAGGAGGGGAAGTTGGCGGAAGCCACCTTGGGCAAGGGTATGGAGGGTGGAGAGATGGAGAGTGGGTGGGATGTGGGAATACAGGTGCGGTAGTGGATTGGGGTGGGAAAGGATGGGTAGAGACCAGCGGGTGAGGGGGATCAAGTTTGCGGGAGGTGTAGAAGATCCGTATCCGTTCGAGGAAAAGGAGGAGGTGTGGGAATGGAATTAGGTCATACAGGATCCACATGGGGGATGGAACGTGGATGCAATAGGCGAGGCGGAGCGTATGGTGTTCCAGGATTTGAAGGGCTTTGTAAAAGGTAGGAGGGGTGGAGATCCAGGTGGGATGGTCATAGCAGAGGATAGGGCGGATGACGGAGGAGCAGGGGCGAGGGAGGCCTTGGGACCAAATCAGGTGATAGGGATGCGGGAGAGGATGTCGGAGTGAAGGGTGGGGCTACGGGAGGTGATTAGAATGGAGTCCTGACAGGGAGATGGGGGCTCCGGGATAGTGTTGGCGGAGAAGCAGGGTGAGGTTCCGGGCCTCGAGGAGTGAGGGTACAGGACAGGACAGGAGGTATTTGTAGGAGGAGGAGGGGGAGGAGGAAGAGGAGGGGGTAGAAGGGGCAGGCGGGGAGACATCCATTGCATCCAGGGGGGGAAGGAGGAAGGGGCTGGGACGTTTTGGGAGCTGAGGAGACGGGGGTGCCGCTGGAGCGCTTGACAGTGACAGAAGGGTGAGAAGAGGCGTGGAGGACGGGAGTAACTGGGAGATGGCAGGAGGTGGCAGGTCCCGGTGTGGGTGCTGGTGCTGAAGATGGGGATGGTGACCGTGACGGTGACGGCGACGGCGACGGCGACGGCGACGGCGATGGCGATCACGATGGCGAGAGTTGTGCATGGGCTGTGGCCCTCCGGGTCCCCACCCTGGTGGGGGACGCAGGTATGGTGGCAATAGGGTGAGGGAGCGGATAGAAGGTATCAGAGGAGGAGGCTAAGGGGGAAGGAGCCGGGAACAGGGCTGCAAAGAACGCAGGAGAGGGTAGGGTGAGAAGCGGGGGGATGGAATGGGGGGGGGGGGCACTGGGTACACCACGTTATCGTGGTGGCAGCGGCGGATGGAGAGGTATAGATGATGGCGGTGGTGGTGGTAGTGGTAGTGGTGGTGGATGTTCTCATGGTGATAAGGGGAAGAAAGGAAAAAACAGCATGGGGGACACGGAAGACAGGGACAAACTAGGGATGAAGACAGGAACAGGTAACTCACGGTGACGAAGACGGTCGAAGACGACTACGGGGGCCGAAGCCCGCTCCGCTGTTGCCGTCGGGAGGGCTACCGCAGGGGCTGCCGGGCTGCCGGGCTGCCGGGCTGCCGGGCTGCTGGGATCAGCTGGTGGCGGCACCGCTGCTGCTGGCTGGCTGGCTGGCTGGCTGGCTGGCTGGCTGGTCGTCTTCCGCTGCGTCTGGAACACCCTAACGCTTCGATAAGTGATTAGCAATTATCGAAGGGCGGCACTCTAGCGAGTTCCGCCAAAGATCGAACCCACCATAGTGGCCTGATTCCATATAACCGACAGGAACATTCAAATAACTTCACTGCTACTATGAACGCCAGCGATGGTGGGTCTCATGATCCCCAAGCAGCAGCTCTAACCTATCTAAAAAGCGAACAGAATGCTATTAACCCTTTGAGTAACAGTGATTTCTGCCTGAAACCACTATTTTATTAATTTTTGTTTCGAAGTGCCAGAGCCTTTCGCTGGCAATCACGGATGCTAGTGCAAGCTGGTGGTACTCTGAGGTACTTCAAGGAATGTAGTGCCTTATAGCAGTGACAGTGTTCAAAGCAACAATTGGTGCGTAGATTGCGCTACGTGACGGTAGGAGATTGTGACACGTGTTTTTTTTTATAATGATCGTATTGAAGAAGTCATTGACAATCAAAGTAAGTAAATCTAAAGTTGTTGTATTGTAAACTTGAGTTTATGGGTTGTTTCGAAATAAAACCACAGGAGACTTTTGATACACATTTATTAAACTTTAGGCCCGTTTTTGCTTGTTATTGAGGACTTTCATTTTTTTTAGGCATTACAAGTTGATGGAAATTTAGAGTTGTGGGATTATATATAGAAAAAATTCGAAATTGCTTTAAAATATATCTCTTGAAATGATGGGTGGCTGACAACTCCATGTCCCAGTGGTTCGGAAGTGAAACCGCGCACCTAAAACAACTGACTGTTTACATTTTGCCACTTTCTTCTCGCATTCGTTGCATATTATGATAATAAAGGTCAGTTTTTGTGAAAAATTTTAAAATTACATTCTAAAGTGAAACCTCCTACTTAAAGTAAGTGATTGCTTACTTTTTCCAAATTTCTTCTTGTATTCATTACCAGTTGCATGAAAAATGTTAAAATTAATTTCTGTATGTTAGCGGGACTCAACGGATTAAGGGAGTGGCCAATACGAGGGTTGGAAAGTAAATAGTGACAACTATTTATTCACAACCGATACAAAAGACTTACATGTTTGCACCTGTTACTATCCTTCAAAGTAGTCATCAGCGTTGTGTAGAACCCGTTGCCAGCGACGTGGAAGGCGTAGTATACCGTTAGCAGAGCCTGTTCTGTTGATGATGCGAATGGAGCAGTCTACTGCCTGTCGAATCTCTGGAACAGTTCTGAAGCGAATGACACGAAGTGGTTCTTTCATCTTCGGAATCAAATCAAAGTCACAAGGATTTAAGTCGGGGGAGTATGGTGGATGGTACAGCACTTGCCAGTCCCATCGACCGAACAGAGCAGCCACACCTTGCGCTGAATGCGCCCGAGCATTGTCGTGCAAAATGATGAGTGGTTTGCGCAGGAAGTGTCGCCGCTTCTTTCGCAAAGCTGGTCGCAGGTGATGCTCCCAAAACGAACAGTAGTACTGTGCATTGACGGTCTGCCGTGTAGGAACGTAATGCGTTAGGATAACACCATCACAGTCGTACACGAGAACCACAATAACTTCAGACCGTTCCATTCGCACCATCAACAGAACAGGCTCTGCTAAGGGTGTACTACGCCTTCCACAGCCCTGGCAACGGGTTCTACACAACGTTGGTGCAGTAACAGGTGCACACATGTAACTCTTTTGTATCGGTTGTGAATAAATAGTTGGCACTATTTAAGTTCCAACCCTCGTATTTTGTCCAATGAGTGTATTTAACATACAGAAATCACTGTATATGTAAACTATGTCTCTCACAATGCCATTTTACACAAATAATGGTAAAAAAGAAATCTGATTATGTGTTTGGAAGTAATGAGATAACACATAAGACAAAGAAAGATAGCTGCGCGGGGTAGCCGCGCGGCCTAAGGCGACTTGCCACGTCGAAGGTTCGAGTCTTCCCTCGGTCATGGGTGTGTGTGTCGTCCTTAGCGAAAGTTAGTTTAAGTTAGTTTAAGTTAGATTAAGTAGTGTGTAAGCCTAGGGACCGAAGACCTCAGCAGTTTGGTTCCATAGGGACTTACCAGAAACTAAGAAAGATATTATGGGACCAAAAAATGGTTCAAATGGCTCTGAGCACTATGGGACTTAACTTCTGAGGTCATCAGTCCCCTAGAACGTAGAACTACTTAAACCTAACTAACCTAAGGACATCACACATATCCATGCCCGAGGCAGGATTCGAACCTGCGACCGTAGCGGTCGCGCGGATCCAGACTGTAGCGCCTAGAACCGCTCGGCCACCCCGGCCGGCTTTATGGGACCAATCTCACGGTCTCAGCTCCACCTACCATCTGATCTATGCAAGCAGATACAGTTCCGTTCAAAAAACGATTTAATTTCAAAAGGACACAGTGAACTAATTTCGTGGACCATCTAGATGGGGAGGTGGAAAATGTGAATACTATCCCAGAATCACCTCTGATTTAATGAAAATCATCTCACTTACACTCAGTTCTAAGAATTGCATATATCTCAGTACTCGATAAAATTTTAAAGGTCCTCATGGAGAAATACAAATAAGTATTCACTGAAGACCCCTTCCCCGAAAAAAACTAATACAGGCGAACAACTGATGTCTACCCTGTGAGCTTCCAGAAGAGAAAACTGTTCCAATCTAGTAACACATTTAGAAATGAAGCATAGCTGCTAAAAGGTACGGGAACTGTAAAAAAACCTCAGCGATAACCATACTACAATTACTGATGAAGTGACACATGTAACTGCTGATCAAATAGCTCACCAGCTGCTGCTAAATGACAAAACCCAAAAGAAGATATGGAAGTACGTAGCCACCAAGGTACGCTGAAGACATATCTAGTAAAGCAACAATAATGTCTACTTTTGTTGCGGTATGCACTCGTTACCCCACTTTTCTTCCAAACAGAGTTTCTTCATATCCCAATGCTCTTAACTGGTGCATTTCCCTAACATGACTTGAAAGCCCAACGGTACCTACCGGCCGTCGTGTCATCCTCAGTTCTAAGGCGTCACCGGAGGGCGATACGGAGGGACATGTGATCACCACACCGCTCTCTCGGCCGTTGTCAGTTTTCGTGACCTGTGTCGCTACATCTCAGTCAAGTAACTCCTCAAATGGCCTCACAGGAGCTGAGCGCACCCCGCTTGCCAACAGCACTCGGCAGACGCGGACGGTGACCCATCCAAGTGCTAACCAAGCCCGAGAGCGCTTAACATCCGTGCTCTGACGGGAAACGGTGTTACCACTGCGCAAGGCCGTTGGCTCTTAACCGGTGCAGCCTACCTAAATTTCTTTCCCTCAGAACTCGTTATCTCAAAAAATATCACATTTGCTCACGTGGAAGTTTATTTTTTATTTGCTATTATTATTATTATTATTATTTCAAAAATAGACCCAGCGAATGACATCGGTATTCTGCGTTTCGTATTATATCACTACTGGGACACCTCCCAATCGTCTAGATCTGTTGCGATTTATCGGCGTATAATTCGTACAGACCACAGTAATGTGGCTTTCGGTAGTTGACAGACGAACATTTCATCAGTGCCAATGGTTTCCAAGTGCCCACTAAGAACTTTTCGCTGTGTGCCAGGAACCACGCGTACTACGTACTTTCACTGGTTTACACCAATGTCTCTGTAATAGCAATACCGCTAGTATTAAAGTTATTAGTTCTTAGTCAAGATCGATATTCGCATTATCATTAGATGCAATAAAATCATTTGTAATTCTGTGAATACTATTTTATTGCTACTTACCATATTAAAAATATTATTCATCTTGATGTTGAAGCTCTTTCGTCTGTGTTTGCTTTAACAATAACATTCGTTTTTGAGTGGGGTCCGCCTTTAGCAAAACACAGTTTTGTTTTTTGCCCCAGACATTATTGTTTTTTTTATTATTGTAGCTTCTTACCAGCAGGAAAACCACACCGTGCGGTAACAAGCCATAATAATAAAAAAACCACTGATGATACTGCAACTGCAGTAAAACATGTCTGGGACAAAAAACAAAATCTTGTTTTGCTAAACTATGATACAAAAAAATACGGCATGTGAAAAACCTTGGTCTGACGTAACAGACGGTCTGAAGGCCGTAATCTAATCAGGTTAAATAAAAAAAAAATAAGTATCTTATTTGCCCTATCACTTTGAAAGGAACAGGGGGTTGCCATGCAATCCCCGAAGAAGAGCAAAGCTGCATGCCCAGATGACGTACGAGTAGAACAAATGAAGATATTCGGACCGAAAATCGATCTTAAATATAATTAACAACTGGGTCTCCACGTCACAGTTAGCCTAAATCTGGTTCAGAAGGTTCAAACGGCTCTGAGCACTATGGGACTTAACATCTGAGGTCATCAGTCCCCTAGAACTTAGAACTACTTAAACCTAACTAACCTAAGTACATCACACACATCCGTGCCCGAGGCAGGATTCGAACCTGCGACCGTAGCGGTCGCGCGTTTCCAGACTGAAGCGACTGCAACCGCTCGGCCACAACGGCCGGCCCTAAATCTGGCGTGAAGTTGAAGCGATAGTCATCACTTAAAACTTCCGATCTAATAGGCTGTGGTCGATGTGTAAAACTTTCTGCTAACGTTTCCTCTCCGACTACGGGAGACATCTTCACACTAAAGTGGCGAACTCCAACCAGAACTCGAGGGAGCGCCGAATGTATGTGCAGTGTAGAGGGCACCGCAGTCCATCAGATTATCTCTGGTAGTGCCAACATTCTCGATTGAAAGTAATCGATCGTCATTCTTACATTGCAATGTTGACATCCAAATTTTATCTAATTTAACGCCTTCCTCTTTTCTGTTAAAAATTTTACGTCGTTTATAAGTCTCAATAGCCTCTCTAGCCTCTCCATACATTCGGGCATGGTAATGTGATTTTTTTTTATATGACACTCGTCTCAGTGGGTTTTATTTCACGGTCATCCTCTTGGTAAAGATTTTGCGGTACGGTCGATTTATTCCAGGTTACAGTTCGCCACTTTACCTCTGAAGATGTCTCCCAAAGTTGGTCTGGAAACGTTAGGAGAAAGTTTTATACATCGGCCACATCGTATTAACCTGGAAGTTTTAAGTGATGTCAGTACCAGCCGCGAAAGCTTACATTGTACTGAAGTTGATAGTCTTACTAAAAACTGGAAAAGATTCGGCAGTTTCAACCAGTAAAGCCTCTCTGTCATCAATAGGAAGAGGAGGAGGAGGAGATTAGTGTTTAACGTTCCGTTGACGTCTAGGTCATTAGCGGCTGTGCCCTTTCGAAGGAACCATCCCGGCATTTTCCTTAAGCGATTTAGGGAAATTACGGAAAACTCATCTGGATGGCCGGACTCGGGTTTGAAACGTCGTCCTGCCGAATGCGAGTCCAGTGTTATCTACACGAATTGTTGGAAAAGACTGATCTGGAACCGAATATCGGTATAAGTAGACTGGACCCTAATTCAGTAACAAGCAGGATTTTTCGCAGGAAAACCATGCTATTGCAAAACCCTTAACCTGACTCGGCTTATAGAGAAAGGTCACGACAGAGGGCAGATTACACGTGTGACATTCGTTGATCAAACGATGAAATGATCGTACAGCATCATTCAGTAGCATAAGACACAACCATAACAAACTTGTAAGGAAGGTTTATAACATACTAATGACTATGGCTCAATACACTTAATCCATAGTATGCTACAAAATAGGCGATTCTTTGTCAACCTGAACAGAAAGAAAAAGTGAATCCTAAGGTAGTGTGTCGACCCTGCTCCTGTAGAATATCTACGCTAATGAGCAACCTGGTGGAACAAACAAGAGAGCTTTCATTTATGCCGATGACGCAGCGGTTATAGCTTGAGGAAGTGAGTCTGAGGAGATGCAAGTGAAACTGAATACAGCCCTCGACTACTATAACAATAACTTCCTAAAATATAACCCAACAAAAACACATAACTGTTCGTTTGGTTTCCTAAAACCGAGCAAGAAAACGATACAAATTGGAGAACAACTGACACTAATTGTATTCGGTGGGTCGCTTGAATTTGCGAACGCAGCAGCCTGATTGGATAATTTTAATGCTAATTAACTCGGAAACGGCGCAACGTTTCGAATATTTTTCTTATCACTTATTTTTCAGCACCCTTACCAGCTTTGCAGACTGTTTCTGGCCACCCTGTTTACAGCATCAATATCGCAGAACTACACACACAGCAGACTGGTTAACGTTTCACTCAATGAGGCAGGCCATATCATAAAAGGATACCTATGACCAACTCCAGTTGATAAAATCTGTCATCGAGTAGGCAAAGTACTCACGGATATAAGACGAAGATTGGAATCAGAAGTTGAGGAGAAAAAACAGAAAAACGACTCCAGGTATCCCATACCAGGGAGTGAAGCAAAACCTCGTAGACTGAAGTCAAGAAAGAGCTTTCCCCGAACAACTGAAGCAATTATTACAGCATCATTTCCGCCCGTAGAACAGACCGAAGCAACCGGCGGACATATTCAAAACCTAAAGGAAGAGCCTGCTGAAGGCTTTTAGATTCCTTACCAGACGTGGAAGACCTTGAATAGATAGCGAACTGGAGTGATGCGGTGCAAACACAACTTGAAGCGGTGGGTATTCCTAACTGGAGAAGTAACCTGTGAATATGTGTGTGTTCAACTGTTCAAATGGTTCAAATGGCTCTGAGCACTATGGGACTCAACTTCTGAGGTCATTAGTCCCCTAGAACTTAGAACTAGTTAAACCTAACTAACCTAAGGACATCGCACACATCCATGCCCGAGGCAGGATTCGAACCTGCGACCGCAGCGGTCTCGCGGTTCCAGACTGCAGCGCCTAGAACCGCACGGCCACTTCAGCCGGCGTGTTCAAATGTGCGTGAATTCCTAAGGGACCAAAGTGCTGAGGTCATCGGTCGCTAGACTTAAACACTACTTAATCTAACTTAAACTAACTAATGCTAAGAACAACACACACACCCATACCCAATGGAGGACTCAAAACTCCTGCGGGAGGAGCCGCGCAGTCCGTGACATGGCGCCTCTAACCGCGCGGCCACTCCGCGCGGCCCTGTGAATGTTTAAAACTTCAAGACGCAGAAGACCTCCGCGAAGCCAGCTGTAACCTGTATTGTAGATGAAATAGTATCAGAAAATGCCCGAGGCATCTAGGGTGCAGAATTCTGGACCTCAAGCTGTTGCGTATTTATATTTCTTTATATACTGTAAACATGTCGCAGATACGTTGTAAATTTGTGAATAACTGTACGGTCTTGAATAAAAAGATGGTACAAAATTTTCATATTTCGAATATATCTTACGCTATACGTTACTAAATTAATGAGAGACAAATGACAAAGTAGTGTGGCACATATACATGGTTCATTACCCTAGCAGCCAGAGAATTAAATTTCCTACTAGCTAATCGACTTTTAACTAAAAACTAAACTCCGCCCGAAGTGGCGTCAGAAGGCGCAACGGTACAGAGCGCCGTGTCAGACTTAGCCGATAGACGTCACTGCATGCGGATATGGGGGGCATGTGGTCAGCACACCGCTCTCCCGGCCGTTATCAGTTTTCCCTAACGGAGCCGCTAATTCTCAGTCAAGTAGCTCCTCAAATGGCCTAACAAGGGCTGAGCGCACCACGCTTGCCAACAAAAAAAAAATCTTCAAATGTGTGTGAAATCTTATGGGACTTAACAGCAAAGGTCATCAGTCCCCAAGCTTACACACTACTTAACTTAAATTATCCTAAGGACAAACACACACACCCATGCCCGAGGGAGGACTCGAACCTTCGCCAGGGCTTGCCAACAGCTCTCGACAGATTCGCCTGTCAACCATCCAAGTGCTAGCCAAGTCCCACAGCGCTTAACTTTGGTGATCTGATGGGAATCAGTGTTACGACTGCGGCAAGGCTGCTGGCCCACATTTAACTAGCTATAATAAAATTTATGAAATTACATAAATACAAAACATTATTTACAATTTAAAAATCGGCATTTACACAGTTAAACATAGAATGATTTTATAATTGAGTAATGTCCTACTTTGCCCTTTTTACTCCTCAAGGACCATCTTATTACGTTTCCTCCTTCATGTCTGCTTTGACCAGCCCCAATGGTCTATTACACGTCGTCCAGCAATCACTGTAAATGCTACCCACATAGTGAATGCTCTGGATACTCTTAATTTGTGTTTGCAGTTTACATCTCAGTACTCGTATGGTGCGTTGTCCGTGACAGTCAGTATGTGTTATACTTACGTCTATGAGTTATCCGCTGTTGGGCAGAGAGTACACTTAAACCAGATCCTCTGCAAACGTTTCACTCGGTTCAGCGTGTGAAAGATGTCTGGCTAAGTCTGCTGTGCAGGCAACAGACACTGCTACCTGCTGACGCGTACACTTATCGTCTGACATTTCTCCAACCGACTGGCGATTGCTCATGGCTTCTCATTGCCCATTTAGCTTAGGCTCAGAGTCACTTTACCTCGTCACCAACTTACTTTGTAGCTCGTTCGGCGGGTGCCGTGCCGATCGTCATGAGCATCGAGCATTGATACGTTGATCCGTGGAAAATCACTGCACCTTCCCAACGGGACAGACCGGCACCGGAATGTGGTGGTGTTGCTGACTGGCTAACGTTCATTATGTCAAAAGGAAGGCAGCTTGGTTGTTAAGCATGAACTGATAGATGTCTCTGCGCACACGGTATTGTTAACGCGAACCTAGACAGCGGCTGCCATTCTAGCAGAATGGCAGAATGAAGTAAGACAGCAGCTCATTATGACTTGAGGTTCTTTAATTGAAATTGTGTAAGCAATTTGTGATTTTTCTTACTTCTTTACTGATAACCTGCCAGCTTCACTCTCGCGGCTTATTTTACAAAAACGAGTAAGCTCCTGGCTAGTAAACGACTGCATGTGTATGTTCAACTGGTGACATCTGTCGGGTATGGTGGCTTAACCAGTAATTACCGAACAACAGATCAAAAGAGCTGCTCATTGTCTCATTGGTGCTATGTTTTTCTTCATTTATCGATTTTTTTCACCTGTGGCAACAATTTGCTGACGTGAAAGTTGCCGAGTTGCACCAGGGTATGGAGACCGTGCCAAACTAGATAAACCATACTAACATTGGTTTCGTATCCTTTGTTAGTCCTATTTCATATGTATCCCACATGCCTGAGAAACGCTCAAATATGGGACACACGAGTGTTTTGTAGGCAGTCTCCTGTGTAGATGCGCTCTTTAATCGTTCTTGGGGCATGCCACTTTACAAATCTGGAGCCAGACGCAAAGTCTCTGTCTCCATAGTAATCCCGTACTACTGGCCTAACAGAACTTTGCAAGGTGCATGTTTCGCCGTGGAAACTCGTTCAAGAGATCTTAGAAATTTGCCACCAAGCACGGCCAAGCGCCATGGCATTGGTGGTAATGGTAAAGTATCAACATGCCGAGTTTATGCATTCAGCATTCAGTGAGGTTGGATGCTGGGTGGTACCTAGGTACGTACATCAGTTTTATTCTAAGCTCCCTCGACATCTGCTTCCATTCTTTCACCATGAATTGTAAACCATAATTAGACAGGCAGGCCGTTCGTACATACTTGCTACGCACTGCTTTTGCTATCTAACTAGCAGCTGCCTTAATTAGAAGAATAACTCTCATATGCTTTGAGAGAAACTCCGCTACTACATTAGTTCTAATTCCTCCTCTTATGATTATGTGACCCAGGAATTACATACGACTTTGTTCAGATACGAATCTTGCAACATTTACACTCATAGCATTAGTGTCGAATGCTTTCAATACCTTTACTTATAATTGATTGCGGTCTTCCAATTCCTTGCGTCTGCAAGGATCAGGTGTCAGGTCACCTACACTGACGAGTCAAAACAGTATCTCCACATGCATAATAGCATGTGATCCACCTTTGTAATGTTGTACAGCAGCGATTCTGCGTAGCATGGATTCCAGAAGTCCTTGGTGGATTTCGGGAGATACGTTGTGCAAGAGGACTAGGCATAGGCCACGAAATACCCGTAAGTTACGGGCTGGTGTTGTGTTCCCCTGGGGCATTCCAAGAGAAATCTCTCCTCAAGAATCTGGTGATTAGGCTCGTTGTCTACTTCAACAGAATCGCATCAGCCCCAGATAGAAAGGGGGGGGGGGCATAGGGTTCATAAACCAACCAAAAATTTTTAGAAGCATTTATATTATTTCTAATTTCCAATTTTTAAAGCTAACTTTCAGAGAATAAAGTAACATGCAAACTAGTCTCAAAAACACAAGTAAATCTAGAAATAAAAAGCTACATTTAACACAGAATGCTTTCCAATTGTTCGTCTGAGGGCGTGCCCACGTGCACGGCTTGCGTCCTGACTGCCTGCAGAGAACATTCCAACGACGAAGAGGCGGACATTCACAGGATGAATGTACCTGCTGTCAACAACAAATCCGACATGGTTCATGAGTGAACGAGTAAAATCAACAAAACACAGGAAGTTGAGTAAGGCGTGACAGAAAAGGAAAGCATTTCCACTAAGATAAAAAAAAGGAAAGAAAGAAAGAAACAGAGAAACTGGCTCCCCGAACGTTGGCAGGAAGCACTGAAAGGAACAGCATTCCTTCATTTACAGTCCCGACATCCATAGTCTGCAGAACTGTGTCTACAATCCTAGTGCTAAGTGAAACACTGGCGACTTTAGATTTTATATTGTGGAAATTATGACGTCGTCTTATTACTATTATAGTTCCTAAACTAATAGTTTGGTTCATGTTCTTTTCAAATTTTCTAACGATTGTATTTTAATCGTTACATTTCTCTGAACTGCAATTTTTTAGATGTTAAGGTAAAAGCGATGTACTAACTACAAGTTATTATTACACGGTCCAGTCACGTTAATGTGAGCACCGCCTGCGTTCGACGTCAACGTGGGATGAACACGCACACGTGGCAGGTGGCAGCAGTAGCAGTAGAGGATATACAGGGTGTTTCACAATTCACGTGACACACTTCTAGAGGTTGTAGAGGGGACTTACTAGATCAAGTTTTACACAGGAAACGTTATCCAACGACGCTACAGAGTGTCAAACTTACAGCCGCTGGCGCCTGTTAATGTATATATGTACGGGGGCATTCCGTCATGATCTTACAAAGTTTCAAGAATGATGGAGGAGGGTAAATGCATCAATCTGAGGTGAGGGTCCCTGTACCGGAAATGAACGAGTCGAAAGTTGTAAGCGGAAACCTTTCTGATACCTCTGTCAGTGGAACACATGTACTGGTTCTATTGTTACTAATATTGTAAAGTAGGCAACTTTTAGAGGTGGTAATATGGACTAAAACAAGAAAATATGTCTAGTAAACATGGGTTCTAAAATGCATGCCTTAAGAGCTATGAGCAACTGTTCAATAGAGGAGATGTTGTTCACACTAGCGAAGACGAATAGCCGGCTGCAGTGGCCGAGCGGTTCTAGGCGCTACAGTCTGGAACAGCGCGACAGCTACGGTCGCAGGATAGAATCCTGCCTTGGGCATGGGTGTGTGTGATGTCCTTAGGTTAGTTAGGTTTAAGCAGTTCTAAGTTCTAGGGGACTGATGACCTCAGAAGTTAAGTCCCATAGTGCTCAGAGCCATTTTGAAGACGAATAAGTGTTCATAGTTCCTCAGGTTTGTGTTTTAGATCCTATGTTCACTAAACATTTTTTCTTATCTTGATCCATACTAATACCTCTGACAGTTGCCTACCCTACATTCTTAGCAACAACAGCACCGCTACACTCTCAGAGATTGACTTGTTAGTTTCCGAACCAGGGACGCTTACCTAAAAATGATACATTTTTCCGTCTCCATGATCCTTGAAAGTTTGTAAGATCATCACGGAATCACCCTGTATGTATACATACGCCGGCGCCTATAACTTAGACGCTCCGCGGCGTTGTTGGATGGCGGTTTCGGATAAGGATTCCTATACAAAACTTGATCTACTAGGTCCCCTCTGCAACTTTTAGACGTATGCAAACATGAATTGTGGTTATGGAGGCTGTTGACAGGATCCAGCTAAAATCAGTGAATCTTCCCACCGACTTCGGAGCCTTGCGAGATCTGCTCATGAAAGTTTTTGAAAGACGAGGTGAGACATTTAATCTAAAAGACATTTACGAACAATCAGTTTTAGCACACGGACGGATTGCATTCGACTGGAGCAAGACTTGGCCACATGACCGAATACATACTTACTTCCCATGACGAAAATAACTATTGGACAGCTTAATACTCATAACAGCAGACTCGTCATGCAAGAGCTCCGAAGGGAGGTGGAGGAGAGGAGACTAGATGTACTCTGTCTGCAGGAGCCATACTCCCTGGCCGGAAAAATAGCTTTCGCTGCCACGGGCTGGCAAATAGTCAGCAGAGGGGACGACCCGAAGGCAGCAATTATAATTGCAAATAGACTCCTAAGAGTCACTACGCTCTCGCAATTCACAACAAGCCACTGTAATGTCGTGGAGCTTCAAACCCCTATGGGGACCATGACTCTCATAAACATGTACTTCCAGTATGGGGATAGCATAGAACATCACTTAGACCATCTAGCGAGAGTCACCACGGCGTTACAGGGGAGAAAGCTCGTGATAACAGCTGATATCAATGCCAAATCTCCCCTGTGGTACAGCGGCACAAGGGACGCTAACGGTGAAAAAGTCGAAGAATTCATAATGGCATCACAACTTGTGGTTGCAAATAAGGCCGGCAATCCTCCTACCTACGCTGCAGGGGGAGGACAGGGCACAAATATTGATGTTACCCTTGTAACTTCAAATATGGCAAACATTATCCAAAACTGGAAAGTCATAGAAAACGCTACCACAAGTGATCACAATCTAATATGTTTCACCCTGGGAGAAAGAGAGTGCCGCTGGGCCACGGGGTGGGAGGTGCAACTGAACTGCAAGAGAGCAAATTGGGAACGTCTAGCGAGGGAGTGTGACATTCCTCCATTACCAGAAGGTGACGTACAACTGGACATAGACGTGGACCAGAGAGCTGAGGAACTGGTGAATGCAGTGACAAGAGCGGTGAAAGCAGCCGTACCGACAAGGAGGAGGGCCACAGCGGCCTCTCCGTCACCATGGACTGCTGAACTGGGGGAACTGCGTCAGTCTGTCAGAAGGCTGAGGAAGCACTACCAGCGCAGTGTCGTCTGGCAGGAACGACAAAGGTGGCAGATGCTATATAGAGAGGAAAAGCGGAAGTTCCAAAAGGAACTGCGCGAAGTCAGGATGAGAAGCTGGGAAAACTTCGTGCTTAACCAGCTAGTCACTGACCCATGGGGGCTTCCGTACAAATTGGTAAGGGAAAAAATCCGCTCTCCTCTGGAACTATCAACAGTCAGGCACGGGGATGGGATGACGGAGTCCTGGCAGGAGACTGCGGGGGTCCTTCTCCGGTCCCTGTTGCCTGACGATAATGCGGATGGGGAGACAGAGGGGCAGAAGCAACTTAGAGAAGAAGATCAAGAGGAATATATTAATGAAACGGCTGTCTACCCCTTCTCAGAGGAGGAGGTGGCAACCCACATAAGATCACTAAAAAAAGGGAAAGCACCTGGGCCAGACGGCATTGTGGCGGAGGTAGTGCAGTTTCTGGCGCCTCAGCTAATTGCGCCACTAACACATCTATATAACGAATGCGTCAGACAGAAAAGATTTCCGAAGAAATGGAAAATGGCGAACGTAGTAATTATAAAGAAAGGAGTAGATAAGGACCCTGCAGAAGTAAAATCATACAGGCCGATTTGCCTGTTGGACGTATTTGGCAAAGTATTAGAGAAATTACTAGCTGACAGACTGACAGCACACCGGGTTTTGTGTGGGATGAGTGACAGGCAGTTCGGGTTCAGGCCGGGGCGATCGGCATCTGATGCAATTGCTCTGGCGGCCGAGGTCTGTGACTCGACCCCTCACAAATACGTGGTCGGCATCATGGTGGATATCAGTGGCGCCTTTGACAACCTGTGGTGGCCTTCGCTCTTCTCCTGCTTGCGGGAGAAAGAGTGTCCAGGGCCGCTATATGGCTGCCTGAGGAGCTATTGTAAGGATCGAGAGGTCTGGTTATCATCATCTAGCGAAAGAGTTGGGAAGGTAATTACGAAAGGATGTCCCCAAGGTTCTGTCTTAGGACCCCTTTTTTGGGACATCCACATGGAGCCTTTATTAGATAGATTGCAGCAAAGTAATGAGGTGCTAGATGTGATAGCCTATGCGGATGACCTCCTTCTGTTGGTCGGTGGCCGTAGCCGCGAAGACATTGAACCAAAAATAGAGACAGCTTTAGAGAAACTCCAACAGTGGTGCCGCACGACTAAAATGATGATTTCACCTAGTAAATCAACCTACTTATTACTAAAAGGACAACTCATCAGAAACCCGACAGTAAGAATAGACGGTTCACCAGTTCTCCGACGACGAGAGACACGTTACCTGGGAATCATCATTGATGAGAAGTGGAACTTCGGAAAACACATTGATACTGTCACCCAAAGAGCCCTTCAGATATTAAATAATCTCATTTCAATAGGTCACAAAAGATTTCATCTTCCTCCACACTTAATTAAACTTTATCACAATAGTATTTTAACCTCGGTTGTGGGATATGGCTCGGGAGTCTGGGCGCACAGGCTCACGAGGGTTGTGCCCGCCATGGCCGTGAGAAGGGTCCAGAGAAACATGGTACTAAGAGCAGTAGGTGCCTACAGAACATCTCCGGGGGGGGGGGCCCTATTAGCCATAATGGGGCTCTGCCCCCTGGACATAAAGATAAGGGAGCAGGCGGCGTGGTATTGGGCCAAGAAAGGAAACTATGAAAAGATTGCGGACATAATGGGTATCAGAGTGGGGGATAAGCGAGAGATAAGGAAAAGAGGGGAGGAGCTCTGGCAGGAGACTTGGGAGGCAGAAGAGACGGGACGAAGAACCTTTCAGTTCCTACCTGATGTCAGGGAACGTCTTGAACTAAAGTACTTCGAGCCTACGCGAGGGTTGATCCACTTTCTCACTGGCCATGGACCCTACCCGACTTATTTATGTCGATTTGGGAAGAGGGCGACACCAGCGTGTGACTGTGGCGATCCGGAGGGTACACCTGAGCATGTAGTTTACGAATGTCCACTCTTCAATGATGTTGCCAACACACTACGAGACAGACTACCCAACCGCGACACATACCAACTACTCAGACAAGAGGGAACATTTCAGACCTTAAACAGCTTGGCTAACGAGGTATCTCGAAAAGTTCTCATTGACTATTTAGGCGAGATACAATAACTACCAATTGCGTCCAGGAGCCCTACTCCCATACCGCCTGTGCGTGGATCGGCCGACTACATCTAAGTTGGAATCCGCCACGTGCAGGATCAGGGGGGGTGGGGAATAAACACCGAACGTGACACACACCGGATTTGACGTAGGATTAGTTAGTTTGTAGGATTTAGTTATAGGAAATTAAGATAGGGACTGCAGCAAAATAACATCGAGGCCTGCCCAGTGCCAGGGGCATGCTCTTCGGGGTTAGCTCGAAGAGCAAGGCAAAAGCAAGTAGGTTTATATCTTTGCTGGCACACATGTGATGCTGCAGTATATATATACAAATTAGACTAGTCATAAGAATAGGAAATACATAGTACATGTAGATATTAGATGCCCATTGTTATTAATAAAATATAACTGTAGCTCACCAACTAACACTAATATAGCTGCAACATTTTAATACAAATGTATAAATGTTAGGACCCACTAATGTAGTAAGGTAGTGGGTTATTTATGTATCATTATAAATGGTTTTGATAATAAAGAAATTTAAAAAAAAAAAAAAAAACATGAATTGTGAAAAACTCTGTATAAAACGCGTCGGCGGACGCAGAAAACATGGCTATCGTTATTGTAATTCGGAAATAGAGTGATTTATTTGACTGCCGCGGTGTTTAACGTATGTCGTGTATGGCAAAATGGCACTATTCAAAATCAGCGCAGGAAGATCTGCAGCGGATAGGCACTTGGTGCAGGGAGTGGCAACTGTCCCTTAACATAGACAAATGTAATGTATTGCGAATACATAGAAAGAAGGATCCTTTATTGTATGATTATATGATAGCGGAACAAACACTGGTAGCAGTTACTTCTGTAAAATATCTGGGAGTATGCGTGCGGAACGATTTGAAGTGGAATGATCATATAAAATTAATTGTTGGTAAGGCGAGTACCAGGTTGAGATTCATTGGGAGAGTGCTTAGAAAATGTAGTCCAGCAACAAAGGAGGTGGCTTACAAAACACGCGTTCGACCTATACTTGAGTATTGCTCATCAGTGTGGGATCCGTACCAGATCGGGTTGACGGAGGAGATAGAGAAGATCCAAAGAAGAGCGGCGCGTTTCGTCACAGGGTTATTTGGTAACCGTGATAGCGTTACGGAGATGTTTAATAAACTCAAGTGGCAGACTCTGCAAGAGAGGCGCTCTGCATCGCGGTGTAGCTTGCTCGCCAGGTTTCGAGAGTGTGCGTTTCTGGATGAGGTATCGAGTATATTGCTTCCCCCTACTTATACCTCCCGAGGAGATCACGAATGTAAAATTAGAGAGATTAGAGCGCGCACGGAGGCTTTCAGACAGTCGTTCTTCCCGCGAACCATACGCGACTGGAACAGGAAAGGGAGGTAATGACAGTGGCACGTAAAGTGCCCTCCGCCACACACCGTTGGGTGGCTTGCGGAGTATGAATGTAGATGTAGATGTAGATGTAGACAATTTTGGTGCACCATGGGCCGTTGATAACAGGGGTGAGCGACGGCTGTGGAAATGTATACAGGCGAACGTACGCGTAAGTACTGAGCAACAGAGTAGTCAGATGGACCAAGGGGCTGCCAACAGTATCTCCTCAAAGGCCATTGAGCGAACGTTGCTGCGTGTGGTCCTCCGCAGCACGCGCCTGGTTCACGCACCCATTCTGACTGTTCTTCATAGGCGATGAAGGCTGAAATTTTCATATCAGTACCGCAACTACACTACTGGCAATTAAAATTGCTACACCACGAAGATGACGTGTTACAGACGCGAAATTTAACCGACAGGAAGAAGATACTGTGATATGCGAATGATTAGCTTTTCAGAGCATTCACACAAGGTTGGCGCCTGTGGCGACACCTACAACGTGCTGACGTGAGGAAAGTTTCCAACCGATTTCTCATACACAAACAGCAGTTCACCGGCGTTGCCTGTGAAACGTTGTTGTGATGCCTCGGGTAAGGAGGAGAAATGCGTACCTCCACGTTTCCGGCTTTGATAAAGATCGGATTGTAGCCTATCGCGATTGCGGTTTATAGTATCGCGACATTGTTGCTCGCGTTGGTCGAGATCCAATGACTGTTAGCAGAATATGGAATCGGTGGGTTCAGGAGGGTAATACGGAACGCCGTGCTGGATCCCAATGGCCTCGTATCACTAGCAGTCGAGATGACAGGCATCTTATCCACATGGCTGTAACGGATCGTGCAGCCACGTCTCGATCCCTGAGTCAACAGATGGGGACGTTTGCAAGACAACAACCATCTGCACGAACGTTTGCAGCAGCATGGACTATCAGCTCGGAGACCGTGGGTGCGGTTACCCTTGACGCTGCACCACAGACAGGAGCGCCTGAGATGGTGTACTCGACGACGAACCTGGGTGCACGAATGGCAAAACGTCATTTTTTCGAATGAATCCGGGTTCTGTTTACAGCATCATGATGGTCCCATTCGTGTTTGGCGACATCGCGGTGAACGCACATTGGAAGCGTGTATTCGTCATCGCCAAACTGGCGTATCACCCGGCGTGACGGAATGGGGTGCCATTGGTTACACGACTCGGTCACCTCTTGTTCGCATTGACGGCACTTTGAACAGTGGACGTTACGTTTCAGATGTGTTACGACCCGTGGCTCTACCCTTTAT
The DNA here is from genome assembly GCF_023898315.1 of Schistocerca nitens. Lineage (NCBI taxonomy): Eukaryota > Metazoa > Arthropoda > Insecta > Orthoptera > Acrididae > Schistocerca > Schistocerca nitens. The sequence continues at coordinate 598,130,489 of NC_064616.1, read as the reverse complement.
CCGTTCCCTGCGAAACCCTACATTTCAGCAGGATAATGCACGACCGCATGTTGCAGGTCATGTACGGGCCTTTCTGGATACAGAAAATGTTCGACTGCTGCCCTGGCCAGCACATTCTCCAGATCTCTCACCAACTGAAAACGTCTGGTCAATGGTGGACGAGCAACTGGCTCGTCACAATACGGCAGTCACTACTCTTGATGAACTGTGGTATCCTGTTGAAGGTGCATGGGCAGCTGTACCTGTACACGCCATCCAAGCTCTGTTTGACTCAATGCCCAGGAATATCAAAGCCGTTATTACGGCCAGAGGTGGTTGTTCTGGGTACTGATTTCTCAGGATCTTTGCACCCAAATTGCATGGAAATGTAATGACATGTCAGTTCTAGTATAATATATTTGTCCAATGAATACCCGTTTATCATCTGCATTTCTTCTTGGTGTAGCAAGTAGCAAGTGGCAAGTAGTGTAGATGTTCACTGAATGACGACAGGTGGGTTCTTTAGATGAATCACTCTTTATGCTCCATCCGGCATATGGTATTGGTGTGTAAGGTGTGAAACGTCTGAAAACAAAAAAGTGGTAGCGACTTAAATAAAATTTTTATAATTCCATTGGAGTTATTATTAATTAAAAACTGTGAAATTTTTTTGACGCAACATGTATGTTCAACACTATACAATGGTTTTATAAACCAAATGTTTTACTTATTGTCACAATTATAATTTGTATAAAAACACATTAGCTAACAAGGCTGCAGGGTTAGTTTGTAGCCTAGAGCACACCCTTTTGTTTGAAATCAATAGATCGTGGTGGACTGTTGTTCAGTTCGCTTCACTGACCAGGAAGTGTTATCTCTGTTGTGTTGCTCTATGCGACAGACAGTCGAAGATCGAAAACAACTGCGGTACACACAAACAATGTGTTCAACGCAGTGGTTTAGCGTCGGGCAGACCTCTCTGTTCTACGTCTCTGCTGGCTCGGGACCCGACGGGTCCGCATTTAACAGCTGACCGACGATCAAAAGGCAGCGTAATGTTTTACCCACACAGTGTGTACGCGCGCTACAATTTCCTGCCTGTATATCAAATGAATTCAGTCGAAGGGCAAATTGGACGGGGCCCTTCTGGTGAGTAATTTCGCCCGTCCGGCAATCACGGTGATTGCCTCTTAAAAGGGCGGCGCGCTAAATATGACTTCATCACCGGCGCGGGCCGGCTCGATACACACCATGAGTGGTGGCGGCAGCCAGTGCTTCGGCGCTCGCAACTCAGCGATCTGCCCGCCGAGCCATCCGTATCCTAATGCACGCCGATGCGATGCCTGATTGCCGGAAATGTAGAAAATCCTGCTTGTCACTTCACAGCTTTGTACATAATCTGAAGAAAAGTATCCGGACACCCATAAGTACGAGGTTTATTCGGAAAGTTTGGTCCGATCGATCGCGAAATGGAAACCACAGCGAAAATCAAAAATATTTTGTTTGCAAAAGTTAGCTACACCTGCCATTACGCCTCTACATAGTTGCTGTTCTGACTTAGATATTTGGCATGGCGTCGTACCAACTGTAACGTTCCCTTAGAAAAATTATGAATGACTGTGCTGGTAAACCTCTTACGTTATTTGATTTTCAAACAGCTGCGCAAAGCTGAACGTACTCAGACGTTTCGCTCTTTACTTATTCTGATCATCACTAAAGTGACACACAATATTTTTAGCGCAACGCAGTCTGACTTTGAATAATCCCTACAAAAGAATGGCCCTGACTAACAATAACCTATACCTTTCATGAATCACTTACCTCACAAAAATTTTCGTTACTCGAACTACTGCAACACAGCGAGCGCCAATACTGCCAGTTAAATAAAAGATTCTAACTACTGAAGTCACTAACTACTGATAGGAATAGTTAGCAAATGAAAGATTTTGATAGAGAACAAACAATGTATTTACCTTAATAGCGTTCAAAAATCATCATATATATATATCTATCAATTCATGACATTCATCTTTACAAATTTCCTTTTTCTGGCGGTCACACGTCCAGATCGTCCGCATATAGCAACCTGTCAAAACTGTTGCATCTCTCTCTCCACATCCACCAGTGCTGGCGGCTCACCTCCAACAGCCCAACGCTACGCACTGTTCACATCCAACTTCCCAACACTACACAAGCGAATATTCTAACAATGAATCCAACCAGCCACAGACTGCACACAGCACAGTCAGCGATTTTCATGCAGAGCGCTACGTGCCGTTACCAACATAAAAACCTAAACAGCCTACTTACACAACTTTCTGATACCCTCGTCATAGAAAGCACTGCCGTGCTTTCCGCCAGTTGTCCACCCTGCTCTGCAGCTCGTTGCCTGTGCCAGAATGTTGTCTTTTTAGCCAGCGGTTCATGTGAGCATAAATGAAAAATCAGGGGGAAAAAAGAACAGACCAAGTGATCACACACTTCTTATCGAAAACGGTCCAGGAGCGTCGTCATTGCCCTGCAGTGTGCGACCGACGATTGTCAAGCAGAAGGAAGTGCATGACATTTACGTTATGTGGGGTTGCATGAAATCAGGCGAAACCTCTCAGCAGGCGCTCATACTTGGCAGGAGACACTATTTTCTAGGCATCTTTACGTGCTCACTGCGCGGCCAGAACTGAAAAGAGTGACGTGACGCGATCGACTGCCATAGTAGAGACACTGCCCAACACGTGTGTGTAAACCTTCATCGAATTTTCGCTGTGGCTTCTATATCACGACCGACAGGACCTTACCTTTCAAATAACTCTCGTAATATGGAATTGGTTCAGGCCGTAGCGGCCGCGCGGTTCCAGACTGAAGCGCCTAGAACCGCTCGGTCACTGAGGCTGGCATGGAATTGGTCACAAGACGTCACGACAGCATGACCCTCCGGCATAAAAGGAGGCAAGGACTATCGTGTTGTCAGAAGAAAAGCAGTAACAGCAGAGAGGGTCAATCACAAGAGCTCAGTGACTTCAAAAGTTGACTATTCATTCAATGTCGCCTGAGTAACAAATCCATCAGAGACATTTCAACCCATCTACAGTTGGCCAGGTCGACTGCTGGTGATTTTATTGTGAAGTGGAAAGGCGAAGGAACAACCGCGGCTAAACAAAGACCAGCCAGACCTCATGTACTGATAAACAGGGAGAACGGCAAAAAATCGCATGAAAACACTGGAATGAATCATTTCTTAGTTTCAAAGTGCCACCTGCAGTACGGCTGGAACAATAACTATGCGTATAGAGTTGAAAAGAATGGTCTAACAGCTTCTCATAAAGCCACACATTTCTGTATACTTATATGGATATGGTGTATCCATATAAATACATAGTTCTGGCAATACCGGCCATGACCTTCTTCTTCTGTGCGGATGCACACATATTCCCCGAACTCTTACGGTACTTGGTAAGAATGTCTTCCACGAGTAATGAGTGTGTTGGGTGGGACACTGCGAATGTAGTCTGTGGACATACAAGGTGAGAATGTGGGAATCGCGGGAGGCGTGTGCGAGATAGACACTGCAGTCGCGCTATCCTCTGTGCCCTCGATGGCTCGCCGGCACGGTAGCTCTGCGTGTTTGGTCAGAAGGATAGCTGCCCTCTGTAATAAAAAAACTGAGTTAACCGATGAAGAGCGAACTTAAACGGATGTCTTACGATGTCCGCGCCGAGCAGATGCAACGAAGAAAAGCGAACAAAAAATTGCCGGCACGGTAGCTCAGCGTGTTCGGTCAGAGGGTTAGCTGCCCTCTGTAATAAAAAACTGAGTTAATCGATCAACAACGAACTTAAACGGCTGTCTTACGACGTCCGCCCCGAGCAGATACAACGAACTAAAGTGAACAAAAATGAGATTAAAAAAAAAAGGCTCAGATGGATAGAGCGTCTGCCATGTAAGCAGGAGATCCCGGGTTCGAGTCCCTGTCGGGGCACACATTTTCACCTATCCCCGTTGATCTATATCAACGCCCGTCAGCAGCTGACGGTATTAATATATAATTCTAATTTCACACTGTTCTGTAGTCAGTGCTGAGATTATGTAAAGAGAGACGCCACTGGGCAGTGGGTGACTGAAGTAACAAATTTGGGTTTAACTTCCCGTCGACATCGAGGTCGTTAGAGACGGAGCTTAAGCTCGGATGGTGTCAAGGACGGGGAAGGAAAATAGGCCGCGCCCTGTCAAAGAAACCATCACAGCATTTGCCTGGAGCGATTTAGGGAAATCACGGTAAACCTAAATCTGGATGGTCGGACGCGTGTTTGACCCGTCATCCTCCCGAATGCGAGTTCAGTGTGCTGACCACTGTGCCACCTCACCCGGTCGACAGTGGATGAGTGGGAACTAGTAATATGGACTGTTGACCGAAGCTATACCCTGTGGCAATCCGATGGAAGTGTTTGGGTTTGGCGAATGCCTGGATAACTTTACCTGCCGTCATGTGTATTGTCAGCTGTGAAGTACGGAGCAGTTGGTGTTCCGTTATGGGGGTGTTTTTCGTGGTTAGGGTGTGTTCCCCTTATTTGATTTGACAAACAAAAAATGGTTCAAATGGCTCTGAGCACTATGGGACTCAACTGCTGTGGTCATTAGTCCCCTAGAACTTAGAACTACTTAAACCTAACTAACCTAAGGACATCACACACATCCATGCCCGAGGCAGGATTCGAACCTGCGACCGTAGCAGTCGGACGGTTCCGGACTGCGCGCCTAGAACCGCGAGACCACCGCGACAAACACACTAAATGCGAAAAGATGTGAACCATTTTACAGCATTGTGTACAGCGTACAGTAGAGGAATACTTCGGAGACGATTATTGGTTCAAATGGCTCTGAGCACTTTGGGACTTAACTGCTGAGGTCATCAGTCCCCTAGAACTTAGAACTACTTTAACCTAACTAGCCTAAGAACATCACACACATCCATGCCGGAGGCAGGATTCGAACCTGCGACCGTAGCGGTCGTGCCTAGAACCGCTCGGCCACACCGGCCGGCGACGATGATTGTTTGTATCAGACTGAACGTAGTGTCGATCTGAACGCAATGGAACACCTTTTAGATGAGTTTGAACGTCGAATTCGCTCTAGACCCAGCGATCACCATCACTACTTTCTCTTGTTTCGGCTCTTGAGGGTGAATGTGCTGTCATTCCTCCATATTTAGACACGTCGTTGAAAGTGTCTTCAGCAGAGCTGGGGCCGTCATAAAGCCGAAGGGTGGAAATATCCCTTATGAATGTCCACTAATAGGTGACTTTTGAGCAGACAGTATATAAACTTCAGAAGTCAATATAGAGTGCATAACGGAGGATAATTTGTATCAGTTTTTGCGATTTGATCGTCTTATTGCATTAAAGAGACGTTTGGAGAAAAGAAAAGTCAATGTACTGTGCACAGCGTAGGATAATTTGCATCAGATTAGCGATTTTCTTGTCCTGTTCCGCTAAAGAGACCTTTGGAGAAAAGGAACCACCTCTTTGAACGTAAAAAGCTCAGATGGCAACCCAGTACTAAATAAAGAAGGAAAGGCTGAAGGAGGAGGGTATGTGTAGAAAGGGTATATAAGGGCATATAATAGAAAGCGAACATGAAGTAGATGAAGATGAGATAGAAGGTATGATACTGTGAGAAGAATTTGACATAAGACTGAAAGACCTATTTAAATCAAGGCCCATATAGTAGAAGATATTTACTCGGAATTATTGAGAATTGTAATAATCACAGTCGGCCGCTGTGACCGAGCGGTTCTAGGGGCTTCAGTCCGGAACCGCGTTGCTGCTACGCTCGCAGGTTCGAATCCAGCCTCGGGCATGGATGTGTGTGATGTCCTTAGGTTAGTTAGGTTTAAGTAGTTCTAAGTCTAGAGGACTGATGACCTCAGATGTTAAGCGCATAGTGCTTAGAGCCATTTGAACCATTTTATTAATCACAATTCGGATAGATGCAGGCGCTGATATGTGTGAATATTAGCGAAGCACTAGTTTCATAATTCATGGTTGCAAAATACTAGCACGAATCATTTTACACAAGAATGGGAAAACTAGCGGAAGCTAATCTCGGGGAAGATCAGTTTGGGTTCGTGTGAGATGCTGGAACGCGCTAGACAATACTGACCCTGCAACTTATATTACAAGATAGACTAAATAAAGACAGACCTACATATATAGCATATGTAAAAGTAGAGAAAGGAATTGACGCTATTGATTGGAATTTACTTTGTGGTGTCACGGCTAGACACCACACTTGCTAGGTGGTAGCTTTAAATCGGCCGCGGTCCATTAGTACATGTCGGACCCGCGTGTCGCCACTGTGTGATCGCAGACCGAGCGCCACCACATGGCAGGTCTAGAGAGACGTACGAGCACTCGCCCCAGTTGTACGACGACTTTGCTAGCGACTACACTGACGAAGCCTTTCTCTCATTTGCCGAGAGACAGTTAGAATAGCCTTCAGCTAAGTCCATGGCTACGACCTAGCAAGGCGCCATTAGTTACTTCATGAATCTAAAGAGTCTCACTTGTATCATCAAGAATGCTGTATACCAAAGGACAATATAAAAGTTAAGTGTTCTAGTAGCTACGTTCTTTTCTTTATCACATTCATTACGAATCCTGTTCCAGACTTAACGCCAGACGGCGTGAGTTGACGCGTGCCCTTTCGGCTACTTCACTGTGGACTGGCTGCCTTAACAGTCCACTACATACTTCTTGAAATTCTGAAGGTAGCAGGGATAAAATACAGGGAACGAATGGTTATCTACAATTTATACAGAAGCCAAATTACAGTTATAAGAATCGAAGGACGTGAAAGGAATGCAGTAGTTTTGGAGAGAGTGAGACGTAGTTGTAACTTACCACAAAAGATATTCAGTATGTACACTGAACAACCTGTGAAGGAAACCAAGAAGGAATTTTGGAAGGGAATATATGTTCACAGAGAGAAAATTAAAACTTCGAAGTTTGCCGTGGTAATTTGATTCTCTCAGAGGTGGCAAAAGACTTGGAAGAGCAGTTGAATGGAGACTGCAAAAGGGTTGCGAAATGAACGTCAACAAAAGTAAAAAGAAGTCCAGCGGAATGTAATCGAACTAAATCTAGTGATTGAGAGGGAAGTAAATTATGAAATGGGGCAATCAGCAGCTCCATTTTGCTATTTGGATGGCAAAATAACTGATGATGGCTAAATTGGATAGAATATAAAATTTAGACTGACAACAGGAAGGAAATTATTTCTAAAAAGAGAAATGTTTAGAAGCCTTTTCTGAATGTATTTGTCTGGAAAGTTGCCTTTTCTCCTAGAATACTTTGAAATGTTTGACTAAAGAAGAATGTTGAAGATTACGTGAATATATCACAGAACAAATGAAGAATTATTGCTGTTGTGTTCAGTCCGATGACTGGTTTGATGCAGCTCTCCGTGCTAGTCTACCCTGCGCAAGTCTCTTCATCTCTGCATAACTACTACAACCTACTTTCATCTGAACCTACTTTCTGTACTCAAGCGTTGGTCTTCCTATACAATTTTTCGCCTCATTTTTCCATTACCGAACTCACAATTACTTGACGCCTCAGGATGTGTCCTATCAACTGATATAGTAAGCACATTAAAATGGATGTAGGTTGTAGTAGTTACGCAAAGACGAATAGGCTCATATAGGGTAGACTAGCGTGGAGAGCTGTATCGTATCACTCTTCGTAATGTATCCTCTTTCTACATACGCATCTTTTTCTTCTTCTTTACCTTGTGCCTTTGCCCCATATCGGTTCAGGGTCGCAGGATCGGCATGGTTGTTAACGAATTTGGCATAGCTAGTTTAAGGGGTGGCCAGATGCCCATCATGTCGCTACCTGTTACTCCACCCCCCCCCCCCCCCCCCCCCCCCTCCACCCCTTGTGTGTAAGAGAGCAAAAGTTTACTAAATGCTTGCGAATGAGTGGGGACTTGGGTACCAGGTACGAGACCGGTATTTATCTAGTGGGATGTAGGAAACAACCTAAAAGCCTCATCCAGGCTGGGCGACTCACTGACCCTCCTCGTTAATCCGCCGAGCAGATTCGATCCGGGGCCGGCGCATCTCCCCCTTCCGGAAGCGGCAGACTTTCTATTACTTATTTTTCATTTATTTTTGGCTTTGGGCAGCAAAGACCATATAGCCAAAAGTAGTTATAAAGTTCAATATTAACATAATTGAAATTTCCCCAGTAGAACAATAAAAAAGAGTTCGATGTACAAACGTAAATTCTTAACGTAAAATAAAAACACTGAAGGACGAGCACCAGTCAGCAGTAGATACAACAGTGCCAAATTAACATCGCTGTGATGTTCACAACAGAACTACGAAAAATTCTGAAGTACAAAGATATGTTCGTTACATTAATTAAAAACACAACATTATGTCCTATGTTCGAACCAGGCCATTTCCAGAGGATAATGAGATCCACAGCTAATTAAAATTGGAAGCTGGACAACGGCGTCGTTAACAAGGATAAGTTCTTAGTGCAAAGTGAAAACACAAACAGACGTCCCAATTTTCTAACGAAGCTGATGCCATGGGAGGGTAAGATGCACACAACTTTCAGGTCAAAGATGTATACCGACGTCTTTTAAATTGTTCGCGAGCAAATAATAGCTACATATATCGAACCGGTATAATAAAATAGTTACACTTGTAGGGGAGGTGTAGCCACTCGCAACAAAATTTTTTGTACAAGGCCGCCTGTGCAGCCGAGTACTTGGTACTCGTCAGTACGACGTGGTTCAGATCCGCCACCGCCGTTATGTCCTGATCACAGTCTTCAGAAGCGATAATTTTCAGTCGGTAAAGGTGGGCAAGGTAATCTCCGTGTCCCTGTCTCATGGGTATGTGGGAGATCACATGACGTCTACTATGCCTCAGCGCGGTGAACCATGGCCAAAAAGAGACGTTCAGTTGTGTTGCCGCCAGGTGGCCGCCCCTATAGTGCTGGGATGCGTGGTATTCACAATAAAGTCGTGATAAGGAGCTTTCTTGACTGGCGCTTTAACACGCACGGGTAACCAGCCAGGTGTCTACTTATGCATCACCTATATTTTCCGCAAAACTGTGAAGAACGTGAGTGGCAGTTTATTGTGGTAGATATTAACGCATGTTCCTGATCCGTTCACGGACGGGGCATGGGAAGAATGACTGCTCGTAGGCCTGTGTGCGCGCCTAACTACTTGATTTATCTGCACCATTTGGCCATGAGAGACACATACGGTGCTGAAGAATTCATAGTTTCTGCGCTAAAAGATAGTCGCTGCAGATTTACAACAAGATCCTTGCAAAATGTGCGGCATGTGTCTTCAAGTGCGTTGGAAGTAAAAGTTGTCAACACTTCTTTTACACCCTTTCACACCTAAATAAGACTGTGCCCATTCCTACCACCCTTCTATTGTTCAGGTACAGATCTGCGCCATATAAATGTTTTTTACACATTCTCACTTGTAGAATGGTTGCAAATTTCCATTATCCTGTGAATGAATCGTAGTATAAAACTTGCTTTACCTACAACTGAGTTACGTGATCGTTTCACCTCGTATCTCTGCAGGTTCGCCGCGCGGTGTAGCTGCGCGGTCTATGGCGTCTTGTCACAGTTTGCGCGGCTCCTCCCGTCGGAGGTTCGGGTCCTCCCTCGGGCATGGGTGGGTGTGTTGTCCTTATTTTAAGTTAGATTAAGTAGTGTGTAATCTTAGGGACCGGTGACTTCAGCAGTTTGGTCCCATAGTACTTACCGCAGATTTCCAAATTTTCTGCAGGCTGTTGTCCTCAGATCTTTGTATACCATGTCTGTCTCTAGAGTTGACTTATTAGTCCCATAGTCAAAAGCTATCACGTTTTTACTGTTCGAATAGTGTACAACATTAAGAGCTAATTGCCAGCCTTTGCTCCAGGACATATATTTTGTCGACATCTATCCGGACATCACAACAAATTTTAGCAGATAGAATCTCATCATAGATAACTAAGTCCATCCGTGAAATGTCTGACATTCCAACAAATACTGCCCACTAAGTCGTTAATGCATAACAGCAGCAAATAACAGTCTCCTATTGCTCCTGGCCGTAACACTACAGGCGTTTATCTGTGTTAAGAACATTAGTAGACCCATTATGTTTGCTGCTCTTTCTTGTGGGAACCCGATATTGCTTTCGTTTGTGTTGAACATCTGCTTTTCGGTATAATTTACTGTGTTCCGTTAAACCAATTTTTTTCGAGTGAGTCACGTAGCTATGAAGAAACGTGTTATGATCATATCTCGGTTATTAGACAGCAAAGTGGTACAGAGTCGAAATCTAGGAAAACGAAATCTAAGTGTTCATCTGCTTCTACTGTTTGTAATACACTGAGGTGACAAAATCCGTGGGATACCTGCTAATATCGTGTCGGACATCCTTTTGCCCGGCGTAGTGCACAAACTCGACGTGGCATGGACTCAACAACAAAAATGTTCAAATGTGTGTGAAATCCTATGGGACTTAACTGCTAAGGTTATCAGTCCCTAAGCTTACACACTACTTAACCTAAATTATCCTAAGGACAGACACACACACCCATGCCCGAGGGAGGACTCGAACCTCCGCCGGGACCAGCCGCGCAGTGGACTCAACAAGTAGTGGAAGACCGTTGTAGAAATACTGAGCCATGCTGCCTCTACAGCCGTCCATAATTGCGGAAGTGTTCCCAGTGCAGGATTTTTTACGCGAAATGACCTCCAGATTATGTCCCTTACATTCTCGACGGGATTCATGTTGGGCGGTCTGGGTGGCCAAATCATTCGCTCGAATTGTTCAGAATCTTCTTCAAACAACTCGTCCATTATTGTGGTCCTGGTACATGGTGCATTGTCATGAAGTCCATTAGTGACTGAAAATGTTCTCCAAGTAGCCGAACATAACCATTTCCAATCAGTGATCGGTTCAGTTGGACCAGACTACCAGTTCATTACATGGAAACACCGACTAAGCCTTTATGAAGTCACCACCAGCTTGCACAGTGTCTTATTGACAACTGCTTCCATGGCTTCGTGGGTTTGAGCCACACTCTAACCCTACCATCAGCTCTTACCAACTGAAATCGGGTCTCAACTGACCACCCGGCCGCGGTGGCCGAGCCGTTGTAGGCGCTTCAATCCTGAACCACGCGGCTGCTACGGTCGCAGATTCGAATCCTGCCTCGGGTATGGATGTGTGTGATGTCCTTAGGTTAGTTAGGTTTAATTAGTTCTAAGTCTAGGGGACTGATGACCTCAGATGTTAAGTTCCATAGTGCTTAGAGCCATTTGAACCATTTTCTCGTTTGACCAGACCACGATTTTCGAGCTTGTCTCTTAGCACCGACAACAACCGACGCAAATGCCGCTGCTCTCGGTCGTTAAGTGAAGGCCGTCGGCCATTGCGTCGTCCGTGGTGAGAGGTAATGCCTGAAATTTGGTATTCTCGACACACTCTTGCCACTGTAGATTTCGGAATATTGAATTCCCTAACGATTTCCGTAATGGAATGGTTCTAAGCACTATGGGACTTATAATGGAATGTCCCATGCGTCTAGCTCAAATTCCGCGTTCAAAGTCTATTAATTCCCGTCATGCGGCCATACTCACATCGGAAACGTTTTCGCATGAATCACGTGAGTACAAACAACAGCTACGCCAATTCTCTGTCCTTTTGTACAGTGTCTACGCGACACTACCGCCATCTTTATATGTGCATATCGCTATCCTATGACTTTTGTCACCTCAGTGTATAAAGTATATGAATGAAGAGAGCTGTACCTCACAGAATGCTTTATTTAAATCCACGTTGATTACTTGAGAGAAGCTTCTTTTCTTGCTGGGCGGCCGTAATGTCTCGTACCAACCTGCAAGAGGCCGGCATTAGCGTTATGGGTCTTTAATTCTGTGCTCTCGATCTTCTTCTATCCTTTTTCTAGACTGGAGTGCCCAGCGCTACTTCTCAGTCTCGCCAGATTAATCGTTGCACGAGAGAATTTCGAGAAATTTGGGCTAGGAATGAGGCGAAAGTTATAAGCGAAAATCCTTATGATACCTCTGACAATGGAATACGTGTACCGGTACGGTTGCTGCTAAGACTGTAGGGTAGGCAACCTCCAAAGGTGATAGTACGAACCAAAATAAGAAAACATGTCTAGTACACATCGGCTCTAAAATGCATGCCTGAAGAGCTATGAGCACTTGTTCATTTTCGCTACTGTGAAACACACCTCCTCTGTTAAACAAATGCTCTTAAGGCTGAAGTTGTGGCACCGCAGCACGCCGCAGTCGGAGCCGCAACCAACGTGGAGCACGTGAAAGGCTTAACTGCATTTCAGAGCCCATATTTACTAGATATTTTTTCTGTTTTTGTCCATACTACCACATCTGAAAGTTACCTACCCCATAGTCTTAGCAACAATAGTACCAGTACATGTATTCCACTGTCAGAGGTATCAAAACGGTTTCGCTTATAACTTTCGACTCATCAGTTTCTGGTAGAGGGTCCTATGCCTAAAATTGATGCATTTATCCTTCTCCATCATCCTTGAAAGTTTGTAACATCATCACGGAATGCCCCTGCATACGTTTACAAGTGCCGGTGCCTACAACTTTGACACTCTGTAACTTCGTTGGATGATGTTTCCGGACATGCGTTCCTGTGTAAAACTTGATCTACTAATTGCCCTCTACAACCTCTAGAAGTGTGTAACATGAATTACGAAACACCGTGCGCATTTTCCTTATCGCGTCACGACCCCCAATCCCCACCAGCGGGCCGGCCGGAGTGGCCGAGCGGTTCTAGACGCTACAGTCTGGAACAGCGCGACCGACACGGTCGCAGGTTCGAATCCTGCCTCGGGCATGGATGTGTGTGATGTCCTTAGCTTAGTTAGGTTAAAGTGGTTTTGAAGTTCTAGGGGACAGATTACCTCAGAAGTTAAGTCCCATAGTGCTCAGAGCCAGCCCACCAGCAGCAGTCAGCCTCGCGGTGAATGGTGATCATAATGTTTCTGCTCATCAGAGTATTTTTAAATGCGGGATTTAACACTTTTGAGTTCCATCCCTCGTCTTCTGTGTTCAATACCAACCTTACACACGACAGATTAGACGAAACGTTTGGACCAGATGTTGACTTTATATACAACCAGAACTTTCAATGCTTTTTGATCGATCTTGCGGCGGCATCTGACTGTAGAAATGATTGTAAGCTCCGTGCATAGACCTTCCTTGAGAAATCTAGGATTCTGCTGAATCTACTCTCTAGACGATCGTATTCGATCAGAAGCAATTTTTTAATTTTTTAAAATCTCCATATTTAGCAAACAGTTGCATGTTTTAACTTTAAGCCCTCTTCTTTTCATTGTTTTCTGCATTGGCATTATTCTGTAATCTCCTCCTCATTCTTTCGTTCTTTTCTGTATATACTGTCTCGATTTGTTATTTTTTCTACAGGAAAATACTTCTATATTTAGAAGATTATTCTCAAAAATATTTCTTTTATTTCTGGCTCGTTAAGATAGTTTCTCTTCAAATCACTCTTTTTCTTTAATTCCTGTGATCCAAACTACAGTTGACATATTTTTTCAAATATTCTGGCATATTTGATTGTTGCAACTATACTCAATAACTCCGTAAAGATGACAAAAAAGACGAACTTTTACGTGAAGGAGTCACGAAGATTTAATTATCACTTTGAACAAATAAGGTTACGCTACTCTTTTTTTTTTTCAGGTACATGCCTGAAATTGTGGTACAGCAGCAAGCCGCAGTCGGAGCCGCAACAAACGTGGAGCACGTGAAAATCTTAGCTGTTTGTGTGTGGGCAGCGACCCTCTGGACCTGAGTTGTGCTACGACGTTGCTATAAAATGTTGTTGGTTATTACGACCGAATACTGCAAGGTCGTTAGCCAAATACCGTGCTTCCGTTCAGCCGCCAGGTTCGCGTGTCTCACCTTGCGGAGCGCTTAATGTTGGCAGCACATTCAAGTCTCGCCTGCTCGTGTTCCGTGGACCTGCACTGGTAGGGTGACGGTAGTATTGTTGCTTGTGCGTTGCAGCTGTTAGTATTATTGTAGAGAGAGCGTTTTTAGTGGAAGAGGTTTTCCTCGCAGGAGGAAACTTTACAGAGCATGTGAGGCGGCAATTTAGATTGCGTTTTCTTGATTTGAGGTGACATTGTGCGTGATTTAATTCGCAAATTGCAGGCAACAGGATCAGTTTATGGTGCACTACGAACAAAATCGATGAGAAGATTATCGCAAGAGACTACAGTCTCTCGTACGACAGCACATAAGGCCATAACCAAAGGAGTGGGGATGCATCCGTATAAAAATACTGTTGTACAACAGCTACATTGTATTTGACCATTCGAATTGCATAGCGTATTGTGAAAGGTTTCAGCAATTTGTTAACCAACATGGAGTTGGTGTTTCGGATCGAACCTGTTTAACTAATGAGCTTGGTTTCACCTATCTGGCTACATTAATTCCCAAAATTCACGAATTTAATCATCAGAAATGACATTGCACGTACAGAAAATCAGAGCGTGGGTTGCCGTAACGTGAGCGGCAATTATAGGGCCGATCTTTTTCGATACTTCCGGTGTCAATTGCTTCCATATAATTTATCTATTTATTGCCCTGCTGAATGAAAATAAGATCAAGCATTCATTTTTCTAACAAGACACCGGTGCCACTCTTACGGCACACAAGCCCCTACGACTTTTACATTAAATCTTTGGAGACAGATTAATTACAAAAGGTCTCTGGCCCTCGCGCTCACCGGGTCTGTCTCCACCCCACTATTTCCTTTCGGGTACAGATAAAACATTAGTGTATCAAAATAACCTAAAGACAATAGATGGACTGAAGACAGCGATAACTGATTATCTGCATTCTATTACACGTGAAACATTGGTAAAGGATGTCGCAAATAAATGCAAACGTGTTGAACTATGCCTTAAAGAAAAAGGAAAATATTTCCAGCACCTACTGCGATATTGGTGAGTACAGTGTATTTAACTGCAGTTAATATAATTAATTAATTTCATTGTCTTAACTGCAATAACGTTGAATCCCATTTCCCAACATAACTGCACCCACTAGCAGTGAATCGCGGACCCTAGGTTATACAGTGACATGAATGTGGTGTCAACCATAAGCGCCCCTCATGGTGATACAAGCGGAGCTCACCGCTGCGGTGACTTTGCGGACATACTGTAAACATGAAATAAAACGCAGCGAACTTATATTCTAGGGGAATTCCACACAGCTCTCCCTAGTCAATAAACAGACTTACAATCAAACACGACGAGTGAGTGCAATGTTCATTTTCTTCACTGAATAGTAAGAGAATAATCGTTGAGCTCGGTCACTACGCACAACTATAACCGCGTCACTGTGAGAAAAAGCTCAGGACTGAAACAGGTTATATTTATCAAAAATGTTCAAATGTGTGTGAAATTTTATGGGACTTAACTGCTAAGGTCATCAGTCCCTAAGCTTACACACTACTTAACCTAAATCATCCTAAGGACAAACACACACACCCATGCCCGAGGGAGGACTCGAGCCTCCGCTGGGACCAGCCGCACAGGCTTTTTTTTGACCTGCTATCTGTAAAAAGTTACAGATTTATTTGCTCCTCAAATACACTATTGAGATTTAATTATCAGTAAAATTCCAGATTACATTCAAACAGAATGATAACAACCAAGTACTTAACAATAAGAGTACATAATCCAAAATTTAACTATTACATAAACAAACCTATCTTAATGTGTGTTTCACCTTACTATTTACCCTCTACTTGAAAAAATTCAGCTAATGAACAGAAGCTATTGGGTGCTGTAAGATAACTATAATTTTGAATATAGCATTTAGATGAGTTTCAGACCATATTATTTAAGTAACCAATTTTACAGCAACTTCACTATCTGACAATGTTTGGTCCCTGATTTTTATTAAAGTATATAATTGTCTCTGCAATTTTAAAATATTTACTAAATTACTGCTCAATAACTTATTACTTATATACCTCATTAGCCAGAGCTCATACTGAAACTTTCAACATAAACCTCACACGTAACAGAGTTATGAACATTTGTTCAGAACCTTGGATCTATACATAAACTGTGACATCTTAATGATCTAGTGGGAATTAGTTTACAAATACATTTTTGAACTTTACATTTATATAATTTACAATCATTTGATATCTGATCAAAGTTTATTCTCAAAAATGATTTGGAACATGGAATAATCTGAGGGTCTGGTACAACAAAACTTAAGTTCAAAAGTTAAGTTTCATTCACCATATAGCTGTGCAAATCAATAGTATTACAGTTTCTTAATATCATACATGCTGTCACAAGACAAAAATGCAAATTAACTGTATGCGCTTGTATTTTGAAGCAAATTCCTTGACTGAACAATAATACTGACCGCTTCCGCAAGATCATCAACAATAAGATCCGGTTTTACCCTTGGGTGCTTTTCATCACATGGACGAAACTTACCAGTTCTTACAAGTATACCTGCTATTCCACAAGCTTGTGCTCCCCCGACATCTGATTCAATGTCATCACCAACCATAACAGCTTCTTCAGGTTTTACTCCTATTGCAGATAGCGCTGAGTGAAAAAAAGAGGCAAGTGGTTTCCTAACAACTTCGGCAGAGACACCTGTAGCATATTCTAATGCTGTGGTGAATACACCAACATCTAAAACCAAGTCTCCCTTCTCTCTATAGTATTTACCTCTGCCCATGGAAAAAAGCCGCGGCTTATCCATATCGTTCAAAATTCGGAACGCTTTATTAAGATTCTCGTACGAAAAATTTTCCGTAGCATCGCCGACAACAACTCAGTTAGCGTGTTCCTTGTTGAGGCCGTCAAATTCTAATAATAAGTCTGGATGTACAAGAAGATGTGGCCGTAGTTTTTCTTTTCGTAAAAGGTCAACCAGAGCAGGGCATGGCGCAATAACGTCATGTTCAGTAACGCAGTAACCCAGTTTTGATAACGTCAAACATAACGACGATCTAGTCACCTGAGTTTCATTTGTTAGTAACTTAATGGCCAGTCCAGCTTTTTTCAACCTATTTACAGCCTCGACAGAGCCAGATATGGCAGACGATCCGTCCTTGAGAACACCCGTTATGTCTAATAAAACTCCATTTATTCTTTGCGGTAATTTTAGTGTACTCATTGTGAAACTTCCAAAATTTCGAGTCTCTATCACAGTGTTGTTCGTTGCTCTGTTTGCACACAACGAAAATACAATAAACGAGGTTCCCCAGTCAGCAACTCTCACCTGTACACATAACTCCAGTACCAGCACTCCTTAATCTATTTGAGTACTTGCTGAACATAATTATTGAAATGTGTGTGAAATCTTATGGGACTTAACTGCTAAGGTCATCAGTCCATAAGCTTACACACTACTTAACCTAAATTATCCTAAGGACAAACACACACACCCATGCCCGAGGGAGGACTCGAACCTCCGCCGGGACCAGCCGCACAGTCCATGACTGCAGCGCCTCAGACCTCTCGGCTAATCCCGCGCGGCTAATATTTATCATTAGTAGGTCGTCTAACCATGGAAAAGTTGGAGGACAGTTTATAGGTTCTTGTAATTTAAGCTGAGTGTGAACATAAAAGATTTTTATTTACTCTAGTTATTGAACACAATACAGAAGTAGTTAACAAAGAGCAAAATTTTCTAGAAATCTGAACTGGATTCACGCAAAGTGACAATACCACTGTGGGGAGGTACCAATTTATATCGAAGACTGCATGGAAAAAGGGGACCAAGTTATCCTTATCTGGGCTTCCAAATTCAACATACATGAGACATAATCACAAATCATAATCACAAGTAAGTAGTGAGCTGCTAAGAGTATAGTTTGTGCCACCACGGACTGCGAAAGAGACATTTCCCTACAATCAGCAGTACTTGCACCCATCAGCACCAGAGGACAGCCAGGAGACCAATCACATGGCAGCCAGAACGCGACTGCCACCAAACTTACTTCTCCCCCACCACTATCTCCTTTAAAAAAATCTACGTGGAGTGGACGATGCAATGCTATTACCAGTGTGGCAGACGAGAATATCACTTATTTCATGAGAAAACAGCAGAAACTTTCCATTATTGACATAAAAAATGCACATTACAAACATATGGTTGGTACTGGTCTAAGTCAGTGTCTCCTCAATTGATTGTGCAGAAAAGGCAAAACTATCACACTCAATTATTCTCTGGTGATGTCAGTGGCATCCCTTGCCCTCAGCTAGGCCAGGCACCAGCTCTGCTCACAAAAGCACAAATTTGGCCTAAGCCTCATTTTTGCGAGAACTGCCCGTCTTCCTTTGGAGGCTCACCTCTGATGCACTGACTGCCTTCTGGCGACAACAGGACCGTGGCACTACACTGGAAGTACGTCTTCCCAGCGCGTAAAACGCAAAGCCTGACTCCGAAGCCTACTCGTCTACTACTCTCAATAAAATAACCACGTAGTAGTGGCAGAAAATGAAACAATATCACTTAGCGATATGTGATAGTTATGCCAACACATAGGTGATGGACCGTCATGAAGCTTTGATTATCACCAACTGAACTTCTCTATTTTCAAAAATATACCATAAACTTCTTTTCTCCCTAATTCGATTCAGTACCTTCTCATCAGTTATCTGTCTGACCTTCAGCATTCTTTTCTAGCGCCGCGCCGCAAAAACTTCATTTTGTCTGAGCCGTTTATCGTCCATATTTTACATCCAGAACAAATACTTTCAGAAAAGACTTGCTAACACTTAAATTTATATTCGATGTTAACAGATTTCTCTTTTTCGCAAACAGTTTTCATGTTAAAGACAGCCTGAATATTAGATCATCTCTACTTGGTCCACCGTCAATTCAAAAAATGGCTCTGAGCACTATGGGACTTAAATGCTGAGGTCATCAGTTCCCTAGAACTTAGAACTACTTAAACCTAAACTGCTGAGGTCATCAGTTCCCTAGAACTTAGAACTACTTAAACCTAACTAACCTATGGACATTGTAAGTAGGCTGTTTAGGTTTTCTTATTGGTAACGCCACGTAGCGCTCTGTATGAAAATCACTGGCTGTGCTGTGTGCAGTCTGTGGCTAGTTTGCATTGTTGTCTGCCATTGTACTGTTGGGCAGCTGGATGTTAACAGAGCGTAGCGTTGCGCAGTTGGAGGTGAGCCGCCAGCAGTGGTGGATGTGGGGAAGTGAGATGGCAGATTTTTGAGAGCGGATGATCTGGACAGAGACAGTAAATTTGTAAGAATGGATGTCATGAACTGCTATATATATTATGACTTTTGAACACTATTAAAGTAAATACATTGTTTGTTCTCTATCAAAATCTTTCTTTTGCTAACTGTGCCTATCAGTAGTTAGTGCCTTCAGTAGTTTGATCTTTTATTTAGCTGGCAGTAGTGGCGCTCGCTGTACTGCAGTAATTCGAGTAACGAAGATTTTTGTGAGGTAAGTGATTTGTGAAACGTATAGGTTAATGTTAGTCAGGGCCATTCCGTTGTAGGGATCTTTGAAAGTCAGATTGCGTTGCGCTAAAAATATTGTGTGTCAGGATAAGCACAGACTTGTATAATTTTTCAAAAGGGGACGTTTCATATGTCGACCCTTAGCCGAGGATACCTCACTGGAATCTTTGATTTTTTTCTTGTAGTTTGTATAATTAGTGTAGCCTTTGTTTATTGCTAGCGCGTAATCATTGAGAGAATTTCCTTTGTAATTGTAGTTTTTCATTGTTGTACACTAAAACAGTTGTGACATGCATGTAGATTTGCACCAAGTATTTCGCAGCTGCGCTTGCAATTAAGTAGATATTATTTCCATTGCTATGTTAATGTGTTTTCTTATTTTTCTCTTCAAATTGTGCTTTTCTGTGTTATCGTATGAAATATTGTGACAATTATGGCGTGTGAAAAACGTAATACTAGGCTCCAAAGTAAACTGAGAAATGACAGAGAAGACGAAAGCAGTGTGTTAGCGCCACCGTGTAATGAATTAACTAATGTTCAACATAGTAATTTGGTAACTGTGCATAGGGAAATGGAGCGGGCGGCAAACAGTGGCGTAGGCAGTGAAACAAATAGTGAACAGGGAAGCATTATCGATCGATTGGTCGGCAACAGCTCGCCTCAGGAATCCGAAATGACAGGACACAATCTTGCAAATACTGCAGATTCAGGTTTTGCGTCCTCACCGTTTTCTCAAATAAGTCAAAACACATTTTCTGCTTCTCAAAATGCGAATATTGCCGGTTCAAATGCACTGCCGAATAGCACTGAGGAACATGTTTCAGACACCAGTGCATTGTTATTACAGTTAATGCAACAAATGGGACAAAGGCTACAAAAGTTGGACACAATGCTTGAACAAAATCAGAAACAAATGGGACAAAATCTTCAAAAGTTAGACACAATGGAACAAAATCTTCAAAAGTTAGACACAATGGAACAAAATCTTCAAAAGTTAGACACAATGGAACAACACCAGAGACAAACACAGCAAAAGCTTCAAAAGTTAGACACAATGGAACAAAATCTTCGGAAGTTAGACACCATGCTTGAACAAACACGTGAAGATTTAACTAATGAGTTACATAACATTGAATCGAAATGTCAAAAAGTCTGTAATTACGTAAAAACACAAATTTGTGAGCATTTTCAACCTTTTTTTCGCGGCATGAAAATGCATTACAGAATCACAGAGCAGCCATAAAAGAACTGCAAACAATTGTTCATGAAAATCATGAGACCTTGCAAGCTAAAATTGACTCAGTTGCATCTACCGATTCGGTTACGCAACTTGCAAACTCAGGAAAACTTAAAGGACACAGTAGATACTCTGAAAATTGGTTCAGAAAGACACATGGAGAAAATTAGTTCATTATCAGAGAAAGTGGCCGAACTTTCGGATCAGTTCACTAACTTATCTGCAAAGGTAGATGATGATCTGAATGACACAAGACCTGTAGCCATCACTGACACAGAAGAGTATGAACAAATTAAGAAATTCAAACAAAATCAGAATCAAATTAATACGCAACACAAAAGAGAAATCCGGGAAGTACAAGATCAGTTGGCACAAGTAATACAAAAATTACATATTTCAGAGGACACTCGCGCTCCAACACGGGAAGAGGGACATAGAAATACGGAAAAGCCACAAAATAATAACACAGGGCATTTCGGAAATTATGAAAGAAATTGGCAAGGTACACCGAATTTTGAGATGGAACCGCCGAAACGACGTAACAATGACCGACATGCGTCTCGCCGACATGATGATTTTAACTATAAGCTGTTCATTACTACACGTAAATTCAAAACATTTAAGAATTCTGGCAACGACATTCATCCACAAGCATGGCTCCATCAATTCTCTCATTGTTTTCCTCCCAACTGGTCTTTAGAGCACAGATTAGAATTTATGTGTGGCTATTTAGAGAACGAACCAGCTGTAAGAATGCGATCGGTCATTCACGATTGCCACAGTGAAGGAGAATTTTATCATGCCTTCCTCTCAGCGTATTGGTCTCAAGCTACACAAGACCGAGTAAAACATAGCATCATAATGATGAAACATTTCGAACAATCTGAATTTTCCAGTCTTGTGAAATATTTTGAAGACATGTTGCACAAGAATCAGTACCTCTCAAACCCATACAGCCCCTCAGAACTCATCCGCATTTGCTTAATCAAATTACCTGAACATTTACGACATATTATTTTGGCAGGACGTTGCAAAGACGACATTGAAGCTTTTCAGGGACTCTTACAAGAATTAGAAATTGACACTGACAATCGCGAAACGCGAAAACAGGAACACAACAATTACGAGTCACATCCGTCGCAATTCTGCGATGAAAGAAATAATAACTGGACACGACAAGGCTATTCTTACAACGCAAATCGTGAACAAAACAGACACCACCCATATGACAACCACTGGCAGAGTAATAGTTACAGAGAAAGATCGCATTTCCGTAGTAATGAATATGACAGAGACAACCATAGAAACAGACAATATGGGAACCAAAACAATTATTATCAAGGGAGAGAGAATAACTTCAGACGTAACAGTTCAGCGCGCAGTTACGATTCAGGGAGAAATTCTCCACTACGTGACCGACAAGAAAGAAACTATGGAATCTACCGACATGACGACAGACGATGTAGTCGTAACGACAGACCTGAATTGCATCAGAACTGGCGGGATTCAGATAGGGCAGGGTCCTCTCGACAAGGTGAATTTGTGGAAGTTAGGTCTCCCAATCCCAATAACGACGTGCGCCAACAAAGAGTCAGACTATGACTCGCGCCGCAGGCAGCCACGTGTGCCGGCTGGCTCAGCGAAAAATAACACCTTGAAAAAAAATTTAGCGTTCCTTACCGACGTATACCGCATGATAATTGCATTCAAGTCGAAACTCTGAGTACTATGAAGAGCAAAGGATTGCACCACACTTCACATGTAAAACCGCTTATTGAGAGATAATCTATTTTTTTAACTTAGTTTTTGCCATAAAACTTTTCACTTCACGCTACTAGTACAATTTGTCACACTGAGAAACTGTTAACATGCAACAATGTTTTGAAGTTAGCTATCCAGCCTAGAACCCAGGGAACATTTTTAAACAGAAATTACGAATGCATTGTTATAGTGAACAGACGACACAGTGTTGTTATTTTTGCATTCTTGCTTGTTAGTTGCACGATTACGTAACGACTATCAGGCTTACATACTTAGAACATATACTGCTAATGGGATTTTAATGTAACATTTTGGTTTACTTGAAAAGACATTCTTTATTTAAAGTACTTTCTGAGAGATACCAGATGACACAGTGGTTAGTTTATTTGATAGCTACACGATTATATCACGACGCTACTAATGTGTGACACAATTTACATTGTTGCTTTTGTGCTGTAGCTGCTTTATATCCGCACAGTTTTTTCTGAATTCTTCTGGAAAGTAAAACATGTTTTGTAACTTTGTGGTATAGCTACATTAAGACAGCCTTTTTTGTTACACAACAATACGTTACAGCGTAGTACTTTCTTGATCACGGTATTGTACGTAATAACTACGATATCTATACGCGTAGCATTTCGCTTTTGTTTATTACGAGGTAAGTACGTTGACTTCCACAGAACTTTGCTTACGGACGACGATAATTGCGACACTTGGCACATTTTTTACCATTAAGTAATGACAGTGATTGTGTTACAACAAGACGCACAATTTAGCGCTACAGGACACGCATTTGAGTTATTAATTTTGTACTTAAACCATTTATTTTTTTAAATTTTTTGACATACAAAGAAAGTTTTCTTTGATACATTTCATTCCATTGCTGTAATCTGTAACACCTGAGGGTATAATTACATTAATCCTCAGGGGGGTACACGCCTACTTTGTGTATCATGTGTTTGGCAAGCACGAGGAGCCCTAGCTAATGTGGTAATTGCTTATACAACTTTACACATCGGTAACATATTCCTCAAACACAGAATTACACAGCTATCTGATTATTTAACAGAGAAACAAACATTTTTTTTTACTACGTCAGTGACAAATGTTTACGCAATTACACAGTTGGATAACTTCATACTTATGGAATTATATTTTGTCTGTACTTTGTGAACTGTTCATATATTTTTTCGGAACCATTGTGATACTATGAGAGCTTTGAATGATATATTTGATATGGGATCATGATTTTTAAAGTACGTTTGAGGTAGATGACACTATTTAAATGAGCAGAGAATTTTTTTAGGTTTTGAAATTATTGCAGGAAGCTACAACGTTTTTGAGATTTGACTGAGGTGTTATGATGTTATTATTACGACGACGATGTGTATTATGCTGTTGAGGAATGTTTATTCAAATGGGGTTCAAATGGCTCTGAGCACTATGGGACTCAACTGCTGAGGTCATTAGTCCCCTAGAACTTAGAACTAGTTAAACCTAACTAACCTAAGGACATCACAAACACCCATGCCCGAGGCAGGATTCGAACCTGCGACCGTAGCGGCCTTGCGGTTCCAGACTGCAGCGCCTTTAACCGCACGGCCACTTCGGCCGGCTGAATGTTTATTATGATATGTATTTATTATGATGAAATATTGAAGAAGTGTCTACGAATATGTATATGTGTAATAAAGCAAGGAATAATGAGTAGTGATTAGGGACTCTGGTTTGTGAAAAAGGATGTTGGAAACCGAGAATCGTACTTTAAGAGTTATGAAATGTGTGTATATGCGTGAATGTATCACTATGCTGGCGAAAATTTTTCGGACACTGTTGTATTTACAGGATTTTGTTTCTACAGATTTGCAACACAGATTCTCGACCTGTGAAATTTTTATATGAGACTGTCACTGTAGTGCAAACTGGTGTTGTAAATATTTCCGTAAGAAAGTTAAGTGATCTTCACGTAATGCGTCATGGGCACCCAGCTGCGCGACAATCGCCTGGAAAAAAGTCATTAGTGTGTGCCTTTCAGAGGCACAGGTGGAGAAAAAAAAAATACCATTATCCTCGCTATTGACATTCCTTTGTAGAAAGCATCGCAAATACGACACACTCAAACTTGAAAACATATGATTACACTGTAAAGCTCTTAATTTATATTTACTGAAATGAAATGATGAGAAACATTTCACATCTATTGTCTTGCTAGTTGAAAGATTGTTTACTGCATTATGAAATGCCATATGGCTTGTGAATGACGTTTCATGCCTTGCTTTGCCTATTTTGTTTAATATCTAGTTTCTAGCTGCACTGCAGCATTGGTTAAAATAAAATTTTATAGATGTACTAATATAGATATTTTCTGTCTACAGATCCAGTAAATAATAATTTTGTGATATACTTCCAAAAAAATGAGTGAGCACAAAAAGACATTTCCCTTCACAGGAACTACATACATAATTTTCTTTTCAAGTACTTGGTAATTTATTTCATAGAATAAGTTTTTGTGGTGCACCACTTTAATGACATAGATATTAAGATGTGAACAGACATTTCCATTATCTGCATTGTTGTCTTTAGCATACTATTTTTTCTGCTTGAGCTTTATCATGTTTAGGTATAAGTTATTGCATCTTTTTGCTACTGTTTGCCAGGCATAGTGCTGCTGAATGTCACTTTGTATTACTCTGTTAAGCCTGTTTTAATACTGATTTATTTTTCTTGTTGCTGCTCATTGCCTCATGTTAGTTGTATTTTCTTTGCTAATTTCTATAATGCTGCTTGCTTTGCCAATTTGAATTTGTTTTCATTGCTGTTTGTATTAATTGTTTTGTGCTGCTGCATTGCCTCGTCCCTTAGTTTAGCATCTGAGCTCAGTAGATTTAAGTTAGCTTAAGATGGGGTAGGCTATATGAGAGAACGAGTTGTGATGAATTGAAAGAAATGCATTGAGAAGCTATAAGAATATGGTTTGGCCAAAAAAAAAAAAAAAAAAAGAACCGCTCGGCCACCCCGGCCGGCCCACCGTGAGTTATTTTCCCGCTCAAATAGCAAAACTCATCTACTAGTTCAGTGTCTCATTTATTAATCTTATTTCCTTATCATCGCCTGACTTAATTCGACTACGTTTTATTACCCATGTTCTACTTTTGCTGATCTTCACCTTATAACCTCTTTCCAAATCACTAACAATTCCGTGCATCTGAACTTCCATGTCCATCGTCATCTCTGACAGAATTACCATGCCATCGGGAAACTGCAGAGTTTTATTTCTTCTCCCTCATCTTTTATTCCCATTCCTAATTTCTCCTAGGTTTTCTTTACTGCTTGTTCAATGTGTAGATTGAATAACATCGGGGAGAGGCCGCAACACTGCCTCACTGGCTGCACAATTATTGCTTCCCTTTCACGTCTTTCGACTCTTATAACTGCAGTGTGTTTTGCGTACTGGTTGTAAGTAAGCTTTCAATCCATGTGTATTATTCCAGCAACCTTCAAAATTTCAGAGGGTATATTCCTCGAAATCTTTCTCTAAATTTAGAAACGCTCTAAACGTATATGAGTCTCTCTCCAAATGATCTTCTAAGATAAGTCATAGGGTCATTACTACCAGGTCTGTTCGTAATTTTTCTTGCATCCACACTGATCTTCCTCGAATTTAATACTTCTTTCCATTTCAAATTATTCCTAATTAATTGGGATTTTTACTTAGATATTGTTAAGTTGTGTAGTGTAAACTATTATCTTTAGTATTGCATTATTAGCGCCAAGGATTGAAAATACTGTTCTGTAGAGAATATTCGATGTATTCACTGTAGTGTATGACCTGCTTTAGACGTACACAGGAGGGCAGATATCGAGAAATCACTAAATAAGTAAACGAATGGCAGCCTGTGCCGCAGGTCGTCATCCAGTAGAGCATTTTATTACCAAAGACTCTCCTGCCGCGCTCTGTGGCATTTTACCCGTTGCCACACTATGTTGCCGCAGTCAACCATGCTGATTTCCCCAAATTTGCACATACTTTTCAGACCATTAGTTCCCTGCATCAAAGTACAGTGTTTAGTATTCATTACCTTTTGCGAAATTTGGATACTAAAAGTTTCGTACACTCTACACGGTGTTACAACAAGGTACGGCCAAACTTTCAGGAAACATTCCTCATACACAAAGAAAGAAAATATGTTATGTGGACATGTGTCCGGAAACGCTTACTTTCCATGTTAGAGCTCATTTTATTACTTCTCTTCAAATCACATTAATCATGGAATGGAAACACACAGCAACAGAACGTACCAGCGTGACTTCAAACACTTTGTTACAGGAAATGTTCAAAATGTCCTCCGTTAGCGAGGATACATGCATCCAGCCTCCGTCGCATGGAATCCCTGATGCGCTGATGCAGCCCTGGAGAATGGCGTATTGAATCACAGCCGTCCACAATACGAGCACGATGAGTCTCTACATTTGGTACCGGGGTTGCGTAGACAAGAGCTTTGAAATGCCCCCATAAATGAAAGGCAAGAGGGTTGAGGTCAGGAGAGCGTGGAGGCCATGGAATTGGTCCGCCTCTACCAATCCATCGGTCACCGAACCTGTTGTTGAGAAGCGTACGAACACTTCGACTGAAATGTGCAGGAGCTCCATCATGCATGAACCACACGTTTTGTCGTACTTGTAAAGGCACATGTTCTAGCAGCACAGGTAGAGTATCCCGTAAGAAATCATGATAACGTGCTCCATTGAGCATAGGTGGACGAAACTAAAATGAGCTCTAACATGGAAATTAAGCGTTTCCGGACACATGTCCACATAACATCTTTTCTTTATTTGTGTGTGAGGAATGTTTCCTGAAAGTTTGGCCGTACCTTTTTGTAACACCCTGTATATCTTTTGCTCTACGAATTAATATCAAACTTCAGAGAAAAGTTGAATTATCTTTTCTCGTAAAATTCGACATAACTGTAATGTCGGTGAATGGAGCGATTAAAAATAGTGTTTTCAATTTTTTTATTTACCAGAGAATAGCTACTGATTTACTGTTAGAATTGCCGGTGTCAGCTGTCATGCGCAGCCATTGTCTGATCGTTGTTGTAGCAAACGAAGCCTCGCAATACAGAAGCGTGTGCTTATAGAGAACTGAAGTAACACAATCCAGACGGCAAGATACACTTTAAAAAAAATTTAAAATACTGGGATGTGACTGTCCTACCACAAATCAAGGTCATGTATCTGTAAAACTATGTACCTGCGTACAATCGATGATTGAAGGTTGTCTCTTTAGGATACAAGAGAATAAATAGCTGAAGGAGCATTACAGTGTAACACAAATTAACCAGATATTATGCGCAAAAAGTTACACGTTTGCGTGAAACAAGACAGGATGTCCCAGGAGGAATGGTCAGTTTTCGAGGATATGACACGAACGATCATTTAACACAAAGAAGTTTACTAAACATCGGCTCTAAGATCAATATCTTCAGAGCTATGAGCACTGGTTCACCTTCGCTACTGTGAAACATATCTCTTCAAAGGAACAAGTGCCCACAACTATTAACGTATTCATTCTAGAGCTCATGTTTACTGGAGAATTTTTTTCTTATTTTGGTCCGTACTACCTTCTTCCAAAACATGGAAAGCAAATAGGTTGCAGTAGAAGACATTTGTTTCGCAGTATCGAACATGAAGTGCTCATAGCTCTTACGGTACGTATTTTCAAACCCATGTTTCCTGAACTTTTGCTTCAAAAGATCGTTCCTGTCGTAACTACCATTCCTGCCACGCGGGATTAGCCGAGCGGTCTTGGGCGCTGCAGTCATGGACTGTGCGGCTGGTCCCGGTGGAGGTTCGAGTCCTCCCTCGGGCATGGGTGTGTGTGTGTGTGTTTGTCCTTAGAATAAGTTAGGTTACGTTGTGTGTAAGCTTAGGAACTGATGACCTTAGCAGTTAAGTCCCATACGATTTCACACGCAGTTGAACAGTAACTACCATTCCTCCCGGACACTCAGGAAGTTATCATACGCAGTATTTACAGTCATACACTGATGGCAAAAAATCGTAACACCACGAAGGAGTTGGTAGCATGTTTTTACATCTGAAGGATCGTGCATGTTCAAATTTCGCCCCAATCGCGCAAGAGTAGTGATAGTAGCGTCACTGTGAGGATGTAAACCAAGTTTGCCTTAAATACATGCTGTAACGGTCGTGAGCGCTGGTTAACTTTGAGATAGGACGTCGTGAGTTGACGTTAGTCGAGAATGCCTTTAAGCCACAAAGACGCTATCATCAACACTTCACAGAGTTTGGCCGAGGTCGTGTAACAGGGCTACGAGAAGCTGGATGTTTCTTCTGCGATACTGCAGAAGCCACTGTACATGGCTGCTAGCAGTGATGGTCACGAGAATATACGGTCGCAAGAGAACCGGGCTCAGGTTGGCCACGTGGCACTGCCGAAAGGCACGACCATCGTGTTCTGCTTGAGGCTCTGGCGCATCGCACTGCATCTTCAGTAGCAATTTTAGCGACAGTTTGCTCCAGAGTGACATAATGAACTGTTACAATTCGGTTACCTCAAGGACGGCTCCAAGCCAAACGCCGTTTAGCGTGCATTTCACTGACCCTGAACCACCGCCATTTGAGATTTCAATGGTGTCAAGCGAGACCCCGTTGGAGGGCGGAGTGGAGGTCTTTTGTGTTTTTGATGAAAGCTGGTTCTGCCTCGGTGCCAGTGATGGCCATTTGTTGGTTAGAAGGAGGCCACCTGAGGGCCACCGAGTGAGATGGCGCAGTGGTTAGCACAATGAAATCGCATTCGGGAGGACGACGGTTCAAACCCGCGTCCAGCAATCCTGGTTTAGGTTTTCCGTGGTGTCCCCAAATCGCTTCAAGAAAATGCCGAGATGGTTCCTTTGAAACGGCATGGGCGATTTCCTTCCCTAATCCGATGGCACCGAAAACCTCGCTGTTTGGTCCCCTCCCCCAAATCAACCAATCAACCAGCATGAGGGCCTGCAACCAACCTGCCTGCATCCTAGACACATCGGACCTGCACATGCAGTTATGGCCTGGAGTGCGATTTCGTATGACAGCAGGAGCACTCCCGTGGTTATGCAGATTTGTACGTCAGTCTGGTGATTCGACCTGCTGTGCTGCCGTTCACGAACAGCATTTCAGGGGCTGTTTTCCAACAGGATAACGCTCGCCCACATACCGCTGTTGTAACCCAACATGCTCTACAGAGTATTGACCGACCAAGTGAAATAGGCATGGAACTCCATCCCACAAATTGACATCCGACACCTGTACAACACAATGCATGGACGTTCGCATGCTGCATCCAATATTCTGGGGTTATTAATGTACCAGCACTTCACATTTTCAATGGCTTGTCTCGAGAGTACATTAACCTGTGACATTGTAATGTTAGTCACTTAAATATTGTAAGTAGGCTGTTTAGGTTTTATATTGGTAAAGCCACGTAGCACTCAGTATGAAAATCACTGGCTGTGTTGTGGGCAGTCTGTGGCTGGTTAGCATTGTTGTAATATTCGCTATTGTAGTGTTGGGCAGCTGGATGTGAACAGCGCGTAGCGTTGCGCAGTTGGTGGTGAGCCGCCAGCACATCCACCACTGCTGGCGGCTCACCTCCAACTGCGCAACGCTACGCGCTGTTCACATCCAACTGCCCAACACTTTTCAACACTGTTAAGGTAAATACATTGTTTGTTCTTTATCAAAATCTTTCATTTGCTAACTTTGCCTATCAGTAGTTAGTGACTTCAGTAGTTAGAATCTTTTATTTAGCTTGCAGTATTGGCGCTCGCTGTATTGCAGTAGTTTGAGTAACGAAGATTTTTGTGAGATAAGTGATTCATGAAAGGTATAGGTTATTGTTAGTCAGGGCCATTCTTTTGTAGGGATTATTAAAAGTCAGATTGTGTTGCGCTAAAAATATTGTGTGTCAGTTTAGTGTTGATCAGAATAAGTAAAGAGAGTAATATCTGAGTACGTTCAGTTTTGCTCAGCTGTTTGAAAAGCAAATAATGTAAGAGGTTTATCAGCACAGTCATTCATAAATTTTTCTAAGGGGACGTTACAATATGTTACCTAGACGAATGTATTCTCAATATTTCATTGTGGTAAATTAATTACTTTTTGGTGTTGCCATTTTGTTTCCGTCAGTGTATTTATCAAAACAGAAGTTGCTGTATTGTCGTATGTTCTCCCTTTATCCGTCATCGAAGTGCACAAGAGGAGTTTGAATGAAGTGATTTAAAAACAGCGTTCGGATCACCTCGTGATGTAATCACTGTAGCTGTTAATGATGGAATACTGCAGTGCTCATACACGGGAAATGATTTGCCGTATCCACATGTTATCCTTGTCAAGTGACCGCACAGTTCCATCTTGGCGTGTTTTAGTCACAACATCAAAATCCACACTTGCACTTCAATGAAGAGTGAGGGAAGAACATACGACAACACATTGACTTCTATTTTGGGACACATGACTATGTGACTACAGATTTTCGACAAATAGTATATTAATTATGACTCTTGTGAATCTGCTGCTCATAACTGTTTGTTACACGTTCTGTATGATTCTGTAGTATTTACATTCGTCAGCGTTAAAACATTGATTGTACAAAAATGCAGAGTTTAGCAGATAAATGACTTTGATGGGTGGTAGAACAGACAAACATCTGTAATTTAAAATCGTTTATTTTTCGTTTTTAATCCTTTTTCGAGTTGGACTTCCCCCATTGCTAGTATGACGCCGCATGCAGTTCTGTGTTACGAGGCGTGTTGTACCGCGACAGTGATCTGAGAATGGCTGCGGTTCCCAGCCGAAACAGCTAGTTATAGAAATAAAACAGTGAATTTCGTTTGGTTAATAAAAAAACTATCACTGAAGATAAAACTGCAGCCAGTCACCTTACCTAGTTACGGACCTGGGCCTTTTTTCATATGGAAACCGCGATTTCTTGCACAAATTTCAAATTATTGTCTTGAAGAAATGTTTTTCTTTATACATAATGGCTTAGGGGTTTGCATAATTAATGCGTGACGTGATGAACATGCAACATGACGGACACATGTCCTTGTATCTGACGTCACGTCAGTTTCTAATTTGATTGGCTGTGCCAAAGAACAAGATGGCACAGTAATCGAGTTCCTGTACAGCAATGATGTATACTATTGCAAACATTCTCCTTCTTAGCCTAGATCGTGATTTATGCTAAATATTTAACTTTTACAAAATAGTGGCAGTGTCCGATGAAGTTTTATTGTAGAACTGTTTGGTTTCTACTTCTAAATAAAAAACTTATAAACATTTTAAAATATCATAGAATTTTGAAGAAATTTTGTAAGAACATTTGGTTTCATAAAACTAGTTGGTCATTGAAGAGGCAGTCAGGTTTGTTGTAGGGAAGCTATATGTCTGCTTCTTCCAACAAATTCGTCAGTACTCGTTTCTCAACAATATATACACTCCTGGAAATGGAAAAAAGAACACATTGACACCGGTGTGTCAGACCAACCATACTTGCTCCTGACACTGCGAGAGGGCTGTACAAGCAATGATCACACGCACGGCACAGCGGACACACCAGGAACCGCGGTGTTGGCCGTCGAATGGCGCTAGCTGCGCAGCATTTGTGCACCGCCGCCGTCAGTGTCAGCCAGTTTACCGTGGCATACGGAGCTCCATCGCAGTCTTTAACACTGGTAGCATGCCGCGACAGCGTGGACGTGAACCGTATGTGCAGTTGACGGACTTTGAGCGAGGGCGTATAGTGGGCATGCGGGAGGAGGGGTGGACGTACCGCCGAATTGCTCAACACGTGGGACGTGAGGTCTCCACAGTACATCGATGTTGTCGCCAGTGGTCGGCGGAAGGTGCACGTGCCCGTCGACCTGGGACTGGACCGCAGCGACGCACGGATGCACGCCAAGACCGTAGGATCCTACGCAGTGCCGTAGGGGACCGCACCGCCACTTCCCAGCAAATTAGGGACACTGTTGCTCCTGGGGTATCGGCGAGGACTATTCGCAACCGTCTCCATGAAGCTGGGCTACGGTCCCGCACACCGTTAGGCCGTCTTCCGCTCACGCCCCAACATCGTGCAGCCCGCCTCCAGTGGTGTCGCGACAGGCGTGAATGGAGGGACGAATGGAGACGTGTCGTCTTCAGCGATGAGAGTCGCTTCTGCCTTGGTGCCAATGATGGTCGTATGCGTGTTTGGCGCCGTGCAGGTGAGCGCCACAATCAGGACTGCATACGACCGAGGCACACAGGGCCAACACCCGGCATCATGGTGTGGGGAGCGATCTCCTACACTGGCCGTACACCACTGGTGATCGTCGAGGGGACACTGAATAGTGCACGGTACATCCAAACCGTCATCGAACCCATCGTTCTACCATTCCTAGACCGGCAAGGGAACTTGCTGTTCCAACAGGACAATGCACGTCCGCATGTATCCCGTGCCACCCAACGTGCTCTAGAAGGTGTAAGTCAACTACCCTGGCCAGCAAGATCTCCGGATCTGTCCCCCATTGAGCATGTTTGGGACTGGATGAAGCGTCGTCTCACGCGGTCTGCACGTCCAGCACGAACGCTGGTCCAACTGAGGCGCCAGGTGGAAATGGCATGGCAAGCCGTTCCACAGGACTACATCCAGCATCTCTACGATCGTCTCCATGGGAGAATAGCAGCCTGCATTGCTGCGAAAGGTGGATATACACTGTACTAGTGCCGAAATTGAGCATGCTCTGTTGCCTGTGTCTATGTGACTGTGGTTCTGTCAGTGTGATCATGTGATGTATCTGACCCCAGGAATGTGTCAATAAAGTTTCCCCTTCCTGGGACAATGAATTCACGGTGTTCTTATTTCAATTTCCAGGAGTGTAGTATTTCTAAGTTTTTTTCCACATTATTTTCTGTGTCTCTGTGTTGGGCCATATGAGCAGCAAAAACTAGGTTTATGCTGACACTGTGAACTACATGTAGGCATCTAAGAGCTCTTATTGTACGAATGAATTCAGTATTTTGTTACTTATTGCTCCTGCATATATTTTTTTAGGACCATAGCATTTTGCTGTACGCACTTTATTATTGACACTTGCAAATAATGCGATAGACACATCCTTCTGATGAATGGCAGTGAGTGTCCGAAACAGGTAAAGAAATAAAACTTTCTTTATGCAACTGGTTGCTTATTATTTCATGGTATGCGACTACAGTTGCTGAAGATGGATAAAATAGTAAGCAAAAACTGATTTATTTAAATTTTTTAGTCTGAGTATGCTAATACAATACCTCCATACTTAACTAGAAAGTTGCACAGATCACACCAACATCCAAGAAACAAAGTAAGAGTAATACCCTGAATTACAGACCCACATCAGTAAAGTCGATTTTCAGCAGGATTTTGGAACATATAATGTATCCAAACATTATTAATTATCTCCAAGAAAACGGTTTATTGACAAATAACCAACACGGATTCATAAAATATCGTTCTTCTGAAACAGAACTAGCTTTTTATTCTCGTGAAATAATGAGTGTTATCGACAAGGAATTTCAGATTGATTCCATATTTTTAGATTTCCAGAAGGCATTCAAGTTCCGTGCCTCACAAGCGACTTCTAATGAAATTGCGTGCATAAGGAGTATCGTCTCTGTTGGGCGAGTGGATTCATGTTTTCCTGTCAAAAATGTCACAGTTCATAGTAACTGATGAAAAGTCATCGAGTGAAACAAAAGTAATATCTGGCGTTCTGCAAGGAAGTTTCATAGGCTCTCTGCAGTTTCTGATCCACATAAACGATTTAGGAGACAATCTGAGCAGTCCTCTTAGATTATTTGCAGATGAAGCTGCCATTTACCGTTTTGTAAAGTCATCAGATAATCAAAACCAATTGCAAAATGATTTAGACAAGATATCTGTATGGTGTGAAAAGTGCCATTTGACTCCAGATAATGAAAAGTCATCCAATTGATTACTAAAATAAAGCCGCTAAATTTCGGTTACCCGATAAACCACACAAATTTAAAGGCTGTGCATTCCACTAAATACTCAGGGATTACTATTACGAATAACTTAAATTGTTAAGTTTTTGAAGGCAGTCGCAAGTCACACTTAGTATTTTTTATTTACCGGTTTCTCTCTTAAAATGAACGAGAGCATCATTAGAATAATCACTGTAAAACATGCAAATGGAGAGAATACGGAAAACTTACACTGACGTTATGTAACGTACATATTCTGTTTCCAGTACGGTGACATGTTTAAAGGGCCGGCCGCTGTGACCGAGCGGTTCTAAGCGCTACATCTGCGGAACTACGCTGTTGCTACGGTCGCAGGTTCGAATCCTGCCTAGGGCATGGATGTGTGTGATGTCCTTGGGTTAGTTAGGTTCAAGTAGTTCTAAGTCTAGGGGACTGATGACCTCAGATGTTAAGGTCCATAGTGCTTAGAGCCCCTTTGAACATGTTTCAACTTAGCTGACAGCACTGAAGGTTGCGTTTAAAGTAGGCTGGCTGTACTACAGTACTTAAACTTACGTTTAAAAGGCGTTCAAAGTACAATAATAACCGATGACACTGAAAGAGCCAAAGATTAAATTGAGTGTATAACGATATTAGTAACGTCCATGGTATGCACATCCAAAGATATGTAAATTGAAGATGGAGGGGGAGGAAGGAAAGGAAAGGGACTATTAATGTCAGCTGCATCGGGACTTCGCGCGGAATCAATGGCGACGAGCGAAAATGTGTGCCGGACCGGGATTCGACCCCACAACCTCCTGCTTACTACGTAGTTGCGTTAACCACTGCACCACCCGACACACTGCTTATCGCAATTGCACGAACTTGTCCATGTCCCCTATGCTCGCTACTTTGAGATTCCCGCAGGAGGTCGGACGTAATTGTGCATCCGCACTAAAGCAGGTGGGTTAGTTATATGAATGTGTGGTTTCTGTTCTTTCGGATATGTCCGAAACAACAGACATCACGCATTCATGTAATATCCAAAGATAATTAACAACTACAGTGAACGAAGTTTATATTTTAATCGCTTATTTGATGGGCGCGTGTACAGATATCTCAAATCTGCTTATCTTTGAAAGTACATCTATAGAAATTATAATATCTTTCAAAATACGTTATAAAAATACATTTTTAAAAATACATATTTCAAAATATCTTTACACATATGCTCTTTCTAAACTTAAATTGTAACGATGACATAGATAATGTTGTGGAGAAAGCGAACCAAAGACTCCAATTTATTGGCAGAACACTTAGAAAATGCAAGGGATCTATCAAAGGGACTGCTCCTACTACGCTTGTCCGTCCGATTCTAGAGTATTGCTGTGCGGTATGGAATCTGAACCATACAGGACATCGAGACACTTCAAAGAAGGGTAGCTTGTTTTGAATTATCACGGAATATGGGAGATAGTACCACAAATATGATACGCGAATTAGAGTGGCGGAAGGATCTTCTCATGATATTTCAGTCAGCTACTCTCTCCTCCGAATGCGAAAATATTTTGTTGTCTCCAACCTAAAAAGGGAGAAATTATCATCATAATAAAGTAAGATAAATCAGAGTTCGCATGGAAAGATTTATTTTGTTCGTTTCTCCCGCGCGCTGTTCGAGAGTAGAACGGTAGATACATAACTTGACGGTTGTCCGTTGAACCCTCTGACAGGCACTTAATTGTGAATTGCAAGGTAATCGTGTAGGTGTAGAGTGCATCCACGTGCTCTCGATAATTTAGGCTGAAACTCCTGCCAGTTTGGCCTATACAATATTTGAAACACACAGAACGATTCAGTTTATAAAATACCATCTTTACTGCATTCATCTTTTAACTTTACGTTATGAGCTACTTTATCTTTAATTTTATTATTTGTGGAGATACTAATCTCGATATTTTTAGTACGAAAAATCTTTTTCAACCGCTCGTGAAAAGAAAGAGATAGTTGGCATGTGCGTACTGAATGCCCACGTCTAGACCAAATTGCTACGGCAGCCTGTCGTGTTACGCTATAGCCATCCTTCTCTGCTTTTTGCGTGTGAAAATCAGAAGTGTCATGTCGGATGAGACGAGCGTAGTCGGAAAGAGCCGTTGCTCGACGTTGTTGACAATGGCCGCCTGAGAGGGCAGCGCGTGTGTTTGTCAGCCGACCTGCCTGTCTGTTATCAGGCCGTCATTTGGCCCTCGCAGGCGTTACAAAACAATGGAATCGTTTCCACGCGTGTCTGTCGCATGTCTCCACACTCCGCCCACTGCTGTCGATCGTTCGTTACGTGGCAAGTTTGGCTGTGCCTTTCTTGTCAATATGTTCAACGGAAATAGAACACGTTCTAAGTGGCATCTTTTCGCAAAACGCGTTTTCAGTGCTGTCCTGTTTCGGTACTCCGTTGCACGTCCCTGACTTGATACAGGTCCCAAAACCACGGAGAAAGTCTTTCATCATGCGATAGTGGGTGGTGCATGTTCTTTGTGCCAAATTGTTCTTCCCTTTGGAGTTCCAAAATTTAGAAGATGTGGAAGTGGCTTCTGTTGACTACAGTTCTACTAGTTAAAAACTTAATGCCGTATTTCTGTGCTTATATTATCACAAACAAGACGTATGGCCTCAGCCGGCCGGAGTGGCCGAGCGGTTAAAGGCGCTACAGTCTGGAACCGCACGACCACTACGGTCGCAGGTTCGAATCCTGCCTCGGGCATGGATGTGTGTGATGTCCTTAGGTTAGTTAGGTTTAAGTAGTTCTAAGTTCTAGGGGACTTATGACCACAGCAGTTGAGTCCCATAGTGCTCAGAGCCATTTGAACCATTTTGAATCCGGAACCGCGCTGCTGCTAGGGTCGCAGGTTCGAATCCTGCCTCAGGCATGTATGTGTGTGATGTCCTTAGGTTAGTTAGGTTTCATTAGCTCTAAGTCTAGGGGACTGATGACCTCAGATGATAAGTCCCATAGTGCTTAGAGCCATTTGAACCATTTGAACGTAGGACCTCAGTCTTAATGGCACATGGAACAGATGTTAGACTTTCAGACCTGCTATTTTGCCGAAAACTGGCACTTATGAGACTCTGGTGGTGTGCAAAATAGAAGTTGTGTCTTGCAAATAAGAAAACAACAAAGAGCCATTGTTAGCTATTGCCTTATAAAAATAGCGCCATTACCGGTTTCGAACCCACATGGTTATCTTCAGACGGCTTTTCATGTTTATATTACATTTGTTGTTGTTTACATTACTTCAAAAATGTTAAAGCTTTCGTGGCCACTTCTTGTGAAATTGCTTGTTGCCTTTTGGGCCGGCCGGTGTGGCCGTGCGGTCTAGGCGCTTCAGTCTGGAACCACGTGACCGCTCCGGTCGCAGGTTCGAATCCTGCCTCGGGCATGGATGTGTGTGATGTCCTTAGGTTAGTTAGGTTTAAGTAATTCTAAGTTCTAGGGGACTGATGACCACAGATGTTAAGTCCCATAGTGCTCAGAGCCATTTGAACTATTTTTTGCCTTTTGTCTAGGGTTATTCGGCAGACATTTCTTTGACGATTTTTATGACGTTTCGCCAGCATGAATGACTGACACTGTCCAATCTTTACCCTCCAGCCACCAGCAATTGTGGTGACGCTTTGATAGTGCCATCCACTAGTGGTAACGAAACGTCAGAAAAATCGTCAGACAAACATCGACTGAGAAACTTGAGACAGAAGCCAGTTTACATTAGTTGTTAGAAAAAAAAATAGCCAATAAATGATATAAACGTCAACATATGTAATACACGATCCACCACATGTGTTCGACGTCAACGTGCAATGACTACTCGCAGATCGCAGATGGCAGCACTAGCAGTGAAGGGTATATAAAGCGTGTAGGGATGGAGTGACCGGGGGGGGGGGGGGGGGGGGGAGGGTTGAGGGACGCGGAAATGAAGTGCAGTCGTTGTTGTAATGCGGGAACGGAGCGATTTCTCTGACGTACAGAAGGGCGTCCTCATTGGCTTTCGACTCAAGGGTGAAAGCATTTCTGAAACGGGTAAGTTTGTAAACCGTTCGAGTGTCGCCTTGGTTAAAGCATATCCAAACCGGCGCCGAGGTAACTGTGGTGCGCGACGTCTCACAGATGACAGGACTGATTGACGGCTGCGGAAATGTGTACTGGCGAATAGACGTGCAACTGTTGAACAACTGACTACCCAGATAAACCACAGGGCTACCTCCTCAACGACAGCTCAGCGTACGTTGGGGCCTCCGCAACATGAACATAGTTCATGCGCCCATGTTGACAGCTGTTCGTCAGCGACGAGGGCTGAAAATTGCACGCCAGTACCGCAATATGACATCCAGTGAGTGACTACGGGTGGTCTTGATGAATCAACTTTCATGCTCCATCGGACGGATGGCCGTTGGATCCTCGGAAGGTTTCAGGCTGGAAGATCACTTATCTCAATATCTGAATTTCGGCATTATTACGGCGAGTGAAAGGAGGGATCATACTACGATTTTCCACATTGAAACAATTTCGGAAGATAGAATTCAGTATTTCGGCCTTCGCTTTGTCACCTCCCGTCTTCTATCTTCGGTGCCAGTATGGTCACTGAGAGCCTGAATAGATTATTTCGAACTGCTTACTGACTTACGTACGACCAATACCTATTAGGGTTTTTGGTCATTTTGGCTGGAAAAATTTTACTTTCGGAGTCATTGAACACTTCTCTTATTGCTCTCCTTACACTTATTTTCACTTCGTTCAGCTTTTCTTTGTCAGCTAGGTTTTGACTTCTCTTGAATCTAGGATGGAGCTCTCTTCGCTAACATATCAGTTTTCTTACATGGCTGTTATACCACTGTGGGTCTTGCCCAACCTTTAAGACCTAGCTCAGTTTTTTCCTAGCTTCCTTTGCAGTTCTTATGACACCCTCAGTCGTTGATGGTATCACAGCCTTATGATTAGTGACACCCTCCTCTACGTGAACTGATCTGAAAAGTTCAGTTCTGTTTATTGCTAGAAGGTCCAAGACGTTACCTTCTCGAGTTGGTACCCTATCAGCTCGAAGTAATTTTCGGACGAGATATTCAGAACAATGTCACACGAATCCCAGTCTGTGGCATCAGTTTTGATCCCATGACTCACCCATTCTATACCTGGCAAGCTGAAATCGCCCCATATTATAACAGCATTATCAGAAAATACATTCACGCAGTTCTGCACGTTCTCTCTACCGCGCTCTGCCAGTACAACTCCTGACGCAGGCAGTGTCCGTTTATCATTTTTCACCCAACTTTGACGTTTAACTTCACCCAAATTAATTCACATTCGGAATCAGTTAATACTTCACTAGATATCATCGAATTACGTACAGCAATAAATACGCCGCCACCATCCGCGTCACTGTAAATATTCCAGTCCGTACTTACGATTTTGTTTCCATTCGCTTCCAGTCTCAACCAAATTTCTGTTCCTTATACTATCTGGTCATTATTACCTTTAAGGGACACAGTGGTTATGGCAAGTACTCGGACCACCCTAGCACGCCTCCCGTCAGAGCCGAAGTCTCAGTTTATTCATTCATACATTATATATATATAGCTTCTGACGCAGGCAGTCTAGAAAAGCGTCTGATTATTATTTTTCATATGACCTTATGACGATTGCCCCTGCTGTTTACTAATATAACAATAGCCTTATCTATTTCCGATCTGCGTGGTCGAGTATTCTATGAGAGTAATGTGGCTGATTTGTTTAACCCAAAAGTCTATTGTGCAAGCCACACGCTTTATGCGTCTAGTGCACACTTAACATATTAAGGGCGGACCTTATAGTTCTCCACCGGTAGCGGAGATGGAAAAATTTGCATCCGATATTGTCGCAGAATCGTCTGAACTTTTGGTTTAGGTCCACCACTCTGCTCCAAACCAAAGGACAGCGATCGATTCTGGTTACTATGCTACAAATAGCGAGCTTTGGCTGTACGCCGCTGCCTTCACCAAGTCAGCCATCCGCTATGAGGAACTGAGTATTACCTTAGAACCGAAGCAGTGTGCGTCATTCCTGCCGACAACTGTCACGACTTGCAGCTAGTACCTTCGATAGCAGCCGGCATAGCTTCCTCCACTTCTTGGACGAGAACCCGTGGCAAACATACCAAGTGAACAATGGCATTCTTTCCCGACCTGCATGCTATTTCCCTGAGGGACCGCATTACCCCCCTAACGTTGGAGTTCCCAGTGACCAGCACTTCCACCCTCTGGGTAGCAAAATCGGTCACTTCCCGTTCTGGCTCGCAAGTGTTATCAACACTGTGTAGAATACTGTACCTGTTGCTAAGGCGTAAGGAGCCATTCAGTTCCCACTTTCCCCCTCAGCCTAGAGGTGCGCGAACCTACTTCTATCTACTTCTCACTCTCGAGTGAAAACAGACCGGTCAGATGCTGCTTATAGCAAGACGCAATGACAGCGGGGTCGCCATGGCCCCAACAGCACCAGAGGTGTCACAGGTGCTGTCAATGGCGCCTCGATGCAGCTACAGTGCTGAGCAGTAGCCGGAAGCCTGTCGGCCCTGGCCGACACAGATTCCAGACAGTGGACAACTCTCCTTGTGTTCAGTCCCTATATATACTGAACTATGGAAAAACTGTATAAAATAAAAAATACCAGCAAAGCCATCAAGACGAGCTGAGAAAGAATAAACCTACCTTCTGAAGAGAGAAATTTACCCGACTGTGGAATTACTGAATTTGGGATGTACACAAAATAGAGAAGAATAAACAACCAATAAAATCTCCTCTGCAAAGTTCTCACTATACCATAAGGTCGCAATATCTGCAAGCTCTTTAGACAGAAATATATTATACTGCTGTAAACAGATATATCAACAGTTACTTTTCACTGGGAACTCTACTCGCAGAAAAGTTACGGCAGAAAATAAATACGCAAGCTCTAAATGTAAATAAAAGCTAGCCAGCTGGATAAAAATACAGATTACATTCCCTTATGGGCAGAAGCTTGAGAAAAAGGCGTTGAACTAAACTGGACGGTGTGTAGAGACACAAACTGCTGGCACGACGCTGCTATTACCTGCTATAACTCATGCGTGCTATTTTTTCATTTAATGTTGCAGTTTCTACAAGTAGCTGGAGAGAGGGCAGTGACTGTCTGGCTTGGAAAAATACACCCAGTCGTGACGAAATTCGACACACGCACGAAAATGTAAGTCTCATGTCTTGCACCTACTGATACTTCTTCTTCCTTAAACGTTTCTGCTTCTGCAGGTTGTTCACCGTATATTGTTCATGCATTTGTTATACGTGTTTCTGGGCTGCAGTCCTTGTCATATCTCTAAATGCTATTGAATTCACCTACTTGTTGTAATTTAGGCCTGCTTTTCATTCAGTATTGTAGGGTCTGGAAGCAGCTGCCTTCTAGTAACCCAGCCGAGCAGCGGAGAATCTGCAAGCACCTCTTAGATCAAGTAGCGGACGAAGGCTTACGGTGGTTATTACCAACACCGACTCAAAGGAAGGCCTCGGCGCTTGTTCGTGACGTCACGTCAGCTAGGCACGGCGAACGCCAGGTCTGATGCAGGCAGAAACGCCTGGGCGTGCTTATCACTATAAATCTCTTATTTTTGGACGAAATGTTTGGTATTGTTTTGGATTCTGCAGTTTTATTTAGATGAAAGATTTTCTTACTATCGTAGAGCTACAAATGAAGATCATAGTTCTGTATTACTGAATCCGGTCGAAACAAACGTAGATCAATATGAGAAGATGCTTTGCCCCATTGCAAGCTTTGGAAATTTTACATTCCAGTAACTATATTTACTTGATCCATTTTGTTATCCAAACTTACCCCAAACCCCTTACAATGAACTCGTTTCTTTTATTTATTTATTTATTTTGGTTTGACATCGTCACTGGAAATGTGAACTCAAAAATGGTTCAAATGGCTCTGAGCACTATGGGACTCAACTGCTGAGGTCATTAGTCCCCTAGAACTTAGAACTAGTTAAACCTAACTAACCTAAGGACATCACAAACATCCATGCCCGAGGCAGGATTCGAACCTGCGACCGTAGCGGTCTTGCGGTTCCAGACTGCAGCGCCTTTAACCGCACGGCCACTTCGGCCGGCAAATGTGAACTAATTTATATGTGTAAATAACTGTTGCCAGTCATTAGATTACAGTCGTTTTCAACGAAAGGAATTCTAAACAGGAAACAAAATAGCTTCATACATCGAAAATACTGCTGAGCTTAAACTTTTTTAAACATGCACATTAGAAAAGATAAATATTCCCCTCTTGCAACTGAAAGGAGAAACTTTATAAGATAAAAAAATTTTATTTGATAGAACAAGTATCTTTCTTTTGCCTCTTCTTCTGTCCCCCAACCCCTCCCCCAGCGTGTACAATCGCAAGATATTTCATTAACATTCAGTGCTCCTCACCCCATAGTCAACCAAGATACCTAAAGAAGAGCACCAATATGTTCACAGTTTCTTGTAAAAGCAACCCAGTACAAACGTAAATTCCTCAGATTTACAAATAAGGTAAAGAAGCACGAATTCTGTTGCTGCTGGACCATGAAGTTGTTTTTGTATGTCAAGCCTTAAAACAGGTGGAAAATTGAGTTCAGGAGTACACTATTTGTTAAGAAGTGTAATGAATTGCACAATTAATTGATTGCAGAAATCTCTCAGAACAATGTGTGTTGGTCAACTAACGCCAGAAGTTTCACATTTTCCTGTGTCAGAGAGGGAGACACCACCATTATGAGTATGCCTGCAACAGACCTGGCGTTCGCCGTGCCTCGCTGACGTGACGTCA
Source organism: Schistocerca nitens (assembly GCF_023898315.1). Taxonomy (NCBI): domain Eukaryota; kingdom Metazoa; phylum Arthropoda; class Insecta; order Orthoptera; family Acrididae; genus Schistocerca; species Schistocerca nitens. Next base: position 598,087,067 of record NC_064616.1, on the reverse strand, counting down.
CGAACAAGCGCCGAGGCCTTCCCTTGAGTCGGTGTTATTACCCGATCGAAGAAGGAGGCGCCGACAGGCAAGTCTCTCAGTAAGCTGAACATCGTGAACAGCGTCGCCGACTGTGAGACTAACCGAGTAATACAAAATTGTTAAGGCTTTCGTGGCCACTTGTTGACAAACTGCCTATTGGCTTCTGTCTCGGGTTCTTCGGCCGACGTTCATCTAATGATTTTTCTGACGTTTCGCCAGCACGAGTGGCTGGCATTGTCAAAGCTTCACCCTCCATTGCCGGTGGTGAACTGGAGGCGATCTCGCGGCCGCAGACTATATGTACCTGGCGCGCCAACGTCCGAGGGCTTCTCCGCGGTCATTTCCGGTGCGGTTCTCCTCTTGCTACCTGCGACGGTCGTTCGCTGCAGTACGGGAAGCCAGGATCCGTTTACCTTAAGGCTTTCCTCTTTCTTGTTGAAACTGTTCGCGTGTTTTTGGATTTCTACAGCTTCTCTGAACAAGCGCGTGTGATAGTGCTTCTCTACAGCCAGAACTTCCGACCACGTAATAAAATTCGCCGACACGGAAGTTCTGGCTGTAGAGAAGCACTATCACACGCGCTTGTTCAGAGAAGCTGTAGAAATCCAAAAACACGCGAACAGTTTCAACAAGAAAGAGGAAAGCCTTAAGGTAAACGGATCCTGGCTTCCCGTACTGCAGCGAACGACCGTCGCAGGTAGCAAGAGGAGAACCGCACCGGAAATGACCGCGGAGAAGCCCTCGGACGTTGGCGCGCCAGGTACATATAGTCTGCGGCCGCGAGATCGCCTCCAGTTCACCACCGGCAATGGAGGGTGAAGCTTTGACAATGCCAGCCACTCGTGCTGGCGAAACGTCAGAAAAATCATTAGATGAACGTCGGCCGAAGAACCCGAGACAGAAGCCAATAGGCAGTTTGGTAACCGAGTAATGTTATTGTATTTGTGCCAGGTTAGCAATAATGGCTGAACTATGTAATGGTACTTGAATTAAGTAACCATTACGGCACCTCACCTCAACCTCTCGATACCAGCAATATTCTACTGTGTTTCTGTAAAATAGTTTATTTCTATGACAACATTCAGATTTGATTTCATTAATGTAGAGGTACTTCGATACATAGATATGTTTATATTGCAATGATATTATTCTTATGTGTATTCTTTCTTTTGTCACTATGATCTTTGACGTACTTGTAACTCTGATTTTTGGGCGCGTAAGCGGTTATTGGAGAGTCAAGTCTTGATCGTCAAGTTGAAAAGACGCAAATTGTAGTCAGTTCATGAAATGTGAACTTAACAGTGAGGAAGATGTTTTCAAGTATGTTTTGTGTTGTGAAGTGATGTTTTGGAATGACTTGCGTGATAATGCAACAAAAGTAATAAAAAAGAAATGTAACTTAAATTCGGATTGCTGATTACTCTTTTACATCACCATTGTTCCAACTTGCAAAAGTTTAATCTTCAAGAATGGTTTATGAAACACATCTATAAAACTTTTGAATATCGCAGAATAACACCTAGGCCTCTTTGCATCCGAGCTTGGAATCATCACTACCCAGATTTTCGACGATTGAGCCTTGAGTTCACAACAAGACCAGCGTGGGAAACACGAAAAGATGAGTGCCTAGTTTATCCATTATTTCATGAAATGACTTTATTAACTGTGCTCTAATGACACCTGCCACATAATATAACTTTGTTGTTGCCCGAAAATGCAGTATTTAGCAGCGTGAGCAACACCACAATCATAATTAAATTTTAACTTTGTTGTGGTGGGGTTGTTAGAACTAGCACCAAAATGTATTGAAATGGATGCAACCCATGATCTTGAATGGGTAGGTGTTGAGTCTGCATTTGTAAGTCGAATATGTACAGCTGTGATAGTTAATGAAGTTGGTTTTAAGGAGGCTACACATTTATTGGATGGAACGGAATTCGTCTAATGGACCAACATTTTTTCGCTTGCCTGCAAGTTTCTCTTACACAAGTCAGGTAAGAGGTATAAGTGTCTCTAAACACAAAGAATTCAGGTTTAATGCTATCTGAAATTGGTGGTGGGTGGTACTCCATTAATATCATTGATACGTTATTAAAGAAACTTGAGACTTTTCAAGAGAGAGATCCCAGCTGCGTTAGAATGAAAAAGTTCAGTTGTGTGTTAATGTAAATAAAAATAATGGTTTAATGTAGGACTATATGCAAAACTGCATCAAGTGATAACAGATAAACATGCTGTAATAAAAATTGGCTCAGTGCACAATGCCTGCTTCAAGAGGTAAATTCTGGCAGGTTCTGTCTTGCAAATCTGAATGCACATTGCAATCTAAATATATTATATATACAAACAAATTAAGCGTTGCCAACATATTATTTCCTGTAGACAAAAAACATGTTTACATTTTAGAAAAGAATAACAGAAATTCTCTGTAAATGCCTATAGCATCCAATATTAAGATTATGAGTGGATAACAATGGAAGACAAGAGAGAAAGAAAGATGTTTTAGTTGTACCACCACAAATCACAGTCATCGTTGAAAGAAACATGAAAATCTATTAGTGTTGCAGATTGGTAATACGGATATATACCATTTCTATTGCATAGAAAACTTGTGAACACTAGCATGTAGCACCATTACATGTTATATCCATTTAACTGAAGTATGTCACCATTTACTGCGTTATTTTCAGCCTAAAGAAAACTTAGATGCGCATTTAGTTGACTCTGCACAATTGGAGTTGGTCTGTAGTATAATGCCTAATGGTAAAAATGAATTTATAAAATTTAGCAAGTTTTGTAACAAACTGAACTGTCATTTATAAGCAGTGTGGTGTTAGAACCAGTTGCTATCTGTAGTCACAGCTGTGATCTAGTTCATAACTCGATTCAGGATAGCATATTACATAAAATGCACATATGACCACGAATATTCTGTGTACATATAGTACAAAAGCAGTGACTCTATGGAAGTAGTGGACCAAAGCCATTTGATGTGCAATTTGTTAGTGTGAGCTGCCTACATCAGGGACAGGTATGCACTCTGGGGCAAACCTGTTGTTCTTCTTTGATTGACAGGTACTTAACGTATTGTTCTCCTTTGACTTACAGGTACTTGATCTATTTTCTGCTAAAAAAAATTCTTCCTTTGGATTGACAGGTCCTTAACCTATAGTCCCCCACCCCCGCCCCCTCCCCCTCATCTCTCAGGAAAAGCCCCCAACGTGCTGCTACAGGTACACTTTAGGTCTGAGTTGTTGGAATAGCCCCTCTCACTCTTAACAATTTGATTGACTACTTAATTAAATTGATCAGTTAATCAACCTCTGCCCCTCTGGTAAACCCCCCTCCCCTCCGTCTCCCCCCCTCCAGAAATTGGTGGGAAAAAGACTCAGTCAATCGCTCATTTGGAGGGAATTCGATTGCAGGGTACCGAATATTGTTTAAACTATTTAGACAATGTATAGAATATTGTATAGTTATTTATGGCTGTGTGTGGAATATAGTTTATTTATTTAGTTAAGGAATTTGTCCAGGAATCGATTGTTGTGTATGGAATATTGTTTAAACAATTTAGACAATGTGTGGAATATTATTTATTTAAAGAATTTAAGGCAGTGTATAAAACATAGTTTATTTATTTACTTAAAGAATTTTTCAGGAAATCGATCGCTACCCCCACCACCCGAAACCCCACCACCCTCGCCACCCTCCCCTCTCCCGCTCACCTCCTTTACCTGCAAACTGGCGGCTCTGAGGCGGAAAGGAAGTATCTCACGAAGGGGAAATTCAAGAGTATATTGTTTTTTTATAAAGAAAATCAGTTTTTCGGGGCTTGGATTTCTCTTGCTCATCATTCTCTGCCGTTTGGAAAGATGCAGGTTTTGTGAGAAGTAACTACATGGATCACATCCCTTTCATACATGACACCTGAGAAGTTCCTGTCGTAATACGTGTTCACCAAGGCACCATTGCTCGCGCGATACCTCTCTACCTGTGGATACTGATGTCACAGGTCGCACTACAGAAATCTGTTCCAATGCTTCCAAGAATAGCACAGGCTCCATTGTTCTTAGCGATCCTCATGGGACATGCGAGCTGCGTCTAGCCATGCACGTGTTTACCAGCCAAGCATGGCTGACGCATTGCCATGAAATGCTAGTGTAGCTACACACCATCGCAAGTGCATCTAAAAGGTTCTCAATGTTATACTGATATCAAATGGCTATGTAATATAAGAGCCAAGTCGACCTCTAGGAAAACTTTCCTGATGTTTCAGCTTGTCCGCATGGAAATTCTTGTCCTAAGAGAACATTTTCACGAAAATAGCCCAGAATAACTCTGATTGCATTCTTCCTGATGGTCCTAACGAGGCATCCCATCCATTTTGTGCTACCCTTCCTGGAGGTAGTTAAGTCTTGCTTTCAACAAACATCTCTGAAACGCAAACCTTCTCACCACTATGTAGAGGCTCCTATGGCCCAGCACAAAGAATGTCTTGTGAATGAACGGAGCATTCTGATTGGCCCTTACTGAATTTACCCACCAAATTACTGATACTGCTGGTGTGGAAGCACTGTCTGGCTTTTTTTTTTCAGAAGACGAGACTTTCAGTGGCAAAAAACTATTTTGTACAGATCGCCATATTGCGCTGACAGTTAAACGCTACAAAAGTGATCTACAGACCGTCAAATACACCCCATGTATTCACCGTGCCACTGTGCGGCACCGACGGAGGAAACTACCACCGTAAAGGCGGCCCTTGAACGCAGGCAGGGAAGAGCGTGTCTGCCAGAGAGAGATGCCAGACAGCCGTAGTTGAGTCCCCATCCTGTGAGAATATCAATACTCCCAGTGCAAACACTTGTCGCACTGAATCTTCTCAAATTTCTGCATGCGACACACATAGTCCCGAAGGCAACTCAACGCAAACTGCGTATTAGTTGACTATTCACTCACACAGGAAGAGCCGCGAGCCAAATCGTCATAAGCCATAACCTTTCACGGACTCTCTAAACTGATGTACAAAGGATGGGCAAGCCCCGTCTCGGAACAAAGGCATTACTGTTTCCGGCACCGACCTCCTTGCTTGCTGCTATACTTTCTACAGCCATCTCCAGACTCACAAGAATATTGGGAACCAAACACATATTGATCAGTGTAACTACAATTAAATATTAGGATTGCTGCTGTAGTCTGACACAGAGCAATGTACTTTATATGTCTCCTCTTTATGACTGTGGTTCTGGAACGAATCTCAGTATCTATAGCGCACATAATTTTCCACCTAAAAAAAATCTTTCATTCCCCTTACGGCTATCGATGTGCTGAATCTATACCTCCCTCCCGATAGGACACGCAGCAGCGACCACCAGACTCTCGTACATACAGAGTGTTACAAAAAGGTACTGCCAAACTTTCAGGAAACATTCCTCACACACAAAGAAAGAAAATATGTTATGTGGACATGTGTCCGGAAACGCTTACTTTCCATGTTAGAGCTCATTTTATTACTTCTCTTCAAATCACATTAATCATGGAATGGAAACACGCAGCAACAGAACGTACCAGCGTGACTTCAAACACTTTGTTACAGGAAATGTTCAAAATGTCCTCCGTTAGCGAGGATACATGCATCCACCCTCCGTCGCATGGAATCCCTGATGCGCTGATGCAGCCCTGGAGAATGGCGTATTGAATTACAGCCGTCCACAATACGAGCACGATGAGTCTCTACATTTGGTACCGGCGTTGCGTAGACAAGAGCTTTGAAATGCCCCCATAAATGAAAGGCAAGAGGGTTGAGGTCAGGAGAGCGTGGAGGCCATGGAATTGGTCCGCCTCTACCAATCCATCGGTCACCGAATCTGTTGTTGAGAAGCGTACGAACACTTCGACTGAAATGTGCAGGAGCTCCATCATGCATGAACCACATGTTGTGTCGTACTTGTAAAGGCACATGTTCTAGCAGCACAGGTAGAGTATCCCGTATGAAATCATGATAACGTGCTCCATTGAGCGTAGGTGGAAGAACATGGGGCCCAATCAAGATGCTACGTACTGATGTGCTTGATGCTAGTGCTGTAGAGCAATGAGTCGCATGTCAACACAAGCACCGAAGTCAACATTACCTTCCTTCACTTGGGCCAACTGGCGGTGAATCGAGGAAGTATAGTACATACTGACGAAACTATAATGAGCTCTAACATGGAAATTAAGCGTTTCCGGACACATGTTCACATAACATCTCTTCTTTATTTGTGTGAGGAATGTTTCCTGAAACTTTGGCCGTACCTTTTTGTAACACCCTGTATACTGCGAAGACTGTTGTACAAAGGCTGGGTCAGTTCCTCTCGGCACATAGGCGTCACTGCTTCTGGCCCCGACCTATTTGCTTGCTTGCTTGCTTTCTACACACATCTCCACACTCTGGGATTACAAGAAAACATGCATTTTCACATGGTTTCCTAGAATATCATACCATTTACGCGATACTTCTCGATATCAAGCACATAACAGTATCCTAACGATCACTCGCACAACATAATTTCAATGATATAGACTGGAAATTATTTCTCTACAAACCCGAAACTTTAGCTAGGTGGAGCGTGCTGTAAGCCATTGAGTAACTAGAAACTTATCCCGTCTGCGAAGACCTTTACGTGAAAACTCGAAAAAAATAGAGGAAACTGAATTTCCACTCGCGAATACCGACTTCGGTGATATAACAGATTCCAAATCATCCTTATAATTTACAAAGTCAACTAAGATGTTTCTTAAGTCTACAGAACCAGCAAACGTGTCCTCCACCCGTCTTTCACCTGCTAGATGCACTCAGCACACACCACAATCGATGTTCTCTCAAACAAATAAAGACGGGAAAAGTGAAGAAGCAGTCAATATAGCAATTTGGATGGGAGGGAATAATGGTCCAGCGCAAACTCATGTCCATATTGAATCTTCTCAAATTTCCACGCGATCACGAAAGCAGTCCAACACATACTAAGTATTAGTTCGCTATTCGGCCGTCTAGAGGACGACACGGTTAAGTCAGCTACATTCCTGCATCCCAACAGGCCTTTCCATTCGGACGGCTCCTGCCGTTAATGGGAAATGTGAATCATTCCCAACACAGACCACCGCCGGCGCGCCACGCACCCCTAGACAGTATCGACCTAGGAAATTTGTCACATATATATTTGACCGCTATACTTAAAATGAAATGTTACGATTGCGGTCTCAGTTGAAAGACATTCGATAATGAGCGAAGTATTGGAAATATACCCTGCTGATGGCTGCGGCTCTGGAAATAGAAATATCTGTACCATTCTTATGACGTGACATACTCTTGTCTTTGCTATCACAGTATTCCACGTCAAATCCATATCTCCCTTACGACTGGACATAGTCATTTCCTTTGCACATGTCGGAACACAAACGCATAGTTTATACACCTGCTGTTTAAGGCGAACCTATTACGCATCCCCTACTAGTTAGTATAATACTTCGTTAATAACTGATTGCTGGCGATACAAAATAATACTGACCGAAAGTCAAGTATGGATTGTCATGTCTCATAAGTTTTTCTTGCGAGTAGTACCACTGTGTCTTAGAAAGACAGGCGTAATCGTCTTACAAACCGTCAGAGGTTAAAAACCCCGATCGCAACAACTTCTGTATGTTACTGTCACCAGCGGCCTTGGTTCTACAGGTGCATACAAGTATCAGTTTTAAAATGTTGTTGTATTGTCTGGGATCAGTACCAGGAGGGTATTGGTAAGACATACTTGTACTCTGCGCAGTGTATGTACCACATAAGCTTGTAAACTATCTCATCTGGTAATCACAACAACCGGAGTACCTCGTCCAGATTCCAACAATGAAATAGAACCCATTTTCTCAGTAAGTAATACTGTATAACTGCAGTCTGCTCTTTATCCCTTCATTTGTTCTTCAAATCCGGAAGGGCAGGGTCTTTATCCTGTTCCTTTGCAATTTCTGTCGAAGAGGTAAACATAATTTTCGAAAACTACATTCTTGAGATAGTACAGGCTAAAGTGGTTTTCTTCTACATCTACTTCCATTCCCTTAACTAGACCAACTGGCAAGTGTGGCAGCACATCCACTATGGTACTGACAGTGCATGGCACATGGATGATCGTAAAGTCTAATTGGTGGAAATATAGCACCCACAGTGCAAGCCGTTCATGTGTTAGATCCACAGTGAGCAAGAAATGTAGTGCATTGTAGTCGTCGTGAAATTTGGTTTTGTGCACAAACAAGATGTATAAGAACTTTCGGAAACCCCTTACGATGATGAAGGTTTCTCATTCTGTAATATTTTGATAACACCCTGCTCCCGAAGGTTATAGTTTTTCTTATAATTGTTCGACTGTCTTCAAACTGTTGAGATAAAACCACTCCTAGACCAATTTTGGCGCTATCCGTGACCATGCAGAGTGCAATAGAAGAGGGGTTGTTGTGAGTGCATTCTTCAGCGACTGGAATTCATGTTCAGCTTTTGTATCGTATTCCCAGAAGTCATCTTTCTTGTCAGTTTGCACAAGTGAGGTATTGATAATGTCTCCACATTAATAAAACGCTCATCAGTCGTAATGAGGCCTACTTATACCTCAAGCTGACTTTTGGTTTAGGGAGTCAGATATTGTTCAGTGGCTTTCATTTTGGATGGGTTTGTTGAAATTCCCTCTCTTGTAATTACATGGCCAAAGAACTTATTTTGATTAGATCCAAAATAGGGCTAGCCAATATCTGTAGCATTGCCATGATTCCAAAGTGTGGAGAGAGATGCACTTAATGCATGGTTGTGCTCTTCTCATGAATTCTCCGATGTTAAGATATCATCCACGTACTGTGTCACACAGTGCCACAAGTACTCTTAGAATACACTATCCAAGCAAGGAACGGCTGCAGCAGAAGAAATGTTGAGACCAATGGGGGTGCAGTTGAATTGATAACACTGGCCAAAAATAGTGTACTGTCAGCACGATGGACCAAGCTCGATTTGTCAGTAACTTGAGTGCAGACCAGTTGATGAGCAAATTTGTCCATTACGGAATTCTTATAACAACCCTTCCAGGTTTCTTAGTCCGTCATTTTCTGGTACAATGATGGTACAGGGTGTTTCAAAAATGATCGGTATATTTGAAACGGCAATAAAAACTAAACGAGCAGCGATAGAAATACACCGTTTGTTGCAATATGCTTGGGACAACAGTACATTTTCAGGCGGACAAACTTTCGAAATTACAGTAGTTACAATTTTCAACAACAGATGGCGCTGCAAGTGATGTGAAAGATATAGAAGACAACGCAGTCTGTGGGTGCGCCATTCTGTACGTCGTCTTTCTGCTGTAAGCGTGTGCTGTTCACAACGTGCAAGTGTGCTGTAGACAACATGGTTTATTCCTTAGAACAGAGGATTTTTCTGGTGTTGGAATTCCACCGCCTAGAACACAGTGTTGTTGCAACAAGACGACGTTTTCAACGGAGGTTTAATGTAACCAAAGGACCGAAAAGCGATACAATAAAGGATCTGTTTGAAAAATTTCAACGGACTGGGAACGTGACGGATGAACGTGCTGGAAAGGTAGGGCGACCGCGTACGGCAACCACAGAGGGCAACGTGCAGCTAGTGCAGCAGGTGATCCAACAGCGGCCTCGGGTTTCCGTTCGCCGTGTTGCAGCTGCGGTCCAAATGACGCCAACGTCCACGTATCGTCTCATGCGCCAGAGTTTACACCTCTATCCATACAAAATTCAAATGCGGCAACCCCTCAGCGCCGCTACCATTGCTGCACGAGAGACATTCGCTAACGATATAGTGCACAGGATTGATGACGGCGATATGCATGTGGGCAGCATTTGGTTTACTGACGAAGCTTATTTTTACCTGGACGGCTTCGTCAATAAACAGAACTGGCGCATATGGGGAACCGAAAAGCCCCATGTTGCAGTTCCATCGTCCCTGCATCCTCAAAAAGTACTGGTCTGGGCCGCCATTTCTTCCAAAGGAATCATTGGCCCATTTTTCAGATCCGAAACGATTACTGCATCACGCTATCTGGACATTCTTCGTGAATTTGTGGCAGTACAAACTGCCTTAGACGACACTGCGAACACCTCGTGGTTTATGCAAGATGGTGCCCGGCCACATCGCACGGCCGACGTCTTTAATTTCCTGAATGAATATTTCGATGATCGTGTGATTGCTTTGGGCTATCCGAAACATACAGGAGGCGGCGTGGATTGGCTCCCTATTCGCCAGACATGAACTACTGTGACTTCTTCCTGTGGGGACACTTGAAAGACCAGGTGTACAGCCAGAATCCAGAAACAATTGAACAGCTGAAGCAGTACATCTCATCTGCATGTGAAGCCATTCTGCCAGACACGTTGTCAAAGGTTTCGGGTAATTTCATTCAGAGACTACGTCATATTATTGCTACGCATGGTGGATATGTGGAAAATATCGTACTATAGAGTTTCCCAGACCGCAGCGCCATCTGTTGTTGAAAATTGTAACTACTGTCATTTCGAAAGTTTGTCCGCCTGAAAATGTACTGTTGTCCCAAGCATATTGCAACAAACGGTGTATTTCTATCGCTGCTCGTTTAGTTTTTATTGCCGTTTCAAATATACCGGTCATTTTTGAAACACCCTGTATTTATCTGGTGTGAATATGGTACTAGGTGCATTATGCCATCTTTCTTGTATGCTACGAGCAGTGGGCTATTATATGATGAAATCGTGGGTTTGGTCACACCTTGGCCGAGCGTTGCCTGGATGCCCTCCAAGACTTTCTGTTTATATGCCAAAGGGATTACATAAGGGCACGTAAACGTCTTCCCATGATCACCTCAAATTTATGATGTAAGTTCTTCATAATTCACGGCATCAGTTAGAAAACCATCACACGGTCCTGTTAAATTGCAGAAAGCTTATCCTTTTCCAGTGAACCAATTTTTCCAAACACTTCTACGTTTTTCTGAATTTTGAAACAAATTTAGTTTTTCACGGAAGACTCATCACCTTGAAGATACAGCTTTTGACTCATGAAAAGGCTCCCTGACCTTTAATCTTTCCCTTCGGGTTCTTAACATAATTTTAGATAGTTTTCTGGTATCTGCTTACAGATTACTTGTTCCTCAAGCTTACAGATTACTTGTTCCTCAAAACGAATGCCCACAGGCACGTCGTTTTGAAATGTTATTTCACCATATCAGAGCTCCAGTACTGCCTCATCTACCTTCAAGATGTCCATGCCAAAGATTAAGTTCTTCGGTAGCTATGTTACCACCAAATATTCCATTCTAGCTTGTGACCTTGGCAAATAAACTCCAGCCTCACATGCTGGCTTATAACAATACTTTTTCCAACTTTTGCACCTTTAACATTGGTCATCTTTCGTCATAACAGTGGCCAATGATAGTTCTCGGAACATCTCTGGAATAATACCTCCAAAATGGCGGAAATCTGTTTATTGCTGACCATTAAAGCTTTCAGTTTAATTTCTCGTATCAAGATGATGACAACCGAGCAAAAATTTTGTATGCTGGCATTCTTTTATTCCAACAGTAGTTTCGTCACATCATATGACTCTATTAGGTTCATTGGATCCAAGGTCATTCATAGATTTTCCTATCTCCATTCCATGTCAGCTGCCTATCATTGTGGTTACATATTCCCTGCATTATTGTTTACCCATGGATTGAGACACCCAATCTCAATTATATTGGCATGATGTCTAGGCCTCTCTCGTTCATTCAACCCTAGCCCAAACTTGTGACCATTATTATGTTTCGTTGATATGGGTGAAAATATCCCCATCTTGTTATCAGAATAGATTGCTCTTCCATTCATTGTAATGCCTCTGTGGCCTGATGAAGTTGCACCCTGGCCCCCGTTGCCTATCTCGAGAGTTGTCCTCTCCCTGAGCAAACTCAAACTCTTGAAACAAACTCTTGAAGGCATCCATACTCTTTTCACAATGTCTGGGAAAAATCTGTTTGCAGCGCGTTGGTTGTTTCAGATAACAGAACCGTCTAATTTCTTGGGAGATGAATGGCACATCGAGACACTGATTTTTCTTTAACATGACTTCAGACGCTTCTGAAACCAAATCCTTCCAGATTCTGACTCATTATTATTTCCTGCTTGATTATTTTCTGTGCTGTTCTGGACCAACAATTAGCTAAGAACATGTCCTTAAGCTTCTTTTGAAGCTGACAATCGAATGCGCCTCAGCAGTTTCTGTACCACTCTCGATCATCTCATGGTTTTTGATCTCGAGCTGTTCTGTCGAGTCACACAACCGATTTCCAGCGTCATTCGGCATCTGACTGGCCCTCTCCACTATCGCATTTATATCTTTCTCTATGTTCTCTGCACATCGCCAATCTGCCACTGTATTATTGGGAATTGTTCCATTTGGGTTCCAGTTTCAAGTAAGTGGGACTCCTGCCTATTCAACAACGCTATTGTCTCCTTCCGATTTTATTTCTTTTTTTGTGTCTTCTCTGTGCTTGTTCAACATCTCTTGTGATTCCTTGCAGTGCTTCCTTAGTTGTACGATAAAACTAATCAATTCCTCAGTCCTACCCTCTTCTCCAACAAGTCTTATCTATGATGTGCTGGGTTGTCCTCATGGAACATTTATAGGTACGGTAAGATTTGATCTGGCACTAGAGACATGACTGCGTCTACGTTATTTTACGCCCTACGTTCTTATTTGTGCCTTCATTGTTTCTGCCTCCTGTTACTCCTTCTCAGTCAGCTGAATCAAAGGCACCCTCTTGCTCGCTCACATCTACACATCCTGTTGGGTGCGTTGGCTGCTCTTTGGCTACAGGCGTTTCCTTTCCACTGTATTTCTTAATTAACCCTCTGTTTCCAATTCTTCTTTTATACTACGCTGATTCCTTGTCTGCATTCGTTTATATGATTGCAATCTCACAAGTATGGTCTCCTATGTTTTTGGATATATAAACAACTCTTTATTTAATATAATAGTTACGTCATTTTCAAGGCTCAAGAACGCTTTATTTTTCTACATAATCCCCATTTCGTTTGCTGCATTTTTGTAGACGCTATGGCAATTTTACAAAAAAATGGTTCAAATGGCTCTGAGCACTATGGGACTCAACTGCTGTGGTCATAAGTCCCCTAGAACTTAGAACTACTTAAACCTAACTAACCTAAGGACAGCACACAACACCCAGCCATCACGAGGCAGAGAAAATCCCTGACCCCGCCGGGAATCGAACCCGGGAACCCGGGCGTGGGAAGCGAGAACGCTACCGCACGACCACGAGATGCGGGCGGCAATTTTACAACGCCCATGTCACACCAGCTGACTCCCATGTCCTTCAGGAAGCGTTGCACCTTATCTTTCACCTCATTATTATCGGATCAGAACCCTTATCGATACAAATGTTCCTTCAACTTACGGAACGGGTGGTAGTCGCTCGGTGCCAAGTCCGGACTGTATGTAGGTGGATGATGACATTCTGACCGAAGTTTTGCAGGAGATCGACGATTTGTCGGGCTAGGTGTGGGCTGGCGTTGTCGTAGCGAATGTTTGCTTGCACCAGTGCTCAAAATTTCCCTTCTCCGGTTCTGAATTACTCTTCTGACTTTTTCAGTGTTTCACTGCCCTCCCACACGTCAGTCGGTCGAAACATGATACGGATTACGATTAATTAAATCAACAGTAATTACACATGAGACGTGTCAGTCCACCTCTTGACGGACGCGTTTTAACGTGGGATTTATATCCAATTTTATTTCAGTCCCCAGAGGCTTCAAGTAGCTTATCTCACTGTTCTTCCGCTGATGAGATAATGTTTCGAGCGTTAATGCTAATATGATGTGATGTAATTTCATCACTTGTATCCGGATGTAATATAAAGGTACCTGTCTGTTGGATTGGATTTTTATATGAAATATTATACCTTGTACTCAAGTATTGAATATTATATTACGTTTGGGCATAACCTGGAATTTTGAAGAGCGAATTTTCATTCCCATTGGTCTGTGTTCAAGTTAACCCCCCACGTGTTCCGTACCGCCACATGACGTACACTTAAGAACTATGCTCTCAGAACGAACTACATTCACTTTACTTGCATTTAAAGCTGTGACGGACTAAGCTGCTTTAAACAGAGTTGAGATTTTCACCCAGCAAAGTTTTCATCTCCACAGGTAACTTTATGATGCTGGTGAGCTTCCAGACACGAGTCACCAGAGACATCGAGGTGATTTCTGCTACCTCACTAGCTCAGGCGCTTGTTCAAATTATTGGGTGTTATATGACACTGAGAGAAAAAAGTCGCATAGCAGGAATTACATATATAAAATGCGATACTTACACTTGTAGCTGGATGAGGTCTATTGTAAGGACTATAATCTCGATTTTGATTTGGTTCCATCTTGTTAAACACTCCTTTAATTATTCTGTGGCGCTACGCGAAAGCCCCTGCCATTATGAAATTTAAAATCAGTCAGACGTCGTCTCTGCAGATATAGGTCACACTTTATACAAAAGATTAACTTTTCAGAGCATAAGAACCGAGTTCATAATCCTTGGTGACTGTATGTGGCAGGCTTTCAAAATGGCTAGTCTTAATGTCAGTCTTCAGTGGGTGCCCAATGCCTTTCACGGCAAGCGCAGACAACACAGAAAAACTCAAAGTACGTTCTCTTAGACGATGCATACTCTTGTCCGAATTCCATTACAGCTAATATTTAGCTCCAATTAAATTTTAATACGATATGTGTACTTTCTTTACGTTCTCAGCGTCTGTCCCACGTTAGAGCGTGCTCCACATATTTGCGTATTAGCTTCCTTCTTGTGTAATCTTTGCCGTATTGAGCAATTCCCATTGTGCTAAATTCGTTCTGTAATGTTTTAAGGTAGATCTTCCTTAATAAACGTAAGTAACGCCAGCATAATAATAATCGCAACATTTCGAGGTCATAATTGAACGTAAATCCAATAGGTTTGAAATCCATCAAACCCAGAAAGGACATTTTCCACTTGGAATGTCATTAAATGTATTTATTAATCATAGTCGTCATTTCGGTCTATTATGTCATTTTCAAGTAATAGTTCAGTATGAAGTGCGTAGCGTGTCGTTCCAAATTTATATATTCCATGTGTATAATAATACAGGTGTCTTCGTTATTTATACATGGTGTCCCAGGAGGAATGGCCAATATTCAGGGACATGCCAGGAACGATCATCCGAAACTAATTGCTTTCCGTATTTTGGAAGGAGGTAGTATGGATCAAAACAAGAAAAACTTGTATGGTAAACATGGGCAATAATATGCCTACCGTAGGAGATATGAGTACTTGTTCCGCAGAAGAGATGTACTTCACAGTATCGAAGCTGAAGATGTATTCATAGTTCTTAACGTATGCACTTGAGAGCCCAAGTTTACTAGACGTTTTTATTGTTTTGATCTATACTACCACCTCTGAAAACATGAAAAGCAAAGTGCTTCTAGTAGAAGAGTTTTGTTCCATACTGTCGAAAATGAAGTGCTCATAGCTCATAAGGCATGTATTTTATAGCCCGAGATAACAAGACTTTTTTACTTCGAATGATCATCCCTGTCATATCCATGAATGTTGACCATCCCTCCTGGGACACCCTGTATAGTTATTCGCAAGTACCTTGTAGGTACCAGAAGAAAAGTGTGTGAAATCTGCAGGGCATACAGAAAAATGGCACATTTCAGTGGATACAGCATCTCTCAAAGTTTCGCTTCGTAACATGTGCCGTGGCGTAGTTGCACTAAAATGCGGAAGTGTCAAAACATGTAGGCAAATGTTCCGCTCGGTGTTGCTGCATCAAATTAGCTCGCGCCTGCAGATAGGCATACCAATGAACACAATTCCAAAGAGGGCTGCGGTCGAACATTGCCGGGTGCACACATGTATTGACGTTCGCCACGTCACAAACGGTGTTCATATTGAGCAGCTTTGATTTGCCTTCAAAACTTGCAGGTAGTTCTGTTAAACGTGGAACATATTTTGAGTTCGAATATAATATATTTCCTAGAGACCGAAAAGATTATGTCAACGAATCTGTACCATTTTAGGAAGCATCGCTCGTATCAAATTCAGATTGCCATTTTATCAAGTGATGTAGTGTGAACTGTAGGTGATGGACAACAGCCTGATTCCGTACTTCTAGATTTCGGAAAAACATTTGACACGGTCTGAGATATTATTATCGCAAGTAGCAGCGTGCGAGCAGTTGTCGAGGGGAGTCGGAAGTGGGCGGACGCAGGGTGCGGTGGGGAGAAGCCGCGCGGCATGAGAGGCCGCAGCCTGCCATGATCCTGCTATAGCGCAGGAGGAGACTTCCGTATTAATTCAGGATTTTTCTTTTTGTAATTTGCCTTTTCGCTGCACGTAGTTGTTGGTTGCTTGCACGCTGGAGGGATTTTGTCAGATTTATGTATGCATACACTCAGAGTAATATTTGTATCTTTGTTGTGGCCAGAAATGTGTTTAATGAGTATAGACATTGTTGAATAATGTCTGTGTAAAGTTTGTCAGCATTTAAATCATAAATTTTCTGAATCTACATCTACATCTACATCCATACTCCGCAAGCCACCTGACGGTGTGTGGCGGAGGGTACCCTGAGTACCTCTATCGGTTCTCCCTTCTATTCCAGTCTCGTATTGTTCGTGGCTTCCCCCATGAACCATGGACCTTGCCGTTGGTGGAGAGGCTTGCGTCCCTCAGCGATACAGATGGCCGTACCGTAGGTGCTACCACAACGGAGGGGTATCTGTTGAGAGGCCAGACAAACATGTGGTTCCTGAAGAGGGGCAGCAGCCTTTTCAGTAGTTGCAGGGGCAACAGTCTGGATGATTGACTGATCTGGCCTTGTAACATTAACCAAAACGGCCTTGCTGTGCTGGTACTGCGAACGGCTGAAAGCAAGGGGAAACTACAGCCGTAATTTTTCCCGAGGACATGCAGCTCTACTGTATGATTAAATGATGATGGCGTCCTCTTGGGTAAAATATTCCGGAGGTAAAATAGTCCCCCATTCGGATCTCCGGGCGGGGACTACTCAGGAGGAAGTCGTTATCAGGTTCAAAATGGTTCAAATGGCTCTGAGCACTATGGGACTTAACTTCTGTGGTCATCAGTCCCCTAGAACTTAGAACTACTTAAACCTAACTAACCTAAGGACAGCACACACATCCATGCCCGAGACAGGATTCGAACCTGCGACCGTAGCAGTCCCGCGGTTCCGGACTGCGGCATTATCAGGAGAAAGGAAACTGGCATTCTACGGATCGGAGCGTGGAATGTCAGATCCCTTAATCGGGCAGGTAGGTTAGAAAATTTAAAAAGGGAAATGGATAGGTTAAAGTTAGATATAGTGGGAATTAGTGAAGTTCGGTGGCAGGAGGAACAAGACTTTTGGTCAGGTGATTACAGGGTTATAAATACAAAATCAAATAGGGGTAATGCAGGAGTAGGTTTAATAATGAATAAAAAAATAGGAGTGCGGGTTAGCTACTACAAACAGCATAGTGAACGCATTATTGTGGCCAAGATAGACACAAAGCCCATGCCTACTACAGTAGTACAAGTTTATATGCCAACTAGCTCTGCAGATGATGAAAAAATTGATGAAATGTATGACGAGATAAAAGAAATTATTCAGGTAGTGAAGGGAGATGAAAATTTAATAGTCATGGGTGACTGGAATTCGTCAGTAGAAAAAGGGAGAGAAGGAAACATAGTAGGTGAATATGGATTGGGGGGAAGAAATGAAAGAGGAAGCCGCCTTGTAGAATTTTGCACAGAGCATAACTTAATCATAGCTAACACTTGGTTCAAGAATCATAAAAGAAGGTTGTATACCTGGAAGAATCCTGGAGATACTAATAGGTATCAGATAGATTATATAATGGTAAGACAGAGATTTAGGAACCAGGTTTTAAATTGTAAGACATTTCCAGGGGCAGATGTGGATTCTGACCACAATCTATTGGTTATGAACTGCAGATTGAAACTGAAGAAACTGCAAAAAGGTGGGAATTTAAGGAGATGGGACCTGGATAAACTGAAAGAACCAGAGGTTGTACAGAATTTCAGGGAGAGCATAAGGGAACAATTGACAGGAATGGGGGAAAGAAATACAGTAGAAGAAGAATGGGTAGCTCTGAGGGATGAAGTAGTGAAGGCAGCAGAGGATCAAGTAGGTAAAAGGACGAGGGCTAATAGAAATCCTTGGGTAACAGAGGAAATATTGAATTTAATTGATGAAAGGAGAAAATATAAAAATGCAGTAAATGAAGCAGGCAAAAAGGAATACAAACGTCTCAAAAATGAGATCGACAGAAAGTGCAAAATGGCTAAGCAGGGATGGCTAGAGGACAAATGTAAGGATGTAGAGGCTTGTCTCACTAGGGGTAAGATAGATACTGCCTACAGGAAAATTAAAGAGACCTTAGGAGAGAAGAGAACCACTTGTATGAATATCAAGAGCTCAGATGGCAACCCAGTTCTAAGCAAAGAAGGGAAGGCAGAAAGGTGGAAGGAGTATATAGAGGGTTTATACAAGGGCGAAGTACTTGAGGACAATATTATGGAAATGGAAGAGGATGTAGATGAAGATGAAATGGGAGATAAGATACTGCGTGAAGAGTTTGACAGAGCACTGAAAGACCTGAGTCGAAACAAGGCCCCGGGAGTAGACAACATTCCATTAGAACTACTGATGGCCTTGGGAGAGCCAGTCATGACAAAACTCTACAATCTGGTGAGCAAGATGTATGAGACAGGTGAAATACCCACAGACTTCAAGAAGAATATAATAATTCCAATACCAAAGAAAGCAGGTGTTGACAGATGTGAAAATTACCGAACTATCAGTTTAATAAGTCACAGCTGCAAAATACTAACGCGAATTCTTTACAGACGAATGGAAAAACTGGTAGAAGCGGACCTCGGGGAAGATCAGTTTGGATTCCGTAGAAATGTTGGAACACGTGAGGCAATACTAACCTTACGACTTATCTTAGAAGAAAGATTAAGAAAAGGCAAACCTACGTTTCTAGCATTTGTAGACTTAGAGAAAGCTTTTGACAACGTTAACTGGAATACTCTCTTTCAAATTCTGAAGGTGGCAGGGGTAAAATACAGGGAGCGAAAGGCTATTTACAATTTGTACAGAAACCAGATGGCAGTTATAAGAGTCGAGGGACATGAAAGGGAAGCAGTGGTTGGGAAAGGAGTGAGACAGGGTTGTAGCCTCTCCCCGATGTTATTCAATCTGTATATTGAGCAAGCAGTAAAGGAAACAAAAGAAAAATTCGGAGTAGGTATTAAAATTCATGGAGAAGAAGTAAAAACTTTGAGGTTCGCCGATGACATTGTAATTCTGTCAGAGACAGCAAAGGACTTGGAAGAGCAGTTGAACGGAATGGACAGTGTCTTGAAAGGAGGATATAAGATGAACATCAACAAAAGCAAAACGAGGATAATGGAATGTAGTCGAATTAAATCGGGTGACGCTGAGGGGATTAGATTAGGAAGTGAGACACTTAAAGTAGTAAAGGAGTTTTGCTATTTAGGGAGTAAAATAACTGATGATGGTCGAAGTAGAGAGGATATAAAATGTAGACTGGCAATGGCAACGAAATCGTTTCTGAAGAAGAGAAATTTGTTAACATCGAGTATAGATTTAAGGGTCAGGAAGTCGTTTCTGAAAGTATTTGTATGGAGTGTAGCCATGTATGGAAGTGAAACATGGACGATAACCAGTTTGGACAAGAAGAGAAAAGAAGCTTTCGAAATGTGGTGCTACAGAAGAATGCTGAAGATAAGGTGGGTAGATCACGTAACTAATGAGGAGGTATTGAATAGGATTGGGGAGAAGAGAAGTTTGTGGCACAACTTGACTAGAAGAAGGGATCGGTTGGTAGGACATGTTTTGAGGCATCAAGGGATCACAAATTTAGCATTGGAGGGCAGCGTGGAGGGTAAAAATCGTAGAGGGAGACCAAGAGATCAATACACTAAGCAGATTCAGAAGGATGTAGGTTGCAGTAGGTACTGGGAGATGAAGAAGCTTGCACAGGATAGAGTAGCATGGAGAGCTGCATCAAACCAGTCTCAGGACTGAAGACTACAACAACAACATTGTTCGTGGAAAGAAGGATTGTCGGTATGCCTCTGTGTGGGCTCTAATCTCTCTGATTTTATCCTCATGGTCTCTTCGCGAGATATACGTAGGAGGTATGTTCTCAAAACTTCAACAAAAGCCCGTACCGAGCTACTGAGCGTCTCTCCTGCAGAGTCTTCCACTGGAGTTTATCTATCATCTCCGTAACGCTTTCACGATTATTAAATGATCCTGTAACGAAGCGCGCTGCTCTCCGTCGGATCTTCTCTATCTCTTCTATCAACCCTATCTGGTACGGATCCCACACTGCTGAGCAGTATTCAAGCAGTGGGTGAACAAACGTACTGTAACCTACTTCCTTTGTTTTCGGATTGCATTTCCTTAGGATTCTTCCAATGAATCTCAGTCTGGCATCTGCTTTACCGACGATCAACTTTATATGATCATTCCATTTAAAATCACTCCTAATGCGTACTCCCAGATAATTTATGGAATTAACTGCTTCCAGTTGCTGACCTGCTATTTTGTAGCTAAATGATAAGGGATCTATCTTTCTATTTATTCGCAGCACATTACACTTGTCTACATTGAGATTCAATTGCCATTCCCTGCACCATGCGTCAATTCGCTGCACATCCTCCTGCATTTCAGTACAATTTTTCATTGTTACAACCTCTCGATACACCACAGCATCATCTGCAAGAAGCCTCAGTGAACTTCCGATGTCATCCACCAGCTCATTTATGTATATTGTGAATAGCAACGGTCCTATGACACCCCCCTGCGGCACACCTGAAATCACTCTTACTTCGGAAGACTTCTCTCCATTGAGAATGACATGCTGCGTTCTGTTATCTAGGAACTCCTCAATCCAATCACACATTGGTCTGATAGTCCATATGCTCTTACTTTGTTCATTAAACGACTGTGGGGAACTGTATCGAACGCCTTCCGAAAGTCAAGAAACACGGCATCTGCCTTTGAACCCGTGTCTATGGCCCTCTGAGTCTTGTGGACGAATAGCTCGAGCTGGGTTTCACACGACCGTCTTTTTCGAAACCCATGCTGATTCCTACAGAGTAGATTTCTAGTCTCCAGAAAAGTCATTATACTCGAACATAATACGTGTTCCAAAATTCTACAACTGATCGACGTTAGAGATATAGGTCTATAGTTCCGCACATCTGTTCGACGTCCTTCTTGAAAACGGGGATGACCTGTGACCTTTTCCAATCCTTTGGAACGCTACGCTC
This sequence comes from Schistocerca nitens, assembly GCF_023898315.1. Taxonomy (NCBI): domain Eukaryota; kingdom Metazoa; phylum Arthropoda; class Insecta; order Orthoptera; family Acrididae; genus Schistocerca; species Schistocerca nitens. The sequence goes on along the minus strand of NC_064616.1, from coordinate 598,065,610 downwards.
TTCTAGAGACCTACGGTACACCGCTGCAAGAAGGGGGGCAAGTTCCTTCGCGTACTCTGTGTAAAATCGAACTGGTATCCCATCAGGTCCAGCGGCCTTTCCTCCTTTGAGCGATTTTAATTTTTTCTCTATCCCTCTGTCGTCTATTTCGATATCTACCATTTTGTCATCTGTGCGACAATCTAGAGAAGGAACTACAGTGCAGTCTTCCTCTGTGAAACAACTTTGGAAAAAGACATTTAGTATTTCGGCCTTTAGTCGGTCGTCCTCTGATTCAGTACCATTTTGGTCACAGAGTGTCTGGACATTTTGTTTTGATCCACCTACCGCTTTCACATAAGACCAAAATTTCTTAGGATTTTCTGCCAAGTCAGTACATAGAACTTTACTTTCAAATTCATTGAACGCCTCTCGCATAGCCCTCCTCACACTACCTTTCGCTTCGCGTAATTTTTGTTTGTATGCAAGGCTTTGGCTATTTTATGTTTGCTGTGAAGTTCCCTTTGCTTCCGCATCAGTTTTCTAACTCGAGCTGGGTTTCACACGACCGTCTTTTTCGAAACCCATGCTGATTCCTACAGAGTAGATTTCTAGTCTCCAGAAAAGTCATTATACTCGAACATAATACGTGTTCCAAAATTCTACAACTGATCGACGTTAGAGATATAGGTCTATAGTTCCGCACATCTGTTCGACGTCCTTCTTGAAAACGGGGATGACCTGTGACCTTTTCCAATCCTTTGGAACGCTACGCTCTTCTAGAGACCTACGGTACACCGCTGCAAGAAGGGGGGCAAGTTCCTTCGCGTACTCTGTGTAAAATCGAACTGGTATCCCATCAGGTCCAGCGGCCTTTCCTCTTTTCCATCTCTTACGATCTTGCTTGGCACATACTCGTCTAACGCATAATGTACGATGGTTTTGAACTTTGTCCACTGATCCTCAACACTATCTGTACTTGAGACAAAACTTTTTTGTTGAGCCGTCAGGTACTCTGAAATCTGCTTTTTGTCACTTTTGCTAAACAGAAAAATCTTCCTACCCTTTTTAATATTTCTATTTACAGCTGAAATCATCGATGCCGTAACCGCTTTATGATCGCTGATTCCCTGTTGTGGGTTAACTGTTTCAAATAGTTCGGGTCTGTTTGTCACTAGAAGGTCTAATATGTTATCGCCACGAGTCGGGTCTCTGTTTAACTGCTCAAGGTAGTTTTCAGATAAAGCACTTAAAAAAATTTCACTGGATTCTTTGTCCCTGCCACCCGTTATGAACGTTTGAGTCTCCCAGTCTATATCCGGCAAATTAAAATCTCCACCCAGAACTATAACATGGTGGGGAAATCTACTCGAAATATTTTCCAAATTATCCTTCAGGTGCTCAGCCACAACAGCTGCTGAGCCAGGGGGCCTATAGAGACCTCCAATTACCATGTCTGAGCCTGCTTTAACCGTGACCTTCACCCAAATCATTTCACATTTCGGATCTCCGTCAATTTCCTTCGACACTATTGCACTTCTTATCGCTATAAACACGCCTCCCCCTTCACTGTCCAGCCTGTCTCTGCGGTATACATTCCAATCTGAGTTTAGGATTTCCTTACTGTTTACGTCTGGTTTCAGCCAACTTTCTGTCCCTAGTACTATATGGGCGTTGTGACCGTTTATTAATGAGAGCAGTTCTGGGACCTTTCTATAGACGCTCCTGCAGTTTACTATTAGCACGTTAATATTGTTGTTATTCTCTGTTGCATTTTGCCTACTCCTACCTTGCCGCGTCTCAGGAGGCGTCTTGTCGGGCCTAGGGAGGGAATTCTCTAACCTAAAAAACCCCCATGTGCACTCCACACGTACTCCGCTACCCTTGTAGCAGCTTCCGGAGTGTAGTGCACGCCTGACCTATTCAGGGGGACCCTACATTTCTCCACCCGATAGCGGAGGTCGAGAAATTTGCACCCCAGATCTCCGCAGAATCGCCTGAGCCTCTGGTTTAAGCCTTCCACTCGGCTCCAAACCAGAGGACCGCGATCGGTTCTGGGAACGACACTACAAATAGTTAGCTCTGATTCCACCCCGCGAGCGAGGCTTTCCGCCTTCACCAATTCCGCCAACCGCCTGTACGAACTGAGGATGACCTCTGAACCCAGACGGCAGGAGTCACTGGTGCCGACATGAACAACAATTTGCAGTCGGGTGCACCCAGTGCTCTCTATCGCCGCCGGTAGGGCCTCCTCCACATCTCGGATGAGACCCCCCGGCAAGCAGACAGAGTGAACACTGGCCTTCTTTCCCGACCTTTCCGCTATTTCCCTAAGGGGCTCCATCACCCGCCTAACGTTGGAGCTCCCAATAACTAATAAACCCCTCCCCCCGTGTGCCTGCTCGGACCTTGCTGAAGGAGCAGCCACATGTCCACTCACAGGCAGAGCGGGCGATGCCACACGGCCAGCCTCCACATTTACCCTCCGCCTCGTGCGCCGCTGAACCCGCCACTCCCCTTGGGGAGAGGGTGGCCCAACCGCGCCCGGTACCCGCGGAGATGTCTCGACAGCAGGGACAGTGGGTGAAGCATGTAACACCTGGGGTATACCTTGCGACGCGCCAGACTCCCCACTGCCGCTACACTCCGAGGCAGCAGCCGGAAGACGGCTGACCGCCGCCGTCAACACGCTCAGCTGTTCGCGAACAGTGGCCAGCTCCTCCTGCGTCCGTACACAGCAGTCACACATCCTATCCATCCTAAGGAATCAATTTACTGAAGAGAGTTAATCAACTTTTAACTAGACTGCTAATTCACTAAATAAAAAGTTTTTATTGGTTTCTTTAATTTTTCTTTACATCGTTTAAGGTTAGTTGACCAAACCCTTCCTGCACTTTCAGTTTCTATGTATAAAAGTATGGCAGTAATTGTTGCAATTAGTGCATGCATTGCACTCTGCATGGATCGCAATATTGCTTTTTGAAATATTTTAGTATGTTGCTGATCACGCAGTTGCAGCAGCAAGACGAGGTACAGGAGCACTGCAGAACAGTTGTTAGAAGACGTTAGAGGATATGTTAAAACTCGCAGTCAGATGGTTGAGAATTGATTTCTTTATAATTCGCGGGAGAAGAAATTAAATTTCTGTTCAAATTTCTGTTTTCTATTTGTTCTCAATCAGAATACTATCACTGCCAGAGACGGAACGTCACTCACTTACTCACGTACATCTTTAAAAATAATAATAATTTACCCAGAAGAGTTTCAACTTCTGAAGTAATAGAAGCGATTGTTTTGTCCTCGATGGCGGGTGTTCGTTAGAGGCAATGGTATCGTTTTCTGTATACATAAATGGTCTGGTGGACAGGGTGCCCAGCAATCTGCGGTTGTTTGCTGATGATGCTGTGACGTACAGAAGGATGTCAAAGATGAGTGGCTGTAGCATGATACAAGATAACGTAGACAAAATTTCTAAATGATGTGATGAATGATAGCTGACTCTAAATGTAGAAAAATGTGAATTAATACGGATGGGAAGGAAAAACAAATCCGTAATGTTTGGAGACAGCAGTAGTAGTGTCCTGCTTGACACAGTCACGTCGTTTAAATATCTGAGTGTGTCCGCCCCGATAGCTGAGTGGTCATCGTGGAGGGGCCCGGATTCGATTCCCGGCTGGGTCGGGGATATTCTCCGCTCAGGGACTGGGTGTTGTGTTGTCTTCATCATCATTTCATTCCCATCCGGCGCGCAGGTCGCCCAGTGTGGCGTCGAATGTAATAAGACCTGCTCCAAGGCGGCCGGACCTGCCCCATAGGGGGCCTCCCGGTCAATGACGCCAAACGCTCTTCAACATCTGGGCGTAACGTTGGGAAGCGATATGAAATGGAACGAGCATGTGGTAGGGAAGGCGAATGGTCGACTTCGGTTTATTGGGAGAATTTTAGAAAAGTGTGGTTCATCTGTAAAGGAGACGGCGTATAGGACGCTAGTGCAACCTATTTTTGAGTACACCTCGAGTGTTTGGGATCCGCACCAAGACAGATTAAAAGAAGACATCGAAGCAATTCTGAGACGGTCTGCTAGATCTGTTACCGGTAGGTTCGAACAACACGTAAGTGTTGCGGAGATACTTCGGGAACTCGAATGGGAATCCCTCGAGGGAAGGCGACGTTCTTTTCGAGGAACACTGTTGACAAAATTTAGAAAACCATCATTTGAAGATGAATGCAGAACAATCCTTCTGCCGCAAACATACATTTCGTGTAAGGACCACGAAGATGAGATGCGAGCAATTAGGGCTCATGCGGAAGCATATGGACTGTCGTTTTCCCCTCGCTCTATCTGCGAGTGGGTCGGGAAAGAAAACGAATAGTAGTGGTGCAGGGAACCCTCTGCCACGCTCCGCACAGTGGCTTGCGGAGCATCAATGTAGACATAGATGCAGAACATGGTCATCGGATGCTTTTATAGATCCCCTGGCTCAGCAGAAATAATGGTGGAACATCTGAGGGAATACTTGGAGAATATTTCGTGTAAATTTCCTGGTCATGTTCTCGTTTTAGTTGCAGATTTCGATTTTCCAGCCACAGACTGAGAGACTCGAATGACTGGGATGGGTAGCAGGGACAGGGAATCGTATTTTATCCTAGAATTATTTTGAACAGTTAATCAGAGAACTAGCTCGTGAAGATATCTTAAATCTGGTAGTGACAAACAGACACGAATTTTGCGACGTAGTCGCCACAGAACAGGGAATCAGTGATCGTAATGCCGTTACAGCACTCCTGAATACAGCTGTAAATAAAGGAGGGAAGGTCTTTCTAACTGTAACTGAACTTTCCATCGGTGCTTCGCAGAACATGATAATAATATTAAAAACACTTCTTAATGTTCTGCAAAATTATATTTATTTGGTCACGAACCGGCTTTGGGCTATTCAGGCCATCTTCAGGTGACGACTGAATATCGCAAACATAGATAAACATGAAATGCGACGTACACAGATATTATTTGTACAAAAGATACAAAAATGACAGGCTGTTTATATTGGAAAACATTACAATAATTATATTTTTGTGTGGATAAGTTTTTACAAATTATGGGAGATAACATGAATTTACAGTTTGAATCTAGTATCTGTAAAGAAAATTTAATTTAACAAAGGGGAAAATGAAAATTGTGTCTGATCTTTTAATAGTAGACTGGCATTCTGTTCGTGTGTTTGTTGATTTCCAATGTTTCCAATAGGATCATCTTTCTGATTTTCTTGACAGAATGTAAAACTCCACATTCTGCATCATATGAATGGTTTTCTGCTACAAGACGATCAGAAAAGGTCGAATCTTTCTTCCTTAATCGCCAGCTTCTCTCATGTTCACGTGCCTTAATTGCCACAGCCCTGCCTGACTGATCAACAAACTTTTTCACACTGTTTGCAAGCGATTTTATACACACCACTCTGTGTCAAGGGTTGCAATTTGCTTCACTATTGAATATAAATTTTTATGTGCTATCGATATTATAAAAACAGGCCTGCAGTTGCAAGACTAACTTTTTTGCAAGATTTTCTGAAATGTTGCCAGTATATGGAATTTGCACTACGCTTTTTAACTACTGACTGATTCCTGGTGGCCAGCGTACAGAAGTGGTGTAATTTTATTAATTTTAGAATATTATAAATCAGATCTTTCTGATTAGCAAGAGCGACAAGATACAGATTTCAGATTACCTGATAGAGCCTCAAGAAAATTTCATTTCCAGCACTGACAATGTCGAGAATCAATGGACAAAGTTCAAGAGCATCGTACAATAAGCATTAGACTAGCATGTCCCGACTAAAATTGTGAGGGATGGAAAAGTCCCACCGCAGTGTGACAACCCCGTTAGGGGACTGTTACGAAAGGAAAGAGAGCTTCACTTTAAATTTAAAGCCTCACAGTCAAACAAAAACTCAACGAAACCAAAATTCGCTTAAAGAGGGATATGCGTGAAGTGTTAAACAAATCGAAAGTAAAATTCCATCTACCGACTTGAGAGAAAATCTTAAGAAGTTTTCGTCATATGTTAAATCAGTAAACGGATCGAAGACATCAATCCAGACACTCTGTGACCATAGTAGCACTGAAGCGGAGAATGAGACAGAAAAGCCGAAATATTAAACGTCGTTTCCAAAACTGTTTCACAAAGGAAGATCGCTCTGTAGTTCCACGATTGAATCATCCACGAACGACAAAATGACAGCTAACGAAATAAATGATTAAGGGATAGAAAAGCAAATGAAACCGCTCAACAAAGAAAAGGCCGCGGATGCTGACGGGATACCAGGTTGATTGTACATACGGTATGCGGAACAACTTGTCCGTCTTCTAGCAGTAATATACCCAGATCTCTGGAGGAGCGAAGTCCTCCAAATTATTGGAAAAACGCAAATGTCATTCTCGATGTCAAGAAAGGTCGTCAATCAGACGCACAAAGGCCTGCTGTAGCATTTTGGAACATGTTTTATACTCGCTTATTAGGACGTTTGTGAAGACCGAAAAGTCTCCTCTCTAGAAATCAGCATGTGTTCCGAAAAAAAAAAATCGTGAAAACTCAGCAAGCTATGTTCGTCCACGAGACCCAGAAAGCTGTAGATAGAGGTACCCAGATAAATGCTGGTTTGTTTGACGTTCGATGCTGTTACGCACTGCCACCTAAAGAACAAAATACGAGCGTACAGAATATCCGATGAATTGTGTGACTGGACAGAAGAGTTTCTAGCAAACAGAACAGAGCATGCCATATTGATCGGAGACGTAAAACTAACTTCGACCATGCCCCCAGGGGGTGTTATAGGACCATTACTTTTCATAAGATATGTAACTGACCTAGTAGATAACATTGGATGATGCTGTTATGTACAGATCAGTCACAACGCTACAGAACTGTAGTGAAATGCAGGATTGACACTTCGGGAGGGAAGTAGCAATTGACCCTCAACGTAAATAACTTTAGCGTATTGCGATTACATAGTAAGATCATTCACTGTGCGATAACGCGATTTGCAAAACAATTACTGGAAGCAGTTACTTCCTTCACACATCTATGAGCATGTGTACAGAGAAATTGCGGGTAAGGCAGATACCAGACAGAGATTCACTGGAAGAATCCTCGGGTAATGTAGTCCATCAACAAAGGAAGTAGCTTACAAAACACTCGTTAGACCAACACTTCAATATTGGTCGTCATTCTGCGATCCGTACCAGGTAGGGCTGATAGAGCACGTAGAGAAGAACAAAGAAGAGCAGCACGTTTCGTTACAGGTTCATTTATTAAGCGCGAAACCGTCACGGTGATGCTCAGCCAAGTAGGCGTTGTGCATGACTGTGTGGTTTCCTGTTAAGTTTCCAAGAGTACAGGTTCCTCAAAGAGTCAAGCAATATATTACTTTCTGTTACGTATATCTCGCAAAAAGACTATGAAGATAAAATTAGAGAGATTCGAGCCCACACGGAAGCTTACTAGCAATCGTTCTCTCTGCGAACCATTCCGACCTGATCACCAAAAGGTGGAAGAGATGCCGCCCGGAGTGGCCACGTAGTTCGAGGCGCCATGTTACGGATTGCGCGGCCCCTCCCGCCGGAGGTTCGAGTCCTCCCTCGGGCAAGTGTGTGTGTGTTTTTCTTAGCATAAGTAAGTCTAGGGACCAATGACCTCAGAAGTTTGGTCCCTTAGGAATTCACACACAGTTCAACATTTTGTGGAAGAGACACTGGTACACAAACTACCGTCCGCCATACACCGTAAGGTGGCTTGTGGAGAATGTAGAGATGTAGATGTAGATGTACCTACTAATATGCATCTATTTTCTGTATGTCTTTGCAGTTTTCGCGCAGTCGTCTTCTCAAACCTCGAGAGTGCTTATGAATAACCCTGTATAAAAGAACATAGAACTTCGTCTAACAGTGCTATGGAATCCCTGTCATCTGCTGGCTTATAAATGATGAAGACGCCTTTTTTATATGTAAACATAATTCACATGAGGGGAACGTCCTCTTAAAAGGAATGATGCACTGACACATTTCATAGTGACCTAGCATTTGAAAATGGCACAACAGGCTGAAATCGTGATCTTGAAGAATGAATTCATTTAATAACATTCCAGGCGGATAATGTAGTCTTTCTAAAATATTCCAGAACTGTGGACACAAGCAGACAGAACAAAAACCATAAAACCTACATTTTATTAAATATGAGATCTTAACATTCATGTACAGTTTTGCTGAATATACAGGGTGTTAGTGATGTAAGAGCAGATACGAGGGTTGGAAGTTTAATAGTGGCAACTACCGGGTGATCAAAAAGTCAGTATAACTTTGAAAACTTAATAAACCACGGAATAATGTAGATAGAGAGGTAAAAATTGATACACATGCTTGGAATTGCATGGGGTTTTATTAGAATAAAAAAAGCCACCCCATATTGCTAGACGCGTGAAAGATATCTTGCGCGCGTCGTTTGGTGACGATCGTGTGCTCAGCCGCCACTTTCGTCATGCTTGGCATCCCAGGTCCCCAGACCTCAGTCCGTGCGATTATTGGCTTTGGGGTTACCTGAAGTCGCAAGTTATCGAGATCGACCGACATCTCTAGGGATGCAGAAAGACAACATCCGATGCCAATGCCTCACCATAACTCCGGACATGCTTTACAGAGCTGTTCACAACATTATTCCTCGACTACAGCTATTGTTGAGGAATGATGGTGGACATATTGAGCATTCCCTGCAAAGAACATCATCTTTGCTTTGTCTTACTTTCTTATGCTAATTATGGCTATTCTGATCAGATGAAGCGCCATCTATCGGACATTGTTTGAACGTTTGTATTTTTTTGGTTCTAATAAAACCCCATGTCATTCCAAGCATGTGTGTCAATTTGTACATCTCTATCTACATTATTCCGTGATTTATTCAGTTTTCAAATTTATACTGACTTTTTGATCACCCGGTATACAGGGTGTTACAAAAAGGTACGGCCAAACTTTCAGGAAACATTCCTCACACATAAATAAAGAAAAGATGTTATGACATGTGTCCGGAAACGCTTAATTTCCATGTTAGAGCTCATTTTAGTTTCGTCCACCTACGCTCAATGGAGCACGTTATTATGATTTCTTACGGGATACTCTACCTGTGCTGCTAGAACATGTGCCTTTACAAGTAAGACACAGCATGTGGTTCATGCACGATGGAGCTCCTGCACATTTCAGTCGAAGTGTTCGTACGCTTCTCAACAACAGATTCAGTGACCGATGGATTGGTAGAGGCGGACCAATTCCATGACCTCTACACTCTCCTGACCTCAACCCTCTTGACTTTCATTTATGGGGGCATTTCAAAGCTCTTGTCTATGCAACCCCGGTACCAAATGTAGAGACTCTTCGTGCTCGTATTGTGGACGGCTGTGATACAATACGCCATTCTCCACGGCTGCATCAGCGCATCAGGGATTCCGTGCGACGGAGGGTGGATGCATGTATTCTCGCTAACGGAGGACATTTTGAACATTTCCTGTAACAAAGTGTTTGAAGTCACGCTGGTACGTTCTGTTGCTGTGTGTTTCCATTCCATGATTAATGTGATTTGAAGAGAAGTAATAAAATGAGCTCTAACATGGAAAGTAAGCGTTTCCGCCACATGTCCACATAACATATTCTCTTTCTTTGTGTGTGAGGAATGTTTCCTTAAAGTTTGGCCGTACCTTTTTGTAACGCCCTGTATATTTACAGCTCGTACAAAATAGATACTTCATTCAAAGTTTTACTGACCTTCAAAGGAGTCACCAGCATTGTGTATAACCCGTTGCCAGCGATGTGGAAGTCGTAGGATACTCTTAGCAGTGCCAGTTGTGTTGAGAGTTCGAGCGACGTGGTCTATTGCCGGTTTGAGGCACCATGTCACGGAATGCGCGCCCCCTCCTGCCGAAGGTTCGAGTCCTCCCTCGGGCATGGGTTTGTGTGTTGTTCTTAGCATAAGTTAGTTTAAGTAGTGTGTAAGTCTATGGACCGATGACCTCCGCAGTTTGGTCCCTTAGGAATTCACACACATTTGAACAGTTGAACATTTGCGCTATATTGCCCGACGAATTTGTAGCAGTTGTGAAGCGAATGCCTTGAAGTGTTTCCTTCAGTTTAGAAATCGAGTTGAACTTACGAGGGCTTAAGTCAGGGGAGTGCAGTAGGTGGTATAGCACATAGCTGCCCCATCAGTCAAACAAATCAGTAACAGCTTGCACTGTACGTGCTTGAGCATTGTCCTGCAAAATGATGGTCAGGTCCTGCAGAAAGTATCATCACTCCTGTCTCTGTGCTGTACATTTTTGGAACGCAACCTACGACCAGCTCGCACTGCTAAGAGTATCCTACGACTTCCACGTCGCTGGCAACGGGTTATACACAATGCTGGTGACTACTTTGAAGGTCAGTAAAACTTTGAAACATGTATCTATTTTTACGAGCTGTAAATAAATAGTTGCCACTACTAAAGTTCCAACCCTCGTATTTCTACTGATGACTGAGGACAGTGTACTGAACTACATTACATCAGTATTTACTTCATTTGCGGACGAATAATTATAGCTAGTAATAATAGTATGTTTTTAGGTTGGTTAGTACCTCGAAGTGCGTATGGCAAGAACAAGGCATTAATGCTTATTTCCTCTGGGCAACAGGTAAAGTGTTGACGTGTGGATGGGTGGGCGCAAAACGGTTAGTCTATACTGACTGGCGTAGATCACTTAGTGGTGCAGATACGAATGTGCGGAAAACATCAGGTAGTAAAGTATTTGACGCTATTGCGGGAAGACTGTTAGGCAATGAGAAAAGCCAACTAACACGCTGAAATGCGTACCAATGACCACAATGCCTGCACATATACTCCTAACACCCTGTATGTTGTTCTGTAACAAGAAAATTGTTCCAAAACACATTTCATTATTTAATTCCCATGTAGATTCAGAGAAAAGTCAAGCTGAGTTTGCAAAACCCGACTATTCCTAAAGTATTAATTCCAAAATTGACTTATACAAGCTTGTATTCCTGGATCTGGAGCAGTCATCAAACAATACTTTATGAAAAACTATTCACACAATGTTTATATTTTCGGAGTTTGCTGTGTATTCTCTGGAGTTGTTGCTGATTATTTTGCGCTAGTTTTTCGCGCTCTCGTTCCGAGACACTGCAAAGCCATGCACATTTTTGTAGTATGGAAATGCAAGCAGGTGTAAGATACGTCGCATAGGTGGCAGTAGAATAACTAGAGGGCCTTCTAGACGACGAAAGAATATTCCATAAAGGAGCAGTTAAATACGCTCAGTTATAGTTTGTTTTTACGCAGTATTTCAACAGCCTCACTTCTACTTGAAAGCTATACAGGATGAGCTCCACTGACAAAATTTCGGAGGTTAGTCACGGGCATTTTCTAAGTGCACGACCAGTGGCTTCAGGTGGCTCGTTACAGAGTAATTGCACTTCTGTTTGATTTTTTAACCCCTTTTGTTTTTGCAACTGTATTGCTCTGAAAATAACACAACAGTGCGAATGTCCGCTGTATGTGCTGTGTGGCTTGTCTGAAGACAAACTTTTTCCATTCGTGCACGTAATTTTTTGGTTGACACGAGTAATACCCACTTTACTTTTCGCCGTCAAGTTTACATTGACTACTGAGTTCCCTCTCTTTTTTCGTCAGTGTTAGTACAACGTAAACTTAATACACGGTAATATCGATAGGTTCACGCAGAGCCGTTGCTAGGTGTTTCGCCGTTCTAGGCAAGAAATGAAAAATGAAGCTCCCTCTTTTTTACAACCATCGCTCTCCTCAATTCCAGCCCCCCCCCCCCCCATCCACCACCCACCACCAACAACGTCCAACGGCATAAAGGTGAAAACCTATTATACTTTTGATCAGTAAATGAAAGTGATGGTTCAAATGGCTATAAGCACTATGGGACTTAACATCTGAGGTCAGCAGTCCCCTAGAAGTAGAACTACTTAAACCTAACTAACCTAAGGACATCACACACATCCATGCCCGAGTCAGGTTTCGAACCTGCGACCGTAGCAACAGCACGGTTCCGGATTGAAGTGCCTAGAACCGCTCGGTCACACCGGCCGGCTAAACGAAAGTGACCAGACGTCCTCATTTTCTGGGCACAGTCCCCAATTTTCATGCTTGGTACTCAATTCTTTTAAAACTAATTGAGCACAAAAATTGTTCTCAATTTCTTATTCTTTTGACTTCAGTTTTTGAAAATTCCCTAAATAACTGAAATAGAAAGCGTGTGCTGAACATTCTAAACTAGAGTCAGCTGAATATACCACTGCAACCTAATCATGTAATTGCAAGAAAATGAATTAGTAAAAGTGTGTCGAGTGAACGAATTTTTCCTTGAATTTAGAATTTATGTTATACCATTGCGAAAAATGCCGAAGTACCCATCTAGGTCATCTGCATAATCGCGGTGTTGTTTCATTTCTGTTTTCATTGAAATATTTTTAGAATGAGGAATAAATCTAATCTTTTTCAGCATCCACTTTCTTGCGATTAAATAAATAAATGACGCCTTATTGACAGTTCTACAACTTTTATTAGCTGCCCGGTGGCGCAGTGGTCTAAACAAGGTAGGTGGAGGCAATGTATTCACTTTAGTCAAAGCAAGTCAAGACTTATTAAGTAACTGAAAAAAATTCGATGTTTTAATTTTTTCTCTTTTTCATTTTTTCTCCCCATTTGCTCAATTTTTTCGCTGTTTGATTTGAAATTTTGAGGCCGCGCGGTCAGCGCGCTCCAACCCCCCCCCCCCCCCGACGGAGGTTCGAGTCCTCCCTCTGGCATGGGTGTGTGTGTCGTCCTTAGCGTAAGTTAGTTCAAGTCAGATTACGTAGTGTGTAAGCTTAGGGACCGATGACCTCAGCAGTTTGGTCCCATAAGAGCTTACCACAAAAATTTGCCGCCTTAGGCGGCTGCCTCGTGTTGTCTAATGGTAGAAACGGCCCTGGGTTTACTGATGATGAGCTGGTCGATATTCACCTCGGGTATGCGTTCAGTGAAGGTAGTGGAGGAGCGGTACGACACTACCCTGAGCTGTTCCCGCAAACATATCGCACTAATTTTGACAATTGTATTACTCTGTGTTTTGTGTTTTACGTTCCTTCACTGTTTCGGCCGTATTTTTACAGAAGCAAATCGGAGCAACAGACCGTGTTAATCATAATTTACGCTATTTCTCTATAACGAACCACCGGAAATCATGAGACCCTCATATCAAAACACTCAGGAAATATCCAGGAGTAACCTCCGAAATTTTGACGGTGGAATTCTAGTTCACTCAGTGGGACTGGGTTCACCGTGGGAGAACATCAATTCAGACGCTATACGAGAGGAAACAGCATTATTTCCCATCAATAGCGTGATAAGAAAATGCATCTACGATAACAACCCGATTTCTGAAAAGAAGTACGAAATTAGAGTTCGAGGGAGTGGTTGTTAAATCCGCCACAGTGTTGATGAGAGAGTCGACAATCAGTTAACACCGATGTCCCAAAACGCACTTTTATCCGGTACCGCTTCCTTGTCGCCGTGTTACGGCGGCACACGGGGCTCCACACACGCTATACTTGGTGCGCACCGCTCGACGTGTTACGCCACAACTGACCAGGAAATGCCGGCCCGCCTGCTTCCTGCTGTTCTCGGGTCACGTGGTCACTTTCACTCGCCCTGCCGCCTTGTTAAGCACTGGGTTCATTTCCCTGAACACGTCTGAGAACTCGGCGATACTCGCAGCCAACTCTTCTAGTTCTTAACCACTATCAGATTGCCCGGTATGGGGAGCTGCTTACTTGCCTGCTTCAGGTGCGTATTAGCATCGATAACCACATCCGTTCAGCGACAGACTGTTCCCAATTGCCTAGTAAACAAAATGAAAACAAGTGTTAATGCAAAGAAAACTTAGACTGCGACTGTAGCTGACGTGATAAACTGTGGCCGAGCGGTTCTAGGCGCTTCAGTCCGGAACCACTCGCCTGCTACGGTCGCAGGTTCGAATCCTGCCTCGGGCATGGATGTGTGTGATGTCCTTAGGTTAGTTAGATGTAAGTAGTTTCTAAGTCCTAGGGGACTGATGACCTCAGATGTTAAGTTCCATAGTGCTAAGAGCCATTTGAACCATTTGATAAACTGTGTACCACAAAGGAACACGGGACAAGCCAATGGATTTGGCAAATCGCGCAAGAACAGACAGTACACAGTATGGGAGCACTCGGGACGAAAAATTAGTCACAACCTCCACCGACCCCTTCCGCTCCCAAAGATATTAGGCCCATACCGTGTAACACTGCCTCTATCCTTGATAATGACCTCAATTTGTTGAGGAAGAGAATTTCTTCAGGTTTGCTACAAAGTCCAGGCACATTGATGAGACCACCCCCCCCCCCCCTTATGTTCTACGTCAACGTGCAATAACCACTCACAGAAGGCACGTGGCAGCATTAGTAGCAGTGGAGGATATATAAAGAGTATCGGGGCGACGCGGAAAACAGTGCAGTCGTAATAATACGCAAACGGAGCGATTTTTCTGATGTCTAGAAGAGCCTGATCATTGGCTTTCGGGCCAATGATGGAAGCAGTTCCGAAATTGCAAAGTTTGTTAATTGTCAGCATGCCTCTGTGGTTAAAGCGTACCGTGCGTGGCAAAATGGCGCCACTGAAAACCGGCGTCGAGGCAAGTGCGGTGCACCACGGACCGTTCAGTTAACGTTGCTGTGCCGGCCGATGTGGCCGAGCGGTTCTAGGCACTTCAGACTGGAATCGCGCGACCGCACGGTCGCAGGTTCGAATCCAGCCTTGGGCATGGATGTGTGTGATGTCCTTAGATTAGTTAGGTTCAAATAGTTCTAAGTTCTAAGGCAGGGCTTCACAACATACGTGCTCCCGGAGCAAGCTGTGAGCAGCAAGGCGCGAGCACGGAGCAGCGCGAGCACGCTACCCCCACTACCGGACCAGAGCAGATAGTGGGGAGAGTCACGTGGGGCAAACAACAGCTGCCGCCAGTCAATGTAAATCCGCGGCCACCTGCAAGAATATCACTCACGAATTATTACTGCCACAAATGAAACAAATAAAGGAGAATGTACACGTGCCACATAATTTTATTAGCTTAGTGTATACCTCTACATTCGTATTAATTTGTGAACTGTTACACAATAAAAGGTGTCACTGAAGTGTGGGATTCTCGGTTATCTTGTACTTTTTGCCCTTTATAATTGCGTTTATGTTCGGAGTAATCGTTCTTGTGCATTGTAGGCGCAGTGTGCAGTTTAAATTTCGATCAGACAATGCGTTTCTCAGGCGCGTCTTGTTATATTTCATTGCAGAGAACAGTTGTTCACAAACATACGTGGAACGGAACATTGATATTATTGTAGCCGCCAGTTTGTGCAAACGAGGAAATCTATCCTGAGGGAAGTGTCTGTAGAATTCCAAAATGTTTTTCTTGTTCTGAAATTTGTCTCTGTATTCTCTGTCACACTGCAGGTCAATAATTTCTAGTTGCAGCTCAGGACAAATTTCTTCAATATTCGCTGAATATGGAGAGGAGCACAGATCAAAATCACTGTCTAGTGCTGTCAGATCTTGAAAGCGTTGATCAAATTCTTCCTTAAGGGCAACTAAACTATGTGAATAACGTTCACAGTCTTTGTGAACATCTTGCATGGATGATAATTTAGGAAAATGAGCTAGATTTCCTGTTGCCAGCTGACGCACCCAAAGTGTCAATTTCAGATCGTATTCGATCTATGAAATGAGTAATTAGCAGATCTTTACCTTGTAGTTAAATGTTCAAACCATTCAGATGGCTAGTTAAATCTGCTAAGAACGCGAGATCACATTTCCGTGAAGGCTCTTTCAATTCAGGAACACACATGTTACACTCCTGGAAATGGAAAAAAGAACACATTGACACCGGTGTGTCAGACCCACCATACTTGCTCCGGACACTGCGAGAGGGCTGTACAAGCAATGATCACACGCACGGCACAGCGGACACACCAGGAACCGCGGTGTTGGCCGTCGAATGGCGCTAGCTGCGCAGCATTTGTGCACCGCCGCCGTCAGTGTCAGCCAGTTTGCCGTGGCATACGGAGCTCCATCGCAGTCTTGAACACTGGTAGCATGCCGCGACAGCGTGGACGTGAACCGTATGTGTTAGTTGACGGACTTTGAGCGAGGGCGTATAGTGGGCATGCGGGAGGCCGGGTGGACGTACCGCCGAATTGCTCAACACGTGGGGCGTGAGGTCTCCACAGTACATCGATGTTGTCGCCAGTGGTCGGCGGAAGGTGCACGTGCCCGTCGACCTGGGACCGGACCGCAGCGACGCACGGATGCACGCCAAGACCGTAGGATCCTACGCAGTGCCGTAGGGGACCGCACCGTCACTTCCCAGCAAATTAGGGACACTGTTGCTCCTGGGGTATCGGCGAGGACCATTCGCAACCGTCTCCATGAAGCTGGGCTACGGTCCCGCACACCGTTAGGCCGTCTTCCGCTCACGCCCCAACATCGTGCAGCCCGCCTCCAGTGGTGTCGCGACAGGCGTGAATGGAGGGACGAATGGAGACGTGTCGTCTTCAGCGGTGAGAGTCGCTTCGGCCTTGGTGCCACTGATGGTCGTATGCGTGTTTGGCGCCGTGCAGGTGAGCGCCACAATCAGGACTGCATACGACCGAGGCACACAGGGCCAACACCCGGCACCATGGTGTGGGGAGCGATCTCCTACACTGGCCGTACACCACTGGTGATCGTCGAGGGGACACTGAATAGTGCACGGTACATCCAAACCGTCATCGAACCCATCGTTCTACCATTCCTAGACCGGCAAGGGAACTTGCTGTTCCAACAGGACAATGCACGTCCGCATGTATCCCGTGCCACCCAACGTGCTCTAGAAGGTGTAAGTCAACTACCCTGGCCAGCAAGATCTCCGGATCTGTCCCCCATTGAGCATGTTTGGGACTGGATGAAGCGTCGTCTCACGCGGTCTGCACGTCCAGCACGAACGCTGGTCCAACTGAGGCGCCAGGTGGAAATGGCATGGCAAGCCGTTCCACAGGACTACATCCAGCATCTCTACGATCGTCTCCATGGGAGAATAGCAGCCTGCATTGCTGCGAAAGGTGGATATACACTGTACTAGTGCCGACATTGTGCATGCTCTGTTGCCTGTGTCTATGTGCCTGTGGTTCTGTCAGTGTGATCATGTGATGTATCTGACCCCAGGAATGTGTCAATAAAGTTTCCCCTTCCTGGGACAATGAATTCACGGTGTTCTTATTTCAATTTCCAGGAGTGTATTTATTTCCATGAACATATTTATCTCATCTAATAGGCAAAAAAATCGATTTAATAATTCGCCACGACTAAGCCAGCGGACCTCGCTGTAATAAGGCAGGCTACCATACTGGCTTTCTACATCCTTACGAAAGCTTTTAAATAGTCTGTGTTGTAGCCCATGCTTCCTTATATAATTGGTTGTACGAACAACACTCATCACATTTTTTAGAGTGATACTCCTTGTACATACGTTTTCCTGGTGGATCACACAGTAAACGCCCCTTATTTCATTCGGCATGGTCAGTTTTTGCATTTTCTCCTTCAACAGCGCAACGAAACCTGATTTTTTCCCTGTCATCGCTGGTGCACCGTCTGTAGACACTGAAACTAAAGAATTCCACGACAATCCTATATTTTCAACACTTTCTACAACACTACTTAAAATATCTCCTCCGGTTGTAGTGTTCTTCACGGCTACTACATCGAGGAGCTCCTCCCTCATCTGAAGATCTCTATTAACACCTCTAATAAATATGGCAAGCTGCGCTGTTCCAGTGATATCAACACTTTCGTCCAGAGCTAGAGAATACGCCATAAAATCTTTACAGATATTTGCAAGCTGGCTCTGGACGCCGTCTGCCATGTCCTGTATGCGACGCATAATGGTCATGTTAGATAATGGCACAATCCGAAACTGTTCAACTTGAGATGGACACAAATGTTCCGCTGCAACTACCAAACATTCTTTTATTAAATCGCCATCAGTGAAGGGGCGCAGGGATTTTGTTAAAAGCAAAGCAATTTTGTAACTCACTCTGAGAGCTGCCTCAGTTGATTTTTCTTCGTCGTCCAGATCTTCTTCGGATAGCTTCCTTTTAAGTTTAATAGCTTCCTGTGCACGATCTGGTCCATCACATTTTCCACTTCCGTAGTCTTTCGCGTGGTGCGACGTATAATGTCGCTGCAAATTAAATTTCCTAAAAGAATTCAGCGTTTTGTGACATATTAAACATTTTGCAACACCATCTTTTTCTGTAAACAGATACAATTCCTCCCAATGGGTGTTGAAGTGCGAAAGCATGGCTGGGGTTACACAACGGCGGCTTGACATGATTCTTAACCAGCGAAGTGACTGTTAGAGCTGATCGTAGTACTTTAAACGTTACACAGTCGGCGCGAATTCAATAGGCACGCTGCGGCCCTCTTCAAACGTGCGCGCGCATTTCCCCTCCCTCCCTTCCCTCCCTACTCACCAACCTTGCACCTGATCGCGAGCACGTGCCTGAGCAGACGCGAGTACTCGCGATCAAAACCGGCCAGTTGTTAAGCCCTGTTCTAAGGGACTGATGACCTCAGATGTTAAGTGCCATAGTGCTCAGAGCCATTTGAACCATTTTTTAGCGTTGCTGTGTATAGACCTCCCCAGCAGGCCCCTGGTTCATGCACCTGCGCTGACTGCTGTTCATCGACGACGAAGCAATGAAATCTGCAATAGCGAAACTGGAAGTCCAGTGAGTGGTGACAGGTGGCCTTCTTAAATGACAGATGGCCATTGCCGTGTACGGAATGAGACATCTGAAAGCAGACACTCTGCAACAATAGTCGGAAGGGTCTAGGGAATGGAGCGTTATGGTCTCGGGATTGCTCTCGTGGCTTTCCGTGGGTGATCTCGTCATTCTGGTAGGCACAGTGAAGGCATATAACCTTGGGGACCATGTCCACCCTTACATTTTCTGCAGCGCTATGGCATCTACCAGCAGGGCAATGCAACGTATACCACACTTAGCAGTGTACGTTCGTGGTTCAAAGAACACCAGAATGAGTTTACTATATTCCCCTGGCCATCAAACTCCCCGAATTTAGATTCAATCGAGAATCTGTAGGACCACCTCGATTGGGCTGTTCGCGACACAGATTCTCAACCAAGGAACCGGGCTACGACATTGGAGTCAGCATGGCTCCACATCCCGCCAGCGGCCTGGTTGTAGTGGTAACACCATCTCCCGTCACATTACGGAAGTTAAGCGCTGTCGGGCTTGGATAGCACTTGAATGGGTCACCATCTGGGTCTACCGAGTGCTGTTGGCAAGTGGGGTGCACTCAGCCCTTGTGAGGCTAATTGAGGAGCTACTTGACTGAGAAGTAGCGGCACTGGTCACGAAAACTGACAACGGCCGGGAGAGCGGTGTGCTGATCACATGCCCCTTCGTATCTGCATCCACTGACGCCTAAGGACTGATGATGACACTGGCGGCCGGTCGGTACAATTTATCCAAATGGTTCAAATGGCTCTGAGCACTATGGAACTTAACATCTAAGGTCATCAGTCCCCTAGAACTTAGAACTACTTAAACCTAACTAACCTAAGGACATCACACACATCCATGCCCGAGGCAGGATTCGAACCTGCGACCGTAGCAGTCGCGACAATTTATCCTTCAAGGCCTATTCGGACGGAGTTTGTATGGGTCCACATCCCTGTCAGTACCTTCCACAACACCATTGACTCTCTTCCTGCACGTCTCGCAGGAGTCTGCACTACAAAAGGTGACAGGTAGTAGCATTAATGTGACTGGACAGTGTATATTCAGTAGATCTCGTAGACATACCAAGTTGTGAGCATGTTGATTGCTATATTTCATCCGTTGTTCCAAAGTCCCAGACATTTTCCATGGTCAGATCTGGTGATACAGCGGTCAGTTGAGAAGTGATGTGGTGCCTGAGTTTATGCCAAATTAGGGACGTATGTGTGCATCCCTGTGAGTGTGGCTGCTGTTATACTGGGAGAGAGGGCTGTCCGCCCCATACTCATCTTGAAGATGTACAAGAAAGAGCAACTATTAGTCACTGAGAACGTTGCAATAAACATTCTGGTTTGCATTCATGGTAACCTGAATGAATGGGCTCAAGTCATGGTCCGGAAAACACCCCCAAAACAAAATAGATCCTTCTCTGGCCTGAACTACACTCACTACACACTGCGGATTAAACCCTCATTGGGCCATCAGTAAACTCGACTACTTGTTATGTTTGAAAATAAGGAAAAATTGTGACACTTGGACCTCACTACACTCCTCCAGTCAGCTACGGTCCAGTATCTATGTTGTTTGGCACACTGATGAAGTGTAGTTTAATGTGCCCCTGTGAGAAATCGCATTTTGTGTGGTCCCTCACTCTAAATGTCCACTGCAGTCGATTACCTTCAAAATGTTCGCTCTGAGAGGGATGTACATTCACTGAGAGCAGCAGTTTCTGTCGGGTTTGAAACCAACCGTACCGATGGCCTCACCGCTGTGGTAACACCAGTCCCCATCAGATCACCGAAGGTAACTGCTATTGGGCTTGGCTAGCACTCGGAAGGAAGACCGTCCGGGTTTACCAAGCGCTGTTGGCAAGTGGTGTACACTTAGCCCTTGTGAGGCCAGTTAAGAAACTACTTGACGGAGAAGTAGAGGCTCTGGTCACGAAAACTGACAATGGCCGGGAGAGCAGTGTGCATCCCTGCCCGCATCTGGTGACACCTATGGGCTGAGGTTGACACGGCGGTCGGTCGGTACCGTTGGGCATTCAAAGCATTTTCGGATAGTGTTTTTGAAACTGATTGCCACCGACAGTCTACGGTCCTTATCAGTTACGATCTCTTTACGACCTTTATTCTTAAGGTGTGCAGCATGGCTGCAAGTGATAGAAACCGAACTTGTCAGTTACATAATCGATATGGAAAAGAACATTTTAGGCGTTATTCATAATATTGGTTTTCGAACAAGTTTTAAGGTAAAATGTTTTCTATAGCAAATAACAATCATTATCGACAGTAATTTCCCTTAGTAGTAAAGAGAAATCCAACGTTGTCAATCACAACTCTTCACGGCGTTTGAAAAGATATGATCTTAAAAATTGAAATTGAGAAAAATAAAGGTCAGTTCGGCGAGATTGTTTTCTAATCGTTTAAAATGAAACTATTAAAATATCTTTGTGTTAGTCTGAAATCCACTTAGTTTGTGCATCGAACTGACAACACCTGTTATAGATGTCTGGTACGGGAAGGCAGAATTACGTACGCGTTTCCGGGCATTCCCAGTTCCACTTACACTAACTCGGCTGTATCCTATTATTCGGAGATGTACTGGAAGGAAATTAACTCCAGGAAAACAAAGTAAAATAGTTACTTGTAACATTTATTGAGATTACAGTTTAATTTTTTGTCATGATCGACGGTGCGGGGTGAGCTACAAAAAATAATTACGTAGAGGGAGATTTGGCTGTCTCATTCTAACTGGTATGTGATTACTGATTTACTCATAATGATGCTGGATATTCTGTGACTGCCGATGAGGTTATTTTCACGATGGTGGTATTGGCGCTTTTGATCATTATTTCGTGTAAATCACAGCATCATTGACGCTATTTGGTTAAGCATCACTCGGGCGAAGAGCAGCATAAAACGTAGGCCAATAATATTAATCGCATTTTTCTACCGCCAATGCATGTCGGATGCCGACTTGATGGAAAGCATGGGAAACGATTGGTAAAAATCACTCTTGAAACATAGGAGCGCTGGTAAGCTAATCGAGTACTACCGCCTTCACTGGGTGGTCACTTGGCTTCTTTCGGTTAACGTTGTCTCGTTAATTATTTTAAAATTAATTTGACCAGAAGAAGGGATCGGTTGGTAGGACATGTTCTGAGGCATCAAGGGATCACCAATTTAGTATTGGAGGGCAGCGTGGAGGGTAAAACTCGTAGAGGGAGACCAAGAAATGAATACACCAAGCAGATTCAGAAGAATGTAGGTTGCAGTAGGTACTGGGAGATGAAGGAGCTTGCACAGGATAGATTAGCATGGAGAGCTTCATCAAACCAGTCTCAGGACTGAAGACTACAACAACAACAACAACAATGTTTCCTTTACTTTCAAAATACCATAACAATTACTGTCATGTATTACACAATGACGTGTTGGAAAGTATTGCCTCCAATTTTTAATATGAATACTCTTATGGATTTTTAAATAAAACAAATGCTTTTAACATTCTACATATCTATTCTTCGTGTTTACATATATATTTCTCAAGATAGTCACGCTGGCGACGAATACATCTCTCGCAACGAGGAACCAGCTTCTAGACACCGTCAGTGTGGAGTGTCTAGGCTTATTGACGGAGCAACAGCCTCACCTCTGCGCGCACGGCTTCTTCACCATCAAACTGTGGTCCTCGAAAGTTTTCTTCAAGTTCTGGAAAGAGAGGAAAATCGGTTGAGGCCTCCCATGCAAGCGATCCCGGGTTCGATTCCCGGCCGGGTTGGAGTTTTTCTCCTCTCGGGGACTGGGTGTTGTGTTGTTTTCATCATCATTTCATCCTCATCACCGGCTTGCAAGTCGCCCAGTGTGGCGTCGACTGAAATAAGACTTGCACTTGGCGGCCGAACTTCCCCGAATAGGGGACTCCCGGCCAACGGTGCGGTACGCTCATCTCTCTCTCGTCTCGATACTTGTCGGAATCCACATAGCTAGCGTACTCACTTGTGCCGTTCTTTAGTGTGTGCTAACACAAACACTGTACAAGGGCTGCTGGCGGAACTTTTCAAAATACGATATATCGTAAACGACTCGCACTAGAATCCTGCAACAAACACCACTGACACTAAAATTTAAATTTCTTTTAGTTTGTTAATGTCAATAGGCATTGTTCCATTTAAGAAAGTGTATCTTTGCACAAAAAGTACAATCTCTAAGTATCAATACACTCTGTTGATTCGCTAAAAATAGGAGCCGCTAACTACTTATCGATTCTGTGAAAACGGCACATAATAGTGCTTCCCATTTCCCCGGTATTTGCGTTGCAAGTTTTAGATGATTCGCCCTATACTCAGTATATAGCAGGCTTCTCAGTCAGGAACTGCATTTGAATGTTGTTTGTTTGTGATGAGCTCGCACAGATATCATGACAAACAGGAGCCAACAGGTGCCGGAATCCGCCAGCAGCATGATCGTGGCATATCGAGAGTGAAGTTTACCGTTCCGCGATAGTGGTTCCACGACTGTCACTATCGGTTTGTGGAGGCTCCGAGGAAAACAAACTTTCGTCATTGTTTTGGTTGGCAGGAGAGCCAACACCGTGTTACTAGAGGAGGCCGAAAGGCACGCGTTTTAGCTCACGCAGGCTGGCGCGAGGTCTGGAACAGGACAAGGAAAAGAATTTAGAAAAACGGACGTAGCTGGTGGAATACTTAACTTTAATCCGTTAATGGTGAACGTCGGTCTTGACGGTACATGATTCAATATCAATAGTAACTGATAATGGCGCCTTGCTAGGTCGTAGCAAATGACGTAGCTGAAGGCTATGTTGAGCTATCGTCTCGGCAAATGAGAGCGTATTTTGTCAGTGAACCATCGCTAGCAAAGTCGGTTGTACAACTGGGGCGAGTGCTAGGAAGTCTCTCTAGACCTGCCGTGTGGCGGCGCTCGGTCTGCAATCACTGATAGTGGCGATACGCGTGTCCGACGTATACTAACGGACCGCGGCCGATTAAATGCTACCACCCAGCAAGTGTGGTGCCTGGCGGTCACACCACAGTCATCATCATTTGGGCCCACCAACTGGCGTGATGGTATAGGGTGCCACTGGGTACATAACACGACATCCTTTTCTTCAATAGCTGGTAATTTGGACAGCAGGTGCAACGTTGGTGACGTGGTGATGCCAGTGACTGTATCCTATTCTCGAGGCATTACGGTATCTTCTATCACGATAACTCAAGACCGTCGGTTGACCATGCTGTCCTTATCTACGTCGAAAAGAGGGTGTTCGACTGTTGTAGTGGCTAGCAGATCTCCATATCGGTCAGAGTGTGTGCGTCAAATTTTTTTTGTTTATTTCACTAGTAAAAGTAAGTGTCACATACGCTGAGGTGACAAAAGTCATGGGATACCTCCTAATATCGCGTCGGACCTCCTTTTGCCCGGTGCAGGGGAACAAATCCACGCGGCATGGACACAACAAGTCCTTGGAAGTTCACCCTGGAGAAATATTGAGCGATGCTGCCTCTATACCCACCCATAATTGAGAAAACTTTGCCGGTGAAAGATTTTTTTCGCCAACTGACCTCTCGATTATGTTCCGTAAGTCTTTGATGGGATTCATGTCGGGCAATCTGGGTGACCAAATCATTCGCCCGAACTGTCCAGAACGTTCTTCAAACCAATCGACAATAATTGTGGCCCAGAGACAAATGGTTAAAATAGCTCTGAGCACTATGGGACCCAACATCTGAGGTCATCAGTCCCCTAGAACTTAAAACTTCTTAAACCTAACTAACATAAGGACATCACACACATCCATGCCCGAGGCAGGATTCGAACCTGCGACCGTAGAGGTCGCACGGTTCCAGACTGAAGCTGCTAGAACCGCTAGGCCACACCGGCCGGCGCCCAGTGACATAGTATATTGCCATCCAAAAAAATTCCATCGTTGTTTGGGAATATGAAGTCAATGAGTGGCTGAAAATGGTCGCCAAGTAGCCAATAAAATCATTTCCAGCTAGTGATCCATGTAAACATGGCCCACACTATTATGGAGCCACCACCAGCTTGCACGTCACCTTGTTAGGAACTTGGGCACATGGCTTCGTGGGGATTCAAAATGGTTCAAATGGCTCTGAGCACTATGGGACCCAACATCTGAGGTCATCAGTCCCCTAGAACTTAAAACTTCTTAAACCTAACTAACCTAAGGACATCACACACATCCATGCCCGAGGCAGGATTCGAACCTGCGACCGTAGAGGTCGCACGGTTCCAGACTGAAGCTGCTAGAACCGCTAGGCCACACCGGCCGGCGCCCAGTGACGTAGTATATTGCCATCCAAAAAAATTCCATCGTTGTTTGGGAATATGAAGTCAATGAGTGGCTGAAAATGGTCGCCAAGTAGCCAATAAAATCATTTCCAGCTAGTGATCCATGTAAACATGGCCCACACTATTATGGAGCCACCACCAGCTTGCACGTCACCTTGTTAGGAACTTGGGCACATGGCTTCGTGGGGATTCAAAATGGTTCAAATGGCTCTGAGCACTATGGGACCCAACATCTGAGGTCATCAGTCCCCTAGAACTTAAAACTTCTTAAACCTAACTAACCTAAGGACATCACACACATCCATGCCCGAGGCAGGATTCGAACCTGCGACCGTAGAGGTCGCACGGTTCCAGACTGAAGCTGCTAGAACCGCTAGGCCACACCGGCCGGCGCCCAGTGACGTAGTATATTGCCATCCAAAAAAATTCCATCGTTGTTTGGGAATATGAAGTCAATGAGTGGCTGAAAATGGTCGCCAAGTAGCCAATAAAATCATTTCCAGCTAGTGATCCATGTAAACATGGCCCACACTATTATGGAGCCACCACCAGCTTGCACGTCACCTTGTTAGGAACTTGGGCACATGGCTTCGTGGGGATTCAAAATGGTTCAAATGGCTCTGAGCACTATGGGACCCAACATCTGAGGTCATCAGTCCCCTAGAACTTAAAACTTCTTAAACCTAACTAACCTAAGGACATCACACACATCCATGCCCGAGGCAGGATTCGAACCTGCGACCGTAGAGGTCGCACGGTTCCAGACTGAAGCTGCTAGAACCGCTAGGCCACACCGGCCGGCGCCCAGTGACGTAGTATATTGCCATCCAAAAAAATTCCATCGTTGTTTGGGAATATGAAGTCAATGAGTGGCTGAAAATGGTCGCCAAGTAGCCAATAAAATCATTTCCAGCTAGTGATCCATGTAAACATGGCCCACACTATTATGGAGCCACCACCAGCTTGCACGTCACCTTGTTAGGAACTTGGGCACATGGCTTCGTGGGGATTCAAAATGGTTCAAATGGCTCTGAGCACTATGGGACCCAACATCTGAGGTCATCAGTCCCCTAGAACTTAAAACTTCTTAAACCTAACTAACCTAAGGACATCACACACATCCATGCCCGAGGCAGGATTCGAACCTGCGACCGTAGAGGTCGCACGGTTCCAGACTGAAGCTGCTAGAACCGCTAGGCCACACCGGCCGGCGCCCAGTGACGTAGTATATTGCCATCCAAAAAAATTCCATCGTTGTTTGGGAATATGAAGTCAATGAGTGGCTGAAAATGGTCGCCAAGTAGCCAATAAAATCATTTCCAGCTAGTGATCCATGTAAACATGGCCCACACTATTATGGAGCCACCACCAGCTTGCACGTCACCTTGTTAGGAACTTGGGCACATGGCTTCGTGGGGATTCAAAATGGTTCAAATGGCTCTGAGCACTATGGGACTTAACTGCTGAGGTCATCAGTCCCCTAGAACTTAGAACTAGTTAGACCTAACTAACCTAAGGAAATCACACACAGCCATGCCCGAGGTAGGATTCGAACCTGCGACCGTAGCAGTCGCGCGGTTCCAGACTGTAGCGCCTAGAACCGCTCGTCCACTCCGGCCGGCGCTTCGTGGGGACTGCGCCCCAGTTGAACCCTACCATCAGCTCTTACCATCTGAAATCTGGACTCACCTGAACAGGCCTCACATTGACAGGTACAACACATTGGATGCAATTTCTTCCGTTGCCTCTTTATTCTGATCGGTCAATATTTCAGGTTCCCAACGCGCACAAATCTTGGAGCGGCCAGTTCTTCAATAACGGCAACCACACTGCTTCTCCCGATGGATAACTGGAGACGGAGTCCATCTCTTGTTACGTGGCGGTTGTCACGGGTAATTTTGTCGACATGCTGGATGGATGTTGTGTGTAGTTACGGCAGTCATTGGCCGCTCTGCGTTCCATCAGCCAACTGTGTTTGGTCTTCTGCTTCTCTACAGCGAGGAACCATCGTCCGACGATGTCCACCACATCATCTCCATACACCTTCCTCAGCTTTTCATGAATGCGACTGCGCGTTTCACCTTCTACAGTTAGAAATGCAGAAATAGAGCAGCGCCTTATAAGTACACCGACGCAGACCGTTTTCTAAACTCATCCAGTGCTGCCATCTGCTGGTGTATGGCGCTGTAAGTCGAGTGGGCCGCAGGAGAAGGTTTGCGGAAGTGCGCCAGATTTATGATTACCATATTACCAACTATATGAAAGAGGAGGTATTACTTTGTGACTGGTTCTCGTGTTCCATCCACTGAAACCAACTGGTCATAGCTTGCTGAGACACTGGCACGCAATCAGTTGCCAGCCATTACAGTCGATGATCAGCACAGGAAACAGCATGGAAGGACGTGCCTGTATGTCACCCGAGCTCAATATGACCAGATTTCTAGCCGAGTTAGAGCCAGTGTTGCTGTCACAGGTCGTAGCTCTGTAATAAATTTCGCTCCTTATACACCCTCAAATTGTCTACAAATTAAATCATTCCTACTGGACTCTGTACGCAAAATAAGTAAAATTTAGCTATTTTGCTATCATTATGAATGAAAACAATCACAACACTGGTGTAATAGTCTACGATATTTATTATTTTTTTTTACAAGCCGGTCTTCGAAAAAAAAAATTGTTCACATGGCTCTGAGCACTATGGGACTTAGCATCTGAGGTCATCAGTCCCCTAGAACTTAGAACTACTTAAACGTAACTAACCTAAGGACATCACACACATCCATGCCCGAGGCAGGATTCGAACCTGCGACCGTAGCGGCCACGCGGTTCCAGAGTGTAGCGCCTAGAACCGCTCGGCCACTCTGGCCAGCAATTTTTTAACACGGCAAGATAAATTATAGTAACTAAAGTAAAGGAAAATGGGACATATGATTAAGAGGGGTAATTTACAACATGATCTGGATGGGACTATGAGTAGTATCTGCAGTTAGAAGTGGGGAGTATGGGAGCTGTGTCTCGTCATTCAGTACAAAACTTGGGCTCATGGAGGTATGTTTATTAATTTCCATTATTTCAAGATAGTTCATATTCCTTCCTTTATGGATGTGATGCAGTGCTTCATATTTCACCTTCTAACTATGGCCTTCTTTAAGCAGGTGGTCTGTAAAAGTAATATCTCCTTTTCTAAGTTCCCAACTTCTTTAGTGTTCCTTCTATTGGGTACATAGTGTCCTGCCAGACTGACCTATACAAAAATTTGTTACAGTTACAAGTAATTTTATATATTCCACTCTTTTGCTATTCTTCCTGATGTTGGAGATTTAGTAGCTAGAAGTCTATTTTGGAAAAAAAAAGATAGCTATCTTTAATGACATGCGTTGACGAAAATGCGTGACTGTTCTCCCTCGCTGCTATATGCACGGTTCAGTCTCATTAAAATGACCAGTACGCCTTAGATAAGTTCGTACCGACTAAGGTCCAAAGCGAGGGGAAAGATCCACCGTGGTATAACAATCATGTACGAAAGGTACTACGGAAACAAAGAAAGCTTCATCATAGGTTTAAGAGTAGTCGAATCATAGCTGATAAGGAAAAGCTGAACGAAGCGAAAAAGAGCGTAAAGAGAGCAATGAGAGAAGCATTCAACGAATTCGAACATAAAACATTGGCAAACAATCTAAACAAGAACCCTAAAAAGTTTTGGTCATATGTAAAATCGGTAAGCGGATCTAAATCCCCTATTCAGTCACTCGTTGACCACGATGGCACCGAAACAGAGGACGACCGAAGAAAGGCAGAAATACTGAATTCAGTGTTCCGAAACTGTTTCACTGCGGAAAATCGTAACACGGTCCCTGACTTCAGCCGTCGCACGGACGCCAAAATGGAAAATATTGAAATAAACGATATCGGAATTGAAAAACAACTGCTATCACTTAGTAGCGGAAAAGCATCCGGACCAGACGAGATACCCGTAAGATTCTACAGTGATTATGCTAAAGAACTTGCCCCCTTTCTATCAGCAATTTATCGTAGATCTCTGGAAGAACGTAAAGTACCTAGCGACTGGAAGAAAGCGCAGGTCGTTCCCATTTTCAAGAAGGGTCATAAATCAGATGCGAATAATTATAGGCCTATTTCGCTTACGTCAATCTGTTGTAGAATAATGGAACATGTTTTATGTTCTCGTATTATGACGTTCTTAGATAATACAAATCTCCTTCGTCATAACCAACATGGATTCCGCAAACAGAGATCATGTGAAACCCAGCTCGCCCTATTTGTCCAAGAAATTCACAGTGCCGTAGACACTGGCGAGCAGATTGATGCCGTATTCCTGGACTTCAGGAAGGCATTTGATACGGTTCCGCACTTACGTTTAGTGAAAAAAATACGAGCTTACGGAATATCGGACCAGGTTTGTGATTGGATTCAGGATTTCCTAGAAGAAAGAACACAACATGTCATTCTTAACGGTTCAAAATCTGCAGATGTAGAGGTAATTTCGGGAGTACCGCAAGGAAGCGTGATAGGACCTTTATTGTTTACAATATACATAAATGACTTAGTTGACAACATCGGTAGCTCCGTGAGGCTATTTGCAGATGACACGGTTGTCTACAAGAAAGTAGCAACATCAGAAGACTCGTACGTACTCCAGGAAGACCTGCAGAGGATTAATGAATGGTGCGACAGCTGGCAGCTTTCCCTAAACGTAGATAAATGTAATATAATGCGCATACATAGGGGCAGAAATCCATTCCAGTACGATTATGCCATAGGTGGTAAATCATTGGAAGCGGTAACGACCGTAAAATACTTAGGAGTTACTATCCGGAGCGATCTGAAGTGGAATGATCACATAAAACAAATAGTGGGAAAAGCAGGCGCCAGGTTGAGATTCATAGGAAGAATTCTAAGAAAATGTGACTCATCGACGAAAGAAGTAGCTTACAAAACGCTTGTTCGTCCGATTCTTGAGTATTGCTCATCAGTATGGGACCCTTACCAGGTTGGATTAATAGAAGAGATAGACATGATCCAGCGAAAAGCAGCGCGATTCGTCATGGGGACATTTAGTCAGCGCGAGAGCGTTACGGAGAGCTGAACAAGCTCCAGTGGCGGACACTTCAAGAAAGGCGTTACGCAATACGGAGAGGTTTATTATCGAAATTACGAGAGAGCACATTCCGGGAAGAGATGGGCAACATATTACTACCGCCCACATATATCTCGCGTAATGATCACAACGAAAAGATCCGAGAAATTAGAGCAAATACGGAGACTTACAAGCAGTCGTTCTTCCCACGCACAATTCGTGAATGGAACAGGGAAGGGGGGATCAGATAGTGGTACAATAATTACCCTCCGCCACACACCGTAAGGTGGCTCGCGGAGTATAGATGTAGATGTAGATGTAGATCTGTGTTCGACGTCAGCATGCAATAACCTCTCGCAGACGGCAGTTGGCAGCTCTAGCAGCGAAGGGTACATAAAGCCTGTCCGGTGGTGGTGGGGGAGGGAGGGACGAGAAAAACAGTACAGTCGTTGTCAATGTAGAAACGAGTCGATTTTTCTGACGTCCAAAAGAGCATGATCATTGGCTTTCGGGCCAAGGGTGGAAGGATTTCTGAAACGGCTAAGTTTGTAAACCGTTAGTGTCCCGTCGTAGTTAAAGTATACTGCGCATGGCAAAATGGC
The DNA here is from genome assembly GCF_023898315.1 of Schistocerca nitens. Taxonomy (NCBI): domain Eukaryota; kingdom Metazoa; phylum Arthropoda; class Insecta; order Orthoptera; family Acrididae; genus Schistocerca; species Schistocerca nitens. The sequence goes on along the minus strand of NC_064616.1, from coordinate 598,034,705 downwards.
ACTGCCCAAAGCCGTCGTCGAGGCAATTGCGGTGCACCAACGACCATAGATGACAGCGGTGAACGATGGCTGCAGACATGTGTATGGGCGAACAGACATGCAACTGTCCACCCAAATGAACCGAGTGACTATCAACATTGTGTTCTCAACGACCGTTCAGCGAACGTTGCCGGTGTGGCCGAGCGGTTCTAGGCGCTACAGTCTGGAGCCGCGCGACCACCACGGTCGCAGGTTCGAATCGTGCCTTGGACCTGGATGTGTGTGATGTCCTGAGGTTAGTTAGAACTACTTAAACCTAAGTTCTAAGGGACTGATGACCTCAGAAGTTAAGTCCCATAGTGCTCAGACCCATTTGACCCATTTGACCTCCACAGCAGGCTTTTCAACGACAAAGGCAACTGCGCTGCGCCACGGGCCACAAATGACAGGGGTGAGCGATGCCTGCGGAAATGTGTACAGGCGAATAGACGTACAACAGACCGGCCAAACGAATCGAGTGACTGCCAACATTGTCTCCTCAACGACCGTTCAGCCAACGTGCTGCGTATTGGCCTCCACAGCAGGCTTTTCATCTGCAACGAAGGCTGGAATTTGTACCCCAGTACCGCAACTGGACGTTCACTGAATGGTGAATGGCTTGCTCATGTGAATCACGTTTTATGCTCCATCAGACAGATGGCCGTTGGTGTGTACGGCATGAAACGTCCGAAAGCAAACACGCTGCGACAGTAGTCGGGAGGGTCCAGGCCGGAGGATGGAGCGTTATGGTGTGGGGAATGTTTTCGTGGCATTCCCTGGTCGATGTCGTCATTCCGGAAGGCACAGTGGATCAGCACAAGTATGAATCTATCCTTGGAGACCATGTCCACCGCTAAATGCAGTTTGTTTTTTCACGACAAGATGGCATTTACCAGCAGGACAATGCATAAAAAATATGGCCCTGAGTACTATGGGACTTAACATCTATGGTCATCAGTCCCCTAGAACTTAGAACTACTCAAAACTAACTAACCTAAGGACATCACACACATCCATGCCCGAGGCAGGATTCGAACCTGCGACCGTAGCAGTCGCGCGGCTCCGGACTGAGCGCCTAGAACCGCTAGACCACCGCGTGACAATGCATCACGTCATACATCTCGCAGTGTATGTGCATGGTTCGATGGGCACCAGAATGAGGTTACCGTACTCCTCTGGCCACCAAACACCCCGGACATACCTAGGAATTACAATTACGAACTCCCGGGTTCGATTCCCGGCGGGGTCAGGGATTTTCTCTGCCTCGTGATGACTGGGTATTGTGTGATGTCCTTAGGTTAGTTAGGTTTAAGTAGTTCTAAGTTCTAGGGGACTGATGACCATCGATGTTAAGTCCCATAGTGCTCAGAACCATTTGAACCATTTTGAACAATTACGAACAACATGAACTGGAAAGAAACGCCGGTCGGTGTGGTCGAGCGGTTCTAGGCGCTTCAGTCTGGAACCACGCAACCGCTACGGTCGCACGTTCGAATCCTGCCTCGGGCATGGTTGTGTGTGATGCCCTTAGGTTAGTTAGATTCAAGTAGTTCTAAGTTCTAGGGGACTGATGACCTCAGATGTTAAGTCGCATAGTGCTCAGAGCCGTTTGAACCATTTGAACCGGAAAGAAAACATAGAAAATTTTGTGGGGAAGAAGAATCAAAGACTGCGTTTTACTGGCAGAACACTTAGAAAATGCAGCAGCTCTACCAAAAAACTACCTGCACTACATTTGTCCGTCCTCTTTCGGAATAATGCTTCATAGTGTGCGATCCTTACCAGACAGGAACGACGGATTATATCGAGAGAATTCAAAGAAGCGCTGTACGTTTCGTACTGTCGAGAAATAGAGGAAGGAGTGTGACGGACATGATACAGGATTTGAGGTGAAAATCATTAAAACAAAGGCGATTTCGTTGCGGCGTTATCTTCTCACGAGATTTCAATCATCATCTTTCAAAAAATGGTTCAAATGGCTCTGAGCACTATGGGACTCAACATCTTAGGTCATAAGTCCCCTAGAACTTAGAACTACTTAAACCTAACTAACCTAAGGACATCACACACACCTATGCCCGAGGCAGGATTCGAACCTGCGACCGTAGCAGTCACGCGGTTCCGTACTGCGCGCCTAGAACCGCGAGACCACCGCGGCCGGCAATCATCATCTTTCTCCTCTAAATGCAATAATATTTTGTTGACGCCGACCTACATAGGGAGAAACGATCATCATAATAAAATACGGGAAATCAGAGAGATATAGATGTTCATTTTTCTCCGTGCGTGTTCGAGAGTGGAATAATAGAGAATTAGTGTAAAGGTGGTTCGATGAACCCTCTGCCAGGCACTTAAGTGTGATTTGCGGAGCAGCCATGGAGAAGTGGATGTAGATGTAGATTTAAACTCAATCGAGAATCTGCGGGACCACCTCGCGCCATTGACCTTAGAAACCTAGTTAGCGCATCTGGCCACGACAACGGAGTTGGCATGGCTCCACATCCCTGCCGGAACCTCATTGGCGCACATTCGTCTGGCAAAAGGTGGTTATTCAGCCTTTTGACAAGTGGTCACATTAGTGTCACTGGCTCGTGTATAATTTAAGGCACAATACATTTTCTTTCTGCCCTATCTCCCAATGGCATTCAGAGCCAGAAGGAAATAAGCTGAAGCATACTGAACTTCCACATTATGCTGCTTCCTGGACTCGGGTAGGCGCGCCGGCCCCGGATCGAATCCGCCCGGCGGATTAACGACGAGGGCCGGTGTGCCGGCCAGTCTGGATGTGGTTTTTAGGCGGTTTCCCACATCCCGCTAGGTGAATACCGAGCTGGTCCCCACGTTCAGCCTCAGTTACACGTGTCGCAGACATTTGAAACACGTTCGCACTATTTCACGATTTACACTAGATGCAGACAGCTAGGGTTCACTGATTCCCTCCCTGGGGGTATGGGGTGGCGGCAGGAAGGGCATCCGGCCACCTGTCATACTAACCTTGCCAAAATTCGTTCTAACCGCACCGGCCCTGCGGTCGCTGCTGGACTATGGCGTAAGCGAAAGAAAGTAAGTACGTGCCATATTGGAGAAAGGCTTATCAGACATGTATTAACGAAAGGAAGGCGCTTACCGGATTACACAATAGGACAGTATAAAAATCAAGATAGAAACACTGGAGAGGACTGAGGGGCTTAACGCGGAAAAGCAGTCTTCGAAATAACAAATATGAGGAATTGTGAAGTAAATTTGGAATTCTGCGCTTGTGTTATTGAATATGGCGTGTTTTGTGGATGAGGAAGGTCGTAATAACACGCGTGCTTTTCTGTTCTTGCCTTCTGCTCTTGATTTCCTTGAGCACAGTCTTTCTTGTCTCCGCCAGACAGGAACAAACGAGGCTTCGCCTTCCCTCTTAACCAATGGTGCTGGTTGCACAACTTGCTCTCTATTTCGTAAACGTTCGTAATAGAATGTTTCGGCTTCAGATCATGCGGTATGTGAGTAACTGTAAATTTTAAATGCAATGAGTACGTTGAAATTAATGACTGCGTAACTAAAGAACAACTGAATATTCTGCGTGCAGCAACGGCCGGTGGACCACGCTAGATTCTGCACGGGATATGAAGAAAGGGATCTAACTAACGTTTATTGTTTATTAACACTTTGCCGTCCGCACGTCTCGTGCAAATTTATTCGCTTGGCGCCGGCAGCGGTAAGTCGGATTACTTGGCTTGTCGCCGGCCGCTTGTCACCTTTCCGTTGATGACAAGCTTCAAACGCATTGACTTTCGCGCGCTTTATTTTTCCGGAAATCCTCTATTTTGCCATATCGTTCCACAAACTCGAATTTTCTTTTCAAGTAACTTCTCTGCAAGTTCTACACTGTTATAATAATTATCCATACAGAGGTGATGCCACTTTCCATCAGAAGATGTCAATAGTTCCGTCATTGAAACTTCCTGGCAGATTAAAACTGTGTGCCCGACCGAGACTCGAACTCGGGACCTTTGCCTTTCGCGGGCAAGTGCTCTACCACCTCAGCTACCGAAGCACGACTCACGCCCGGTACTCACAGCTTTACTTCTGCCAGTATCTCGTCTCCTACCTTCCAAACTTTACAGAAGCTCTTCTGCGAACCTTGCAGAACTTAAATGCAAAACCTCGGGTGAATACCCTGTCTGTAAGGGAGCGGTAAAAGGTGGATGGCAGGCGAGCGCGGGAAAATGCGCACGGGCACTGCACGGCACATCGGGCTCAGTAGTAGTAGTTGGAGTTTGGCATTGGTCTGAGCAACACCTTCTGGAGCGAAGAGGCTCTCTTGGAAGACGTAGTTTCATTGAGCCTCGGGTATGCCGTTCCAACGCCCACACAGCATGGCAAAACTCCATAGGCACTAAATGGAAAAGTATTGCGACGCTAAGAAGAATTAAAGTGCCGATACGTCAAGAGCCATAGCTGTGGTTGTATATGTGCTCTGTGCCTCGCCATCTCGCCGCCCGCCGACCGCCGCATCGATACAAGCAGGTTGAAACTTTTAGTACTGTATTCGCATGGACCATAGAATGAACTGTTTAATAATAACCTAAATTTTACCAGAACTTTCCCCTCATTTAATTATCCTCACAACTAACCTAGACAGGGTCCTTTCCAAATGTTGCGCAACCCGAGTGTCCCGAAATGAAAAATTGAATTTTGTGCTAATAATAATTACTTGCAGACCTAACTATGTTATATTGGTGTTTAAAGAACTGTTTTGTTAATGAACTAGTAAATGAATAACGAAGGTCTAACGAAGTTGAAAGATAACTTTAATATTGATATAGTAATGAAGTTTAATTATTTCGAGACAGATATAATGGTATTTAAATGAGCAGGAAATAAGATAAAAAAGAGTAGTAACTCATATACTAGCAATCTTGAATGCATAATAAATTCAGTAACCAAATCTTTTAATACAGTGATCATAACAGTTTCAGGGCCCTCTCCCCCCCTTTTTATTCATTTGAATGCTGAATTGTTCTAAATTGGTTTGACTAGCAAAAGTTAAAGTCCATATAAAAGCCAAAATTTATCAGTGTTTTATCTTTATCAAAATTGACATTTTGTGTGTGGCTGGAAAGTGCTATTTCTAGGGTAACCTATGCCCGATTTTAATCAGATCAATAGACAGTACGAAGTTTTGTAGTATACATTATAGTGTAGTGTTATGTATTCATGGTTTTTCCATATCAGTGCAGAAAGTGAATCTATCAGTTCAATAGATTTTCTGGTTCTAAAATTTACTATATTATGCAGTGTTACTACGTGTTGTTTTGCATGAATATACATCAATTTGTACAGGGAAGAAACTTAGTTAATGCCTAATTAGGCTGGCGACCGTATTATTAACAAATTGGTAGCATCTTCTGTGTTGCTTTTTGTCCGTCCTGACGTGTAGTTGCATTTTGAACTTACTTGACGGATCATTGTTATTACAGAGTAGGTGTAAGTCTGATTTGCCACCATTCAGGTACACGCGGTCAATATCTATACGAAAATCCTGTCTCGTAAGGTGAACCCCGTTCACTTACCATAGTACAGGCTTTAAGGAGTATTGTGTGCCCCACGCGCACGTTACAGGATGTCAGAGTAAGTTCATACACGTTTTCGCCATCAGCGGATACGTAAACGACAGGAACTGCAGTTTTCTGTGTGACACAGAACAGCCACAAGAGTGCGTTAGTGTTGTTCGTGTTTAGTGTTGTTAGCAGGCCTGGTAGGGTACATAAGGGCTGTGAACAGCGTCAGATGTTGAGTGATTATTGTGAAGGAGACGGAGATGCCACATACTCATCTAGGACATCGTTATCAGCGCCTGATATAAGTAGTAGAGCAGTGTCGGTTCTGCAACAGTCAAGGCCAGTTAATGTCAATTTAATTAAGACTGATGTTATTTTAATTGAATTGTCCTTGACGTTGGCCTTGATCTTGACATTGAATTTAATTGAGGTTTTTGACCTTTATGACCCTAATGTTGGGGTCGGGGGGGGGGGCAGGAGGAGAGAGGAAGGGACAGGAGGCCCCAAACCCGTGTCCCCTTGGAGGCCTCACCTCTTGTAAGCCCAACCCCCTTTGCAATCTTGACAGTCATTTTACATTAGCGTTGAGGAGTTGTGCTACTGTAAGACCAGCAGCAGCAATCATTTGATATGTACCATTACTGCAGGTATTGCAGCTCTGATTATACATGGTCTCCATAAAGTACCCTCACAACTTCAAAATTTTATTACAAAAGCAGTTGTTGAAATATTTTAACAAAATTTCTTTTATTGTAATCACTGTTTACTAAATTTTTTATATACAGGGTGAGTCACCTAACATTACCGCTGGATATATTTCGTAAACCACATCAAATACTGACGAATCGATTCCACAGACCGAACGTGAGGAGAGGGGCTAGTGTAAGTGGTTAATACAAACCATACAAAAATGCACAGAAGTATGTTTTTTAACAAAAACCTATGTTTTTTTAAATGGAACCCCGTTAGTTTTGTTAGCACATCTGAACATATAAACAAATACGTAATCAGCGCCGTTTGTTGCATTGTAAAACGTTAATTACATCCGGAGATATTGTAACTTAAAGTTGACGCTTGAGTACCACTCCTCCGCGGTTCGATCGTGTGTATCGGAGAGCACCGAATTACGTAGGGATCCAAAGGCAACGGTGATGGACCTTAGGTACAGAAGAGACTGGAACAGCACATTACGTCCGCATGCTAACACCTTTTTATTGGTCTTTTTCACTGACGCACATGTACAATACCATGAGGGGTGAGGTACACGTACACACGAGGTTTCCGTTTTCAATTACGGAGTGGAATAGAGTGTGTCCCGACATGTCAGGCCAATAGATGTTCAATGTGGTGGCCATCATTTGCTGCACACAATTGCAATCTCTGGCGGAATGAATGTCGTACACGCCGCAGTACATCTGGTGTAATGTGGCCGCAGGCTGCCACAATACGTTGTTTCATATCCTCTGGGGTTGTAGGCACATCACGGTACACATTCTCCTTTAACGTACCCCACAGAAAGATGTCCAGAGGTGTAAGATCAGGAGAACGGGCTGGCCAATTTATGCGTCCTCCACGTCCTATGAAACGCCCTATGAAACACTCAGCCTGGTGTTAATTGCGGAATGTGCAGGTGCACCATCATGCTGATACCACATACGTCGACGCGTTTCCAGTGGGACATATTCGAGCAACGTTGGCAGATCATTCTGTGGAAACGCGATGTATGTTGCAGCTGTTTGGGCCCCTGCAATGAAGTGAGGACCAATGAGGTGGTCGCCAGTGATTCCGCACCATACATTTACAGTCCACGGTTGCTGTCGCTCTACCTGTCTGAGCCAGCGAGGATTGTCCACGGACCAGTAATGCATGTTCCGTAGATTCACTGCCCCGTGGTTTGTGAAACCCGCTTCATCGGTAAACAGGTAGAACTGCAACGCACTCTCTGTTAATGCCCATTGACAGAATTGCACTCGATGATTAAAGTCATCGCCATGTAATTGCTGATGTAGCGACACATGAAACGGGTGAAAGCGGTGACAATGCAGTATGCGCATGACACTACTTTGACTCAGTCCACCGGCTCTCGCAACTGAACGTCGGAGGTTTCAAGCGTCAACTTTAGGTTACAATATCTCCGGATGTAATTAACATTTTACAGTGCAACAAACGGCACTGATTACGTATTTGTTTATATGTTCAGATGTGCTAACAAAACTAACGTGGTTCCATTTAAAAAACGTAGGTTTGTGTTAAAAAACATACTTCCGTACATTTTTGTATGGTTTGTATTAAACAATTACACTAGCCCCTCTCCTCACGTTCGGTCTGTGGAATCGGTTCGTCAGTATTTGATGTGGTTTACGAAATATATCCAGCGGTAACGTTAGGTGACCCACCCTGTATACTAAAATTTTGTGATTCAGATACGCTGTTCATGGGAAGGAACTGAACCTCTATAAAATGGCAACTCCTCAAGAGAAGACACAATGGTTTATTGAGACAAAATCGGATGTTCAGACTCAACGAAACTTCAGAGCGAAGTATAGAAGAGATCCACCATCGCGCCCTTCAATCCGTGCATGGCACAAAAAATTTAAGGAGACAGGGACAGTGTTGGATAACATCCGAGGAAAACATCGATCGCGTTTTAAACTTCACTCGTTCACCTACGAAGTCCATCCGCACCGCTGCCAGACAGTTGGAACCACCATGTTCAACTGTGCATAAGGTCCTCCACAAGAACATACTGCTGTACTCTTACAAAGTGCAACTGTTACAGACACTTGAACAAAATGACACGCCAAAACGGACAGAGTTTGCACTCAATATGGTGGAAAGCCTTTCGGAGGATGAAGCATTCCTCAAGCGAGTTTGTTTCAGTGACGAGAAAACTTTTCATGTTTCTGGCACATTAAACAGACACAGTGTGAGAATCTGGAGATCTGAACAACCCCATGTGACTAGGGATCTTCGCTGGGATAGTCCAAAAGAGAATGTGTGGTGTGGAATCATGTGCAACCGAATAATTGGTCCAGTTTTCTTCGACGAGTCAACAATTACTGCAAATGTTTACCTCGACCATCTGACCGAATATGTAACACCACAATTGACTGACTTACAACTAACTGTCATTTTCCAGCAAGATGGAGCACCACCACATTGGGGACTGCACGTTCGTTGGTTCCTCAATGAAACATTTCTCGGCAGATGGATTGGGAGGGATGGGCCAATTCCTTGGCCACCGCGTTCGTCACATATCACTTCCTTGGACTTTTTTATGGGGGTATGTTAAAGTTATCGTGTAACAAACGTAGATAAGGGACATTGCTAACTTGAAACAAAGGATTCGTAATGCCATTGCCATCATTGATGGCGCTATGCTCCTGCGAACATGGCAAGAAATAGAGAACCGTCTTGATGTGCTTCGTGCAACTAAAGGCGCCCATATAGAGGTCTCTTAAACACTGTCAAAAAACTCTCATAAACACTGATTACAATAAAAGAAATGTTGTTAAAATATTTCAACAACTGCCATTGTAAAAAAATTTTGAAGTTGTAAAGGGACTTTATGGACATCCTGTATATGTGTGAAATAATCATTAGCATAAAGCGCATTTGCTGCTCTAAGAGCTGACATTATTTTGTACTGATAGTAATAGAGGGCAAAGCTCTAGTTATATATGTATGGTATCATAGTTGCTCTCTCTCTATAGTGTAAATGGTAAGGGGTTCTGTTTTTAAATAATAACAAGGATATAAAAGATATAAAAAATAACTTTTGGTTAATTGACAATACACTCCTGGAAATTGAAATAAGAACACCGTGAATTCATTGTCCCAGGAAGGGGAAACTTTATTGACACATTCCTGGGGTCAGATACATCACATGATCACACTGACAGAACCACAGGCACATAGACCCAGGCAACAGAGCATGCACAATGTCGGCACTAGTACAGTGTATATCCACCTTTCGCAGCAATGCAGGCTGCTATTCTCCCATGGAGACGATCGTAGAGATGCTGGATGTAGTCCTGTGGAACGGCTTGCCATGCCATTTCCACCTGGCGCCTCAGTTGGACCAGCGTTCGTGCTGGACGTGCAGACCGCGTGAGACGACGCTTCATCCAGTCCCAAACATGCTCAATGGGGGACAGATCCGGAGATCTTGCTGGCCAGGGTAGTTGACTTACACCTTCTAGAGCACGTTGGGTGGCACGGGATACATGCGGACGTGCATTGTCCTGTTGGAACAGCACGTTCCCTTGCCGGTCTAGGAATGGTAGAACGATGGGTTCGATGACGGTTTGGATGTACCGTGCACTATTCAGTGTCCCCTCGACGATCACCAGTGGTGTACGGCCAGTGTAGGAGATCGCTCCCCACACCATGATGCCGGGTGTTGGCCCTGTGTGCCTCGGTCGTATGCAGTCCTGATTGTGGCGCTCACCTGCACGGCGCCAAACACGCATACGACCATCATTGGCACCAAGGCAGAAGCGACTCTCATCGCTGAAGACGACACGTCTCCATTCGTCCCTCCATTCACGCCTGTCGCGACACCACTGGAGGCGGGCTACACGATGTTGGGGCGTGAGCGGAAGACGGCCTAACGGTGTGCGGGACCGTAGCCCAGCTTCATGGAGACGGTTGCGAATGGTCCTCGCCGATACCCCAGGAGCAACAGTGTCCCTAATTTGCTGGGAAGTGGCGGTGCGGTCCCCTACGGCACTGCGTAGGATCCTACGGTCTTGGCGTGCATCCGTGCGTCGCTGCGGTCCGGTCCCAGGTCGACGGGCACGTGCACCTTCCGCCGACCACTGGCGACAACATCGATGTACTGTGGAGACCTCACGCCCCACGTGTTGAGCAATTCGGCGGTACGTCCACCCGGCCTCCCGCATGCCCACTATACGCCCTCGCTCAAAGTCCGTCAACTGCACATACGGTTCACGTCCACGCTGTCGCGGCATGCTACCAGTGTTAAAGACTGCGATGGAGCTCCGTATGCCACGGCAAACTGGCTGACACTGACGGCGGCGGTGCACAAATGCTGCGCAGCTAGCGCCATTCGACGGCCAACACCGCGGTTCCTGGTGTGTCCGCTGTGCCGTGCGTGTGATCATTGCTTGTACAGCCCTCTCGCAGTGTCCGGAGCAAGTATGGTGGGTCTGACACACCGGTGTCAGTGTGTTCTTTTTTCCATTTCCAGGAGTGTATATACAGGGTGATTCAGGAGGAATGCCACATAATTTATTAGGTGATTCTACATGTGAAAATAAACTGAAAAGGTCCTATGAACATGTGTCCGATTCTAGATCATTGCAGAAATGGATATGAGGACAAGTGTGAATATTACTTACCAAAATGCTTTTTATGCGCTGTAGTGCTCAGAGTAATGGTGGGACAGATGACTGATCACCCTACAAAAGGTTTGGGGGATTCTCCAACAGATGGCAGCACTATGACATCACACCGAGGCAACAGCTGCAAGTGTACCCAGTGTTTAATCGTGGGTTGGATCAGTGGGCAACGTGAGGCCATTGTGGGTGCCATCTTTGGGTGTTGTCTGTTTGAGCAAGTCCATTGTGTCTGTGAATTCCAACATGCCACAAACTTTCACCCATGGAGAATACGCAGACATCTTATTTGTGTACGGGTACTGTAATGGCAGTGCCCCTGTGGTTGTGACAGAATGCCAGAGATGTTTCGCTGATCTACCAACCCCCTGTGCCAAGATATTTCCCAGGGTTTTTCAAATATTATGTGAATCCAGAACAATAGTAGCGTACACGTAACATCAGAACATGAGACTGTCCAGTCAGTTGAGGAAAGGAAAGACAGTATTGCAATGGTACAACGGAGTCCCTCCAATAGTGTACAGCGCATTGGCCATCTGCGCGATATTCCACAAACGTGAGTATGGTGTACGTTACATTCCGAGGGCTTGTACCTATTCCATGTGCAGCCCATGCAACATCTACATCTAGGTGACTAAGTAAGCGGACAACAATTTTGTGAATGGTTGGCTGTGCACAGAGACGTTGTGCAGTACACTTTATTTACAGATGAGGCTACATTTACATGCACTGGTACCATTAGCACCCACAGTTCTCATACATGGGCGATGGAGAACCCACATGGCGCTAGGGAAACAATATTCCAAGTCAGGTTCTCAGTGAACAACTGGTTTGGTATGACTGATTACCTTGTGATAGGGCCTGTGTTCCTGCCAAATCACATGACAGCCGCGGCATACGCACATTTCCTGGTAGAAGGCGTAATTGCACTTGCTGAAGACGTGACATTAGAGCAACGACGGAAAATGTACCTGCCACATGATGGATCATTGATTCACTGTACCAGAGAAGTATCCCTGTATATGAATAACGCATTTCCTTAACGATGGATTGGCCGTGGTGGACCCATTAACTGGCCTGACAGATCACCTGCCCTAACCCCATCAGACTAACGTTTATGGGGCTCGTTGTCAACATCCAGCATATGCTGTACAACTGTTACTTGTTACTAGTAACAGTTGTATAGCATATGCTGGATGCTGACGAAGTTTCCTTATCACAGTGTGTAGGCATACATATTGTGTAAAAGTGAGTGAAGTGGTACCAACCGGCCATCGCAATGTAAGCAGACAGATGGATACTGAAAACAAAAGCCGCCCATATTGTCGCAAGCCAGCACCCAGTATTATGCTTGAAACAGCTATGTAAGTTCTGGAAAACCAGCTGAAGATGAGCCTGAAATACGATCTAAAACCGGTTTATGGAATGAATAAATAACTATTTCAAAAAAGTGACTGGTTACAGTTTTATGTATTTACATGTATTCTCTAGGCATTTATGTTGAAGTGTCATCTTCTAATTTTCAAAAATCTTTATCCGTTATCGAGAAACATTCCAAAAACGTAAAGTATGGGTACCAGAAACAAGCCACGGATTCCAAGGCGGATATGCACAGGAAATGGCTGTAATTTTGACGATATATTCTTAAGATCCCGATCTCGAACCACACTGAAAATTTTCTCGATATCTTCTTCCATTTCTGACATACAGAGATTCAAATTTAGCCTACTTGTACACGTATAATACGCACATAAAATCCGGTGTGAATCGGAAACGTAGTTTATAAAGTGACATAGCACGTAGAAATATGCTGTAAAGTGTCTCCGTTATCATCAGAAGACTTCTGGAAGCCCCATGTTGTTGAAATACCGAAATACATGTAAATTTTTTGTTAACATAAAATACGTTTTGATGTGAAGAATTATATAGTTTAAGTAAACTATCTAAATTTTACTGAGCAATACATTTCTTTTCATATGAGTGATATGCCCCGTTGTTGCAGGGAAAAGAAGGTAACCAGTGAAAAAAAAAAGGCAAATACCCTCCTCTTTATTAACAGAGTGACTACCTCATTCTACCTTCTTCAACGCCTTCAAAAAATTTCCAAAAAATTTCGGCATGTGAACATATTCGCGCTATTTTGTGCTGAGAGAGAATGAGGTAGTGGCAGTAAGTAAAAGATGGGAAAGTAATAAATATTGGAAGATAGTAGACAATGGTTGTATTACAGAAAGAGCGAAGGAGGCAATGGCAGTGTGAGACAAAGAGAAGGATACAGTGGTAGTAGAATATAGTTGACAGTAAGAGACAAGTGTCAGGAAAAGAGTGAAGGGGACAGTACCAGCGGGAGAGGAAGAAAAAGAAGGAGAATGTGGAAGTGGGTGAAAGCCATCCATAATGAGAGACAGAGTCTATGACAATGATAACGAGGAAGAGAGTGATAGTGACAGTGAGAAGGGACACCAGCAGCGGGAAGGAAAGAACGGAATAGTAGCAGTAAGAGAGAGAAAGAAGGATACAGCGACAGTGAGAAGAGACCGCATTAGTAGGACAGAAAGTAGGAGACTGTGGCTGTGAGACAGCGGAGACGGACAGGGAGACACAAAGAGATAATGGCAATGAGTTGGGCCAAGAGAGTGAGTGAGAATGGACAAGTGGGAGTAGATGGGTACGAGCGACTTACAGCGATGGAGTAGTGGGTGTAGGGCATGTGGGAGTTAAGAGTTGAGCTGCATGTTAAAAAGAGTGCGGATTTGATTGCGTGCCAAAATTTTTGGGAAAATTTTTTAAAAGTGACGAAGAAAGCAGAACGAGGGAGCTGGTATCCCTCTTTTCAGTCAGCCTCTTAATAAACAACAGCGTATTCGCTTTCTTTGTGCTCCGATAGGAGCATTTTTCCGCTGGATTAATATAATAATCACATATTTATCAACTAAAACATTAGGACCACCTGCTTGACACCATGTTGGTCTATCACTGGAGCTCTTGGCAGATTTCCAAACATATGTGGCACCAGATATCTACACACAGGACATGGAGGTGCTGTAAATTGCATGCTGGTTGTTTGTCGCCTTCCAGCTGGCGCTTGGTGGTGTGCCAAGTGAGTTCCATCTGGATAAGATAAGTCGAATTTCGTAGTGAAGACCTCAACGTGAGTTCACTGTCATACACATCGAAGCACTGCAGGACGATTCCGACCTTATGACACGGACAGTTATCGTGCTGGATTGGAAGATGCCATCGACTTCGTAGAAGACATCAAGCATGGAGGGATGCAGGTAGTCCGCAACAGTATTCACGTAGTCCACAGTTGTCGTAGTGACTTCGATTTCTACAATTCCCTGGCAAGCCCAGTTGAAGGCCCCCCAAAGAATAATACTGCCCCCACCAGCCTGCAGTCGGCCTCTGTGGCCGAGTAGTTCTACGCGCTTCAGTCCGGAACCGCGCTGCTGTTAAGGTCGCAGGTTCGAATCCTGCCTCGGGCTGGATGTGTGTGATGTCCTTAGGTTAGTTAGGTTTAAGTAGTTCTCAGTCTAGGGGACTGATGACCTCAGATGTTAAGTCCCATAGCGCTTAGAGTCATTAGACCTTCTCCTTTTTTTTTTAGGGGACTGATGACCTCAGATGTTAAGTCCCATAGTGCTTAGAGTCATTAGACCTTCTCTCTCTCTCTCTCTCTCTCTCTCTCTCTCTTTTTTTTTTTTTTTTTTTTTTTTTTTTTTTTTTTTTTTTTTTAGCCAGCGTGCATCAGTGGTTCAGTGTACGTTTCCAGCAGCCGTTCGCCTGGATAACGACATCGACCTGGCGTAACGAGAAACATGTTTCATCTGACCAGCTGACATGTTCCCGCTGATACATGTTCCAATCTCGAGGACCCAGTTCGAATTACAATCGTAATTGACGATGTTCGGTTAAGAAGGGAACACGTAGGGGTTATCTGCTGCTGAGCCCCATGTTCAACAAATGGTTCAAATGGCTCTGAGCACTATGGGACTCAACTGCTGTGGTCATAAGTCCCCTAGAACTTAGAACTACTTAAACCTAACTAACCTAAGGACAGCACACAACACCCAGCCATCATGAGGCAGAGAAAATCCATGTTCAACAATGTGCGTTTCACGGTGTGCCCTAAAACACTTGTGCCTGCAGCGGTATCGCACTCCGTCATCAGATCTGTTACAGATCGCCGCCTATCCTGGTTTATAGAGCGGGAAAGCCTACGACCTCTACGTTCTGTGAATAGGCGTATACGTCCATCATCTTGTCACCTATTCGTGGTTGTACCGTCCTTCAGCCATTTTCCGTAAGTGCTCAAGACAGTGCCACCCCAACAGCCAACCAGTTTTCCCGTTTCCAGTATGTTCGTTCCCAGGTGCCGGGCTACAGCAATCTGTCGTTTGTCAGAGGGGCTAATGTCAATGGATTACCCATTTGCGGACCGTATCTGGTCTAGAATGACTCCCCAATCATCTCTGCTTATATACATTCCTTAACGAAAGCGTGCCCGCAACATCACCACATGACATTTAGACTCGAAAAAAAAAAAAATGTTTCAAATGGCTCTGAGCACTATGGGACTTAACTTCTGAGGTCTTCAGTCCCGTAGAACTTAGAACTACTTAAACCTAACTAACCTAAGTACATCACACACATCCATACCCGATCCAGGATTCGAACCTGCGACCGTAGCGGTCGCGCGGTTCCAGACTGTAGTGCCTAGAAGCGCTCGGCCACCTCGGTCGGCCATTCAGAGTCGAGTCGGACGGTAATCACAATGTGATATTGTTTCATTACTGTAATCGTTGTGCTGGGAAGATATTAACTGTTTTATAATTATTTTTAAATGATAATTAATTAGCTTTGCTCAAAATAGTAAATTTTAAACAATTAAACGATTATAACGTATGCCCTATTCTATTTATACAGGTTGAGCATTAATAAAACCGACAAACTGCAGGGACGAATTCCTGACTGAAAACGGAGAATAAAAGGTCCTATGAACCTGTGTCCGGAAATGTATCGTTGCCACGGTAAATGGCGCTGACGAATGAATGTTCTTCTGAGCACGTGCCGTGTGTTCCTTGCGTGTTGCAGGCTGTGTGATTGACGCAGCGCACTGTAAGCAGCAGAATAGTCCAGTATTCATGTCGGGAACAAGCCAAGATGGTGTTTGTGTACGGCCAAGCAGATGGAAACGGTCGAGAGCCAGCACGATCCTCCAGATCTGGAGTACGCACAATCCGTCGCCTCCCTGCACATTCGTCCGTCTGAAAGGACTCATTATCACACAAACGCTAAAAATTGGTTTGAAATGTCGTGTGATGTGGTTAGTGTCTGTCTGGGTACTTGTTTTACTATAGCCGTGCTTCTGCTGATAATGTTTGGTTTGTGGGGCGCTCAACTGCGCGGTCATCAGCGCCCATATAAAGTCCCAATTTTTACACAATCCAATTGTTTTGCACAATCCAAAATAGCCACTGTCACGAATGATGATGATGATGAAATGGTGAGGACAACACAAACCCCCATTCCCCGGGCAGAGTACATCTCCAACCCAGCTGGGAATCGAACCCGGGACCCTGTGATCCAGAGGCAGCAACGCTAGCCACTAGACCACGAGCTGCGGACGTCGTGCTGCCTCGACCGTTTCCACCTGCTTGGCCGCACACAAACACAATCTCGGCTTGTTCCCGAGATGAATACTGGACCATTCTGCTGCTTACAGTATGCTACACTACTGGCCTGCTACAGCAAGAAGAAATGCAGATGATAAACGGGTATTCATTCGACAAATATATTATACTAGAACTGACTTGTGATTACATTTTCACGCAATTTGGGTGCATAGATCCTGAGAAATCAGTACCCGGAACAACCACCTCTGGCTGTAATAACGGCCTTGATACGCCTGGACATTGAGTCAAACAGAGGTTGGATGGCGTGTACAGGTACAGCTGCCCATGCAGCTTCAACACGATACCACAGTTCATCAAGAGTAGTGACTGGCGTATTGTGACGAGCCAGTTGCTCGGCCACCATTAGTGAGAGATCTGGAGAATGTGCTGGCCAGGGCAACAGTCGAACATTTTCTGTATCCAGAAAGGCCCGTACAGGACCTGCAACATGCGGTCGTGCATTATCCTGCTGAAATGTAGGGTTTCGCAGGGATCGAATGAAGGGTAGAGCCAGAGGTCGTAACACATCTAAAATGTAACGTCCACTGTTCAAAGTGCCGTCAATGCGAATAAGAAGTGACCGAGACGTGTAACCAATGGCACCCCATACCACCATGCCGGGTGATACGCCAGTATGGCGATGACGAATACACGCTTCCAATGTGCGTTCACCGCGATGTCACCAAACACGGATGCGACCATCATGATGCTGTAAACAGAACCTGGATTCATCCGAAAAAATGACGTTTTGCCATTCGTGCGCTCCTGTCTGTCGTCGAACTGTTCGTGCAGATGGTTGTTGTCTTGCAAACGTCCCCATCTGTTGACTCAAGGATCGAGACGTGGCTGCACGATCCGTTACAGCCATGCGGATACGATGCCTGTCGTCTCGACTGCTAGTGATACGAGGCCTTTGGGATCCAGCACGGCGTTCTGTATTACTCTCCTGAACCCACCGATTCCATATTCTGCTAACAGTCATCGGATCTCGACCAACGAGAGCAGCAATGTCGCGATACGGTAAACCATAATCGTGATAGGCTACAATCCGACCTTTATCGAAGTCGGAACCGTGATGGTACGCATTTCTCCCCTAACACGAGGCATCACAACAACGTTTCACCAGGCAACGCCGGTCAACTGCTGTTTGTGTATGAGAAATCGCTTTTTAAACTTTCCTCATGTCAGTACATTGTAGGTGTCGCCACCGGCGCCAAGCTTGTGTGAATGCTCTGAAAAGCTAATCATTTGCATATCACAGCATCTTCTTCCTATCGGTTAAATTTCGTGTCTGTAGCACGTCATCATCGTGGTGCAGCAATTTTAATGGCCAGTAGGGTATTTTTGGTTGGGATGGCCTTCAGGCAATGGAAAAGCAGACAGTGGGGGAACCCTACGGGAGTCAAGTGGGGACTGTGACTTTTCGAGTGAAGAGCTCAAGGGAGCGATTCTGGATACTTTATGGCGAGTGTTGCAAGAAGACAATATGTGTGATTCAGTCGTACGAGTGATTGATTCTGAAAGGTTAATGGCCGCTACAATATTCTAACTTTTGACAGACTTCATGTTTCGAGAGGACTTAATGTGCTCCAGAGTGGGACTTTTTCGGCTTTTATTACGGAACTGAGGACAGAGAGACTATGACTTACCATTCTTTGTATCGCATGTGTTAATTTCTAAATCATCATGCTGAAATCTGAAATGTTTTGAGCTGTGATTGAGCTGTGATTATGAAATGGACTTAGTTTTCACGTATCTTTTATTACAATTTAGTTTGGGAAATTTGCCACCATTCTCGTAACACTCTCAACGTAACTTTATTGCATTTCACAAGGGTATTTTCTGTCTGTATTGCAACTGAATATAGTAGGACCATTTCCCATTTATCTGAGATGCCCTTTCTTGAATAACCATTATCCAACATAATTCTGTATCATCTAAATCGCCGGCCGCGGTGACCGAGCGGTTCTAGGCGCTTCAGTCCGGAACCGCGCGACTGCTACGGTTGCAGGTTCGAATCCTGCCTCGGGCATGGGTGTGTGTGATGTCCTTAGGTTAGCTAGGTTTAAGTAGTTCTAAGTTCTAGGGGACTGATGACCTCAGCTGTTAAGTCCCATAGTGCTCAGAGCCATTTGAACCATTTGAACCATCTACATCAGTTACAGACGTCAGAATATAACACTTGTTTGTAAATTATTCATTTGACAATTATATTGTATTTTTATGTATTTTATTAACTCAGAATTCTAGCCAATGCATAGACTATTTGACTGCAGGTTCACAGCTACAGGAAATTATTTGAAGGGAATTAGCTGTGGGGCTTGAAAACAGACCTGCGCGGTTCGGCCCTGTGACTACATCGAGGTATTTTTTTTTTTTTTCAAACAGTGCCGTGCGTAGCCCAAGTACCTAACGTACGAGTAACCATACGTAAAGCGCAATTAATTTGCTCGTACGGACTGCTGTTTAGAATTAGAAGAGGAACGTCATATAAGGAATTCTACAGTCTCGTTCCGGCAAATGTGAAGGTTCTCGAGGCGGAAGTGCGGTTCCAAACAATGCTTTTCAGAAAGACTTTTCTTTTAATGCCCTCCAGTCACTGTTGCGGCCACACTCCCCAACGTCAACTGATAAAAAATAATCATCTTCATCTGAAACAACTAACAAGACTATGAATTGTAATTACAAAATGTTCATCAGGATTTAGCAGGAGCTTTGATTCTGATGTGCTTTCCGTCGAAGCTACCAGTACTCTCCGGTAGATTCCATAGTTCCCAGTAACGATCAGCTGTTTCCTTCCAGATTTATTAAGTTGCCGTCTGTAAATATTCAGGCTTCAAATGTTCCCATATTGCCTTTGACCCTTCAGCTGCAATTCTTTGGAAGGCAGTGTGCCCTTGGAAATTATAAAAGGAACTAATTTTCCTTTATTTCCGACAATGATAACAAAACCTTTGGTCCGCAGACAACCAGTTTTGTCAGCAACGACCATCTTCAAATCTGCAGCAGACAAGGGAAATGAAACATATTACGTCTTACAACGATGAAATATGCCATAACGATAAATTATTACTTTCACTATTACACTATTTGATTACTCCATGCCGGCCGGGGTGGCCGAGCGGTTCTAGGCGCTATAGTCTGGAACCGCGCGACCGCTACGGTCGCAGGTTCGAATCCTGCCTCGGGCATGGATGTGTGTGCTGTCCTCCTTAGGTTAGTTAGGTTTAAGTAGTTCTAAGTTCTAGGGGACCTCAGAAGTTAAGTCCCATAGTGCTCAGAGCCATCTGAATCATTTTGATTACTCCATAAGCTTCTTCTTGTGTACTACTATTATTTTTATCTAAAATGACCACAATAGCACCTCAGAATCATATATTATCACTTCTCCATTTTCTTTAAACAATTTTAAATTTAACTTTATTCGTGTTATTTTAATTATTATACTTTATCACTGTAATAACTTATACATACAGTAAGTCCACAATAGACTTTATCTGTTGTACACTTCATTTATTGTATACTGTACAATTTTATAATATGTGTAGACTTACAGTAGCGACATCTAACGAGCTTATGCCACAAACATATGTTGAACGCACTGTAATGTACCTTTTTATTAATAGTAGCGATAGACACAGTATGACTCTTGCAGAACTGTGGCCTTGTTTACACCATATTTTAAATATGTGCTGCGATGCTAAGCTGATTTTGTGTGTATTTTATGACGAGGCCACTATGGCTTTGTTCTATTAGGACATGTCATAAAACAGGTATGCCGCGCCATATATTTAGTACATGTTTTCACATCCATGAAAATAATAATTTTTCGTTATGGTATATTTAATTGTTCTAGTTGTTAACTAGTTGAATTTAATTTCTCGCGTTGTTATGCAGATCTGAAGATAGTCATTGCTGACCGAAACCAGCAGTCTAAGGACCAAAAGTTTTATCATTGGCGGCAATAAAAGAAATTCATTCTATGCTTCCTAGATCACTGTTTTAAACCGCGACCATTTCGCAACTTGTGATATAGAAGGAAAGCGAGATATATATTTTTACTATTGCAACATCGTAAAAACACCACGTCCGTTCATGTTAGTGTGTACCCAACAACGTCTTTTAGACTTTTGTTGATTGACATTAATTCAGCTAACCATAGGCAGAACACCTTCAACGTCCGAAGAAGACATGAGGCCATGTAACGAAGGCCGAATCACTTCTAGCGTCATCGAGTCGTACGCGTGCCACAGCACTGCCACGTTTCTGTTACGCCACGTGGTCGGGCGGCCTAGCTCCGGACGACCACAACGAGAACAAAGCTAACGATCTGCAAGCCTCCCCACGTCACATAACACAAAGAGCCGGGCGTCAATCCCGTCTAATTTCGATGGCGGCATTATGACGCAGCAGCGCTTGTGGCAACGGTCGCTCGCTACACGTGTGTGAGCTACACCTGCTACGGCGCCACGTGAGTTGCGCGCACGTTGTAGCGCAGCTCACCGTCTTGTGCAACTGACAGCCGCTACAGTTTGGACACCTGTCAACTCCCGCCTATCCCCTAACGCAGCTCCCGCTCTGGAAAATTTTACTGCTTTGACGACACTGCCGAGTTAACGTGATGTATGACACCAATACCACTGATGGCAAAGCGCCCGAAATGCCACCACGCATAAGCGGATTAAGACCCACACCATCAGTGGTAAAGTACTCTGAAGCGCCAAAGAAACTGCTATAGGCATGCGCAATCAAATACAGAGATTCGTAAGCAGGCAGAATACGGCGCTGCGGTCGGCAACGCCTATATACACTACTGGCCATTAAAAATGCTACACCAAGAAGAAATGCAGATGATAAACGGGTATTCATTGGACAAATATATTATACTAGAATTGACATGTGATTACATTTTCACTCAGTTTGGGTGCACAGATCCTGAGAAATCAGAACCTATAACAAACACCTCTTGCCGTA
The DNA here is from genome assembly GCF_023898315.1 of Schistocerca nitens. NCBI lineage: Eukaryota > Metazoa > Arthropoda > Insecta > Orthoptera > Acrididae > Schistocerca > Schistocerca nitens. The sequence goes on along the minus strand of NC_064616.1, from coordinate 598,013,126 downwards.
ATAACGGCCTTGATACGCCTGGGCATTGAGTCAAACAGAGTTTGGATGGCGTGTACAGGTACAGCTGCCCATGCAGCTTCAACACGATACCAAAGTTCATCAAGAGTAGTGACTGGCGTATTGTGACGAGTCAGTTGCTCGGCCACCATTCACCACACGTTTTCAATTGGTGAGAGACCTGTCTCCAGAAAGGCCCGTACAGGACCTGCAACAAGCGGTCGTGCATTATCCTGCTGAAATGTAGGGTTTCGCAGGGATCGAATGAAGGGTAGAGACACGGGTCGTAACACATCTGAAATGTAACGTCCACTGTTGAAAGTGCCGTCAATGCGAACAAGAGGTGACCGAGACGTGTAACCAATGGCACCCCATACCATCACACAGGGTGTTACGCCAGTATGGCGATGACGAATACACTCTTCCAATGTGCGTTCACCGCGATGTCGCCAAACAAGGATGCGACCATCACGATGCTGTAAACAGAACCTGGATTCATCCGAAAAAATAACGTTTTGCCATTCGTGCACCCAGGTTCGTCGTTGAGTACACCAACGCAGGCGCTCCTGTTTGTGATGCAGCGTCAAGGGTAACCGCAGCCATGGTCTCTGAACTGATAGCCCATGCTGCTGCAAACGTCGTCGAATTGTTCGTGGAGATGGTTGTTGTCTTGCAAACGTCCCCATCTGTTGACTCAGGGATCGAGACGTGGCTGCACGATCCGTACAGCGATGCTGATAAGATGCCTGTCATCTCGACTGCTAGTGATACGAGGCCGTTGCGATCCAGCACGACGTTCCAAACTACCCTCATGAACCCACCGATTCCATATTCTGCTAACAATCATTGGATCTCGACCAACGCGAGCAGCAATGTCGCGATACGATAAACCGCAATTGCTATAGGCTACAATCCCACCTTTATCAGAGGTGGGATCCTTACACGAGGTATCACATACGTTTCACCATGCAACGCCGGTCAACTGCTGTTTGTGTATGAGAAATCGGTTCGAAACTTTCCTCGTGTCAGCACGTTGTTGGTGTCGCCACCGGCATCAACCGTGTGTGAATGCTCATAAAAGCTAATCATTTGCATATCACAACATCTTCTTCCTGTCGGTTAAATTTCGCGTCTGTAGGTCGCCATCTTCGTGGTGTAGCAATTTTAATGGCCAGTAGTGTAAGACAACTAGTGTCTGACGTAGTTGTTAGATCTGTTACTGCTGCCTAAAATGGCAGGTTAGCAAGATTTAAGTGAGACTGAACGTGGTGTTGCCGGCCTTTGTGGCCGAGCGGTTCTAGGTGCTTCAGTCCGGAACCGGGCGACTGCTACGGTCGCAGGTTCGAATCCTGCCTCGGGCATGGATGTGTGTGATGTCCTTAGGTTAGTTAGGTTTAAGTAGTTCTAAGTTCTAGGGGACTAATGACCACAGCAGTTGAGTCCCATAGTGCTCAGAGCCATTTGAACCAGTTCTAGGGGACTGATGACCTCAGATGTTAAGTCCCATACTGCTCAGAGCCATTTGAACGTGGTGTTATAAGCGGCGCACGAGCGATGGAAAACAGCATCTCCGAGGAAGCGATGAAGTAAGGATATCCCCGTACGACCATATCACGAGTGTAACGTGAATAACAGGAATCAGGTAAAACATCAAATCTCCAACATCGTTGTGGCCGGAAAGAGACCCTGCAAGAACGGGACCGACGACGACTGAAGAGAATCGTTCAACGTGACAGAAGTGCAACCTTTCCGCAAATTGCTGCAGATTTCAATGCTGGGCCATCAAAAAGTGTCAACGTGCGAACCATTCAACGAAACATCATCGATATGGGCTTTCGGAGCTGAAGGCCCACTCGCGTACCCTTGATGAACGCACGGCACAAAACTTTACACCTCGCCTGGGCTCGTCAACACTGACATTGGGCTGTTGATGACTGGAAACATGTTGCCTGGTCGGACGAGTGTCGTTCCAATTTGTATCGAGCGGATGGACGTGTATGGGTATGGAGACAATCTCATGAATCCATAGACCTGCATGTCAGCAGGGGACTGTTCAAGTTAGTGGAGGCTCTGTCATAGTGTGGGGTGTGTGTAGTTTTAGTGACATGGAACCGCTGATACGTCTAGGAACGACACTGACGGGTTACACGTACTCAAGCACCCTGTTTGATCACGTGCATCCATCCATGTTCCTTGTGCAGTCCGACGGACATGGGAAATTTCAGCAGGACAATGCGACACCACATACGTCTAGAACTGCTACAGAGTGTCTCCAGAAACACACTTCTGAGTTTAAACACTTCCGCTGGCCACCAAGCTCCCCAGTCATGAACATTATTGAGCATATCTTGGATGGCTTGCGACGTGCTGCTCTCCACCCCCTCGTACTTACGGATTTATGGACAGCCCTGCGGGATTGATGGTGTCAGTTCCCTCCATGACTACTTCAGACATTAGTCGAGTCCATGCCACGTCGTGTTGCGGCACTTCTGCATGCTCACGGGGTCCCTACACGATATTAGGCGGTTGATAGGCTCTTCAGTGTATGTTCTACATCGACATTTACATCTAACCTCCGCACGTCACCTTACAGTGTTTTGTGATGGGTACTACTGGTGTAAGAGGTTCGGTGTGCAGGGGGGGGGGGGGGCGGGCAAATGTGAAAAGGGACATGTAAGTGATTACCGAAGGGTTAGTGTTGAAAGACAGAAAGTGGTACAGAATGGTCTGCTTTTGCATCTACGGCCGGAGTTCGGCCCACGATCTAGGATATTTCTGAACCTGGGCAAAAACTTGATACTGCCCCCCTCCCCCCGCCCCCGTCCTCGAGCGTTTGAGATAGGAAGCTAAAAATTTAAAAAATCGATTTTTCAAAAATTTGTTCATTTTGTAGCGCACATCTTTCTGAAGTGCTTGATATAAGAAAACGAATGCGTTCGATGAAATGTAAGACATGTTATTTGGTCTTAAGTGTGCCAGTGCAGCGCCACGCCTTTTTACACAGCATTCTTCTATCGCACGTCACTGTATTTCGCTCTGTGGAGTTCATAAGTGCGTATTTTGTAATGGAAGCCATCAAACTTATATTCAGGACAGTGGAAATTAAAATGTCCTGTGGTGCCTCTCCTGCTCCCAGTCGGCCGGTTTGACATCCTACACCCCTAAAAAGAACTCCTAATTAATGCTGGATGGGTATATTTGTGACAGAAAAATAAGGGCTCTTTTGTGACTGTGAGAATAAGAACTCTTTAGAAAATTCGTACTCTTTATTGCCTATTAGCTTGTAATTTTCTCTTTTGTGTGACATAAAATTAAATGCACCAAACATAAAACCAGTAAAGACAAGTATCAAGCAAGACAGTACCCACTTCTTCAGTCTATAGGTCCCAGCATTTTTTTATCCCTAATCTGGCTACAGCTTTACACAGCGTGCTTTCCGTTCTGCGAAAGAATCTATTACCTCATCAAAGTTCGTCAAACGTTTTGCTGCACGAAAAATAGAAATGTCGTTGTCTAATACTGAAAACGCTGTTTATACGAACAGTACCCAAGATTGGTGTGGTTTCTCTATTTGATTGCATCTGTTGTGTCACTATCTGCTAAATAAAACGAAATAGGCCTTTCTAATATTGAAGCAGTTATAACACACGCCAAAGAAGCGAGACTGTTTTGGCACAAATAGTCATTTTTATTTACCTCATTTACGTAAATAATACGACAAAATATAATTCACGAAGTACCAATATCAAATGCCTATTAGGCCTACTACAAGCAAAAAGGTTTGTGTTAGGAAACAGTTTCACATTTCATTCATTTGCTCCAGTGTCTCAAGCATGAGATCGAATCGTAGTAATGGCACCAAATTTTTGTATAAATTTGGAATCTTAATATTGTTGAAAGGTCTCTGTTGGATTCCTTCCATGTTATTTTCTTAAATCTGTTGTCATTTACGGCATACATTCCACTTCTAAATTTACTGTGGTGTGTCTGACTCTACCTGGGAGGAGACTGAGCAGTGGAACGTGTTACTTTTACACATAATCAAGAACGATCTGTCACACTACTACACTTTAAAACACAGTTTATATGTAATTCATGTCACACAGTCTCATACGGAACCTACATCTGCTTTCTTTTATATACTGTATATGATAAGATACTGTCATCCCCCTTCCCTTCTGTGTGAAAGGATGAATGAGCAAATGTATTTCTAGTTGCATGCTCGATGGTAGCAGACAAGCCGGTCTGTTAGAGAACAGTAGGACCAACGTCGGAACAGGTAGCTACGCTTTCTGAAAGCAAAGAGGTCTCTATTCTTGGTATGGTCCTGTCCGTCCCTTGTCATGTTGGTATAGGAAGCTGCCTCTATGGTCACTTCCGTTTACATCTGTGAGGCACCCTCGGTACGGGCCCACGGCAGTCTGTCCGCGGCGAGCGTCTGAGTGGTAAGATCTCCGGCTAAGCGCATCTTTGCTATGTCCGTAGGACAATGGATTTCTTAAGTTCAGCCTAACTGAAAATTTAATCACCTTTATTTCAGGTTTAGATCTAAAATATCTAATGTTATCTTAAATTGCAACGCAGTGTAATTCGAGTGTGAAGTTCAGAATATCTTCCAGCAGTTGCTTTGTTACCACTTTGTGAGTAAAGTGGAACCACGTGTTGATGATCCGTAACTCTAAGATCATCAATCTTAAATGTGAATGTGCGTGAGATTATAACGTCTCGTCTTGATAATATTTTTCAATATAGCAACTTTTCTTTATGTTCAACCCACGTGGGATGTACTTTGTGAGACGAGTGCCACGTGCTTATACAATTGTTTGACCCATCAGGTTAATAGTAAGAGGATAGTAACCAGCTCGAGGTTTTTCTTTTGTACATTGCGTTTCGATGTAATTTATTTTAATTATCAAAATTATTGTGGAGTTACACTCTTTGTGTAAACCAAGTTGACCACGTGAAGCATGTGGTGTAATCACCAAAGTAGCCCTCAGCTATTTTTTTCGGGAAGATTTCACAGAGAGTTAGTATGAATTTAGTATACCAGTGTGTGGTAATTTCATGACAGACAGGATTGCACTACGACCGTAACTTCTTTGGGTGAAAATTGAATCGGTTGGTTGTGGTTAATTTCCTCTTGGATATGTTTCAAAGTTCTTCGTGTGTTATTTTATGAATGCAGTGTTGTATGCAGTCTCCCAATCTTGGCTCCATATTTGATGTGTTCCGTAAGATTACAAACTCACATTTTCAAAATCCTAAATAAGGCACCAGTTTAGTTATGAATCAAGTTTAATATGCTGAAATTTTAACGGTACAATGATCAATGTTAAAATAAATGTCTAAATATAAACTGATTTATTTCTTTTTATTTAAATTCTATTTATATATATATATATATATATATATCACCGGTTGTCGTAAGATGACTATTAAAAGATTATAATTAATGTTAGCCTGGTTGGCAATTTTGTAAACTAGACTGGATACCTGCTGAAACAGTTGCTCAGTAATGTAAGCATAACTTCCCCAGATAGCTCACAGCTTTTAACCCGCTTTTATTATCTTGAATATCAGCACCGCTTTCAGAACAACTTAATGCATCAACATTACATTGTTGAATATAATTTGTATGATGTCCCCGTTTCTTCTC